>NC_060124.1:46638298-47888298 GCF_021461395.2 Schistocerca americana
ATTATGGTGGGCAATTTCCCCCTCCTTAATTTTTGCTTATAGAGAGGAGGGGGAATCATCAGTCTTCTGACTGGTCTTACGCTGGCCGCCACTAATTCCTTTCCAGTACTTCAGCTCTTCATCTCAGAGTAGCATTTGCACTCTTCGTCCTCACTTATATATTTAGCCAATGTATTCCAATCTCTCTCATTAGCTTCACTTTTTAACATCTACAGCTCTCTTTAGTGCCACGGAAGTTACTACCTGATGTCTTAAGGCAGACCCTATCATCCTGACGCTTCTCTTTTTCAGTGTTTTCAGATTGTTCTTTCTTTCGTCGATTCTGCAGTCTTATCATTCCTGATTTTCAGCATCTTTCTATAGCATCACATGTCAGAAACGTCGATTATAATTTTTTCCGGTTTCCCCACAGTCAATGGTTCACTAGCATACAATGCTATGCTTCAAAAGTACATTCTGAGGAATTCCTTGGCCAGATGAAGAGCTATCTTTACTGTTAGCAGGCTTCTCTGGCCCAAGATAGTCTTCATTGCCTGCAAAAATCTGTTTCCTCTGATCTTCTTGGGTTTGTACTGTGTTACTTCGCTTCTGATGTAGCAGAATTTCCTAAGTTTGTTCAATTTGTGATCCCCAGTTTTGTCGCTAATCTCATTTCTGCAACTCCGCAGTACGTTAGCCTTTACTCGGCTTAACCCCAATCCGTATCTTGTACTCAGTAGACCGTCCATTCAGCACTGCCCGTAACTCTTCTTCGCTTTCACAGATGACTGTAAAGTCATCGGGAAATCTTATCATTGAAGTCCTTTCATCCAGGGTTTTTATCCCACTCTTAAACTGTTTTTTATTTCCATCAATTCTTCTTCGACGTGTAGAGTGAAAAGTAAGCATATATCAGTCTTATGCCCTTTTCTGTCTAAATATTTCGTTCTTGGTCTTGCATTCTTGTTGTTCCCTCTTGGTTCTTGTACTTATTGTATGTGATTCGCTATAATTTAGTCTTATTTTTTAAAGAATTTCGAAGATCTTGCACCAATTTAGGTTTTAGAGCCCTTTTTCAGATCGACATTAAACGTGTGTTGAGCTTCGTAAGTGTTACTTCCATATCAAACGCAACATCAGAGCTTCTTTGTTATTACTAAATTGCGATCCGAGTCTATATCGGCTCCTGGATACTCCCTGCAGACATATAAGCAAATATCTCTCTTCGGACTATCTATGTGACCATCACGCAATTCAGCTAATACTTCCCGTGTCGGCAGAACTTTCCCACGTATACCTCCTTATCTTTGATTTTTGGTAGTACATTTATTCCATAGTTCAATTAGTCTTTCTCCTTTCTCATCAGTGCTACTAAGCTCATGTGGTGTAGGCATTTATACTTGACTATCTATACATGACTATTATTGTTGGCATTGGTTTGCTGTCAAATTTAACCAAATTAAGCATTGAACTGCTGACTGCAGACGGCCGGTTTGGCCGAGCGGTTCTAGGCGCTTCAGTCTGGAACCGCGCGACCGCAACGATCGCAGGTTCGAATCTTGCCTCGGACATGGATGTGTGTGATGTCCTTAGGTTAGTCAGGGTTAAGTAGTTCTAAGTTCTAGGGGACTGATGACCTCAGATGTTAAGTCCCATAGTGCTCAGAGCCATTTGAACCATTTTTGGCGACTGCAGCTCACTCTCTGCCCTGCCTTCCTATTCGTAATTAACTTGTTCATATCATTTTCTGCTGCTGTTGATGGTACCGTATATTCGACTGACCAGAGGTATTTATCTTCTGTCCATTTCACTTCATTGGCCCCTACCGTGTTTAGACTGTCCCTATGAGTTTCATTTTTCCGATTTCATAGATTCTTCGCATTCCACGCTCCGACTCGTAGTATGCCGCCCCTGCCTTGAATGTTCCACCTTTTTCTCATTGTTACACCCCCTCCTCCTCCTGGCCCCCTCCCCCTCTCCCCGTCCAACTTGGCAGACCATTCCCAGAGATACGAATGAGGGACTAATCCAGAATCTGCTTCCAATGGAGAGATCAATAGGAACGGTTATGAATTACGTGCCACATTATATTCTTCCGTCTTTTAGGAGCAGTTTCCCACCCCAAGCACCAAATGTTGCTACAAAGCTCCGTCCGATCCTCAGCAACCATGAGGTTCTAGAAATCGATTGGAGTATGAGGGAAAATTCTGTATGAAGGATATATTTGGTTGTCATAGTGTTCACAGGAAATTACGTTACTTTCCTCGAGCAGCGGTAGCTTCTGTGCTGTCTTGTAATCAAGGTCAATGTGAGCTCTTTAAAACCACTGCCACGATGGAGTCCCCAAACTTTTCACTGCGCTTTCCAGCACTACATGACTGTAGAAAGTGACGCAGGGAGACCGTAGCGAGTTTGCTGTATATCTTCCCTAAACTGAGCACACTAACAATTACGTTAGTTCACCTGAGGAACATCTACCTCAAATTTCCACAAGTACACACCCTATCAGTCTATTCATTCATCAAAAAGTAATCGCTGCTGTAGATTTTACGTTTTGTTCATATGAAGTTAAGATTTCTGGCGGAGAACTGATACTACATTCAGTTCGACATGAGAGACCGATTCTGGTAGTATATGATGAATAGGGGCATCCTGTACTTTAATCGTTTACATCCATGCTTCACTGGTGGATCAAAATGCAGTATTTGAATAGAGAGAAACGGAGGAAACCAGTTTGGAAGGTTCGAGGGTGACAAGTTGTGGTTTAGGGACATGGGAATTACCTAGTTTTCTTAGGAGCCAACATGGATTACTGTTAACATGGTTGCACAATAATCTGTCAAACTATGGAGATGGGGAAAATCTTAACTGAGTCGTAACCAGTTGAGAGCCAATTCTGAAGGCCGGCGTGACGTTTTGCGGGGTTATCACAAGCATATTGGAGTCAACCTGTATAAACGCTTTACACCAACAATCGAAAACACGAATTTTTTAAAACACATTTGTTCAACTTCAATTAGTCGAATCAACTTCGGAATGATTCAAAGCATGTAATTTTGCAATACTGTAAGTGAACTGTGTAACTTCTGGTAACAATAATACTTTTAGAATATACTCAAATTCCTGCGGTCCCCCCTGGTGTTAATTAAAAGGTTTTCGAGCATCATTCTTCAAATATTGGACAGTCCAATGGCTGCTAACACGTTAAGAACTCGGTAGAAATTATGTATGGTGTAGGACCGCAGGAGTTCTATTGTTAGAGGAGTAGTGAGACAGACGCCGAGAAACTGAATTGTGGCAGGGTACACGTGAAGTTAAGTGAACCTGTGTTTAAGTAAAATGATCTGTGTTTGAATATTGTGAAACAAAGTAGAATGATTCCATTACTTATTTAGAATGAAATGACGTGTACTGAGATTAGAAAAACGTTTGAAGACGAATGAAGGTGATATTTTTTTATTTAGTTGCATTAGTCACACATAGTTTCGAGCCATTGTCTAATGAGATATTCATAACAGGGAACTTTAGATTTTTCATTTTAGGTTATATAATTTTCACAGTTAGGTATTTTTCACGTTTGTCAATTATTTATCTTACATTTGTTAGAGTAAGATTTTGATACCAGTTTTCCCTTCTTCAGTGTTAATGGGTGTTATAACGTGAATTTCATATAGTAAATAATATATCAGACAATTTAGTAACAGTTTGTTGAAGGTATATTTCACCTAAGAGCCTTGACGACATTCTCGATCGATGTAAATTTTAATTAAAGTGTGTCTCACTCAGTGATGAGTATAAAATAGTCCACTTGCTGTCTGGAGCATTGCACTAAGCTCTCAGCTACTGGAGTTAGAAATTTTGCAGCAGGAACACAGAGGCAGCAAGCACCGAGTTCCCAAGTAATTACATTACGAGGTAAGATAATTTCATGTCAGGGTCAGATTGCTACGGAAGTTATTAACGTACAGGGATCACTTCGTGAACATCAGTATTTGGCAGATCATTAAGGCATAGGGACCACTTTTACAGAGTGTCGACATGTTCTCTTCATCTCGTCGATCACCAGATCTATCTCCAATCCGTTATACACTCCTGGAAATGGAAAAAAGAACACATTGACACCGGTGTGTCAGACCCACCATACTTGCTCCGGACACTGCGAGAGGGCTGTACAAGCAATGATCACACGCACGGCACAGCGGACACACCAGGAACCGCGGTGTTGGCCGTCGAATGGCGCTAGCTGCGCAGCATTTGTGCACCGCCGCCGTCAGTGTCAGCCAGTTTGCCGTGGCATACGGAGCTCCATCGCAATCTTTAACACTGGTAGCATGCCGCGACAGTGTGGACGTGAACCGTATGTGCAGTTGACGGACTTTGAGCGAGGGCGTATAGTGGGCATGCGGGAGGCCGGGTGGACGTACCGCCGAATTGCTCAACACGTGGGGCGTGAGGTCTCCACAGTACATTGATGTTGTCGCCAGTGGTCGGCGGAAGGTGCACGTGCCCGTCGACCAGGGACCGGACCGCAGCGACGCACGGATGCACGCCAAGACCGTAGGATCCTACGCAGTGCCGTAGGGGACCGCACCGCCACTTCCCAGCAAATTAGGGACACTGTTGCTCCTGGGGTATCGGCGAGGACCATTCGCAACCGTCTCCATGAAGCTGGGCTACGGTCCCGCACACCGTTAGGCCGTCTTCCGCTCACGCCCCTACATCGTGCAGCCCGCCTCCAGTGGTGTCGCGACAGGCGTGAATGGAGGGACGAATGGAGACGTGTCGTCTTCAGCGATGAGAGTCGCTTCTGCCTTGGTGCCAACGATGGTCGTATGCGTGTTTGGCGCCGTGCAGGTGAGCGCCACAATGAGGACTGCATACGACCGAGGCACACAGGGGCAACACCCGGCATCATGGTGTGGGGAGCGATCTCCTACACTGGCCGTACACCACTGGTGATCGTCGAGGGGACACTGAATAGTGCACGGTACATCCAAACCGTCATCGAACCCATCGTTCTACCATTCCTAGACCGGCAAGGGAACTTGCTGTTCCAACAGGACAATGCTCGTCCGCATGTATCCCGTGCCACCCAACGTGCTCTAGAAGGTGTAAGTCAACTATCCTGGCCAGCAAGATCTCCGGATCTGTCCCCCATTGAGCATGTTTGGGACTGGATGAAGCGTCGTCTCACGCGGTCTGCACGTCCAGCACGAACGCTGGTCCAACTGAGGCGCCAGGTGGAAATGGCATGGCAAGCCGTTCCACAGGACTACATCCAGCATCTCTACGATCGTCTCCATGGGAGAATAGCAGCCTGCATTGCTGCGAAAGGTGGATATACACTGTACTAGTGCCGACATTGTGCATGCTCTGTTGCCTGTGTCTATGTGCCTGTGGTTCTGTCAGTGTGATCATGTGATGTATCTGACCCCAGGAATGTGTCAATAAAGTTTCCCCTTCCTGGGACAATGAATTCACGGTGTTCTTATTTCAATTTCCAGGAGTGTATATAGTACATCATCGGAAGACAACTCCAACTTTATCCACAACCAGCATTAACCGTTCTTGCAGTGACCGATGAAGTGCAACAGGCATGGTACTCCATCTCCATCCAGCACCTGTTCAAAACAACGCATTCACATTCTGGCAGTTACAACTGTTACTAATGTATCAGCTTTTCACATTTGGACCGACTTATCTCGCTCTTATGTCAGACTGTGATCTTGCAATGTCAATCATTTAAATATGTTATCCAGACTTCATTACTCTCCATTAATTATGTTTGAGCGCTGCGAATTTTTTGCGTCAGTGAAATAAGTGAGTCGAGAACTTCACTGAGACAGTATTTTATTTTGAATGTCTTAAGAAATTGGGATCAAAGTTGTTTTCTGTTTTTAGTGTGTCAAGACTTAGTACAATAATTTGTTTTCTTTCTTTACCAGACAGCTGGACTGTTTTTGTAATCTGCTTAAAAGAATTTACTTGAACTTCCTTAAACTAAGGCGTCTCTGAACTGTAAATTTTTGTGCTGTCCTTCCAAGGCTTCGGGAACTGCTGTGCGGAGTTTACTTTTGTTCATGATCCCCCAAACCTGTTATAATAAGATGAATTCTTTTTTCTTTAATCAGATAAAATTCTGTTCATTCGTGGATGGACACATCAGTGAAAATTAGTCCACCACTGCCACTATTCGATGGTCCTCTACTCAGATGAGCCATCGGCGATTTCCATTGGCCAATAAAAATTCCTTTTAATGCATAAAATTAATTATTAATTTCGTTGACTTTTAATTAATTGATTTACAGGCACTTACCTATTATTAACTCGTGTTTACTTAAGCACTCCGTATTCACGATAACAAACATGATTTTAATTTAATTAAACTCTTTCTCTGTAAGGGGACCATACTGCACAGCTTCTCAGAATTTTCCACATGTTTTATACTTCTCAGAAAAGTCTCCAGGTTAGAAACTTAATGTTTTTTACAGAATACAAAAATAGCACTGAAAGGAAAAACAAAGATAATACTAATGTCTCAGAATCGATGAAGCAGGGGAGGAAAGGTATTTTAGGTACGAAAGAAAGCGCAGCGAATAAGGAAAAAAACAGTTCGTCAGGTTACATTATTTATGGAAGATAGCCTTTTAACCATTGATTACAAAATCTGGAAGACGTTTCGAAATTGAAAGTTCTGATACTCGCCCTCTACAGAAATAATAAATCGGAAAAATCAATGGGGATTCAACTGATTGCAGTTCAACATTGATGGAGTAAGTATGTGTTATTAAGTATAACAAAAGTTAAGGAAAATTGCCTTTCAGTGTATGTTCAACAAGAATGTAATTAAAGATGGCACAGATTTTTAGAGCCAGATTGAATGAGACAGAAAATCTAACATACCCTTTGGATATGAATCACCTGGATGATCTTCCGGAAGCCACGGTAAAAACAAATGGGAATGGCTGGATGTAGATTCATTCAGACGTTCTCCCTACCTAACGCGAGTCCAGGGTTTTACCACTGCAAGTAGAACGAGGCTGGAGAGGAGTTAAATATGAAATAGACATCTCTGTTGGACATAAAGCATCCTGCCGAAATGCCTTTAATTGTTAAAGAAGAGTTGCTAAGTGTTCAAACAGAAGTTGACATTCGTCGTCTTGGGAGTCATCAGTCATGATTTCTGACTCTTAAATGACCAATGACATGACAGCCAAACGGAACGACAACTGTTGCCATTGACGCATGTACACACTTCATATTTTGCAGCTGAGTAAACAGTGATCTAGAGTAAGATGTGCTCTTCCCAAGAAATGAAGTCTGATTCTTCCTTATGGCTTAATAAGTTACATATATGGGTCATTTTGTTTAAATGGGTTATTTGATTGCTTTTATTTGTTTTTAATAAACTTCATTTAATTAAAACATCTGGATACCTAAGAAATAATTATACGTTTTACTTTGAACTGGTTTAACGTTGTCCTCAGTTTACGATTATACGGTGGCAATGGCTTGAACTGATTTAACATTATCCTCAATTTACGATTATATCGTGGTAATCCCTTCATACCTGTGTGTGCCCTGCACTCACAGCTTTCAACCAACGGAGAAGTGAAACGAAACACTTTCCATACTTCATCCTAGCTAAGCAATCTCCTACAGCGAAAGAAGTCCTGTTTCAATGAAAACAAATAGAATTTTCCCAATTAATGAAAACTGCTCCAGTTGCTGTTCAGAACGTTTTGAATGAACTGCCGGCTTCAACCTTTATTTTGGCCATTCTGAAGCGGTTCTGAAGAACTGTGCAGCAAAAGGTCAATGTCATTACATGTTGCTTCTCTCCAACGCACTTATTCAGAATTACTTGAAAATGGCCTAATGTGAAGGCCGAAAACGTTAGTGGACTGAGTAAAATTCTAAACAGCAATTGGAGCAGTTTCCATTAATTACAAAACAGTTGCCAAATCAGCAGACGCTCCGAACATGGAGAAATTTAGGAATATATTTCCTCGCTAGCTTTTACAAACGAATTGTTTCCATCCTCTAAGTGAGTAGATCTGTGAGTTCTGTCATTTTTAGTGTCATTTTCATTAGTGAAGACCGGAAGGGAATCACCAAAGGAAGTCGCCGCCAAATGCGATAGCGGGCCTAAAGGACTGTACTCGCATCACCTAAAATGTCTGAAGCAGCTTGAAACAGCGGAGAGAACTTGGGACGGAGACAAGACGAACTTTCTGAAGGTGCTGCGCTCGCCAGAGGGAAAGGATGATCTTGTAGTTTATCTTCTTTTTCTTCCACCCTTTCTCTTGAGATAATGTTTACGAGCATTCCACTTCAGAAATTGTATTTTCCTTCGTCGTAGACTGGCGGTTAATTCCAGGCTCCCAGGGTAGTTCTTATGTATTTTTACAACGTAATACGTTAAGCCGTATTAATCGGTAAATATTTTTTTCACCTACATCGATTGATACTGAAAGTGAGTCTACCACGGACACTACTTATAACATTGTATTTCTTTTTCCCAATATTCTTTGATAGCTGCAGTGGATGAGAGTTTGTCAAATTCAGTTTTTTCTATGAAACCCGTACAAAGTAAGTGAGGGAAAATGAAATAATGGACCGGGTCAAATTAACTGCAGTAAACGCGCTTCAGTTACGTCATTTTATTACTGACTTAATTTCATTCTGTTGATACAATTAGTTTCGCAGTACCGTGGTGATTAATGTAAAAAATGTGGTTTCATCTTAACTACGTACCATACAGAATATTTGAAAACTCAGATAGCACGAAAAGATGAAACTAAAGTGACACAGCTATTTTCAAAGAATTCAAAGACTTAACTTCAGGCAATTAGGAGATATCAGGGGAAACATAAAGCCATCGGCACACGGACCGTCGATCCGAACGTTAGGCGTTGGGCGTGCCGGGTATTTGACGTCATAGCGTGGAATAGCATGTACGGGAGTCTTCCCGAAAGTGCAGAGCAATATCTGGCATGCAAGATATTCTGAGCGTGCGTCTGAGCGTTGACCAACGAGATGGCAGAACGCCACCTACGTCACACGCACGCCGTCTCCAGTACATAGTTGTGAGGCGCCACATTGGAATTCATTTCAAGTCTCTATGTGTATATACCGTTTCTGAGCACCAGCAAATTGAGATTCACTGGAAAACGGCGTTGTTGGCTGTGTGATTCGTTTCAATAAAATGATGAGAAACAGCATATTCGTGGCAAAAAGAATTATTGTAACTTGCGTATTATGAGAGAATGCCATTTGAAGGCAGCGACACACTGAGAATCCACCTAAAACGCTTTGTTCTTGTTCATTTTATTATACTTAAATTTCAATTAGTAACATCATTATTTACGATTAATGTTTTCAGCAATTGCTAACATACTACGATTGGATACAAGGTGTGTGTTGTTGGTTTAGCGTTATGAGTAGCATCACTGTTAATTGTTGAGCCTTTTGTTGAGCCAGTGGTTCGCGTCTGAACACTACCAGATTTTTTCCCCCTAATATTCGCATTTTTATTAGGTTCTGATACTTTATGTTTAGTTTAATGTAAGTATATGCTATAACATTTGATGTTATCTAAATATAATATCACTTTTTTTTTGAGGGGTGACTTTGTTCGATTGGCTTAATCCACAGGACAGCTTGTGCTACTTGTGTAAAGATATTTTGCTCCTTTTTCTTTTACACTTCGTAATACAAATGTTGCAGATATTCTACTACTGAGTTGGAAAAGTGATCAAGTAGGACTGGCCTTGGGGTTTTACTAAAATATGGGAATGGTGAAATAAAGATTATCTTATGTGAAGAAGAATTCCAGATTTGTACCGCACTGTTTGTAATGGAACTTTTATAAGCCTGTGTCCTTATTGATTGCACATGGTACTTTCCTTTTCGTGGACGACGGAGGAAATGTGTGTTTTAATAGAGCTAACGTGGGACTTTTAGGCTCGCCCGTTGAGTAAACAGTGTGATTTACGAACTAGAAACATCCAACAACTCCCGCTGGAGTGCGTTGCGATCGCGTATACCACGTTGGGGCCCACGTACCGTACGCACAAGTCGCATCGCTCCTGAGCGTTTAGCATCACGTTGACTTGGCACACTCAACGTTAACGTTCGACAGCACGGTCCGTGTGCCGATGGCTTAAGGGTGCGTGATTCGACGAGGATATGAACGTGAGTCCTCTATAATACACGCCATGACCATGGCTGGTGTCGTCATGGAACGTCGAAACTGATAATGCTGTTGTCAATTAAATGCTGACGGCCATTACAATAGAGAACACGTATATAACATACGCTGAGGAATATTTTCTTCGTCATTTGTTGGCAGGTCGACAGTTATCAACTTGAGTACTGATCTGTATTTGTAAATAGAAACAATAGTTAACGTTTTATTGGAAGGTCAACAGTTGTTGCAATGCGTGAAGACTGCATCATTACAGCCTATTCGCAAGGTGTTGCTAATCTTACATTCACTGATACTAGCAGTTGCGACGAAAAAAATTTTTTGTGTAAGAAACTAAATCTTAGGGATCTGTAGGTTTACTCTCCAATTTTAAGAGTCTTGTCTTCATTACAAAGGCCAATCACAAATGATCTGAATTTCGGAGGTGTCGTTCAGGTCGCTTCAAGAAATTCCACGCTAGAATGAGCGGTGTGTAGAATATATTTTATGAAACTAATGATGAAGCCACGATGGAACACTTGATTACGTTCGTACGCAGAGCTCAAAATTTGCAAGAAAACTGCACAATCGAACATAGTGACCCGAGAATGTTGAAAGCTTTCTCATAGCTTCAAACGACTCTCCGGATAGTGAGCCTTCGGTAGAGCACAGTTAAAGAACCATGAACTTCGTTAAATACGTCGTTTCTCGTTCCCTCCGTTCCCCAAAGCAACGATCACTGCTTCCTCCCTCCGTTTCCTTTCCTCTGAGTTTGCCTCACCCATTACATCCCAAAAATTTTCCAGTACGAGGCAGAAAAGCCACCGGACGTTACACCACCTGTGTTGGCGTTTTTGTGGATGCTACTTATGGGAGGCAGAAAACCGGTGTTTTCTTCTTCGAACAGGTTTAAAACAGAGTGGGTAGGCTACGGAATTCGTGAATGTTCACATAATCAAAACTTAGCTTTTTAACTTAATAGACGAGAAGTTAACAGTGTATTTGAATATAATTTATCTTCTAAATCATAAGAGATTAAAGTAATATGCAGAGGCTGTGTTTTACTCTAATGTTTTCTAAGCATTTCTTTGGCGCATGGTTTCGCAGCCAGAATAGGTGGAACATTCCATATTGCTATGCACTTCTTTTCCATCGTTCATGATGTGCCATTTACCTCATCTTTACAGTTTCACAGGACAGCCGCTCGCAGTTCCACCGACAGTTTGACCAAGGAACTAAATTCTTGTAAATATAACAGTTATAATAAAAAGTCACACGGCGCACCATCCATGATGTGAAAAAATAAAGTGAAGCTCAACGTGGAACACCCATCATAAAACGTTTAAAGGTCACTATCCGGTTCTAGTTACAAAATTTTATTCCAGTGCGCCATCCACCGATTTTGCCTATCGTATCATTTTCAAGCGAGGGGTTTGTAATACATTGTGTAAACATGTGGACAACAGTGCCTGATGCCATAGTTTTAGAGATTCGTTGCGACACGCACTGCCCTAAGAGCCTGTACGACTGCGGTGCGGAGATGCGATATGTTGACATTTCAGCGGAGCCCAGGATATCTGTTGGTTTCCCATTTCGTCAACTCACAATCAAACTGTCACATTCCAAACTAAACTTGACCTTAAGCTAAGCTACAGATCAGTGTGTCACCATGAAACTTGTCTCTGCACAAACGTTTCTTTTTGCTTCAATTATTCATGGGTGTAACGTTGGATTGTGCAGCGTAAGTTGCTAACATTTTTCCGCGGAGCATCTGGTCGTCATCTACGGGTATAGGTAGAACATAAGATGACGAAAAGCTGTCTCTTGGAAGTTTACGCACCACGTCCAACGTGGTTGCCACGAACCTTGCAAGCAATAGTTACGTCAGATAAGACTGAAACAACACGTATTTCATTATGTGTATCAATGTTCGAACTGAAAATCACTCACACGACTCAAAGATTGTACAGCCCATGTTCCTGTGGGCAGAGAAGCCTTAGCTAGAATGGAATAGTGTAAGTAAGACTCGTCGTGTGGAAGTTATGTCTTTGACTAGTAATCCGAACGCTCTGTGTCCCAAGTTCAAAACCCATTACAGCTTACAACTTTAATAAAAATCATCAGCAACGACGGCCGAAGATTTCCGGATTAGGAAGTCATCACCGTCCAGCTAACGACCTTGTCAAAGAGGGCAGAGGAGCGAACAGAGGTTGAGGGCCCCCTTATGCCTTTGGGGTTGGTAAATGCCTTAACGACGGAATAATCAACAATAATCAACGTCATGAGGATACAGGAGTCAGTGGAAACCACTGCTTTAAAGACAAATAACGTGTGTCCACAGAGCATGCGGCTGTAATTGAAAAAAGTGTCATGATGACCTCTCCATTGCATTAGTACCACATTAAGTTTTGCTGGAGGAGGTGACCATGAGAAGAAGGTCGAAAAACCTACTGTGAGATAACATTCTACGACTCAGATCATGGTGTGTAAAAAGTTTGAACCTAAAGACAAAGCTAGAAAATCTGAAAAGGGAAATGCAAAAGTTGAATCTACATATAGTGGGGGTCAGTGAAATGAAATGGAAATGTGAGCCGGCCGGAGTGGCCGAGCGGTTCTAGGCGCTACAGTCCGGAACCGCGCGACCTCTACGGTTGCAGGCTCTAATCCTGCCTCGGGCATGGATGTGTGGGATGTCCATAGGTTAGTTGGGTTTAAGTAGTTCTAAGTTCTAGGGAACTGATGACCTCAGAAGTTAAGTCCCATAGTGCTCAGAGCCATTTGAACCATTTTTTTTTTTTTTTTTTTGGAAAGAAGATAAGGATTTATGGTTAGGCTAATATAGCGTAATATCAACAACAACAGAAAGTGGTACAAAGGGAGTACGACTCTTTATGAATTGGAAGGTAGGGCAGAGAGTCCGCTACTCTGAACAGTCTCATGAGAGTTTTGTTTTATAGGGTTTTTCTCATCGGAATCGACAGCAAACCAACAGCGACAACAATATTTCCTGTGAAGAAAACGATGTCGCAAGCAGATGAGGAAAAGATGAAGAAAGTACTGTACATGAGGGTTTTGAACGGCTAATTTATTATGTAAAGGGAGAAGACTAATAATCATGGGTTGTAGAGGAAGTAATAGAAGAAGGGACTACGGAGAATATGCTCTTGTTAGTAGGAATAAGAGAAGAGAGAGACCAATCAAAATCCGCAATAATTTCAGTTGGTAATACTCTGTTCAAAAATCACACAACGATAAGATATGCTTTAAAAAGACCTGGAGATATACAATGATTCCAGCTGCATTCCTTCATGGTCAGAAACAGATTTACAAACCACATCTTGCAGTGTAAGGGGTAACCAGGAGCAGACGTACATTCAGATCACAATTTAGTGACTATGGAAATTAGACTGAAGTTTAAGAGAATCATAGGGAAGAATTAATGAGGACGGAAGTGGGATACTGATGTATTGAGGAATGGTGAAGTGCGTTTGAGGTACGCTATCTATGTGGATAATGGGGTATGGAGTACCAGAGTAGGCACTTCCGTTGAAGAGAAGTCGACATCTGTAAAAAGAGCAATCACCGATGCAGAATAGGTAATTGTAGGTGCATGCAAGTTAACTACAAAGAGACCTTGGGTAGCAGAATAAATACTTCAGTAGATCGATAGAAGAAGGAAGTACAAAAATATTTGGAGGAAGACAGGAATACGGCAACATAAATCGCACAGGACTGATATAATTAGGCAGTGCCGGCCAACCAAGGCAGAATGGCTACAGTAAAAATGTGAAGAAACCTGAAAAGAAATTACCGTCACGAGGACTGACTCAGCATAAATAAAAGTCAAAATGTCTGTCGGTGAAGTTGAAAGCAATAATGGTAACATTAAGAGTGCTATGGGACCGACTGATAAACGCTACGGAAAGAAAGAGTAGGTGTACATTCAAGGACCCTAAGAGGGTGAGGGCCTGTTTTCTGACTTGATAGAAGAAGAAAGTGGAGGAGATACGGAAGAGATAGAGGATCCACTACTAGCTTCAGAATTTTAAAGAGCACTGAAAAACTTGGAATCAGGCAGAAAAGATAGATGACGTTCTACTAGAATTCCTAAAGTCATTAGGGGAAGGAGTACCAAACGTGTATTGATGTGTAGAATCCACGAGACTGACAACGTACCAAGAGATTTTCGGAAAAATATCACCAACACAATTCCGAAGATAGCAAGGGAAGGCAAGTGCGAGAACTACCGCACAATCAGCTTAACTGCTAATCCTTCCCAGCTGCAGATAGAAGCAAAGTAGAGAAGGATGTAAAAGAACATGAGGATATGTTAGTTGACGATTGGTTTGACTTCTGGTAACGTAAAGGCCCTAGAGAGGGAGTTACAACGTTGTGCTTCAGAGTGGAAACATGACTGAAGAAATATCATGCCGCGTTCGTAGGATATGTCAACGCAGAAAACACGTTCCACAGCGTAAAATGCTACAAGATGTTCGGAATTCCGAGAAAAGTAAGATATGGGGAGAGACGATTGATATACAATGTGTACAATACCAAGCGGGAACCAGAAGACTGAAAGGCCATGAAATAAGTGCTCGTATTGAAAAGGAAGTAAGAGTCAGTGAACCAGTCTTACGTGTCTTCTGTTCAATACGCACACTGAAGAAACGCCGTATATAAAAGAAAGGTTCAAAAATGATATTAAAGATGAGAGTGAAAGCATATAAATGATAAGATTCGCTGGTGACATTTCCGTCCTCAGCAGAAGTGAAAAATAATTATAGAACCTGTTGAATGGAATTAACAATGTGGTAAGTACAGAATGTGGATTATGAGAAACCAAAGAAAAATGAAAGTAATAACAAGTAGAAGAAAACATGACAGCAGCGAGAAACTGAACACCAGAAATGGGGATCAGGAAGTAGGCGAAGTTTGGAAATCATGCTATCAATGCAGCAAAAAACCCATGATGGACAGAGAAAGGAGAGAGAGGAAAGAAATATACGGAAACACTGCCAAGAGAAAGGGATAGGGTAGCAGGACGTGTGCTATGACAATAGTGAATATTCTCTACAACCAAAGGTTTTGTTTTCACATTAATGTCGCCGCAGAAGTGTCACTCCATACATAATGTTCCATCCCTCGCCTATTGTTTCAGAATTAGGAGGTTACTGTACGCCGTGGTTACTACTGACAGAAGCATACAGGAAAGATGGAACGGGTATTCTATACTTACCCCCCCAGTGAGTTTTTGTATGTTCACCAGTATAACAGCCAAACCTTTACCTTACTCAGGCAGTGCTCGTATTGACTGGGCTACCTAGGTGCGACCCGCCGCCTCAGCTTCAATAGCGTCAATATGTCTCTCCTACTTCCCAGTAATCTCACAAGTTATCTTGTATACCTTTCTGGACTAGTACTCTTGGAGGATACGATGTTGCGGCTGAACAGTTAAGCCATAGCCCGGGGGTAGAATATTCACTTTACAATGAAGTATGCTCCGTTTTGAAATGCCTCGACTGATTAAAATGTAGCTGCATTATCAGCTAAGCCATTTCTCCGCGACATGCTTTCTTCCGTGAGCGATAATCGAAAGAAGTATGCAAGAGGTCGTCTGCAAAGTTTGGAAAGTAAAAGGTGAATTTCCCCGCGAAAGTGGCGGAAAGCTGTTTCAACGTGCCCGGAAAGTGCAAAAAGGAACTCACCCCGGTGCAGAATGAAAATTTGATTGTGGAACAATATTTCCGATCCATGATGTCGCACTATCATGTGAGTTATAATTCCTATTTCTTAAATGTATGGAAAGCGTGGAAGGATTAAATATAAAAAACTATAATCACAGACATGTATTTTTTTCGGAAGAAGCCTTCCAAAAATTGTAAAATAGCAATAGTTGTTCCCCATTATTCCTATAAAAGCAGCAACACACTTCACAGCAACAGTTTCTTCGGAAGCTCATCTGCAATAGTGCCTAACACTATGCATTTGCTCTTCTTCAGGCAACAGATACAGAACTTTGTGGTAGCACCCGGTAATGTACACAATGCTCGTATTAGTATCTCCCTCTCTCTCACACACAAGCACACACACTCTCTCTCTCTCTCTCTCTCTCTCTCTCTCTCTCTCTCTCTCTGTCCCTTTTTGCACACACTCTTTGATAGGGCTGCGTTATGTACCACACTACACTTCAATAGTTGGACTGCGATATCATATATATATATATATATATATATATATATATATATATATATATATATATAGTACCCTCTTGTTCTCCACGTACATAGATGCGACATTCTTCCACTGCAAGTGGTCTCGTAACTGCAGTTCAGTGCATATTGGACCTTATTGTTACACAGAGCAAAATATATAGCATACGCCGCCACCAATGAGCCATTTAACCTTCGTTTTCACCACGCCTGTTACTGGACTTGTCAAATGCAGTGGACTGGCACATTATCATTTCAACTGTATCACAGTTCACTGCGTATTAGATGAAGCTAGCGGTATCCAGTAAAACGATGGATTATGAATCAGTGGATGTTTAAACTAAATCTTTGTAAACTAACAATAAAATAATTGCATATTGAGTTTGGAGAGCTTTGATAAAGAGGTTCCAAAATATAAAGATTTCGTGTAAGGCAGTATAGCATTTGGCAAACAGTTACATTTCTAAAATTTTGGTGGGTCATCAGTCTTCACCGATATGCTGAATGTTTGATGGTTTACAACTGAATATTAGGGCATTGACTAAACACATTCACATTCATATTTTCAAGTCAGTAAACAGTCTCAACTCTTATACTGAATGAATTTATTTATATGATGAAGATTAAACAGTTCCATTCCAGCAGGGAATTTATACATTTATTTATCAACTACTTTACCAGCTTCAACTGCAACTTGAAATCAGTTTCGTGGCTCATGGTGTTAAGGACAGAGGAGTATATCACTGTCATAACTGAGAAGCCTATTCAGCACATGCCACGACTACCAGTAAGACGTACCATACGTCAGTCATGTTTACTACTTTATAAATAATTTCTACGGAGTTCTTAACGTGTTAGCCATTGGACTGTCCAATATTTGAGGAATGATACTCGAAAACCTTTTAATTAACACCAGGGGGGACCGCAGGAATTTGAGTATATTCTTAAAGTCATTATTGTTAACAGAAGTTACACAGTTCACTTATAGTATTGCAAAATTACATGCTTTGAATCATTCCGAAGTTGATTCGACTAATTGAAGTTGACAAAAGCAAGCACATTTTCCTATGACACAGCTACTCTGACCAAAGGCTGCGCGCAATTGACAATCGATTCGAAATTGTGGCTTTGCGTGTGAGACATCCAAAGTGAGTACACATTCCAGAAATTCACATAACAAACTCCCAACTGACCTGTTTCAACACACGGCCCTCGCTGTGACTGAGACAGAACACAGCTGACCTCGACCATGCCATCTAATGAGCTTTCACTTCTCAGCACTGAAGTCGCAAATGGCGTTTGTTCGGGGTCAGTGGAATGCACGCTATACAGAGTCTGTCTCGGAGCTGCCCTTGAAGTAAGCGATTTATAACAGTTCGTTGTGTCACTGTGGTGTCGTAAGATGCGCCAGAGCCATGCGCCTAATATGACGATCTTGCCGCGCTATAGTGCCACGTGAGCGGCTGGATCCCTGTCTTTATGCAGGTGCATTCTCGTGACCACCGTCATCTACCATGTACAGTGTGTACATTCCTGACAAGTTTTTCTGCAGTATCGCAAAAGGAACATAAAGCTTCTAGTAGCCCAATTTCCAGTCCTTTTCAAACTCAGTGAGGTATTAATGATGACGTCTTTACAATTTCAAAGGCAGTCTTGACTAGTATCGACCCACCACGCCCTCTCTTATCGATAACTAACGCTCACAACCGTTACACCATGTATTTGAAGCATACCTGAGTTGCATCTTCATAGTGGCGCTACCAGCAATACCCCTACGGGAATGGTGCGGAATTTTAACACACAACATCATTCAGATGTTAACTATGCGATGAAAAGTATCCGGAACCCTGGCTCAAAACGACTTACAAGTTCGTGGTGCCCTCTAACGGTGATGCTAGAATTCAGCATAGAGTTGGCCCACCCTTATCATTGATGACAGCTTGTAACGTCCCCTCAGAAAAATTATTGAATTACTGTGCTGATAAACCTCTTACATTATTTGCTTTTCAAACAGCTGAGCAAAATTCAACGTACTCAGACGTTCCGCTCTTTACCTATTCTGATCAACACTAAACTGACACACAATATTTTTAGCGCAGCGCAATCTGACTTTCAATAATCCTTACAAAAGAATGGCCCTGACTAACATTAACCTACACGTTTCACAAATCACTTACCTCACAAAATTCTTCGTTACTCGAACTACTGCAATACAGCGAGCACCATTACTGCCAGCTAAATAAAAAATTCAAACTACTGAAGGCACTAACAACTGATAGGCATAGTTAGCAAATGAAAGAATTGATAGAGAACAAGCAATGTATTTGCCTTAATAGTGTTCAAAAGTCATAATATATGTATCAGTCCATGGTATCCAATTTTACAAATTTACTCTTTCTGATGCCCACACGTCCAGATCGTCCGCTCTCAAAATTCCACCATCTCTCTCCCCACATCCACCACTGCTGGCGTCTCACCTCCAATTGCGCAACGCTACGCGCTGTTAACAGCCAACTGCCCAACACTACAATAGCAAATTCCAACAATGCCACCTAGCCACAGACTGCACACAGCACAGCCAGTGATTTTCATACAGAGCGCTACGTGGCGGTGGCGTTACCAATATAAGAACCTACTTACAAGCTTCCGTTCTCGCAGGCATACCTTCAATCTGGTGCTGGAAGGTTTCTTGGGGAATGGCAGTCCATTCTTCACGGAGTGCTGCACTGAGGAGAGGTGTCGATATCGGTGTGTGAGATGTGGCACGAAGTCGGCCTTCCAAAACATGCCAAAGGTGTTCTATAGGATTCAGGTCAGGACTGTGCAGGCCGGTCCATGTCAGGGATGTTATTGTCGTGTAACAACTCCATCACAGGCGGTGTATTATGAACAGGTGCTCGATGGTGATTAAAGGTGCAATCGCAACCCCCGAATTGATCTTCAACAGTGGGAAGCAAGAAGGTTCTTAAAACATTAATGTAGGCCTGTGCTGTGATAGTGCCACGCAAAACAACAAAGGGTTGAAGGCCCATCCTTGAAAAACACGACCATACCGTAACACGCTGGCATCGGGTCACTACACTACACTATACGCCCTGCCATCGGATCGTCACATTGTGTATCGTGGTTTATCAATGCTTTTCCACCATTCAGTCGTCCAATGTTTACGCTCCTTATACCAAGCGAGGCGTCGTTTGGCATTTACGCCGTGATGTGTGGCTTATGAGCATTCGTTCGCCCATGAAACCTAAGTTTTCTCAGCTCCTGCCTGTTTGTGATAGCGCTAGCAGTGAATCCTGATGCAATTTGGAATTCCTGTGTGATGTTCTGCATAGTTTTCTGCCCATTACACATTACGACCCTCTTTAAATTTCGGGGTTCTGTCAGTCAACCGACGAGGCCGGCCTGTTCGCTTTTGTGCTAAATGTCTCCCTTTCCGTTTCCCCTTCACTATCATATCGGAAACAGTTGTCCTAGGGATATTTAGGAGTGTGGATATCTCGGATAGAGACGAATGACACGACACCCAATCACCTGATTACGTTCGAAGTCCGAAGGTTCCCTGGAGCGCCCCATCCAGCTCTCTACGATGCCTAATGACTACTGAGGTCTCTGATATGGAGTACCTGGCCGTAGGTGGCAGCACAATGCACCTAATATGAAAAACATGTGTTTCTGGATGTGTCCAGATACTTTTGATCACATAGTGTAGAAACAGCCTTGCCAACTTCCGTTTACATTCCACAGCTCGGTCATGGTGATGAGATTCCTTTTGTCACTGTATAATAACAAAGTCTATACATAGCTTACAACATATTTACGTTAAGTTTTTGTATGTGCTTTGTCATAACATCGAAAGGTGTGTAACGTAGCAAATTGTTGTGGGATGGCATTTATTGCAGTGAGATGCGTGGACGTGGAGCTGATGGCTGCAGAATTGTGTCTGATCGATTACTCATAGCACAGCTGTCGCTACGAGCCAGCGTGAGAACGGGCTACCGTGACATCTAATACGAACGTATATTCATACCCCCTACGAATCTAAATAAACTAAAGTAAATACTATCGAATTGGTTTCAAACTTGGTATACTACTTTTTACTAGTCAGTAGAAGATCTCATCAAAATTTCAGCTTTTTATCTGTTATAGTTCAGAGATTAAAAAAATTCCAACACTCAAGTTACATAACTTTGTTGGGAATAATAACAGTTGATATTTTATTATCAAGTGAAATCATTACCAGAATTTTCCCGATATAAAATAAATTATTAGCATCCCTTTCCTTTTAAAAACTTTAATTACATGGCATTTCGTAGCATAAAATTCCTGAGAAATTAATATTTGGTTATTATGTTGTTGTGTAAATAAATGGGAATGAATGAGAGTGTGTATGCGGGACATACATTAAAATTCAATATTATTTTCTGTAAAATTTGTCGAAATTGAACCGTGAGAAAGATGTATTGTATCCACGTTGCTGATGACATATGTCAAGGTGTGCGTGCTTTTGCAAAAGGGCAGCCAGAATATCAGTTGGAACTGTAATCGCTTTCTAAATTAATTTCAATATTATTTTTCATTTAGACCTTTTTTATTAAACATTATGTTAATATCTGCAGTTTTGGAATGACGTAAATAACTTTCTGAAGAGTGTCTGTCTTACATAAGATTTGCCGTGAGAATGATCTCGAAGGATATTTCTGATTGGTCAACCAATCAGCAATAAGAGGTTCCTGCCTACAGAAAGTAGTTAGGCAGAAGGTGGGATAGCATCGGGGGAATAACTCTCTAGCCATCGGACGTGAAAGGCCATGGTAGTCGGCGAGGTGAAAATTATGTGTACGATGACTAATCATAACGAGGGAGATTTCAGTTACAATCAATTTGAATAAAGTTTGATGTTTGAGTCTATTGACTGAAGAGTTATGAGCGTGTGAAATTTCGGCGTCTGTTTAAAATTCCGCATGACATATGACGCATTTAATTATGGAATATTTGGCAAGCATTTCTTTTATACAAGCGCACTGATAAGACCGAGTATGAAACTCACTTTTAATAGTCAATCAATGACTGTGAGATAGCATATTCAATCGGGTCGGACTGATATAAATTCTAGCTGCTTTTGCGAGTGAAACCTGTAGTTGTGACGGTTAATTGTGACTAATAGAGTCGTATATCACTAAATAAGGACTTGGTAGCCATTTTTCTCTGTTTTCTGAGCAACGGACATATTGGTCTTGGGATTTTCAGATGTGCATTTCAGTCAAAAATACATCATACTGCCGCCCGAAATCTTAATAGATACGAACTTGCAGCAACTGTTTTTCACTGCTAGAGTTACGCGGCCTCAGAAGGGTAGGTATTACGTGGCATTTTTCTTCAACGCTACTTTTTCGCTGAATAGTAAGTACCTACGATTTCAGAGTGAAGGGACGTCGAGCGGAAGCCGTACTGAGGTAGGTGGACATAATAATACGAGACGTACGAGGAACGAACAGATCCCACCCTGAAGCAGGACGGCTGCAGGTATTCCATTTTATCACATACATCTAGAATAAGAACAAAAGTCCTATAGAACATCTAAAGAATTGCATGCAGAAACAGAGTCTGGTAAGCAACAGTGTGAATCTAAGATCCAAAGAGGAAGTTTCGAAACCCAACGAGGACGAGCAACAGGCCATAAGAGTAATCTTACGGATCAAATAATTAGTATTCCCATTGGAGCCGTGCCTTCCTCAGAGTTACCACGCTGCTCGTTCCAGGGCTAGACTGGCTTGGATGGCGACTGCTGCGTAGCGACATCCACAGATTCAGTTCCTGATTGAGTGAATGCATAAGCGTACAGCCAGGAAGCCCACTCGTAGCGAACTCGCTGGCAAGATCCCTTTCGCCGGTATAAATACATCCCTCAGCGCCAGTTTACAGTTGTTCTTCCATTCTGTCACGCTGTGCTAGCGTAGAAATGTCCGTGGATCCAGCGGCCTATACTGGCCTTCTGCTGCTCTGATAAGCTCGCTGCTGTCGCGGATTTCCGGCATTCTGAGGCAACACCTTCTAACATACAGGCCTCCCAGCCAAGACGAGTAGGCCACGTGACGTCACTTTCATTAGGCCAGTGGTGGAAAGATAGATTTTGCTACAACTAGCGCTGCTGGTGGCCAAAACTGGATCTAATAGCCATACCAACTATGCAACAAAAGGCACCGGTAGAACACATTGTTCGTTTAATTGAAAATGAGTATATGAAGCACTGCAAGAAAAAGTAGCACCGTTTACAAAGCAATATGCGATAAAAAATCTGCACCGTGAGATGCTGTGCTTAATTTGTATGGATTTACCTTTATAAGCAATTCGAAATTCTGTGTTTATGTTGGCTAACCTACCCGGGAAACAAAACTTGTGTTCTGTTTACTTTCAAAGTATAGTGGTTGATTCGTCGAAATTACATCTCCGTTTAACTCTGAGATTTGATTTAATCGTTCGAAATGGTGTATAAGTGTTGTGTTCCACGTTGTAGAGGAACTTACGAAAATGGGCCACGAGTAGCGGTGTTTTCTTTTCCTAAAAGCACTGAACTACAGCAGAAATGGATATCTGCAACACATCGTGAAAATTTCCAGGTTACACAGAATTCGAAGGTAAGCTCAGGTTCTTTACAATTCAGTTAGATTGTCTCAGGGTGTGTGTTCTTTAATTTAGAGAGCGGGAGCAACTAATCATATATTTAAGTAGCACGCTCTTTAGATGTTCATTAACAGCTGAATTCGATTGACTTGATGCCCTTCTCTAGAAGATCAACTGCATTACATACATTACTGAGTCACTGGAAAACTGTGATTTACTTATGCAAGAATAGCTTTAGACTTTTAACCTGAAATACCGAGTGAACAATAATCGATTTGATCTGAAGATAACTGACACTAATCCCATGTGTTAGCATTAGTACCCCCTAGAGATTATTACATGTAGCTGATAAAAGATTTTCTCATTATTTCAAGGTCTGCGAGCTCCACTTCACTGAAGACCTCATTCTGAAACACAGTGAATATTTCGACAGTTCCACAGGGAAGAAATATTCTGTGCCACTTCCAAAACCTTGCCTTAAAACAGGAGCCATACCATCCATTCTGCCTAACTGTCCGAAGTACCTTTCGTCAGCTTCTTGTTCTAGGGAAAGTGGAGATGAGAGACGAAAGCGTCTGGAAAATAGAGACTTAGAAATAGCTATTGCAGCGAGTGTAGCAACTCATGCTCAGTATGAACAGGAAAGACATTTTGTGGACTTTAATGGTTTTGTTAAGTGTTTAGAGGGTATCAAGCTGCCTAATGACTGGCATCTGATAAAGTCAGAAAGTTCAATAACTTTTGTTCTTATAGACGTCAAAGGTATTCCTACATTTTTGTGTTCTGTTGTGGTGACTACTGACCTGAGCATGTATTTATATGAGATTAAAAGTGTAATCTCAAAACTTGGTACAAGAAAGTTCCCTTTAACTATAAACCATTTAAATGACTTAATTAAATGAGACAGGTATTTGAAATTGAATCCAAGCTAAGAATTCAGACTCTGCTTGCCTTGAAAATTTCATCCTCTGCTCTTGGTGAAGTTGGCATGGATTTAGATTCTTTTGAAAGTGATTGTGTAGATGATATTACCTTACCACCACCATCAAACTTTCAGAGCATAATGGATTTCAGTGAAGAACAAGTTCAGTCTGTTCAGGAATACTTGCCTGTTTTCACATACTTGTCAGGATACTGTGCCAGAGCTGTTCTTAAGAAGCTGAGGTGTGAAACATGTAAAACGTACTTAGTGCTTGATAAAACATTATCAGTAATAGAAAGTGATGAAAGCTATGGACCTCTAAGAAACGTATATAGAGGTGGATTGTATTGCCCTAATAATGAGGTCATTAATGCTGACATTTTCACTTATTTAATTGTTAAAAACTTGGTGTCTGGAGAACATGAGCTCTCCTTCATGAGATGTACATCCCAGAAAAATCTAGTTATAAGATTAGCTCTTGATGTAATTAAAAGGGAAGACTTTTTCCTAAGGGAATTTTCTTGTAGTCAGGTACATCACACTGATGACAAAATTCTTCAGTCTGTAGTAAAAGTAGCATGTAATATATTTCTCAATAATTATGTTAAAAAAATGAATGACAGCCATATTGGCAGTAAAATGAAAAAGAGAAAACTGTCACCTGTAAAGTAGTTTAGAATAAATTTTGTGACAGGTTAACAAACATTTACATTTGTCATTCTCTCCTAATTCCTACTTTTCTCTACTTGATGTGTGTAGCTGCATTGCTTAAAATCAATGTGCATAAAATTAGGCCTATATTCTATTTACAATGATGTCATATCATTATCAAGAATATTCTGTTAAATATTTGAGAGTTTTGATGAGAGAGACAGACAAAGGTGTCAAACTTACAAAATCCCTGATTTTGCTTTGTGGGTTAAAGGTTAGAGTAGATTCAGTTTTTGTACTGTAGACTCAAAGATGATATGAGTCTCATGGGTGTGGGACATGTCAGAAGATATAACATAAAAACATAGGACACTTTAATATAATACTCACTTCCCTGATCATTTTGCCAGTAGATTGTCAAGATATCCAGATACTTAACAATAAACTGAAACTGCTAATATCTACAGAACTACGGCCGCAGGTTCGAATACTGCCTCAGGCATGGATGTGTGTGATGTCCTTAGGTTAGTTAGGTTTAAATAGTTCTAAGTTCTAGGGGCTGATGACCTCAGAAGTTAGGTCCCATAGTGCTCAGAGCCATTTGAATCATTTTCTACAGAATCTACACAGTCAGAACGAAACATAATTATACACTTTTACTGAATATCTCATACACAAATTACCTAATCTTGACTGTTGTGGCCAAGTGCTGTCAGAGCTTAAATCTAACACACATTTTTACTTCAGCTGTTCTAACAATCCCCGTTAAACAATTCATCTATAGAGTACAAAAGGAGTTACCTACCAAGAATCTTTTCAACCTGTGCTTTATCTTAAATCAAGTTTTTAATGGTTGCTGGTAATTTATTGAAAATGTGTATTCCTGAATATTGGACCAAGGTAAGTGATTTTAGGTCTTTATGTAGATTGTTCTTATTCCTAGTATTGATACTATGTATTGAGCTATTGGTTGGAAGTAGAGACATATTGTTTGCAACAGATTGCATTAAGGAATAAATATACTGGGAAGCAGTGGTTAAAATAACCAGTTCTTTGAGTAGGTTTATACATTATGTTCTTGAATGTACACCACAAATGAGTTATTTCACGCTTTAGCATTGGCAAAATGAGCGTTTGTGATTAAACTTCTCACTGTGACAATATCTCCAATATCTATGCGATCATTGATGAGCCATTCATGCCGCAGTGAATTACATTTTTGCCCCAGTAATAAACTTATGATCACTACAATAATTTCGTCATGCTGTCTGTTAACTGTTACGAAGTATCTCCGTTAGTGTCATTTACTGACTAATGGATCAAGGTTTCTGTAGCGACGTTTTTCTTAACAAGTAAGTCACATTTTGCATACGATTTTAAACACAACAGAAGGAGATGACACTGTGTTGTGATCAGTGTGCCACATTGCGCGCGATATCATACAAGGGCGGCACAATTTCTCTGTAAAGGGCAAATTTAACGATCAGTGAATTTGCTATGGTTTCACGAAAGAAATACACGTTCATCGGCTCTAGCGCACAGGCTGTCTTGCAGCGGCAGATGTTAGCCTAGCGCTGATGACGTCATAGTTACGCCGTGAGGCCTGTGTATCAGAAGGTGTTGTCTGAGGTCCCGTAGGGTTTGCTCCGTAGGGGCTGGGCTCGTGACAACCCGCACGACGTAGATGTTGTGCGTGATAGCGTCAGTGCCTGATTTCTAGGGTGCCACGGCAATCACCAATCAATTAATTAAGAAAATTCATAACATGGTGTAATCTGTGGACATTAGTGGCCTTTACTTTCATAGTCATGCTGTAAACACTCAAAAACATAACGACAGCACTTTCGCCAGCGTTCGGAAAACTAGAGCACTACAGGTTCGCCAACTGGAGCGCTAGGATGCCGAGTTCCCCGCTGGCCAAATGCAGTAAAATCGTTTTACCGCTACCCTCAGTCAAATTGGCTAGAGGGAACTTTTTCTGTCAGACGACGCACATTTGAGTGCCGCATCCAAACTTACAAAAGCACGATGAGACGATGTCGGGGTCCATGTGTTGCAGATATTGGTTGGCTTTATTTCATTATTATTTGTAGCGAGGGAGTTGTCGCCACTTTATGGTACTTCTGTTGGCGTGTGGAGAGTCAGTCATCCGTAGTTAAGATGTTTCATAGCAAAAAGCTCATCCCAAGTTTGGTCGCGATAATCGTGCAATTACACTGTTTCCTCTATGGGCAGAAGCCACTGCTGTTCTGACAATATTAATGCGGGTACCTTCTTCGGGCTGCCCTTGTCTGTGTATTCGTGAGTCCCCTCGGACAACACCCATCCTTCGTAATCCTCATTTCCCAGAGTTTATATGATACATGTTCGGAAAACGTGTTTTACGGTCAAAGTCTATTGCCTGAATAACACGATATAAATTGTGTTACTTTGGAATTTACATGCGCCAAGTTCAAACAATGACCAGCAACTGCTCTGCATGTCTGCTCATTGTTGCCGTTTGATTGATGGATAGTTTACGAAAATTAAGAACAGAAATTGCAGATGAGATCAAATTGAACCATTCCTCCGTTCGACATACATTCGATGAGAGGTCGAAGAAAATATAAATATTTTTTAAATCGTAATAAATCAATGTAAATAAGAGAGAAAACTAGGGAAATCTCGTAAGACTGCATTGAAGAAGTAAATAAATGGGATATGACACTGAAGAAGAGAAACATGATAGGAGTCATTTTGAGCACTTTCACCATTCTAGTGTTAATGTATGCAAATATTTCTGATCCTATTTGTCCTTTTCCTGTTACTATCAAGGCTTATGAATGTCGTAATTTGGTATCTTCTAAATGGAATAAACAATCTGATGAATACAAAACATGGACTGGGGGCAAATCGAAGAAAGTCGAGAGTAGAAGCCACAGGAATGAGAACATCGACAAAATTAATCTCAAAGTTGATAATCATCAATTAGGTGAAGATAAAGAATTCTGATACCTAGGCAGAAAAATAACCCATGACAGATGGAGCTAAGAGGACACAAAATACAGACTAGCACTAGCAAACAAAGAAGTCTACCACTATCAAATATAGGCCTTAAGTTGATAAAGAAATTTCTGAGAATATACATTTGGAGCGCAGCACTGTATGGTAGTGAAACGTGGACTGTGGGAGAACCAGAAGAGAAGAGAGTCGAAGATTCGAGATGTGGTGCAACAGAAAGTTGTTGAAATTGAGGTGGTCTGATGAGGTAAAGAATGAGAATATTCACCACAGAATTGGTGAGGAGAGGAGTATATGGATAACACTGATTAGAAGAAGTGACAGAATGCTTGGACATCTCTTAAAACATCAAGAAATAACCTTCATGGTACTAGAGGAAGCTGTAGAGGGTAAAACCTGTAGAGGAAGACAGAGATTGGAATATATCCAGCATATAATTCAGGAGTAGGTTGCAAGTACTGCCTTAAAATGAAGAGGCTAGAACAGGTTGGGAATTCGTGATGGGTCGCATTAAACCATTCAGAAGACTAATAACTCAGAAAAAAGTAGTTGTTTTGTCTGATGCATGGAAGAGATTTCCGTTTCCCACTAAGAGAGCTGACTATCCTGCCAGAAGACTTACAAGGGCAGTTGTAGCCCGAAGACTTTTCCGAGATATATAAAGCACGTGGAGAAGCCTCAGCAACTGCCCAGTCCAATCCCTTACAAAGGAAGTGGATTTACATCAATTAAAATCTCGTTTCCAGTAGTGGAAGTGGACTGCTTAAGTAATCATGAGTTTAATTAAAGTAGATGTTGATTCGTACATCAATTAATTAAAAAGTTAATGAAATTAATTAGTTAAGTTGTTTCTCAGACGTCCAGCCACGTCTGTTAAGGGTAAAACCTCGAGCCCTCTATGATTACCTCCAACTCCTTGGTGAGGAGCAACTTATTGTCACATGGTGTCAACGACTCCGCTAATGGCACCACCGCTCCGGTAGTAGCTTAAACACTTATTTCTACAGCCTCTTTAATTGCAGAAACCCAGAAGAAGCCTGGGGGAAAATCGTTGTTGCGTCAAAGAGAGTTTTGTGGTTGTGTCTGAGGCTTTGCTAAACAAAATCTGATATTTCCAGTCATCGATATTTCATACGTCACTGTTCTTCTGCTCAACAGTCGGAAATTGTAGGAATGCAATGACGTATGCAGCTGCTTCCCCACTCACTAAAGACGTTAGAAAACCCAGGTATCCTGATGCCAAGACTGTCTTTAACTCGGCATAGAACCTCCTTTATCTTCGTAGGAAGTCGTTATATTGCGAGAACCGTTCGTTGAATGTGGCTCAACTTCGCCCATCTTCATTTTATCGTTATGTTGACAACAGTTTTATGGCTGTGGAAACAAGAATTCGGGAGAAGAAATTCAACCGTGACAGTGGATAGAATCTTAGCACTGCATTGAAAGGAGATCTCTATGCTGAGAAGAGGTAGAGATATTTATCGTAATGTTTACGCTACTACAAGAGCGGTGGCGCCCACATCGCAGATGTTGACGCCATCTACGACGGCAACACGTAACTACCTATGAATCACATGGCGTCTATCGGCTATAAGACGCCACCACAGAAGCAGTTTGGACAAATCCTTAATCCATTCCCATCCTCTGTAATGCCAGTCCCACCTAGATGTCCACCCCTTCCCCATATTCTATAAGTCCCCCCAGATCCTCGAGCAGCATGCACTCTGCTTCGCCTTGCATATATGCCTCCCATCCCCCAGGTGGATCCTCTACGGCGTCATTCCTTTCCTCCATCAGCTCCTATTCCTTGAACGTGTCCACATCCTCTACACCTCCCGC
This sequence comes from Schistocerca americana, assembly GCF_021461395.2. Classification (NCBI taxonomy): domain Eukaryota; kingdom Metazoa; phylum Arthropoda; class Insecta; order Orthoptera; family Acrididae; genus Schistocerca; species Schistocerca americana. Next base: position 46,667,712 of record NC_060124.1, read on the forward strand.
CGCCTTGATCCCCCTCATCTCCTGGTTGCTCCCCTTCTTTCCAACTCCCATCCTCTGCCTCACATTCACCATTGTGTCCCCCCTACCCTCCACCTCTACATCCTGTATCTCCTTTCCCAAGGTCACTTCTGTCGACTCCCCTTCCTGGATGACGCGCTTTCTCCCTCCATTTATCACTCCTATCATCTCTGATCCTCACCAGCCCCTCCCTTCCTCTGTCCTTTTCCCAGGCTCCCTCTCCACCCCTTCCATCCAGTTTTTTCCCTGCCTACACTCTCTCTGCCTCCATTCTCTCCGCTGAGACCTTCTGCTCTCTCCTCCACTGCCTTTCCCACTCCTTCTTGCGTCTGCCCAGCCCCCCCCCCCCCCATTTTCCTCTGCACCCCCTCCCTCCATTGGCTCCCTCTTTTTCCTTTCCACTCCTTCCCTCTTTTTCCCCTTCATCGGTCTGGGTCCCCTCCAATCCCCAACTGTTGCCCTGTCGCCTCTACAGTTCTGATTTATGTGAGTGTTCAGTGTTGTGCGTCTCCTGTCAGTCTTACAAACAGCTACCATACCGTCGCTAGTTGTTTTTTTATCTTGAGTGAACAGAAACTAGACTGTCACTGTGTTTTTTAATTGTGCATTTCTCCTTCCTGTGTGTCTCCTTCCACATCGTCAATGCCGTGTTTTTCTATTTTAATTTCGGTAATATTCCGCCATTTTACTGTTATCAACAACGTCACCGTTTTATCGCCGTTTTATATTGTTTGTTCTCTCACCATTGTTTGTTTAATTTTTCTCTCGGTTGTAGAGCAGCGTATTAAGCTGCTGTCAGCCCGCCCCTCCATGGTGGGGGGGAATCGAAGGTCAATAATGGAAAAAAAAGCAGTTCGGATAGTCAGTTGCTCCTGACGCAGACAATGGAGCTAATCGTCGAAAGCTCGAGGTTTTACCTTTAACAGACGTGGCAAGAATTTCTAGGATATTTTATACAACAGTGCCGTCATGAAAGATTCACATTTAATTTGTACATAAAAAGAAATTTCCCCCGGGACAACTAAAACGACAGATGGCTCGATAGATTATAGGAAATCAAATGGCGAATTTGGATTAATTTCCACAATATGGCGAAGATTTATCGAAGTTAGGAACAGCTAACTTGAACCAGCAACCAAGCTGACTCTTAAGGGCATCAGTGAAACCCACGTTCAGAGAACGGACGCTAGCACAGCTTTCTCGACCTGAACGCCAGGAAACCGAGTTATTCCACTGACCAAAAACAGCAAGAAAACCACCCTCCACCACAGAGAAATTGATTACAGGAACTTTTTTCTTTCGGTGAGTGCAGTACATAGCTGAATCTTAGATTATAGAAACTTGGAGAGACGATCTACAGGCCATTCAGTGGCAGTAATTGGTCAGTTTGACTTCTTTATTAGTAGCAGTAGGGGATTTCGCGGCACTTATTGCACATGTGCTGGCTTACATCACTTGTTAAGCAGCCATGCGTAGAATCAGTCACCACAGTTAAGACGTATGGTAGAATGCTCATCATAACTCCAGTCGTGGCTTTGAACAATTACTCGTTTTGTATCACAAGCTTATGGAATGCGATTCCTTCTATGTTACATGTAAACTACGTTGTGCTGCTCATGTCTACTATTCATGTTAAGTGACTTCTGATGCCTACCAATTTTCTTACTCGTTTTCCATTTCTCTGAAGTAATCTTAATATTTATATTATCATTCTTAGTTTCTCAATGATTGTCGTGTATTTTTCTTGTCCTATGGCATGACTAAAACTTGCCGTTTAATCCGTAATTGTTAGTATGTGACAAAATTACCTCCCATTTATCGTCTTTTTATTGTCAGTACTCTTGGTCTATTTTCATTTCACTCTCTTACGGCTCAGTAGTTTCGATACCTCCACTTTGCTACCTTATAAATCCAAGCAATTGAAACATCTGCCGTAAGACAAGACGGCTCTTGTCTCTAAATTGCCGAAGAGAGTAATTTTATCAGCTCATAGAGTATAGCTACGGGCAGTACATCCCATTCCTAACCCAACTATCAATAAGAAAATTTCAAACGTTTACAAGGTACCGTAATAAAGCCCATTTTTTTCACATTATCTTCAAAACAAACGCTATAATGCTTACTTATTTACTTGTTTTGTTATCCATCACCAAATTTCCTACGTCATTTTCATTAAGAAATTATCACGGAATTTATAACCTACAGCATGAGCTTTCTATAAGAAATGAAGCCACTTTCTATTGCTTATCAGTTGAGGAAAATGTTTTCGATGCATTTTGCACTGTTATACTTCAGCTACAGCATTAATGGTATGCTTATTGTTTCAACAGGAAGCGTGTTCTGTTAGACAGCACTCATTGTAGTTCTTACGTGAACGGTGCTGCTAAAAAGTAAGAAATTTTAAAGTAGAGGCAAGACAGGAAAAAAATATTACTTGCCTTAATCGTACATACATCAAGTACCGGGTAGTTCAATACGATTCATCTGATTTCAGAAAAAAAAGTATGTTGTACACGAACGAAATTTACGATCATTGTAAACTTGTAGAAAATCATCCGATCTTTTACATATACACGCTAGTTATACTATTCACAATTACATGTCGGATTAAAAATTTCATTCACTTTTTACATTCATTCAATGTAGCTTTCAGCTGACGCACAAAAAACATCGGGGTAACAGTCAAACCCCTTCCATACAGTTACGAGCACTACTGGTGTTAGCGCATTCAGTGCGTTTGCTACGTTGCGTTCCAGTGTAACTACATAGATCTGTTCGAATGGAAAACACATAGACGGAGAATTTCATATACCATCCACAAAAAAACATGATATGTGATCAAGCGACCTTGAAGGCTTTTGGTGCAACACAAAATAAGTACGAATCCTACGGTAGATCTGTCTTGACGAAAATCAAGTTCCGCTGTTACAAATGAATTGCACCTGTTGAAGGATAGAACTCAGAGCACCTTATTCTGCTATGTTATACCCGTTTCAAATCGACGCCCATTATATGCTGGAAAGGACTATCCTATTTTAGAACGGTATATTCTTTTCATGTATGTATGTACAATCTTTACGTAATTTCATTACGTTTAGGATCACAGACGTTTAATTTGACCCCTTTCGCAAGCACGCCCAACATCCTGACGACAATCATACACAAAAGAAAACAATAAAATCTGGCCACCTTAGCGAATGCCAATGCAGCATTGCTAGATTTTGAGGCCCTTTCAATCGATCTGTTAGGTAACTCATTGTTAAGCAGTGTTCTTGCATTTAGATTTAGTGCACTGGTGCTCCGTCTTGCTGCGAAAAGAAATTTTCTCTATATTGTTGTAGTTGTGGAAGAAGCAAGATGAACGAGGGGTTGGGCAGTGAGATAACTGAGAGACCCCTAGAAGCAGCCATATAAACTGGCGATTTAAATCTGGTGCCGAAAGAAAATCTTTAGTTTCGGTGTGTGAGGTAAAATTCACCCAAAGTTTCCACTGTGATGCAGATGGTAGACGCTTCTGAAATCGGACCTAGTTAATTGAGAATTCTGGGTTTTAAGTAATGACAAAACCTGAATATACGAGAGCAGTTCCGAAAGTTTTCGCGAAACATAAACCAATGTGAAAATCAAAAATGTTTTATTTTCAACAATTAGCTGCACCTGCCAGCTACTTCTTTGCAGAGTCGCCGCACAGACTTCGACATCTGTCGCAGTGTTGTACCAACTTTCTAAAGCTCTGGTCATAGTTCAGGTGAGCAGAGATGAAATTTCAGGGGTAGCCAATTATGGAATGCACTGCTGGTGGTCAGACAGTTCTCATCTAAAACGCTGCAGGTGCATCTTCATTACCCCTACAGAGTGCGGCCGATAATTGTCTAGAAGAAATAACCTCATGGCAGTTGTGTTATGTCGGCTGCATAACATCAGGCGAAATCTCTCACCAGGCCCTCGTACTTGGTGAGAGACGCTATTTCCTATGTATCTTTCGGTGCTCACTGTGCACTTAAAACTGAAAAGAGCGACGTGATGTGATCAATGGGGATACTGCAGACACTACCCCATGACAGTTGCACAAAGCTTCCACGGATTTTCTCAGTGGTTTCCATTGCGAAATCGATGGGAACTTATTTTCCGAGTAGCCCCTGTACAAACAGTACTGCTTAATATTGCTTTTTCTTTTGTACCCGTAAACCATAAACCGATCTAAAATACCTTTATTAAATCCAGTAACGAGGAAAATTATATTAAAAATTTACAGGTTGAAATACTTTTTTTTTTTCAATGCATGGGCCTGTCTGGTGATAGAATTCGTAGAAAACTCGACGTTCTGACTAAATTTGCACCAATTTTCTTCTAGACGTTAACTTATGAAGTTAATGATTTTAAATAACAACCACCCACATGTGTGGTTTACAAAAATATTATATCAGACAACTACCAGTTTCGGATTTCCTGCAAATTCGCCTTCAGATTACTGTCGCAGGCTTCTTGCTTCCTGGCTGAGGCGTTGTTTTGTAAGTTATTGATTTTGTGCTTGTTGTATATTTCCGTACTAAGAATTTATCGTGTATTTCTGCTGTACATTTTAAAATTTCCATCTTCTCTGGATAAGGGCAGATAAATTCCCGGGAAACTGTTGGAATACACTGCAGCATAAGTTTCATGTCAGAAAGCACTCACAAAATTACAAAACACATGGCTAATTTAACCTAAGAAACGTAGAAATTTTAAAATGTATAGTATTTAAAAAAGTAACCTACCTGAATCCAGGCCATGTATTGTAGATGTTGAGCGTGTCTCCTTCCATAAAACGTAGGATGGTGCGTATCCTACCAGTTTTATGTGAATTTAACAACACCTGCATAGTGCAGGTGACAAAATGTGGACATTTTCAAAACTACAAAAGAAATAGAGATGAATGCGTCACACAGAAATACGTACAGCCACTGATAACAACTTCAAAATGATTCCAAAGCAAGACAGTAAATGGTCTGTAACAGGCATCCGATAATGGATTTTTGAGATATACGAAATCTTTGAATGCTTGACTAAACTAAAAATTTTAGTCTGTGAGTGTGGCTGGTTACTTTTTAAAAGTATAAATCTTCTAGTCTGCAGAACCAGACGAAGAAGAAACTATAGACGGAAAGAAATGCTGGAGATTAGACATCTGAAGTGAGCTCCGCATACTCTTCTTTGAACTAGCCAGCGAGCCGGACGTCATCTCCGAACCCGCAGCTTCCGTGTGCCCGTCGAATGGAATCGTGAGTCTCCGGCGCAGTCCATTTGTCACATTAGTATGTTGTCGGGTATAAGAGAACTCGACTGGCTAAGAAAATATAGCGAGTACACGAGTTAACAAGTATAACTGCGGACTCGCCACATACCCTCTATATACACAACCGTTTTGAAAGAAATTTCCTTCAGTAAACGGTAAATTACTGTTCATTTATCTCACACAATCATGATTTCAGCTTTGTAGCCATTCTCAAATGCTAGTTGATGTGTTACTAACACGTCCAACCTACCTAAATGAAATAAGGAAGCTATGTACCAATGTAACAACTGATTGGTCAACAGTGAATATTTCTCTCTTTATATACATAAAAGTTTTCTGAAGATAGCAATAAACTTAATGTAGCATTTAACATCTAATTAGAGAACGTTTAACAATTACGTTGACATATACACTCATACGAGAGGTTACCAAACCCCTAACTACTATACCAGAAAACATGACTTTAGGATGAAGCGCTCTATCTAAATGATCATTAATTATTAGAATAAATTACAGGAATGGTTGATGAGCTACAAATCTCGCTGTTAGCGCATAAATACAAGCGGTCATTACCAAATGAGTACAAAAATTGTGAGATCTTTTCTTTTCTACTCGTTAATATAACAATGACGTTTCTCTGTGCCCAATTTTCGTCTGGCACATACGTTTTTCTTTGTTGGAGATGAAATACACAAGAACACTACCACTTCGTTTGTAATGGACGATTTTTTTTTTCGTCTGAAGGGTGGATTGTAGCTTGTAACATGCGATATATCTTCCCTTCTCTAACGGAATCCATTTGCATAAATTAGTTTTCGTCTTACACCTTGGACAGTCTCACAAAACACAGCTTCGTTATAAGCCATCTAATTGTATATGTCGTGTGATTAGGGCTTCCGATCAGGTAGACCGTTCGTCGGGTGCAAGTCGTTCGATTTGACGCCACTTCGTAGACTTGCGCGTCGATGGTGATGAAACGATGATGATTAGGACAACACCCAGTCCCTGAGCGGGGAAAATCTCCGATCAAGCGGGGAATAGAACCCAGGCCCTTAGGATTGACACCGTATCGCGCTGACCACTCTGCTACCGGGGTCATACGCCATCTAGTTGTGATAATGGAACATTTCGCCTGGGCAGTGCTGCTTCACAGCAGCAAAATCGTTTAGTAATCTCCCGTATCAACAAAAAGTCACGACTAGCTTTACAAACCTGCATGCTCCAGTCACAGAGAGCGGATCTACGACTATTGAGCGACTACAGCGCCGCAGTTCGCAGACTGGTCATACTTGCGGAACAGTAGCGGAAACGGTTGCCCTTAAGCACTCTTGTGACAGCGGCGCCTTGATTTGTGAAGTACGCAACCCGGACATCCGACACGTACATGCTACGTTTGTAACCTCTACCGGGGATGACCACCAATGTCATATAGAGAGCTGATTACGAGAGAGGTAGCGTATGCTATTTCGCTGAAGAGGAAGGTAAACAAAAGAGTGCAAAAGCGTGCTGCTGTAAACAAATCACAGGATAGTATTGGTTTTAGACAGAATAGTAGAGTAGCTTGTTGTGTAGCAGGGCGAGGAAGAGCTGAAGGAGCAGCACACGAGTGTGCGATGGTGGCTAAGTGCGCCCCCAGAGACTTGTTGGCCCGCTCCGAGCAGGGCCCAGGCAGCCGCCGACAGCTCCCAGGAGACGCCGACCTTGTTTACGTGGGCACCGCGGGTCGAGGCCAGGGCCTGTTTGCCTGTTTACCGACCGGCCAGGGCGCGCTGCCAATCGATGGCAGCCGTGTGTGCGAGTCACCAGGTCAGTGAGCCGCAGCTGCGCCGCGTTAACGCATCTCATGACGACCAGTGTCTGCTTGTTACGTGCCCATTATCTAAGCCGAGGTTACGGATACTGCTCACAAACAGCAAAAAATTCATTCACTGCCAACAATCCCTTCATCAGAAAAACTGAAGAACCATTTTTATTATGACAATATGAGTTTCTTTTTCATATTGGCTACCACAATAACAGATTTAATAAAAGGCAATTACACTCTCCACCTTGACTATATAACATTCACAGTCGTTTTATTTTACTCGATCAGATGATTTCAGCGAAGTGATACTTTCACGTGCTTACTCGTAACTAGGTACTCTTACAGCAGGGTGGTTACAATCTGTGGAGATGCCCTAGCGTCGTAAAAGTAAAGCCATCGAATTAAGCACTCCGCCATATGTAAATTTCTGTTAAAATAGTTACTCTTGTAGGAAGCGGGAGTTGTGCTGTTACTTTCTTCAGGTGTAAGCTTTATAACTATCATCGTTTGCTATTGAAGCCTACAGCCGGACGACAAAAGAAATAACATAGTATGTAGGGGAAAACCAGCGTATTATAAAAAAAAAATTGTAAAACAGCACGTTTCAAAAAGCACGGAAAAACTGGAGTTCAGTCAGTCTCAACGGAGAAAATACCTACGCAGGTGGCAGCCCATTGCTGCCAGTCTCTAGCTTCATCCTCCACCGCTTTCGGTTCCACTTTTTTAAGGATTTTTAATACTCCGCCCTTCCATCACGCCCTCGGACGCTCCCTTGGGCGGTTTCTTATAGGTCGAGAGTGGAGGACGCAGTGCGGTAGACAAATATCAACTCAAAGGATGTGGCCTAATCATTGTCGTTTCTCGTTCTGTAACTTGCGGCTGACGTATGGCTTTCCAAACCGCTGGTACAGGTTCTCTGTTCTCCGTTTCCATATTGCTACTGTAGATAGGTCCACAAATCTTTCGAGAGCCCTTCCTGTCGAAGGCACAAGCTGTTTCTTCAGTTGTTGATGATGTCGCCCAGGTTTCAAAAAACCATAAAAAAGCCTGCCATATTAGAGTCACGCACAACTGGATCTTACTCTTCTGTCATACTAGGTGTGACTTGAATCAGTCTTTCAGTCTGAAGACGATGTGGTTACATTTGTGAATCGTTGATGCACTTCTTCTGTCACTACAGTTTTATTAGTCGATGTGGATCCCAGGCTTCTGAATTCTTTAATCCCTTCAAAGATATGAACCCCAACAGCAATCGAAGGAAGGAGAGTTGACAGCATGATGCAGCGAAATATTTGGTCATATTATCGTTCACCACCAGACCAGTTTTCATACAATTGTCAAGAAATGGTGAAGTATCAGGACATACTTGCTCCATGGTGCCACCAAAAATTCTTGGAGTTTGTCTGCTCCCACCAACTCCATAACTCTGATTCGATGTGTCACGACTTATCCTTCCCAAGGGTGGTTCTGGGTCTGAGCACTATGGGACTCAACTGTTGAGGTCATTAGTCCCCTAGAACTTAGAACTAGTTAAACCTAACTAACCGAAGGACATCACAAACATCCATGCCCGAGGCAGGATTCGAACCTGCGACCGTAGCGGTCTCGCGGTTCCAGACTGCAGCGCCTTTAACCGCACGGCCACTTCGGCCGGCCCCAAGGGTGAGTTCAATGGTATTGACGCCAGTTGATTTCCTTGTCCCAGTCCATTTCGAATGGTGAATGTTGGAGATAATTGCTTGTCTAACTGTACCTGACAAGTTGATTAATAGTAGCAAGCTGCTATTAGTGGGACTTGTTAGCTAAAATCATAATTCTGGAACCAATATGGACCATTACTTTCGATGTTTTCACTCACTCAATTCTACGTTTAATTTACGTAAGTTCACGAAAGACAGCACAAGGAAAATCCTGTGGATAGAAGCACACCGATGAAATGTAGCACACCACACGAACAGAGCACAATATGTTCAGTTTGGAGCTCAGTTTGTTAGAACTTCTCAGTTGTATGTTCTCATCACTGCCATGCCCTTTTTCTATCGTTTCTCTCTTACTTTTGGAATGTAAGTTGCGTTAGATTTTTCATAAATGATTCTATGTTGAGTGTTTTGTTTTGTTGCATGTAAAATAATCATTTAAGTGTATAAACTCTTTGTTGTTGAAAATTCTTGTTAAAGACGTCATAACTGAATACATGTGTACTAGTGTTTGTAATCAGAAGTTAAAATCATGACTGAGATATAAATTCCCTATTGTGTAAAATCATCAAGTGAAATTAATAACTTGTTTGGAAGCGGCAGTGTTGTTTCGCTCCACTTCTTATTTTCATTAAATGGTAATTTGGTTTTGTTAGTTGGGATATCAATAACAGCTCTCCTTTTTTCCGGCATACTACTCTTGCGACTAAAAAGGTTGACACTCTCGTACTTGATTTACATGTGACACTCCTTTTTTCCTTTCCTCCATTTCACCTTGTTGTGTCTCATTGTATCAAAGTAAGTTTGGGGTAGATATAGCGAGATCAGGGCTGACTTCAGATAGTGGCGGCAGAGTACAGTTTGCAATAACTCAAATTTATGAAAAAGAAGATCAGTAAGAGGAAGTTAGCACCAAAGATAAACTGAGAGAGCAGGTTAGAAGGGGTGAGGTTGGTCATTGCCAAGGAGGACCTCGCCCTCCACTGTGATTGAACGGAGGAGTAGCGCTGCCGACAGAAGAAGGCGAAAACCGGTCACTTTGAAGTAACAGGTTAAAGTACTCGTAAGTAGGTCAAAATAATAGGTTTTGAAAATACTGTGGGTACATACTGATTATGAACGAGATTTGTAAATTGATTGGAAAGGTGAGTGGTATATTCTGTATGTTTAATTTTTGTTGATTTCTCCTATTCACGCCTCAGGGAACGTAAACTGTCCTTTCTAAGATGCACTGTGTATCATACACACGGTGTCCCAGCTATCTTATCCACCCAAAATATCTCTGGAACAATAACAGCTATTGGAAAACGACTTTCACCGGTATCAATGTAGGGCTGGGGCCCATGAATGTACATATTTGGAAACATTCTAAAACGAAAGCATATGTGTTTTTAACACAAACATATGTATTTTTAAATGGACCTCCTATATTTTTTCTTCAGCAATCCATAGCATGACAAAGCACATACACAATGGCGTTGATTGCATCGCAATATTCCCGTTACATCCCGACATATTGAGACGCGAAGTTGACGCTTGAAACACCCGACATGCGCTGCTAGCGCACGTCCTGAGGCTCAGGCGTGAACCCCATGCTGCCCGTAATCGCGATGTGGTTGACATGCGTAATCACACTTCCATACTTATCAAGAGGTCCGAAACGAATAATACGGTCTGCTGCCATCCTGCATTAACGTCGTACATTCCAGCAGGTATTTGTCCCATAGGATAGGGGTGATGCGGTTCTGTAACATATCTGTGTACCGCAACGTTAGTCACAAAGTTAACTTCGCTTATCGTTAATCCGTTACTAAAAAGGTAATGCCGTTCAACGTTAAAACTTTACTTTACTGTAGATCTAGCGCAAGTGACAGTTAATCATTCACTCGTAATAGTAAAATTCATGATGATGGTTTTAGTGAAACGAGCAACTGGACTAAAAGTTTTATCGTTGTTTGGGTAAAAATGTTTTGATTTGGGAAGTTCAGGTAGGACACAGAAGATGAATGTAAACATGTTGAACCAATTAGTTTTATTATCACATAATTATCAATGTTATGTTTATCTAATGCGTTAAATGACAAATTGTTGCAAACAAATGTTTCTTAACATCACTGGGTAAAATGGCCCTTTGCAGAAACTTCCACTGTGATACCAGCACGACATACTAAACATAGCGTTCACATCTCATGCTCAAAGAGATGCCCATTGGCTTGCATACATAGGGTCACTCTACGGATGAAGGAGGCCCTACTTCGTGCTACTGTTTCCTCTTTGATGGCTGTACAGGCATCAATAATGCGCTGCTTCATGTTCTCTGGTATTGTTGGTTCATGTTGGTAAACAGTATCCTTCACTGCTCCCCAAAGAAAATAATCCAGCGGCGTAAGGTCCGGAGATCGGGCAGGCCACCTAACTGGGCCACCTCGTCCAATCCACCTACCAGGGAACTTACGGTTCAGACGTCGTCGTGCTCGTAAGGCGTTATGTGCAGGGCATCCGTCATGCTGATACCACATGACCATTCTCCGGTTCAGAGGTACGGTGTCCAAGAGAACAGGAAGATTGTGTCGTATAAATCTGGTGTATTGTCTGCCATTTTGGATGCCATTTATAAAGAAAGGTCCGATAATGGTATCTCCAATAATCCCACACCAAATATTAACTTTCCACGGACGTTGATGCTCTACCTGACGGAGCCATTTTGGATTGTCTGCGGACCAATAATGCATATTCCTCATAATTCCTTTTTTGGAGAATGATGCCTCGTCGGTAAAGAGAACATCTGCAAAAAAATTTGGATTAGTCAGATGTTTTTGCTGAGCCCACCGGCAAAATGTCACCCTATTGCGGAGGTCATTTCCATGAAGATCCTGGTGTAAATGAGCATGGTAAGGATGAAATTTATGACGTTTAAGAACACGCTGTGCACTTGATTTCGACACACCAACTTCACGTTCAATTTGACGTGTGCTGATTTGCGGATTCTCAGCTATGGTAGCGAGCACAGCAACTTCAGCATGTTCATCTGTGCGTGTTCCAGGACGATGTCGATGTCTTGGATTTAAGCTTCCCGTTTCACGTAGATGAGATGTGAGACGACCAAACATCGGGCGCGAAGGCGATGGCTTGTCAGGGAATCGTCTTCTGTACAGTCGTTCTGCCCGAACAGCATTTCGTCCACCTACAACAGGGTACAGTACAGGTATGTAGAGTAGGGTAGAAAATTAACTTAATAATCATAATGTTCGCTAACAGTCTATCAACAAACAAGCAATCTCATAACGTATTTCCCGTCAACGTACATTCTCCATAGATCAGCAGCATTTCTACCATATCTTCATGTGTGTACATTATACTGTACAGTATAAGTTCCACAACACAACGTTTATTCACTATGTGTACTACCTCCGTGCCGTCACTAGATTACTCTGATGCACGACTACACTGGCAAGCGGTGTACTGCACACCAAAGCAACAACAAATGGGATGCTCGGAGGGTGGTGGAGTACAGGAGTTTGCATGGGTCGCAAATCATAAACAAGGCGAAGTGGTAACTGTGGCAGTAGTGGGAACTACGTTGGACACTTGACTAGGTAGAGCCAGGCCCTGCGCGACAGGCACAATGGGTCATATAACGTATTAGATAAACCTTATTTTGGGTGTGCAGGATAAGTAAGACAACCTGACGGGTGTACACCGATCGGTACTGGTTCACATTGTGTACGTAGATACGTAAAACGTGCAAGAGGGAAACCATTATGTGCTTAGGAGAGTTGATGGCAGCAGACCGTATTATTCGTTTCGGACCTCTTGATAAGTATGGAGGTGTGATTACACATGTCAATCACATCGCGATTACGGGCAGCATGGGGTTCATGCCTGAGCCTCAGGACGTGCGCTAGCAGCTCATGTCGGGTGTTTCAAGCGTCAACTTCGCGTCTCAATATCTCGGGATTTAATGGGAATATTGCGATGCAATCAACGTCATTGTGTATGTGCTTTGTCATCCTATGGATTGCTGAAGAAAAAATATAGGAGGTCCATTTAAAAATACGTAAGTGTGTGTTAAAAAACACATATGCTTTCGTTTTAGAATGTTTCGAAATATGTACATTCATGGGCCCCAGCCCTACATTGATACCGGTGAAAGTCGTTCTCCAATAGCTGGTATTGTTCCAGAGATATTTTGGGTGGATAAGATAGCTGGGACACCCTGTATATTTACCTGTTATACCATGTTAAGATCTATAATATCCATTCATGTTGTTGTGTAAGGGCTACCAACGATGGTTCTTTGTTAGAGACGATTCTTTCAATTTAGTTTGCCACTGAATACGTGGTATACGGTCTGCGACGATAAAATAATAAAGTTTTTTATTTTTTATTTATTTATTTATTTATTTATTTATTTTTTTGCCACACCCCAACTCGAAAATTAACTTCTGCCAGCAATAAAATAACAAATATTTATACACTTAAATGATAATGAAAACAGAGTGACATACAACAAAATACACTTTCAAGAGTCCAAATTACGTTTAAAATTCACAGAAAGTTACTCATTATAATACATGCATATGGAATGAATAATCAGCACAAATCAACAACTAACCAAAAATGTTTCAAATGTCCGTCTATTTGCATTTCTTTCAGTTACTAGTTTCTCTGTGGAGTGACGAAATATAGAGTGGGTTTGTTAGTTACAATGAACCACTGCTCATTAACTTCATAACAGGTAATTTCTAACTCTATGACATAAATTTAGTAAATTTGGTAAGTAAGTGACAGAAAAGATTAGAAGAGTATAAGAAACTTTCGCTGTTATGCAAATTAACACTGAATTTTTAAACTGTAACAACATAATAAGAAGCATTATTACTATCAACAACAATGACTTTCCTTTATTGTATTTTCGTTGGCGTTAAACGTCTATAAGTATGATAACAATTGATAACAATATTTATTATTCCAGTTTACTTCCTTCAAAAACATAGCCCCAAGTGAAACCAAATCACGACATAAAACACAATCACGTTTCTTCACATTCATTTTTTCCGAGTTCTGACCAACAACCCTCTTCTTTCTCTCTTCTCTCCATATTCCAATCATCTTGTGACTTCTACATCGTAGCGAGTACACTGTTTCAGTTCGTCGTCCGATGACGGCCTTAAGCGTAAATAATGGTGTAGAAGTGTCAAGTTCCTCTACTGTCCGCAGTTCGTGGTCTAATACCTAGCATTGCTGCCACTGGATTACGGAGTCCCAGGTTCGAATCAAGGCCGGGTTGGGGATTCTCTCTGTGAGGGGACTAGGGGTTTTTGTTTTCCTCATCATTTCATCATAATCATTTGTGATAATGGCTACAGTGGACTGTGAAAAAATTTGACTGTGTAACAATTGGGACTTTCTACAGGTGCTGATTACCGCGGAGTTGAGCCCCCACAAACCAAACATCATCAAGTTCTTCTGTTGTTCTTCTACCGCCTTCGCAGCAAGCTCTCGTCAGTTGCGGGTCTACCGTCCAGTACATTCGCAGGGCGCAATGTCGACATGTAGTTGATCTAAAATACACTGAAAGTGAAGCATGCTCTAGAAGTTTTTAATTTTCCCCAATCCTCTCAGCACGCTTTATGTCCACGTAGGACAGTAAACATCTAGAGGAAGTAGCATTTCCTGTTCTTCTACAGAAACAGGAGAAAGGACGTGGAGTTATCACTGATACTGGAAAAGAGTGGAATACGCTGAGACAGATATTTTGATGGGATGCCAGAATACAAATTATTCTGGAATGGTTGTAGGAATGCCAAGAAGCATGGAACAACGACTTGTGGAAACTGAAAGCACGGTCTGGCCAAGCCATTTCACCTTTTGCTCTCAGGAATAGAATGACGTTCTAAATTCCGTTTCATATTGTGATGAAACACCTGCGGCAAACTGGAGACCCGCCATCCGTTTCAGTTTAGTACGAGATGAGTGTCACGCATGCGAAACGTCTATCGTTTGTACTAAGCCAAAAATGCTTAGGTATGAGGGCTTAATATGTTCCTGAGTGACTGATTAATCCACTTTAGTTTCAAATGGAGCTGTACTTTATTGAAAGGTATAATTTTTTAATAGTCATTATTAATTTCATGTCTGAATTTGGAAGTGTCTAACGGCCGAATTTGGCTCTATATGGCAGGTAAAAATGACCATAACATTTGAGATTGTTCCAACAAATTAAACAGCCGGTCACGAACGAAATGCATGGAGGCTATAGAAAAAAAAAAAAAACGAAAATATTGTTACTTGGATTGACAAAAATTGCGCCAGAAGTCTGGCAACGTCGCTGGTCTCGTGGTTTCTAGATCACTGGCGAGTTGGGGAATTACAATATTCTCGAAGCAGAACCTCTTGTGAAAACTGAGAAACTTCGTTAGATACAAATGTGGGAACCCAAATAGATGTGCTACCTGTGGCTTAACAATCATCACTTCCCCTCCCAAAACCCACACCTCCCCGAATAGTAAATGTATTAATATAAGTGTCTTAATTATTCTCAGAGATAGCTAAGAATAGCCCTTGGATATTACATTATTATAAATTCACTACGGCAATGGACATCGAATGGTAGCTCATTTAAATAAGAACCTTTATTTCACAAGCTGAAACGCGTTACCAATTGCATTTTATTACTTTAAAATGTTATTCACGTGGTTGCTTATAACTGTACTTAAACAGGCAAACATAAATATTCCAAATACACAAATATTTACATTTATTAATGAAATGATTATTTTCTGTGTTTTAATTTGTGCCTATTCCTCTACTGATGAAGTATTTTGAGCGCCTTGGCGCAGAAGAGCACAATATGTGTTTACTTTTTAATTTTTCGTTTGTTTTGGTAGGAAGACTGTGTGTTTGCAATGTTCAAATTCCATTGGATCTTTGACGCCGTGGTGTATGTACCAGCTTAATCAACAAGCTGTAAACTTACTATCAACGTTCTTAGACCCTGACTAATTGTAGATAAATATTAATTAATGGTTCGTTGTTCAACGTTTTTGTAAAAGTATTACCACAATATATGTTGTTAAGAAATTACGATAACTCAGTTTCAAAATAACTCACCCTGATATGACCCCTTGGTCATAGGATGAGGGAGAGATTTAAGAGCAGAGGCAAATCAATCACAAGAAGAAAGAGACAGGTCAATACACTGTGCGTGGCTTTTGAAGTTTGCAAGAATTTTGATGTGATCTCTGAAAATAACTTGGTAGCTGTTTTATAGTGTTATCTGGGAGGTCTCTAATCGAAACAAAGAGAACAAACACTACGATACTTTCTTAGAGGGATTATGTGTGAATCGAAACTTCTGATTTCTAAGACTATAAAAAAAACCTAGGAAATTTCCTGTTTATCCTGAGTGACTTACAGGTACCTCTGCTATGTTGATATTGATGTACGTGTGATATAACGTTACAAATGTGTCACTAACGCCATAGGTAATCAATATTATTCTTTAGTAAGTAAACATTTTGATGTTCAGTTCCGACACCTCTACTCTCCCTGAATATTATGAGTGGCAGCAATAAGTTATGAAACAGAAGTCGCAGTTAAAGTTACAATACACAGTAAAGAGAAATATTATGTGGATCGCTGAATTTCGTAGGCGCTGAGGAAGTTTCGTGATGTAACGGTTGAGTATTCTTCTTCTGGGTACTCTTCCGTATGTCAGAGGCAGGAGGTTTCTCTTGGCAACTCAATTTACCCAAGTTTGTTTCCAGACAGTTGTTCGACTCAAAGTGACTCACATTTAACATGTGGCGTACGCCTCCTCCAGCCTCCAGAGTTTCGCGGCCGCAGAAACTTGCGACGGCTTATATTTTCATGGCTTCCTTAGGGCTATTCCTCGTGCATTTCTGACAAAACAAATTTCGTTTCCACCATGTCTAATGGCAGAACACTTTTCATTCAGCTCCTTCTGCCTACTATGAAATAAACCAAATGGTGTAACGTAAATTTATCTCTGTCTTCTACTTTTCAACTGTGTAATGTCTTGAAAATTTTAAAGTCTTGGAAAGTTTTTTTTTACTTTTTGGATACATAGTACCGGAACATTTTATGTACATTCCATGTTTTGCAACATACAAAGAAATTAAAAAGTGAACGAACGGTAAAGGAAAGCAATAATAGTATGAAAAAGTATAGCAGAAATTTAAATCAATATAAAATCTAAGATCAGAACTGACGAGGTGAAACAATTTTATTATTTCAGCTGTATAATCAGGAGTTTTTGTCAAAGAAAAACCAGCAAGTACATGAATATAAATGTCAGAAAACCCGTTAAAAATCCTTTGTATGGAGTAAACTGTTCGGTGAAGATGACAGTTGGACACAGTGTAAATTGGAAACGGATTGCCCTGAATTTGCTGATGTAGACGTGGTGGGAAATGACATGAACGAGTGAGACAGAAAGAAAAACGGACCTGGAAATCTTAAGAGAAGTCAACCCAGACAGAACATTATTAAAAGAAATGAAAAGAGAAAAAAGTTTTTCATCATTAACGTTCTTGAACCAAAAGAGCTGGGAACAAACTGAAGAGGATGGTCTGGGGTGAAATGGTTGGAAAACACCGAGAAAACTGCAGGACGTATCAGTTAAGTGGAACAGAAATGGAGTATTTGCACCGACAAGGCATTAGTCTTTGAGATATGTGTGTATCCAAGCTTTAATTGTACTGCTACGCTATATAATAATTTCCCATACTGTATTGCAATTTTATTACCGTGCTATAACCATGTTGCATAAAAAGACAATTCATAAATTCAATGTTTATTTCATTTATCTGAAAGTATGATTAAGCTAACTTTTTACATTTGATTCACAGTACTGAGGAATATGAATGATGTCACTGATCAGTTAGGTAAGTCATTATGAAGATATGGGCAGCCAATAATCTTCCCTAACTCAGTACGTCACACGATTGCTCTACAAACTTCTGCGAAACTGATGGATGACTAACACTAAAGAGCAGTGGATACACAAAGTTTTAGGCGATCTCTAAAAGAATGTCGTAGTTCATTGGGCCTAATATCGCAAATAACCATCACAGGTTTATAAGCCTTATTTTGAGTAATTCCTATGAGCATCTCCACCATCAGCAGTTTGACGTTCTCTGTTGGGTACTGGCCTCGCCCTCCAATTTCAGTCTGAAGTTATTATTATTATTATTATTATTATTTTATTATTATTATTATTATTACTATCGTGGTTCATGGTGTGGGTTCCTGTTGTCATGTCCTAGTTCATGAACCACAGGAAACGTATGAGTGGCCAAGTAATTGGTCCTGACAGTCGGGATACCAGTTACTTTGGAATAAGGCTGGGCAGAGCAGAGCAAAATGCCTCGGACCTTTGGAAGTGAAGGAGTCCCACCTCTAATTGACAAACCAGGGACTCCTAAGATACGACTCGGCAAACGAATGGTAACGAGATGGGGAGCTATTAATATCAATGGGGGCTACTCTGGGAAGAAGGTGGAGCTGGCAGAGGCTGCAAGTAAGATGGGGTTGTACGTTTTAGCTGTTAGTGACATTCGGGTAAGGGGTGAGAAAGAAGAGGAAGTGGGAGAATACAAGGTCTACCAGTCAGGAGTCAAAGCAGGAATAGCACGATGGGGTGTAGGGCTTTACATCAGGAAAGAAATGGAACCCAACGTAGAGGCAATAAGGTATGTAAACGAACGACTGGTGGGGATAGATTTGACAGTGTCTAGCAAGAAAATTAGGATTGCCTCAGTATATTCGCAATGTGAAGGGGCAGATCAAGATAAGATGGATAGTTTTTATTACGCACTCAGTGATGTTAGAATAAAGGACGAGGAGAGTGTTCTGCTCGTGGGTGATTGTAATACCAGGGTTGGAAATCGAACAGAAGGGTATGAAAAGGTTATGGGTAAATTTGGAGAGGATATGGAGGCCAACAGGAACGGGAAACAACTCTTGGATTTCTGTACCAGTATGGGCTTAGTAATCACAAACTCCTTTTTTAAACATAAGAACATTCACTGGTATACATGCGACGGCAGGGGAACCAAATCTGTCATTGACGATATAACAGATCAGTAATTCAGGAAGGCTGTTGGGACACAGGTGTATTCAGGGGATTCTTTGATGACACTGATCACTAATTAATCTGCAGTGAAATTGGTATTGTGAGGCCTAAAATACAGGAGGTCAGGTCCATATGTAGGAGAATAAGACTGGAGAAACTTCAGGATGTGGAAATCAGGAACAAGTACATTATAGTGATCTCAGAAAGGCACCAGTTAGTTGAATGTAGTCAATTACAGTCATTGGAAAAGGAATGGACAAAGTACAGGGACACAGTACTAGAAGTGGCTAAAGAATGTCTTGGAACAGTAGTGTGTAAAGGTAGGATGAAGCAAACAGCCTGGTGGAATGGCACAGTCAAGGCAGCCTGTAAAAGAAGGCATATCAAAAATGGCTACATACTAGAACTCAGGTAAACAGAGAGAGTTATGTTGAAGAAAGAAACAGAGCCAAATAGATAATTGCAGCATCCAAGAAGAAATCTTGGGAAGACTTTGGAAGCAGAATGGATACTTGGAGTCAAGCTGCTAGAAAACCATTCTGGAGTGTAATTAGCAGTCTTCGAAAGGAAGGTAAGAAGGAAATGAGAAGTATTTTGGATAGGTCAGGAAAACTGCTGGAGAATCCTGTTGATGGCTTGGGCAGGTGGAGGGAATATTTTGAATAGTTGCTCAATGTAGGTGAAAATACGATCACTAATGTTTCAGATTTCTGTGTACAATGGGGTAGGAATGATGATGGAAAAAGGATCACATTTGAGGAAGTGGAGAGAGTGGTCAATAGATTGCAGTACAATAAAGCGGTTGGGGTGGATGAAATTAAGTCAGAACGCATCAAATACAGTGGAATGTCAGGTCTTAAATGGCTACACAGGATAATTGAAATGGCGTGGGTGTCGGGACAGGTTCCATCACACTGGACGAAAGCAGTAATCACACCAATCTTTAAACATAATAACAGAAAGGATTGTAACAACTACAGAGTTATGTCTACAATCAGCGTTGCGGGTAAAATCTTCTCAGATATTGTTGAGAGGAAAGATCGAGTATTTATTGAGGACAAATTGGATGAAAATCAGAGTGGGTTTAGGCCTCTTAGAGGTCGTCAGGACCTTATCTTTAGCTTACGGCAAATAATGGAGAAGTGTTATGAGTGGAACAGGGAATTGTATCTATGCTTTATAGATCTAGAAAAGGCATATGACCGGGTTCCTAGGAGGAAGTAATTGTCTGTTCTACGAGATTATGGAATAGGAGGCGAACTTTTGCAAGCAATTAAAGGTCTTTACATAGATAGGCAGCAGTTAAAGTTGACGGTAAATTTAGTTCATGGTTCAGAGTAGTTTCAGGGTAAGACAAGGCTACAACCTGTCTCCACTGTTGTTCGTATTATTTATGGATCATATGCTGGAAACGATAGACTGGCTGGGTGAGATTAAGATATGTGAACACAAAGTAAGCAGTCTCGCATATGCGGATGACTTAGTTGTGATGGCAGATTCGATTGAAAGTTTGCAAAGTAATATTTCAGAGCTAGATCAGAAATGTAGGGACTATGGTATGGAGATTAGCATCT
Organism: Schistocerca americana; assembly: GCF_021461395.2. Lineage (NCBI taxonomy): Eukaryota > Metazoa > Arthropoda > Insecta > Orthoptera > Acrididae > Schistocerca > Schistocerca americana. The sequence continues at coordinate 46,688,179 of NC_060124.1, forward strand.
CCAAAACGAAAGTAATGTCAGTGGGAAAGAGATATAAGCGGATTGAGTGCCAAATATGAGGAACAAAGCTAGATCAGGTGGACGGTATCAACTATTTAGGATGCATATTCTCACAGGATGGCAACATAGTGAAAGAACTGGAAGCGAGGTGTAGCAAAGCTAATGCAGTGAGCACTCAGCTACGATCTACTCTCTCCTGCAACAATGAAGTCAGTACCAAGATTAAGTTATCTGTGCACAGTTCAATCATTCGACCAACTTTGTTGTATGGGAGCGAAAGCTGGGTGGATTCAGGTTACCTTATCAATAAGGTTGAGGTTACGAATATGAATGTAGCTAGGATGATTGCAGGTACTAGTAGATGCTAACAATGGCAGGAGGGTGTCCGCGATGAGGAAATCAAAGAAAAACTGGGAATGAACTCTATAGATGTAGCAGTCAGCACTAACAGGCTTAGATGGTGGGGTCATGTTACACGCATGTGAGGAGCAAGGTTACCCAAGAGACTCTTGGGTTCAGCAGTAGAGGGTAGGAGGAGTCGGGGTAGACCAAGGAGAAGGTACCTGGATTCGGTTAAGAATGATTTTGAAGTAATAGGCTTAACATCAGAAGAGGCTCCAATGTCAGCACTGAGTAGGGGATCATGAAGGAATTTTATAAGGGGGACTATGCTCGAGACTGAACGCTGAAAGGCACAATCAGTTTTAAATGATGATGATGATGATAATGAAATTATTATTATTCCGGTCATATATTTTAGTTCAATTTGACAACGTAATGAAGACACTAACTACATCGTCAGGTTCAAATTGCATTAGGGTCACGATCATCGACAGTGGACCGTGGATCAGTGGAGACATCCCTCCTGATCGTATGAATCACACGAGGTTGATGATCGTGTCCCGGAACGCCTTCATCCAAGCGGGCAGCTGCCTAATACATGCCCCTCGTTAAGCACAGGGGTTGGTTTGGGCAGCATTATTCTATGGCGGACATTCAGCTGGGCTTACCGTACCGCAAGTCCCACTACGGTAGTAATCGGACCCACCATAACAATCGTAGGGCTAGGAGAACATCGTTGCGCCCCACTTCCGTCCTCTCATGCTTCATGTTTCTTCCCACGCCGATGGCGTCTTCTAGCTGGAGAAGTGTCATCAGCACAAGGTCAGAATCGCGCTGCTGTGAGTTGAGTGGCATGATAGTGAACTCATGTTTCTGTCTTGGCCACCAAATTCGTCCAACTCTGTGGACCGCACCTGGGATGGTATCGAGCGCCTGCACTGCGCCCACAAACTACCTGCTCGTAATTTACTGGAATTGCGTGACCTGTGCTTCTAAATGTAACTCCACGTATACCTCCAAAAACATAACAAGGACTTGTCAAAAATAGGCCACGCTATATCGATGTTGTATTGAGTTTGACAACTTTTACCAACGCGCAATTACGCAGGTTATCATAATATTTTGGTTCATCAGAATACGTCGTAATCAGCAGTGGCCCCATCAATAACTTAAAAGTAGTCGGGTGCTATATTCGCTTGTAACGAAGCCCTTCCATTGAGAGCGATGTAATGAGTTCTGTTGTTAATGGACTTCCGTTTTCCGTAGGATTTCGTTTGCGTGTATTTTGTTTACTACCTGGTGCTGTAGAAATGTTGCACTAATTATTAGCTTGTTGTATGTTTCAATGAACAACAGTACTGTGCTGCTTACCCTCCGTTACGAGCGTTGATAGCACGTAAAAGCAGTTGCAGATACATGAGTCGGAAGTGGGATCCAGTAAAACCAGATATTATTCACAGTATATAGATACATTTACAGTGACTGACTGCCTAACTGAGTGGAATCCGAGTTATTTGCATAAAAATACATTGGCGGAATAGCCACTTGAAAAATAATTGTTTTTTGAATTTGTTTTATACTCCAAGCTCGTTTTAGGACCGTAACTATTTCTTGGTGGTTCTCGGGCAATTACGTAACGTGAAGTCACTCCCTTTTCTCCATGCGTGTCAAACCCACCACCACTTGTCATCAAAATGTCACCAACACTTTGCGTCTCACAACCAAGATTCAACCACCTCACTCACGCCCTCTCGCCACTCCCGTACACGCACACTCACTAAACAGTGGCCATGGTCAGTTTCCTCCTACTCTGCTAAAAAAGGTACGTGTTTATATAAGCTTACAAATATTGTATCTGGTGCAACAAGTAAATAGGGAAACTGCTATTTGTCTCCATATTGTAGCTTATATCAATAAATTTTTAGTAAAAAGAAAAAAAAATGGTTCAAATGGCTCTGAGCACTATGGGACTTAACATCTGAGGTCATCAGTCCCCTAGAACTTAGATCTAGTTAAACTTAACTAACCTAAGGACATCACACACATCCATGCCCAAGACAGGATTCGAACCTGCGACCGTAGCAGTCTCACGGTTCCGGACTGAAGCGCCTAGAACCGCTCGGCCACCTCCAGCCGGCTTTTAGTAAAATTTCAGTAAAACAGTTAACCAAATATTTTTACAAAAATCCGTAAACCGTTTCAAATTCAAGTTAAATACATTAAAATTGGCAATACAGAACTATAACACAAAAAACTGAAGTACTACGGTATAGTTAGATAAAAGAGGACATAAAATTCAATCTGAAATACATAGGTACGAAAATCCACGATAATATGTAAATAGCCACACAATTTGTTTCGCTGAGTCCTCTAACTTTTGGACTTACTTAGATGGTTGTTTCGTTTTCCTATGTAGAAACTCAATCATTAATTCTTAAACAACGTTAGTTTGTATCTATTTTCTCTTGAACTCATATTCAGTGGGACAACCGGTCTTGCCACTATCTAGTTTCGAAGTTTTCTTATTATTTATAGCTTCGCAGAAGGACGCTTAGATTTGTCACCGATACTGTAAGACACGCCAGTACGGTTGCGCACATGTTAGGGTAACTAGGTAACAGTGGCTAACGACCTAGTAACGGCTGTACTGTATTATACATTAGTTATCTTCTTCATCGCTATTGCAAACGGAGGAGACACATCGTCAGGAAATGCAACTGTAAAATCATCGTCAGGAGCTTTATATGTGATCAGAGGTTATATTATGACTTACAACTTCCACAATTCCTTGAGATGTCTTATTTATTTGCGAATAAGTTGTGACAATCATTGTGTAACAAAGTGTCGATTTAAACCAATATATTGCTTCTGTCAGCCTCTCATTCTCACTAAGCTCTTCAGAGGGCTGTATCTTCTAGAGTTATCTAATTTAAATTATTGTGGAGACACTGAAGGTTTCTTCAAAAAATTTTCAACATGATGCGTTGACGCTAAATATTTCAGATGCCGCTATTCCTAAGACGCTAACTGTGGCCGCAGTATCCGCAAACTTAGATTCCGAAGCCCCGGAAGATATAACGACTTTTTTTTTAATACTTTGCGTCAGACTACTGCAAGTTCTCGTCTTAACGCCTGTCGTAACACTTGCTTTAGAGATTTCTTACAAGTTTGATTTATATTTGTCAAAGGCTTTAAAACTTCAAAGATTGAGTATGTAAGTGCATAAATGGCGTCATATCTTCGACCCTAACGAGTCGTATGCTGTGGCATTTGCGTTATCTTTTAAGTACGTTCGAAACTAGTTTTTAGATCTTGTCACCATAGTATGCTGTCGCCATAATATTCCTAGATGTACTCCACCTTTCAAAATCAGAACGGTTTCTTGATCATCATACAAAGTACACTTTAGAATAAATTTAAAGAATGACTTACACAGTGGACAGTAGCTCATAATTTATACGTGGAAGAACAGCTGCAACTAAACCAAAATCAGGCAGACATCATGTGTTGACCGACTGGGACCGCCATCCATTGCGAAGGGTTTTTGTACAAAATGGCATGACGTCAGGTAGAGGAATCTCTTACGAGTCCCAAAGTGGTACTAGCAGTCCAACGACCACAATGACTGTGGGTGGGGAGTTAAAAGGATAAGGGTACTGAACTATCTAGTGGCTCGTACAACTACTACCGGTAGAGTTCTCTACTACACAATATCTTCGCACGTTATAACCTAGCTAACGAGTGCTATAGCATCCCAAAAAAAATGGTTCAAATGGCTCTGAGCACTATGGGACTTAACATCTATGGTCATCAGTCCCCTAGAACTTAAAACTACTTAAACCTAACTAACCTAAGGACAGCACACAACACCCAGCCATCACGAGGCAGAGAAAATCCCTGACCCCGCCGGGAATCGAACCCGGGAACCCGGGCGTGGAAAGCGAGAACGCTACCGCACGACCACAAGATGCGGGCTATAGCATCCCAGTTCAGTGCGCCGTGCTCCACCTGCCAAATACTAGAGCTCTGCAGTGTTGTTCTCAATGTATATATCATGATTAGTAGCTTTGAGTGTAACCAGCGGCTGTTATTCAAATGCTGCGGTAGAGACATAATATTGTCTTCCTTGGATATCAATCCTGATAGGTTTGTCAGCCGTCTGTCAACTTTGTTGAAGGAGATGCACTCGATACACTGCAGCTGAGCAGACCTCAGCCTGAACAAGCTGCCATCTAAAAGCTCTGGCAAAGTTCAGACCGATGGTATCTCTACGTTGAGCGCAAGTGGTTCTCTTCTTCATTCATTGCACTGCGAATGAGATACCAAAGAAAGTTCCAACCTGTGAGAAATGATTCAAAACAACACGCTTTTAGCCTTCCTGTCTGCCACAAAAGAGTAATTTGGGTGTTACTGTGCATATTCATTGCAAGATTGACGCCAGGAAACTTTCTTTGAATTGCCAAGCATCATTTGCCCCTTTAGTGTCGTTCCAGGTTTACCTGGCTCAGGTTGTTGTTTCAGTCTCGAATTGTTTTTTCAGTCTCGATGGCTGTGGTTTCCCAGCCAGACCGTAAAATAGAAAAAAGAGTTGTTCTAAATCATCACTGATGTTTCGAGGAAGAAGTGATTACATAGAAGAATACTGAGCTTCTATTACTTTTTATTGTCATTTGTCACAAGAAAGTTTTGTAAGTGTTTTCAAATGTTGTACTAATCATATGCGACCACTTTAGTAGCCTGCAAAAGCAGTACCATTACATCATCTTACTAAGCGGTGTCCACCTCTGGATTTGATGACGGCGGTCTGATGTTTAGTGTAAATTGGGTGCCTTAATGCGCGTTTGGTAAATTCTTTAGTGCCGGTAAAGCGGCGACACTTGAGGTGGTGTAAAGGGAGACGTTTCTGAGCAGTGGATGACTGGAAGCCAGCGATTCGCACTGACGAGTCAGGGTATACAGTGTGACATTCCAATAGGAGGGTTTGGGTTTGGACGTTGCCTAGAAGATATTACCCGCTATCACGTTTGGTGCCAACATTCATATAATGAGGAGGAGGTGTCACGTTACTGCGATGTTTTTCGTGGTTGGGACGCAGTCCTCTCCTTGCATTTCGAATAAGAAAACGCTACGTTTGAAAGAATATGAACACATTTTACGGCGTTCTGTACGGCGTACGCGAGAGTAACAATTCTGAGACGATTATTGTTTGTATCAGAATGATAATGCATCCTGTTATAAAACAGCATCTGTGAGACAGTAGTTTGTGGGCAATAATTTATTTATTTACAAATCAAGTTCAGTAAGACCAAATAGAGAAGCAGCTCTCCAAGATCATGTAACTTGTCAATACGTGAAATTACAACATAAAATTAATAACAGATAAAATTAAAATTTGTATGAACCCGAAAACAGACAATCAATAAATTTAAAAAGACGCACTCAACGAAACAAGAAACAGATAACTTTTTCAAGGAACTCCTTGACAGAATACAAGAAGTGGCACATGAGGAACGCGCGTAGATTACTGCTAATATTTCTGAGCCCGAATGGTAGCCTATTGAAAATGGATGCAGCAGTATTATGCACACTTTTCTGCACAAGGGTTAAGGAAGTCATCGAAATGCAGGTTTGATTTCTGATGAGTAGTAACTGAGCGAAATCTGCTTATTCTTGGGAATAAGCTAATATTGTTAACAAGAAATGACAGTAGGGAATATACACTACTGGCCATTAAAATTTCTACACCAAGAAGAAATACAGATGATAAACGGGTATTCATTGGACAAATATATTATACGAGAACTGACATGTGATTGCATTCTCACGCAGTTTGGGTGCATAGATGCTGAGAAATCAGTACCCAGAACAACCACCTCTGGCTGTAATAACGGCCTTGATACGCCTGGGCATTGAGTCAAACAGAGCTTGGATGGCGTGTACAGGTACTGCTGCCCGTGCCACCTCCACACGATACCACTGTTCATCAAGAGTAGTGACTGGCGTATTGTGATGAGCCACTTCCTCGACCACCATTGACCAGACGTTTTCAGTTGGTGAGAGATCTGAAAAATGCGCTGGCCAGGGCAGCAGTCGGACATTTTCTGTATCTAGAATGGCCCGTACAGGACCTGCGAAATGCGGTCCTCCAATATCCTGCTGAAATGTAGGGTTTCGCTGGAATCGAATGAAGGGTAGAGCCACGGGTCGTAGCACATCTGAAATGTAACATCCACTGTTCAAAGTGCCAACAAGAGGTGACCGAGACATGTAACCAATGGGACCTCATACCATAACGCCGGGTGATACGCCAGTATGGCGATGACGAATACACGCTTCCAATGTGCGTTCACAGCGATGTCGCCAAACACGGATGCGACCTTCATAATGCTGTAAACAGAACCTGGATTCATCCGAGAAAATGACGTTTTGCCCCTGGTTCGTCGTTGAGTACGCCAACAAAGGCGCTCTTGTCTGTGGTGCAGTGTCAAGGACAACCGCAACCATAGTATCCAAGCTGATAGTCCATGCTGCTGCAAACGTCGTCGAACTGTTCGTGCAGATAGTTGTTGTCTTGCAAACGTCCCCATCTTTCGACTCAGGGATCGAGACGTGGCTGCACAATCTGTTACAGCCATACGGATAAGATGCCTGTCATCTCGACTGCTAGTGATACGAGGCCGTTGGGATCCAGCACGGCGTTCCGTATTAACCTCCCGAACCCACCGATTCCATATTCTGCTAACAGTCATTGGATCTCGACCAACGCGAGGAGAAATGTCGCGATAAGATAAACCGGAATCGCGATAGGCTACAATCCGACCTTTATCAAAGTCGGAAACGTGATGGTACGCATTTTTCCTCCGTACACGAGGTATCATAACAGCGTTTCACCAGGCAACGCCGGTGACCTGCTGTTTGTGTATAAGAAATCGGTTGGAAACTTTCCTCATGTCAGCACGTTGTAGGTGTCCCCACCGACGCCAACATTGTGTGAATGTTCTGAAAATCTATTCATTTGCATATCACAGTATCTTCTTCCTGTCGGTTAAATTTTGCGTCTGTAGCAATTTTAATGGCCAGTAGTGTATATTATGTAGGCCAATGTCAAAATACCCAGGCATGTGAAAAGGGGTCGGCAAGAGGTTCGTCGACTTACACCACTTATTGCCCGAACCGCCCGTTTCTGTGCCAAAAATCTCCTTTATCAATGGGAAGAGTTACCCCAGAACATAATACCATACGACATAAACGAATGAAAATAAGCAAGTTGATTAATTGTTGTGTCGAACGATCACTCACTCCGAATAGTAAAAATGGCAGCATTAAGTCTTTGAACAATATCCTGAAAGTGGGCTTTCCACGACAGTTTACTATCTATCTGAGCACCTAGAAATTTGAACGGTTCAGTTTCACTAATCATATGCCCATTCTGTGAAATTAAAACGGCAGGTTTTCTTGAATTATGTATTAGAAACTGAGTCTTACTGTGATTTAGCGTTAGTATATTTTCTGCAAGCCATGAGCTTATGAAACAGAGTCAATGTTGCACACAACATCCTTTATTACCAAGCTAGTGCCATCAGCAAACAGAAATATTTTATAATTACTCGTTCCACTAGAGGGCATATCATTTATATAAATAAGGGTCAGCAGTGGCCCCAACACCGATGCCTAGTGCCTGGGGCACCTACCCTCCTTCCTCCCCATTGACTGTACACCACTGACACCCCACATAAGAGCCATTCTCAACATTGTGAATAATGACCTTTTGCTGTCTGTTGCTAAAGTAAGAGGTGAACCAATTGTTAGCTACTCCCTGTATTCTGTAATGGTCTAACTTCTGAAGCAATATTTTGTGATCAACACAATTTTTAGTTAAATAAAACAAATATAACTGGCGTTCGAAACCTTTTGTTTAACCCATCCATTATTTCCCAGAGAATAGAGAATGTAGCATTTTCAGTTGTTAAAATACTTCTAAAGCCGAACTGTACATTTGATAACAAATCGTGTGATATAAAATGATCAATTATCCTTACATACACAGCCTTTTCAATAACTTTATCAAATACTGATGGCATAGAAATAGGTCTAAAATTGTCTACATTACAGCTTTCTCCCTCTTTATAAAGCGGCCTTGCAACTGACTACTTTAATTGTTCAGGAAACTGACCATTCCTAAAGAGAAAATTAAAAATATGGCAAAATACAGGGCTAACATGTGCAGCGCAGCACTTTAATATTCTGCTAGGCACTCGATCATAACCATAAGAGTCCTTATTCTTCAGTGATTTCATTACTGACCTTATCTCCCCCTTTTCTGTATCACAGAGGAGTATTTCAGACATCAATCTCAGAAAGGCATTTGCCAAGAGAGTTATATGATTTCCTGTAGAAGCTAAATTTTTATTTAATTCACCAGCAATGCTCAGAAAATGATTGTTAAATGCTGCACATATATCTGATTTGTCGTTAACAGAAATATTTTTACTGCGAACTCACTTTATATCGTCGATATTGTGCTGCTGACCAGACACTTCCTTTACAACTGACCATAGGTTTGTAATTTTACCATGTGAATTAGCTAATCTATTTATATATCACATACTCTTTTCCTTCATAATAACATTTTTAAGTAACTTACGATACTGTTTGTAATGGGCTACAGCAGCTTGACTGTGACTATTCCTAACATTTTCATACAATTCCTGCTTTGTTCTACATGATATCCTTACCCCATTACTCAGCCACTTGGGCTCCGTATTACTGCTATTACCCCGTTTAGAACATTCTAATGGAAAGCAACTATTAAACACCATGAGAAAACTATTAAGGAAAGAATTATATTCATCATCTACGTAATCGGCACTATAAACATCTTGCCACTCTCGTTCCTTGAGAAGGTTTAAAAAAACTCTTCTATTGCTGTCGTATTATCTTTCCTACATAGTTTGTAATTACATGTGACATTTGTTTGAGTACAAAAGTCTTTTAGTGTTGAAATTTGTGCTTCATGGTCTGAAAGGCCATTCACGCTTTTACTAACAGAATGCCCATCTAGTAATGAAGAATGAATAAAAATGTTGTCTATACTTGTGCTACTGTTCCCTACACCCTAGGTGGAAAAAAACACAGTCTGCATCAGATCATATGAATTTTGGAGGTCCACTATCGTACACAAAATTTAAATTGAAGTCAGCACACATAACTAATATCTGGAACTTCCTACAAAGTGCGTCAAAAGTCCTCTTTGGCTTGATCAGAAATGCTCTGAAGTCAGAGTTAGGGGACCTATAAGCAACAACAATTATAACTTTAGTGTCACTAAATTCAACTGCCCTTGCACAAAATTCAAATATCTGTTCAGTGCAGTGCCGTGATAGGTCTATGGACTCAAATGGAATTCCTTTTTTTATGCACACAGTCGCTCCCCCACCCTGCAAGGAACTCCTTGAAAAACAGACAGCAAATCTGTGTACTGGCAAAGGAAGCCTCTGATTTTTCAAATTATTTAAGTGGTGCTCCGACATTCCAGTGATTTCATAGTGAACATCTGTAAGCAGTTCACTAACATTATCTCTAATACCTCTTACATTTTGACGAAATATGCTAATTCCTTCTCTGCTTGGAACATGACATCCTCTGAAGATGAGCCCTTAGTTAGAGGGACTTCCTTGAAGCAGGTATACACTATCAGCTGTCTTCCATCTAAAAAAGGGGCAGCTCTAACACCAACTACTTCAGAAATTTTTCCATAAGTGATCTCACCGCCACCCACTACACTGTCGCCTACAAGTTTTGCCATCCTCCCCTTCCCATACCGATTGAGGTGCAGGCTAGGCCTAATGAAACTTGATCTGCTGATAGACCCAACTGGCACTATTGGAGTGCGAACCATGCTCTCTGCCATCAGCCCCATGTTAATGCGCCTAACAGCCACATTAAGATGAGGCTGATCATGACGCTGCAACAGTTGCACGAAATGCACAATAGTGCCATCACTTTCAGTAGCTGTCTTTACCAAGTAACCACCTACATGATATTCCCCGTCCCTATTAAGACTGTTCCCTGTTTCACCCACTATCACTACCTGATCCTCCTTTGTAAAATTCCTACATAACTCACTTATGCTGTCAGTCACCTGAGCCAACCCTGCACTAGGCTTCACAATGCTGGTGACCTGGTACTCTCTCCCCAACACTTCCTGCAACTGCTGGCCCACACCTCTACCGTGCAAACTGCCTAGCAGCAGAACCTCCTTTCTCTTTGACTTTGCAACTAACCTAGGCCTCAGAACTGCTGAGGACTGCTGCATGTTCCCTGCGTCTACAGCTACAAGAGGCCCATCTCCACTCAACACTGACAGTTGGTCAAATCTATTGCATATTGGCTAAGTATAACTGTCTGAATACCTCCCTCTCCTAGCTAACTTCTTGCCAACTGCCAGTTCCATTCCCCACCACCCTACACCCTCCTCAGTCTACCTTGATCTACATCTAAATCTACATCCGTACTCCGCAAGCCACCTGACGGTGTGTGGCGGAGGGTACCTTGAGTACCTCTATCGGTTCTCCCTTCTATCCCAGTCTCGTATTGTTCGTGGACAGAAGGATTGCCGGTATGCTTCTGTGTGGGCTTTAATCTCTCTGATTTTATCCTCATGGTCTCTTCGAGAGATATACGTAGGAGGGAGCAATATACTGCTTGACTCTTCGGTGAAGGTATGTTCTCGAAACTTCAACAAAAGCCCGTACCTAGCTACTGAGCGTCTCTCCTGCAGAGTCTTCCACTGGAGTTTAGCTATCATCTCCGTAACGCTTTCGCGATTACTAAATGATCCTGTAACGAAGCGCGCTGCTCTCCATTGGATCTTCTCTATCTCTTCTATCAACTCTATCTGGCACGGATTCCACACTGCTGAGCAGTATTCAAGCAGAGGGCGAACAAGCGTACTGTAACCTGCTTCCTTTGTTTTCGAATTGCATTTCCTTAGGATTCTTCCAATGAATCTCAGTCTGGCATCTGCTTCACCAACGATCAATTTTATATGATCATTCCATTTTAAATCACTTCTAATGCCTACTCCCAGATAATTTATGGAATTAACTGCTTCAAGTTGCTGACCTGCTATTTTGTAGCTAAATGATAAGGGAACTATCTTTCTATGTATTCGCAGTACATTACACATGTCTACATTGAGATTCAATTGCTATTCCCTGCACCATGCGTCAATTCGCTGCAGATCCTCCTGCATTTCAGAACAATTTTCCATTGTTACAACCTCTCGATATACCACAGAATCATCCGCAAAAAGCCTCAGTGAACTTCCGATGTCATCCACAAGGTCATTTATGTATATTGTGAATAGCAACGGTCCTACGACACTCCCCTGCGGCACACCTGAAATCACTCTTACTTCGGAGGACTTTTCTCAATTGAGAATGACATGCTGCGTTCTGTTATCTAGGAACTCTTCAATCCAATCACACAATTGGTCTGATAGTCCATATGCTCTTACTTTGTTCACTAAACGACTGTGGGGAACTGTATCGAACGCCTTGCGGAAGTCAAGAAACACGGCATCTACCTGTGAACCCGTGTCTATGGCCCTCTGAGTCTCGTGGACGAATAGCGCGAGCTGGGTTTCACATGACCGTCTTTTTCGGAACCCATTCAGATTAAACAGAGTCGATTTCTAGTCTCCAGAAAAGTCATTATACTCGAACATAATACGTGTTCCAAGACTCTACAACTGATCGACGTTAGAGATATAGGTCTATAGTTCTGCACATATGTTCGACGTCCCTTCTTGAAAACGGGGATGAACTGTTCCCTTTTTGCAAACATTTGGAACGCTACGCTCTTCTGCAGACCTACGGTACACCGCTGCAAGAAGGGGGGCAAGCTCCTTCGCGTACTCTGTGTAAAATCGAACTGGTATCCCATCAGGTCCAGCGGCCTTTCCTCTTTTGAGCGATTTTAATTGTTTCTCTATCCCTCTGTCGTCTATTTCGTTACCTACCATTTTGTCATCTGTGCGACAATCTGAAGAAGGAACTACAGTGCAATCTTCCTCTGTGAAACAGCTTTGGAAAAAGACATTTAGTATGTAGGCCTTTAGTGTGTCATCCTCTGTTTCAGTACCATTTTGGTCACAGAGTGTCTGGACATTTTGTTTTGATCCACCTACCGCTTTGACATAAGACCAAAATCTCTTAGGATCCTCCTTTGCGTATTGTAACTGCAACTGAAGGACCCAGATATTACGCTCCTGCTCCTCTATAAGCTTATTTTTAATACAGATTTTGCATTCCCAGAAGAGGATCTTGCTAGAAAACCCACTGGCTTCGCCGCGCGGGGTAGCCGCGCGGTCTGAGGCGAGGTTTCTCGGTCCGCGTGGCTCCCCACGTCTTAGGTTCGAGTTCTCCATCGGGCAATGGCTGTGTCTGTGTGCATGTGTTGTCTTTAGCGTAAGTTAGTTTAAGTTCGCTTAAGTAGTGCGTGAACTTATTGACCGATGATCTCAGCAGTTTTATCCCGTAGACCTTACCACAAATTTTAAATTTTCCCTCTGGCTTCCCCAATGCATTCCCCCCAAATGAAAATGCTTTTAACAAATCCCACACCGTAATCCACTACTTACAAACCTACGACAGAGACCACACTTCTCACTCATGGTAAAATTTTACAGTTACTGAAAAAATTTATACGTCTACGTTACGTAAGTTCAGTTACATCAGTAGAATTATTTATAGAACTAACAATAGCGGTTACGAAATTCTCTGTCTACTAAGAAAGTAACTACTTGTATTAACTTGTGTTAATTACACCACAGCTAATATCAATACCAACAAAACTTCACAAAATGACTAGCTATAACAAAAAATTCAAGTGGCCACTGACATACTCAACGAGGTTAAAACACTGAACGAAAATTTTACAGAAATATTTCACTAGAAAGAATAAAAAACCTCAGCTGAAAACTAAAGCACGAGATTTACTAAACAACTTCAACGCATAGAAAAATCCAAAAGCCACAGCGAGCAAAAGTTTCAAAAAGTTTATTAAATAGTTATTTCACCATAAACAGCACGAAACACGGCTGAAAACCATTAAATTTAATAACTGTATAACAGTGCAGAAATAACTTTGTCAGTACTTAGCTTTATACCCACTACATCTGCAAATGTGCGCCGCCAGATGTAAACGCACTTCTGAGGTGAGAGTCTTGGACGAACAACGCAAGCACACTTACGAATAACAGACCACTCGAGTCAATAACACAGGAAGAAAGACTGAGATGATGAAAATCAACTAATAAGTTACTTTTACATTAAATATTAATACAAATGAATTTTTAAAATAAGTAACTGAAGACTAAAACTTTATAAAATATTGATAAGCAACTTCAACAGAAGTCCAGCACACGTGACGTCAAATCAAAGTGTCACTATTTTGACAGAACGTCGAAATCTGAAATCGACTGCCTCGCACAGAATCTCTATCTGAACACTAAGTTGTCTTTGCTCCCGACCACAGCATCCAACATTACTAACATCTCTTGAAGAAGAATGGGCTGACATTAATCCACAGACTTTCAGACACTTCACTGAAACCCCTTCACAATAAATTTCAAGCCACAAAGACGAAGGCTGGATATTCACCACATAATTATTCATCCTATAGGTTTCCGGATGCTTTTTACGTGATAAGATAAGAAATAAAACAATAAATTAGAGTGAAATTTACGGAATTGCTGTCCTAAGCTTTCAATTAGTCAACTATTGTCTTATTTAGCTTCTGCCAAGAAGTTTCATTGAAACGACAGTAAGTGTGATACTTGTTATGTTCATTCTCTAATGATGATATATTTTTAAAAGTATCTCTTAGATACAGAGGACAACACTTCACGTACTCCATAGGAAACACTTTATCTGTTTTGCCTTTGTTGTTGATAACCACTTTCTTTATCTTTGTTTCCACACATTTTTACTACTTGTGCTTCAATACCTACATTGTTTGTTTCACTTTTACCTTTTATATAACGCAGCTTCCGTGAAGACCCATTGTTATTCATTACTCCACGTAATGTAATTGTTACATTAGGGCTTCATACGTTACTGGCGTAACAATAATGAAAAGATGCAGATGGATAAACGGATTATGACTGATATCATGCTTCTTATATGATGGAAATAAGCAATATTATAGACGCATAATACTACAAATGTATTCCCGTTCTGAATGGCAGCGAGAAGGCCGAAAGTACGCTTTTCAGATCAAAGTAGTTAAGAAGGAAACGAAAAAAACTGTGAGTACTGTCAATCTGTCGTCTAATAGTATTTGGGACATTTATTCGCTACAGGAACACTGTGGCAGTGAAATGCTAAGTAGCCAACACTAGTTTAATGAGTGCTACTTCTTTCATTAACTGACAGTGGTTTACTTGCAATTACGTTAGGTATCTGTCACACAAAGTCAGAGAAATAGTTAACTGTAGAACAAGATACACTGAAATTCAACATATGCCTGTGATGTTGCAAGTGTAATGAGTTTCCAAAGTAACACAACAATATGTGTTGAATATTCAGGCGTGTAGCTTATTTCAAATGTAATATAATTGTCTTTGTCTTTAGTTTCTTCTAAATGCATCGCCGGCATACGCAGTAAGAACGTGTAAAGCGTGTGCTGCGTCATTAAACATCAAAAATTTATCACGTAAAGTTCGGGAATATCGAAGAACAAGAGTTATTAATGCGCCAGCCACCTGACCCAAATAAAAAACCAAGAGGAGAGGTTCCTCTTATATCCCCCAGTTCACTTTCCTCTTTAAAATTACTAATTTTTTCAGAGGCAATTTAATGTTCACAGCGTTACATTCCCATCTGTCAGCTGAGTGGTGGCTGTCCCAAATTAAGTCGCAGTTTATGCAGACAGTTATGGCGTAATCTGTATGTGGCGGAGCGCGAATTTTGGAATATAATTGAGAGACTACGGAACGAGTTACTGGTAAATTATGAGTTTCAACGCGTTTGCTGCTGCATAAATTGTACTTTCAGATTAGAATTTCACTCAGCGTTCATTGTCCGTTCCTGACGTTGTGTTCAAGGCGTAGGGAGGAACTCAATCTTTCCTGAAAATGCTACAGACACCATGTTTGGACCTCATCCATTGTGCAAGCTTGAATTAAAAAATTCTAACTGTATTATGGTTGGCCACGATACGTAACATGAAGCGGAAACGAAGATTTCACTTATTGTAAACAGTTGCATATGAAATAATTTGACTACATTATAATACTGTAAATGAAATAATTTGTAGAATAGTTAAGTGACTTTCATTTTCACAATAGTTCCAGTTTTCTTGTGATATTAAACATTTCAGAGGGCGCTACGCAGTTTCACTTTCTCTGCTTGGTCGTCTCTCAAAAAGGCCTGATTGTATTTTGAACATTGACTAAGCAAGTGAGAAGAGTGGTGTTCTTTGTGTGGATAAGAGAATATTAACACAATATGTGTAGTAGAAGTTCGTCCTAATTAGATTTAAACGTGGTGTCTGAATTTTAGTACTGGTTGGTTAATTCGATATGAGATTGTGGTGTGTTGAGAGATTAAGTGTAAAGTAGATCTGTACAATGTTGTAGGCAAGTGTAGGCGTTAGTAACTGTCTGAGCCACACCAGCGATGACCTACACAAAACCGCTCTCATGCTGAACACAGGTTACTAACAACTGGTACTCATTCACAACTTAAGTAAATAAGCGGAACGTGTATTGGTACACAGTTTCTGCAATGAATTTCCGTATATGAATTATGCACATATCAAACAAAGTTTTGCATCACCTCGGTTCCGAGAGTTTCGGAACCTGTACAGAAAATTGAAATAGATATCAACATAAATATCATTTCCGACCTTTTTACTGCTCATGAAAACCATACATTGCATGTTCTACGACCATACAGCGAGACTTTGAGGGGTGGTGATCCAGATTGCTGTAAACACCGGTACATCTAATACCCAGTAACACGTCCTCTTGCACTGATGCATGCCTGTATTAGTCATGGAATTCTATGCACAAGTTTATCAAGGCACTATTGGTCAGACTGTCCCACTCCTCAAGGGAGGCGCAAATTGTCGTCCATGAAGACGAATGGCTTGCCAGTATTCTGCCGAAATGGTTGCACTATCGTATGGAGGATGGCATTCACGTATCGTACAGCCGTTACGGCACCTTCCATGACCACCAGTGGCGTACGTCGGCCCCATATAATGCCACACGAAAACTACAGGGAACCTCTCCACCTTGCTGCACTCGCTGGACAGTGTGTCTAAGGCGTTCAGCCTGGCCGGCTTGCCTCCAAACAAGTCTCCGACGATTGTCTGTTTGAAGGCATATATGACACTCATCGGCGAAGAGAATGTGATGCCAATCCTGAGCAGTCCATTCAGCATGTTGTTGGGCCCAGCTATACCGTGATTCATGGTTTCGTGGTTTCAAAGATGGACCTCGCCATGGACGTCGGGAGTGAAGCTACGCATCATGCAGTATATTTCGCACAGTTTGAGTTGTAACACGACGTCCTGTGGCTGCACGAATAGCGTAATTCAACATGGTGGCGTTACTGTCATAGTTCCTCTGAGCCATAATCCGTAGGTAGCGGTCATCCACTGCAGCAGTAGACTTTGGGCCACCTGAGCGTGGTACACAGTCGACAGTTCCTGTCTCTCTGTATATCTTCCATGTCCGAACAACATCACTTTGTTTCACTCCGAGACGCCTAGACACTTCCCTTGTTGAGAGCCCTTCCTGGCACAAAGTAACAATGCGGACGCGATCGAAACGCGGTATTGACCGTCTGGGCGTGGTTGAACTACAGGTAACACTTGCCGTGTGCCTCCTTCCTGGTGGAATGATTGATACTGATCGGCTGTCGGACCCCCTCCGTCTAATAGGTCCTGCTCATGCATTGTTGTTTACATCTTTGGGCGGGTTTAGTGACATCACTGTGCCTGTGATACAGTATCCACAGTCAACGTCTGTCTTCAGCAGTTCTGGGAACGGGGGTGATGTAAATCATTTTTTGATGTGCGTAGTTGTTTAAAGTTGAAATGTGACAAACGTTTTTTTTCTAATTTTTTCCTAATACAGTAGAATAACAGTCTGGTGAACTTTTAACACAGTAATTTCTAATTCATTCCACAATTACTAACATTTTTCACGTGAAAGTCTAAAATAAAATTACTTACTACTAGAGCATAGGTATACAGTCAGTGATTCTCACAATACAAGCAGTGTTCATGATCAAATTGTTTTGTAGAAATTAAAAATCTTCGCTACTTCGACTCTTAGTTGAAATCTTTGAACCATTATGTGGGATGGAATACAACGAATTTTTTTTTTTTTTTTTTTTTTAATTGAAGTGCAGCGAACTTTGTATGTATAAATGTTGCCGATTGGTTACCGTTTTTAAGTGGCCAAACGTACAACATTTTAAATAACGTACAAATGTGCCAGTTATTCAGTACACGCGTTTGATGATTTGAGAATAATTGTCCATATGAACTAGCAGTTATCCTTTACTTATTTGCTGAACACTTGTAAGGTTGACGAGAGAAATTGCGCCATTCAAGTAGTTAGGGTTCGGGTACAGTTAACGCTTCTTATAAAGCACTCACTGGAAATGAGATAGAGCTAAAACGCAATACTCAACGCTTTATTAAGCTAGTACTACTGTTCATGGTGTGAGGGTAGGAAAGATCTGTGCGATACCACTTTACCATACACACATATCTGAAATGTTACTCTGTTAGTGTTTCCATGTACGTATGACCTCTGTGATACTAAGTTATTACATGATCGTGTGACAAGCCTGTTTTGCTACTTCTCTGATTTACGTTACTTACGAAACTACATCATAATACTTCCACGTGTAATTTCAACTGACACAACTGCATACAATAAGCAAACGATGTTCTAGATGGACTTCACTAGGTACCAGCAAACAAAACAAATAAAGTTGTTGAAAAAGGACAGAAACAGATACGTAATGTAGAAGTGGAAAGAGGTTCATTCGCTTCATGCACGACATTATATGAATAATAGGCACATTCTGCCGTTACTTAAGTTACTTCATCGAATGAAGATGTACGGTTTCCCAACTGATAACGGTAATGGGAATGAGAATACACTCATAGATGATGCAGTAAATATCACAATAAACACAGTCTTACGTGGATGTTGGTAATTGCATGTTCTGAGATCCAAAGTAATTAACGTCGTAGCAGACGGTGACCAAAGCAAATTTCAATAACATAACTTGGAAGTAGAGAAAGAAACTTTCAGTCTAATATTAACTGGCTTTCACAATACAGTACTCCTTTATGCTTGTAGGTGTCTATGCTATGTAGCTACTGTGTTGGTAACAAAAGGTGTCATACATATAACGCTACAGTCTGGTCAACCACAGCAGCTTCGTTCCTAAAATCGTGTGTCGCAGACAAGAACTTTGATGATAACTCAAGTACTTATGATTAATGGGCTGTAGTTTACATTTAACAGTGGCTGCTCAGATGAAAAGACATGGAAGTAAGCATTATAAAATAAAAGGATGGTTTAATCGTAATATCAAAAGCCAGTGTGGCAAAGTGATATCATTCTAAAATTTTATTATGTTTGTGAAGCCCATTTAAACTGAAATATTGGCGAACACATAAATCATAATAATCCTTATGAAGCAAACGGACCCTCAGGATTAATTGAAAGTCTAATGTAATGTATTTGCCCAATACGTCATCTTTAGATGCTTGCCTTTTTTAATCTTACGTTTTAATGTCAACGTTTCTCTTTCGGCACGTTTACTGACTTTTTCACCCATTAATTGCTTTATATGCATCTGCTGCGACCCTTCGGAAAGAGCGAAAATGAAATCCACATTGTTAATCTAAATCTAGGTTTTCCTTCTTTCCTAAAATGAATTAATGTAATTCTCGCTAAGGTTTTCTAAAAAGGGCAAGTTTCTTTTGCTAACCTTGTCGTCTCTGCCCATACGTTGCGTTTCTAACGACCACATTACTGATTAGATGCTAAACAGTAATATTCCTTCCATCCTTCCTGCTGTGGTGATAGTAAAAAGGTGATTTACAGACGTGGGCACACACACACACACACACTATATATATATATGCCGAAGCAAACTATATATATATATATATATATATATATATATATATAGTTTGCTTCGCTTGTTACAAGACACTGCCAAAAAGATACTTGAAACTGTCATACACTGATGCATTTTCGCCATCTAGACCAGCTTAGGTGAAAGCCCTATCGCATTTATGATTAACTGAGAATTTAGAAATTTTTGACTATTAACAGTAACTCAAAGCACGCAGTTAGCGTGGATATTTCTAATTAATATATGTAACCACTGACGCACTTTCCTAGTTCTAATATTAACGAACAGCTACTCTTGTAAGTCTCTGTAACATTTCTGGCTCCCTCAGCCATCCTTACCTTAGTATAAATTAAAAGTATACTACGTACTTCAGCATTCAGCTGCAGTCATGAGGATGTCATGCAGTCATGACATATCCAATGTACGAGGGTTGGAACTTAAATAGTGGCAACTATTTATTCACAACCGATACAAAAGTGTTACATGTTTGCACCTGTTACTGTCCTTCAAAGTAGTCACCAGCGTTGTGCAGAACCCGTCTCCAGCGATATGGAAGGCATAGTATACCGTTAGCAGAGTCTGTTCTCTTAATGGTGCGAATGGAGCCGTCTACTGCCTGTCGAATCTCTGGAACAGTTCTGAAGCGAATGCCATGATGTGGTTCCTTCATCTTCGGAATCCTATCAAAGCCACAAGGACTTAGTCCAGGGAGTATGGTGGATGGTAAAGTACTTTCCAGTCCCATCGACCGAACAGAGCAGCCACAGCTAGCGCTGTATGCGCCCGCGCATTGTCGTGGAAAATAATGGGTGGGTTGCGCAGAAAGTGTCGCCGCTTCTTCCGCAAAGCTGGTGGCAGGTGATGCTCTAAATACGAACAGTAGTACTGTGCACTGAACATCTGCCATGGGGGAGCGTAATGCGTTAGGATAACACCTTCACAGGCGTACACGAGGATCACGATAACTTTCATCATACTGGGGCTCTGAGGCACTTTCGTCTTTCGGGGCGACCCGTAATGACGCCATTCGTTGGATTGGAGTTTCAGTTTTAGCTCTTACGATGTGGCCCATGTCTCATCCAGTATTAGGATACGGGGTAAGAAAGCCTGTCCTTCGCCCTCATAGCGCTCCAACTGCGTCTGAGCAGCGTCGTAACGCGTCCATTTCTGCATTTCCGTCATGTCATGCGGAACCCATTGTGATGCAAGTTTTCGAGTACCCAGGCGTTCCTTCAGGATGCGACGCACAGTCGTATGCTCTAACGCAGTCGCACTGGCAATGTTGAGTGTTTATGGAAAAAGTTCAAGGCAATCGTAAAATGCGTTTTAGACAGGTACGTGCCGAGTAAAACTGTGAGGGACGGGAAAAACCCACCGTGGTACAACAACAAAGTTAGGAAACTACTGCGAAAGCAAAGAGAGCTCCACTCCAAGTTTAAACGCAGCCAAAACCTCTCAGACAAACAGAAGCTAAACGATGTCAAAGTTAGCGTAAGGAGGGCTACGCGTGAAGCGTTCAGTGAATTCGAAAATATACTTCTATGTACCGACTTGACAGAAAATCCTAGGAAGTTCTGGTCTTACGTTAAATCAGTAAGTGGCTCGAAACAGCATATCCAGACACCATGGGATGATGATGGCATTGAAACAGAGGTTCACACGCGTAAAGCTGAAATACTAAACACCTTTTTCCAAAGCTGTTTCACCGAGGAAGACCGCACTGCAGTTCCTTCTCTAAATCCTCGCACAAACGAAAAAATGGCTGACATCGAAATAAGTGTCCAAGGAATAGAAAAGCAACTGGAATCACTCAATAGAGGAAAGTCCACTGGACCTGACGGGATACCAATTCGATTCTACACAGAGTACGCGAAAGAACTTGCCCCCCTTCTAACAGCCGTGTACCGCAAGTCTCTAGAGGAACGGAGGGTTCCAAATGATTGGAAAAGAGCACAGATAGTATCAGTCTTCAAGAAGGGTCGTCGAGCAGATGCGCAAAACTATAGACCTATATCTCTGACGTCGATCTGTTGTAGAATTTTAGAACATGTTTTTTGCTCGAATATCATGTCGTTTTGGAAACCCAGAATCTACCATGTAGGAATCAACATGGATTCCGGAAACAGCGATCGTGTGAGACCCAACTCGCCTTATTTGTTCATGAGACCCAGAAAATATTAGATACAGGCTCCCAGGTAGATGCTATTTTACTTGACTTCCGGAAGGCGTTCGATACAGTTCCGCACTGTCGCCTGATAAACAAAGTAAGAGCCTACGGAATATCAGACCAGCTGTGTGGCTGGATTGAAGAGTTTTTAGCAAACAGAACACAGCATGTTGTTATCAATGGAGAGACGTCTACAGACGTTAAAGTATTCTCTGGCGTACCACAGGGGAGTGTTATGGGACCATTGCTTTTCACAATATATATAAATGACCTAGTAGATAGTGTCGGAAGTTCCATGCGGCTTTTCGCGGATGATGCTGTAGTATACAGAGAAGTTGCAGCATTAGAAAATTGTAGCGATATGCAGGAAGATCTGCAGCGGATAGGCACTTGGTGCAGGGAGTGGGAACTGACCCTTAACATAGACAAATGTAATGTATTGCGAATACATAGAAAGAAGGATCCTTTATTGTATGATTATATGATAGCGGAACAAACACTGGTAGCAGTTACTTCTGTAAAATATCTGGGAGTATGCGTGCGGGACGATTTGAAGTGGAATGATCATATAAAATTAATTGTTGGTAAGGTGGGTACAAGGTTGAGATTCATTGGGATAGTGCTTAAAAAATGTAGTCCATCAACAAAGGAGGTGGCTTACAAAACACTCGTTCGACCTATACTTGAGTATTGCTCATCAGTGTGGGATCCGTACCAGATCGGTCTGACGGAGGAGATAGAGAAGATCCAAAGAAGAGCGGCGCGTTTCGTCACAGGGTTATTTGGTAACCGTGATAGCGTTACGGAGATGTTTAATAAACTCAAGTGGCAGACTCTGCAAGAGAGGCGCTCTGCATCGCGATGTAGCTTGCTGTCCAGGTTTCGAGAGGGTGCGTTTCTGGATGAGGTATCGAATATATTGCTTCCCCCTACTTATACCTCCCGAGGAGATCACGAATGTAAAATCAGAGAGATTAGAGCGCGCACGGAGGCTTTCAGACAGTCGTTCTTCCCCCGAACCATACGCGACTGGAACAGGAAAGGGAGGTAATGACAGTGGCACGTAAAGTGCCCTCCGCCACACACCGTTGGGTGGCTTGCGGAGTATAAATGTAGATGTAGATGTAGATTCACTAATCCGGTTTCGTGGGCAAGCTTACGAATCGTATGGCGTTGGTCACTGCCCACTAACGCGGCAACAGCATGCCCGTCTTCTTCAGAGACGGTAGGACGACCTGCCCAATGCATGTCTGCCACAGTTTGTCGACCTTCGTGGCTTTTACCCAACGTGCCACTGTTCTGTACGGTAGTTCAGATTCCCCGCACGCCTCTTGAAGACCTTGACGACACTGTCGTGCCGTACGGCCTCTGGCACATTCAATCTTGATCCAACGCCGTTGATCCTGTTGCGAAAACATAGTGACATCGGTACGTTAGACCGCTCGCTCAGAAGTGACTGTGTTTCCCTCGATTGTGCGCACGCCGGTGACGTGGGACGGGAAAGTTCATTTGCTCCGAGGTAAGGTAGGTATGTCAATAACATGTGCTATCAGCGACAACAGTAGATTCCAAAGCTTAGTATATCCACAGTAATGTTGCAACTATTTAAGTTCCTACCCTCTTATTAGACTAAGCAACGCAACACTAGTCATTTGCACAACACACTACAGTTCAGTGGGCAGCTTCATTTAGCTGACATGCCACTTGTGATTCCATCAACTCTCTGATTGGCTACAGGAATGCTGCAATCATGCCAACACTGATAAAGGATATTCGGCACATCAGGTCAGTACATGCTTTAAGGTGGAAAAAACGTGACCACCCACAAGATGAAGAGGATAAGGAGGTGTTTAACTCCAGAGCATTTCTCCCATATGTCGGGAACATTTAATCGAAAGTAGGCAGAATTTTAAAGAAACATCGTGTGAAAGCAATCCTCCAGCCACTTACAAAGACGTGCTCTTCTGGGCTTAGCCAAGGATGATCTGGGATTACGGAAGGCTGGAAATTATAAAATACCTTGCGAGTGTGGGAAAGCCTACATTGGTCAAACCACACGCACAGTACACGACCGCTGCGTTGAACATGGGCGCGACACTCGCCTTTTACAGCCCAGTAAGTCGGCCATAGCCGAACATTGTATTTCCACAGGACATACTATGGATTATTCGGCCACGAATATCTTGGCCCCATCGAGATCCTTCTGGGATTCAGTTGTGAAGGAATCCGTGGAAATACGTTTAGCGGAAAATCTAACTAATCGTGATGGCGGCTTTTTATTGAATAAGGCCTGGGACCCGTTGATTTCTTTAATTTCAACCAAAAGAAAACTTTTTATGGGTTCTGACATGTCGAGCGACAAGTAATTTTAATTTTAATATTGAAATTTTGCATTTTATTGTTTTTGACACGTCTGCGTGCATGTTTTACTTTTTTCACGCATTCGTTTGCGCTCCATAGATGCAGTAATATTGTAGAGGACCTTGGAATCGACAGGTGGCGCGCATGCTACGGTAACTTGCGCATGCGCGCCTGCGGCACTTTTACGTATAAATAGAGCGACTTGCACTAGCAATCTCCCCCCCCCCCTCCCCCATCAGCCTTTGGCTCAGGAGTGTCGTCTTTGTGCTGCCACTTTCGTGCAGTGTTCTACAGTGAGTGTTCTACAGTGCGTGTTTTCCAGTGAGTGTTCCGTGTTGTGTTTTTTGGGACTTGTTGCGAACGGCCATCATACTGTCGCTGGGTGTGCCTTTTATCTCTTGCGAACAGAAACCAGACTGTCGCCATGTTTTTTAATTGTGTGTCTACTATGTTACTTGTCTAATTCCTGTGTATTTTATCTACATTGCCAAACCCTTTTGCTTTCTGTTTTAACTTTCCGCAATTTTACGCCATTTTACACTTTAAATCACCATTTTCTCGCCTGGTTTTCCTTGTTTCTTTCTTCTTCCTTTATTTATAAAAAAGTCTGTAGGCTGTAGAGCAGTGTAGTAAGCTGCTGCCAGCCCGCCCCCTTCGGGGGGAATTGAAAATCAATAAAGAAAAAAAAACTAGCAATCTCCAGTGTCAAACACTCGCCTGAAGATGGAAAGAAGTCGATGAGATCCGGCTGCAATCCCAAAATCTTGTGGAATACTGATAGCTTCATTAGTTATTACTAAGATGCCTCTAATATCACCACCGGCCAAATCACTGAAGACATATTTATAAATATGAATCAAAACAGTCTACAGAACAAACATTGATGGTCACAAAAATTTTTGCTTTTTATGGTGACATTATTGATGTCTTATTCGTTAAATTATATCGTTATGTAAAATTTGATTCACAATTAACTCATCTTTTTTGTTTATTTAAGTTTTGATTTCAACTTTTGTTGCAATTTTATATAATTTTACCCTTCTTTTCATGAAATTGGACTTACTTTAAATTCCAATACCTTGTGGACAATTAATTAAATGAAAATAATAATGTTGCACTATAGTTACTTTCCTGTATAGTAATAAAAATGTTTCAATGTAAAGTGGATAATAACATATTAAGAATATCATCAGAAAACTGAGAACACAAAAATTGGATTCTCTTAGTAAAAGATCATAGTTCACTTAGATTCTGAACGCAATAAAAAGGAAAGGGTCGGCAAATAATCAACAACGTTTACAGAATCATTGTTCACACATACGGAGTAATATTATTCCTTTAAGTCTTCAGTTTCCTCTTATTTAGGTTACAGTACCAGGGATCCATTGGCACTGAATTCGGAAACTTTCATGAAACTCATTACCACTGCGAGCTGTCACATTAGTTAGTATTCATGTTTTATGAAACTACAACACAGCGTATTGCTGGTGCCTCATGGTCCAGCCACACGCGTCAGTACAGAGGACCACGGTTGCCACCCTGTCAGACGCCTGCAAACCAGCGCGGATCATTATTGTCTACAACAACCGCTGCAGTAGTGAGGGCGCCACCCTCACTGTCTGCAGCCGGAACTACCTTGCGTCCGCGAACCACGTGACTCCGGACTACTTCCCGGTATTAATTCTCCGGCCGGCCTTTACAGGACACAGCCCGGCTCTCAGCAGCCATTGCGAATCTTCACATGCATATCGACATTCTGTTCCTCCAAGAGCAGCGCATATAATCGTAACCTTGGACGTCGTCAGTACAGCCTACACCGACAGTAAGTAAGGCCGTGTTCCTCGATAATGACAGACTGAGCGCCCAGCTTCCACCTTCCAGAACTATATCGCATTTGTGATTGCCTATCACCAGATCAGATCGATCTTTATCTTACTTTTACATGGAAGCTGTTGTCTGCTGCTCACGTTAATGTCTATTTCTCTGTAGGAATTAAGTTCTGAAGCTCTTGCCTATCTCGGGGCCTTCCCCGTCTTGCGCGTACATCGCCCACAACATGATATTTTAGCAATGCCTGAAGATCATCCCATGTGGCGAATATGTTTCTGACGCTGACTTTTTTTTATCTCTTCTTGTTTTAGAGATAGGAAGAGGAATGATATTCACCACTGTGAGATCACGGCAAGAAGCCGGCAAACACTGAAATTAGTGAAAAATACTGGTGTTGCCCATCTGTATAAGAAATATTGTGACCTCAAAGAATATACAATTATAGGAATTTACTTACTGGTATGGTAACAATCAAACAACACAAATTTCCCGACGTGAAGAATGTTGCTCGTTCCTTCACATGGTCTGTTATGAATTCATTCTGCAAGACGTGGTCCACACTGATCCTAAGGAAATAATGACGCTAGCTGCTAGTGGACACTGAAATACATCAATGGGGAAAGTTGAAAATGTGTGCTACATCGGAAAGTGAACCCGAATTTTAATGTTTCATGCGAACGGTTGCCCTGACCGCCTGGGACACCTGGACATGGTCTCTGATCGACTCAAATTTCGAAACTATCCACACACAACTAATGTAGTGTCTCTGCCCATTATCATCGATACTCGAAGTGATTCGCTGATTTCCGTAAGAATTCGTGTGTGTTTGTGCATCTGTACTGAAGAGGTCATTCGGCAGTCTCGCCCTACTTACATACACTGAAGCGCCAAAGAAACTGGTATAGGAATGCGTATTCGAATATTGAAGTATGGGAACAGGCAGAATACTGCGCTGCCTTCGTCAATGCCTTCACAAGACAAAAACTGTCTGGCGTAGTTGTTAGAATGGTTGCTGCTACTAGAATGGCAGGTTATCAAGATTTAAGAGAGTTTGAACATGCTGTTATAGTCGGCGCACGAGTGCTGGGCAAAGCACCTCCAAGGTAGCGATGAAGTGGGGATTTTCCCGTAAGACCATTTCGCGAGTGTACCGTGAATATATCGTGAACCCGGCAAAACATCAAATATCCGACATCGCTGCGGCCAAAAAGGTCTTGCTAGAACGGGACCAACGAAGACTAAGGACAGTCGTTCAACGTGACAGAAGTACAACCCTTCCGAAAATTGCTGAAGATTTCAAAGCTGAGCAATCAACAAGCCTCCGAGTGTGAACCATTCAACGAATCATCGTCGATATGGGCGTTCGGAGCCGAAGGCCCTTTCGTGTACCAATGATAACTGCACAACACAAAACCATAGCCTTGCCCGGGCCAGTCAACAGCAACATTGGATTGTTGATGGCTGGGAATGTGTATCCTGGTCGGGCGAGTCTCGTTTCAGATTGTATCTACCAGATGTACGTGTGCGGGTATGGAGGCAAACTCATGAATCCATGGAACCTGGATGTCAGCGGGGGGCTCTTAAAGCTTGTGGAGACTCTGTAATGGTGTGGGACGTGTACAGAGGCAGTAATATGGGACCCCTGATACGTTTAGATACGACTTTGACAGGTGACACGTACGTAAGCATCCTGTCTGACCACCTGTATCCATTCATGTCCATTGAGCATTCCGACGGACTTGGGCAATGCCAGCAAGAGAATGCGACACCCCACAAGTCCAGAATTGCTGTAGACTGATTACAGGACCACTCTTCTGAGTTTAAATGCTTCGACTGGCCACCAAACTCCTAAGACATGAAAATTATTGAGCATATCTGGGATGCCTTACAACACGCTGTTCAGAAGATATATCAACCCCCTCACACTCTTACACATTTATGAACAGCAATGCAGGATTCATGGTGTTAATTCCTTCCATTAATACTTGAGACATTAGTCGAGTCATGCCACGTCGTGTTGCGACATTTCTGCGTGCTCGCGGGGACCCTACATGATGTTAGGCAGGTGTACCAGTTTCCTTGGCTCTTCATTGCATATATACGGCAAGCCGGCAAAATGATCCCTTCTGTGCACACACGCAAATACGCTCGAATTCTCACGGAAATCAGGGATTCACTTTTAGTAACGAAGATAATGGGCAGGAATACTACATCTGTTGTGTATGGATAACTTCGAAGTAGTTACGGTAAGTTCTTAGTTAGATAACATCAGGCTTAGACAGAAATTCACAAATCAGATACTGAACTGCAAGGCGAAGCCAGGAGCAGATATAGACTCAGATCACAATTTAGTAGCGATGAAGAGTAGGCTGAAGATTAAGAGATTAGTCAGAAAGAATCAATACGCAAATAAGTGAGACACAAAGCACTAAATAATGACGAGATACGCTTGAAGTTCTCTGAGGCTATAATTACAGAAATAAGGAACAACATTGTAGGCAGGACAGTTGAAGAAGAGTGGTCATCTGTAAAAACGGCAATCGCAGAAGCTTGAAAAAAACGCAGGTAAAAAGAAGGTAACAGTGAGGAAACCGTGGGTAACCCAAGAAATAATTCAGTTGATCGATGAAAGAAGGAAGTACAAAAATGTTCAGGCGCATTTAGAAATACAGAAATACAAGTTGCTTAGAAATCAAATAAATAGGAAGAGCGGAGAAGCTAAGACGAAATAGCTGCATGAAAAGTGTGGAGACATCAGAAATGAAGTGATTGTCAGACAGACTGACTCGGCATACAGAAAACTCAAAACAATCTTCGGTGAAATTAAAAGTAAGTGCTGTAACATCGTGTAACGGGAATTCCAGTGTCAAATGTAGAGGAGGGAGTGGATAGGTGGAAAGAGTACATTGAAGGCTTTTATGAGGGAAAATTAGCCTGATGCGATAGAAGAAGAAAGAGGAGTCGATTTAGGAAAGATAGGGTATCCCGTACTAGAATAATAGTTTAAGACCAAATAAGACAGAAGGTATAGATAACATTCCATCAGAACTTCTAAAATCACTGGGGGAAGTGGCAACAAAACGACTATTCATGTTGGTGTGTAGAATGTATCAGATTAGCGATATACCAACTCACTTTCGGAAAAATATCATGCATACAATTTCGAAGATTGTAAGGGCTGACAAGTGCGAGAGTTATCGCACAATCAGATTAACAGCTCATGCATCCAAGCTGATGATAAGGATGATATGCAGAAGAATGGAAAAGAAAAGTGAAGGTGTTTTAGATGACGATAAATTTGGCTTCAGGAAAGGTAAAGGCACCACAGAGGCAATTCTGCCGTTGCGGTTGATAATGGAAGCAAGATCAAAGAAAAATCAAGACTCTTTCATGGGATATGTCGACCTGGAAAAAGCCTTCCACAATGTAAAATGGTGCAAGATGCTCGGAATTCTGGGAGAAATAGCGGTAATCTACAGGGAGAGACGGCTAATATACAATATGTACAAGAGCCAAGAGGAAATGATAAGGGTGGATTACAAGGAACGAAGTGCTTGGATTAAAAAGGTTGTAAGACAACTGTGTTGTCTTTCACCCTTACTGTTCAATCTATACATCGAAGAAGCAAAAGAAAGGTTCAGGAATGGAACTGAAATTCAAGGTGAAATGATAATGATACAATGACATTGCTACCCTCAGTGAAAGTGAAGAACTATTACAGGAGCTGCTGGAATGAAAGAACAGTCTAATCACTACGGAATATGGATCAAGAGTGAATCGAAGAAAGACGAAAGTAATGGAAAGTAGCAGAAATGAGAACGGCAAGAAACATCAGTATTGATTGTCTCGGAGTAGATGAAGTTAAGGAATTCTACTGCCTGGGCAGTAAAATAACCAATCACGGACGGAGCTACGAGGACACTAGAAGTAGACTAGTGTCCTGCCAAAACAGGCATTCCTTGCCAATAGAAGTCTCCTAGTGTGGAACATAGGCATTAATTTGAGGAAGAAATTTCTGGGAATGTACATTTGCAGCACAGCAGTGTATGGTAGTGAAACATGGACTGTGTGGAGTCGGAATAGAAGAGAATCGAAGTATTTGAGATGTGGTGCTACAGACGAATGTTGAAAATTAGGTGGACCGATAAGGAATGAGGTGGTTCTACGCAGAATCGGCGAGGAATAGAACATGTGGAAAGAACTGAGATCGAAAAGCGACAACATGATAGGACATCTGTGAAGACATGGAGGAATGACTTCCATGGTACTAGAGGGGACTGTAGAGGGCAGAGACTGCATTACGTGCAGCGGTTAATTGAGGATGTATGTTGCAAGTGCTACTCTGAGGTGAAGAAGTTGGAAACGGAGACGAATTCGTGACGGGCCGCATTAAACCAGTCGGAAGACTGATGACTTAAAAAAAAAAAGCTTCTAAATTTGAGTCGTTCAGGGACAGTGTCTGTTTTTTCTGATATGTCCGAAAAAACAGACGCCAAGCTTACATATTCAACTATTGTCTTTCACGACTGATAATTCATTTTTCTGTAACACAAAGATATGAACTACACTGAAGTATATTCTTATTTCGTCTGCTACTTATATACGTGTGCGTTAAATTGCGGACTTTAAGTTAAATCGGGAACTTTTGAAACTTGGCCAGTTTTGGTACTAGACGATGTTAAATGAAAGGCCGAATACTAATTTGAGCAAGTGTAAGAATATCTGTTAATCGGCACGTCACAACTAGAGAATGAATTAAAAACTAATGCAATGCAATACGCATTGTCAGCATTGTAGGAATTTCGATTTGCAATCATTTTCTCTCCAAAAAATATCTGCCACAGTATTAGTTTCAGTTGCGGTTATTTGGAACGTCTTCATTTCGTTTCAGTATGTTCTTCAAATATTCAGTTTCCGATAATGGAAGTCTTGCAATGAGATTATACAACATCACTCTCCTGAACTGCAGCTGCATGAGTTTCCGCCTTCTCGTGAACCATCACAGCACCTGGTCTTCATTCTTGTGAGCCGCATTCCAAATTTGCAGTTGCAGTATTTTTGTTACCATGCGTTTTTCAATCCGCATCTACATATTAGGTTTTACTTCCGAAACGTAAAGACAAGGTAGCTGCATTATCTTCAGACTTTAAACTTTATTACAATATATTTTTCTACTTTGGGAGACGTGCTTCCTTATGTTCCTTTGTAACACATTCGTGAAGGTACGTCAAGTATATTTCCCACAAGATGAAAGTTGTTACTCTAAAATATTACACAGTGGATTTCTGAACATAACACTTCCGACGGAAAAAGATGCTCCAGGACGAAAAAATGTGGTGCATTTCAATAAATAATATCCGTGCTCACTATCCTTGGCATAACTGGTGGAAACTTCCTCACCTTTCCTCCTGTAAAGGTGCAACTGTCGCCCACGTTGGTTTCACCTCCGTTAGTCGCAGGCTCTAACGTTCATGCAGTGAACAGTGCAGAGAGGAGTGGTAACTGCAAAGGAATACAGTGCTATTGAAATTGAAATCACGGAGTATTTGGATGCCACTAAATTTTATGTCTATTTATAGAAGCAAAAAGTCAAGAACAATATTCTGAGAGCCAGTGTATCATTGTTCAAGGCAAAGTTTCCAGATAATAATCATTTCTAGAGTACTGAAAAAGGCACTATAAAACTCTCCAAACAATCTAGAATTGACGTAACGTTAACACACTCTGGCATAAGAACGTCATCCGATGCAATTCTGACAAAGTATTCCACATTAACGCGAGATCATATTTTAACGCGTATCCTGATGACTGAGTGACACTGAAATTATTGTTGACAATTTCTCAGTGCAAGTAACGTCATCAGCATTGTTGGAGCCATACTAGTATTTAAACAGTAAATATAAATAATAAAAGAATCGCTATTTAGTGCCCAGCTTTTTAAATGAATCCTCACTGTCTTTGCTTCAGTACGATACGCTGTGTAACCAACTGGCGCGTCGTTCGATGAGTCTGCTTTGTGATCCTACATACTCGCTAGCGTATTGTAAGAAAATCTTCCTATACTCGTCATTGAAACATAGCAACAAAAATGTAGTAAACATGGGCAGGGATGTGGCATATAAGCCACACCTTGTGAATAAAATAGTTGTGGATCATTTCGACGATGATACGTCGTCACTTATTTAGGGACAAATATTGGTAACAAAGAGAAAAAGACACACAGTTACTTTCGATGGAGTTACTTCACTTTTCACAGTCATAACGTAAACGGAAACAGCAACGATGGATTAAGCCTTACGCCTGTTCCAAGTGGCCGGCTGCTGCGTACGAGACAGTAAAAGGAGCCATTTGTAACCGTGAGGCCCATGAGTAGAATTTTATCAGGACCTCCAACCGTTAATGATTTTACCAGATCGTAATGATGTCTTTGTATCTTTATTCAGGCGCCCCTTTGTTACCCTGACGTGGCATAATGAACTGTGTTCCACAATCCTGTAAATCAAATGTGAAGGGATATCGAGAATTGAACCTGAGTTCACCACACATGAGGCAGCGACACTGATCGTTCAACTATGCATGCTGTCTTTAACAGTCATTAGTTCCATAGTTTAAGAACGTCCACATCATAGGTATCATATTAACTGCATGCAAAATTTACAGCTATTGCTCCCGGGAAAAAGGCGTCGTGTCGTTGAGTTCACTTAAAGGCGATGTAAAGCCGTCCACTCCACCCGCTCACGTAACTTAAATATACTTGAAGCCTCCGAAACTGGAAAACTAAATCTCTCTTCATTTAGTTTGGAGCAGTATTTTATTTTGTATAGTTGCAGTGAATACCACTGTTTGATCATTATATCACCGCAGGGAAAAGTTCGGTAAACGTATGTTATTAATCGGTCGAGCTTACATTAAATACATCTGTGCGTTTGCATAGCTGATAGTCCAGATAATCGTTCGCACTTGTATTTTCATAATGCATATAATTGAAATTAAGCTCTTATTTACTTTAAAACTACACGATAAAGCTATAGACGCTGTTTACCACTCCAAACCGTATACAGTTTTAAATTCAGTGCGGTAAATACACAGAAATGGAATGTAATAGAGTTTTAAGAGGATGCCGTAAGCCGTGGGTACAATGAGCGAATAAAAAAGTTGCAAAAGGAGAAATCTTTAAAAGCGGCAGAAATTGGTGAAGAAAAACACACTATCTAATCAAAACCTATGGGTCACAAGGATAATATATTGCAGTTCTTTTTAATTTAAAGCTTATTAATACATAATTTTTACAGGATTTTTCACTTTCATAACTCGTGATTAATTTCTAATTTAAATTATGTCAGTCCACGTTGTCTACTAATTCACGTAGAATTTTAAGAATTTGAAATCACAAATATTTTCAATCTCCATCATCTGCTGAAATAGTTATTTCTTGTTTTACTTTATATTTTAGTTCTGAAGACAATAATTGTCGAAAGTGATCAAAACTGTTTATGAAATGTGATTTATTGTACTGAGACTCTTACAATAAATATTTTAATAAACATATCAACGATTTACACTCTCCAGGAGATACCATATTGTGCTTGGGGGAGGTTAGGTTACCTTTTGTCACTTTCATATCCACCCAGAAAGCCGTGCGTGATAAAGCACTGCTTCAAAGACGGTGAAGTGCACCGGCCCCGTATCAAATATACCTGGCGTGTTAACAACGACGGTCGGAGTAGCAGCTGGTTTCTCACATCCTAGCAGGTGAATACCGGGCTGTTAGCCATGTCCCTCCTCTGTTACACGATTCGTAAACATTTAGAAAACTTGTCTGATGTTCACATGGGGTGCACATACTGCACAGCAGGTGTTAGCGAGGTGGCGACATTAACCACGTTAAATCCGTTCTGTCACAAATACCGCTTGTCTAAACTTTGGTAATAGCGTTTCGTGAAAAGAACATCTCCTTCTCTCCAGTGACTCACATCTGAGTTCAAGGAGTGTTTCTATAATAGTCTCGTAGACTCATGCACTCATGTACATAAAAAACAGGACACCTTGAAAAACTGTAGACAGGACGTTTATATTCACAGAACGTGAACATTAGTATTTTCTTCTGAAATGATTATCATTTGAACCATGTCTGCTGGAGGGTTCAAGGTCAACATTCATAACACCATCTACCGAAAAATGCCATGGCATAGTATGACGGTTCCACCCGGAAATTGCTGCGCTTGCGGAACAAGGTGTTTCGGCAGCGCACCGGGTGTATGCAGAATGGTTCACAGAAGATCATAGATCACGACGAGATAAATCAGGTCGTACCACCCAGACCAGCCCCCGAGAAGATCGACACCTCAGCAGAATGGCGTTGCAGGACAGATCTGCGTCCTCCTCGGTTCTGGCACGACAATAGAATAGTGGAACACATCGCACACCGTCAGGGCTGACGGTTCGTCACCGTTTACTATGGCGTGGGTTACGTGTGTGTCGACGAATGTACAGAAACATGCTAGACGGCAATGGTGTATGGAACGACGTCACTGTAGACAATAATGGTATCAGATAATGTTTTCTGATGAATCCAGGTGCTGTTTGTTTGAAAATGATAACCGCGTTTTGGTCCCCAGGAAGAGCGGTATCACTGTGACTGCATTCGCACAAGACGTACAGCGCCAAGTCAAGGCCTTATGGTGTGGATTTCTATTGGCTACAACCACTAATCAGGGCTCTGTGACCAGTGTGACCTACGTG
Source organism: Schistocerca americana (assembly GCF_021461395.2). Lineage (NCBI taxonomy): Eukaryota > Metazoa > Arthropoda > Insecta > Orthoptera > Acrididae > Schistocerca > Schistocerca americana. Next base: position 46,722,799 of record NC_060124.1, read on the forward strand.
AAAGACCTCCTGAGACCCGTAGTCACATTCTTTCTGCACAACTCCGCAGGCACCTTTTTTCAGCAAGATAATGCCGAACCACATGCTGCTGCATGAACAGTGACTTCTTGGCTTAACAAGATATCAGCCTTTTGCCCTGGCCCGCAAGATCGCCAGACTTGTAGCCAATCGAAAATGTGTGACGTATACTGTGAAACGACCGGTGCAGGTCTTTGATCCAATGCCAACCACCACAGATGAACTTTGAAACCAGGCGAATACAGCATGTATGGCTATACCACAGGACGTCATTCGTTATTTTGTGATGTACAGTTTTTACAAGCCACTTAATTTGTGTCGTGTGATAACTGAAATTGTTGTAAGAATCTGTTCTTCTACTGAAAGAATGAGCATTAGAATTATAAAACAAATGTGAAGTGATGCACAGAACTAGAGACCTGATGCTGCTTGCTACATATGAAGCCATTTCAGATAGCCTTTCTAGCCTACAAACAGATTGAGTGTAATACAGCTGTAATACAGTTGTGATCAAAACTTCACAAAAGTGTGCCATACACACGTATACGATGATTCAATGGGAAATTTAGGTGATGTAGATGTGCAACACCTTGTTTATTTCTACGTATGTCATACTTCCGTCTGTTGGGTCACTTACAGGGTCATTCAGATGCTCCCACAACTGTCGTTTTACGCAACCCGCAATGTTACTGTTGGATTTCATTAACCACTCGTGCGAGATCTGCGTAATATTTCGCTCGCTACGCGAAACCTATCAGTCTCAGAGAAAACAATGAACGGGACATTTTGTAGCAAATTAAATACAGTTAAATTTATTACTGCATTACGCCCAAGGATGAGATGGAAGGGTCGAGTGACGACGGTCCTTGAAGAAGTGGAAACGGCGGTCGAGGTCGATGGAGTGCCATCTGCAGTAAATACCTCTTGTCTTGTGATTGACAGACATTCCTTATATTGGGGTTTTTGTGTTTGTAATTTTTTCCTATTGTTCTTAAGCTGTAGGCTTCAGAGGCCCGTTAATGCAATAAATGATGACGATGATTACGTTTCCCTTGAGCCGACAGGTTACGAGTTATTCAAGAAAAACGTACAAAAGTGTACTTCAAACATACATTAACCCCCACGCTCATTCGTCACCGGTCACGATTTATAGTAAATTGTTCGTGATACTCCCTCCCACCTCTACACAAGAATTTCTGACTACACGAACTATTCCCGATGTTGAACCATTTTTAGTTTCTATTGACTGGGCTATTAGCTCACAACGTTGCTTCGTTAATATTGTTAATTTAAACATGCCGACGAGAGTAATGAACGGAAAACGATTCTTTCAAACGTTAACTTAAACTGATTATGTTAACAGTTCGATCCTAAATCAACCTATACAAGAACAGTAGTTTCGTAGTCAGAATCCTGACAAACATCATTGTAACTGTTCATTTTATGCTGTTAAAATGTACGAAATTTACACAGACGTTGGTTTTACAATTTGTAAGTGCTCGATAAAGCCGGTCGCGTAATAAAGCCAGCCAATGAAGACAAAAACGTTTGATCGTGGGAAATAATTCGTGCTGTCGAAAATATTTGTACATTCGTGGGAGGAAGTGATATACTAGAAATTCTGACTGTTGTGGACTCAGTGTGGGAGTGGGGGTGCGCATGACGGTCATTTTGGTACAATTTTCTGGAATATCTCTAATTATGCGGCCTCTAGAGGAAAAGCTTTTTTTTTCAGTAGGACCAATAGTGCGCAAGTAGCGTGTGAGAGACTACGAAAAACTCGCACATGGCTTACGAAGGCAAGCTATTACATTGCGGGTGACATAAAACGACACCTGTAAGGGCAGCTGAATCACTCTGTATTAACAGTGATAAATAATCATGGCTTAAATTAATAATTTTGGACATGTGGTTCCATCATGAAAAATTTAAAAAGTCCTGCCCGATGGTGACCTGGTAGTTGTTGCTAGTTCAAAACTTTTTAGCGTCTTGAGTTGTTTATTTCAACGAAATGCCCTTCATGAAAGTTGTGAAGTTGTAATTTAAGATTTTACCCATTTATGGCAGCAGGTCACTCGTCACACACTCACACACACACACACACACACACATACACACACACACACACACACACACACACACACACACACATAAACTCACACGCTAAATGACAGAAATCCCTTGATACTGGCTCGGTATGAACACTCACACCACACCACTACAGATTATATCAGTTCTTGTAAGAGCCAGAGGCGCCTACTTGTGCAGCTGACGCTCGCTGCACGTGCCGTGCCGGCCCTGTAGTACGTTAGCAGGTGAGCACTGGGTCCGCACGAGAGCCAGCGGCAGCGGTGGCGATAAGGTGCGCCTGGGTGGAGCGGCCACCCGCGCTGCAGCCAGAGTCCGGGGGTTGCCGGCGTCTGGCTAGTTGATGCGGCGGACGTGCCGTGGCCAGCACGTGTCTAGACTGCGCCACCGACCTGCGCCGTGGCACACACTGCCGCCGTAATATCTCCGGACTCCTTAATGCGGCAGGGCCTGCCTCGTGTAGCGCCTGTCTGCTCTACAGCGTAGGGTTAAATACTCTTCATCGTAGGTCCACACACCCCGAGAACGAGGAAGGAGAGAACTTCAGTAACTGGTTTCCCTTTCCACAGTACAACTACATTTGTGTTTGGAGTGGGCCTAATTCTTCTGCTCTTTGCGGACGAATGTGTGAGACACACATGGAGAACCAGCTAACATATTTCAGCTAACCTCGCCTACGCCTCATTTCTGCTAAAAATTCTAACACAATGGAAGTGATATGATAGCGTTATGAGTGATCGTGTAAGCTTCTTACTCGATCCTACTTACAGGCATGAAAACGGACGTAAGTTTGAACACTGATTAATCAAAGATTTACGTGAACAAAGAAGGACTGTGACACAACCATAGCAATACGGCTCATTCATTCAAAAGAGTTCTACACTTACAAGCGAATTGAAAAGAACTATTAAGCACTGAAATTAGGGGGAAAGAGTGCATTTATATTCAACATCGGGTTAGCAAGAAATAAAGTGTCAGTTGAAATAAAAGTTAGAAAAGATTCAGATCTCAGTATCGAGTTTTCAGATGAGCGAGAGACAGAGGTACGAGTACTGAGGGACAACAACGGAGTGTGATTATGTGTTACCTAACATACAGCCTGTGGCATTTAACCGTGTTAAGCAGCCGGCGACCGGTAGTTGTCTTCCTATGGCGTGAATCACGTAGCTCATAAACGTACTGTCATTCATTCAATGATACATCGTCTAATATCCATTTCCTTGAGTGAAGACTACTTCCGAATGCAATTTAAAGCAATTAGACAAATAGAATCAATGGCTACTCTCCCACATCGGTAGACTCCATAATGCACAAACTGCAGAAACAACAGGTGTACCCTTTTCCGTACCCTGTTCTCGACCCATTAGCTGAAAGCAGAAGAAATGACGACCAGCTCCTTATTTTGGAAAAGTTTCACTGAATGTAGCCTGAATGTTTAAATCCGGGAACGTAAAAACACCATTTTACGTTGAAAACCCTGTTGGATCCATTTTGTCCAGTGGTAAAGACAGATTTTCTGCTTTGAAAAAGAGTGCAATCTATAAAATCACTTGTAACCGTGACAAAGTGTGTGTAGGTCAGTCTGGCAGGGCAATATGCACCAACGTGAAGCAATATCACAGACGTTTGAAACTTAGAAAAGGAGACTCTACTTTTGCAGACCACCTACTTAAAGGAAGCTATAGTTACAAAGTGAAACATGAAGTATTACATCACATGCGTAAAGGAAAGAAGATGAATTACCTTGATACAATGGAAATTAGTAGACATACGTCCATCAGCCGAAGCTCAGTTTTGAATGACCATAATTCATTTACTCACCACTTCTAACTGCTGATACTGCTTAAAAAATACTCCTCTTACTCACATGCCCAATTTTTCTTTTTTTCTATTACTACAATTTTCTCTTGATATGACAAAAAATTTTACTTTGTATGATATCTGCTTCACTTATCCGCTTAATCTCACTAGTATGTCCTACCTGTTTGTAATTTAGGACGTATTAAAGACAAGATTATTTTGTTCAGCCACATGTAAATAAATTGTATTGGACAATTTATTTTTTCTAAGAACAACTGTTGTAATTTGTACATAGTTCGTTGGTTAATGTGTCACATATTTCATCTTAGTTAAATATGTTACATCACATATACACTGAAATAATCCCTCTTGTGTTATTCCTACATAACGTTAACATTTGTATCTCTGGAAATTGGGATACTCTGTAGAAGCACTAATTTCAAATCTTTGTTCGAAAAAAATTTCACCGCATAATATACTTATCGTTGAGGCCGTAACAGCCGAAAACCTGTTTGTGAAATAAATAGTAAAAAAATGGAAATGAGGGTATGGCATCGTTGGCTGGGTATGTTCGGCTTATGACTGACTTATTTTTTTTAATAAACAAATCTAAATCACGATTTTATAACTGTTATTACCTTTCCAGCCGAATTAGGTTTTGCAGACGTCGTCCGAGCTAGTACTCGTACACCGTGTATACAGATTCCTTTAACACTCACCTCATACACACTGCGTGTATTTATTCCTGTGCGAGCTGTAATTTCATTTATAAGTGCCTCTTGTGGACAGACATGAGGAGGTAGATGGCAGATTAGATTTTTGTGGATGTGCTAATCATCAAGGGGAAGATGGAATATTGGCCCACACGCTTCCCGAAATCGCAACACAAAAATCGGTACTATATCGACATCCAAATAACCATATACGGTAAAAGCGCGGTATTATAAAAACATTATCTGCTTGACCCAGAATTGTGACGACTTAATAAGTCGTTTCTGAGGAATGAGTATTTTCTCACTGTCAGGAAAGAGTGTGAGGCAGCTTCATAAACACCCCCAACTGTACAGTTAACACGCCACAGACCGTATGAAGTCTTTAATGCCATGCACAGTGATCTCCCTTCTCGTTTGTCCCTTGTAACTGAAGGGGTCTTCGATTGTCGAAATATCGGCGGTTGTGGAGTACGTCACGCGCCAGCGTTCCTGTGAGGTATCTGAACATTCGAAAGAACTGGAGAAGATAGAATTTCACACACTTTTAAAGTTTCGTGTGTGTTTGAGACAATTGTATGATGCCTATATGGCAGCGATACACATACCAGTTATTTTTGTAAGCAGAGAAGCAGAGTACCAGATCAGGTTTTCTACGCCATAGTCATTAAAAGAGAAAGGAAATTTATAGTTGATATCGCGATGATATGAGACGAAGGACTATGTAAATTTAGGATGAATGAGACCAAAACTCACCATTAAGATATTTTTCTTTTAGTTACTACTTTTGGAAAACAACGTAAAGTTTTAATCAGGCTGGCCAGACGACTAATATCCTACCAACTATAAGTCAGTTGGTGGTACCATTTAGTCAGGTTGTACTCATGACAATATTTCTCTGGGTTAAATGTTGAGAAGAGTAATAAGTGGAAACAGGCAATTCACAAAACGACGTCCGAGAACTTACTGCAATTAGGTGTCGGCAGGTAATAATGCAATCCTACAATGACAGTAAACAGGTTTTTGTATTTCTCTGTAATATTCGATTAAATCCATACCAGGTATTTCTTACTAGGTGCTAGTTCTAAGCGATTAAAAGCATCAGTTCATGAATACCAGCACCAAGAGAAGTCAGATCGCCATTATCATTGGGAAGGCCTGAACAGAAATATATGCAACGTCGGAAGTACCAGAAAATCGTTGAAATGGAATTATTACACTAGGATGAGTCTTTCACCTTAGGCCAGAAGATGTGTCGTTATGAAATCTCCTGGTTGTTAAAAACTGTGTCTCAGATCGAGACGCTACTATTGACTGCGTGTATAAATGACATGGTACATACGTTTGCAGCTCTCTGAAACGTCATAAACCTGCTCACAGATATGGTAAGCTCACAGCATAAATATTATTGTAAGTTAAAATAATACATTCCATAGTGTATGAACACAAAATAATCATTCCAGAGTTTTAGAACGCGAAAAACCGATAGATATGAATCATAATTGAAAGGTCTGTCGGGTAGCATCAGTAAGTAGGGAACGAAATACTACCTATATTTTGATTTCGGGCAGCAGCAACATTAAATTAACAACATGGGAACTGATTTGAGCGAAAGGAGTATTTGCACTCTGCAACAAATTTAAAGGATAACTTTTTGGAAACCCGGTAATTGTCTCCCATTGCGACCCATAAAATGAAATCAGGCTCTAAGGTGCCTACATCCTTCCTAAGTAACGATACAAAACCATGCAGTTCTGGAACGTCACACTAGGGCTCAGCGACGCATCAAACAGTAAAGTGCGAACGATAAAGACCACAGCTCAGAAATTCATTGTGAGCTATAAGCCCAAATTGGCACCAAATTTCAGCACAGTTCTTACTAATGCCACCGTGGACGAGTTATACAGGGTGATTCAAAATGAATACCAAAACTTTAAAAATGTGTATTTAATTAAAGAAACATAATATAACCTTCTGTTATACATCATTACAAAGAGTATTTAAAAAGGTTTTTTTTCACTCAAAAACAAGTTCAGAGATGTTCAATATGGCCCCCTCCAGACACTCGAGCAATATCAACCCGATACTCCAACTCGTTCCACACTCTCTGTAGCATATCAGGCGTAACAGTTTGGATAGCTGCTGTTATTTCTCGTTTCAAATCATCAATGGTGGCTGGGAGAGGTGGCCGAAACACCATATCCTTAACATACCCCCATCAGAAAAAATCGCAGGGGGTAAGATCAGGGCTTCTTGGAGGCCAGTGATGAAGTGCTCTGTCAAAGTGCTCTGTCACGGGCTGCCTGGCGGCCGATCCATCGCCTCGGGTAGTTGACGTTCAGCTAGTTACGGACAGATAAGTGCCAATGTGGTGGCGCTCCATCCTGCTGAAATATGAATTGTTGTGCTTCTTGTTTGAGCTGAGGGAACAGCCAATTCTCTAACATCTCCAGATACTGTAGTCCAGTTACAGTAGCACCTTCGAAGAAAAAGGGACCAAAAACTTTATAGGCTGAAATGGCACATAAAACGTTCACCTTAGGCGAGTCACGTTCATACTGAGTTGTTTCCCGCGGATTCTCAGTGCCCCATATACAGACATTGTGACGGTTGACTTTCCCGTTAGTGTGGAAAGTTGCTTCATCACTGAACACAATCTTTGAAACGAACGATTCATCTGTTTCCATTTGAGCTAAACGCCTAGTGAACAGCGCCTCAAGCGAACAAATGTACAACTAAATGAAACTTTATAGCTCCCTTAATTCGCCGACAGATAGTGCTTAGCTCTGCCTTTTGTCGTTGCAGAGTTTTAAATTTCTAAAGTTGTGGTATTCTTTTTGAATCACCCTGTATAATGGGAAGGTTGTCACACCACCTCAGACAACATTTCACAACCTTTTTTGACGCCTGTGCGATGGATGTCAGATCCGCGACACATAGCGTTGAAATCACGTGGTTTTTCTACAGATGACCGAGGAAAACATTTCAGACACGTTGTCGATTAGAATCGACACAAATAGTCTCAGCGGCGTCAATGAAACCATCCCTTTTCCATGGGTTATTGATTCCCCCACATTTGACGTTCGAAAACAAGCGTTCGCAGTGCGATTAGCAACAGGACCGTGATCTTGACAGTGTTAGTCACTGCCATCCCCTGGTTGTTTCAACCATACTCTGTGGACATCGTGAGGATGCAACACCGTTGAAAAAGGTCTGACCGCTTTGGAACGTAGTGGGACGAAAAACTTCGCTGTGGTGTGAAGAGTGGAATAATTAACGACCGCTTAAAAGCGTGCGAAGAAAGTAGGACGTGATTCAAAGCACCGCTGGGGTGTTTATGATTTTTCAGTCGCCCTGCTTCACCTGTTCCTGTGGGCTGATCATTTAGCGGGGGAGGAGGGGGGACGATCGGGGCGGTGTCTGCGTGTATGCAACTTAACATGTGCGTGAATAAATTGGCAAAGGGTCATCTAAGATCCTAACGCACCAGTTTGATAGCTCACTCAGTGCCATTCGGTATTTTTGTTGAGCACGTTAGAATATACACATATAAATCAAAACAGTATGACAACTGACCATCGCTACGTTGGATGCCGCCTGGTGGTACTGCGAATACGTGACGTAGTAACTAAAGTATACAAGCGGTGCAGATACGGACTTGGAATCACTCCAGCGAAGATATGCGCTGCAGATGGAGAAATTCGTTGAGATATGAAACTTTGAAAAAGGACTGATTATTATTACGCAGATGCCGTGAACGAGTATTTCGAAAATAGTGAATCTGGTGGAATGTTCACGTGCTACTGTTGTGAGCATCTACGGAAAGAGGTAGAAGGACAGTCAATCAACTACTAGGCACTGAATGGTTGCTCGTCCACTACTTCTCGTAGATCAAGCGTTTTGGAGGCTTGTCTGCTCGGGACAGTAGAACAGATAGTGATCTGTGACATCTCTGCCGAAAGAGCACTAGGATGGTGCTCGCACAAGTCTTTCGGAGCACCCGTTCATTGTAAATTGTTGAACACGGAGCTCCAAGCCCAACTACCTCTACGTGGTCACATGTCGACCGAACGACTTCGTCAATTACTATTGCATTGGACACGAGACCATCGGGATTCGACCGTCGATCAATGGAAACATGTAGACTCTTCTTGCTACGCTAGGTCGATAGTCCACTCCACAACTACTGTCATCGAGGTGAACGGCGGCTCGAAACATGCCACGGAGCCATGCTGGTGGGAGCATTATTTGGCTATGGGAGACATTCTGCTGCACATGCGTAGGACATATGTTAGTAATCCTAGACACACTGGCAGCTGCGAACCCCCTTCACACTTGATGTGACGCCGATGTCATCTTTCAGCAGTGTAATTGTTCGTGTCTCGAAGCCAGAACCGTGGTACAGTGGTTTGAGGAGCGCTATAGTGACTTCACTTTGATGTATTGGTGACCAAATTCATCTAATCTAAATGTTATTGAAACCATCTGGATCGCTCACGGGCGCCATCATCCCATACGCAAATCAGCGGCGCGTTAGTTACGTGAATTACAAGAGCTGCGCATAGACGTCTGACGCCACATACCTCCACAAACCTACCAACAAACTGTCCGATACCTGATACGCAGAATCAGTGATGTTTTTATTGCAAAGATGTTCAAATGGCTCTGAGTACTATGGGACGTAACATCTGTGGTCATCAGTCCCGCAGAACTTAGAACTACTTACATCTAACTAACCTAAGGACATCACACACATCCATGCCCGAGGCAGAATTCGAACCTGCGACCGTAGCGGTGACGCGGTTCCAGACTGAAGCGCCTAGAACCGCACGGCCACACGGGCCTGTATTCCAAAGATGGACAAACGAGCTATCAAATAGTGGTCATAATTTTTTGACTCATGAGTAATCGAAGAAATTGCCTACCACTTTGGCACTAGAACAACCACGATGCTAAATGAGACTAGGTCTCAACAAACCTGCGTAGGTGGCATCGAGGGTTCTGAATAAGAGGGGAGGGACCCTTTGTCAGTTTATTCAAGCACATAATGTTGCAGCAACTCCATGTGATCACGCCACGGGTAGGAGGGCGGGGGGAGGCGAAACAGGTGGGATGAAAAAACATAAAGACCATTACTGCGTCGGATCACGTCATAATTTCGTGGAACAGTTATGAACGATCGCTAATGGTTCCACCCAATGTAACAGGGCAGAAACAATAATGGACACGCTGCAAAGTGGTCAGATCACGTTCAATGGTGTTGCATCCTCACGATGCCCACAGAGAACACTTTAAATACACAGGGGTGGCACCAAAGTAGGACGTTGTCAAGATCGCCGTCCTGTTGTTCGTCCACTGCGAACGGTGGTTGCCGACCAGTGTGGCCGAGCGGTTCTAGGCGCTTCAATCTGGAACCGCCCGACCGCTACGATCGGAGGTTCGAATCCTGCCTCGGGCATGGATGTGTGTGATGTCCTTAGGCTAGTTAGGTTTAAGTAGTTCTAAGTACTAGGGGGCTGATGAAGTCAGATGTTAAGTCCAGTAGTGCTCAGAGCAATTTTTTAACGGTTGTTTTCGAACGACAAATGTCTTGGAATCAACTCCCCCAGGGAAGGTATGGTTTCACTGACGTCATTTATGTCATCCGCTGAGGTCTTTTTGTGCCTATTCTCAGCGGAGGTGTGTCTTAAATATTTTCCTCCACCATCGTAAGAAAATCGCGTGATCTGAACGCTGAGTGTCGCTGTTCTGACCTCCATCACCGAGGCGTCAAGAGAAGGGCTGAAAGGTGGGTTAGATGGAGTGGACACCCTTCTTGTGGTCTGGCATGTCCACGGTGACGTTGGGCAGAATTGTAGTGAAATTTGGTGTCAATGTGAAATGTTCCTTTTTTTTCGCACCTTGATGTTTGAAGCGTCGCCGAATATGAGGGTGATGTAGCAGGGTCCCACGCTTTTACATCTTTACACAGGGCTCTTGTAGGCGGCACATTTGAGCCGAATTTCAAATTTATGTTTCGCAGTGGGAGACAATTATGGGGTTTAGAAAGATGTAATCCCTCAATTGTGTATTCTCGTAAGCCATGTGAATTTAAACTTTAGATAAACTCCACGAGAGAATTTCACAGTTGACAGCCATAAAATATGCCTATGAGACGGATTATTTAGTTAAGTAGTTTGTAACAGGCGGATGAAACGTTGGGGAAAATTGAGAAAGTTCAGGGTGTTGAGAATCTTTAATGCCGTATCCTAGGAAACAACTTAGATATTACGAAAAACCCACACTAATTGTCACTTGATTTCCCGTTCTAATAATGTGTAATGTGTGTGAATTCCTAAGGGACCAAACTGCTTAGGTCATCGGTCCCTAGACTTACACACTACTTAAACTAACTTATGCTGAGAACAACACACACACACCCATGCCCGAGGGAGGACTCGAACCTCCGGCTGGAAGGGCCGCGCAGTCAGTGACATGGCGCCCTAAACCTCGCAGTCACTGTGGGTGGCTCCTGTGCTACATTTGCGAGTGGAATAATATATAGAGGACACATATTATAAGCTAGCATCCACCATACTACATATAATGAACCGCAAAATATCATTATAAATATGATGACTGGTGTCATCTCCGTATGTATCCACAACAGGAAACAGGTAAAATTTTTTTGTGGTTTTAATTGACCAAGCTCTTCTGCTAAATTATACATGTGTGTAAAATGAATTTTAATTACAATGCGTTTCTAGTCACCATGCTGAACTGATGACTGGAAATATTATGGGGAAGTTTACTATCTTTTGGATGAAAAAATCTTTTTTTCTAAATGCATTTTTATATCCATAAAAGTGTTTAGAATCCACCTCTTAAACGATTTTTCCGAACACCGAACGGAAATGTTTGGTTTTCGCGGTTGAATAAAAAAATGCACCTGCCTGAAATCGTCCTTTTTCACACACCAGTTTTTTTCTTTCGAAGGACGAGATGTTATACCGGAGCTTGGGAGGAAACATACAAAATTCAAATGAAAGTTTGAACGCGTGTGTTTGGAAGTTAGCCCCCAAGCATTTGCATTCTGGTGCGAAAACTGTAGAGATTGCGACTTTTGGCAGTGAGCAGCTTTAACGAATGGTATGCAGCAATTCTGAAGACCATGAGAACGATGGACGTCACCCTGGGACTGTATTCGACGCAGTTCGCCAAGCTTTCGGACGACCACCGGATTCAAGCGGCCGAAAACCGCTTGTCACCGGCCGTACGAACGGTTCTGGAGCAGTGCAGGATGGCCCAGATCGAGCAGATTGCCCTTTATGAGGAAGAGGAAGGACTTGTTTATGGACCCGGAATATCAGATTAAACTTAAGTTGAATAATACTGCATTTAGATGTAGTGAAAACTTCAAACGCGTCTTCCTCGAAATGACTTATTTTTATCGCACGGCATGGTAACTTCAAATCTATTGAATCGATTGGCATGGTTCTTTGTTTCCAACGAAGATAACTAAATTGTCTATTAGTTTTACCGCTTTTATTCCGATCCATCAACTATAAATATTTTTACTTGGCCGACGAAGTCGAAAAATAGACGAAAAAAATACTATTTCTTTTTCAAACGGCCGCCATTTTGTTTCCTATGGTTCAAATAACTTAAGTCAGGTACAAGTCCTAAAGAGTCCTATATACTTCGCTAACGTCAACTCAACAGTGATTTCAGAAGAGCCGGCTGACCTGTGACGTACCGCGCGTGGAGGTCTACAACGAAATTTTGTTTCGTTCCCACGGCACTTCGCCTTTCCTCTCCGACGTTTCCGGTCAAAAAAATTCCAGTTTGTAGAGGAAATGCCAATAAACATTTTGATCTAATTTGACATTGTTATCTGTAACACATCCTGAGGAAAAAGTTATCAAAGAACACGCCTTTTTCGGGCCAAAGATAGTTAACCTCCCCTTAAACCACTCCCTTAGAAGAGGCTACATGGGCGCTCAACGCCTAAGTTATCAGCACTCTTACGTTATGTACGCTTTTGCGACGCAGAAAAACAGTGATTCAGCATGCAATGGTAGGTTTCCGGAGGCTTTTGACAAAGTACATCTACGTACAGGTCACAAGTTTCCTTAAATTACGAGCTAGTCGATTGTGGGCCCGGAGCTGGATTCCAATAATGTCTCGGGTGAATTCCATCGGGTTAAGATCAGCCGAATTTATAGCCAAAAACTCAACATCTTCTGGAAAAGGTCCGCAGCCGGTTGCAGAGAGTCCTGCTAGCGGCCCGCGATGTATCGCTCGACCGTAGGTGGCGAGCGTGCAGCGCCGAAGCTTAAAGGCGGAAGGCGCGGACCAAACCACAGTAAGATTTGTTCTGGCTTCGAGACAAGAACTGCTATCCCACAAGAAGATACCATCACCTTCGGTCAAAACACGAAAGGATTCACGGAACCGCAATGGCGTTTACGAAGTCCACAGCTGTATTGTGTGTTCGATTAACACCACAGGTCTTTCTTAGTGTAATACCATCTCCAACCGACTGTGTCCGTGGCGCGGTGTATATCTTGAGTAGCCGTTCGCCTGGATGGTAGTGTATCCGGACCTCATGTAGCAAGAAAAGTGATATTCGTCTGCTTACGACACACGTTGCCATTGGTCTACAGTCCAATTTGCATGGTCAGATTCCCACGAATGCCAAAAATGACGCCGCCGTTCGGCAGCATGGGAACACATAGCAGTCATCTGCTTCACAGCCCGATATTCAACAATGTGTGTTGAACGGTGTGCTCTGAAATACCTTTGACGCAGCAGGGCTATACCAGCACTGTGCTTGCATTGCAGCATGAAAGCCTTTAACGTCCACATTCTATGATGAGGCGTGGACTTCCAACGAATTGTTGCCTATTCGTGACTTTAATGTCCTTGAACCACTTCCCATACATGTTCTCGACAGAAGCACCTGAACAGCAGCCAAGCTTCGCAGTTTTTGGAGATACTTGTTCCCGGCCATTTAAGACAGCGGAGTTCCTAACCTGCACCCCTTACAGTCCCTAGAATTATTCCGCATTCGTGTCTGCTCCGATTATATAGAGTGATTCAGGCGTCCGTACTGATGCCATTTTTACGGACCTGCAATGCTATAGCTGGCTTTCATAAGCCAGGAGCAAAAGCTTATCTTCTCTCGCTCGCTACGCACAATCCGCGAGTCTTACAGATCTTTTCGAATCATTTTTAATGTACTTAAATTTCGTACTAGGAGGCGTTTTCGATAAAGGCTGTAGTTTTCAAGTTATTCGAGAAAAATGCAAAAAAGGGATTTGCAGATGTATCCCTACTTGCACACTTTCCCCTCACTGGTAAGTTTTTCTAGGATTCTGTTCATGACACACTCTCCAGAACCGTATATTCATGATTACACGAGTTTTTTCCCACATTCGTCTTCATGAACTGACTGACTTGTTTTATTAGGGCACTGGCTTGGTAGAACACTTACAAATTGTAAAAGTAACCTTTGCGTAAAATTTACTTAACATTTTCTGTTTCGGAATTAAATCGTCTTTGTCAGGCCTCCTGACTAGGAAACTACTGATTTCAAGGTTTAAATTTCGACGGAATTGTCAGCGTAAGTAGTTCCAACGTAACGTTTATAAAAGTTTTTTTCTTTCATGGGCCTCACGAACACATTCAAATTAATAATGTTAAGTAATAAAACATGCTGGTGGCGTAATAGCGTAGTCAGTTGAAGTCGCATATCGGGAATAGGTGTAGACGAAAATTTCTTTGCAGTGCCAGGAGGAAGGGCAACGAGCTATGTACTAGAAGTCGTAATTGGTGATGTATGACTGTGATTGTAGACATGCGTTTGAAGGTCAGTTTTTACGTTTTTCTTGAATAATTCGAAAACCGTGGTCTCCACGGAAAACCTGACCCAGTACAATACTTAACTACATTAAATTTAATACAAAAAGTCCAGTAAATTTTCCTCTGTAGTATTAAGAGTTTGCGTAGCGAGCGGGAGAATATGAAAAACAAACGTGTGGTTTTTCAAGACCAGATATAACAATGCGCGTTGCATAACACGACATCGGTAGCGGCACCTGTGTCTCCCAGTGTTCTTTCTTCACGGAGTCACGTGTCCGATCCTCTACCAGGTTGCTTTCAATCGTATGATGGCCATTGGTGTTAATGATATGGCTCATTCGTGAATGTCCATGGCCATGACAATGAAAATGTAAGTGAACACAGCATTGTGCTGACAGAACGTAATTATAATTCTGCATTTCAGAATATGGAGAGCTTTAACTGTCTGTACACAAAGTCAGTATAGTTCATTCAGACACTGTAGTGTTCCACGGTATCTGATGCTAATCCTTATCATTCTTTTCATATCCAGATCTTCCAAAGCAACGTTTGCCTAGTTTTCTACTTATTTCCATTAACAATTTTGTGTTTCAGTAACTCGTTACGTTTAATAACTAGTGATTCCTGAATACATAGTTACCTGTTGTGCGAACTAGCGTCATTGTTGTTTGGTCTACTCTATCTTCCATCCTCAACAGTCGCCTCAGGAGTAAAATAAGTGATAAGTGATCTGAATTAATTTTATCCTTATGTTTTGGCTGATTCATGCAATGTTGAGAATATCTTTGATAAGTCGTATGTTCCTATGGAACCTAACTTAAACTTACGCTAAGGACAACCCACACACCCATACCCGAGGGAGAATTCGCACCTCCGACGAGAGCCAGCCTCGAGAACCGTGGCCGGGTGCCTCAGGCAGTACGGCTGCCCCGGCTGGCTTGAGAATATCGATTTACATTCTCTTCTTATTTCTTCTTCCAAAACTTCCAGGTGTATCTTATTATTATTCCATCTACCTTCAGCAAAAATTTTTATGTTATTTCGATTATCCTGAACTAAAGTTTTGTGCCGAGTACTGTGAAAGTTCCATTTATTTACACGTTGTCTCTTACTACGTACTGGTTTATTTCATGTATAGTTTTTTCTGTTTCAATTTTATATATATTCTTCGGGAAAACTATCTCCTACACAATAAATTCGAGTTTCTTTTTGATGGGTATATTTTTCTGTGCATTTTGTTGGTAACAGAGATTGATGATTATATCATATGCCATTGAATTTTTTCACAGATTTGATTTACTAAGCCTGTTAATGTGGGACTACCTATGTCAGTACGTCTATTGATGTCATCCCTTGACCGACAGCCCAAAGAATACGAGTCCTTGAATTGTTTTAAGAGATCATGCAGATGTGATTTTATTGGATGTATTCAGTAAAAACTCAATGCCAGATTTAAGTTTTTAAACATCATAAAAATGTCGTCTTCGTCATACCTCATACCTTTCTGGACACCACAATGATTTCAATTCGCCGAATGCAAATCTCCATAGGTCAAAACTAACCTCTACCGTCAATGTTCAGTACTGTTTGTAATTAAACATTCTTATCGCGAATTCAGTTAGTAAGAGGTAATTCTTTGTTAGGTGGTTTACTTCTTGTAGACTCTTCGTAAATGGCCTGTCCTCGTCAAGCACGAGCGCACCAACATGCAGTCGTTCATACAAGTATTACACATGCTGACGTAAGTCCTGTCGCAAACAATAGCCTACAGAAGATGATCTTCATATTAAGGTCACTGCAAGTAACTTTCCAATTTACTGAAATGTAATGGGGAACCATCCAGCGTAGGGCCTTCTGTTACTGAGCGATGGCCACACAGTGGCGTCTAGGAAGTTTGGTGAGTAAGCGAACAAGCTTTGATGTGTCCACCACCGGGGATAAGTGTGACGAAGTGGCTATAGTTTTGTTCGTAGCGCTACGATATACGCCAGAGACAAATAAATTAATGGCAAGAATTTATCCGGTAACAACACAGAAAAATATCATAAAACTTTAATAAATGGGATTATTTTTCCGCTTGATGCAAAAGGTTTTCTTTATTTATTTCGACAAACTAGTTTCATCGAAATACCTGTGCCACCAGTGGGTTGCTTTATTCTAAGGCGCGAAAAAAATTAGCATTGTTATAGTAAATTACCATTAAGTCATTTTTACAAGTGTACTCTTTGGTTTCACACGTGTGTCAAAAAGTGTATAGTAACTTTTCACTTTAAAGTCATCGCATGAATTCTATGTTTGTTGTCTCTTTTTCGGAATACAGCATGTCATCTGCGAAGGTATGAGCGCCTGTTATTAATGTTCCATATTACAAACATTTGTGACAATTTATTGAACCATTTGAACAACTGCATTTTGGGGTTTCTGTACAGCATAGACAACTTTGTTTCAGCTGTTGATATTCATTAATACCGCTCTTAAAAAGTAAGCTCCTAACCTTAAGAATTGTTAGGCGAAGTAGGTAATTTGGAGGTTTATCTGAATAAAAAATTAATGTTTTAGGAACTGTTCCAAAAAATTGAGGTCGTATTGTCTTAAAAGATACAGTTAGTCGAGTTAGGCATTCATTAGTAGACGGTTGCATTTAAAGAATATTAATCCTGCAACAATTTGTGGAATGAAGAGGAATGTATTCGATCGTGTGGCAGGCAAATGATGATTGTGTACTAAAATATGGAAGTGCTACATAAAACAAAGGCGATAAGGTTTTAAGCCAAAGGACTTACAGCAGTAGTAACACCGGTTCCCGTCAGATCACCGAAGTTAAGAACTGTCGGGCTGGGTTAGCACATGGAGGGGTGACCATCCGATCTGCCAAGCGCTGTTGTCAAGAGGGATGCACTCAGCCCTTGTGAGGCAAACTGAGGAGCTACTTGATTGAGAAGAAGCGACTCACGTCTCGTAAACTGACATACGGCCGGGAGAGCGGTGTGCTGACTACATGACCCTCCATATCCCCATCCAGTGACCCCTATGGTCTGAGGGTGACACGGTGGCCGGTCGGTACCGTTCGGCCTTCATGACCGGTTCGGGTGGATTTTTTGTATAAGCTGTAGACTTCAAATCTTTCCTTGTTAACTACAATTACAAATAATTCTAATTAGTCTTAATCTGTACAGTGTTCACGTAATTTTCACAGACAAGTTTTTCAACGGGACGATGTCGGTCATTTGCCTTTTGTATCTAACAAAAGACGCAGATGCAAAATGCTAAAGAGTTGTCTGCGATAAGCGTCATGATCACTGGAGAAAAAGTACCTCTTATCTGGCTTTTGATGAGGGCTAAGACTTAGATGTCAGAAAAGTGTTTCTTCAATTATTCAGAAGTTATCATTTAGTTCATCACTATCCATGAATCCCTATGCCAACAAAAATGCAAAGTTCCAAAAGAAATTCTATGAATGTGACATGAAGTAAATGCACTTTTGGTCTAAACGTTTATTACAATATTTAAAAAACACAAATACAACACTTACACTTCCTTGCCTTTATTAATAATTATGTCCATACAGGGGTTGCGGGAGTTTAGAATTCCCGCTTTACTGTATATGCTTTATTTAATGCTGGAACGTTATGGTGTAATGCAGTGAGGATGAATTCGGAATAGCTAAGAGTTGCAGAACGATTTACGTTTTAAGGTAGTACCTGTTCTCTTTCAGGAAAGTAGTTGTCGGTAGCGCTACCTAACTGTTAGTCTATGAAATGATAAATGGATATTGCCGCGCTGCAGGCTGCATGAAAATTCTAGCAACACTTGGACTGAGCACAGACGACAATCCGTTATTAAAATATGTGTCAGTAGCAATAGACTATGGGCGGAAACGAGATGTACTGAGAGTTTAAAAATTTCTGAGATATTATTAAGTCAAAAAGTAGAAGATGTTGATACTGAAAATTCTGACAAAAATAATGGTAAACGGAAAGAATTGCATTAATAAAAGAACGGTAAACCATGATTTGCTATGCCATGTGTTTTTAGATAATGTTACGTTGTAGCTTAGCACACGGAAAGTATTAGAAATGCACAAATGGGAACGTTTGAAACGTATTTCTGGACACAATGCTCACTGCGGAAGCACTTATTCACGGTGAGTCACATTCTGCAGGCGAGAGAAAAAGCGAAAGGTAGGCCGACATTAAAGCGTGCAGTTACCAGCCGTGGCAATTTCATCCGGCGAGAGGCCAGGCTGCGCTACGGGGCTCCGTCGCAACCGCCAGAGTGTTTCGTACATCTGGAATGGTCTAAGCCACTGCCGGCGCTCGTCCATCCCCGGCGAGCAGCAGGGTCGGTCGTTTACACACACACACACACACACACACACACACACACACACACCTACACACAAGCGCGCGCGCGCACGCACACACGCTGTACCCCAGTCTCCCGGGGGCGGCGGCGAGTTAATTTAGCCCCAGCGGAGCAGGGGTGCATGCTGCCGAGATGGCTCGCCGGGCGTACAGCAAACGGTGGCGCGCATGCACGAAGCGTCCAGCCCATACACTTGCCGACAACAAAAAAGTGTTGTACCTCCGGCGCCTCGCATGCAGGACGCTGCCGTATCGTACACCAGCTTCCAATCAATCCACTCTCTCTAATGAACGGATAGTACGATGTAATGACACTGTGTGGACAAAATCAATACACTTAAACGTAGCGGTCGCGTCTTGCAGACTACTGGATACCTACCTCCTGCTGTGCGATTATCTAGCGAATAGCGTCAAAGGACACGAAAGGTGTAGCAGTACCTGAGAAGGCAGTATATTCCCGATGTTATTCAACCTCTAATTTCAATAAGTTTTGAAGGAAATAAGGTAAAATTTATAAAAGGAACTGAAGTTCAGTAAGCCGAAAGTAAAACACTGAATTTTGCTTATGACTCTGTGAATCCGTCACAAAAAGCTGAGGATTTGGAAGGAAAGCTGATTGGTATTGGCAGTTTCATGAAAAGATGTTGTAATATGAATATCAAGAAAAGTGAAACAAGTGTAATAGAATTTATTAGAATGAGGCAATGCCAATAAAATTCGATTAGAAAAAGAGAAGTTTATTAAGATATCAAAATAAGTGAAGATGGCAGAAGTAGAGTGAATATGAGTCGCATTCTTTCAGCTGAAAGTAAAACAATTCAGAAAAAGAATAATTCGTTAACATCGAATCGAAACTGGAGGGTGGTCTTGTACGCAAGTGATATGTGGTAATATCCAAGAACAGAACAGGTACTATTGGAGTGTTTTACCACAAGATAATGCCGAAGATTAGATCGAAAACATAATAAGTACTATCTAAGTGGGGAAAAGAGAATTTTGTTGCACAAGGTGACTAAAGAAAGTCACTCCACAGGATAGGATCCCTAACCGACAACAAAAATTCGTCCAGGTTCTATCTTGACAGCTCCCGGAAGCCGAACCGCCGATATCATCGACAAGTGGACTGGCAACTACGGGGAAATGATGAGCGAGTTCTAGCAGAGCGTACGGGAAGAGCCACTTGAATATCCCAACCATCTTAACAAATGTATGATGGATGAGTGCTGATTGCTGACTGCCCAGTGCATAGTCTCAGCGCTCATGTCAATTGCAGCCAGCCTGAGAGAGGGAAAGCTGCAGAGAACGACCCTAGGAGAAGAAGATCAATCAAATATTTCGTGTTGTACTCTTTGCACAACACACTCCTATAATCACAACATGCAGAAACTCTTGGTGTGACACAGAACTTCAACGTGATATATTTTCCGAGTTTACACACTTATAACTGCAGTCACACTTCAGATCTTCTGAATATGAGCAACTCCATCATTTACGGACTGCAACAGATAGATCCTGTAATAACGTCGAGCAGCACTGAATTTGTCTGTGGATCAGTCGATGCACCGCCATTACTCTGTATAGTTTCATCTTCAGAGTGTGTCAGTTCTGCGAGCAGATGCTACTCACACAAAAATCTGAAGGGCCATATGTTGCAACGAATTCCTTGAACTTTCAAAAGGAGCTCCTGTCTTGATGAGTTTGCTAAAACCTGCTGGAGCCCAAGCAACGGTTAGGAAGAAAAGCGGAGATCGGAGCTTGCTTCCACGGCACTGGTTCCCACGCAACGACGCAATACTTGCGTCGTAGGTGAAACAACCTGGATAATAGGTCTCCAAGCTTTCCCGTTGAAGCGTTGTCATCTTGGAAAATCGGATTTTCTGCCGATATTCAGAGTTGAACTTGCACGATATTTCGATAGTGTAATTCGCAGTCTTCATCAGGAGCTCCCTCTGTCAATACGGGGACAACCTTCGCGCCAGCGCACGTTGAATTGTTGCCAAATTTATTCAAAATGGTGGCGATGACATCATCCAAGATGGGGGCATGCAGACTTGGCAACATCGCATGACGTCATCCAGGATGGCGGATTTTGGCGGGAGAATAGTCCAATTGTGCTACGTCCTCTAACCTAACCTTCGGAAAAAATGGTGGGAATTTTGAATTTTGGCGGGAAAATAGTCCAATTGTGCTACGACCACTAACCTAAGCCTCCAGAAGAAAAAAAATGGCGGGAAGTTTGAATTCCAACAGGATAACGCATGCAAAAACCGTACTTGTCTTTTTATTATTATTGATTTTCATTCATTAACATTCAGTATTTATTATCATTTATTACTATTTATTATTATTGACCTGCCTCCACTAGAAAATTCCCTCCAAATTCAAATTCCAACATGATAATGTCTGCAAAACCTTACTTTTGTTTATTATTCATTATCACTTATTATCATGCATTATCAATTATTATCATTTATTATTATTTGTATCATTTATTATTATTTATTATTATTGACCTGCCTCCACTAAAAAATTTGACTCAAGTACAAATTCCAACATGATAATGGCTGAAAACCTTACTTTTCTTTATTATTATTTATTAACATTCATTATCATTCATTGTCATTTATTATCATTCATTATCGGTTATTATAATTCATTATCATTTATTATTATTATTATTATCATTATTTATTATTATTATTATAGGCCTACATCCACTAGAAAATTCCGCCAAATTCAAATTCCAACTCGAAAACTGTACTTCTATGTATTATTATCGTTTATTATTTATTCAAGTTGTCCGATTTTCTCGGCGAAAAAGCCATTTTCCTTACATCCACAGCAAAAATCCATCACAAGTTCAAATCCCAACACCATAATTGATCACACGTACGAACCTTCTCCCCCACTCATCTTTTTTCACTGGTAGCCTATCATAATCACATCAAATAATAAACTGCTTTTATAGTAACGTAACTCATTTATAATGTTCTAGACACATGCTTGCTAATTGTAAACAGTTCAAAATAACTCATAGCACAGCCTACAGACATGCGAACCGCTCGTAAATAATGCAAAACATTTACCTCCAAATTGCCAAACAACTGCAAATTATCCCAAATAATTTCAGGGCATGGGCTGATGGAAGGATGAACGAGTGTACTTTCTTTATTTGCTACATATCTTTTTCGAACTTTTACTTCTCACAGGTTTCGATATGTAAGGCTGACATAACGCAGTTTCTGAACTCCAGTAGTGCACTACACTTGGCAACACAACCACACCCATTAAGATATTCATTCCATTCCAGACCTGTAACTCCTCTACAGATAAATTTGTGCAGTTATTTGTCTACTCACTCACATTCTCACCAGATTGCCGTTATTGCGCAAAAAACAGCTTAGACTGACCTGTGCTGCTCGGGGAAGTAAGGAAGGGCTGCACTCTATTTATTTGGAGCCCTTTTATTTAGTCGTGGAGTATATTTGTTACAAAACACCCGCACTGATCCGACTGTGGTCATCTGAAACAGAACACAAACACGTAAACTACTCCTAACTTCACCACACAATAGCAAACAGCTCTTAAATAATGGAGTACACAATATCAGCAGACGAGCTCTGTACTCTTAAACTTTCCAAATAAAGCATCGCACAGTGCACAGACATGCTCGCAAAATAGTGCAACAGACGCGCCCAAACACCACCAGCTGCCAAACCGACCAAAAGTCTCTGCTCAGCCTCCCCCAAACATGACCTCAACACAGTCGCATTCGGACCTATCACCGGAGAAATTGATATCACCTATGCGCCTTAGATTACGCTGCAAGACATTTCTCTGAATGCAATTTGATTTACGCGGCCCCACCGTGTCGCATGCTTGGTGTAAAATCGAGACCTCAGCGTCGTAGCTAAGTTGGCTGTGGGTATTTGTGAGGGGCTGTAATCATTGTGTACACACTTACCCAACAGACAGGTGTTTACACAGTCGGTGACGGGATGACTTTTCATTTTCACATGATAGACGCAGCTGTTATACGTATCTGTTTGCTTGTAGGATGTACCGGCTGCTAATAACTATCATTTTTTATATAGACCTGATGGAGTAATAGTATTAGTTCTGACTTGTGATCCGGTGTGATCTTTGGGCACTAGACGTGTCCCCAGGGCTATATTGGTCTTGTATCATAGAAAGGAAAAGTTTTACGATTGGGGTAGAGATAGCTCAGCGTAAGGTGACCGGGGAATGAATGTGTGTCTGACAGGACGGAAAAGTAAGCGATCTAAGATTATTGCCCGTTTTTAAGTGCTGACCGTTCTAGTCTTAGGAATGTGTGTGTGTTTATGTTCTCTCTCTCTCTCTCTCTCTCTCTCTCTCTTTCTCCTACCGCAACCTTCGATGCACTGATCATGGAGTCTAGAACAACACTTTACACATGATAGATTAGATGATTTGCTTAAAAATCTATCGAACTACGTTGTGTTTAAATAACGCTCCGTTCTTGTTCTTCTTAACTGTATGCTATTAAATTAAGGCACTTTGAGATCTGTAACTATGGATTGATATGGTGTGCTAAACTCCAAAACTTGGTTACATTTCGAGAAATGTGGTGCACTTGGATGGATTAGGACTAAGAAAGCTCTATTCAGTCAGGAGAGGTGTAGTGTAGCTGTATTTGTCTGCCCGGTTGAGGAATGATTGGGTAGCGATGTTGCAGGTACGTAGGTCAATGCCGAGGTGAGGATGGTCTTTTAACGTAAGAGTACAAGATAGCTCTGTGACTGCCATACGCAGTGAGATTGATCGAGTACTATATAGAAGGTCTTAGATATATGTATAGCGTTGTCTGGTATAATTTGATCGTCTTTATGTGTTCGAGAATTAAGTGTGAATGGACGTGTTGAGCAGTCATCTATGAATGATCGAAAACTTTATTTTTGCTTATTATTCATTATCATTCATTATCATTTATTAACATTCATTATTATTCATTGTCATTTATTATCATTAATTATCATTCATTATCATTTATTATTATTATTATTAGAAATAATACTATTACTCCATCAGGTCTATATAAAATATGATAGTTATTAGCGGCCGCTACGTCCTACAAGCAAAACAGATACGCATAACAGCAGCGTCCCACATGTGAAAATTAAAAGTCATCCCGTCACCGACTCTGTAAAAACCCGTCTGTTGGGTAAGTGTGTACACATTGATTACAGCCCCCTACAAATACCCACAGCTAACTTAGTTATAACCCTGAAGTCTCGATTTTACAGTAAGCTTGCGACAGGATAGGGATCGCGTAAATCAAAGTGCTTTTAGAGGAATGTGTCAACCTGCATCACACATGAGAGGGAAGTCCTCTGATGACCAACGGGTTCACCGTTAACGATCGCAAGTAGACAGTGCTTTAAGCCACATACCAAACAGGTAGCCGCATATGACTAGAATGCTGGCTATATCACGTGACTAAAGCATCCAAATAGAACACTGGAAAAAAAATCTAACTTCAACAACTTGTCCTTCTCTAGAATAAATGAGTCAAAGTTTGAATCGTACCTACTTGCAGCTCTGTCTCAATCGATCATCCCGTACAGCCTCTGTTATGATTTAACACAGAAGTGAGTAAGTTTGGACGTGAATGATTCTCCGTCCTCTTGAAAAGCATCAAATACAGTATTCAACTCGCGCGTATCACTGCTACCTCAGTAGACATACAATATAGTACGAACTCAACGAGAAAAAATTGACTGCCTTCCTTATTCGGCTCGCTTCGAAGTCATCGTTCTCCTGCATTCCTCTTGTTGCCGCATACTTGACACCATGTACAAATTCCCCCCTGCGATCCAAAAGATAAGCAAGTACGTTCTCATTTTTGCCGCATTTCGGTCTATATCAGGTTAGTTTATATCAATGCGATAATCAGTTTTCGCATTTCTTTCGATTTTATGTCCGATCCATCCATGCGACCACGACATAAGTTATCGTTCTGTGTTCTAAAATTGTCTCTAAATGTAACCAAGGCGTATCCAGTCACCTCCACATTCAGAGAGCGCTTACTATAGATCGATATGGTGTGCTAAGCTCCAAGACTTGGTTACATTTCGAGAAATGTGGTGCACTTGGATGGACTAGGACTAGGAAAGCTCTATTCAGTCAAGAGAGGTGGAGTGTAGCTGTATTTGTCTGCTCGGTTGAGGAATAATTGGGTAGCGATGTTGCAGGGTACGTCAATGCCGAGGTGAGGATGGTCTTTTAACATAAGAGGAGTAGATAGCTCTGTGACCGCCATACGCAGAGAGATTGATCGAGTACTATGCGCGAGGTCTTAGAAATATGTATAGCGTTGTCTGGTATACGTAATTTGATCGTCTTTATGTGTTCGAGAATAAAGTGTGAATGGACGTGCTGAGCAGTCATCTATGAGTGATCGCAATGATACTTGCAAAGTAGAGGATGTATGGTTTAGCTATGATACTGAAATTAAGAAAACAAGCTGTCACATGATTGGCCAGTGTTGGACTCACTGTAAAATTTTTCGCTGTATCAGCTGTGATGGATAATATTACAGTAGATCAGTGGTGTCTTATCCATCGCATCTGTGCATTGGGTACGACATAATGATTGACTGACAATGCTTGCTTGACTTGGGGGAGAAATTTTGGTTGATGGAGCACAACTTCCAGGGTTGCTAGCACCGAAAACGGTGAACCTGTACTTGTGCGCAAAAATGACCAATCACTACAAACTGAATGCAGAGTTATAAACTATTCGGTCACTGCGACATATGAGTTTAAATGTAGAGGTGGTCAGTCACTTTCCAGGAAAGTGGCTACAACGCCAGCAGTCTCTTCTATTTTCCTTGTGTTGTGGGTGTTCTTTATTTAAAATCATTCAATGTTATGTTATCGACTGTAAGAAAATGATTTATAATGTGGAATGTGTAATTTCCTGTGAGAAACCACGCATCAGTCTGTGTTAATGTCTGTTTATAATCAGACAATGACTTCGAAGTCGCGGCAGAAAGACGAAATGCTCGGCAGTGTGCAAAAGCGTGTTAGAAAACACTGTTTGAACAAGGGCCAGAGGCAGCTTCTCATTCGCTTAGAATATGGGTGATCAAACTTCAAAGGGCTCTCTGCAGTGTGTGTGTATATTTAATATGATCTTGTTCATACAGGCATTTGCAGTTTGAGGTGTTGGATTTGGTGAGCTGTTAGAAATTCTTGGATGGTTGCACTCTGAGTTATTCGGGGGAAGTATTGTGAATTCCGTTTGTCCGTGCTGGAGGTGGATCGCCTTGGTGCCTTCATGACTTTTTCACTGTTTGATGGTAGAGGATAAAGATGATAGGGTGTTGAGGATCTGTTGTGCTTGTACCTAGTTTGAAGCGTACAACATTGCGCGCTTTTCCGGCGAATGGTCAAAACAAGGTCCTGTTGTAGTAACTGAGATCGTTCTGTTTATAGACAGGTTGCAGAAGGTAATAGATATGTCTTTCTCCGACTTAAATTGCTGAGATCAGGGACCAGGCTTTGAATATTGTCGTATGTGCTTGATGCTTTGTATAAAAGTTTGAATCTTTAATTGGGTTTGGTATTTCTGGGTGTGTGCAAAATTAATTTTTCTGTTGAAAGCGCGAGAAAGATTAGTTGATTGGTGTTTATATAGAGGCTACGTTTGTAATTCTAAAAGAGGGGGTGAGAATGGTAAATCGATTGATGGGCATGGTTAGTGGGGTGATATATGAGTGTCAAGATAGGGTTGAGGACGTTTGCGTATGTTGATGGTGGTACGTGTGTGAGGTTAGTTGCGGTGGGAAGTGTAAATTAGATCTTATTTTTAAAAAAAGTTGTAAAGTAGGAATAATATTAAGATGGTCTTTAGATGGCTGGTCACACGATGAGGCGAGAGCAGGGATGTGTAGTTATGTTTAGTTAAAGGGCAATGTAATGTCTTGTAAGGAGCAATGTGCAGTGTGCTACAGTGCCATAGGAGGTAAAGACATGTGCTGCTATGATGTGTCTAACGTATGGAGGCTGCACTTTGGAATTATGCTACGTTGATATAAAGTTGACTTTCACCCGCGTTCGGTGGTCGCGGCTCGGGATCGTGGTCCTGGACGGACGTATGTGTGTGCTTTGGCCGCTGATGAGCGCGTTGACCGCACCAACTCACGCTTGCGGAAGCCTAGCAGGGGCTGTGCGGGGTCTGAAATCAGAAGGATGGGTGATTTCACGATCCAGTGGGCAGGGTGCAGAGTAGGGGTACCTGCGCAAATCTGCTGAGTTATTATGCGAGAGGATCTGCAGGCTCTGCTATTCGTTATTAGGATAGTTTACGAGTGCTGAGCATATCTATACATCTGTGTGATGTATTATTTAGTAGCAGTTTGCTATAGTGGGTACTGAAATTATGACTAGGAGCGTGTCTGTGGGCTGTGCAACATGGTCCAGGGCAAATCTGGGATTGGTCTTTTGTGATAGCGTGATATATACACTGTATGGTTAAATAAGTAGTTCGAAAAAAATAAATAGTGTTCTCAATGATTACACGCGCCTGCAGCGCATATCAGAGCGATTTGGTTTTTCTGTCACCATCTCGGTTGCATGCGAGTAGTAAATGTTTTCTCGGCCGCGTTAATCGAGTGTGTCAACGAGCTATGAGCTATTCTGAGAATAGACTTGAAGGCAGGTCCAGACCTGAGACGCCGGCGGTATACATGAGAAGAACAATGCAGCTCTCACGTATGTCGGCTATCATGAGCACTCGGAAGATGAACTTTGCTCGATACTTTGGAATCCCCTTCCCCGCCGACCGCACGCGGCCTGCCTTGGAGCGTAATCTAAGGCGCATAGGCAATATCAATTTCTCCGCTGATAGGTGCGAATGCGACTGTGTTGAGGTCATGTTTGGGGGCGGCTGAGCAGAGGCTTTTGGTCAGTTTGGCAGCTGGTGGTGTTTGGGCGCGTCTGTTGCACTATTTTGCGAGCATGTCTGTGCACTGTGCGGTGCTTTATTTGGAGAGTTTAAGAGTACAGAGCTCATCTGCTGATATTGTGTACTGCATTATTTAAGAGCTGTTTGCTATTGTGTGGTGAAGTTAGGAGTTGTTTAAGTGTTTGTGGCCTGTGTCAGATGACCACAGTCGGATCAGTGCGGGTGTTTTGTGACAAATATACTCCACGACTAAATAAAAGTGCTCTAAATAAATAGACTGCAGCCCTTCCTTACTTCCCCGAGTAGCACAGCGCAATCAGAGCTGTTTTTGCGCATAAACGGCAATCTTGTCAGAACGTGAGTGAGTAGACAAATAACTGCACAAATTTATCTGTAGAGGAGTTACAGGTCTGGAATGGAATGAATATCTTGATGGGTGTGGTTGTGTTGCCAAGTGTAGTGCTCTACTGGAGTTCAGAAACTGCGTTATGTCAGCCTTACATATCGAAACCTATGAGAAGTAAAAGTTCGAAAAAGATATGTAGCAAATAAATAAAGTACACTCGTTCATCCTTCCGTCAGCCTATGCACTGAAATTATTTGCGAAAATTTGCAGTTGTTTGGCAATTTGGAGGTAAATGTTTTGCATTATTAATGAGCGGTTCGCATGTCTGTAGGCTGTGCTATGAGTTATTTTGAACTGTTTACAATTAGCAAGCGTGTGTCTAGAACATTATAAATGAGTTGTGTAGGAGTGTTTTGCAGGTCTGTATGATGTGGGACATGTCGGTGTGATATATATACTCCACTCCTAAATAAAGTAAATTCGGAAATGCATATCCTCCTATTTCCATCTATTGTACTATTATTTTTTTCCTTGTTTTGTTGCCTCAAGATATGACATTTCTGTCTCTTTATATATTGTAATTGCTTTACTGTTTGGATATATATATATATATATATATATATATATATATATTTATGCACTTTTGTCGATGTATAATTGGTTTGTTTCGTAAATATTATTTGTATTTTTACGCTGGGTCTTGCCTAGGGAAAACTGCTATCGAACGATTACATCGATAGGTCGTGTGAAGAATCAAAGTGTGTAGGATCTTTGGTAGTGTTAACTCTGCCGCGTGAAGCGCGGGCGGAGCAGTGAGAGTCTGGCTGGAGTAGCGAGTGGAGCAGGTGTGTTGTGTGACGCTCCCGCGAGTTGCCGCGCTTTCGGGGTTTGGCAGCATGTAATTGCGCTCGACTCGCGATGATAGTTTCTGACATGGTGTCGCGGACGGGAAGCATTAGCTGGCGCACATCAAGAGCCCGTTTCGCCTGGTGACCGTGTCGAGAAGAAGGCGCGCCAACATCCAGCTTCTGCAACAGCGACGGCCGACAATGAGTGACTGTCGCCACCTCCTCGATCGACGGCTTCAAACCTTCAATCAACCAACAAGGAAGACTAAAAGCACGTAAAGTTTCAGAACTGTATGGCAGACCTCAGCTTTTCAAATTGTTCCATTTGCCTCGCAAAATTACAGCAACTTAGCGTGAACCTTTGTTGCTCATTGTCCCAATTGCATTGCCAAGCAGGGTCCCTTCCTTTTCCGAAATGAGCCCGAGGGTCGTTGAAATTCAAACGCGAGCATCATTCGATTTCACTGCTTTAATTTCAAAGTTCAGCTGGCTACAATATTTAGATTGCACAAGCACGAATTAAGAGTGCGAGTTTTGTTACCGTATTTTAGTTACCTGTGACTGCAGCTCAGCTTGGTACGTACTAAATTTTACTATTGTTAATTGTTCAGAATCATTTAATTCAAGTTCAAAGTTAATTCTCTTATTTCTAAATTGCGTAGATTCAAGTAGCTTTTGAAATGATTGTTGAGGTAGTCCAAGACTAACTGTCTTTCGATGTGCTTCAGAAAGAAAGCTCACTATTAACTTCAGTCACTAAATTAACTTTCGATTTTCCGGTTTCATTAATTCTTTTGCTACATTAAGTGTAGCGAAATTTATTACTTCTGACAAACTTTCAGTTTTCACACTACACGTGTCAACCTTCAGTTGCCACGCTTCTAGTGCTAATTATATGTGTAATTACCTTGCTTTTTCAGTTACTATAGTAATTGTCCTTAGGACTGGCGACCGTGATTTCCCCCAAATCTCAAATATCTAATTACCGCTAGTTAATTGTTAACGTAACGGCCGCACATTTACTTTCTTTATTAACTTTATCCCTATTTCAAAATTAATTTCCACCAGTTTCACTTGCATTTTTCCTTTCATTTAGATGTAACCCTTTCCTCCCTCTTTACCGACAGGTTAACTTCGGTGACGATTGCTTTTCCAAAATTCCCATTAGGTACACGCGGTTTCGTTTTTCACTGTCATTAAGGTCGATAAGTGAGGGGGAGGTTACACGTGGCGACCTGGTGACTGGACAATCTTCAGTATTGAGGTTGTTCTGGACACGAATTTTGTATGGTGCAAATCTCGTAACAAAGTACTGGTTACGTACAGGCCGTTACGTCAGCGAGAATAAGTAGTGGGAGTAGTCCTAATTATATTTGAGATTTGGCATTTATATTGAAAAATATTAAAATGAGTGAAGGCAACAATTGCCAAAATTTGGTAGACATGGATACGGAACAATCGGTCGAACAGTGGGAAACGCGCACCACGGTACCCATTGTTCAGTGGCAGGCGGCTAGCATGAAAGACGCGACCGCCGAAACGCAACAAAGAGCAGAAATGGAATTCCAAACTTTAGAAATTGTTTCGGAATCGGAAGTGAAAATCGAATCTGAATCCCTTGATGAAGAATACAGGGGGACAATTAAAGAGGAAGCCGCTGCGGAAGTAAAACCGGTAGTTTCCGGGAATTTAACTGATTTATTGAATGTTTTGATTAACGAAATCAAGAGTCAATCGGCCAAGCAAGAAGCTCAGGCTGCCAAGCAAGAAGCTCAGGCTGCCAAACGAGAAGCTCAGTCTGAAAAATTTGAACGGATGCTAGACAATCAGAACAAAGCTATTAACGTTGTTATCAACAATGTTGGAGTTGTTAACACAAAAGTTGATAAAATCAAAGAAGATATTGTTGTAATTAATACCGAAATCGGTAATCTTAAACAGGAAATGATAGGCATTCAGGCGGAAATTGCGAGCATAAATACTCGTTTTGATTCCGAAATTAGCAGAATCGAGAAAAGTGTAGGAGACGCAGTTGCTCCGATCATCGAGAATAAGGTGACGGAACAAATTCAATTAGTGAGAAAAGAGGATCATCAGAAGGTGGAAACTTTAAAGGCTTTAGTATCCGAAGTAGATACCAAAGTGACGAAGCAGGCTAATACCTGCGAAGAGAAAAAGAGGGAAGTGGAAACGCTTGCGACAACCACTTGCCAAGTGATTACGAGGGTGTCGGAATTAGAAAGGAAACTTGGCGAAAAACAGAGCTATGTGCCAATCTGTGCACATAGTTCGGAGTTGTTGACGAAAGAGGAGCGGTTCGACCCCTTGAAAAAAGGCGGTATACACCCGACGGATTTCATTAAAAATTGTGAAAGAGTTTTACCCAGATCATGGACTAATGAGAGAAAAATTAATGCGGTTATTGATGTGTTGGCTGGTGATGCCAAGCGTTGGGGCTTAAACCTCAACATTACGAACCTGACTTTTGACGAATTTCAAAATTTGTTTCTGGCTGAATACTGGTCAGAGCAAAAACAGCAAAGTGTCTGGCGCGAATTTGTCGTATCGAGGCCTTTCGATGCGAATTCGCGCGGTTCGATGAAGGAGTTTTGTGAGGGCTGGATCCGCAAGTTGGAATATTTGCGTGATCGCCGAACGGAATCCGAAATAGTCTGGGAACTCTACAAGAAGCTTCCAGATGATACAAAACGATACGTAGGAAGCAATTACAGGACAATCAATGATTTCCTGGAAAGAGTGGAGGACGAGGACAATTGGCGCAATAATCGCGACAGTGGTAGAGGCCGTGGTAACAACAACGGGTACCACAGCAACCACAACAACGATAACCATGGGAATAATGCATACCGCAACCATGGCAGCAATAACAATAATGGTTCGGACCGTAATAACAATCGGTACAATGCAAATAATAAACGGAATGACGGAAACCAGTATCATACTAGCGTGATACGGGCTGGGCAGAATAGTAATAACGCCAGAGGGTGTGACCAGCCGCCTCAGCAGTATCCGGGGAGCGTATCTGCTGGGACGAGACAGGGAAACCATTAGCCGCGCCGGTGAGGGGCCGACTGGGCGTGGAGAAATTTTGGCGGCCCAATAACAGGAGAAAACCCAGGTGTCGTCGTTATGAAAATTCCGTATGGAATAATCAACGGCGGGAGAGTGTGCCAGTGTTAGGAGAAAGGAGTGCGCCCACAAGTAGTAGATCAGCTGTAGACACGGCAGTAGGGAGTACACTCACTGTCAGTGAGAACAATTTAAGTAGTGTTCCGGAAATCGATTATAAAGTGGCAGCTGTAATACCCACAGCGGAACTGGAGATTGAGTTTAAGAATGATTCGCAAGTGTTGAAAGATCAGATGTCGGATAAAACGTCCGTCATCGAGCGAGGAGATGCAGAGAGGGATGAGGTCTGGTTAAGGCAGTTCGGTCGCTTATACGACGAACTAAGAGATTATAGGGGCCTGTACGGGAGAAGTGTTTATGGGGAGCGCGGGCAGGATTTGCCGCGTCTCGTCCCGCAGGAAGATAGTGATTGTGAAGTGATAGAAAGTTCTGGCCCTAACCGGCAGACTTTACTAGAAATAGTTGATGTTAACGGGGAGCACGAGCAAGATGCGTCGTGTTTCGTCCCGCAGGAGTTGAATGTTGAAGTAGTAACGGAAAGTTCTGGCCCTAACCGGCAGACTTTACCGAAAGTTATAGTGGTAGAAGTAGCCGACCCATCCGACGCAAACCTCCATTTTAAACATTGCGAGAGTATTAAGGAGAAAGATTACGAAAATTTTAGTGGTAGCCGGACACAATTGGTAGAAAAGCACGTAGATTACAGCGTGTATGAGGTTAGAGCTGACATTATACAGTCAGACGATAACAGTGTGGGTTGCGCAGATCTAGAGGAAGTAATTGCAGATACTACTGGGCATATTTCTCCAGGTAGATTGGCAGATGAGATCAATCTGACTAAAGACGAATCAACGAAGGTGACAATTAGTGAATTGATAGCAAAGCAACACTCACTAGTTGACGAGTTACAGGAAAAGGTTTCGGTATTGGAGGCGAAGCTACAGACTAAGCCTCAGGACAGACGTGTTGAAATTAAAACTGTATGTGAACAGAGGCTGAAAAAGCCGCCAGATAAGCCGAATTTAGGATCAAAGCCGGATGGTTTTTTCTGGAATGACCTGGATATAGACGAGGATTTACTGTAGGAAAATAAAGAGACAGTCGAGGGCAAGTGTAGACAGGTAGTAGTGTCTGTTAATATGCACGACCTACAACTAAACGTGTTGATTGACACCGGTGCAGAATTGAGTGCTGTATCTGGGAAAATATTTGAGTTACTGAAAGACAGACCTGGCATCGTAGTTATGCCAGTAACAGGAGTGAAAATTATCGGTGCTACTGGGAAGGCCAGTAAACCGGTCACGAATCAAATTTTTGTCAACTTAGAGATTTGTGGGGCACGATTTGAACAAGAGTTTGTCGTCGTGCCAGACTTAACTACGGAAGTAATTATCGGGTTAGATTGGCTATTAAAGTACCGTGCAGTGATTAATTGCGAAAGCAAAACTTTGACATGTACGTCACAAGATAAAACAATAGTAGTTAGTTTTGACGAGACAGGAGACGGTGTGCATAGGCAATACCAGCCTATACACATTGTTAATTGGCCGGATGCTATTGACGTAGGTATGAATTTGAACTACTGTAATGTGAGGAATCTCGGCATTGACAATAGTGTAGAAAGTGAATTGGAAAGCATTGTAGACGGTGTGTCAAACGTAACACACGAACAAAGACGAGGCCTGTATGAAGTAATAATGAAGAATAAGAGTGTGTTTTCAGACAAACCGGGACTTGTGGAAGGATATAAATGCAAGTTGCATGTGATTCCGCACGAACCATTCTTCGTGAGACCGTATGCTATACCGCTGTCCAAAAGGGAAGCAGTGCAACGGGAGATAGATAAGATGATCGAATGGGGAGTGATTGAAAGAAGTACGAGTCCATATAATAACGGTTTGGTCATTGTAGCAAAACGGGATGGTAGTGTGCGTATTGTGATTGACGCACGCACGTTGAATAGGGTCGTTCAACGTGAAACAGACAGACCAGAGAGTATGGAGGATATTTTGCAACGTTTTCATGACGTTAAATTCATGACTAGCCTCGATCTGACGGCTAGTTACTGGCAAATAGAACTCGAAGAAGAATCTAGGCCATACACCGCCTTCTTGTTTGCGGGCAGGTGTTATCAGTATAGAGTACTGCCGTTTGGACTTAATATATCTGTGTCCGTATTCATCAGGGCCCTAGATAAAGTGCTAGGACCGGCTTTGAGTTCAAGATTAACTGTATATGTTGACGACCTATTGTTGGCCAATGCCACTTGGCATGACCATTGTGACCTGTTAGATGAAGTTTTTAGAGCATTGCGCCGTGGCGGAATGACTCTAAAGCTAAAGAAATGCGAATTTGTGAAGCAGGAACTGAAATTTTTAGGGCATGTAATTACCACTGCTGGTATTACAAAGGACCCAGAGAAACTAGAGGCAATAAGGAATTGTCCTCCACCCAAGTCTAGGAAACAGTTAAAAAGTTTTCTAGGGCTAACAGGATTTTACCGTAAATTTGTAAAAGGACAAGTGTTTAATGATGAAAATTTGAATAACCTCTTACGCAAAAACGTTCCGTTTGTGTGGACTGACGGGTGTCAGGCCGCTTTCGAGAGATTAAAAGACGAGTTGTTAAGATCTAACATACTATTTCATCCTGATTTATCGCTACCCTTCCATCTGGGAACGGATTCGTCGAATTATGGGGTGGGGATAGAACTGTTCCAAGAAGTTGGTAAAGGAGAGGATAAGGAACACCGGACGATAGCGTTCGCGAGTCGAACTTTATCAAAAAGTGAGCGAAACTACACGATTTCTGAGAAAGAGTGTCTCGCTATCGTGTGGGGATTCAAGAAGTTCAAGGGTTACCTATGGGACCGTAAGGTGATTATTCATACGGACCATAAGGCGCTCACTTATCTGAAGGATTGTAAACTACTTCACGAAAGACTGACTAGGTGGTCGTTGTATTTACAGCAATTTAACTATGACATCTGTTACGTAAAAGGGACCGACAATTGCGTAGCGGATGCGCTGTCGCGGTTGCCCGAGTCTAATCAAGGTCTATTGAAAGATGAGGCAGATGGAGTGGTCAAATTGTACTATTTTAAAGAAGTTGAGGGACGTAAATTAATAATGAACATCTGTAAGAATCTACGTCGTCATCAGAACGAGGATGGTTGTTTAAATATGGTGAAAACCCGATATGATGAAAAGAGTCCAGAAGAAGAGAAATTAAGGAAGTATTACAAGATATACGATCATATCTTGTACATACGTAAGGGTGAAGATAGTAATATTTGGCGGGTATGCTGGCCCACCAAATACGTCACAGAAATAATAGACTACTACCATTTGGCGTATGGTCACTGTGGACCGAAGAAATGTACGGAAAAGCTGTGTGAAGTAGTGCATTTTAACAACATGTTAAAACGCGTTACTGACAGAGTGAAAACTTGCGATTTATGTCAGAAGGTGAAGGTTACCAACTGTACGAGTCGTGGTCCTATGCAAAGTATAAGGCCTAACGACACCTTTGAGTTACTGTGCGTGGACTTGTACGGACCTTTGCCCAAGTCATCAGGAAACTTTGCCTACATTTTAGTAGTGCTAGAAGCTTTTTCCAAGTTCATCAAACTATACCCGATTAGGAAAGCTACAGCCAAAGCGGTCTATAGCAAGCTTGTGAACGATTATTTTGTTCATATTGGCAAGCCCAAGGCGATTCTATCAGACAATGGGGCACAATTTACTTCTAAGTTGTGGAATGAAGGCATGGAAAGTAATGGGGTCGAGGTGATCCATATTTCAGCTTATTGCCCGGCTGGGAATCCCGCTGAGAGGTATATGCGCGAGCTAGGCCGACTGTGCCGTACCTATTGCCATCACAACCATAGGGCATGGGGCAAATATGTAGCAGTATTTGAGAGAATTATGAACACCTTGAGACATGAATCGACGGGATTTTCTCCAGAGGAAATCCTGTTGGATGACAGAAGTAAAAGTTTAGTGGAAGAGATAATCAAATTCCCTCCACGGATTGACATTAGTATTGGTGTGAAAAAAGATCGTTTGCGAGAAGTAATGAAGCTTAAAGCCGATGCTCGCATACGGCGTCATGACGCTAAAGCGCGTTTTGCTAAGTTTGCGATCGGAGACTTAGTACTTGTAAAAGCTCATGAGAAATCGAGCGAGATAGACAATGAAATCTCTAAATTTAAGTTTGTTTATAATGGACCATATAAAGTCATTGGTATACCTCACACAAATGCTTATTGCTTAGAGTATCCAAGCTCTGGAAAGCTATTAGGTATACGAAACATTGTAGACCTGAAATTGTACCAACCTAGGATCGATTAATACCACACAATGGGTAATTTATACAGTATGTAAAATAGAGTGTAAGTTTTAACGATTTGCTAGATTGCCATGCTTTTGACTGACCAAGGTCATTAAAGAAGTTGTAATTAACAAGTAATTAATTTTGATTAATCAATTTAATTTTAATCAATTTAATCATGATCTAATCAACTGAAAAATCCAAGCTGCTAGTTTAAGTTTTCAGCTGAGTCACAGTAGATTAAGGGATGTAAATATGAATTTTTAAATAGCTGTAAGATTTCATAAATATGTGATTTACTAGTCATTGCCGATGTACTTAGACGCTGTTTTAAGTTTCAGGCTAGTACATGCGTGTGATGATGGACAGTGTTGAGTTATCCACTGTGACAGTGTTTATGGACTCCTTGAGATTACTCGGGAGTGAGTTTTTCCGAAAGAATTCAGTGAAACGGACGTTCTGGAAACGCCGTCACAAGGGCGAGTGAGATCAAGCGTGCCGCACACGCGGGCGCAACAATACTGGCGAGGCGAGCCGCTGTCGGCTCTTGTGCCGCTGTTGGCTCTTGTGCCGCTGTCGGCATTCTTTGTACTTGCGAGTACGGAAGGCGGAACTGTTTATCTTCCTGGACAGCTGAAAGAATTCTACTGTCAATATTTATGTTTTTTTTCGATCTGATGTGTGTTATTTTCTTGTTTAGCGTTTAATGGACTCCCATGACGAGAATATTAATTATGAAAGGGTTATGTAAAAATGTGTATTCTATGTAATTAATTATAAACGTGCGTATTTTGATCTACCTGTTTTTATGACCATGCACTCTGATTAATTTTGTAAATAGTATTCCATTTCTTGATACTGTTAGGAATTTTGACGATTTTGGAATAGCTAAACCATTTTCTATATCTTCTATGAATTTTAATATGCTGTCAACCTGATTTAATTTGTGCAAGGTGACAGAGTGGAATAAGATTAGGAGTGTCTCCACTCAATTATTATGGTCTAAAAATTGATTTATGGTTAATTAGACGAATACTAACTTTTGTTGATGTTTTGAGCATATGCATTTCCGCTGTTTCTTTTTTGGGACATTTTCTGAGTCTGTTAACGTTACACGAACATCCTCAGACAATGTGGGGCACGTGTAACGCCGGAAATGCATATCCTCCTATTTCCATCTATTGTACTATTATTTTTTTCCTTGTTTTGTTGCCTCAAGATATGACATTTCTGTCTCTTTATATATTGTAATTGCTTTACTGTTTGGATATATATATATATATTTATGCACTTATGTCGATGTATAATTGGTTTGTTTCGTAAATATTATTTGTATTTTTACGCTGGGTCTTGCCTAGGGAAAACTGCTATCGAACGATTACATCGATAGGTCGTGTGAAGAATCAAAGTGTGTAGGATCTTTGGTAGTGTTAACTCTGCCGCGTGAAGCGCGGGCGGAGCAGTGAGAGTCTGGCTGGAGTAGCGAGTGGAGCAGGTGTGTTGTGTGACGCTCCCGCGAGTTGCCGCGCTTTCGGGGTTTGGCAGCATGTAATTGCGCTCGACTCGCGATGATAGTTTCTGACATGGTGTCGCGGACGGGAAGCATTAGCTGGCGCACATCAAGAGCCCGTTTCGCCTGGTGACCGTGTCGAGAAGAAGGCGCGCCAACATCCAGCTTCTGCAACAGCGACGGCCGACAATGAGTGACTGTCGCCACCTCCTCGATCGACGGCTTCAAACCTTCAATCAACCAACAAGGAAGACTAAAAGCACGTAAAGTTTCAGAACTGTATGGCAGACCTCAGCTTTTCAAATTGTTCCATTTGCCTCGCAAAATTACAGCAACTTAGCGTGAACCTTTGTTGCTCATTGTCCCAATTGCATTGCCAAGCAGGGTCCCTTCCTTTTCCGAAATGAGCCCGAGGGTCGTTGAAATTCAAACGCCAGCATCATTCGATTTCACTGCTTTAATTTCAAAGTTCAGCTGGCTACAATATTTAGATTGCACAAGCACGAATTAAGAGTGCGAGTTTTGTTACCGTATTTTAGTTACCTGTGACTGCAGCTCAGCTTGGTACGTACTAAATTTTACTATTGTTAATTGTTCAGAATCATTTAATTCAAGTTCAAAGTTAATTCTCTTATTTCTAAATTGCGTAGATTCAAGTAGCTTTTGAAATGATTGTTGAGGTAGTCCAAGACTAACTGTCTTTCGATGTGCTTCAGAAAGAAAGCTCACTATTAACTTCAGTCACTAAATTAACTTTCGATTTTCCGGTTTCATTAATTCTTTTGCTACATTAAGTGTAGCGAAATTTATTACTTCTGACAAACTTTCAGTTTTCACACTACACGTGTCAACCTTCAGTTGCCACGCTTCTAGTGCTAATTATATGTGTAATTACCTTGCTTTTTCAGTTACTATAGTAATTGTCCTTAGGACTGGCGACCGTGATTTCCCCCAAATCTCAAATATCTAATTACCGCTAGTTAATTGTTAACGTAACGGCCGCACATTTACTTTCTTTATTAACTTTATCCCTATTTCAAAATTAATTTCCACCAGTTTCACTTGCATTTTTCCTTTCATTTAGATGTAACCCTTTCCTCCCTCTTTACCGACAGGTTAACTTCGGTGACGATTGCTTTTCCAAAATTCCCATTAGGTACACGCGGTTTCGTTTTTCACTGTCATTAAGGTCGATAAGTGAGGGGGAGGTTACAGTGTCTAGAACATTATAAATGAGTTGTGTAGGAGTGTTTTGCAGGTCTGTATGATGTGGGACATGTCGGTGTGATATATATACTCCACTCCTAAATAAAGTAAATTCGGTCCTCGGTCCGTGGGGCTAGTGCAGGGTGTGTCTTTTTACCAGAAACTTATAGGACTAGGTTGAGTGCTGGTGGCTTAGTTTGAAACAATTTTCTTAGGTTGGTGGCGGAAGCGCAAGTGAGCTTTGTTTACTGGCAGATTTCAAACTTGGCGCTGGTTCCTAGAAGGAGGAGGAGGCGGCGTTCTGGTCCTCGAAAAGTAGTTGATATTAGGAAGTTGAACATGTTTGTATACGTATATGAAATTGTAAATTCAATTATTTAATATAGCTGGGGTAATGAGAGTGAATTAGGGAGCTTTCTCGTGATGAGCAAACCCGCTGTTATATGGTCGTGGTGGAATCCACCGTCGGTAAAACTCTGGCGCCAAACGTATCCTTTGTAGGGCACGCGGTCGACAGGTTCCATTGTGTTTGGAGTTAAGTGCTCGCGGGCGCGGCTGACGGTTTGTGGCAGAACCCTCAGGCGCCGCTCGCCATCGCCTACCTGGCGCGCTAGCCGCGGGGGTGTGCTTGACGTCAGCAGTCCAGGGAGCGGGCTCAGCCAGCCGCGTGTACGTCAGCTGTACTGTGAGGTTTCGGTGTGTGAGCATGGAGAGGTCAGTTGGGACGCACCTGCATGACCGTAATGTCTGAAATAAAGCGTTATTTTCCATGTATTGACAGAAGGCTACGTCTGTCGCGTGTATGGAGGGTGTGTGACGTAAGCGGGGTGGCGGCGCAGCGATTGTACAGTTATTACGTGCGCGCATGAGAGCGAGTCAATTAGCAGGCATTCTAGTGCGGTCCAAAGGTGCTGTTATATAGTCATGGGGGATTCCACTGTTGAGCAAACTTTGCCGCCAAAGGTGTAGCACTGTATTCTCGCTCGCATAGGGACACGTGGCGAACGGCTGTGTGAGGTCGGCATCGACAGGTTTGAACAGGTGCCGAAAGTGTTGCAGGGAAACGGCCAACCGTTGTGCGATTCAGCTCCAAGGCAGACAGTTTTGGCGGGAAACGTGTGGATGCGACGAATGCACGTGGTGAGCGGACAAGGGGCTGCTGTGACATCAAACTCGACAAGTTCCAGCGTGTCCAGCGAAAACATGTTTACGACATGGGAGCGATCGCTGGGCTCGCCCCCCCCGCACTAGTGACCGGCCGCCTCATGTGATAGGTGTAGGCAGTGTCTCCGCTCCCCTGCCAGGGGTGGCGAGTATTTGAACTAATTCAGTTGAAGCACGGACTTGAATAAATAATAAATGAGAATAATACATAGAAGTACAGTTTTTGGGACATTACCGTGTTGGAATTTCAATTTGGCGCAATTTTCTAGTGGAGGCAGGTCAATAATAATAAAAGATAATAAATAATAATAAATGATAATGAATGTTAATAAATGATAAATAATAATAGTAATAAAGACAAGTACAGTCTTTGCATACATTATCCTGTTGTAATTCAAACTTCCCGCCATTTTGTTTCTTCTGGAGGCTTAGGTTAGTGGACGTAGCGCAATTGGACTATTCTCCCGCCATAATCCGCCATCTTGGATGACGTCATGCGATGTTGCCAAGTCTACATGCCGCCAGTTTGGATGACGTCATCGCCGCCATCTTGAATAAATTTAACAACAATGCAACGTGCGCTGGCGCGAAGGTTGTCCCCCTACGTCTGTCATCTTGGAAAATCGGGTTTTCCGCTGTTAATCGACATTGTACTTCCACAATACTGCGATGATTTTATAAATTCCTGTAAAATGTTATCTATTGCTCCTGCCTTATCTGAATTTAAGTCTTCCAAAATACTTTTAATACTTCGATACTGGATCCCCTATCTCTTTTATACCAACTCCATTTTCTTCTTGTATCATGCCATCAGACAGTTCCTTGCGTCTTGGAGGTCTTAGGTATACTCATTCCACCTGTCCGCTCTCTCCTCTTTGTTCAGTAGTGAAATTCCCACTGCACTCCTAATGTTGCTGCCCTGGCTTTTGATTTCACTGTAGACTGTTTTGTAATTTCTGTATGCTGAATCGCTCGTTCCGACGATAATTTCTTTTTCGATTTCGCCACACTTTTCCTGAAGCCATTTTTCCTTGACTTCCCTGCACTTCCTATTTACTTCATTCCTAGGTGATTTATATTGCTTTATTCCAATTCTTCATGGAACATTTGAACTTGTATTTCCTTCCGTTGTCAAACATTTGAAGTATTTCTTCTGTTACCCAAAGTTTCTTCGAGGTTAACTTGCTAGTACCTACGTTCGTCTTTCCAATATCAGTGATTGATATTTAGAGAAATGACGACTCCTCTTCAGCTTAATACCTGCTATGTTATTGCTTAGTGCAGCATCCACATCCTTAGTGAACTTCAAAGATGTCTCTTTCCCCCTCTTAACTTCAGTATCTCACGCATTTCCTCACTTTTCCGGACACTTCTCTTGAATTTCATTCTAATCTTCATCGTTACTACCCGAGTCTACATCTGCTCCTTAGTACTCCTTACATCTAATACGTCTAATGTCTGGTTTTGGAGTATGTGTCTGACCATAATGTAATCTAGCTGGAATGTTTCCATGTCTCCGGCTCTTTTCGAAGTGCACCTCCTCCTCCTCTTGGGTGCAAATGGTTCAAATGGCTCTGAGCACTACGGGACTTAACAGCTGAGATCATCACTCTCTTAGAACTTAGAACGAATTAAACCTAACTAACCTAAGGACACCACACACATCTATGCCCGAGGCATGATTCGAACCTGCGACCGTAGCGGTCGAGTGGTTCCAGACTGAAGCGCCTAGAACCGCTCGACCACTCCAGCTGGCCCTTCTCTTGGGATTTATGAACAGAGTATTAGCTGTTAATAACCAAAATTAGTCTTGCTCCCTCTGAGCCCTATTGCAAAGTCCATATTTTCCCATAACTATTTCTTCTGTTGCTTCCCCTATAACGTCATTTCATTCCGCTCATGATTATTAGGTTTTAATGTCTCTTTATGGACTGAACTACTCCTTAAACATCCTTGTATACTATCTGTATCACTTCACTTTCCACTTGCAACGTTGGAATGTATACCAGAACCACTTAGCAGCAATACTGAGTGCAAGCGCGGCGATCCGGTGCCAGTTGTTGCGGCGTCGCTGTGGGGGTGGATTTTATTTATTTATTTATTTATTTATTTATTTACCCTGGCAGGATTAGGGCCATCAGGCCCTCTCTTACATCTAACCAGGCATTCTACTTATTTTACATTCATACGTTTTAGTAGGCATGTTAAACTACATCTAGTACAAAAAGTGAAATAAACAATTAGAAAGGTACACCTGGAAAAATACATACATATAGAATTTATATTCGTAGATCATAAGTACTGTTATAATTAGACATTATTGAAGAGACAAATTTTAGATAGGAGTGCTGGCAGCAGGGAGTATGAGGGAGACTCATGGTGAATGGAAGAGAAGAATAGACATGATGAAACATAATTAAGGAAATATAAAGGAAAAGAAGATTGCCTGGCTAATAGAGATAGATGAAGGGGAAGGCATCTCAGGAGCAAGATAGGAGACGCTAGCTTTGCTATTTGACAGATGAGATTTTAGGTGGTTGGCCGCCCGAGATCATTCACCGAGCTACCTGTGTGGTTTGGGTGCAACGCCTTGCTCTGGATTTAATGTTCTTTGTTGTCAGTTGTCGGTACCGGGAATGGGCATGTATTAATCCACCCTTCTATTTGTCAAGACTACAGTTGGTTTGTTGAAAAATTCTGTCATTTTTGGAAATCTACGCTGCAATTTTCGCGTGGTTTGAAGGCGTGTGACTCAGCTTTATACTGTGCGTAACACACGCAGTAGCAGCTTGTTCTCTTTAATTACAGGAAACACTGGAATTCCAAATGAAATTGGTTGCACTCATGTTTGTGTTCCAGCAAGAAGTTGTCGTTTTGGCTGCGTGCAATGCAACTCAGAGCATATGCGTGTTTGATAATTTGCAATTAGTGTCTGTAAGGGAATTAAGGCGTAACTGTTCAGTGAACTTTCTTAGTGTTTCCAGGTTTCGTTGTGATTAATAAGAGCAGCTAAAATATATTCTCTTATACAATTTGGAGAGCAAACGGTTCCAGTCTTTGCTTGTCGTAATCTTAAGAATTATGTGGCTTCGTCGTACTGGGCAAACTGATCATAGCACCTCTGTAGCCTAGGAAAATTACGTGTTTCTTAAGTCATTAAACAGCAATGCAGTCTGAATCAGATTTTGGAGTTTATTTGAATACACAAAGTCGTGGTCGCATTTAAGTTGATTATTTTTATTTTTAATGACTGATTTCGGTCTTCTTCATGGCATGGAGCAAGTATATCTGAGCAGGCGTGGAGCAATTAGAGCGTGTTGCGCTGAGTGTTTAATATCTGTCCCATTAAGTAGTTGCAGCTGAAGACGATTTTCTGGAATTTTTCATTTAATTGTGGTTAATTTCACTGCAGAGTTGGCCGTTGCCATCCTGACTTCCTTATAGTTATTAATCTTCAAGTATGTATTCGTTCTTAAGTCAACCTTATTAATTATTTTTAATACATTTATATTAGAGGCTCTCTGGAAGCATCCTGGAATTTTCATAAACAGAAAGAGTTTCGAAAATGTCGGGGTTTAAATTATTTGTGCCTGCTTATGTTAACCCACGCTCAGTGTTTGTTATTTTTTAAATATTTGCATGACTTTTCTACTGTGCCACGGTTTAGGATTTTAAAATGTTTTAGCTTTCTGGTTCCAAACGTTGTTGGGGCTCTGTTTGCATTTGAAACGTAATTTTAGTTTTAATCTGATGGAGTGATTTGATTGTAACTGCCCTTCTATCCGTGCCTGTGAGCCCAGTTAGGTCATCCTGTTGTAGGAGCTGGGTCCGCCAGGTTGTGGCTCTCTGTGATGACACTTGTTGTAAGTGGGCTGTGTAGGTTTTTATGTTCGTAACGCCATATAGCGCTCTATATGAAAATCACCGACTGTGCTGCGTGAAGGCTGTGGTTTGTTTGCATTGTTGGAGTAATATTCGCCATTGTACTGTTGGGCAGTTGGCTGTCAACAGCGCGTAGCGTTGCGCAGTTGGAGATGATCCGCCAGCAGTGGTGGATGTGGAGAAGTGAGATGGCGGAGTTTTGAGAGCGGATGATCTGGACGTGTGTCCATCAGAGACCGTATGTTTGTAAGACTGGATGTCATGAACTGATATATATAATATGACTTTTGAACAATATTAAGGTAAATACGTTGTTTGTTCTCTATCAAAATCTTTCTTTTGCTAACTGTGCCTATCAGTAGTTAGTGCCTTCAGTAGTTTGAATCTTTTATTTAGCTGACAGTAGTGGCGCTTGCTGTATTGCAGTAGTTCGAGTAGCGAAGATTTTTGTGA
Source organism: Schistocerca americana (assembly GCF_021461395.2). Lineage (NCBI taxonomy): Eukaryota > Metazoa > Arthropoda > Insecta > Orthoptera > Acrididae > Schistocerca > Schistocerca americana. The sequence goes on from NC_060124.1 coordinate 46,767,462, forward strand.
GGTAAGTGATTTGTGAAAGGTATAGGTTATTGTTAGTCAGGGCCATTATTTTGTAGGGATTATTGAAAGTCAGATTACGTTGCGCTAAAAATATTGGGTATCAGTTTAAGCACAGTCATGTATAATTGTTCAAAGGGCACGTTTCATTGTTTGAACTTTCTTGTTATCAATTTGATTTTGTGTTCCTGTAGACTGATAAGGTAAGGAATTAAGAGGTTCCCCGAAGAATCGGCGAGGAAGAAAAGGTAAGGCAAACACTGACAAGAAGAAGCGAAAATATCGTAGAGTATCTGTTATGACATCCGGGAATACCTTCCACGGTACCAGAAGAAGCTATTGAGAATAGAATTTGTAGAGGAAGACAGAGATTGGAATAATCTAGCAAATAATTGAGGAAACATGTTGCAAGTGCTACTCTGAGATGGAGAGGTTGGCATTCTTGGCGGAAAAACTCTTAGAAAAACTTTACAGTGAAGATCTAAATAATTGCTTCGTAAATAATGTGTAAAGTAGCCTTTCCAAGTATATTCTTCTTGAACTGTGTTATTTAATTGTGGACAGGACTTGGTATTTTACATACATGTACTTGTATTGGTTGGGCCATCCCACGGATCAATTGATCATCGTGATGGCAAAGTGGCGCACCACTTCATCAGACACAAACGTATCCGTAGGTTAGCAAGCAGAGACTACATTTAAAATTATGTTGTTGTTGTTGTGGTCTTCAGTCCTGAGACTGGTTTGATGCAGCTCTCCGTGCTACTCTATCCTGTGCTAGCTGCTGCATCTCCCAGTACGTACGGCAGCCTACATCCTTCTGAATCTGCTTAGTGTATTCTCCGTCTACGACTTTTACACTCCACGCTGTACTCCAATACAAAATTGGTGATCCCTTGACGCCTCAGAACATGCTCTACCGACCGATCCCTTCTTCTAGTCCAGTTGTACCACAAAGTCCTCTTCTCCCCAATTCTACTCAATACCTCCTCATTAGTTATGTGATCTACCCATCTAATCTTCAGCATTCTTCTGTAGCACCACATTTCGAAAGATTCTATTCTCGCATGGTTCAAATGGCTCTGAGCACTATGGGACTCAACTTCTGAGGTCATTAGTCCCCTGGAACTCAGAACTAGTTAAACCTAACTCACCTAAGGACATCACACACATCCATGCCCGAGGCAGGATTCGAACCTGCGACCTTCTGCAAAAACGTTTTCCTTGCCAATATGTTTTAATAACTTGAGTATCAGTACCTTAAATACCAGTCGCGTCTCTGTGATACGAAAGAGCATGGTGTATAGCTTCTCTGAGGAAAAGAGCAGCGTGAAGTCAAAATTTATTTCGCTATCTGCTACCTAACCTGGGAAAAAAAGAAATTGGTCATCATAGATCTCGAAAGACGCCGTCATTGCACAGTCTATAAGTGAAAAGAATTTTATGGCAGTTATGGGGCGTCAGCCTACCTTTGCTGCCCGTTCAAGCTGTGAGTAAAGGCAGAATTCCTCCTTCCTCTCGCAACAGAAGTTGCACAGAATGTTTGGCTACCAGCCGTCCGGCCGCACTCAGCGTTCGCCCCCCAGCCGTTTCCTTCCGCCTCGCACTGCCATCTCCTAGTGGAAGAAACGGGGCCGCACGCAGCCCTGGGGTGGTGGGTCCAGCAGAGCTGCCGGCGGCAGATCGCGGCCTTCACCCCCCCCCCCCCCAGCCTTTGCTACACCCTCCCCATCCCCCCCACCTGTACAGCGGAGCGCACTCAGCTGGCCCGGCAACAGGAGCGCTGGCGGGAGCAGCACAAAGAGGCGGCCGCGCTGAATGGCGCCTGATTGGACGCGAGAAAGCTCTCGCGCTGCCGCCGACGCCGCTCCTGCTTCTGATTCTGCCTCTACGGAGCTCCCGTTGTCCGCGTTTCTTTCTCGGCCACCTGAGCCAGTCCCTACAGCGCCCGACAAAACGACGCTGCCGCTCGGCAAAGAACAACACAGTTGCTTTAACGCAGGACCACTAACGTGTTTCCCAACTTTCTGTCTCAGTAGAGGACAGTCGTTGACTCGTAACTGATGGAGATAAGGTAGTGAGCATTGTTGAATTACCTGATCTAATAAATTCGGAGGAGTTTCTTATCGCCTGAATGAAGCTCGCAATAAAAAACTGATTAACCGACGGATGAGTAACATTCTACCAGTGGGAACGTGAAATCTCAGAAATGGAAACGTGATAGGGAAGGGAAGCTATAAAGTTTGATTATATTGGCTATCTGTGTAGTGAAAAGAAGATGAGGATTCCTAGTCAGGCGAATATAGGGCAACAAGAATTCTCCCACTCTCGATTCTTTATCGATTATAACCCGCCAGTATAAAACAGTTTCAAACGTCAGATTATTTTACAAATGAGTTGCGTGTTAGATATTGGACGTTGAGTATCTAAATAAGTTTAGAAAAGGTCTGATGGAAGTCCGTTTAATGACACTTTCACCAAATGTTTGAAAAGTGCAGTCAGGGCAATTAGCACTCCTTTTTAATCAAAAGCCAGTTTTTCGCCCATCTCAAAGTCTCTGACGTCATTTCTGTAAAACTATGTGTCACACAATGATATAAATTTGGGGGTACATTCAGTGTTATATGTGGAAACGGCTTGCTAATTGTGTGGTGTGTACAGTTATTAGCAAGGAAGTAATAAATGAAAATGCCATGCATCATGCTGTGCCCCTTTCATCAAACGTTTGAAAAGTGCAGTGAGGGCAATTAGCACTCCTTTTTAATCAAAAGCCAGTTCCTCACCCATTTCAAAGTCTATGACGTCATGTCTGTAGAACTATGTGTCATACAATGATATAAGTTTGGATGAACACTCAGTGGTATATGTAGAGACTGTATGTTAATTGTGTTGTGTATACAGTTATTAGCAAGGAAGTAAATGAAAACGCCATGCATCATGCTGAAGTTACAGTACATGAACATTGAAACTTTAGGAAAGGATGAACTTCTTTCCCTTCACCGTTTCCTGGGGTGGGGTTGTGGGGTGGGGCTGTGTGTGTAGGTTGGGAAGGAATATCAGTGAGAAATAGTTTAATGCAAGTTTGAAATTTTGTGCAAACATTGGCGCAGACGTTAAGTGTTCCCATTTTCAGATACTGATCATGATGGACGATCAATGAAGAGGATTCTGACGAATAATGAGGAAGACAGCTGCGAAAGTCACTGCAGAACTGAATGTTCCATTCACGAAACCTGTCAGCAGCAAAACAACAAGAAGGGACCTTCGTAAGTTGGGAATTTCAGGACGGTATGGAATGCCAAAACCACACGTCAATGAAGCAACTTCCTGTAACAGGCAAACGTGGTGCCGAAGCCATAAAATCTGGACTATGGAGCAATGTAAGAAACTCATTTCATGGATGAGTCCTGTTTCACGTTGTTTATAACTTACCGCAGAGCTTACGTCCCAAGAGCGACAGGGGTTCGGTGATGATTTTGTCAGAATATCATTGTATTCCATGGGCCAAGGTCACGTTACTTCTAATGATTATATGACCATTACGACAGATCAGGACTATTTCATGATACAGTGTTTGTTCCCACTGTGAATTAACAGAGCCCCCGTTCACATAGCTCGCATCATCCGAGAGTAGTTTGGTGAGCGCGGTTATGAATTGGTGCTTCTCGCATCTAGCCACCGCAGTGAGAATGACTGAGCCCCGGTGATGAAGTTTAGAGAGAAGGATGAGTCGTAGACCACGTTTACCTGAATTTACCACAGTTTTGCAGGGAGAGTGGTATAAGATCCCCTTGAAAACCTTACAGGACATATATTTACGAGACGATTTTAAGCTGTTTTGAATACCCATGTTTTCTTACGCGGCATTAGTTGTGTGTTCCCACATTTTTCTTTTTTAGACTATGATATTTGTTTTACTGCGTTCAGTATTTAAAATTATCTTATAGCTCTAAACGAGCAGACCGCCGCAGCACTTTAAACTTTTCAATTCAATCCATAACTCAATGAAATATTGAAAATGAAATTTTCGTGGCCTCTGGAAGCCTTTAGAAAGGGAACCTGCAACTGAGACTGAAGAATAACTTAGCCTTATAATAATACTCTTACGAAACAGAAGTCATGGGATGACGATTTCCTCACATACAGATGGCGGTAGTAGGGCGTACACAAGGTACACAAAGCCCCACGAGTGGGATTAACAGACTGGACGCAGAACGGTAACCGGAGCTAGAAGCATGGCATATCAGGCTTTACGAGTCACCACTGACAATTCAGTGGTCGACGGCATTAGGTTAACGACAGAGAGCAGTGGTGTTGGCGTGAAGTTGTCAGCGCTAACAGACAACCAACACTGTGTGAAATGACCGCAGGAATCAATGTGGGACGTACGACGAACATATTCGTCTCCACGGTGAGGCCAAATCTGGGGTTATGGGCCACTGCAGCAGATGACCCAATCGAGTGCCTTCACTATCAGCAAAATCATAACGGATGGACCCGAGACGCCGGGAAACCGTAGCTTTGTCAGGTAAGTTCCGATTTCAGTTGGTAGGAGCCCAAATTATCGACGTGACACTGTGCAAGCTGGTGGTGGCTCCATATTGGTGTGTGCTGTGCTTACGTATAATGAACGGGGTCCCCTAGTCCATCTGAACCGAACATTGACTGGAAGTGGTTATGCTCAACTAAGGGACCATTTGCAACCCTTCATGGCCTTTACATTCCCAAACAATGATGTCACGTCACTATGGCCTAAATGTTCGTGATTGGTTTGAGGAAAGTTCAGGACAAATCGATTGTATGATTTGACCATACAAATTCCCGAACACGAACATTTGAAATACCCGAGAGATCAGTTCGTGCCCAACATCGTCCACCTGCAACACTTCCGCAGTTATGGACGGCCTTGGAGGCAACATGTCTCAGTAATTCCTCAGGGGGACTTTCAATGATTTGTTGAGTCCATGTCACGTTGTGTTGCTGTACTACGAGGGACAAAAGAAGGTCAGACCGAAATCAGGAGGTATCCCTTGGCCTTAGTCACCTCAGTGTATTCACTGCTGTGATTGATTGCATTTCTACTTAATCCTATACTTCCTTTCTTCTTCATAAACTGACAGAGTCTTGTAATTGCATCAGACTTTGGCCATTTGGGTGGCTTGAGAAGGCGAAGTTTCACTTAGGGAAACAAATAGTCACAAAGTCGTTTTTTTTCTGAAAGGTGTTCTGCAGACAGGTATAGAGCTGAGAAAGACAGTCCGCCTTCCCAGAACATCGCAATCTTGGAGTGAGAATGAGCAGTATTCCATAAAACTGCACCGTCTGTTAAGTGAAGGATATCCTGTTTAGCTAAGTTAAGAAGGTTAAAGAAAGGGGAGAACATGAAGCCACATAGTGTGGAAGCAGCCATAAAACTGTGTGGAGACTACTGGAATGTTAGTTCAAATATTGGTGCAGCATTCTCTGGTTGGCTCACAGTAATTATTTCGATAGCAGGGGTGAGTGCCTATCATTAAATATGTGGAAGCTTTCTGGTTGCCCATGGATGAAAATATTTCACGTAGTGGGAGATATTTTCTGCCTTCTTCCCCATCGTAGGGGAAACATCGACAAAATCCGCAGGAGTAGGAAATTTTTAAGGTTATTTATTAAATTATCATAGGTTGAACATCACAAGGTCTGTTGCAATTGCCAGGCGAGATTCTAATGCTGGAAAGCCAGCTAAGTGTTCTAAAGTAGGGAAACACTTCTGCTTATGCCGCCACAGACTTCCTTCCAGTCGGGAATCGAAGCCCGACTGACGGACATAAATACCGCCGACAATGAGCAAATAGACCATTCCATCAGAACCACCTGATGATGGCGGAAATGTTATTCGCCGAAATATCGTGGGACGATCGCATCCGGCTGGACACCCGAGAGCCCTGAAAACTACAATAATTTAACGTCCATACGAAGTATACATGAGTGTTAGTCCGTTGGATATTCATAAGCGGTGTATATGTTAGTTATAGCTGATCTTTAGTACATGCATGACAGCTAACTACGGGTCTACCTTCCACTGTGTGAAGATATAACACGTCTTTATGCAATATGGTGGCTAATATTTCTGTAATGCAGTTACAGTTTTATTGGTAGATACTATTAATTTTCCGTGCAAGGGATTTCGTTTACTGTTAACATGGTAAGAACAATTCAATCTATAAATTTTTATGTTATTCGAAATCTATTAGTTATTTATTCAACAGGGATGCTGATTCGATGGCATACATATACATGCACGACCTCATGTTCTGAACACCACTGAGCATCACTGTTCATTGGTGCAGTAATACCCTGTCAGTTGCTTTAGCTCAATCTGAGTGTTGAAGGAGAAGAATATTGACTATTGTTCACTCGACAGGTTATGTGTGAGCTGTCTGCACAACTCAATCAGTTTGAGGGCGGCTAGAAAAGTCTGATATTGTATATAAGTTAGTACTCAGTAGAGTCTGAAAAGCCTTTAATGGTCCTTAAGGGTGGGTTCTGTTGAGAAATCAGTGCTACGAAAAAATTGCTATACTTTATCCTATTTCCAACTTAATTTGCATCTAAGTTAGTTCTGCCGTTGAGCACGCAAATTCAAGCTGCGCGCCGGATACGATCAGTATTGGTTGTTGTCATAACTTAGATGATAGCGCACGAGTCTGCCCAGTCTTTTGCTTGGGTTCGATTCCTACTACCGTTCCATTTGCAATTACTGTATTGTTCTCTTGTCCGGTTTTAGGAAACCAGACAAATAACACGTTTGATGGCACCCGCTTCTGGCAGGCAGCTTGTATCTGCTTGCGCAACAGCTTCGTTGGCTAACTTAAATACTAGTTAACTACTCGGAAACAGTGCAACGTATAGAATTTTTTTTCCTTGACAGTTATTTCTCAGCGCAACCTCCCTACAACACACAGACTTTACAGAATCGTTCTGGGCATCTTGTACATATGGGGTTGATTTTCTGTAAATGTCTTATGATAGATGATTCAGTGGCATTTTGTAGTATGACACGCACCCCGCCGGCCGCGGTGGTCTCGCGGTTCTAGGCGCTCAGTCCGGAGCCGCGCGACTGCTACGGTCGCAGGTTCGAATCCTGCCTCGGGCATGGATGTGTGTGATGTCCTTAGGTTAGTTAGGTTTAAGTAGTTCTAAGTTCTAGGGGACTGATGACCTAAGATGTTAGATCCCATAGTGCTTAGAGCCATTTGAACCATTTGAACAGGCACACCCATTTTATTACAAAGGCAGAATTGATGTCATGGCTGGGGCAGCATTGTAACTGTGGACGTTAGTGGCAAGCCAAAGACGAATGAACATCATGAAGTGATAATGTTCAAATGGGTCTGAGTACTATAGGACTTAACATCTCAGGTCATCAGTCCCCTAGAACTTAGAATTACTTAAACGTAACTAACCTAAGGACATCACACACATCCATGCCCGGAGGTACGATTCGAACCTGCCACCTGCCGCCTAGAACCGCTCGGCCAGTGATAATATTAACATTCTTAATACACGGTGTGCACAACCCCTACCTTTTTCCCCATCGAGTATCGTCAGAGCAAAACATCGCCTGCCCTCGTCTTCAGGCGGACGAGATAGAGCCTAAAATGGCAACTCATACGTGTTGGGTATTGTCAGAGCTGAATTGTGCCTGCCCCACGTTTCAGTTGCTCGAGGCGCCCAAATATACTACACATACAAAATAGTTGATGGTACACAGTCACATATTGCAATCAACTATGCTAAGGAAACTGTATGTGATGATACCACGACCACATTGATTGCAAAGAAACGAACAGTTACGAAAATTATAATGACACGCAGTTCACACGTAGGATCACGATAAACACGTGACTTGTATTCAACGCATTGAGGCATCTTTAAACTATTGAACATTGTTAATTTACACGAAGGATCATGATGAACACTCCACGTGTACTTAACGCATTAAGGTGACTGTTAAATGCTGTGGCAGATTGTTCAAACTCCAGAGCTACTGCAACGTCAAGGCATAGTTTACAGTGAACGGTAAGTGCACCACAAGCCTTACTATACACTTGCCGTCATGGTTTAGCAACGAGATACCAGCGCTGTGTTGTCAAAGCGGTCAAGGAGGAAACTTGCTGTGTTCGCCGTTATAGAAGTTCGATAATCGCATGTCGCTACTCACTCTGCGGAGGTCGACAGTCTATTCAGCTACGAACACCGTTATTGTCCAGCAAAGGCAGTAATGATTAAACACAACCTGATCCCAACAACACAGTAATAAAATATGTATTAACACGCCATAAGCAACGGACTACAACGTGTAAATACTTGGAGCAAGTAGATTGCATCCAGTAAAGCGACATGAGTAAACTCAAGTTTATTAACCAGATAATTTGGCACACCTCTGCAACTTATTTTTCTGGAAAGCAGATGAAGAATTTTATTACAGGAAGAATGTTGGCCTCTATTTGTCTAATGCCTTTTGGCACGGTTTTTGTTGCATTATCACAACGCTGTCTAGCTATCTTGGAGATGGGGCACACATTGCCCACCAACATCTAGCTGACCGATGAATTTCATGTACCACATGCTTGGTATACATTCTCCATACGTCTATGGATGGATTGGGACGTTCTTTCTATAGCTGCGATGGTTTTCAACAGAACTAGGGCGGATGCCGGACCGCGGGCAACCCAGAAATCACCAACATAGTCCGAGGCAGCTGAGAAATAAGTATTTGTATAGCAAACTTGCAAAATATATGAGAGATATAATCTCTTTCTGCTGTGTGACTATTTTGGTACACTATATAGTCACAAACTTGCCCATTGGTTTATGTTAATTGTAAAATCTTAAGAGTTACCGTTGTGGACAAACTTTATTACTGAAAAGTGTATGGGTGATGCAACTAAATGTTATCCTCCGATGAGCGTCGATGGGGATGAAATGATGATGATTAGGACAACACAACACACAAACCCTGAGCGGGGAAAACCTCCGACCCAACCGGGAATCGAACCTGGCCCTCAGGATTAACATTCTGTTGCGCTGACCACTCAGCTACCGCGGGCGGACTTTAGTTACTGTTAGCATAAGTCTGCCATTCTATGATTAATTAATCTTTACAACTGCAGCAGTCGTTATGATTCAGAATAGCATTGTAGGATGCAAGTCTGCTTTTCGTTTATTTCAGATACAGATAAGGAAACACGGATTAGCTCCATCTTCTTCTGTCAGTTCGATTCGAGATTTTTCAGAGTTAAGATGTAAGCACGATTCCTCTGATAAATGTTCCGCATTCTCATACGTACTCAGTGGCATGGAAGCCAATGTAGTTTTATTTGAAGTGTAAAAGTAAAGACTTCTCTGAGTTCTTTGTTTCACATCGATATATACAGAGCCCCTGTTATTTAATCGTATGCTCTGAGAGGCTGACACGCATTAACAATTTCTTGTTACCTTACTCTTAGTTGAACTACCTAAGATATTTAAGACACGCGGTTACATTTTTATGTGTATATATATATATATATATATATATATATATATATATATATATATATATATATTATTACATATGCGTAGACTGTACTGCGTATAACCACTTATATTTTTATATGCGGTACCTTAATGTGAACACACAGCAATGCGCTGGTTGTTTTTTCTGTACAGCGAACAGTCTTTCAGCAAACATGTCACATATTTTAAAACCTGATGTTTCTTCCATGGTCCTAACTGCACCACTAAGTACTATGCCTGTCAGCATCGATTAACCGTTTTGTGTCACACACTTCAGCAACAAAGCTGCTGCCCAGAATAAAATAAGCATTACCCTCTTGCTCTTGCCACCTGTGCTTGGAGGTACTAATCAACCTAAAAGCATACTACTCCCGGTAGCTATAAACATTAATCTGCATACGTCATAAATACTTATGTAATATTATTCAGTACACCATCCTCAGTCACCAACAGAAATATCTGCAATTATACCCTTTACGGCCTACATGCTTTGTCAAATTTTTCCGTATATTTATTTCCACAGATGCCACACACAAAGCAGTCCTACGAATTATATGGTTCATTATTAAAGTTAATCCCATTTGTTGCACTGTCAGACAGTGCAGACGCAGAACTTTAATTATTCTCAGAATATGGACGCAAAATAAGTGGTTCAGTGGTTCCCATGATTGTTGAGTTGGAGGTTGTTGTCTCGGTCAAGCAGGTTGTTCGCTAATTGTATCTCCACAGCTTTCTCGATCATTGAATCTCAACATTAAGAGACTGTAAGCCATATCTTGACTTTCCAGCTATCCTGGGCACCTCAAATACCATGTAAACTACTGCAGACTTGTTTGGTTTTGTGGAAAGAAGGTGTGTCACAGGTGCTCAACGTACCATTCCTATACAGCACATGTTGTTTATCCTGTGTAACTAACATCACAATGGCAAAGAACTACATACAGGGTGTTTCAAAAATGACCGGTATATTTGAAACGGCAATGAAAACTAAACGAGCAGCGATAGAAATACACCGTCTGTTGCAATATGCTTAGGACAACAGTACATTTTCAGGCGGACAAACTTTCGAAATTAGAGTAGTTACAATTTTCAACAACAGATGGCGCTGCAAGTGATGTGAAAGATATAGAAGACAACGCAGTCTGTGGGTGCGCCATTCTGTGCGTCGTCTTTCTGCTGTAAGCGTGTGCTGTTCACAACGTGCAAGTGTGCTGTGGACAACATGGTTTATTCCTTAGAACAGAGGATTTTTCTGGTGTTGGAATTCCACCGCCTAGAACACAGTGTTGTTGCAACAAGACGAAGTTTTCAACGGAGGTTTAATGTAACCAAAGGACCGAAAAGCGATACAATAAAGGATCTGTTTGAAAAATTTCAGCGGACTGGGAACGTGACTGATGAACGTGCTGGAAAGGTAGGGCGACCGCGTACGGCAACCACAGAGGGCAACGCGCAGCTAGTGCAGCAGGTGATCCAACAGCAGCCTTGGGTTTCCGTTCGCCGTGTTGCAGCTGCGGTCCAAATGACGCCAACGTCCACGTATCGTCTCATGCGCCAGAGTTTACACCTCTATCCATACAAAATTCAAACGCGGCAACCCCTCAGCGCCGCTACCATTGCTGCACGAGAGACATTCGCTAACGATATAGTGCACAGGATTGATGACGGCGATATGCATGTGGGCAGCATTTGGTTTACTGACGAAGCTTATTTTTACCTGGACGGCTTCGTCAATAAACAGAACTGGCGCATATTGGGAATCGAAAAGCCCCATGTTGCAGTCCCATCGTCCCTGCATCCTCAATAAGTACTGGTCTGGGCCGCCATTTCTTCCAAAGGAATCATTGGCCCATTTTTCAGATCCGAAACGATTACTGCATCACGCTATCTGGACATTCTACGTGAATTTGTGGCGGTACAAACTGCCTTAGACGACACTGCGAACACCTCGTGGTTTATGCAAGATGGTGCCCGGCCACATCGCACGGCCGACGTCTTTAATTTCCTGAATGAATATTTCGATGATCGTGTGATTGCTTTGGGCTATCCGAAACATACAGGAGGCGGCGTGGATTGGCCTCCCTATTCGCCAGACATGAACCCCTGTGACTTCTTTCTGTGGGGACACTTGAAAGACCAGGTGTACCGCCAGAATCCAGAAACAATTGAACAGCTGAAGCAGTACATCTCATCTGCGTGTGAAGCCATTCCGCCAGACACGTTGTCAAAGGTTTCAGGTAATTTCATTCAGAGACTACGCCATATTATTGCTACGCATGGTGGATATGTGGAAAATATCGTACTATAGAGTTTCCCAGACCGCAGCGCCATCTGTTGTTGACAATTGTAACTACTGTAATTTCGAAAGTTTGTCTGCCTGAAAATGTACTGTTGTCCCAAGCATATTGCAACAAACGGTGTATTTCTATCGCTGCTCGTTTAGTTTGTATTGCCGTTTCAAATATACCGGTCATTTTGAAACACCCTGTATATACTCACCTTTGATAAAAGCAGATAAGCAGATCATGTCTCGAAGATCCCATGAGATCTGCAGTTTCCGCTTGTAGGGGGGGGGGGGGGGGGCGATAAAATCCGCGTTAACCTTCGCCATAATTCTGGTAAATTTGGAAGAATCAATGCCGACATATAGTAGGAAAGCTATACATATAATATTACATTTTTCCTGCTCTTCTTTTGAATGATGTGGCGCTATTGTTTGCAGAGGTCTCTTAATTTGATGCTTGTGTATCGGCTTCCCCTCAAAATCTTTTGGAAGCGTACCTGGTTCATCTTGCAAGTCACGAGCGTCAGCCATATATGCTGAAGTACACTCAAAGCTTGGGAAGTATGTTGGCGGCTAGATTCCTGCATGAATAAATCAGTTTGGGACGTTTAACCGTAGTTATCAGCTTCAGAAATACTCGTTTCCTTTATGATGCAACTTTTATTCTCCTGGTGAATATCGGAGATACTTTTCGTAGCGAGTTGGAGTACTTTTTATGGCATTTGTAACACTTACGTAGTCTCAGCAGGAAACAATGGCATAATACTATCTCCCACGTTATATAATTTAGTAGAACTCATAAGCACTCAGTAACTATCAACTTACATGCAATAGAAGGAACATGGCAGTAACATAAAGATAGAATGACAGAAAAAGATAACAAAAGTGACAAGACTAGAAATAACAAGCTGTCACAAAACAAAAACAATTCAAAATTTGGAAATTCTTATTCTGAATTTTGGGGACATTAGTAGGTATTATAGTTTGACTATCTCATCGGAATATAAATCGGATTGATGTCCTTTCCGTAATGACACAGGCAACGAGTGGGTATAATCACAATAGACGGTGGTACCTCATATCTGACAAAACACTTTCACTCGTATTTAAATGTGCAGCTTCATCACCCATAGAGATGAACTCCCAAAGTCGCGGCAGATAACACAACGCAGCACTGGCAGCTCTGCAGTATTTCTGAACACTGGAGTCATGAAACTTTCTTCTTGCAAATACAGATTTTTAACGACTGCTTGTGGGTGACGCTGCAGAACAGCATAACAGTCCTTCAGACACCGCTAGCACCTGTTAACAAGGTAGCTACGTGTCTATACAGTACACAGATCTTTACAATGTGTTCCTCGACTAGCCATTTGCAACTTACCCTTCTGTCCGTCAGAGATCCGTCTGTTTCCAAGCGTATTCATTCTAGTAACTGGCTAGCACACGAGTAATAACTTATTCACTACCATCACATTAGGATAAATGTACTGTGCTCATATAGTTACAAAATGTTATTTATTGGAATGCAAGCTTTATCAGCGCACTGAGTGATGAATTTTCATGGAAAATCAGGCGAGTTAAATGCGCGTTTCGGCATCCCAAAACGAGCGTATCAATGTAATTTACATCGAAAGTTTAATTCTGTTTTAACAAATTGTTTCTATCATTGCAATTTGATAGTAAGTTTATTTATAGCTCCTAAGTTGTAGCTGCTACACGTTAATGCCTTATTCCGCACTGTCACTGACAGAATACAGATCAATGCACACGGCTAATGAAACTCATCCAGTCTGGTTTCGTACAAATATCTGCTGCACATGAGCAGTACGCATGGAAAGCTTCGGTCTGATACCTACTGTAGTTGTCGTACTACTGTTTGGGAGACTGACGCGAAAGGAAGGAAGTTATAACGTATAAAATCGGTTGTCGTAAACAGTCTGCATATTATCATAATGTGTTTGCAGACACTGAAATAAATTTAATTCACACACCCATGACGAGTCATCACAAATGTACTATGTTTACGAGAGAGTGACACTAACACAGACTTCGAGAACATTAAGCAGGAAACGCAATCCATTGATATTCATATAAAACAACAAACAGTCTTGAACGAACGACTCTGGTGGATAGCAAGTATTCCTACACTGGTTTGATATCTCAGAGAAATTACAGAGATTAAAGCAGCGACAGAGCGCAGAAGGGATGGGTAAGGGGGGGGGGGGGAGGCAAATGGGAGTGGTTCATTGCACTTTCTTCCCACATGACGATCACCATACCGGCTTGCTGCATCTGGTAGGTTGTCTCACCGTTGCTAGACGATGTTGTTGTGTTCGCGGTGTCATAACAGTGGTGTTTAATAGCAGGGAAAGCTACGAGCATCTGGCCGAGGGGAAGCACAGTAATACCATATCACGGCCCAAAGCAGGAATCGTCAAGAACTGTCTACGATCTGCGTTGGCTTGTTCCAAGTGCACAACCTAACTGTAACCAACGAAGTCGGGAAGATAGTGGGTTGACGGAGACATGAACTGGAGCTTTATGGCTTCGGAGTGGCCCCTCTTTATTAAGCTTTCAACCATAAAAGTAGGAGTCGCAGCGATTGTTAGGAAGAGCTGGCGCCTGGTTCTGCCTGCCACGAGACGGTATTCAGGCGATGTCTCCAATACACATACGTTCCACTCCCAGTATTGCTGCATCCAACCCAAGTGCAGTCGCTTTCTTTTCCTTATCATTAGGCCTCATTGAAGAGAAAGGAGACGTTTTGTTTTTACCGGATTTTGGAGGTGGTCGCTATATAGAGGAAATAAGTAAATCCTATCACAATGGTCGTGTCAGAAACCAGATTCTGGAATATGTCCTCCAGTACGCAAGTATTTCGTGTATTTTTGCTTCCCTTTATTTTTAATCACTTGTCTGTGTCAATGGCCTCACGTGTGCACACATGCACCAGGTAGTTGTAATTAATGTGCAGCTACTCGCGGAGGTACAGCGGCAGAAAAACATGGTAGATATGCTAATGCGCCAATGCGGAACCGTTTCACACTGGGAAAAATTTATTCCCAATTATTTCTTCACCAGGTACAAAATGTGGCGTTGTACACCAAGTCTGCAGTGCTCATATTGAACAAGGTGTACAAATGGCGGATATTTGTAAAATTAACATAATGCCTCTTTTACTTCTCTGACCTTTCCTACTAAAGGTTCCGTTGGTCAATCATCACATATGGAAACATATCTATACGTATTTCCTGCATTCAGAGCGCCAGAGTTTCACCTCACGGCAAAATTGGAACTAGCTTTTTCCAGCGTAAATCGGTACCGTATTAGGCCTAACGCCTTCGAATGTCTATCAAGTTACGCGGACACACGATTATTACAGCTGAGACTGGACCTCTCTGAATAGCTGCACTTTAATTATAAAAATACGGTGTAAGTCACAACACATAGACAGGCAGGCTATACTCGTTGTGTCACACACATACAAATACATAAGTGTTTACGTTTTAATAGAATCATTTAAAAGAAAGCTGGGTAAAGTGGTCATAGAAATGGAAATGTTTGTCCACGAGCTCATTTCATAGATATACGTCTGAAATATTTCTGCACAACATGTATACATTCTGTAACTAAAAAGCAGTTTTATTTTTATTCAAATCCTCCTTTGTTAGTAGAAAAGTGATCCCAAGTGAAAGTATGCAAAATGACCGCTGTGCCCAGCAGACAGGGAAAAGTATCCAGAGACAGAGAAAAGGAAAAATAAGGCTCAGAAGATTTTGAGACACTCTGAACAGGAAGAGATTGCGAACAGAAGAGTATAAAGATTTACAGGATGAAACATGTCTCAATTAAAAAATAATAGTATAAGTTGATAATTTACCATATTGTATAAAATATTAGTATACTTTCAGATTACAAGTAAGACAGTAACGCTTACCATACGTTGAGAGCTAAATTAGATACAAAAGTTAGTTACTAATACAATATTCACACATAAACATGTTGTCATCCTCGTCAAAACAAGCACTTTCTCCATGAGCTCACAGCATGCAATTAGAGAAAGAAATTGAATAATTATTGTCCTTCGAGTTAGAGAAGGTTTCGTTGCTATAAAACTTTGTGTCGTTATCTTCACCTCACTATTCTACAAAATGCTGCTTCTTACACTTAACAGAATCTTTCCACTGCTGCGTCTTTCATTTCGTTTTATTCATTTAAGCACGTTTGGAGCTTTCAGACTGTTATTCCATTTCTGTTGTCTCTCTTCTTCTCTTGTTGATCTGGCTATCTTTCCTGTAACAGCTAATTTTTCTTCTTTAGGGCCAGTAATACATCTCTGATTACCACATGATTATTGTAGTAGATACACCAAATAGCTGCTTACAATAAGTAATCTTTATATACGACAGACCGATTCGGTTTTATCGTCATTTTAAAGTACCGGCAATTACAATTTTGATGAGAACGATTATGGATGCCGATGTCATCCATATTAAAGTAGCTGTCTTGTACTCATGTCTACATTGATGTGATGTCCATATTGCGTCGTTAGTGGACTATTTAGTAACTGTCGCTGATTTAAAAAGATCGTAAATTATGTTAAGATGTTGCAAATAAAACGTAAATTATGACTTGACAGTTCCACTCTTACCACGCTGTATGTTTTCAAAGATTGTGAAGATGAACAGCGATATTATTTTATCAACTAAAATTTGGTACAGTTATGTTTGGTTGTTGCTTATGTTACTTCCGATTTATCCATTTTCGTGTGCTAAAAGTTCTAAAAACATTTTAAGATGGTACTTGTGTCTAAATTCTGTATGTTCGTTTAGTATTTTTTGTGGATATTTTCTCGTGTACGTATAGATGTCTGATTCCTCAAAGAATGTTTACTGCAAAACCCTTTGGTATTCAGTGCAGAATCTGTAGTGCATTTTCGATCGTATCAGCAGTGTGATTTTGATTGTTTAAGTGTATTTTGAAAAGTTTTTCTGACAACATCCAATACTTTTTGCATTGCTTAGGAATCCAAGGACTGTTTTACTGATTTTCTTAAAAGATTTGATGGAATCTTAAGACACATCTGTAACGTACCTGTTGAAGATCTTAATACACTAATGTTTAGCATATTTGTTTCCTACAATACAGCTGTCTTCTTATCCATTCAGTTGTCTTGTTAGAGGCTGAATATGTTACAACAAATATGCGAGTGGACGCTATGCTAGTCTGGAGACTTTTACGCTCACTGTTCTGTGAATACGAAATTATAATTAAGAAATTTATGAAAGCTTAGTTTGGAAGACTACAGTACAGCATTTTACCAGCATTGTAGCAATTAACTGGTACTAAATATGTAGAAAGCATAATAGGTATTAGCGGAGATATTTCTTATGGTGATTCAGAATGGTGCGCAACACTACATGAGTATTTAAGTCGGTTGCAGACTAATAATTACAGACTAACAATTATAGCTATTACAATTCATATATTTTTAGGTTGATTAGTACCTCCAAGTAGTTGTGCCAAGAACAAGTCATTGATGCTGATTTCCCCCTGGGAAGCAGGTCAGGTGTTGAACTGTGGACGCGTGAACGTGAAAGTATAATGGCAAGTGTAGTTCTCTTAGTGGTGCAATTAAGATAATGAAGAAAACATCAAATTTTTGATGATGAATGATCGACACACTAAAAAAAAAAAAAAAAAGAAACCAACACGGTGATGTTTGTATTTCTTAAGGTACCATACATTAATAATATACGGGGTGAGTCACCTAACGTTACCGCTGGATATATTTCGTAAACCACATCAAATACTTCCGAACCGTTTCCACAGACCGCACGTGAGGACAGGGCCTAGTGTAATTGTTTAATACAAACCATACAAAAATGCACAGAAGTATGTTTCTTAACACAAACCTACGTTTTTTTTAAAATGGAATCCCGTTAGTTTTGTTGGCACATCTGAACATGTAAACAAATACGTAATCAGTGCCGTTTGTTACATTGTAAAATGTTAGTTACATCCGGAGATATTTGAACCTAAAGTTGACGCTTGAGTACCACTCCTCCGCTGTTCGATCGTGTGTATTGGAGAGCACCGAAATACGTAGAGATCCAAAGGGAACGGTGATGGACCTTAGGTACAGAAGAGACTGGAACAGCTCATTACGTCCACATGCTAACACCTTTTTATTGCTCTTTTTCACTGACGCACATGTACATTACCATGAGGGGTGAGCTACAGATACACACGTGGTTTCCGTTCTCAATTACGGAGAGGAATAGAGTGTGTCCCGACATGTCAGGCCAATAGATGTTCAATATGGTGGCCATCCTTTGCTGCACACAATTGCAGTCTCTGGCGTAATGAATGTCGTACACGCTGCAGTGCATCTGGTGTAATGTCGCCGCAGGCTGCCACAATACGTTGTTTCATATCCTCTGGGGTTGTAGGCTCATCGCGGTGCACATTCTCATTTAACGTACCCCACAGAAAGAAGTCCAGAGGTGTAAGATCAGGAGAACTGGCTGGCGAATTTATGCGTTCTCCATGTCCTATGAAACGCCCGTCGAACATCCTGTCAAGGGTCAGCCTCGTGTTAATTGCGGAATGTGCAGGTGCACCATCAGGCTGATACCACATACGTCGACGCGTTTCCAGTGGAACATTTTCGAGCAACGTTGGCAGATCATTCTGTAGAAACGCGATGCATGTTGCAGTGCTCTCCGATACACACGATCGAACAGCGGAGGAGTGGTACTCAAGAGTCAACTTTAGGTTACAATACCTCCGGATGTAATTAACATTTTACAATGCAACAAACGGCACAGATTACGTATTTGTTTATATGTTCAGATGTGCTAACGAAACTAACGGGCTTTCATTTAAAAAAACGGAGGTTTGTGTTAAAAAAAAAAATACTTCCGTGCATTTTTGTATGGTTTGTATTAAACAATTACACTAGCCCCTCTCCTCACGTTCGGTCTGCCGAATCGGTTCGTCAGTATTTGATGTGGTTTACGAAATATATCCACCGGTAGCGTTAGGTGACTCACCCTGTATACACTTATAAACGTCACACCCTAACAATAACAAGGAGCCCGTTTGAACAATTTCATGGGTTCACCACGAGACTACAACAGCTTCCAAAAGAATAAAAGGAAGTGTCCACCTTACTTGCCCTTGATGTTATAGCTGTTCTTACCCTACCTGTATGAAACTGTAAAATATTGATCACTTTGTAGCTGTTTATATGAGAGATGTGCCACACACCTGCCTCGCATTTTGATGGAGCGGGAACGAATCCAGAATGAAAATTCGCATTTACCTTCCTTTTGTTTCCTCAAATAATTTGATGCGAGTGGATGGGTATTTTGTTTTCCGTAATGACACCTACGATTTCCTGATCAGTTGATTTAGAGACTATCATCCACCTTTAACGACATCAGTGACGCTGCGTTATCTCAAATCTCCTTTCCTTCCTTCTTCATACACAATTTTTCCAACTGGTTAGTCTGGTTTCTCCTCCAGACCCATCTTGTATTTCAGTTCATCAGAAATGATACGTTTCGTTATTCGTGCAGACAACACTCTTATAGAGCATATTTGGTGGTTTATAAATTGTGGTAAATTAAATTATAAGTGAATGTAATTGAAAACTACAAACGACTGTGATATCACGTTTCTGACAGGTAATGGAAATGGCCTGAGCTAATGAAGTGAAATCTATGGAATTACAAAGCACACATCATGATGTCAATACGACAGGTATTCGTTGTTCGTAAGTGAACTAACGTGTAAACACCTGTTACCTGTTTCCATTTCCTTGTAATGCTCAGATTTCATAAAAATTCAATGTAGCTTGAATATAAAGGTATATGCAACGTCTAATGGAGGACTCAACTGATTGAAGTTAGGAGCGCATATCATATTCACTTAAAATACTGACCGGAATGTTGGGCCTATAACCTCTAAATTGATGGAACGCAAATTCCTAGTGTTCTGTATTAATTCGAGTCCAGTTACCTGACCTTATGACTGCCAAGTACCCATTAACTATCTCTTATCATCCCTTGTCATTATTGTTAGCCATTTGACATGGATTACTACATTAATATTTTAACAACCGCTGTCTAATGTCCGCCGGCCGTAGTGGCCGAGTGGTTCTAGGTGCTACAGTCTGGAACCGGGTGACCGCTATGGTCGCAGGTTCGAATCCTGCCTCGGGCATGGACGTGTGTGATGTGCTTAGGGTAGTTGAGATTTTCACTGCAGCGGAGTGAGCGCTGATATGAAACTTCCTGGCAGATTAAAGCTGTGTGCCACACCGAGACTCGAACTCGGGACCTTTGCATTTCGCGGGCAAGTGCTCTACGCAGTTTTAATCCGCCAGGAAGTTTCATATCAGCGCACACTCCGCTGCAGAGTGAAAATCTCATTCTGGAAACTCCCCCTGGCCGTGGCTAAGTCATGTCTCCGCAATATCCTTTCTTTCAGGGGTGCTAGTTCTGCAAGGTTCACAGGAGAGCTTCTGTAAAGTTTGGGAGGTAGGAGACGAGGTACTGGCAGAAGTAAAGCTGTGAGGACGGGGCGTGAGTCGTGCTTGGGTAGCTCAATAAGTAGAGTCTCGGTCTGGCACACAGTTTTAATCTGCCAGGAAGTTTCATATCAGCGCTCACTGCGCTGCAGTGAAAATCTCAACTGGATTATTCCTTGGTCATATGTTCCTGTGCCCCGTGTCCTCTTCGCCGAGTGTTCAAGTTTGGGAAGTTGCCTTATTGTTATTTGTGTGCCTTATGTACGCCTTAATGTTATACCTTGGTATGAAATTATATCGCAAAAGCGAAGTCATTGTACAAAATAATCTTGGTGGTTCAGAGGTTGGAAAGTTTTGGTTGTTTTTAGTATTTACATCAACAGAAATTTTCTTAATGTTTTATGCATTAGTTGTGCAGATTATAACAAGGATTTATGAAAAATAATTATTGTGCTCCTGTGAGACTGTGAAATTTATCTGTTTTATTGCATTTAAACTGTGCAATCAAACAAACATTATTTAACACAACTGTGTATGTTTGGTAATTGTGACGCTGTTGCTTCTTGTCGTATTACTGGATGCAAATAGCACGTTCCAGCTGTCTAGGTCTGCCATTATTCCTTGGAGTTATACAGAGAATTTCCTTCGTTAATTTACCATCCATCTATACTTGTGAGAAACCAAGTCCATCTTATTTTCATTACAATTTCAATTTTGTCATCTTCAGTTGCTTGTTACAAGATTCATGTGTTTACTTTCCCTTGGGTTCTAGAAGTTAACAAGTATCTGTCCACTGTTCGTTGATAGACACTATGTTTTAGGATGCTTTCTTCCCAATTGAAAGTAGAGGTTTCAGTGACATAATTTACATGTGTAACAAAGATTGCAAATTTTCTGTTCTAAATACTTTGAAATCTATGTTTTGAGGAACATATCTATTAGAATATGTACTAAAGAAATATCACGCAATAACTGCATATCACAGCTGTATAACAAGAATGCTGTTGCATTCGTCTGATTTACGCTAAATTGAGATGCGTTCAGCGCGATTTTATGCTAATTTCACCATAGTAAACTCAGTAGCTCTAAACAACAGCTGCTACATTTATCCAAATATAAGTGAATCCACAATTACGAAAACAGTGAAATACAAAATTATAACCTTCTGCCAAATCAAGGCAGTTTTAACGCCTCTATCGTTTCCTTTCGGAGCCCTGAGTCATTGTCTTCAGCATTTCAAACTATAAGAACTCACGAACTGGTTCACGGAATTCAGGATATATTTTAAGCTCTGAGAACCGTAACGGCCCAAGGCACAGCGACAAAGCTTTGAGAAAAATAGATGTTTTCTGAAAATCAAATTTATTGACAAACTACCAGTCACATAGGTCAGGACTGTTTTTAACCAAGTATCAATATCCTAGACCTCCCACAAAACATCATTTTCCCATTTAATGTTTTGAAATATTAATTAATATCTGTGTTTACATTAATAAACTTTAGTTCATAAAATTTCCATACATAGGCTAGTCACAGTAGCGTCTTTTGACAGTTGTAAAGGGAGTAATTAATGTGAAAATAGACTCACAATATGAAGAACAGATAATAAATTCATTACACATGCATTCTTGACCTATTGCAACACTTCATAGTCCTCATTATCATCATTTTCGTTTAGCACATTGTGTGGCTTCAAGTTCAGGTAAAACAGTCGATACACGTCCGATCCTGAAATATTGCTACTGTGTACATTATGTAGACCATAAATTACGTCATTCTAGAAAGGAACTGAGTAGTACAAAGCAACCAATTTATGATTTTTGGTTTGGGTCATCATAAAAATGAATATCCGAGAAAGTTGTGGGATAGCTTTTCGTAAATATTCATGAGAGGTTTACGGGCTCGTAAATATTCATAAACACGGCGTAGGGTTACAGGTATAGATAAAACTGGTTCACTGCAAGATCAACATACGTCAGGAGCATGCATACATGCTGCCGTCTCAACGCCGATGGCAGTGTGCTTTAGGCCCTTACGGTTTTCAGTGTCTCATTAGTAGTTCTTAACTTTGGTTTTTATTAGTTGAATATGATGTCAAGGGTCGAGTAACCCGTGCAACAATTCTCGGGAAAGGCAGTCGGCATCCGTCTACTGCAGAGAAAACTGTGAACTCTGCCCCCGAAGGGAAAGACCTCTGCTTCCTGCGACCCGAGAGGCCGCCCCGCGGAAACACGACTCCTGACACAATGTCACCCCCACGGGAGAGCACGTCTCTACGCCGGCCACTGCTCCAACAGGTAGCACAGTGCCACGGTCCAGGAAAAATCTCGGTGCACGTGCCGCGTATGTCACATAGCTGATACCTAAAATATGACTCAATATGACTGGTTCCATCTCCGCATGAATTAGCAGAATATCCGTGCCGATATCAATCCGAATATTTCCCACTAACGTATTACCAATCGTAAGTTTCTTCCTGGCAGCCGCCTTACAAAACGCCAACATTTATCGGATACATCTAACATGTCAGACTAAATGATACTGTATGAATGCAGAGTCTCGCAGCGATAACACTGAATAAAATGCGGTAATTTGACGATACCTCTGTCGTGGCTCGCAAAACGACTTCTGGGACAGTTTAATAAAGAAAGCTAATAAAAATTACCGCAAAAACCCTGAATAGAGACGGTGGCTTGGAGCTCACTGCTGCGTGGGACCCAGCGATCGCGCAGTTAAAGAGGGTACATCGAACGCCGATTCAAAACATGATCATATATATTGCAATGTCACGAGCACCAGAGACGTCACAGTCGGCATCTAGCGTATCTAAGGGCACACCAACAGCCCACTGGTAGTCATACCACTTGACAATGGCCAAGGAGTGCTTGGCCGAATGCTCGTGTAGTTTTAAGCAATTGACGTGGTTGGAAACCCGAGAACATTTTATTAAACGATATTGGTTTACAAAACTAGACCATCATTTTCGAGAAACTGACAGCCTATGAAAGGGAGTAACATTTTTCCGATAATGGAAAT
Source organism: Schistocerca americana (assembly GCF_021461395.2). Classification (NCBI taxonomy): domain Eukaryota; kingdom Metazoa; phylum Arthropoda; class Insecta; order Orthoptera; family Acrididae; genus Schistocerca; species Schistocerca americana. The sequence continues at coordinate 46,790,855 of NC_060124.1, forward strand.
GAACATCTTTCTGGATAACAGCTTCTACTGCAGAAGGGCCTGCATTCCTGTCTGAAGGTATGCTCTGCTTGCATATTCCTGACTGCAGGTGTGTGCGGTAGGATTAGCTATCTAGTGGTAACTTCTGTGTGCTTTGCTAGCTGAATCTTCACAATCAGCGGAACCGATGCTCCTAATAAACATTCCTAAACTACACATTGTAAAGGTATTATTATCGACGACATCATTAATAATCGTTATTAGCAACTCATTTCCGGTGATCACTGAGTTCTGTTAGGATGTAGAAGTTTCTTTCCTACGCTCGGGAAATCCCAGGTAGATTACGTGCACAGGTTTGTCGAACAAGGTTGATCTCCCCGGTAGCGCCCTGGAAGCGAGGACAAAGGTTGAAACAATACTGCTGACGGATTAAAGTACCAACATCAAGAAAGAGTTCGTTGTTAACGAAAGTTGATAGGCGCATTTCTACGTCTGAAAGATGATTTCTAATTATATTTCGCACTAATCGCGTAAGAGTGGAATTCGTAGCGCCGCTATGAGGGTGCAAATCAGGTTTCCTTTAAATACATGCTGTAACCGTTGTGTGTATTAGTTACCTTTGAGAGTGGCCGTAGTGAGTTGATGTCACTCGAGAATGCCTTTAAAGTGACAAAGACTCCATTATCAACAACTCATTGAGTTTGTAAGAGGTCGTGTAATACCGCTACGAGAATCTGAGGGTTCTTTCTGCGATATTTCAGAAAGACTTGGCTGGAATGTAACCGCTGTATATGATTCCAGAATGAGATTTTCACTCTGCAGCGGAGTGTGCGCTGATATGAAACTTCCTGGCAGATTAAAACTGTGCACCCGACCGAGACTCGAACTCGGGACCTTTGCCTTTCGCGGGCAAGTGCTCTACCAACTGAGCTACCGAAGCACGACTCACGCCCGGTACTCACAGCTTTACTTCTGCCAGTAACTCGTCTCCTACCTTCCAAACTTTACAGAAGCTCTCCTGCGAATCTTGCAGAACTAGCACTCCTGAAAGAAAGGATATAGCGGAGACATAGCTTAGTCACAGCCTGGGGGATGTTTCCAGAATGAGATTTTCACTGTGCAGTGGAGTGTGCGCTGATATGAAACTTCCTGGCAGATTAAAACTGTGTGCCCGACTGAGACTCGAACTCGGGACCTTTGCCTTTCGTGGGCAAGTGCTCTACCAACTGAGCTACCGAAGCACGACTCACGCCCGGTACTCACAGCTTTACTTCTGCCAGTATCTCGTCTCCAACCTTCCAAACCTTACAGAAGCTCTCCTGCGAACCTTGCAGAACTAGCACTCCTGAAAGAAAGGATATAGCGGAGACATGGCTTAGCCACAGCCTGGGGGATGTTTCCACAATGAGATTTTCACTCTGCAGTGGAGTGTGCGCTGATATGAAACTTCCTGGCAGATTAAAACTGTGTGTCCGACCGAGACTCGAGCTCGGGACCTTTGCCTTTCGCGGGCAAGTGCTCTACCAACTGAGCAACCGAAGCACGACTCACGCCCGGTACTCACAGCTTTACTTCTGCCAGTATCTCGTCTCCCACGTTCCAAATTTTACAGAAGCTCTCCTGCGAACCTTGCCTTGAAGGCAAAGGTCCCGAGTTCGAGTCTCGGTCGGGCACACAGTTTTAATCTGCCAGGAAGTTGCTGTATATGATTGTTGGCAGCGATGGTCACGAGAGCGTACGGTCGCAAGAATACCGGGCTCCGGATGGCCACCTGGTACTACCAGGAGCTAAGACCATCGTGATCAGTGTATGGCTCTGGCGTATCGTACTGTATCAGTAGCATCAGTCTGAGCAGCAGTTGGCACCGCTCTGACACAGCCGACTTTTACACATAGCTTATTTTAAGGACAGCACTGATCCACATGTTGTGTAATGTACTTTGCACTCTCTCCTACCGCCAGTCGGTGTGCCAGGAACCTGGTTCGGGTGTTTAGGCGGTTTACCACACATCATTAGGTAAATACCGGGCTCGTACCCACCTCAGCTACACGATTCGCAAACATTTAAAAAATTTTCGCTCACATTATCATGCGTAGCGGGGAGATAGCAGAGGAGCGACAGAAACGGCATCAGGCCACGCCTTAAAGTAACCATGCCAAATACCTTAATTACCACGCCGACTCTAGGTCGATGCTTGCAAAAGGCGTAAGAATAAGATAATGAAGAAGACAATGGTCTATGGATTTGGATTGTTTGGGGGAAGAGACCAAACAGCGAGGTCATCGGTCTCATCGGATTAGGGAAGGACGGGGAAGGAAGTCGGCCGTGCCCTTTCAAAGGAACCATCCCGGCATTTGCCTGGAGTGATTTAGGGAAATCACGGAAAACCTAAATCAGGATGGCCGGACGTGGGATTGAACCGTCGTCCTCCCGAATGCGATTCCAGTGTGCTAACCACTGCGCCACCTCGCTCGGTCAATGGTCTATGGATAGTGTCTGTGAATAGTAATACGAAGATCATGAGTAAAAGTCATCAGCAATGACGGGTGAAAACTTCTGGTAAAAGATTCTTGTCAGAGACGGTGGAGGAGCGGATAGAAATTTAAGGCAACCTTTTGCCATTCGGCAGCGACACTGCTTATAGAAGTTGGACGAACGAACGGCTTGAGGATGACGAAGGCAATGGAGACCGCTACATTAAAGAGTCACAACGTTGCACAGGAAGCATGGCCTGTAAATGAATCAGTGTCATGTTGATCTAACCAATGGAAAAATATTCGTCATTTGTTCATATTTGTTTCCCATCCGAATCACCAGAAGTGAACTACCAGTAGGGAGATATCCACAAGAAAAAGACTGCGTAACCACCGAAAGTGTAACATTCTACTATTCGAAATGTGGTAACTATTATACACTCCTGGAAATGGAAAAAAGAACACATTGACACCGGTGTGTCAGACCCACCATACTTGCTCCGGACACTGCGAGAGGGCTGTACAAGCAATGATCACACGCACGGCACAGCGGACACACCAGGAACCGCGGTGTTGGCCGTCGAATGGCGCTAGCTGCGCAGCATTTGTGCACCGCCGCCGTCAGTGTCAGCCAGTTTGCCGTGGCATACGGAGCTCCATCGCAGTCTTTAACACTGGTAGCATGCCGCGACAGCGTGGACGTGAACCGTATGTGCAGTTGACGGACTTACAGCGAGGGCGTATAGTGGGCATGCGGGAGGCCGGGTGGACGTACCGCCGAATTGCTCAACACGTGGGGCGTGAGGTCTCCACAGTACATCGATTGTGTCGCCAGTGGTCGGCGGAAGGTGCACGTGCCCGTCGGCCTGGGACCGGACCGCAGCGACGCACGGATCCACGCCAAGACCGTAGGATCCTACGCAGTGCCGTAGGGGACCGCACCGCCACTTCCCAGCAAATTAGGGACACTGTTGCTCCTGGGGTATCGGCGAGGACCATTCGCAACCGTCTCCATGAAGCTGGGCTACGGTCCCGCACACCGTTAGGCCGTCTTCCGCTCACGCCCCAACATCGTGCAGCCCGCCTCCAGTGGTGTCGCGACAGGCGTGAATGGAGGGACGAATGGAGACGTGTCGTCTTCAGCGATGAGAGTCGCTTCTGCCTTGGTGCCAATGATGGTCGTATGCGTGTTTGGCGCCGTGCAGGTGAGCGCCACACTCAGGATTGCATACGACCGAGGCACACAGGGCCAACACCCGGCATCATGGTGTGGGGAGCGATCTCCTACACTGGCCGTACACCACTGGTGATCGTCGAGGGGACACTGAATAGTGCACGGTACATCCAAACCGTCATCGAACCCATCGTTCTACCATTCCTAGACCGGCAAGGGAACTTGCTGTTCCAACAGGACAATGCACGTCCGCATGTATCCCGTGCCACCCAACGTGCTCTAGAAGGTGTAAGTCAACTACCCTGGCCAGCAAGATCTCCGGATCTGTCCCCCATTGAGCATGTTTGGGACTGTAGTTGTTGTGCATTCCTCCAGCACAGCGGTTGACCACTGCTGGATGGTCTTTGGTGCATGTGAGGAGGCAGTACAATGTCTCAATAACGTTGATGGGCAAGTGTACCGTGTTGAAATATTGGGAGGTCTTTACACTCATGCAACACTACCCTATTAAAACCACAATACCTGTACCAGTAGAACCATGTCAGACGATGTTGTATCGTCATATGGTTTCAGGTGGGGACACGTAATGTACCTAGGAATATTGTCGAACATGATCGTTTCGGTGGTCCAAGTATTATGCTGTATGCAGGCTTTATGTTGCATTGGCATAATGAACTCCAAATTTTTGACCGGTCAACGTTTTTGTGACGCTGCTCTCCACCATAATGTGCGTGTTTTCAGGGATGCATATGGCCTTTGTTTAGGGTGGAGCACCTCAATGACCACACTGACATTATGACCAACACAAAAGGTCAACTGCCGTCTCTACATACTAGTTAGTTTTCACTATGTGAGGTCTCGCAAGAGGTCAATATTTCGATGTTTCCGTACGTCTGGTTATTGTTACCCATTAATACGCGCTCAACTGGGGGAGATTGGGTCGAATGTTAAACAAAGGGTGCACTTGGTCCGACTTTAATGTTATGTATGACAAAGAGCGACAGCATCGAAATGCTCAGACGGAGGAGCTGATGTAAAGAGAGGATATTTTGCGAATGGACTGTTCAGCCCGTTTCCGCGACTTGCAAGTACATCCCATGGCGCACGTCTGAGACAAGTTGAGGAGACATACTGCTGTATGCGGTCACGCTCAGTTATCCTGGGCTATCTCAATCGTTCGTCAAAGAGCATCATTTGAGATATACCTAGAAAGTGTGTTAAAAACGTGATACTAGCAGTCATCAACTTCCTTGTACATAAAAGTCTTGGCAAGCTGTCGGCAATTATAGAATATTCGAGAGAAGCAACGTTTCTGAATGTTGTCGATGTGACAGGCAACTTTCGCGATAGACCGTCAGACGTCACAAGTAGAAGGCGACGACATGGAGGAAGTGTATGGCAGTACTGGACGGGTAACGCAGTATTTTAAGGAAATTAATAATTTAATAATCACGGGAGATAGTTTTGTGATTGTAGGGAAATGAAGAAAAATTTAAAGTAGAATATGGACTTGGTAGTAGGAGTGAGAGAGGAGAAAGGTTAATTATGTTCTGTAATAAAGTTCAGTTAATAAAAGATAATATCCTGTTCAAAAAGTACCGAGGAAGCGATGTACTTGGAAAAGGAGTGGATACGCTGGAAAATTACAGCTGGCTGACAACATGATCAGAGATTGCGAAATAAGACATTGGAAAACGGCGTACCCAAGAGTAAATACAGACAGGAATCCTAATTTGAAAATGGTAAGGGGTAGATTGAGGTTTAAAAGAGTCGTCCCGAAGAAGGACACGTTATTTCTTTTCAGTAAAAAATGAGTTTTCGTTACAAGGACACATTTTTTTCAGTAAAATATGAGTTTCCATTTTCATACTTCCATAAAACGTTCGGTCGCACTGAAAAATTTAATTACTTTTAACTGAAATTACTTGTGTTTTGCCAAATTTATAGTTTACAATGAAGCCACATTATGGCAGAAATGCCACTGATGGAAACATACTGACGTTACACAGGGTTTCGGTGTTCAAAATACCCTACGATTACGAACTAATTTAAGGACAGAATTTGCAAAAGTAATTTTTTGTTAGTGTGTTTAACCAGGATGTTGACTGGTTTCCCCATTGCTGATTATAGCATTAAGCGTAGTCTATATATACACCTAACACAGGGAATAGTATAGTATTAGAGGCACTAAAAGATGTTTCTTAGCCTTTTTATTAACATAGTTACAGCATTCACAGAATATTATTTCTCGGCGAATTTTACTGTGCGACATCTAACTTGGCAGTTAGGGAAATATATCAATCCTTAACTACCAGTGGTGCACTAATTATTCAATAAGAGTCAGGTGGTGATCATCAACTTGTTGACCAAATGAGATATTTACGTTAAAGTGCAGAATAAATATTATATTAAGTTATTGGTTAGTCGCCTGGGTACGAAACTGGTTGTATGCACCTCTAACATAAAAAATTGCAAAATCAAGAAAAAACTAAGAGAACAGGTGAAGTTTTCAGGTCGTTTTAATTCTCCCTCCCCCTGAATAAAGATTGCACTGTAGTTTACGGCAACTGGACGAGTAAAAGCGAACCGTGTGTCCAAACAAACGTATGCACTGGAACCTATATGTATAGGCAACTGCTTTTAGTTATTGTCCTGAAATGATAGAAGCCGGTAAAATCAAACACAGTTTATTCTTCCTTTTGTAGCTGGTTTATGGTTCGGCATCAGTTTGTCTCTCAATTCAGCACTGTTCAACTCGCTTAGCTTCATTAGTTGGTTTCTTTATTTTACGAAAATTTCACTATCATTTAGTTACTTCAGAAATAGAACAGTTTTAGATATTCAATTTTTATGCGCAGTCAACTAAGAAATTAGTACGCAATGTTCTACTAATTACAGCCATTCATGTAATACTCCAGGATCTTGAAACTGTTCAGAACTCCTGATTTTACACACACTGTCTTTGTAAAATTATTTCCGATGATATCTCCATTACGAACATGACACAAATATTTCTCCCCATACCTTCCGAACTTATTTTTATTTAATCGTCGGTTTTCTGAACGGTTTGATACAGCGCATAGTGAATTCAGTCCGTGGGCCATACACTTCTCAGAAGAGCCCTTGCACCCTAAGTTCTCAACGATTTGATGGATATATTCTGATCTCCGTATTTCCATGCAGTTTTCATCCTCTACAGCTTCCTTAGTACCATGTAAGTTATTGCTCAATATCTTAAGTTCTGTCATCTTTTGGTCAGTTTTCCTCGATACATTCCTTTCTTCGCGTATTCTCCCGAGAACATGTTAATACCGTATTTTATCAGTCCACCAACAAACCAATATCCCTCTATAACACCATATCACAAGCAAACATTATTGTGGACCGTGGTCTTGCTTTTCTGTCGATTCTGATGAGGAGAAGAAGGGTATCTCTCTCACTCTCTCCTTACTTTCCAAAACATTACGAATCCTACTCTCGTTATACCACTGCGTGCTGCTGTTTATGTTACCGTATATTGGTCTGACAGAAAACGTTCGACTCCATTAACCCCTCCTTTGCTTTTCCGTTTGCAGTTTGTCCAACTTCCCTATCACGTTAAGACTTCTGACATTCCGCACACCGTCTCGTAGTTTGTTTCCCTTTCGTTAGTTATTCAGTCTTTCTCTCACCTTCCCCCGGGGTCACAAAAGGGAGAACAACCCGTAGCCTTCAGTCGATGAAGAGTTCATCATGACACTTTTACAATTACAGTGGAAACGTTGTGTGAATAAACACTGTGCGTCTTTAATGCAGTGGTTTGCATCGTTATGCCGCTGATCACTGCTGTTTCTTCCGCAGTGTCCCATTCGAGTCAAGAGGTGGTCTTGAATGTCTGTCCACTCCTCCGACGTCTTTGACAACGCCGTTGGCAGAAGAAGCGCAGCTTTTGTAGGGAAAGTCATCGGCTACCATTGCTAATGATTTTTATTCAAACCTGAAGCAGTATCTTGGCTCGAACTCGCGATGTAGGATGGTTCGACTGCTAATCAAAGACGCTACTCCTATACCGTGAGTCTGATACCTTATCTAATAATCCTTTTACTGCGTCTCCCTTTTTTATTCGCAATTTGTAACTGAGTTTCCAGTGAGATACTATCGATATTTCTATTTTATTTCTTTTTAAAAGATGTCATATTTCCTTTCAAACACGTCTAAACTGAAACATAATTCAAGAGCGATGATAATCTCGTACAGTGTATTAAAATTCAGATTATTCAAGGGGTTTTTGTGTGAGACAATCAGAATTAATAACTATTCTTTGTTTGGTCTTGCCGTTCATCAGAACCTCCCAACGACATTTTCACAAGTAGTGACCAGAAGAGTCAGAGGAAACCCTCTATATGACGGTCAAAGTAATAGTCGGCAGACGAGCTGTAGAACAGTGAAGTGCATTAAAACTTTTTCCCCTAGTGCGTCACTGAGTTTGAATCGAGGGTAAACACTTCCATACCCATATGGGTGCCATATGAGGAAGTTCCCTCCTTTCTCGATTACAGTGGTCCGTCACAAAAATAATCCATTAATTTCTGAATTTGGTAAGCCGGCCGAGCGGTTCTAGGTGCTAATGTCTGGAACCGCGCAACCGCTACGGTCGTAGATTCGAATCCTGCCTCGGGCATGGATGTGCGTGTTGTCCTTAGGTTAGTTAGCTTTAAGGATTTATAAGTTCTAGGGGACTGATGACCTCAGAACTTTAAATCCCTTAGTGTTCAGAGCCATTTGAACAATTTTTTTTAGAATTTGCTAATTACTTCTCGAGCAACACATTCCAATCGACACAAAGCAAAGAATTCTTAATTACATTCCCTTCAAGTAAACTATTTCCAGGACTCATGTGTGCCTCAGCTATCAGAAGTACACAGAAAATCGAAATAGTATAGACGGACATTTCGAGACGCCCCCATGTAGAGACACCAACCATAGAAAGATTACCCCACTATATACTGGAGGGTCACGAATGGGAAGCAGCAGTGTAAAAAGGCTCATTGTAACATCTCACTGGTCAGTAGAGTACCGGGAACAACTATTAGCATGCATTCTCTCTCGAGTTGTGATTTTATTAATGGTTTTTTCCCCACTATCCGGCGTACACTACTTAGATAAGAAAGAATGGAGTACGCATAGAGCACGCGAGCCAACGGCCTTAACGCAGGGATAACAACGCTTCCCGTCAGATTACCGATGTTAGGCGCTGTTGGGCATGGCTAACACTTGGACGGGTAACCATCCGGGTCTGCCGAGAGCTGTTGGCAAGCGGAGTGCACTCACCTCTTGCGAGGTCAATTGAGGAGCTACTTGATTGAGACATAGCAGCTCCGGTCACGAAGACTGATGACGCCCAGGAGACCGGTGTGCACACCACAAGCGCCTCCACATTGGTATCCAGGGTCACCTATCGCCAGAGGAAGACACGGCTATCGGGCAGTACTGTTCGGACGGATAGAACACACGGTAGAAGCACCCACCAAGAGTTGTGGTTTTGGTAATAGTCTCTTATCTACACAAAAGAATTTAGGCTACTCGTAGTACACAGGAACGGTTTGAAACTTCCTGGCAGATTAAAACTGTGTGCCCGACCGAGACTCGAACTCGGGACCTTTGCCTTTCGCGGGCAAGTGCTCTACCAGACGAGGTACTGGCAGAAGTAAAGCTGTGAGTACCGGTCGTGAGTCGTGCTTCGGTAGCTCAGATGGTAGAGCACTTGCCCGCGAAAGGCAAAGGTCCCGAGTTCGAGTCTCGGTCGGGCACACAGTTTTAATCTGCCAGGAAGTTTCATATCAGCGCACAGTCCGCTGCAGAGTGAAAATCTCATTCTAGGAACGGTTTATCTCAACGTGTTAGTGAGCGACTATATTCCGATCATCATTGTTGAACAGTGTCCTCATATCGTGACATGTTTCATCATAAATGTTGAACTAAGTGGCAACGGTCGAGATGTCTACAACAGAGGTGGTAGTGCGCACAGACACACACACATACACACACAAATAAGAAAAAAAAACTGTCAACTGCACAGAGTCCTGCACTCAAAAATGGTTCAAATGGCTCTGAGCACTATGGGACTTAACTTCTGAGGTCATTAATCCCCTAGAACAGAACTACTTAAACCTAACTAACTTAAGGACATCACAAACATCCATGCCCGAGGCAGGATTCGAACCTGCGGCCGTAGCGGTCGCGCGGTTCCACACTGTAGCACCTAGAACCGCTCGGCCACCCAGGCCAGCTCCTGCACCCCTCTGTTCTAGTGTGTTAGATTTGATACATACTTCCGACGGGCTGAAGAACACTGGAAAGAGAACACCCTACGTGCCACGATCCGATAGCAAATGTCTGCACTGCAGTTACCGTCCATGCATAATCACGTTACTGTGAAACCAACATCGATGTGAAATACGTCGTCAAATATCGGAAGTTTACTATCGATATGTTTAACAAATAAAAGCATAGGTGAACCTAATTGAGCTTGTTGGATTGCATAGCGGAGCTGCTCGTAAACACACGTTTGCCGAACGTGCAGAACCTCACAGTAGAATTGGCACTGAGTAACTGAACACAACGAATGATACGCTTTTGGATTAATTTAGAACCAGCAAAGATTTAAACAGGGAAATTTTTTGCATTCACATTTCCTTGTTTCAACAACTCTCAACTCCAGTAAATGATATAACCAATTGTCTTTGCATCAATGACTACCGTGTTCACATTTGTCCCCGTATTCTAAAGGTAGTGTCCTGAACACGGACGGATGAAGTTAAATCGAATTCTTTCTCTGTTGTTACACGTGAAAAAATCTCTCCCCATTAATCTCGTGTATTTCCAGGCACACTGGTTTCAGTCTTGTTAATGCCACCTCAATTCCAGGCTGTCGAAGCTTCTCATAACTCACGGTGTAAGCGGAACGTTGTCTGGTTTCCAAACGGATGATCATGAAAAACGCGGACGTAGTTTCGATGGCCGATATGCTGTGTCAACATTAGTTTCAGCTGACCTGCTTCCAGCACAGCGCAGCAGGCACGATAGCTTATCAATACTTTGTGTACAGAAGCTGCCTTCAGTCGAGCGAGAGGCTGACAATATTTCGTCCTCACTGAATAATAATAACTGCAAAAAAAATACAGCGTAGTTTGTTTGAGGTTATTCTGATGCAAACAAGGGATCTCAGTCGCAAGCGCAACAGTACACTGAGGTGACAAAAGTAATGAGATACGCTAAGCACATGTATAAACGACGGTAGTATCTGACACAAGAAGTACCGTATAAAAGGACAGTTCATTGGCGGAGCTGTCATTTGTACTCAGGCGATTTATGAGAAAAGGTTTCCGACGGGATTATGGACGCAAATTAACGGACTCTGAACGTGGAATGGTAATTGCAGCAAGACGCATGGGACATCATTTCAAAAATTGTTACGACATTCAGTATTCCGAGATCAACAGTGCCAACCGTGTGCAGAGAATACGAAATGTCAGGCATTACGTCTCACCGCAGGAAGACAGTGGCCGACGGCCTTCATTTACGTAGAGTTGTCAGCGATAACAGACGACCAATATTGAGTGAAATAACCGCAGACATCAATGTGGACGTTACAACGAACACATCCGTCAAGGTTGTGCAGGGAAATCTGGCGTTAATATGTTATAACAGCGTAGGAACTGGAAAAACAATTCCATAATGTTCGAATACAGCATTAGTATTGTGCTGCTTCATACGATGTTAGCATCAGACCCAGTCACACCCAAGAAGCTGTACTAACTTTCTTTGAGTTTTTAGCAGTTCATCGCTGGTACTCACTCAATGTTTGACGAAATACTCCTTACCAGTACACTCTTAATAACTTTCTGAAATTTACGTGAAGCCGAAAGGCGTGAATCAAATTTCAGACATTACAATGAGAATTTAGTTTCCTGGAGAAATTATGACAACAGACCCTTCAATGATTTGATAACTGTACTAAATGAAGGAGAGTCGACCAGGAAATGTTGTTATGAGTTTCGGAGAGAGTATTTGGTAACGAATGGCTGAAACAAGGGAAAGGGCACAATAGGAGACAATTGGGTTGCTTTGAGAGATGAAAAGGTGAAGGCAACAGAGAAAAATGTAGATAAATTTGGAAGACCTAGCAGAAATCGCTCGGTAACACAACAGATATCTAATTCATCTGAAGAAAGGAGAAAAAATGCAATAAATGGCCAGGCGAAACGCTATACAGTGGTCTGTAAGATTGTTAAAATTCATTCAAAAGCAAATATGGCGCAAAATATTTTTTTTTTTGTTACAAAAACCAGTTTGAACTCTCGTTGTGCTCTTAGAAACCTTTTTGTAGTTAAACATGTTTATTTTACACTGAACCTCACGCACAAGATGTCAAGTTGATAAAACTCAGCACATTGTATACGCTTGTCTTCGCTAAAATATTTAAAAACACAAAGCACATTGTACAAAAGGCCATGTCCATATACATATCGCTCACAGATTCATGATACCTGATACAAATACGGTACAGAATAGCACATCGTGTCCAGCATATGTAAACAGATGTGCTGTTGTGTACCGTCTTTGTATCACGTAACAGGCATCTGTGAGCGATATGTATATGGACATGGTCTTTTGGACACGGTACTTTGTGTTTTTAAATATTTTAGCGATGACAGATGTTTATTATGGCCTTCTTTTTATCCGCTTGACGTCTTGTGCATGAGGTTCAGCATAACATGAACATGTTTTACTATAAAACATGTTTAAGGTAACAGCAAACACTGTTCAAACCGATTCTCCTGAATAACAAAATATTTTGTGCGATCTTGGTTTTTGAGTTGGTTTTTAACAATTAAAACAGATAGCCCTTCAATACTCTCACAATGAGAACATTCCATCGATCTAAATAATATAGATCGAAAATGAAAATATGCTCAGAAGAGCTTAATATTTAATGGACAAGTGCAACGCTGTAGAAGCGAGCGTAACTAGGGGAAATACAGATGCCGCCTACATGGAAATTGAAAAGACATTTCGAGAAAAGAAAGAGCTGCACGAAAGCTGTATGAAAGCTCAGATGGTAATCTAGTACCATGAAAAGCAGAAAAATCTGAAAGTAGGAAGGAAATGTTGCGAAATATTGAAGGGATTGTAAAGCGTGCCTTGAGAAACAAACAGAGATAGGAACCCATGTCCAGAAACAACGAAACTACGGTGTCGAAGTTACAGACATAGCCCCTGCCACTAAGTCAGCATATCGGCAGCAAACATTACTTGGCACACTAACGGGCCATAGGAGAAACACCTCGCAATGTTTTTTGATATTCAGTGATCGAGATTAATTGCCACGATTGCCAGTGGAGAAGATGAAGCTACCTGTAGAGTAGAAAGGCCTCTTCTGCTATGAATTCGATGGTCTGTTGCATCGGTGGGTGACGGTTTCAGACACGTGGTTCCTCCCATAGTTTATTTTTCTCCTGGAATACTTTAAATGTAATTTTATTTTGTACAAAGGCGGACAATGAATTGCTGAAGGAAACCTGTGTCTGAAACCGTCATTCACCAAGGCTTCAGAGCATCGCTTTCGTAGGAGACAAGGCCGGCCTAGGCGGCAGCCAGCTTCATCTTCTCCACTGGCGTTCGTGGCAATCGGTGTTGATTACTGAATAACAGATGACATTGCGAGACTTTCCGCCTACAGGCCGTCAGCGTAAAAATTCACATCAGCTACCGAAGGGATGGCCTAAAGGCAGGCCGTGGCGGCTACAACTTCGACGTTCTCTAGCGGCATTGAATGACGTTTCCAGACACGGGTATCTTTCCTCTAATTGTTACTCCAGATACGCTCTACAGCCCCTCCAAGTTTGTCGCTAGATTTATGAGACGTCCTATGTAAGATTCATTCAAAATAAATGGATTAAATGAAGACGAGAAGGGCAAAAGGACACTGAGTGAAGAATTTGACGGAGTACTGGACGAAGAAGTCGAAAGAAGCCCTGTTCAGTAGGCAATATTCTCTCAGAATTGTTTAGTTTCTTTGGAGATCCACCAACGTACAAACCATTCACTCTGTTGTGCAACATATATGAGGTGAATTACCCTCAGCCTAAAGTAATGATTCTAATTGCGTGTAGGATGGTGCTGACCGGTGTATTGCCGAAGCTACAGTTTAATAAGTTAAGGCTAAAAAATACTGACTGACACAAATTATTTACTGGAGAATGGAAATACTGGAACAAGCCGACCTCACTCAGTCTGAGTTACAGAGAAATTTAGAAACCCGCTAGGAAATACAGCCCTTGGACTTATCTTAGGAGACAGGTTGAGGGACGTCAGACTTGTGTTTACTCCACTTTCGGTTTTAGAGGAAGCTATTGACAAAGTTGTCTGGAGATTCTGGAAGTATTAGAGGTTAAACGGAGGTAGCGGAAGGTTATTTACAACATGTAACAGAAACCAGACTGCAGTTATATGAGTTGAAAGACATTAAAAGGAAGCACTGGTTGTAAATGGAGGCAGACGGAGCTGTAGCCCAGTGCCGACGGTATTATGTCTGTACATAAAGCAGCAAAAGTCAAGGAGAAATTAAAATAGCGATTTAAACTTCAGAGAGAAGAAAACAAATGAAGAGGTTTGCCGACGACGTCGTAACTCCGTCAGACGCGGCAAAGGACTTGGAAGAGCAGTTGTAGGAATGGATTGTGCTTGCGGAAGATATTACAAGATGAACATCAACAAAATTAAAACAGAGGTAAAGGAATGTAGTAGAATCAAATCATACGATGCTGAGGGAACTAAATTAGAAAAAGGGACACTAACAGTACTACACGAGTTCTGTTATTTGGGCTGAAAAATTATTAATGAAGACAATGATCGATGAAGAGAGGGCATAAAATGCAGCATGGTAGCCTTAATCAAAGCAGTTCTGAGGAAAAGGAATTTCTGAACATCTAAGACAAATTGAAGGGCTAGAAAATCTTTACCGCAGCTATTTGCCGGCACTATAGCTTTGTTCTAAGTGAAACATAGACTGTAAGCATTTCAGATAAGAAGAGAATACAAGATTTTAAAGCATGTGGCTAGTGAATAAAACTGTGGATTAGACAGGTTGGTAGAGTAACTGATGAGGAGGGAAAGTTAAATTTATGACATATCTTGAAGAAAACAAGTGAATGGTTGATCGGAAGAGAGCAATTGATACGATTTGAAGTGACAAGGGTGAGGGGTTGAGGTTTGAAAACTATTTTGAGAGATCGAGAGATGCAGTTAGAAATGGATGTTCGTCGTTCTAGCAGCCAAGGAACTAAATAGGCGGAAATAAGCAGAAAATTTATCCACTGATTTTCATTTTTGTCACTATTGCTGTTGAGAATGCGAATTTGTATTCCGTCATTCACACTTGTTTGACCACAGCGGAGGCGTCTGCGTCACTATGTCGCGTGATAGTATATTTTTGCCGTACACTGCCACCAACTCAACTTTGATTTTTGCATCACAGATCCTATTCTGAACCAGAAATCGACTTACCGCACTATACTCTATCAATTGGAGGCACCGTTTCGTTGTCGCCTCTAGTGGCATGCTACGGTATTGTGATGCGAATTTCGATGTGTGTCGTGAATGCAGACATATGGCTGCAAACAAAGTAATGAACGATTATGTAACTTCATGTTTTCGAGATGATAATTACAATTTTATGACTACTTTTACGGTGTGCCGCATTTAAGAGAAACTGGAAATGAAGATTTTTTATAATTTATCACGTTACTTCAATGCTGTGTGACGGGAGTGAACGGATACGTGCGGACGCGTTAGAAATGATTTTCTGACAGTTATTGAACGTACAGTGTGCGTTGCGGGCTCACCCCTGCGGGAATTAACCAAATCAGGTCCGCTGATTGTTTGCGTGTACCGGAATCGATTAGCGAATATCATTAAATGGGTGCTTTTAATTGGCATTTCGAAGTCTTTTTCTGACTGAAGAGACACTGTTCACTTCCCAATGAAACGTTCTCGCAGCATCCCACGCACCTCTTTACCTACCCAACACAGATATTTACTCAGCCCACACTCGCGTGTTGTTCAGTAATTCTATTAATTGGTACTTCATAACTACGCATTTCATTTATACTGTATCCTTCACTGTGTTACAATTTTCGATTACACTAGGGGTGTATATGTCGTATGTGACTAGGCACGCACTGTGGAATATATTTATCTGTGTAAGTAGGCAGTTTAGGTTTTTATGTTGGTAACGCCACGTTGCGCTCTGTATGAAAATCACTGACTGTGCTGTGTGCAGTCTATGGCTGGTTTGCATTGTTGGAATATTTACTATTGTACTGTTGGGCAGCTGGATGTGAATAGCGCATAGCGTTAGGCAGCTGGAGGTGAGCCGCCAGCAGTGATGGATGTGGGGAGAGAGATGGCGGAATTTTGAGAGTGGATGATCTGGACGTGTGTCCATCAGAGACAGTAAATTTGTAATACTGGATATTGTGAACTGGTATATTATGTAATGGCTTTTGAACATTATTAAGGTAAATACATTGTTTGTTCTCTATCAAAATCTTTCATTTGCTAACTATACCTATAAGTACTTAGTGCCTTCAGTAGTTTAAATCTTTTATTTAGCTAGCAGTATTGGCTCTCGCTGTATTGCAGTAGTTCGAGTAATATTGTGGGTCAGTTTGCTGATGATCTGAATAAGTAAAGAGAGAAATGTCTGTGCACGTTCAGTTTTGCTCAGCTGTTTGAAAATCAAATAACGTAAGGGGGTTTATGAGCACAATCATTCATAAATTTTTTCAAGGGGAGGTTTCATATGGCGACCCTGCCAGGATACCTCACTGGAAACTTCTGATTTTTTCTTGTAGTTTGTGTAATTAGTGTAGCTTTTGTTTATTGCTAGTGCATAATTGTAGAGATAATCTCCTTAGTAGTTGTAGTCTTTCATTGTTGTGCAGTAAAACAGTTGTGGCATACATGTAGATTTGCACCAAGTATTTCGCAGCTGTGCTTGCGATTAACTAGATATTATTTCCAGTGCTATGTTAATGTCTTTCTTCTTTTGGCACTTCAAATTGTGCTATTCTTATTATCGTGTGAAATACGTCATAATTATGGCGTGTGAAAACGTAACACTAGGGTCCAAAGTAAACTGAGAAATGATAGTAATGACGAGCGTAACTTATCAGCATCACCGTGCACAGAATTAACAGACATTCAAAGTAGTAATTTGTTAATTGGGCATAGGGAAATGGACCGTGCGGCAAATAATGGTGTAGACAGTGAAACAATTAGTGAACAGGGAAACATGGTCGATCGATGAGTGAGCAACAGCTCACCTCAGGAATCCGAAATAACAGGAGATAATTTTGCAAATGCCGCATATTCAGGTTTTGCGTCATTACCCGTTTCTCAATCAAGTCAAGACACATTTTCTGCCTTTCAAAATGCGAATTTTGCCTGTTATGCACTGCTGATAAGCACACAGGAACAAGTTCTAGACACGAGTACATTGTTATTGCAATTCATCCAATGAATGAAATAAAATCAGGAATGAACGCGGCAACAGCTACACAAGTTAGACACAATGGAACAAAATCTTCAAAAGTTAAACACAATTGACCAAACGCTTGAACAAACTCGTAAAGATTTAACTGCTGAGTTACTTAAAATGGAATCGAAATGTCAAAAAGCCTGTAATGACGTAAAAACACAAATTTGTGAGCATTTTCAACGTATTTTTTCGCTTCATGAAAATGCATTACAGAATCACAAACCAGCCCTAAAAGAACTGCAAACTATTGTTCCTCTAAATCACGAAACCTTGCAAGCTAAAATTGACTAAGCTGCATCTACCGAATCGGTTATGCAACTTGCAAAAACTCAAGGAAACTTTTAGGACATAGTAGATACGTTTCCAACACAAATGGACACTCTGAAACATTGTTCAGAAAAACACATTGAGGAAATAAGTTCAGTATGGGAAAAAGTAGCTGAACTTTCGGATCAGTTCACTAACTTATCTACAAAGGTAGATGATAATCTGAGTGACACAAGACCGGTAGTCTTTAATGACACAGAAGAGTACGAACAAATTAGGAAATTCAAACAAAACCGGAATCAAATTAATACACAGTACAAAAGAGAAATCGGGGAAGTACAAGATCAGTTGGCACAAGTAATACAAGAATTATATATTTCAGAGGACACTCGCGCTCCAACACGGGAAGAGGGACTTAGAAATACGGAAAAGCCACAAAAAAATAACACAGGGCATTTCGGAAATTATGAAAGAAATTGGCAAGGTGCACCGAATTTTTAGATGGAACCGCCGACATGACGTAACAATGACCGATATGCGACTCACCGTCACGATGACTTTGACTATAAGCTGTTCATCACTACACATAAATTTAAAATATTTATAACTCTGGCAACGACATTCATCCACACGCGTGGCTTCATCAATTCTCTCATTGTTTTCCTCCCAACTGGTCATTAGAGCAAAGATTAGAATTTATGTGTGGCTACTTAGAGAATGAACCAGCTGTAAGTATGCGACCGGTCATTCACGATTGTCACAGTGAAGGAGAATTTTATCATGCCTCCCATTTGAGCATATTGGTCTCAAGCTACAGAAGACCAAGTGAAACATAGCATCATAATGATGAAACATTTCGAACAATCTGAATTTCCAGGTCTTGTGAAATATTTTGAAGTACCTGTCAAACCCATACAGCCCCTCAGAACTCATCCGCATTTGCTTAATCAAATGGCCTGAACATTTACAACATATTATTTTGGCAGGACAGTGCAAAGACGACATCGAAGGTTTTCAGGGACTCTTAAAAAAATTTGAAATTGACACAGACAGTCGCGGGATACGAAAACATTAAAACAATCATTACAGGTCACATCCGTCACAATTCCGCGATGACAGAAATAATAACTGGACACGACAACGCTATTCTTACAACGCAAATCGTGACCAAAACAGAGACCACCCGTATGACAACAGTTGCCAGAATAATAGTTACAGAGAAAGATCGCATTTCTGTAGTAATGAATATGACTGTGATAACCATAGAAATATGGGAACCAAAACAATTATTATCAAGAGAGACAGATAACTTCAGACGCAACAGTTTAGCACACAGTTACAATTCAAAGAGAAATTCTCCACCATGTGACCGACAAGAAAGAAACTATGGAATCTACCGACATGACGACAGACGATATAATCATAACGACAGGCCTGAATGTCATCAGAACTGGCGAGATTCAAACAGGGAAGGGCCCTCTCGACAAAGTGAATTTGTATTAGTTAGGTCTAATCCTAATTACGACGCGCGCCAACAAAGAGACAGACAATGACTCGCACCACAGGCAACCATGTGCGCCGGGTGGCGCAGAGAAAAATTACATAGACGCTAACCTTGAGAAAAATTTTAGCATTCCTTACCGACGCATACAACATGATAATTGCTTTGAAGCTGAAACTCTGCGCACTAAGAAGGGTAAAAGATTGCGTCACATTTGAAATGTAAAATCGTTTATTGAGAGATAATCTGCTTTTTAACTTAGTCTTTGCTATAAAATTTTTCACTTCACATTACTAGTACGCTTTGTCACACTTAAAAACTGTTAACTTGCAACAATGTTTTGAAGTTAACTATCCAGTCTACGAATGCATTGTTATAGTGAACAGACGACACAGTGTTATAGTCTTTGTACATTCTTGCTTGTGAGTTGCACGATTACGTAACGAGTATAAGGCTCACATACTTAGAACATTTACCACTACTGCTAATGAGATTTTAATGCAACATTTTGGTTTACTTCAAAATACATTCTGGATTCGAAGTGCTTTCTGCGAGATATCAGATGACACATTGGTTTGTTTATTTGACAGCTACACGAGTATATCACGACGCTACTAGTGTGTGACACAATTTACATTGTTGCTTTTGCGGTGTATCTGTTTTATATCTGTACAGTTTTCTGAATTTTTCTGGAAAGAAAAACATTTTTTTGTAGTAACTTTTGTGGTATAGCTACAATGAGACAGCCTTTTTCGTAGGACAACAGTACTTTAGGGTATAGTACTTTCTTGATCACGGCACTGAACGTAATAACTACTATATCTATATGCATAGCATTTCGCTTTTGTTTATTACAAGGTAAGTACATTGGCTTCTACAGAACGTTGCTTACGGACGACGATAATTACGACACTTGGCACATTTTTTACCATTAAGTAATGACAGAGATTATCTTACAACAAGACGCACAGTTTAGCACTACAGAACATGTATTTGAGTGATTAATTTTGTACTTAAAACAATTATTTTTATAGATTTTTGAATTACAAAGACAGAAAGGTTTTCCATGATACATTTCATTCCATTGCTGTAATCTGTAACACCTGAGGATACAATTACATTAATGCTAAGGGGGGTACACGCCTACTTTGTGTACTAAGTGTGTAGCGAGCGCTAGGAGCCATAGCTAATATGGTATTTGCTTATACAACATTACACATCGGTACCATATTTCTGTAACACAGAATTACACATCTATCTGATCATTTAACTGAGAGAAACAAACATTTTTTTTACGACGTCAGTGACACATGTTTACACAATTACACAGTAGGATAACTTCACACTTATGTAATTGTATTTTGTCTGTACTTTGTGAACTGTTCACATTTTTTCGGAACGATTGTGATACTGTGAGAGCTTTGAATGATGTATTTGGTATAGGATCATGATTTTTAAAGTACGTTTGAGGTGGATGACACTATTGAAATGAGGAGAGATTTTTTTTAAGTTTTGAAATTATTGGAGGAAACTACGACGATTTTGAGATTTCATTGATGTGCTATGATGTTATTATTACAATGACGATGTGTATTATGCTGTTTAGGTATGTTTATGATCAATAAGCTGATGCTATATGACGAATTTCATTATGCCACTTATTTATTATGATGAAATATTGAAGAAGTGTCGACCATAATGTTTATGTGTAAAAAGGTAAGGAATAATGAGTAGTGGTTAGGGACTCTGGTTTGTGAAAAATGGTGGTGGAAACCAACAATCGTACTTTAAGAGTTATGAAATGTGTGTACATGCGTGAATGTATCACGATGATGGCGACAATTTTTTGGACACTGTTATATTCATAGGATTTAGTTTCTACACATTTGTAATGCAAAATCTCGACCTGTGATATTTTTTTATATGACACTGTCACTTTAGCGCAAACTGCTGTCATAAATATTTCGGCACGAAAGCTAAGTGACCTTGACATGCTGCGTTATGGGCGCCCAGCTGTGCCAGTCGCCTGGAGAAAAGGCCATTAGGTGGTGAAAAAAGCGGCCTCACTATTGACATTCCTTTGTAGAAAGCATCGCAAATATGACACACTATTACTTGGAAACATATGATTATACTGTGGAGCATGTACCTTGTCCTACTTACTGAAATGCTTATGAATTGATGGGAAACATTCTTACATCTGCGTACCTGATTGTGACAAGTGTCTTTCTACGAGAGTTGAGAGAATTTATTCTGACTTATGAAATGCCACGTGGCTATTGAATGATGTTTCTATGCTTTGCTTTACATAGTTGCTTATTTCATTTGATATCTGGTTTCTAGCTGTGTTGCAGCATTGGTTATATAAAATAAAATTAAATGCATTTGCTAATGTGAACACTTTCTGTCAACAGATCTATTAAATAATAATTTTATGATCCACATTCTTCGAGAAAGGAGCACTTGGAAAGGAAAGAACAATATGAAAGGACTAATAACAGTAACTGCAAACATAATTTTCTTTTCAACTACTTGGCAATTTTTTGGTAGAATAAGTTGTTGTGG
The DNA here is from genome assembly GCF_021461395.2 of Schistocerca americana. Taxonomy (NCBI): domain Eukaryota; kingdom Metazoa; phylum Arthropoda; class Insecta; order Orthoptera; family Acrididae; genus Schistocerca; species Schistocerca americana. The sequence goes on from NC_060124.1 coordinate 46,812,397, forward strand.
TACACCACTTTAATGACATAGACACTAAGATGTGAATAGACGTTTCCCTTGTCTGCAGTGTTGTCTTTAGTGTACTATTTTTTCTGCTTGAGCCATGTCATGTTCAGATATAAGTTATTGCATTTGCTGCTGCTGCTTGCCAGGCATAGTGATACTGAATTTCACTTTGTATTACTCTGATAAGCCACTTTTACTACTGATTTATTCTTGTTGTTGCTGCACGTTGGCTCATATTAGTTGTAATGTTGCATTTACTTTGCTAATTTATATTTATTGCTACCAACTTTGCCAATTTGCATTTTTTTGTCATTGCTCTTTGTGTTAATTGTTTTGTGCTGCTGCATTGCCTTGTCCCTTAGTCTATACATCTGAGCTCAGTAGATTTAAGTTTGCTTCAGAGGGGGTAAGCTACATAAAGAATGATTTGCGATGAATTGGAAGAAATGCATTGAGAAGTTATACGAAATTTTCTTTTTTTAAAAAAAGGGGGTACTGTACAATCAAGAATAATTATTTGGAAGAGGATATCAATAGATTACAGAAAGTAGGTATTCATAGGACTTTTTGGGAATAATGATGAATGAAGGGAGATCTCCAAGAAGTAAAGAAAGTTTTGTTTGCAAAATACTGCAGGAAAACAAACCCTGTCCTTTCCTTTTGTGTTATTCTGCTAAGTGTACTTGTTTACTTGTGTTCTTCCTGTCTTTATGTATTTATCTGATAATAGTTATGTTGTAGAATTTTTTTAGTAAAGATGTTTAGACATTATTTATTCTGTTCTGTTTTAATGCTCATGTGTGAAATTAATGTATCGAAAACTATTCTCATTATTTTATTTATTTACTTATGTCATAATTCCTGTAACACTGATAAATGACCTAGTAGATAGTGTCGAAAGTTTAATGCGGCTTTTCACGGATGACACTGTGGTATACAGAGAAGTTGCAGCATTAGAAAATTGTTGCGAAATGCAGGAAGATCTGCAGTGGATTGGCACTTGGAGCAGGGAGTGGCAACTGACCCTTAACATAGACAAATGTAATGTATTGCGAATACATAGAAAGAAGGACCCTTTATTGTATGATTATAGGATAGCGGAACAAACACTGGTAGCAGTTACTTCTGTAAAATATCTGGGGGTATGCGTGCGGAACGATTTCAAGTGAATGATCATATAAAATTAATTGCTGGTATGGCGGTTACCAGGTTGAGATTCATTAGGAGAGTCCTTAGAAAATGTAGTCCATCAACAAAGGAGGTGGCTTACAAAACACTCGTTCGACCTATACTTGAGTATTGCTCATCAGTGTGGGATCCGTACCAGATCGGGTTGACGGAGGAGACAGAGAAGATCCAAAGAAGAGGGGCGCGTTTCGTCACAGGGTTATTTGGTAACCGTGATAGCGTTACGTAGATGTTTAGCAAACTCAAGTGGCGGACTCTGCAAGAGAGGCGCTCTGCATCGCGGTGTAGCTTGCTCGCCAGGTTTCGAGAGGGTGCGTTTCTGGTTGAGGTATCGAGTATATTGCTTCCCCCTACTTATACCTCCCGAAGAGATCACGAATGTAAAATTAGAGAGATTCGAGCGCGCACGGAGGCTTTCCGACAGTCGTTCTTCCCGCGAAACATACGCGACTGGAACAGAAAAGGGAGGTAATGACAGTGGCACGTAAAGTGCCCTCCGCCACACACTGTTGGGTGGCTTGCGGAGTATAAATGTGGATATAGATGTAGATGTACATGTTTATTTCTATTCTTTTGTAAAGCCTGTATTACTACAAATGTTAGCTCTATTATTATGTCTTTAATGATGTTTTCTGTACCTTTGTAATTGTATTCTCATGTTATAAAATTGAAATTGACAGCAGTTCATCAAATTAAGTAACTTGGAAGCATTCATCTCTGTGCATACATTTCTTTTGGTCACAGTATATACACAATATGTGAGATGTTTGGTCTGTTATTGTTTGTACGTGTGTTAATAATTCAGCAAGGGAGTGGTTAACAGCATTGCTGGTTCTAAGGACAATTCCAAAAACTTTGTGAGTGCACAAGTTGTAGTTCATGGACTTGCTATATTGTCCGCAAGACTCTTCGATGGTGATTCTGCACCTGCACAGTCGCAACAGATGGTTGCTGGCCGTCTCTACAAGGACTACAATGGCTGTGCGCCTTTGATGACCCACCAATACCATTATTTCTGCAAGAACTGCAGTGGCCTGCACCTCTGGTGGACCACCAAGACCGTAATCTCTAACAGGACTACAGTGGTCTGCTCTGTGATGACCTACCTATCAATATTCTGCAAAACATCGACTGACTCTGCTGTGGGTTTGCTCTGTTGTGGCCCATTACCAGTCGGCATGTCAAGAGTCAGCGTTGTCTTTCCGTTGGAAGGACAACACTACTTCTTCAGAACTGCATAGAAATCCACTACTTCCGTGTACATCTTCTTTTACTGCTCAGACTTTGAGAAATAAAAACTCCAATTACTACTGTGATGAATGATCAGGACTGTCTTTATAGACTGTGAGAAAATTTTAGCTTTTGACGAACATTGTATCGATAAGTGTGTGCATTTGATATATTTGTTATCGTCAATATAAAATATTTTTAACAAATAGGTATTGGCCAGTGCCCAAAACAATTTGTAAAACATTTTGTTCGGAGCATGGGGGCTATGTAAGTAGGCTGTTTAGGTTTATATGTTGGTAACGCCACGTAGCGCTCTGTATGAAAATCACTGACTATGCTGTGCGCAGTCTGTGGCTGGTTTGCATTGTTGGAATATTTGCTATTGTACTGTTGGGCAGTTGGATGTGAACAGCGCATAGCGTTTGGCGGTTGGATGTGAGCCGCCAGCAGTGATGGATGTGGGGAGAGAGATGGCGGAATTTTGAGAGCGGACGATCTCGACGTGTGTCCATCAGAGACAGTAAATTTGTAATATTGGATATCATGAAGTGGTATATATATATGATGACTTTAGAACATTATTAAGGTAAACACATTGTTTGGTCTCTATTAAAATCTTTCATTTGCTAACTATACCTATTAGTAGTTAGTGCCTTCAGTAGTTAGAATCTTTTATTTAGCTAGCAGTATTGGCGCTCGCTGTATTGCAGTAGTTCGAGTAACGAAAATTTTTGTGAGGTAAGTGATTCACGAAAGGTGTAGGTTATTGTTAGTCAGGGCCATTCTTTTGTACGGATTATTGAAAGTCAGATTGCTTTGTGCTAAAAATATTGTGTGTCAGTTTATTGATGATCTGAATAAGTAAAGAGAGAAATGTCTGCGCACGTTCAGTTTTGCTCAGCTGTTTGAAAATCAAATAACGTAAGCTGTTTATCAGCACAGTCATTCACAATTTTCTCTAAGGGGAGGTTTCATCAGTAATGCAAGAAGCGAGCGAGGGACAGGAACAGGTGACCACACATTGTTGATTACGTATTACGGAGAAAATGACGGAACTACTGATAAAGTAGCAGCCCGAACTCCAGTAACGTTGGATTCGGTGACTGTGTGAACTAACAAAATATTTTGCATCATGCCACCTATCTATACTAAGCGCATGACAATTTCATTCCACTCTGTTGTTAAAAAGTGTTCGTGCTACGGATGTACGCATGAACTCCTCCACACCTGTAGTGCTTTTCCTCACTGACACATTTTAGGATTGGCCACTTCACCAAATATCGGTCTAGGGTGTGCTCAGTTACATTATTTCTTTGTACCAATACACTAACGTTGTGACTATTGTGTTATTATTTGATTCTTACTAGGAAGGAAATGTTCAAAACACATTTCACAAAAGTCGGTTAATGCGAGACAGTACTGCAGTCTCGACAAAGTAATATATAACTGAGCCATGCACACTGGTATCGACATCTGCTTCGCGCCCTAATGGCGTAACTTCACCGTTCTGGCGTGCCGCGAGGTGGCGGGTCTGGGAGACGTTGCGAGTTTTGCAGTGGTTCTTAACCGAGTGTAAGACCGCTGTTACCGGGGAGACGGAGAGAGGAAGAGACGGCCACTGAGATGGGAAGTGAAGCCCGCGGTCGAATAGTGTGTTGCCTTGCACGCGGGTGCCATTACAGTGAAAGGTTGGTGTAAGGGGAAACAGAAAGTTCGGTAAAACTTCTTGGCAGATTAAAACTGTGTGACGGACCACGACTCGAACTAGGGACCTTTACCTTTCGCGGGCAAGTACCCTACCATCCGAGCTACCCAAGCACGACTCACGCCCCGTCCTCACAGCTTCACTTCTGCCAGCAGGAGAGCTTCTGTAAAGTTTGGAAGGTAGAAGACGAGGTACTGGCAGAAGTGAAGCTGTGAGGACAGGCCGTGAGTCGTGCTTGGGTAGCTCAGATGGTAGAGCACTTAACCGTGAAAGGCAAAGATCCCGAGTTCGAGTCTCGGTCCGGCACACAGTCTTAATGTGCCGGGAAGTTTCATATCAGCCCCCACTCCGCTGCAGAGTGAAAATGTCATTCTAGAAAGCTCGGTGTTTGAAAAACTGTTTTTCTGGTGCATTTCATTCACTGGCTTAGTGGATCGGACCACCGCATTCCTGGCGGTTTAATCTACCTTAACGTAGACGCCGTGCGCCTCCTGAGAGAATCCACAGTTTCCTCGTGCATTTGGCGAGACGCTAAATCGCATGGTGGCTAATGCCCCGAGTTGTTTTGGTGCTCATCACCTGTGCCTACCACCGGCGTCGTATTGCTCTCCATTTTATTAATGTTACTGTGAGTGGATTTGTTTTCAATAGATCCTCAAGATTTTCCATTCGTAACTGTTTCGCTATTAAGGCCATTGTCTCTCTAACCAAATAATTTACAAAAAATTCCTATTCAAGTCGTGATCAGTGCTCTCCAAGTGACTTCAAGGTTCGTGCAGTGTGCTAAGGATTTCGGGGGACGTCGCTGTTGTTTAACAATCTCCTTTGCCGGGCAATAGGATCGTGCTATATCTGGTTTGTTCTTAATCCAGGTTATGTATGTTCATGTTTTAATACGTATTGGTTTTAGTTATGCTTTAGATGCATGGCCTGACCATGTTCTCAAGGTGTTGCTCTCCATTGTCTTGTCTTACTCTGGTGCAAAATCTTGTTCGGCTTTTGTTACGGGGCTGCACCCGTCCCGGGCCTTAAGTTCATGTCTTAGCACCCAAAAATTTTGGGGACGCTATTTGACCTTTCTCACTATCCCTCAAGGTCAGAAATTGTAACTATTTTCTACTTAATTAATTGGTGTTGCAAATTGTATTAATTTCTTTTGTCTCTTTTAGAGCTGTCACTAAATTTGTTTAATAGGTTATTTAATCGATACCCAAATTCTAACTTAGTGTGCAATAATTGATTTAGTTTGTTTTTAAAAGTTTGTCATTAAATCCCAGCTAACTGAAGGGACTTATGTGTTTGCTTACCTTCCGCTTCCTTTGGTGAAGTGCTATTGTGCCTGTATTACCTGGACGTGTCTTGCTTAGGTGATTCCTTCGCTGTGCTGTTTCCTGCCTGGCAGAGCTTCTCGTCTTGGTTGCGAGACCTGGTACTGGAGTGGCTGTGTACTGCTGCCCACGTGTGCTTGGCACGGCTGACTCTGGCACGTTGTTTATCGCGTAGCGCGAGCTCTGATTCCATCCCTTGCCTCTGCGGGCGCCTTCCATGCCGGTTCATCAGCTACGTAAGTTGAGTTTGCCTCTCCTTCCGCAACCTTCAGCGCTAGTTTCTCAGTGTTTCACGTACTAAGACTGTGTTAGCCCCTTTATCGTTTGTGGTGATGCAATCCTGTGATATTACGGACTGACTGCTCCTGACTCAAATACTTCTTAGTGAATTGTATTTTCCCAAATTAATACAGTGTCGTAAAACGGAACACTAATAAAGATCGTTGTTCTGAAATTGTTTTGCTGACAATTGCTAACTTGGCGTTGTTTCAAATATAATTGTAAGTTTTTTACCTGTTTGGTTTTGTTCGATTCACCAGTTATTCAGTACTGAATATTTGTTCAGCACCTTATATGTCAATTCTTTAAGTGTTCTAAATGTCGTGCAGCACTGCCTCAAGAAAAAGAGTGGATTGTAGAGACAGTATTTGAACATGTAATGTTATTAACTATTTTACAATTGTTAGAATCGTTTGGGGCAAAGTACCTCTTTTTCAATTGTGATTATCTCCTTCAGAAATAAATAAATTCAAGTTGTGAGTAGTGATGAATGATGTCACCACCGGGGCTTAGCATCTCACGAGGAGTCCCAGTTCTTGTTCTATTCCTCGGAGATTTCAATAATTCCATACAAATTTTTCTGATAACACAAAACGAAAGTCGTTTAACAACAAACTTTTCCGACCCTTGGACTAACATACAAACCTGCTTTCTGCGATAATTAAGATTGATTCGCTCTATTTCTTCGTTAGTTTGACCGAACAAACCGAACAACAATCGATGCATAATACTGCAGTTAGTTTCAGACTCGGTGGTGAGTGTATCGATGTCGCTGAACAGTGTATCAAAATCATTTATTTATTTATTTTTTCGAACAGCGATGTAGAAATTTATTTTAGTTTTGTTTATTTTATTTGCGTGGCAAATATATCGGTAAAGTTTCTAGATTATTAGGCTTTCCTGCAGAATCACTGGATGGGTTTGTTATAGTCGATAACGTCTGCAGAGACCTCTTTATAACCGGTAAAGATATTTTGGAGGTCGAACATCTCGAAACATCGCATTGATGTAAATATCGACACAACTATTTAACAACGAAATTGACTTTGCAGTTCTGTTCACACTTCAACAGAAACTTGAAATATAATGGAAAAGTTCGCACATCTATCCAAATGCTCATTGGAATAGTGAAACGAATAACACGATTGACACTATCTAAATATTCATTTAACATTTGACGCTGAAAAAGACACCATACAAAACTATAACAGATTTTCCCAAAAAACCATAATAAACTCTACATAGAGCTTCAGTTTAGAGTATGTACCCACATGAGTAATTTGTAGAAATAAACCGAATTACTTTACTGAGATAAAAGTTGACGGGATCGAAAGCAGTTTTCTTTTTCCCATATGTCGCTTCAAAAAAAAAAAAAAAAAAAAACCATTTCTGTGCGATTAGTAACTGTGAAACGTTTTTCAGTGTACCGGTATTTTAAAATATTACTTATACAGAGCCGATCGTTCCAATCTCATTTCATTATGCAGCGCATGAGTAACGAATTCCAGCAAATGTTTCGTGAACGAAACTCAATTATGAAATAATTTTCAATCTGCAATTAAATTATAAAACGGACGGCTGAAACAGTAAACTGCAACTGCCTGGTAAAGCCGCAGATAATACTGTCGCCACGTAAATCTATAAAGTCAGTTAAGGCAGGCTATGTCGCATAATTCCATTCAAATTATAAAAAATTGTTTTACACAAACTTTTACGTTCCTTCATAATTGTTGATCATAGTGTACTGGCGTCAATGCACGAATGTTCTCACGTAAATTTAACCGATAGCCCATGCGATACTTCCCTCCATAAATACAAATAATTAAACGACGGGTGTTCGCTCTGTAATACACTCCTGGAAATTGAAATAAGAACACCGTGAATTCATTGTCCCAGGAAGGGGAAACTTTATTGACACATTCCTGGGGTCAGATACATCACATGATCACACTGACAGAACCACAGGCACATAGACACAGGCAACAGAGCATGCACAATGTCGGCACTAGTGCAGTGTATATCCACCTTTCGCAGCAATGCAGGCTGCTATTCTCCCATGGAGACGATCGTAGAGATGCTGGATGTAGTCCTGTGGAACGGCTTGCCATGCCATTTCCACCTGGCGCCTCAGTTGGACCAGCGTTCGTGCTGGACGTGCAGACCGCGTGAGACGACGCTTCATCCAGTCCCAAACATGCTCAATGGGGGACAGATCCGGAGATCTTGCTGGCCAGGGTAGTTGACTTACGCCTTCTAGAGCACGTTGGGTGGCACGGGATACATGCGGACGTGCATTGTCCTGTTGGAACAGCAAGTTCCCTTGCCGGTCTAGGAATGGTAGAACGATGGGTTCGATGACGGTTTGGATGTACCGTGCACTACTCAGTGTCCCCTCGACGATCACCAGTGGTGTACGGCCAGTGTAGGAGATCGCTCCCCACACCATGATGCCGGGTGTTGGCCCTGTGTGCCTCGGTCGTATGCAGTCCTGATTGTGGCGATCACCTGCACGGCGCCAAACACGCATACGACCATCATTGGCACCAAGGCAGAAGCGACTCTCATCGCTGAAGACGACACGTCTCCATTCGTCCCTCCATTCACGCCTGTCGCGACACCACTGGAGGCGGGCTGCACGATGTTGGGGCGTGAGCGGAAGACGGCCTAACGGTGTGCGGGACCGTAGCCCAGCTTCATGGAGACGGTTGCGAATGATCCTCGCCGATACCCCAGGAGCAACAGTGTCCCTAATTTGCTGGGAAGTGGCAGTGCGGTCCCCTACGGCACTGCGTAGGATCCTACGGTCTTGGCGTGCATCCGTGCGTCGCTGCGGTCCGGTCCCAGGTCGACGGGCACGTGCACCTTCCGCCGACCACTGGCGACAACATCGATGTACTGTGGAGACCTCACGCCCCACGTGTTGAGCAATTCGGCGGTACGTCCACCCGGCCTCCCGCATGCCCACTATACGCCCTCGCTCAAAGTCCGTCAACTGCACATACGGTTCACGTCCACGCTGTCGCGGCATGCTACCAGTGTTAAAGACTGCGATGGAGCTCCGTATGCCACGGCAAACTGGCTGACACTGACGGCGGCGGTGCACAAATGCTGCGCAGCTAGCGCCATTCGACGGCCAACACCGCGGTTCCTGGTGTGTCCGCTGTGCCGTGCGTGTGATCATTGCTTGTACAGCCCTCTCGCAGTGTCCGGAGCAAGTATGGTGGGTCTGACACACCGGTGTCAATGTGTTCTTTTTTCCATTTCCAGGAGTGTATATTGTTTTTGGAAGTTTCTCTCGACACTAATATAGTCCTCCTTCTTATCGCTGTTTATGTCACTCAACTCTTCCATCGTACGTTGTAATTGTTAATACCAATTCGGCAGTCCCACATCATTCACTCTCACGACGTATTATAAGTAACAAAATTTCATATCATGTAGTAATATATTTAAAACATTTTGTTCCTAATATACCACTTTGTAATGTATTAGTTACTGAAAGAAGCTATAAAAGGGTAGCGTAGGCACAGTGCTTAATTTCAGACCAGTGCAGTTCTTCAAAACCATAGTCAGTATAAGAATGATAACTTGCAATATCTTTAACACAATCAAAACACAACACAAACTGATTTCGCCTAGCGGATAGGATCGGGCCAAGAATAGTTCACAGTAATAGCTTAAAATATGTAAACCTTGGAGGACATACTGTAATTGAACATTACGAATCACCTAGAAGAAAATGACTGATTGATATATAACCAACATGGATTCAGAAAATATCGTTCTTGTGCAACACAGCTAGCTCTTTACTCCCATGAAGTAATGAGAGTTGTTAACAAGGGATCACAGATCGGTTCCATATTCCTAGATTTCCAGAAGCCTTTTGACACCGTTCCTCACAAGCGACTATTAATAAAATTACGTGATATGGAGTATCGGTTGTGTGATTTGATTCGTGATTTCCCCTCAGAAAGGTCACAGTTCGTAGTGATAGACGGTAAATTATCGAGTAGATCAGAAGTAATATCTGGCGTTCCGCATGGTAGTGTCATAGGTCCTCTGCTGTACCTGATTTACATAAATGTTCTAGGTGATAATCTGAGCACCCCCTTAGATTGTTTGCAGAAGACGCTGTAATTTACCGTTTAGTAAAATCATCAGACGATAAATTCCAATTGCAAAATGATCTAGAGAGAATTTCTGTATGGTGCGAAAAGAGTCAATTAGCACTAAACAAAGAAAAGTGTGAGGTCATCCACATGGGTACCAAAAGAAATCCGATAAATTTTGGGTATACGATAAATCACACAAATATAAGGGTTGTCAATTCAACTAAATACCTAGGAACTACAATTACGTGCAACTTAAATTCGGAAGACCACAAGATAATACTGTGGGGAATGCGAAACAAATACTGCGCTTTGTAGGCAGAACATTAGATGATGCGACAAATCCACTAAACAGACTGTCTACATTACACTTGTCCGTCCTCTGCAGGAGTATTGCTGCGCGGTATGGGTTCCTTACAAGATAGGATTGACGGATAACATCGGGAAAGTGCAAAGAAGGGCATCTCGTTTCGTGTGATCGCGCAATAGGTGTTAGAGTGTCACTGACACGGTACGCGAGTTGTGGTGGCAGTCACTGAAACAAAGATGGTTTCCTTTGATGCGAGCTCTATTTACGAAATTTCAATCACCAACTCTCTCTTGCGAATGCGAAAATATTTTGTTGACACCCACCTACGTAGGGAGAAATGATCATCATAATAAAATAAGAGAAATCAGATCTCGAACGGAAAGGTTTAATTGTCCCTTTTCCCACGCGCCATTCGATAGTGGAATGGTAGAGAAGTAGTATGAAAATGGTTCGATGAACCCTTTGCCAAGCACTTAATTGTGAATTGCAGAGTAACCATGCAGATGCAGATATGCAAGATAATGGCAATAAAATTAGCGTCCGCAATAAACTGCTGGACAGTTAACTAGGAGACAATGTTGTTGTTGTTGTTGTGGTCTTCAGTCCAGAGACTGGTTTGATGCAGCTCTCCATGCTACTCTATCCTGTGCAAGCTTCTTCATATAACAGTAACTACTGAAAGCTACATCGTTCTCAATCTGTTTAGTATATTCATCTCTTGGTATTCCTCTACGATTTTTACTCTCCAAGCAGCCCTCCAAAACTAAATTGGTGATCCCTTGATCCCTCAGAATATGTCCTACCAAGCGATTCCTTCTTCTAGTCAAGTTGTGCCACAAATTTCTCTTCTCCCCAAGTCTATTCACTACCTCCTCATTAGTTATGTGATCTACCCATTTAATCTTCAGCATTCTTCTGTAGCACCACATTTTGAAAGCTTTTATTCTCTTCTTGTCTAAACTATATATCATCCACGTTTCACATCCATATATGGCTACACTTCATGCAAGTACTTTAAAAAACGACTTCCTGACACTTAAATCTATACTCGATGTTAAAATTTTCTGTTCTTCAGAAACGATTTCCTTGCCATTGCCAGTCTACATTTTATATCCTCTCTGCTTCGACCATCATCAGTTATTTTGCTCCCCAAATAGCGATACTCATTTACTACTTTAAGCGTCTCATTTCCTAATCTAATTCCCTCAGCATCACCTGAGGCAATTCGACTACATTCCATTATCCTCGTTTTGCTTTTGTTGATGTTCATCTTATATCCTACTTTAAAGACACTGTCCATTCCGCTCAGCTGCTCTTCCAGGTCCTTTGTTGTCTCTGACAGAATTACAATGTCATCGGCGAACCTCAAGATTTTTATTTCTTCTCCTTGGATTTTAATTCCTACTCGGAAGTTTTCTTTTGTTTTTCTTTACTGCTTGCTTAATATTCAGATTGAATAACATTGGGGATAGGCTACAACCCTGTCTCACTCCCTTCCCAACCATGGCTTCCCATTCATGTCTCTCGACTCTTATAACTGCCTTCTGGTTTCTGTACAAATTGTAAATAGCCTTTCGCTCCCTGTATTTTACCCCCGGTACCTTCAGATTTTGAAAGAGAGTATTCCAGTTAACATTGTCATAAGCTTTCACTAGGAGACAAGTCTCTCATTTAATAAATGCTACTTACATTAGCACTTACCTGTATGTAGATCTATGACTACTCCCATCACCAGCTAGTCACTGAAGTGAAGCTATTATCTATCATCTACAGCACTAACTGCACGAATATTTCAATATAATTTTCTGTATCCTATGAAACAGACAACAGATCATTCTTAAGGAGTAAAATAACAAATTTACAAAGGTTCATACGCAATCAGTCGTGTTAACAGCTTAATAATAATCAAATCATTATCACTCGGACATAGACAACATATATGCACGCTCAGTTTGCCACCACAGCCTACCATGATCTCCGCAGTGTATCCACAGACCTCTACTGCGCAATATCACTGACCATCCGATACACTCAGCGCATATTATGCATTCTTCACTCAGCACTATGTTGCATCACTCGACCAGACATTTGCTGACGACTGCTGAAGAACTTAGATAGTGCTCCTCTCGTAACCTGGAAGCCCCTGTCTGACTAGAACCACAGGACTCTCGCCCAGATACAGCTACCAACCATTCCATCTGATTGTTTCTGGTTACACACAGGCACACCGCGTGCTGACCGTTAGTGAGGTCTCTCAGACTGCTCCTTGGCTCACCAGCTTGGAGAAAACTTCTCATTATTTGTTTTCCAAGAACTGGCGACACTCGACCATGGCTCCTTCCATCTCAGCTCCAGCAGCTCGCATGTTAAACACGGTTGCGAGCAGTCCGCCCTCCAGCGGCACCAGCGTGACCAGCCGCCAGGCATAACGCTGACTGTGGGCGGAACAAATATTCCATTCGACGTGGCACAAATCATGGAGCGCTTACTGAAGAGATGGTATTCACCTCCAACTGGGGACATTTCACGAAGTTGGTGTACCTAATTCAGATACTCAGATGATGTGGAGCCCAAGTGATTAGAATCCTGAAAATAGGTTCCGCTGGTTCCTTTACCTTAAGGCTTCTTCGCAATGAACAACTGTTTTGGCATAAACCACATACATGTACAACTACATCATACTCCGCAAGTCACCTAATGGTGTGTGGCGGAGGGTATCTTCGGTACCATTATCTGATCCCTCCTACCCTGTTCCATTCGCGAATAGTGCGTGTGAAGAATAATTGTCGGTAAGCCCCTGTATTGGGTCTAATTTCTCGAATTTTCTCCTCGTAGTCGATACTCGAGATATATGTTAAGTAATATGATGTTCGACTCCTCCTGAAAAATGCCGTCCAGAAATTTCAGTAGTAAATCTCTTCGTGATGCACAACGCCTCTCTTGTAACGTCTGCCAGTTGAGTTTGTTTAGCATCTCCGTAACGCTCTCTCGCCACCCAAACGAGCCCGTGACGAAACGCAACGCTCTTCGTTGGATCTCCTCTATTTCCTCTGGCAGCCCTACCTGATACGGGTCTCAGATAGATGAACAATAATCATCGGGCGAACAGGCACCTTATAAGCCACTCCGTTCGTGGATGAGTTACATTTCCTTAAGATTCTTCGGATGAAACTGTCATCTGTGTCTGTTTATCCCACTATCTGTTTTATATGGTCATTCCATTTCAGGTCGCTCTGGATTATTACGCCTAGATATTTTACGGCAGCCGCTGTCTCCAGCTGTTTGTCATCAATAGTGTAGCTGTAAAGTAGTGGATTTCTTTTTCTACATATGCGCAATGTGTTACATTTATTTACTTTCAGGGTGATCTGCCAGAGTCTTCACCATTCATGAATTCTCTACAGGTCGTTCTGCAAATTCTTACCATCTTCTGGCGTTGCTACTTTGATATTAACAACTGCATCATCTGCGAACAGCCTTAAAGAGCATTCGACTCTTCTTACTAAATCATATATATATATATATATATATATATATATATATATATATATATATATATATATATACACACTCCTGGAAATTGAAATAAGAACACCGTGAATTCATTGTCCCAGGAAGGGGAAACTTTATTGACACATTCCTGGGGTCAGATACATCACATGATCACACTGACAGAACCGCAGGCACATAGACACAGGCAACAGAGCATGCACAATGTCGGCACTAGTACAGTGTACATCCACCTTTCGCAGCAATGCAGGCTGCTATTCTCCCATGGAGACGATCGTAGAGATGCTGGATGTAGTCCTGTGGAACGGCTTGCCATGCCATTTCCACCTGGCGCCTCAGTTGGACCAGCGTTCGTGCTGGACGTGCAGACCGCGTGAGACGACGCTTCATCCAGTCCCAAACATGCTCAATGGGGGACAGATCCGGAGATCTTGCTGGCCAGCGTAGTTGACTTACGCCTTCTAGAGCACGTTGGGTGGCACGGGATACATGCGGACGTGCGTTGTCCTGTTGGAACAGCAAGTTCCCTTGCCGGTCTAGGAATGGTAGAACGATGGGTTCGATGACGGTTTGGATGTACCGTGCACTATTCAGTGTCCCCTCGACGATCACCAGTGGTGTACGGCCAGTGTAGGAGATCGCTCCCCACACCATGATGCCGGGTGTTGGCCCTGTGTGCCTCGGTCGTATGCAGTCCTGATTGTGGCGATCACCTGCACGGCGCCAAACACGCATACGACCATCATTGGCACCAAGGCAGAAGCGACTCTCATCGCTGAAGACGACACGTCTCCATTCGTCCCTCCATTCACGCCTGTCGCGACACCACTGGAGGCGGGCTGCACGATGTTGGGGCGTGAGCGGAAGACGGCCTAACGGTGTGCGGGACCGTAGCCCAGCTTCATGGAGACGGTTGCGAATGGTCCTCGCCGATACCCCAGGAGCAACAGTGTCCCTAATTTGCTGGGAAGTGGCAGTGCGGTCCCCTACGGCACTGCGTAGGATCCTACGGTCTTGGCGTGCATCCGTGCGTCGCTGCGGTCCGGTCCCAGGTCGACGGGCACGTGCACCTTCCGCCGACCACTGGCGACAACATCGATGTACTGTGGAGACCTCACGCCCCACGTGTTGAGCAATTCGGCGGTACGTCCACCCGGGCTCCCGCATGCCCACTATACGCCCTCGCTCCAAGTCCGTCAACTGCACATACGGTTCACGTCCACGCTGTCGCGGCATGCTACCAGTGTTAAAGACTGCGATGGAGCTCCGTATGCCACGGCAAACTGGCTGACACTGACGGCGGCGGTGCACAAATGCTGCGCAGCTAGCGCCATTCGACGGCCAACACCGCGGTTCCTGGTGTGTCTGCTGTGCCGTGCGTGTGATCATTGCTTGTACACCCTCTCGCAGTGTCCGGAGCAAGTATGGTGGGTCTGACACACCGGTGTCAATGTGTTCTTTTTTCCATTTCCAGGAGTGTATATATATATTTTGTGTACAGCAACGGTCCTACCACATTTCCCTTATGTACTCTAGATATCACCTTCACATCTGTCGATTCAGTTCCGTTAAGTGCGACGTGTTGAGTTCTATGTGCAAGAAAGTTTTAGATCCAGTCGCAGGTCTGCCCCGGTACTCCGTAAGCTCATATTTTTTTCATTGAACGGCAATGGCGGACGGTGACAAATGCCTTATGAATTCAAGGAACACGACTTAACTAAATTCACGAAATGAATATCTGTAAAATTTTCACACTTAACATTTTCTGTAGACTACGCTGCGTAGACCTTAACTTTCTTTAACATCATCATAGAACCAGCAGACGCTGTCATTGTGAACATCTATTGATAGACAACAATGTTAGACTGTCGTCAAGTCGCAGATTAACACTACATCATTTTTAAAGAATTTATTTTTCTTGGTGTCAGATACTTCATTGCTATTAGTTGCTGCATCAGTCACATATCTCCGTTTCCCTTGTCATTTAAAATGATAATGTAATGGACTGAAAAAGATAAAACTGTATTCACTTCAATTAATAATATTAGTCAATAGTAATGAGATTTACGAACTGGTTACTGGTTCGTCAATAAGTTGTCTGAATTCTTTAATTTTTTATTTAATGTTACAATCATATTGAAGGACAAAAATTTATCGATAATATCTACTAAATTTACATTCTATACTTATACGTATGTCGACAACTTGCAGCCGCGGTCTATGAGTAGCGTCTTTGATTCATAATCAGAACGTCTTCGGTTCTGCCACTGCTTAAATTTTGATTAATGATCAGAATTGGCGGCCAAAGAGTTCCAGCCAAAGTAGTCACCCTCATTCTGCAAAAGACTTGTCAAAGCTGGCGGAGGAGCGATTGGAGTTTGATGGCACTCTCTTGTCATAGGGGTGGGAAACTGTCCTTAAAGGCGGAAGAACCAGCAATGATCACTTGAATGAGGAAGAAGAAGGCTATTGATATCACTGCATTAAGGTGTATCCATAAGACATGTGTTATGATGATCTCTCCATTGGCGGAAGATTGCGCAATAATCCCCCAATAGAATCTCCGGAAGGGGACTGCCAAGGGGCAGGTTACCATGAGAAAAAGATTCAATAAGCAACGAAACAATAACGTTCTATGAGTTGGGGGGCGGAATGTCTAAAGCTTGAACGTGGTAGGGAAACAAGGAAACTTGAAAGGGAAATGCAGTGGCTCAATCTAGATATAGTGGGGGTCAGTGAAGTGGAGAGAAGACAACTATTTCTGGTCAGATGGTTATGGGGTAATATCAACAACAGCAGAAAATAGTGTAACGGGAGGAGGATTCGTTATGAATAGGAAGGTAGGGCGGAGGGTGTGTTACTGTGAACATTTCAGTAACAGGGTTGTTCTTATCAGAATCAACAGGATACGAACACCGATAAAGATGGTTCAGGTATACATGCCGACGTCGCAAGCTCAAGATGAAGAGATAAAGTACATGAGGATACTGAAATGGTAATACAGTACGTGAAAGGAGACGAAAATCTGATAGTCATGGGAGACGGGAATGCAGTTGTAGGGGAAGGAGTATATGGAAAGGTTACAGGAGAATATGGGCTTGGCACAAGGAATGAGAGAGGAGAAAGGCTAATTGAGTTTTGTAACAAGTTACAGCTAGTGATAGCGAATACTCTGTTCAAGAATCACAAGAGGAGGAAGTATACTTGGAAAAGGCTGGGTAATACAGGAAGATTTCCGTTAGATTAGTTCGTGGTTAGACGGAGATTCCGAAATAAGGTACTGCATTGTTATAGGGCCTCTATTGTTCCTGATCTATACTAACAACATAGGATAGAAACTGAGTAGCCCTCTTACATTGTTTGTAGTCGACGCTGTCATGTACCGCCTTGTAAAGTCATCAGATGACCAAAATGAATTCAAAATGATTTAGGTAAGATATCTGCGCGGTGCGAAAATTGGCAATTGACCCTGAATAAAGAAAGGTATGAAGTTATTCACATGAGCACTAAAAGAAATCCACTAAATTTTGAGTATGCGATAAGTCACACAAAACCGAAGGCTGTAAATTCAACTAAATACTTAGGGATTACAATTACAAATAACCTAAATTTGAACAACCACAAAGAAAATGTTGTGGGGCCTTCAAACCAAAGAATATGATTCATTGGCGGAACACTTACAAGGTGCTACAGTTTTGCTAAAGATAATGCTTACACCACGCTTATTCGCCCTAACCTGGAGTATTTATGTGCGGTGTGGCATCCGAAACAGATTGGACTGACGCATGACATCGAAAAAGTTCAAAGAAGGGCAGCTCGTTTTGTATTATCGCGAAACAGGAGAGATTGTGCCACAGACGTGATACATGAATTGGAGTGGAAACCATTAAAACAAAGGCGTTTTTCATGGCGACGTTATCTTCTCATGAAATTTCAATCACCAGTTTTCTCCTACGATAGCGAAAACATTCCGCTTGCACACACCTACATAGGGACAAATGATCATCACGTTATAATAAGAGACATCAAGGCTCGCACCGAAACATTTTACACTCGTTTTCCCTCGCGCGGTTCGAAACTGGAATGGTAGAGAGAGACCTTAAAAGTGGTTTATTGAACCCTCTGCCAGGTACTTTATTGTGAGTAGCAGAGTAATCACGTAGATGTAGATGTAGATTTAGAAGGCCCTATTGGTGTACCCTTGATGGTTGCACGACACAAATCATTACGCCTTGCCTGGGCCCGTCAACATCGACATGGGACTGTTGACGACTGAAAACATGATGCCTGTTCAGGCGAGTATCATTTCAAATTCCATCGAGTGGATGGACGTGAACGGGTATGGAGACAACCCCATGAATCCATGGACCCTGCATGTCAGCAGGGGACTATTCAAGCTGCTGGAGATTCTATAATGGTGTGGGACGTGTGTAGTTGGAGTGATAGAGGACCCCAGTTGCGTCTAGATACAATTCTGACAGGTGACACGTACGTAACCATCATGTCTGATCACCTGCATCCATTCATGTTCGTTGTGCATTCCGACAGACGTGGGCAATTACAGCAGGATAAAGGGACACCTCACACGTCCAGAACTGCTACAGACTGGCCCCAGTAACATTCTGAGTTCAAACACTTACGCTGGCCACCAGACTCCCCAGATATAAACATTATTGAGCATATGTGGGATGCTTTGCAACGTGCTGTTCCGAAGAGATGTACACCCACTTGTTTTCTTACGGATTTAATGGACAGCCCTGCAGGGTTCCCGGAGTCAATTGCCTCCAGCACCGATTCAGCCATAAATCGAGTGCCTGTCACGTCGTGTTGCGGTAGTTCTGCGCGATCGCGGGGGCTCTACATCATATGAGGCACGTGTACCAGTTTCTTCAGCTCTTCAGTGTATAAGCAAATATTATCAGTGTCGCTCACCCAGACAGCTGCGTGAAGAACCGGTTAGACTGCGATCCAATACAAGCGGCACGTCCATGTATGGCAACAGACTCCTTGTACCATAAACTCTGTACTTAATCACTGAAATACAATAATACCTCCTTCTACACAAAAAACTCATCAGATACAAGTAAGACACTTGAAATCATGATGCCAGGGACTAACCGCTCTGCGTTTGCAGACAAGATTACTAATTTTTGCTTGATTAGCAAAAGATAAGTGCCCATCAGATTACATAAATCCGCGCTGTGTCCACAATACATACGGCAGATTTCCAAGCCATCACCGAAATAAGAGTGTGATTCAGTAAAGGGTCACGTTTCCGTCTAAAGGACAGCAATCACTCCTCCAAGGCACCCCATTTGAGTCCATATTTTCGCTTGCTGCCAGAAACGATTCTAGCCTTGTTCAGGATACCAGAATCAGTTGCCTTCAATCAGCCAACAAACCCCGCACATCCCGCTGGGCCGCAAATCACTTCGCTGTCTCTCTCCCTCCCTCCTCTCTGTCTCTCTCTCTCTCTCTCTCTCTCTCTCTCTCTCACACACACACACACACACACACACACACAGACACTCACTTTCTCTTTGTCTCTCTGCAAACCGCCGCAGCAATTCTTTATATTCGCTCACTGTCGCTAAGCCATCTGCCACACACACTGCTGGCCATGCGACTACTGTCCATCGCAGCTTGCTTGCCTGTATTACCTCCGACCATGCGTGCACACTACCTGACCACGCGACACACACTGTTTGAATCGACTGTGGCGTCAGCACCCTCTCACTTACCCTTACCCATCAAGGATTAACTTAGCTACTGCCGAATCGATAAGAACCGTCCCGCCAGCCGGCCGGAGTGGCCGAGCGGTTCTAGGCGCTACAGTTTGGAACCGCGCGACCCATACGGTCGCAGGTTCGAATCCTGCCTCGGGCATGGATGTGTGTGATGTCCTTAGGTTAAAGTAGTTCTAAGTTCTAGGGGACTGATGACCTCAGAAGTTAAGTCCCATAGTGCTCAGAGCCATTTGAACCGTCCCGCCACGGCTCATGATTATTAGGCCCAAATCTTTAAAAAGTGACTACAGAACGTTTGTGGTATTTGGGGTGTACAACACACACCATGTTATTAAATTCAGTTTTGATTTGAATATTTGTCTTCATATACAAGCGCTCAGAAATACAGTTTGACTTAGTCTTAATTTTTGCAAGTATGGGAAATGAGCAATCATTCTAGCAGTTTCATTGTAAATTCACCCTCTAAGGGCCCTTCTGAGTTTACTGACACTCATATTTTCAATGTGTGTTTCCAGGAACTATAGGATTTATTAAACTTCCTGGCAGATTTAGGATTTATTGTTAAATAAGAATGCAGTAACAACCTTATGGGAATGGGTAATACTTAATACATATTTAGCACTAACCTTAAACAGATTTTTAGTCGCTACTGTTAACATTTTATTCCAAACATCACGGCTAAACAGCTGTTCTGCAATACATTACAGCACAGATAAGCACCGAAGCTATCATCTGCACCGGAAAACAGGGTGATAAACTACAATTACATTTGCACCAAGCGTTCTTTAATGTCCTCGGCTGCCGCGCCGTCCCAGAGGGGCATTCAGAGAAGAAACACCGAGCCCTCCACAGTGTAACGACCTCTAGCCGCAACACGTCGGCTGCCAGATTGTATCGTGGTGAATGCAGGCCTCCTCGCTCCTGAATTACGTGATTCTGCCTCAGATGGCTGCCGCTTTGCTCCTGCTATCCTCGCCGCGAGATGAAAGGCGAACTACTCTCTCCTGAGAGGTAACCTATTTTCCAACTCCGGTTGAAATGGCATGCAATTAGATGCCGCCGCAGGGAGATGATTAGAATATGTCCGTAATGAACTCAGAACTCGGAAGCGGCCGGGTCTTAACTCCAAGAACGAGTTTATACAACAAACTTCCGACTCTGAATTCAGGCGTCGTTGACTTTGAAGGATGTCTCGCACCTGCTAAAGATGCCCTAGAGGAGGCGAACCCTTTTAGACAGAGTCCTTCTCTGCTCAAGGTGGGACGAGTATTACGTGCCAATCTATTTCGTTAGAAAAGGAAACAAAATATTGCAAGAAATTATCTCTTTATTCCACATGTGTTATACGTTAGTTATTTCCTTAAAATATAGATTTTTTGTCTGGAAGCTAATTGTTGTGTAATATTTTACCTTAATATTGTAACATTTGGAAAACTAACAATAACTCTTCAGGTGTCGCCCTATCCTATCTTTACTGATCTTCCGTTTCGTTTTTCAGTATCAACAGTAGTGTTACCGTAGTCTGATGATCATAATTTTCATGGGTCGACTTCAGTAATAGTGGAGCACTTTCGTGTATTTTATTGCATATTTTGGGCCAATACATTTGTGTTCCGTAGAATTAGTGTAACTCCCGTGATGAAGTAGTCTTGACTTGAGCTCGAATAGGTTTTTGTATAGTATTTTACAATTGTTGGTCAGCATATCGAGTTCTTCCAGTACACAACCGTTTGTTCTTCATATGATTGTCTTTGTCAGTGGTGCTCCTGTCAGTAATGCAGCGGGATCATTTTATATCAGTGCTTGTCATATAAGAGAACGATCTGACCTATAATTGGGCGCGGTGGTGTCATGATTTTGGTTGTGAATACATAGATAGCTGTCACTGTTTACGAGTCCATCATTTCGTTGACGTTGCATGTTTGTCGTTACTAGGCTTTAGAGGAGTTTCACCGTGATATGGTCGGTTCCGCGAGTGAGACATGTAACCCCTGATGATTTTGGCACGACAGTGTCTAGTCATACGTCATCTGGGACTTAGTTTAGTAAATTTCATATTGTTATTTTTGGGAGTTTCTCTTTGGATGATAGGTGCCACTTTTGCTCAGCAATATTTATGTACCA
This sequence comes from Schistocerca americana, assembly GCF_021461395.2. Classification (NCBI taxonomy): domain Eukaryota; kingdom Metazoa; phylum Arthropoda; class Insecta; order Orthoptera; family Acrididae; genus Schistocerca; species Schistocerca americana. Next base: position 46,833,924 of record NC_060124.1, read on the forward strand.
CTACATTATTTAAGCCGTTATAAGTTTGACTATTATGTTTCCGACAATATACATTTCTTCTCGTATATTTTGTTGCCTAAGAATTTTAGTATGAATGTAATTCTTCAACCACACTATAACGCACTTATTGTTTAGCTGAGGCGTACGATACGTCACCTTCATATGAACTCGTACATCTTGTTTTCTATGACACTTTGGCTCCGCTTTATGGCAGTCTACTACATTGTTAGGCAGCAAATTTTTATTAGTGACCATGTTTTCGTTTTTTTGGTATTTTGGAGGCTACTTTTATACTTAGGACAATGAAGCACTTTATTCCTTTTTTATAATGGGACACAGTGTTCTCTATTGCCAGTTCCCACCTTTTAGCCAGTTACATTTTTAGACCCAAATTGACACATTCCACAGTTCACTTGTAGGAATGCAGTACGTCTTTACTACACCTTATTAGTATGATTAGGACCTGGTTAGCTTATCAGCTTGTCAAAGTTGTCGTTACTTCCCCATACAGCTTAGGGGGAATGTTAGAATGTTCTTACTAGAGATGAGTTTTCGTGTTCATGGAGTTACTCGCTTAAAGGGCTTCAACTTTAATGAAAGGGTGGTCTTCGCACACTTTTATATTTTCCGTAACCATGTTCCCTATCGCGTCACAACTTGCCACGTCTTATTATTTAAATGATTTGTCATCTATAGATAGATCGTTATAGTAGTGCCTTAGCACCCAGTGTAATTGTATGAAGTCGTCGGCAGAGAACTTGGAGGAATCGCCTTGCTTAGACTCGCATTGATTAAGTAGAGTTTAGGATCCTTGTGGGTTTGTTCCACTGTAGTAATACTGACCTTTTAAGTCATATAAAGGAAACCAAATAATATCTTTTTAATTTAATTCGCTGTATAATCACAAGGTAACTGTGAATATTCTTAGCGTTCGTTTGCATGCTATTTACTCTTAAAATGTCGACTACCGTTGGGTTTTGAGTCAAATTATTTTTGATGCTGTGACAACTAATTGCATCACGCTCCGTGATAGTGCCTAGGCTGTAAATATGCGTACTATTGTACTTTATAGCTTACTATGTGACATTTTACTTCAAATGAAGATTGGTCCTCATACATACTATGCGCTTCCTCATCTATTAGAATTTTACAGGGCACCTAACCTACCGTAACCTAACACATATATAAATATATACACATATATTATTGGTATTTTTCCCTTAAAGAGCGCAGTTTGACTAAACTACATGGCCAATTCCTTTTGTTTCCCTAACTTACCTCATTCGCTCGCAGTGTTTCTGTTGTAAGTAGGCTGTTTAGGTTTTTATATTGGTAACGCCATGTAGCGCTCTGTATGAAAATCACTAGCTGTGCACTGTGCAGTCTGTGGCTGGTTGGCATTGTTGGAATGTTCGCCATTGTAGTGTTGGGCAGTTGGATGTGAACAGCACGTAGCGTTGCGCAGTTGGAGGTGAGCCGCCACCAGCAGTGGTGGATGTGGGGAGAGAGATGGCGGAGTTTTTAGAGCGGATGATCTGGACGTGTGTACATCAGAGACAGTAAATTTGTAAGGCTGGATATCATTATATATATATATATATATATATATATATATATATATATATAGAGAGAGAGAGAGAGAGAGAGAGAGAGAGAGAGAGAGAGAGAGAGAGGGGGGGGGGGGGGGGGGAGAGAGAGAGAGAGAGAGAGATTTTTGAAGACTACTAAGGTAAATACATTGTTTGTCCTCTATCAAAATCTTTCATTTGCTTATAATGCCTATCAGTAGTTAGTGCCCTCAGTAGTTTGTATCTTTTATTTAGCTGGCAGTATTGGCGATCGCTGTATTGCAGAAGCTCAAGTAACAGAGATTTTGGTGAGGTAAGTGATTCATGAAAGTTATAGGTTATTGTTAGTCAGGGCCATCCTTTTGTAGGGATTATTAAAAGACAGATTGTGTGGCGCCAAAAATATTGTGTGTCAGTTTAGTGTTGATCAGAATAAGTAAAGAGAGTAATGTCTGAGTACGTTCAGTTTTGCTCAGCTGTTTGAAAAGCAAATAATATAAGAGGTTTATCAGCACAATAATTCATTAATTTTTCTAAGAGGACGTTTCATATGTCGACCCTTAGCCGAGGATACCTCACTGGAATCTTTTGATTGTTTCTTGTAGTTTGTGCAATTAGTGCAGCTATTTTTTGTTGCTAGCGCATAATTATAGAGAGAATTTCCTTTGTAGTTGTAGTTTTAAATTGTTGTGCAGTAAAACAGTTGAGGCATGCATGTAGATTTGCACCAAGTATTTCGCAGCGGGACTAGCAATTAACGAGATATTATTTTCAGTGCTATGTTAATGTGTTTTCTTATTTTGCTCTTCAAACTGTGCTTTTCTGTGTTGTCGTGTGAAAAATTGTGACAGTAATTGCTTTTTGAAAAACGTAATACTAGGCTCCAAAGTAAACTGAGAAATGACACAGAAGCCGAATCCAGTGTGTTACCGCCGCCGAGTAATGAATTAACAGACATTCAAAGTGGTAATTTGGTAATTATGCATATGGAAATGGAGCGGGTGGCAAATAATGGTGTAGACAGTGAAACAATTAGTGAACAGGGAAGCATTATCGATCGATCGGTCGGTAATAGCTCACCTCAGGAATCCGAAATGATAGGACACAATCTCGCAAATACCGAAGATTCAGGTTTTCCGTCCTCACCGTTTTCTCAAATAAGTTAAGACACATTTTCTGTTTGTCAAAATGTGAATGTTGCCGGTGCAAATTCACTGCCGAGAAGTACTGAGGAACATGTTTCAGACACCAGTACATTGTTATTACAATTAGTGCAACAAATGGGACATAAGCTTCAAAAGTTAGACACAATGGAACAAAATCAGAGACAAACACAGCAACAGCTACAAAAGTTAGACACCACACTTGAACAAACACGTGAAGGTTTAACTGCTGAGTTACTTAAAATCGAATCTAAATGTCAAAAAGTCTGTAATGACGTAAAAACACAAATTTGTGAGCATTTTGAACCTATTTTTTCGCGTCACGAAAATGCATTACAGAATCCCTAAGCAGCCATAAATAAACTGTAAACTACTGTTCATGAAAATCACGACACCTTGCAAGCTAAAATTTACTCAGTTGCATCTACCGATTCGGTGACGCAACTTGCAAAAACTCAGGAAAACTTTAAGGACACAGTAGATACGATTTCAACACAAATGGACTCTGAAACTTGGCTCAGAAAAACACACTGAGGAAATGAGTTCACTATCGCAGAAAGTAACCGAACTTTCGGATCAGTTCACTAACTTATCTACAAGGTAGATGATGATCTGAATGACACAAGACCTGTAGCCTTCAATGACAAAGAAGAATACGAACAAATTAGAAAATTGAAGCAAAATGAGAATCAAATTAATGCGCAGCACAAAAGAGAAATCCGGGAAGTACAAGATCAGTTGGCACAGGTAATACAACAATTACATGTTTCAGAGGACACTCACACTACAGCACGTGAAAAGGGACATAGAGATATAGAACAGCCACAAAATAATAACACTAGGCACTTCGGAAATTATGAAAGAAATTGGCAAGGTACACCGAATTTTGTGATGGAACCGACCAAACGAAGTAGCAATGACCGATATGCGACTCAGCGACATGATGATTTTGACTAGAAGCTGTTTATTACTACACGTAAATAAAAAACATTTAAGAATTCCGGCAATGACATTCATCCACAAGCGTGGCTCCATCAATTCTCTCATTGTTTTCCTCCCAACGGGTCATTAGAGCGCAGATTAGAATTTATTTGTGGCTCCTTAGAGAATGAACCAGCTGTAAGAATGCGATCGGTCATTCACGATTGTCGCACTAAAGAGAATTTTATCACGTCTTCCTCTCAGCATATTGGTCTCAAGCTACACAAGACCGAGTAAAACATAGCATCATAATGACGAAACATGTCGAACAATCTGAATTTTCCAGTCCTATGAAATATTTTGAAGACATGTTGCACAAGAATCAGTACCTGTCAAACCCATACTGAACCTCAGAACTCATCCGCCTTTGCATAATCAAATTGCCTGAACATTTACGACATTGGCAGGACGTTGCAAAGACGACATTGAACCTTTTCAGGGACTCTTATAAGAATTGGAAATTGACACTGACAATCGTGGGACGCGAAAACAGGAACATAACAATTACAGGTCACATCCGTCCCAATTCCGCGATGACAGAAATAATAACTGGACACGACAAGGCTATTCTTACAACGTAATTCGTGACCAAAACGGACTCCACCCATATGACAACTGTTGGCAGAGTAAAAATAATTACAGAGAAAGATTGCATTTCCATAGTAATGAGTATGACAGAGACAATCACAGAAACAGGCCATGTGGCAAGCAGAACTATTACTATTACGGGAGACAGAATAACTTCAGACGCAACGATCCACCACACAGAGATAATTCAGGGAGAAATTCTCCACCACTCAACCGACAAGAAAGAAACAACAGGAACTACCGACATGACGACAGACGATATAATCATAACGACAGACCTGTATTTCATCAGAATTGGTGGGATTCAAACGGGACTGGGCCCTCTCGGAAAGGTGAATTTGTAGAAGTTAGGTCTCCTAATCCCAATAACGACGCAGGCCAACAAAGAGATAGCAGACAATGACTTGCACCGCAGGCAGCCACGTGCGCCGGCTGGCTCTGAGAAAAATAACATAGACGCTAACCTTGATCAAAATTTCAGCATTCTTTACCGATGTACCATACACCACATGCTAATTCCGTTGAAGTTGAAACTCTGCGTACTAGAAAGAATAAAGGTTTACACCACATTTCACACGTAAAACCGTTTATTGACAGATAATCTGTTTTTAAATTTGTCTTTGCCATAAAACTTTTCACTTCACGTTACTAGTATGCTTTGCCAGTCTTAGAAACTGTTAACACGCAACAATGTTTGAAGTTAACTATCCAGGCTAGAACCTAGGGAACATATTTAGGCAGTAATTACGAATGCATTGTTATAGTGAACAGACGACACAGTGTTATTGTGTGTGTACATTTTTGCTTGTTAGTTGCACGATCACGTAATGACCATAAGGCTCACATACTTAGAACATATACCGGCACTGCTTATGAGATTTTATTGCCACATTTTGGTTTACTTGAAAAGACATTCTTTATTTGAAGTACATTCTGTGAGGATGACGCTACTAATGTGTGACACAATTTACATTGTTGCTTTTGTGCTATATCTGCTTTATATCTGCACAGTTTCTCTGAATTCTTCCGGAAAGTAAATCATGTTTTAGTAGTAACTTTTGTGATATAGCTACAATGAGAGAGCCTTTTTCGTAGCACAACAATGCGTTACAGTGTAGTAATCTCTTTATCACGGTACTGTACGTAATAACTACGATATCTATATGCATAGCATTTCCCTTTTGTTTATTACGAGGTAATTACATTGACTTCTGCAGAACTTTGCTTACAGGGGACGATAACTACGACACTTCGACGGAATTATCTTATAAGACGCACAGTTTAGCGCTACAGTACTCGTATTTGAGTGATTAATTGTGTACTTAAAACATTTATTTTTAAAGATTTTTGAATTACAAAGATACAAAGGCTTTCCGTGATATAGGCGTATTTCATTCCATTGCTGTGATCTGTAACACCTGAGGGTACAATTACTTTAATCCTGAAGGGGTACACGCCTACTTTGTGTGCTAAGTGTGTAGCGAGCGCCAGGAGCCCTAGCTAATATAGTATTTGCTTATACAACTTTACACATGGGTACCATATTTTTCTAACACAGAATTACACAGCTATCTGATTATTTAACAGAGAAACAAACATTTTTTTACTACGTCAGTGACACATGTTTACGCAATTACACGGTTGGATAACTTCACACTTATGAAATTGTATTTTGTCTGTACTTTGCGATCTGTTCATATTTATTCGGAACTATTGTGATACTATGAGAGCTTTGGATGATGTATTTAGTATGGGATCATGATTTTTAAAGTACGTTTCAGGTAGATGACACTATTGAAATGAGCGTTTGGCGTCATTGGCCGGGAGGCCCCTCGCGGGGCAGGTCCGGCCGCCATATCGCAGACTATTGAAATGAACAGATGGGAGCCCACCTGTGCCACCTGCCTGGAGAAAAAGCCATTAGGTGAAAAAAAAGAGACCATTATCATCACTATTGACATTTCTTTGTAGAAAGCATCGCAAATACGACACGCTCGAACTTGAAAACATATGATTACACTGTGGAGCTCTTAACTTATGATATTTACTAAAATTCCTAATGAAATAATGAGAAACATTTTACATCTATTGTCTTTCTAGTTGAGAGATTTCTCAATTTGTTTAATATCTAGTTTCTAGCTGCACTGCAGCATTAGTTAAAATAAAATATAATAAATGTACTAATATAGATATGTTATGCCTACAGATACAGTAAATAATAATTTTATGATACACTTCCAAAAAAAAAAAAAACGAAGGAGCACAAAAAGACATTTCCCTTCACAGGAATTGCATACATAATTTTTGTCAGTGACTGGGTAACTTGTTTTGTTGTGTAAGCAAGGTGATGTATCACTCTTGTGTTAAAATGTGACATAGTTATTGGACATTTCCTATGTTCACTGTAATATTTTTTTCTGCTTGAGCTTTGTCATGTTTAGATATAAGTTATTGCACTTGCTGCTGCTGTTTGCCAGGCGTAGTGTTACTGAATTTCACTTTGTATTACTCTGTTATGCCAGTTTTACTACTGATTTATTTTTCTTGTTTGCTGCGGATTGCCTTATATTAGTTGTAAGGTTGCATTTGCTTTGATAATTTAGATATACTGCTGCTTGATTTGCCAATTTGCATTGTTTTCATTGCTGTTTGTGTTAATTTGTTGTGCGTTGCTGCATTGCCTCGTCCCGTAGTATATATATCTGAGCTCAGTAGATTTAAGTTAGCTTCTACATCTACATCTACATTTATACTCCGCAAGCCACCCAACGGTGTGTGGCGGAGGGCACTTTACGTGCTACTGTCATTACCTCCCTTTCCTGTTCCAGTCGCGTATGGTTCGCGGGAAGAACGACTGTCTGAAAGCCTCCGTGCGCGCTCTAATCTCTCTAATTTTACATTCGTGATCTCCTCGGGAGGTATAAGTAGGGGGAAGCAATATATTCGATACCTCATCCAGAAACGCACCCTCTCGAAACCTGGCGAGCAAGCTACACCGCGATGCAGAGCGCCTCTCTTGCAGAGTCTGCCACTTGAGTTTATTAAACATCTCCGTAACGCTATCATGGTTACCAAATAACCCTGTGACGAAATGCGCCGCTCTTCTTTGGATCTTCTCTATCTCCTCCGTCAGACCGATCTGGTACGGATCCCACACTGATGAGCAATACTCAAGTATAGGTCAAACGAGTGTTTTGTAAGCCACCTCCGTTGTTGATGGACTACATTTTCTAAGCACTCTCCCAATGAATCTCAACCTGGTACCTGCCGTACCAACAATTAATTTTATATGATCATTCCACTTCAAATCGTTCCGCGTGCATACTCCCAGATATTTTACAGAAGTAACTGCTACCAGAGATTGTTTCGCTATCATATAATCATACAATAAAGGATCCTTCTTTCTATGTATTCGCAATACATTACATTTGTCTATGTTAAGGGTCAGTTGCCACTCCCTGCACCAAGTGCCTATCCGCTGCAGATCTTCCTGCATTTCGCTACAATTTTCTAATGCTGCAACTTCTCTGTATACTACAGCATCATCCGCGAAAAGCCGCATGGAACTTCAGACACTATCTACTAGGTCATTTATATATATTGTGAAAAGCAATGGTCCCATAACACTCCCCTGTGGCACGCCAGAGGTTACTTTAACGTCTGTAGACGTCTCTCCATTGATAACAACATGCTGTGTTCTGTTTGCTAAAAACTCTTCAATCCAGCTACACAGCTGGTCTGATATTCCGTAGGCTCTTACTTTGTTTATCAGGCGACAGTGCGGAACTGTATCGAACGCCTTCCGGAAGTCAAGAAAAATAGCATCTACCTGGGAGCCTGTATCTAATATTTTCTGGGTGTCATGAACAAATAAAGCGAGTTGGGTCTCACACGATCGCTGTTTCCGGAATCCATGTTGATTCCTACATAGTAGATTCTGGGTTTCCAAAAACGACATGATACTCGAGCAAAAAACATGTTCTAAAATTCTACAACAGATCGACGTCAGAGATATAGGTCTATAGTTTTGCGCATCTGCTCGACGACCCTTCTTGAAGACTGGGACTATCTGTGCTCTTTTCCAATCATTTGGAACCCTCCGTTCCTCTAGAGACTTGCGGTACACGGCTGTTAGAAGGGGGGGCAAGTTTTTTCGCGTACTCTGTGTAGAATCGAATTGGTATCCCGTCAGGTCCAGTGGACTTTCCTCTATTGAGTGATCCCAGTTGCTTTTCTATTCCTTGGACACTTATTTCGATGTCAGCCATTTTTTCGTTTGTGCGAGGATTTAGAGAAGGAACTGCAGTGCGGTCTTCCTCTGTGAAACAGCTTTGGAAAAAGGTGTTTAGTATTTCAGCTTTACGCGTGTCATCCTCTGTTTCAATGCCATCATCATCCCGTAGTGTCTGGATATGCTGTTTCGAGCCACTTACTGATTTAACGTAAGACCAGAACTTCCTAGGATTTTCTGTCAAGTCGGTACATAGAATTTTACTTTCGAATCCACTGAACGCTTCAAGCATAGCCCTCCTTACGCTTTGACATCTTTTAGCTTCTGTTTGTCTGAGAGGTTTTGGCTGCGTTTAAACTTGGAGTGGAGCTCTCTTTGCTTTCGCAGTAGTTTCCTAACTTTGTTGTTGTACCACGGTGGGTTTTTCCCGTCCCTCACAGTTTTACTCGGCACGTACCTGTCTAAAACGCATTTTACGATTGCTTAAGAGGGGGGAGGCTATATAAGAGAATGAGTTGTGATGAATTGGAAGTAATGCATTAACAACGTACAAAAAAAAAGTGAAATAAGAGGAAACATCTATGAAATGAAGTTTTGGATTGGACTGCAGTACCAAATGTCACACTGAAAACAAACCCTGTCTTGTCCTTTTGTGGTATTCCACTGTGTGTCTGTGTACCTTGTGTATATGTTTTATTCCTGTCTTTATGTGTTTATCTGATAAGACTTATGTTGTAGAATTTTTCTAATTCTAAGCTACATTCACTATGATGAGGAATACTGTTATCCTCAAATATAATTTGCATTTATAATATGTTATTTACTTTGTAAAGATGTTTAGACATTATTGATTCTGTTCTGTTTCACTGATCATGTGTGAAGTTGATGTTTCAAAGGTTATTCTGATCTTTTATGTATTTACTTATGTCATAATTCCTGTAACACTGATGTATATGTTTATTTATATTCTTTTGTAAAGCCTGTGTTACTACAAATGTTATCTGTATTGTTATGTTCTTTATTGATGTATTTTTTACCTTTGTAATTGTAATCTCATGTAAATTTATAATTGTATAGGCACCAGTTCTTCAAATTACGTTTCATTTCAGTGCACACGTTTCTGTTGGTCATAGTATACGCATAATATGTTGCTTGCGCGTGTGTTAATAATTCAGCAAGGGACTGGTTAACAGCACTGCTGGTTCTAAGGACATACTAAACAGTTGGTGAGTGCACAAGTGGTGGTTTATGGACACTCTATACTGTCCGCAAGACTCTTCAATGGTGATTGTTCACGTGCACAGTCGCAACAGATGGCTGCTGCCCGTCTCTATAAGGACTGAAGTGGGTCTGCACCTTTGATTGCCCACTAATACCATAATTTCTTCAAGGACTGCAGTGGGTCTGCACCTCTGGTGGCCCACCAATACCATAATCTCTACCAGGACTACAGTGGGTCTGCTCTGTGGTGACCTAACTACCAATATTCTTCAAAACTTCGACTGACTCTACAGTGGATTTGCTCTTTTGTGACCCATTACCTGTCTGCATGTCAAGAGTCTGCACTGTCTTTCCTTTGGAAGGACAACACTACTTCTTCAAGACTGCATAGAAATCCACTACTCCTGTGTGCATTTTCTTTCACTGCTCAGACTTTGGGAAAAAAACACTGCAATTTTACTGTGATGAATGATCAGGACTGTCTTTATGGACTGTGAGAAAATTTTACTTTTTGACCAATATTGTATCAACAAGTGTGTGCATTTGATACGTTTGTTATTGTAATTATGGAAAAAATTTTCAAATCTGTATTGTCCACTGTATTGTGGGGAGTATGGGGGCTGTGTAAGTAGGCTGATTAGGTTTTAATGTTGGTATATGGGGAGTATGGGGGCAATGTAAGTAGGCTGTTTAGGTTTTTATGTTGGTATGTAGTCTGTATGAAAATCACTGGCTGTGCTGTGTGCAGCCTGTGGCTGGTTGGCATTGTTGGAATGTTCGCCATTGTAGTGTTGGGCAGTTGGATGTGAACAGCGCATAGCGTTGCGCAGATGGAGGTGAGCCGCCAGCAGTGGTGGATGTGGGGAGAGAGATGGCGAAGTTTTGAGAGCGGATGGTCTGGACGTGTGTCCATCAGAGACAGTAAATATGTAAGACTGGATATCATGAACTGATATATATGTATATTGATTTTTGAACTCTTTTAAGGTAAATACATTGTTTGTTCTCTATCAAAATCTTTGATTTGCTTATAATGCCTATCAGTAGTTAGTGCCTTCAGTAGTTTGAATCCTTTATTTAGCTGGCAGTATTGGTGCTCGCTGAATTGCAGTAGTTCGAGTAACGGAGATTCTTGTGAGGTAAGCAAATAATGTAAGAGGTTTATCAGCACAGTAACTCATTAATTCTTCTAAGGGGACGTTTCACTGTTTCCGGTCTTTGTCCATGCTTTTTGTCGGCTTCGTGTCTTCGGCTTCATCTTGGTTACCTTTTTGGTTGGCATATTTCTCTAATCTTCCGGCCGAGATCTTTTTTGCGTTCTTCGTTCCATTTTCCGCCCGTTCGTTTGTCAGAGTGTATCCCACGTAGTCTACTTTTCTTAATGACGTGAATTTAATTCTGTCGTTTATTGTGTTTAGTGTGTTGTTGAGTTTGACCAGGTCGATTTTTACCTCTGCCATCCATTTCTTGTTTCTAGTAGTTACCCAGTCAAAGATTTTTTGGTCAGTCTGTCTGATGGCGTTCTGTATAGAATTTTAGTCTGATTTTTCTAATCTTGTCTGTGATTGTCTCCGTATGTTTGTATAGATCCTCTGTAGGTTTCTTGATCCGTATTCCATTATTAATAGTTGCGCCAAATATTTTCCTAAGTATTTTACGATCTACTTTTTCTAGCTGTCTGGTACGTGTATGCCCTACGATTAATGTGGTATCTGCTGCTTACACTGCTTCGGGGAGCACTACCGTGTCGTAATGGCGTAATTTGGATTTTTGCGAGGTAGACTTCTTCTTGTAATGATTCCACACTACTTTTTATGCCTCGTCCAGTTTAGTTTCCCTTTATTCGTTTGAGTCTCTGTTATGTCAGCTCATTTGTAATGTTCACCGAGGTATTTGAAGTTTGCATTATTGTAAATCGTGACGTACTTTGTGTTCAGAGATGAGAATTTCTTTGTGCTCATCAACTGTGTCTTTCGTAAGAGATCTGTAGTCCAGTTTTGGAAGCGATTTCGTGTAGTTTTTCAATACCTTCATTTGTTTAGTGTATACCTTTCGTGACAATCGGCAAATCGTCTGCAAAGGCCAAGCATTTAATCTATAGGTTTCCTAAGGTTATCCCCTGCTGCGATATTTCCCATTCTTTTATTACTTTGTCTAATACTAGATTGAAATGGAGAGGTGAGAGACCATCGCCTTGTCTAACACCTGTGCGAATTTCAAAGGGCTCTGATAGTTCCCCACACAACTTTACTTGAAAGGTCGTGTTGGGCCATGTTTTGTTGTTTACTTTGTATTCATATATAGTTTTGAAGACAGTTTCCCGGTCAAAAGAGTCTTACGCCTTTTTGAAGTCGACAAAGATAATGATAAGGTTCTGTTTGTGTTGTAAAATTATTTTCAGGCTCCAAATTCATTCCGCGAAAGACCGCCCTTTACGGAAGCCTACTTGGTATTCCCCCATCAAGTGGTCGGTCTGGCATTTTAGTCTGTTTAGTAAAGCTAAGGGTATTCCTCTGTAGTTTTTCGGGTCAGTCTTGTCACTTTTTTGTGTAGTGGGTATATCAGGGCAGTTTTCCAGATGTCAGGAATTTTCATGGTTTCCCAGATATCTACCAAGATTCTGTGGATGTCTTTGGTGAGTTCTGGGTCTTGTAACTTCCAGATATCCACGATGATGCCGTCTTCTCCTGGTTCTCTACGATTCTTGAAGAACTTCATTATTTCATTAACTTCTTCTAGAGTTGGAGGTTCAATACCTGGATTGTACGTGCTCATTTCTGTCATCAGCTCTTCCATAGGGTGATCCGTGTTGAGGAGTTTTACAAATTACTTGGCCAGATTGTCACAATTGCTTTTGGTATTGGTTTCTAGGGTTCCACCCGGTCTTCTGACGCAGAAATTGGGTTGTTTATATCCAGTCACATTTTCTCTGAACGTTCTGTAAAAGTTTCTTGTATTGTTCTTCGTGAAATCCGATTCGATCTCCGTCAGTCGCCGTTCATCATACTGTTGTTTTTCACTGCGAATGATTTAGCTTCATTGTTTCTTTCTTTTCAGGAAGTTCATCCAATTCTCTGGGGATTTATGACTACTAAATTTCCATGGTCAATAGCTTGGTCACATGTGTGATTCCACCAGTGGTGTTTCCTTGTGCGGGGTACTTGTGCTAGTTTCATGGCCTCTCGGATTCTTCCTGAAAGTTGTATCCGGTCTGTCGTTTTCTCCATCTTAATTTTGTCTAATATTTGTGTCTAGTTTAAAGCAAGGTCTTCTGGATCTGGTCTAACAATTTTGTTCTGCTGGAGCTTTTTCTTGGGCAAAAGACGAATCCTGATCTCTAGTAGGTTGTGATCTGAGTCAAAGTAGCCACTTCGTTTGTCTATGGTCAAAATTTCTTTTTGTGAGGCTTTCTGGACTATTACATGGTCAATTTGTAGTTCCTAATTTCCGCTGGGGAATTTCCATGTGTTAAGTTTCCGTGTTGGTTTCTTGAATTTTGTAGACATAATGGCGAGGTATTGGCTTTTGCAAAAGTCTATTAGGTGTTTTCCGTTTTTGTTTGTGTCCTTGTGTGGAGTATGTTTTCCTGTGGTATGTCTGTATTCCTCTTCTTTTCGGAGTTTAACTCTGAAGTCTCCCAGTATCATTTTGACTATATGTGCAGGAATTTTCCTGGTAGTTTCTTCCATTGTCGTCCTAAAGTCGCCAATTTCGTCTGGGTTCATCCAGTTGTAGTCATTAGTCGATGCATGTGCGTTGATTATTGTGTAAGATTTGTTGCCTGATTTCACTGTAATGGTGCTGATTCTTTCGTTTGGTCCGTGATAGACCTGTGTACTGCAAATCTTGTGCCAGAAAGCCGTAGGTTTTCCAGTTGTCTCGATGCTTTTCCTTTTTATATTCTAAAGTTCTCAGTGTTGAAATGGTCTTTGTCTGTGAATCATGTTTCTTGCAGTGCACATAGTTTGATTTGATATTTTCCGGTAATGTCTGTGCGTTGTTTCATCTTTCCTGTCTTCATCAGTGTGTTCACGTTGTGTGTACCGATGTAGTGTTTGCGTTTGGTCTTGAGGAAGTTTGAGAAGCTCCGATTCATCGCATAATGTCCGTCCGCACCTGGAATCTGATGCTCAATACGATTCCAGTCTATTGACTGAGGCCTGGAGTAATGAGAATTTTCTCATTGTACCAAAATGAGGCTTAGTAGTTGGATATATGGCATGCTTCCGAGTACAACCTGACTTTTCAGATCAGGAGGTTGGCTGAGGCCACCACTGACATTTGGAACAGACGCATTGAAACTTCTTTATTAAAAATTTGAACTTAGACTGGAATAACTGAAAAGATGAAACTTCTTAATTTAATTCTGAAACTGCTGAGTGAATCTGAACGTACTGAGCCTGTGATATTTTATCACTTCAACACTGACCTACAGAATTTTCCCTGAAAAACAGAATTAAGACTTCTCCTATTCATTAGTTACCCACGATATTCAAGGGTAACGCCATCTGGTGGCTTTAACTCAAAAGAATGACCCTGAATTACTAGAAATAAGCTATACATTTCATAAGTCACTTAACTCACAAAAATCTTCCTTATTCGAACTACAGCAATGCCGCAAGCACCAATACAGCCAGATAAATAAAAGATTCCAACTATTGAAGGATCTAACCACTGATAAGCACGTGGTTACGAAAGGAAAGATTTTGTTGCAAAGCAAACAATGTATTATTACTTTAATAATGTGAAATACAGATCAAAAGAAATATATAATCGACGGTGACATACAGTTCCAAAAATTATATAATCATGAATAATATTCAATCTCCAAGTCGGACACGTACTACTCACTTCCAACCTCCATCACTACTGGCTGTTCACCTCCAACAGCCACCACTGCTGACTGTTAACTTCCAACTGCTAGTCTGACCAGCCACAGAGTCTCTTACAGAATGCGCACAACACTGTCAGAGATATTAAAGCAAAGTGCAATATAGCGCTGCCAACATCCAAACATATAATCAGCCTACTTACTGCCTTTTGTAGATTCCCACTGATGGAACAGATACTACTAGTAGTTTTGGTCCGCCCCTAGTATATCATTTCCTTGGTAACACCTATATCTTAGAGGCATTCCCATATCCGTCACCTGAGGAGGCGCTCGGTTGCAGGTCTACTATATATATATATATATATATATATATATATATATATATATATATATATATATATATATATATATATACGAGCTAAGGAGGAGCTTTGTTTCAAAGGAGGTCTTCATTGCATACTGTCTACTGCTGGCCTTTCTAATGTATTTACATGTTCCCTTGTAAATCTGTGTTGTTAAATAGTCTTATGAATAACAAATATGTACTCATGTCTTAGTTTACTGTGCCGGATGTACAAAGAGATTTGGTTTAACATTACTAACAAAAATGTACTCATGTTTTAGTCTATTGTGCTGGATGTGCACAAAGTTTTGATTTAACCGACTACTATCATTTTTAAGCGTATGCGGTGTTATGGCTACCCGGCGCCTTCTGAAACCTTCCTTTGTACACCCTTATATACTACATATATATTCTTTTATTATAGAGGGCCTCAAGACGGCATAATGAAAAGCCGAAACTGGTTGCTTTCAGAATAAAATAAAATAATTTATAAATGATAGAGCACAGCAATCAGCCGCCTTTTTTGGCAGGTTTTATTATGCAAATTCAGATTTCGGCTAGTGCCTAGCCATTATCACAGATCTTTTAATACAGTATTCAAATAACTGTGACTGTCGCACGAACAACAGGGAACTAACATGCATTGAGATTTAAAAAAATAGTGCGTTGATAATGGGTAGACACTAGACGAAATCAGGTTTTGCGTAATGAAACCTGCAAAAGAAGGACGATTGATTGCTGTCCTCTATCACTTATAAATCACATGACAGTAGCTGAGTACATCCACTTTTCTAATGGAAGGTAACATGATGAAATAAAATAATATCATAAAGTATACAGCTGTTGGTGAATTTCATTTTCATTTATAATTACCTACTAGCCGATGTCCCCTAGCCATGATGGACAAACAGAGAAGGAAATGATTATGTTTGGTTACTTGGAGACCAATTGCAGCCATTAACGGACTTCATGTTATGGACCACTGAACGCCATATCACTCGACCACAATTGTTAGCGACTGGTTTCAAGAACATATTTGACAGTTCGGGCAAATGATCCGACCACCAAGATCACTCTACATGAATCCAATCGAACATTTGTGGGACATAACCTAGAGGTCAGTTTGTGTACAAAATCCTGTAGCGGCTGACCCGTTTCAAGTTCTCAATGAAACTTACAGAAATTTATGGTTTACATGCCAATGTGGCCATCATATATCGGGCAAACCATCAGAACAGTCCATGAAAGTTGTATTAAATGCGAACGACACATTATGTCGGAGCTCGCAGACTAGTACCTAAGGATTAGACTCTGCAAGAATATCCACGAATTGTTCTCATCTGGTAATAAAAAAAAAAGCACATTGAAATTAATACAGTGTAATTCATCTTCCGTGTGACTCATGGCAGAAACTGAGAAGCTCATCGCTTCCAGTCTCTGAATTGGTTAAAAGAAGCAAAATTGAGAAAGAGAAAATAATAATGTAAACAAAAGGGCGGACAACAAGTCGGAAAAAAGAAACGCTATCGCTGCAGAACAGCCACGTGCCAAAAGCGCCGTCAGGATGCGAACCCAGCACAGAACTCCCAGCACGAGGCAGACCGCGTAAGCGGCTAAGATACCGGCTCATGTCTACGTTATCAGTCCTGCCCGGATTCTGTGAACGAGTACCTCGAAAACGTCGAAGCTGGTCGAATGTTCACGTGCTACAGTCGTGAGCATCTACGGAAACTGATAGAGGGACAGTAAAACAACCTCTAGACGCTAAATGGTCGGACGTCCACAACTCTTCAAAGAATGTGGGGTTCCCTTTTTAAAAGAGATGTGTGCTAATTATTTTTATATGTTCAGTGTTAATATTTTACGCACTCCTCAGTTGTTTACATCCTTAAGAGTTTCATTTGCCTTCTGAACTAGGTGTTCTTCTTTGTTACAGGTGATAATTTTAATGTCATCAGCATATACAATTCCTACTTCTTGTTTTGTATTATCTGAAAAACCACTGACCTATATTAGTGGCAGAACTAGTTTTGACACCCTTCCTTTCGGTATTATGTATTATATAAAGTGATTCACTCACTAGCTACTTCTCTTGCCCATTGTATTTTATTTCATGTATCAGTATCTTACAATCAACTGCGTCAAAACCCTTGACCAGATGTAAGTGTATGATCGTAACACATTGAAGTGACAGAAGTCATTGGATAGCGATATGTGCATATACAAATGGCAGTAACGTCGTGTCATTTGTACTCAGGTGATCCATATGTAAAGGCTACCCACCTGATAACACAGGCCAACGAACCAACGATTCTTTTTTTTTTTTTGGAAAACGCTTTTTACTTTGAGAACTGATCTTTATAGATTTTCATGAGCTGGATCCAAATCTACCCTTAGTTTTTTGTATCACCCACAGTTTCCGAGAAACATGCGTTTTACTATATAATACAAAAATCGTATACTACACGGTAAACGGGGAAATTAATGAAACGGTTTATTGCAACATAAGCATGGCTTGTGTATACAATGAACTACTTAAAACAATGATATGTGTTAACAGTGGTTTCACTTGTAAGCTGCAATTGGTTTGCATTTTCTTTCTCTTTTTTCTTTGAAGCTTCTTGGGTAGCATTTTCTACGACGAGTCGCTTGCTGAACTTCTCCGTGAAGTGACCAACGGTAGTGTCCGTCATATTTATGTTCCAGTTGACTTGGTAGCGTTTTTCCATCACTTTAAAGTCCAGGTGAAAACGCTCTCCTTGCTGCTCAGTAACATCTCTCATATTGTTATGGAAGTAATCAAGATGACTGTTCAAAAAGTGATCTTTCAGGCTTATTAAACTTCGTAAAGTTTTTAACTTTTCTAACACTGTAGTTATAATAGAAACATATTCTGAGTCTTTTTCATGTCCTAATAACTTTGTCACGACTTACTCTAGTAATATCCAAGCATTTAGATCGTTGTGGATTCATCGTTAACATCAAACATAAATTTTCCAATGTCAGGTCGGACAAAGACGCCTTCTTTTAGTTTAGCTTCTGAAAGATATGGAAACTTTTGGCAGAGATACTTAAAACGGGGTCCATCGTTAGGCAAAGTCTTGACAAACTGTTTCATTAGGCTTAACTTTATATATAGAGGTGGTAGTAGCACGTTTCCTGGATCTACAAGGTTTTTGAGTAGAATGATCTTCTAACTAGGTTTTTAAAGACTCCCTCACACGACAGTTCTTTCTGCACCAGTGTTGAGCCCTAGCCCTAATGTCCCATTCACACAACAAACATGAGAATTTGGTAAAGCCACCTTGCTGACCAAACAGCATGCATATTACTTTTAGATCGCCACATATCATCCAACAATGAGCAGATTAGCCGATTTTATTTAGCACTATTTCTAGGTTTTCATAGTTTTACTTCATATTTACAAAATGTCCAATAGGTATAGATGCATACATTTTACCATTGTGTAGTAAAACAGCCTTTAAACTAGTTTTGGATGAAACAATAAACAATCTGAGTATACAATTTGGGCTCTGTATTGCAATGAAATACACCATCAACTGGTTCATCAAAATCAGATTGTACAACAGAAAATACTTCTGTTGGAATAGAATTTAAATCATCTAGTGGTTAAGGTACTGGCAAATATACACCATGCCCTACTGGTTGGGTGGCTGACTGAAGGTTAGGGTAGCTTATTAGCTAAATGTTTTTCGAATTATGAACAGTAATATCAACACTGAAAAAGTAGCAATCATCTGAATGATTTCTTTTCTCCCTCCATATCATAGTAAGAGCAGATCTAAAAGCGTTTTTTCTCCGTTTTGGGCCATTTTATCAGATCTTAAACACACACATAACACACCTTATGTGGCGCCAAAGATTTATCTTGACCACAAAGTTTAGATCCAAAGCATGATAGATAAACCTTTTTCACAAGGTCGGCAATGTTTCTTTGGTGTTTTTCAATCACAAATTCACCACAAATATAACAAGAACTGTCAGCAGCGTTTTTACAACCACGATTGGACATTGTACTGAGCACATGTACAGGAAACGGGAAAGTGAGGTTAGGTTGACAGTGAATAAAACACCACATGTTAACACAAAAATTGAATCGAACTTTTTTTGCAAGCAAATGTTTTTCAGCAGAGCTACCAACGTCATGTACATTAATTACACCTTTTTAAATTATTTAATAAATTTACCTGTAAAATGTGAAGAAATGGTGGGTGATACAGTTTTTTAAGTATCTTATTTGGATTTACAACCCTAAAGTACATAATAATAAGGTATTTTCAGCAAAAAAGTTTTTCCGTCATTGGCCTGTGTCATGGCTGCATGACGGAAATTAATAAGACTTTGAACGCGGCATTGCAGTTGGAGATATACGCTTGGGACGTTCCATTTCGGAAATCTTTAGTGAATTCAATATTGCGAGATTGACTGTGACGAGAGTACCAAATGTTAGACACTGTCTCTCACCACGGACTAGGCAGTGGGCGATTTCCCTCACTTAACGGCCGAGAGCATGTGCGTCAGCGCAGAGTTGTCAGTGGTTCAAAGTGGTTCAAATGGCTTTGAGCACCATGCGACTTAACTTCTGAGGTAATCATTCGCCTAGAACTTAGAACTAATTAAACCTAACTAACCTAAGGACATCACACACACGTCCATGCCCGAGGCAGGATTTGAACCTACGACCGTAGCGGTCGCGCGGTTCCAGACAGTAGCGCCTAGAACCGCACGGCCACTCCGGCCGGCTAGTTGTCAGTGCTAACAATGAACAATGCGTGATATTACCGCAGAAATCAATGTGGGACGTACGACGAAAGTATCCATTAGGAGAATGCGCCGAAATATGGCGTCAAAGGGCTACGGCAACAGACGACCAACGCAAGTGCCTTTGCTAACAACATGTCGCCTCCTGGGTTCCTGACTTTATCGGTTAGAACCTAGGTGAGTTGAAAACTATTGTCTGGTCACATGAGTGGTCTGATCAGGTAAGTCCCAGTTTCAGCTGGTTAGAACTCACGGTTGCTTACGAATGTGGCGCTGATCCTACGAATTAAGGACCGAAGTTGTCAACAAGGCACTGTGCAATCTGTTGGTGGCAGTGTAAGTGTGCGGACTGTGTTCACATGGAATTAACTGGATTCTCTGGCCCAACTAAATCAACCATTGACTGGAAATGATTATGTTCATCTACTTGGAGACCATCTGCATCCATTCATGGACTTCAGGGTCCCAAACAACGATGTTATGTCACCGGTCCACAACCGTGTGCGATTGGCTTTAAGAACAATCTGGACAGTATGAGCGAATGATTTGGCAGCGCACAACACCCGACATGAATCCCATCGAACACTTATGGGAGATAATGGAGATATCTGTATGTGAACAACATCTTGCACCGACCATACTTTCCAATTATAGACGGCTATAGAGGGAGTACGGCTCAATATCCCTGCAGGGGACTTTCGACGACCCGTTGAGTCCACGCCACGTAGAGTTGCTGCAATAAGCAAGGACATCCGACGCGATGCTGGCCATGACTTCTGTCACCTCCGTCGACAGCGGTCCCTGTTGAGCGCTTCATGCACCATAAAATTAAAATTAGTGCGTAAACTCCAAGGCTATATGGACTTCTTTTGTGCTATTTTGTAAGTAGAAAATGGTCTATTGCTTGTCAGCTTCGGTCGTTACGACACCACACTGCCAAGCGTAGTGACATCGTCTTCTGTGAAGGTGGCACCACCACTCAAACTGAAAAGCAAATATATCAACATACGCTCTAAGGAAACGACGCACCACGAACGAATTTTCGGAATAAGTCAGAAATCGGTATATGTGATATACATGTACAGACAAACAAAAGATTGAAATTTCATAAAAATCGGATCGTTTATTCAAGAACTGGAGCTTCGAAAATTGAGCAAGTCAATAACGCAGAGGTCCACTTCTGGCCCTTATGCAAGCGGTTATTGAGTTTTGCATTGATCGATGAAGTTATCCAATGTCTTCCAGAGGGATATCGTGGCAACGTCCAACTGGAGCGTTACATCCTTAAATTCCCGAGATGGTTGAACGGCCCAGCCCAAAATGCGCTGACATTCAGAACTGAGGACAGATCTAGTGACCTTCTGACCAAGGTAGTGTTCGTGAAGCACGAATGAAAACAGCAGAAACACCTGCCACATGCGGACGAGCGTTACCTTGCTGAAATGTAAGCCACCTATGGCTCACCATGAAGGGCAACAAAGTGGGGCGTAGAATACCGCCTTGCTGCAAGGGTGCCACAAATGACAACCAAAGATGTCCTGTTATGAAAAGATGTGATACCCCAGACCATCACTCCTGGTTGTCGGGCCGTATGGTGGGCGACAGTGAGATTGGTATCTCACAGCCGTCTTCGGTGTCTCCACACACGTCTTCGCTAGTCATTGGAACTCGTCCCTGAAGACAATTCTACTCAAGTCAATGAGACTCTAGGCCCAGTGCGCCCGAAACCACTTCGCACGGGCCTATTGTTGTATGGAGATCACTGCTAGTCGACGGAGGTAATGTGAGCCCCCTGTCTGTAAGCCACCAGTCGTTGATACCAGTGGTCGGTGAAGCACAGTTTCACGTCGGATTGCTTCATTCTTGACGCTGTGTTGGACCACCGTACATCCACTCCTACAAAACCGTCGAAGAGAAGCATGGCTGCTTTTCAAATGTTAGTCGATTCGCCAATTACTTCAACTGGGTGCTTTGATCCCATCTGCGCATCCTCTCTCAAACGCTGACAATCTGCTTGTATTGTCCACATGCCTATTGCGAGGCGCCGGCTGCTGTGACCGAGTGGTTCTAGGCTTTTCAGTCTGGAACCACGTGACCGCTACGGTAGTAGGTTCGAATCCTGCCCCGGGCAGGGATGTGTGTGATGTCCTTAGGTTAGTTAGGTTTAAGTAGTTATAAGTTCTAGGGGACTGATGACCTCAGATGTTAAGTCCCATAGTGCTTAGAGCCATTTGAACCATTTGTTGCAAGGCGTAGCTACTGCCCAACTGATTACACGGAATCAAATTCACAAAAACTTTACGCTTGATGTCAACACGTCTTCTTTTTATTATCCTTGACAGATGCGCGGAGAAATTGGGCTGCAGCGCCATATGCTCATCCATCGCCCCCCCCCCCCCCGCCCCCAAGCTTACGAGGCAGCCTGCTCCAATACACCTCCAGCGTATAACTACTGTTCCATTTAATGTTATTGTACACTCATGTCTCTAGGGCTCTCTACCTGACAAGTTCCAGTAGGCATGTGCACGAAATACCAAGCTTCATCATACACGATTCAATGTTTATTATGTAGAAACTACAGCAGTCTATAGTAGCAAGTATTAGTTTATGCAATGACCGGTTTCTATCACAACGATCGTCTTCAGAATAATTTCTGTCCTTAAAGTCAACAAGGACGTAAATCAATCTGAAGATGGTTATTACAATTCAGACCAGTCACTGAATAAAACGAATAATTTTTGATACAGCCTCTTGCAGTATTTTCAATCTGTGGATCGCTGTTATCTTCAACGCGACAACGTCACCCCCTGTAAAAGTTTATTGGTGAGACAATGCCGATCAACCGTTGATTCTTAATGTGGTGTTACTATGGGAATTGTGAGCACTCGGAAGGTATGTTTTAAATTGCAGGACTCCCTTTGAACAAGAGAGTCCTCTACCAGTCACAGCGACAACACAAGCAAACAATAGTCGCAAACAGCCTTCAGGTCCACGCGAAATAAACTATCAGCAGTAAGTGTCTGCGCAGTAAAAGCCTGTCCATTATTCCGAAGTACTGGGCGGATAAAAGCCAGGGCGGCTGAAGTCGATCGCGCAATGAGAGCCGCAATGACGAGAGCTCCAGAGCTCCAATTCCTGGCGCAGTTCCAGGTCAGCGGCTGACCCCGTACAGCCCTCCCACGCAGTATCTTGATGCCGCCTGCACAAAATTTGTTTCGATGCAATCTGGTGGGAGTTCTGAATCGGTTTCAGATCGGAATACCTTTCTGAAAATAACTCTTCACAAAGGGAAAACCTGTTTGTTAACATAATACTCAAAGTACACAGGATATAAAATCGACTGTGATTTATGTATATTCAGATTTAAAAATTTAAAAACATTTCAGTGTTATCAGGAAAGGACACTTAATATGGAAAAAATGCATTATACTGCACAAAACGTTGGTGGTGTACCACTTAACGACAACAGTAAGCACGATAATTACGAATTCAATACAAACAACACTGGAAACATACCTTCTGTGTCTGGCTTTAACGTAACATTCACTGCGTACCCTCAGTTAAATAATGACCATTAGTACAGACATTATCGACAGATTATACGAGACAAAACGTGAGAATTTTATGTTTCGATACGATATAGATGCAGTTGGGGAAATTATTTAAAAAAGGCTGATTCCTCATTAGTAGCCGCTGAAAAATTTTCTTCCAGCTAATAAAACGAACGATGAATATTCTGAGGCTACGTTTCATAAGCGTGTACTTATTTATTGAGTAATATTCCAGGGACGGTGGAGAGGTAATATGCACATAATAGTTTCAAGAATTGCGAGCTCTTCGCACATTACCGTGGCTATACTAAAGTGAAATACGATCAGTCCAGAGTTTATCACAGTCTCCAGTTCGTAGCGATCGAAACGATGCAGGCAAATCCCCAAAACATTTTTAGTGTAATGCGTTAAAAAAGTGCTACACTTTTTTGATCGCTGTAAAAACTATACCAGTTTCGATTAACTAAATCATACTGATGAGGAAGATTAGGTAGTTTTAAGAGGAGAAAATCTATTGTACGTTTTAGTACTATTGACAGAAAAATTTTGCGTAAATTATGTCTTGTCAATGTGAAACAGCATCGCAGGGACATCTTTCCCACGTACGCAGGGACATCTTTGCAGCGTAGAAGAGGACTGATGTTGCTTTTTCGCTTTAGGAAACACATCTGCAATCATATATAGCTGATTTAACGCACGTGTAGTTAGTAAAATATTTTCTGACAAAACAGATAACTTTTTCATATTGAGATTTTCACTCTGCAGCGGAGTGTGCGCCGATATGAAACTTCCTGGCAGATTAAAACTGTGTGCCCGACCGAGACTCGAAATCGGGACCTTTGCCTTTCACGGGCAAGTGCTCTACCAACTGATCTACCGAAGCACGACTCACGCCCGGTACTCACAGCTTTACTTCTGCCAGTACCTCGTCTCCTACCTTCCAAACTTTACAGAAGTTCTCCTGCGAACCTTGCAGAACTAGCACTCCTGAAAGAAAGGATATTGCGGAGACATGGCTTAGCCACAGCCTGGGGGATGTTTCCAGAACGAGATTTTCACTCTGCAGCGGAGTGTGCGCTGATATGAAACTTCCTGGCAGATTAAAACTGTGTGCCCGACCGAGCGCTGATATGAAACTTCCTGGCAGATTAAAACTGTGTGCCCGACCGAAACTCGAACTCGGGACCTTTGCCTTTCACGGGAAAGTGCTCTACCAACTGTGCTACCGAAGCACGACTCACGCCCGGTACTCACAGCTTTACTTCTGCCAGTACCTCGTCTCCTACCTTCCAAACTTTACAGAAGTTCTCCTGCGAAAGGCAAGGGTCCCGAGTTCGAGTCTCGGTCGGGCACACAGTTTTAATCTGCCAGAAAGTTTCAGATAACTTTTTATCTAAGAGAAACTGCATTTGCCATTGAATGTACACAGACGATAATCTGAAATGGATTTGCCGTTTGGAAAGACAATGTTCCTTAGACGCCGAGCAATTAATTGTTCTTCGTGAAGTGTGTGCTTATGATGGCTCTGGCCTTTTACGAGCTCTGCAGAATTTGCAGCACCTATTTTCTGGGTGTTTAACACTTTCACTGCGCCATCGGTGCAGGCACGCAAGTCTACAGTGCGACCCTGCAACGTGCGAATGCGGGGCGGTAACTCTCGAGTTCAGGCCGGTAACATTCTGAAACGGCAGGTACCGCTCGGAGCCGACGCTCCTAGGCACACCTTTGCTGCAGGCTGACGTCAAGACCTTGTAAGATCTGTAGAATCATGTTCGATACTGACTTAACGATGACACCTCAGAGGCATTACTTCAAATAAGCTTCGACTGCACTGTGGTCATGTTTTAAAGTCTGTTTGCTGTCTGGCACCTATAGAGGTCACAGGCGTCATTCAAATGTTCGTGATTTGTTGATAATGTAACAAAAAATGCAATTCAAACAAACGACACATCCACTGCATTCAGGAGAAAATTTGTATTCCAAAACGCAAGTTCTTAAGGAGGAAAAAGGAAACTGGATTCATTTGAAATTATATTTACTTCAAATGCGCATTTTTGTGATTGACTCTGATAGAGGTGGTCAATTTAGTAGCATCTTTGCTTCTGGTATGAGAGATTTAGCCGTCTATTTTTATCATAGACGCCCAGGGGACACCCGGATGTGTAGAAATTAGTAAGGAAACACACCCTATGTTGAGGCTTTTTTCGTGTCCCCCATCACTTAAACTGCGGTGCTATGAAAACAAATTTAGCACAACAAATGCTTTCGCAAAAATCTGAAGTGAAAGCTTTACAACGCAATAAGAAATAAGTCGACTTAACACAAAAGAAAACCTCGTTTTCTGAGTACTCGTGAAAAAAAGTTCTAACCTTTCACGTCATAAAAAGAAACCATGCAATGTCAAAAGAAATAAAAGAAGTTGTCTTTGATAACCGGAATTTCCCTGATAGTATCGGATATTTGCTACTTATGGGAAATTATACAGCAGATCAAGCAGTATCCAGGTTTGTCTGGGCAGGTTGTACACTCGTATGTTGTATCAGTGCGCTTGCCTTGTTCCGCGCGCTTCTGACACCGCTTCCTCATAACTTGCTTCTTCCCTGCTGTAGCTTCCCGCTTTTGCACAACGTGTGTTCGTTTGTGATGTTTCTTGCTCACATTTCGTGGAACGTCCATTGGTGGATGGAAGCCCTTTATAATGTTCAATCTGTAATCGTACAACGTCATTTTATTTCCCGAGTATTTGTTGTACAGATATAGAACTGAAAACTAGCATGTCTATAACATGAAAGAATAGTTTTTGCGGCCAGCGGATAGTCTTTCGTTCACATAAATAATACGATAACATCTGATCATGTTTTTCAGTCCCAGACATACACGCATTGTACCTAATAATAGCCAAAGGTTTCGCGACTATTTGCTGGCGCCAATTCGTCACTTGCTCCATAACATTTAGATGTTGTGTGGAAATGTACGAAACCTCTCGTCGATCCTTCCATTTTCCAATCATAGCTCTATTAGAATACCGCGCAATTGACTCTCCTCTCCCAAGTTTTGCCGATACAACGTCATCGGGGGTATATTTCCAATTTAATTTCAGACTACCTGTGGAAAATGTTTTTAGTTTCAACAGAGCTGTAGCTAAATAACTGTCATAATAATTTTCCAAGTAAATGTGATGACCAGCATGCAGCTTTTCTGCCATAAAATGTAAAACGACCTTTTCAGCGCGACCTCCCCCCCCCCCCCCCCCCCCCCCCCGTATATCTACTACTTCCCGTGTACACAGAGCGCTTATTTCTGAAACCGTCCGGATTGTTTAGCGTACACATCTTAATCCCATATTTATTACGTTTGCATTTTATGTATTGTCTAAATGACAATCTTCCCCTCCAATGAATCATTGATGCATCTATTGAGAAATCTGTTCCGGGGTAATACACTTGAGACTTTCTCGACTTAAAATAATCCAATATAGGTCGTATCTTATGTAAACGATTGTCTGGTTTCGGGTTTCCTGGAAGTGGATTTTTTGCAAAATCCAGAGAGCGTAATATGAACAAATACCGGCCTCTGCTTATACTCATTGCTATTCCTCTATTCTCAAACAGCGGTTCTTTCCTCCAGTAGTCTTGTAATCGCGGATATTAACGTTACCCATATGTGATGAAACACCCAGGAAAACTAGTAATTCGCCTATACTTAGAGGTTTCCATTTACAGATCCTAGATCGCTCTTTTATATTTTCGCCCAGCAATATGTTGGCTATGTTATCATTTCAACTACAAATTGCAACAATTCCTCTGTTACCAATAATCTGAAGAAATCCATGGGAGAATTGCAAGCAGGATGAATTTGCAAAACTTCTTCCTTCGTTTTACCAATAATCTGAAGAAATCCATGGGAGAATTGCAAGCAGGATGAATTTGCAAAACTTCTTCCTTCGTAAATGGGTGATACTGCATATTATATGATTCTTTATGCCAGGAATCACCTGGATTATCTCCGTGCGACAGGTCGGGCTCTTTCTCGTCGTCGATTTCCGCACACTCGTCGTGATCCGTATCGTCAGATTCGGAACCGTCACGAAACAGATTCGAAAGCTGTGCTTCCACTTTATCATCACTCTGCAATTCTTCTGCATTCTCTAAATGACAATCTCCGTGGTATGCCTCGTCCTCACTACACAGAAAATCACTGTCATCTAGTACACTAAGTAACTGTTCCTCTGTCAGTTTAACACTTTTCCTGCTCCTTTTCACATTGGAAGGTCCAGGTGTCGGTTTATTAGTCACCATTATAACCAATACAGTTCGATAACTGATCACACAAAACAAAAGTTTACACGCTTGGATGCTAGCTTAGACGCTGCAACTAGACTGAGTAATCCGACAGTGAGTGCGCACGCTTATAAGTTATTGCAGAATAAAATGAAGTTAACCTTAACTGTCAGAAACTAAAGTTATTCCTTAAGAAGAAAAAGAGAGACGATGGGAAATATAATGGAAGAAATGTCGACCAGAGGGAAGGCCTAGGAAAAATTCAAACCCCCCACCCCTGTCCTGCTTTTGCTTTCAATGTATCAATTTACATCTAATGATGATGACCTAATGGTATGTATCTGATGTTAATGATGTAATGGTAGAATCTTGAATCCAATGAGTCATTTGTTCACCCATTTTTATTCTGATTACTTTTTTTATTCTCATTACAAGTTTCTATTGACCAATGTTGGCTAAAAAAGGTTGAAATTGCTTTCAGCACTATGGGACTAAACTTCTGTGGTCATCAGTCCCATAGAACTTAGAACTACTTAAACATAACTAACCTAAGGACATCACACACATCCATGCCCGAGGCAGGATTCGAACTTGCGACCGCAGCGGTCGCGCTGTTCCAGACTGTAGGGCCTAGAACCACTCGGCCACCGTGGCCGGCTGTTGGTTAAAACCTATTAAGTTTTAGCCTATTTGAAGTTTATTTATTTACGTTGTTAATGCTGTGCAAAACTGTGTAAGTGACAGTGTCTGCGGTTTCATCAGTTTGAGCGTATGTTTCGGTAATTCGCACTCTTCTCTCCTGTTCTTTTTACAGCCGAGCTTGTCTGTATTCATTGCTTTTGGTAGTGTATATGTTATATTATATAATGTGTTCACAGTAGTAGATCCGTGACTTCATTTTTAAGGTGCCGTAGGTATGCCGAAGGTTTCTCACGTTTACAAATAGTCAACTGTGTAGTACAGTGTGTTCAGTGGCTACTTTATGCCCGGAAGTGGATTATTGTTTTGGAGTAACAGTTACACGTCCTAAATCAGTTGGGAAGCGCTGGGTCCCACAGTAAAAGTATCATAACGCGACTGGGGTCCGTAAGTCCAAGTTTTAGGCGCTCCCTAATGTCGGGCAAGAGAGCGTATGCCCTACTGCCCATAGTGCTGTAGTCCCATTCCCTCTGGCGCAAATACATACACCATCTTCTCGGCTTTTGTGCTTTATAATCCTTCCTGCTAGGACCAACACCGAGTTCATTTTTGTATCTTCAGCCAGTAGGCTGCAAGCCTGAATTTTATGGTGACACAGGGTCGATTCTGTTCACTACATAAGTGATTCCACGGACGTTGTGTTGAAAGTCCAGACAGAGATTTGCCCTTTCACTTCACCTCACTACAGTGACGTTACATGAGATCATAATCAATGAGCCCCTCCGCTCACTGCTCAAAAACTCATGAGTGGTATGTAATAACAGAGGCCAGAAGGAGTCTGTACTCTGAAGAATTTATTCTTGATAAGTACTGAAGTAATTTTGTGGCTTCGTACACAATAATTTGTATTTTGTATATCTTCGATCTCTTCAATGTGGAATGATTGTGCTCTCTTGTTTTTAAATGTTGTCAACCAACTATGGCTTATGTTACGTTTCTACTTTTAATTTTATTATATTTTTATTGTGCTATCCCGCATATAATTTTAGTATAATGACTGGTAAAGATAACACTGTTCATATTCTTAATGTTTCAACTACTATTTCGTAACTTCTGACATAATGGTTGTGTGCTTTCTTGGCGCTTTTACTTCAGCCCATCGATCGACATTGCAAATTTTTACATAATGTACTGCTTTTCACTGAAAATTACGTACGCTTTTGTCTTCGATCGTCGTGACACTGCTGATCTAAGTACTGCTTAATACTTACTATCAAGTCCACTGCTCCCGTTTTATCATGATAGCTACTCCACAATTTTCTTCAGTGTTTTTCAAGCTCATCGACTGCATTTCCTCCCTGCATGTTGGCACAAAGTGGCGGGTAGTTACTATCGCGCGTTTGACGCTGTTCTGCACTACGCCAGATGGTGTTTATCAATGACTTCACGCCATCTCCATAGAAACCATCGGCGTCACATAGAGCTATCTTTGCTGTGATTACACTCTACAAGTTTTCTCCAATGCCAATGGAAGTCTATCTGTGTACCGACAGGCGATTTCAATTGGCTGTTCTCCAGTATCTGTTTTGAAATGTGACAAATGTTCCATGTAGCAGACATTTATGTGGTGTTATGTAATGTTGTTTCTTTACAACTGTTTTTGTAATAATGCATTTTATACTGTATGTACCTGATTGGTTGTAACTGATGTGATGAGGTAAGGAATATTCAGTACTTAACCCATAGTGCTCTACTATAACCAGCAGCTGACGATCGTAAATCCACGATACCTTCTCCATTCATGCCACCATCTGCCATCATGAGTAGAACTTATTTTAATTTTGAGCATATATTACGTATCTTACATAAACTTTTATTGTTAGATTTCCCTCTAGATCTGCACTGTACTTACTTTTCAGTTCTTGTAGTCTGAATGAGGGTCGGTATTTGACCAAAACCGTTTGCCGTTTTTAGTAAAAGTTCTATTGCAATCAAGACTGTTGTAAATTTAATTTTAAAATATTGCATTGTGATCGATGTTTCATTCTCCATAAAAATGCCTAGTAAGGAATTTGGAAATGTTAAAATAATTAATGGTATAAGAACCAAGATCATGAAAGTATATATGAAAACGTAGTTTAATAGACAGAGTTTAGCTAAACTTACTACACCAAAAACTGTCAAAATAAAAGGCCATCTCCTACGTTACTTCTTTTGTGCAGTAGAAGAGCAGCATGCGATGTATGAAATATGTTAACTGCGAAACGTGTAAGGCGCATCTACTTTTATGTAACGAAATGTTCATTAATTTTTTTCAGAACTACTGAATATAGCAGACGAGAGAATTATCTTTTTACACGAAACCATTACTGCAAGAAACATAAGAAAGTATATGGCGTCATTGTCTATCATCAGATTCAATGACATAATAATGAGAATAATTGTATCCAAGGATATCTAACCTTACTAGCATTCATTTCATTGCCACTGTAAATGTCCTACTAAATAATGGACTAAAATATAATTTAACACGTGCTCTAAACAATAGAGAGGTTAAGTGCATAACTGCTGAAGTTAAATTTGCTGCTAAATGTTCACGTTTTAGTATACCAGAAGTCTGCAAAATTGCTTTGAAAATCAAGGAAATTATTACTAAAGAAAAAGTAAATATAAAAGAAACAACAAATCAGGAATAAGTAAAATTATCAGTAACAGATTTAAAATAGACGAAGTTATTGTGGCAAAGGAAGACAAAGTAAATGCTTTATTAGTGGTTAGTGAAGACGATAAGATTTCCTAAACTTTGAAGTTTCCCACTGAAAATAGAATTTAAAAATTCAGTAACGATCACACCCTTAAATTTCAACCAAAGGTAAAAAGGCTTTGTCATGAAAATAATTTTCTATTTTTACCAAAAGAAAAACAGTCATTGTAAATTATGAATCCACAGTAGCCAAAGTTAAGATATCAACTAAAACTGCGCAAGTGGAAAATTTGCCCAAATGTCAGCAACATGAATTGTCCCTAGAGATGTTAACAATAAACTTGAAGACTTTTAAAAAGATTTCGTATTTTTGAAGATTTTTTATAACATTAAGAACAATTACGAATTGGCACAGACAGTTTACAACATCCATATTCCTGATAATGCAAGATTTCCTTCACTAGTTATTACAAATCTATACACAAACATACATTTTACTTAAACGATTGCTGTTATTAAAAAGAAATTGTTTCAACATAACATTATGAGTACAGTGGAAATGAAGGAGCTTCATGATTTGCTGGAAAGTACTGTTGCCTTCAATTACTTTTCAATTAACCACAAAATTTAATTTCAGAAACGTTGCTTGGCAATAGGCAACTCATTTGGGAGCACTTTAGCTGGTATTTTCGTTTATCATCTCGAACTCGAATTTTTTTTTTTAAATTTATCAAATCAGAAGCAAAATTCTGTAATAAAAAAGATATTTCGACGTTAATTTATTGTTGTACAATGGTTCCCAAGACTAATTAGAATCATTTCCCTTTATTCTATACAATGATCATACTAACCTCTTTTTAATACAGGACATGAAAATCGTAAGACCATAAATATTTTAGATTTTACCATCTTGTATTAAAATGGTAAACATTGCTCTACCATTTACAGAAAGCTGACCATGAGTGAGGTAATCGCTAACGGTGCTTCCTGCCAACCAGCAGTTTCTACCACCCATCTAAGTACAAAAGAGGGTTTTCCATTATATGGCCCACAGACTGCTAAAATTTACCCTTAAATCTGACAGAATCCAAAAGGAAATAGGAACTTCAAAACAAACTGCAAGGGCCAATGATTTTTAAACAGTTCATTTTACTCCTTATTCCTTATTCTATTACTTGCAGCAGTCAAATGATATTCTTTTATCTCCTAATCATGGATTTACTATAATGACATACAAGGACATGGTATCTGATAAAATAAAGTTTATAGACACACTGAACTGCCAAGTTTTAAATAATAGACTAAAAAAATACAGCTGATGAATGTAGTAACTATTATGTAGGTACTGGTTTTTACAAAAATCATGTGACAAATATGATTAACAGTATATTGGACTAACTGATCGAAACTTCAATATCATATTAAAAAACATACATCAGCTAGTTCTCATTGTAAATCAGTATTTGGCCAGTATTTAACACATCAAAAGCGTTCTGAAGTATGCAGTATGAATAATTTTAAAATTGACCACAAGGCACCAAAAGGACTTTTACTGAATATCTTGCAAGCGACAGAAATTTATACTCTTTACGTAAATAATCTTTACCTTTATTAAAAAATCAGACTTTAGAGCAAGATATTTTTGCGACTTCTGCGATGACTGAATAAAACGTTCTTTTGTTCTCTTGTTTTTAGCTTTCAATAACCTACTATTTCTTATTTTATATTTCTAATTCTGATCTTATTATATTCTTCTTCTGCATCTCACATACTTTTCAGCTACTTTATCAAATGCCTGATATTGGTTTCATGACTGAAAATAGTAACACTGTTGACATTTTTATTATTTGACCTGTTTTTAGCGTGTAACGTTGCTTTTATGTGTCTTTGGTCGTTTTACGTCAATCTGCCTATCTGCATTGCTAATTTTTCCTAATATACCAGTCTTCATGGCACTTCTCATCTGTAAGTAACACACTATTTTACACTTAACATTATGTGCATGTCTGTCACCAGATTTCATGATGGTTACTTCACGATGTTCTACAGCGGTTTTCCTGCACATCAAACGCATTTCTTCCCTGCATGTTGGCACACTGTGGGGCTGGTTGCTGCTTTTACGTCATTTTGCACTAGTTTTGGACAAGTCATCGATTATCGAAAACTTCATTCCATCTACACGGAAACCAACGGCGTCACTTAGCTCTACCTTTGCTATGAAAAACTTTAGTTATCATGTGGCATTGTTGGCCGGGAGACCTCGTCCGGGTTGGTTCGCCCGTCGGATGTAAGTATTACTTAAGGTGATGCCACATTGGGCGACTTGTGGGTCGGTGACAGTGAGATAATGATGAGGACAACATACAATCCACGGACGGAGAAAATCTCCAACCCGGCCAGGAATCGAATCCGGACCCGCTGCATGGCAAGTAATAACGTTACAACTCAGCTACACAGGCGGACATCATGCTCTACAAGTTTACGTCCAATGCTCATAGAAGGCAGTCTGTGTAGTGACGCGCTTTCAAATTGCTAATCTTCTGTAAATGTGACAAACTGCTTCATACAGCAGACAGTTATTTGATATTATATAACGCTGTTTGTTAATTTTTTCCAACTTTTTTGCAGTACATCATGTGTAATAATGCTTTTTTCTTCTTATCTGCCTCATTGGTTGTTACTGACGTAATGCGGTAACTGGCGGGCAGAGCATCCAATACTTAACACACAGCCCTCTACGCAAATCAGCAGTTGCTGTTCATGGCTCCATGACACCTGAACTATTGGCCGCCACTGTCTGCCATCATGGTTTACTCCAATTGTGGCCACATTTTACGTATCTCTTTTATCTGTTATTAGATTACCTCTAAATTTATATTGCACTTATATTTTAGTGTTAAGTGGGATGCTGGTAGCTATTTGTCCCATGTCGGTTGATATTTTTCATTTTAAAACATAGCACTA
The DNA here is from genome assembly GCF_021461395.2 of Schistocerca americana. Lineage (NCBI taxonomy): Eukaryota > Metazoa > Arthropoda > Insecta > Orthoptera > Acrididae > Schistocerca > Schistocerca americana. The sequence goes on from NC_060124.1 coordinate 46,867,770, forward strand.
CACACCAAAATTAGCAGCTTCATTGGCAAGAGATGGATGGCATGCCCGCCAGTCAATGTCGACGACAGTACCTTAATGGTAGAGTTCCTGATTTGTTACATATATTACGATATGCGAAACTAGGTACCTAAAATTAAAGTGTGACAGCAGAGGTCGCCAAATATTTAAAAAAACGTATGTTAATTACAGTCTGACTTTTTTCTATTATATCTCAATCTTATTTCTTTTTCCTCTTAAGGAATAACTTTAGTTAGAGGCAGTTAAGATTAGCTTCATATAATTATGAATGTACAAATGTACAGCTGCAAATATGGATATAGCCGGTATTTCCATGCGGGATTAATTTAGGGTGGATCTAAAACTCTTAGAAAACTTCCTTTCTGTAGCGATCCACAGCCTCTAAACCCTTAATAAAAGAAATCACAGTCCATAGTAGGCAGTAATGTAGACGATATTTATTTAAATCGTACACGATCTCAATAAAGAACGTCTTCATTACAGCCGCCTTATTGGATCCTAATTTCTTCTATCAAACACATAGGAAACCGGTGCTGCAAATTTTGGGGTGCTCCTGAAAGGCCAGAGGCATCATAGGCACACACATCACGGAAAACAAAGGATTGCTCTCCGTCCAAGGAATATTGTCTTTTCATACCGCAACTCCAATTCAGTTACTCGTCTGTCTACGTTCAATGGCTGATTTAGTTTCTCTTCGATGAAAAGTTATCTGTTTTTGTCAGAAAATATTTTACTAACTCGGAAGATTCATCTTTCGTTTTATTACCTGGATCAAAATTTGTCAACGGTTGCTAACAAGGGATCACGTGCTTTGTAATAATCTATTTAACTGCTGCTATATACGCACATCAAAAAGAGTTTTGCATCACCCCGCTTCCCAGAACTCCTGTAGATAGACATTGACTATCGATACTGTATCACAGACGCAGTCGGTTTGACTGTTCTGATATGTCACTAAACAAACCCATAGTTGTAAACAACCATGTATGAGCAGCACCCATTAGACGGAGTGGGTCCAACAGCCGATCGGTTCCAGTCATTCCACCAACAAGAAGGTACACGGCTTGTATTGTCTGTAGTTTATCCATGCCTATACGGTCAATACCACGGTTCGATTGCGTCCACATTGTTACCTTGTACCAGGAAGGCCTCTCAACAAGGCAAGTGTCCAGGCGTCTCGGAGAGAACCAAAGCGATGTTGTTCGAACATGGAGGAGATAGAGAGGGACAGGAACTGTTGATGACATGCATCGCTCAGGCCGCCCAAGAACTACTACTACTACTACAGTGGATGACCGCTACCTATGGATTATTGCTCGGAGGAACCCTGACTGCAATGTCACCATGTTGAAAATGCTTTTCGTGCAGCCGCATGACGTCTTATTACGACTCGAACTGTGCGCAAGAGGCTGCATGATGCGCAACTTCACTCCAGACGTCCATGTCGAGCTCCAACTTTGCAACCACGAAACCATGAATCACGGTATAGATGTGCCCAACAACATGCCGAATGGACAGCTCTGGACTGCCATCACGTTTTCAGCGATGAGTTTCGCAAATGCCTTCAAGCAGACAATCGTCGGAGATTTGCTTAGAAGCAACCCAGTCAGGCTGAACGCCTTACACAAACTGTCCAGCGAGTGCAGCGTGATGGAAGCTGCCTCCTGTTTTGTGGTGGCATTATGTGAGGCCGACGTACAACCCTCGTGGTCATGGATGGTGCCGTAGCGGCTGTACGATACGTGAATGCCATCGTCCAAGCGATACCGCAACCATATCGGCAGCATATTGACGAGGCGTTCGTCTTCATAGACGACAATTCGCGCCCCTATCGTGCACATCTTGTGAATGACTTCCTTCAGGATAACGGCACCGCTCTACTAACGTGGCCAGCATGTTCTCCAGACATGAACCCTATCTAACATGCCTGGGATAGACTCAAAAGGGCTGTTTATGAACGACGTAACCCGCCAACCACTCTGAGGGATCTACGCCGAATTGGCATTGAGGAGTGGGGCAGTCTGGACCAACAGTGCATAGTATGCCACGACGAAGATCTCGCTGTATGATGGTACAACATGCAATGTGTGGATTTCATGAGCAATAAAAAAGGCGGGATTGATGTTTATGTTGACTCTATTTCAATTTTCTGTGCAGGTTCCGGAACTCTCGGAATCGAGGTGATGCAAATTTTTTTTTTTGGTATGTGTTGTATCGAAATGAAAAATACTCACTTTCTGAGACAGCGGTAGTTCTATTGTGAGTAAAATATTTTCGTGTGATTCAGTAGCCGAAAGAAATCTTTCAGTAGAACACCACTTGATGTACGTAATCTAATCACCGGACTAAAGGGTAAAAGCAGTTTGACGTGGAATTCGAACTAAGTGTCTTTCCTGGCGAATACTCGTATTGTTGGAAGGTGAAGCCTAGAATAGAGATAGAATGAAATGTTCGCTGTTCCGTGCGGGAGTCGCGCCCGTGCCATCTTGGTTTCGAGGCACGCGCTTTAATGCTAGGCCAAAAGTTCCACCGGGTAAAAATAATAAAGGAAGGAGGGTTGTTCAGGTGGCACTCATACATCCATAAAGAGCTCAGATTTTGTGACAGTCTGTTTCCTCTTGTTTCCAAAAGACAGCTGGAAGACAGACCTTTTCAGATAACGTTCAAAAGAAGATAATAGGAGCAATGTTTCTGCTGTCTAGTAATAAAAATAGTATTTAATCTCACAGAAATTATGGGAATCATGAGCATATTAGTAAGTAACTAGAGATTGGCTGTAAATCTTGAAGTTTTCCCGTTGTACTGAAATGTTTCAAGATAGCTGGTGCCCCTCGAATCGTACCACGCCCAATATTTCATCCTGGAAACTTCCTGCTCATCTGTATGTGAGCCGTCAAAGAGAAACACCACCAGGTCACCTAGCGATGACTGGTGCCCAGATGATATGTCGGGGTGGTAGAAAACGACGACCGGCAGCATTTTCTTAAAATTAAACAGTAGAGGATATTCTAGAAGTAAGCCATCCTCACAACAGATGTATTCTGCAGTTGTACTCTAGACGATAGTTACGAAGTTATAGTTATCACTTCGAAAAATTGATATTAAGTTTATAACTTTTTGTTTGCGTGCTACTGCATGTCTGTAGCCCTAGTACACATTTAAATATGCGCAACACAGTACCGCAGCACGCCGTCAAAGGGGAGGGACGAAATATAATCACTCTGTTACGTTAATGCGTGGTATCCGTCCCTTCGAACATGTCCGAAAGAGCAAACACCACGCGGAATCCGCAACTGCGATACGTATTATATAAACTGAAGTTGGGGGGGCTAGAAAAGCAATAAAAGCAACGGAACTATTGATATCAGCTTCACCGGAACTTTATGCAGAATCAGCATTGGTGAGTGAAAATGCATGTCAGACCGGGTTTCGAACCCAGGACCTTCCGTTTGCTAGGTAGTCACGTTAAACACTGCGCCGTAGGGACACAATGTTTTTTGAAACTGCGTAGATTATCTCGGCTTGCGTTACGCCCGACCCACATTCCTACCTAGCGCCACCCATTTTCTGTACCCGTCATGTCCTCTACGCTACTTTGAGATTCCTACAGGAGGTGGAACATAACTGTGCACCCAGATTGAAGGTGGTAGATTCACTGCGCATTGAGTCGAGTCAACGAAAGCATGGTGTCTGTCCTATGGCACCTGTACCAGGACTGCAATGGAAACAAGATATTAACCACGTAACTGTTTTTCGAGGTAATAAATAAAATTTTATGTCTACGCATCTTGTTGCAAGTACTAACTTAGCCTGTAATGGTTCAAATGGCTCTGAGCACTATGCGACTTAACTTCTGAGGTCATCAGTCGCCTAGAACTTAGAACTAATTAAACCTAACTAACCTAAGGACATCACACACATCCATGCCCGAGGCAGGATTCGAACCTGCGACCGTAGCGGTCACGCGGTTCCAGACTGAAGCGCCTTTAATCGCACGGCCACACCGGCCGGCAGCCTTTAATAATTACGTCAAATGATGCTGTTGATTATGTCTCATTATTTACTTGTTTGCGACAGCAGTTCTTACGCTAAAGTAATCGAGGATGACATGGTAGTACAGCGACGTATCGCTGACACAATGGTTTGACATTTCAGAAGCCGTTAATTCTGCAGTCTGCTATGGTACTTCCAAGGGAACCTCCCCATCGCACCCCCCTCAGATTTAGTTATAAGTTGGCACAGTGGATAGCCCTTGATAAACTGAACAAAGATCAATTGAGAAAACAGGAAGACGTTGTGTGGAACTGTGAAAAAATAAGCAAAATATACAAACTGAGTAGTCCATGGGCGACATAGGCAACATCATGCACAATGTGAACTCAGGAGCACCGTGGTCCCGTGGTAGCGTGAGCAGCTGCAGAACGAGAGGTCCTTGGTTCATGTCTTCCCTCGAGTGAAAATTTTACTTTCTTTATTTTTGCATAGTTATTATCTGTCCGTTCGTTCATTGATGTCTCTGTTCACTGTAATAAGTTTAGTGTCTGTGTTTTGCGACCGCATCGCAAAACCGTGCGATAAGTAGACGAAAGGACGTGCCTCTACAATGGGAACCGAAAACATTTGATCGCAAGGTCATAGGGCAACCGATTCCCCCACAGGAAAACACGTCTGATATATTCTATACGACACTGGTGACGGCATGTGCGTCACATGACAGGAATATGTTGTCGACCCACCTAACTTGTACACTTGGTGAATGGGTAAAAAGATTCTTCTACCTTGCCCGATTTTAGTTTTCTTGTGGATGTGATAATCACTCCCAAAAAAGTGATGAAATCATAAGAGTTTGTCACATAAACTGAAAATAAAAAATTAAACTTTTCACTCGATGGAAGATTTGAACCAAGGACCTTTCGGTCCGTAGCTACTCACGTTACCACGAGACCACGGCGCTCATGCGGTCCCAGGGTCCTTGATGTTGCCTATCTTCCCATGAACTACTCAGTTTCTGTATTTTGCTTGTTTTTTCGCAGTTCCACACAACTTCTTCCTGTTTTCTCAATTGATCTGTGTTCAGTTTTTCGAGGCTTATCAACTGTGCCAACTTATAACTAAATCTGAGGGGGGTGCGATGGGGAGGTTCCCTTGATAGTGGCGTCTCGTTGCCGAAGCTTGTCTAGCCCATCATTCAGTACATCTGTGACTGTAGTGCAGCGTTTTGCAAACAGAATTAAGATATTGAATCCCCTCTGGTGAATCTCTCACCAAAGATATCAGTTGTCTAATTGCGTTTGTTCTTTTTATAGATCGCTGCTAATTATTTTCTCAGCTGCAATGTTTTGAAAAATAAATTATTTCCTGAAGTAAAGTACACAGCTGGAAAGAATATTTGTACACCTGGAAAGATGACGTCGATTTCAATCCAATGGTACCACCTGAGGTCTAGTAGATGTGCTGGTAATGGTTTCAACGTCGTCTGTTTAGAGATAGCGTAGTGGCATTTCTACAAGAGCGCTGTCTATGTCTACCTTTTAAGAGGGAATTCTCACGGCCAGAAGACTCAAAGTGATGCAAACGTATGAGGCAAGCAGATAACCATGCCACCTATAGCTATCTGAGCGAGTTTGAATGGGGTCAAACTGTGTGTAACCTCCCCACAAAAATAATAAATCAAAATATGAACCAAGTGTAACCTCTCACGGAAATAACAATTAAATGAATTTTAAATATTGTAACCTCTGAACAAAATTAGCTCCCATTTATGATCTCTGTGCTGAAATGCATTCACATTTAATGTACCCACAAAAATTATTTTCTCATTTAATGTTAAGATCGAAACATAAAAATTCCTAAACACCAAAATAATAAAAAAATTCAGTAACCTGGCAAATTTTATGGTGACAGCAGCGCTGCGAATCGGCCCTGTATTCTGAATAAAAAGAGCAAAATTCTTACCTCAATAAAAGAAACGGCGAATATACGAGGGGCGTTCAGAAAGTAAGCTCCGATCGGTCGCGAAATGGAAACCACTATGAAAATCCGATAAAGCTTTGCACAGATGTGTTGGGTAGTGTCTCTAGTACAACCCCAGTTAGCATCACGTCGCTCTTCTCATTTCTGAGCTCGCAGTGAGTGCGTAAAGATGTCTAGAAAATAGTGTCTGCCGCCAAGTACGAGGGCCTGGTAAGAAATTTCGCCTGAAGCTATGCAGCTAACATTACATAACTGTCGTGCTGTTTCTTCTTCAAGACAATTCTCAGCCGGATTCTGCAGGGGCAATGAAGATGCTCCTGCATCGTTTTCAAATGGAAATGTGAGATTACGCACAATACAGTCCGCAATTGTCTCCCCCTGAGTTTCATCTCTGGTCACATGAACCGCTGTCTTTGAAGACAACATTTTGACACAGACAACGAGGTGTAGGCCAGCGTGGAGAATTGGCGGAAAGCACTGGCGGCTGCCTTCTATGATGAGGCTATTGAAAAGTTGGTACAACGCTATGACAAAAGTCTAAGTCAGAACGGCGACTACGTAGAGAAGTAGCTGAAAGGTGTAGCTAATTGTTACAAGTAAAACATTTCTGATGTTCACTGTGGTTTCAATTTGGCAATCAATCGGAGCTTACTTTCTGAACAGGCCTCGTATCTGCTCTTACCTAAAAAAATTTCGGCAGAGCTTCGTGCAATGCTGGCCTATGCTTTGTGTTTCGTGAAAGGAATAATTATCCATTGGATATATTCTTTAAATTCAAATGAATGCTTTAAAAAAAATTACTTTATATTATAAAAATTATTATTGGGGCATTTTTTAAAGAAAATGAATGACAGTTATCATACATTATTAGATATGCGCAAGGCTGCTTCTTTACCTTCTACAATAATACTCATCCTCCAGAGTCCCGACCAGAGCAGACTGCACACACGTGCAGACTACTGCCGACTACTACCGACTCACACAGACTACTCAAGACTACTGCCGACTAGCGACAAGCAACAACTAACTACATACTGCTCTCTGGTCAGAGACTCTCCTAAGTCTTGCCTGTTGCAGGCAGCGCATACATCGCATACCTCTTACATGTGGCCTTCCGAATGTCGGGATGGTCCTTTCGGAGAATATCCAGACAAGTTGGAAGTGCAACGGTACTGGTATCAGTGGTCACGCGAAAATTCTCACTAAGATAGGTTCTGGACATTCACACAGCACAGATACCCACCAGAATCGTCGTACAGTAACGGCTGCAGTAGCACATTGTGCATCGACCACAGGGCATATGTGAGTGCGAGTAAGCCCAGATGCATCAACACGAACCGTTGGAAACCGGATATTAGCAGCAGGACTACGGGCTCACACCTTTAGCCCGTCTTCCACCCTCGCTAAGGTATCGACGTGCACGGCTTGACTGGTACCGCCAATCACTTCGAAGATGCATTGGTGCGCTGTATTATTAACCAATGAGACACCTACAGCGAACGATAGACAGCGCTCGGTACCTGCAGAATGTTGTTAGAACCGTTTCTTCGTAGTTCTTGCAACAGGAAGGTGGCTTGTTGTTCGACCGGATAATGCTCATCCATACACTACCCGTGAAACCCGGGGCCTCTGCAAGATGTATAGCAACGTCCCTCGTCAACGTGATCTGTGTGACTCGACAGCAAACTACTCTTACAGAAGTATGTAAACAGGTCGAGCAGACGTTGCATAGCGTATCGCAGTAGAGTATCCGCAATCAGTGTGATCCAATGTGTGCCAACCGAGCGAGGTGGCGCAGTGGTTAGACACTGGACTCGCATTCGGGAGGACGACGGTTCAATCCCGCGTCCGCCCATCCTGAGTTGGGTTTTCCGTGATTTCCCTAAATCGCTCCAGGCAAATGCCGGGATGGTTCCTCTGAAAGGGCACGGCCGACTTCCTTCCCCATCCTCCCCTAATTCGATGAGATCGATGACCACGCTGTCTGGTCTCTTTCCCCAACCAACCAACCAACCAACCAACCACTGTGTGCCAGAGTCAGCGCCTGTATGCCGCCCGTCAAGGCTACTCCAAGTACTAATATGGGTGTTTCAGCATGGGTCGATACCTGGTACCTCAGAACTGTCTGGGCTACTGATGTGTAAATTTAATCATTCCATGTACTCCGTATGCACTTTTGAAATAATAAATCTTCAGTGACATTTAAATCTCTAAAAGGATATGGATTTTTTTCCCCCCGTCCTGTGTTTGTAGCATTACGCGTAAGATGATGATTTATCTTCAGATCGCCGAGATGACCACATTGTATGGTTTCTGAAAAGTAAGACTAAGATCTTGGGGCGCGGACAGGGCGCATCTCCTTCAGTTTTATGGAGCTTTTGTGCGTTCACGGCTGGACTATGGGTGCACAGTATATGGGTCAGCGAGGCCATCTTATTTGCGGATCCATGACGCTGTTCACTATGCTGGGATCCGACTGGGCACAGGTGCTTATCGGACCAGTCCCGTACCCAGCCTCTGTGCTGAGTCTGGCGAACCCCCACTTACCATCCGGCGGCAGCTCCTGCTGGTGCGCCAGGCTTGTAAGTTTCTTGCAGCTCCCAGATCGCCTGCTCACCATCTTGTTGCCCATCCACCTCTGGACCGCCTTTTTCCTGCCGTCCCCGGGCTACGTTGCCGTTTGGGATCCGTGTGCAACGTGTACTAGAGTCCCTCTGTACAACCCCAAATCCAAGGTTTTAACCGCCTGCCACCCTGGTTACTGAAGAGGCCCGGAGTGATTTTAGATTTATTGCAGTACAAGAGAGATTGCACTCCTGCCAACGTTTTTAATGCAGCATTTTCTGCCATTTTATCTGGGCACCACGACTATGTAGCTGTTTTTACGGATGGGTCGAAACAAGGGGATTCTGTTGGTTGCTCAGTTGTTTTTCCATATCGTGTCCTCAAGGTCCGACTGCCTCAGACTTTTACTGTCTTTGATGCAGAATTGTTTGCGATCTTGCGGGCAAGGGAGCACATGAGACATTCTTCCTCTCCTAAATTTCTTGTCTGTTCCGATTCACTCAATGCCCATCACTCATTGCAAAGTTTGTATCCGGCAGACAAAATTGTCCAGACCATCCAGGATGCCCTCCTCCGACTACAGCGACTGGGGAAGGTTGTAGCTTTCTGCTGGGTTCCGAGGCATGTTGGCATTGCTGGGAACGAAAGGGCAGATCTCGCAGCCAAGGAGGCGTGTCCCGCCCCACAAGTATCTCAGTGTGCTATCCCCTTGCACGCACTCACCTCGCTGTTGAGCTCACGGGTCATGCGTCGGTGGGAGGATGAGTGGCTGGAAGTAATTGACAATAAGCTCCGTATAGTCAAGCCCACAACGCGTGTGTGGTGTACTTCCTTTCAGCCCCATCTACGGGACGAGGTTCTCCTCACTCGGCTTCGAATAGGCCACAGCCCTACGACGCACGGCTTCCTGCTCTTGCGAGAGGACCCTCGAATTTGTGGTGCTTGCGGCGTCCAGGTCACTGTGCGCCACGTTTTATTGGATTGCGTTTTATTTTCTGACCAGCGGGTCGCGGCTGACTTGCCAGCGCACCTCCCATCTCTTTTAGGCAACACTCGGACGAATGTGGTTAAAGTTTTAAAGTTGTGTGCCCTGTCAAATGTTTTTACAAAGATTTTAGGGAGAGGATTTTAATTTGCTCACTGTGTGACAAGCTCGCCCATATTTTATGTAAGTGGCCAGCCAATAACAATTTCCTGTGACATTCTTGTTGCTATGTTTCCCCTTTCCTTAAGTTGTACTTTCTTATGTAGCATTTTCCTTCTTTTCCTGCCTTCTTTGAGTGTGTGCTTTAGTTTTCTTAGGTCTGTCCACATTCGTTCCTTTTGATGTGTGTCAGGGCGCTGATGACCTCGATGTTGAGCGCCCATAAGCCCCAACACACCACCACCACCACTAAATACCTGAGGGTTTGACCTATGATTGTTGGTTTACTACTGGATATAACTGTAACACGTACATAGTGTGAAACAAACTCTATCCTAAACTTCATTTCTATCGTAAGTACCGGGTGACCAAAAAGTCAGTATAAATTTGAAAACTTAATAAACCACGGAATAATGTAGAAAAAGAGGTAAAAATTGACACACTTGCTTGGAATGACATGGGGTTTTATTATAACTGAAAAAAAAAGTTCACAAAATGTCCGACAGATGGCGCTGAACAGCAAAACGTCAATGACTTCGCATGACAATCGTGTATAAAAGGAGCTGTAACGAGAGAGAGAATCAGATGCAGCAACAGTCATAGCATTTTGACGTTACCTGAAAAGGCGCTTTTAGTGAAGCTGTATTATCAGGATTGGGAATGTGCTAGTTCAGCGATACGACCCTATCGCCATAGGAAGGGGATTCGAACGGGTAAAGGTCCGTTGACAAATACAGCTGTGGCGAGAATGATTTCGAAGTTCGAAGCCACGGGTTGTTTAGACGATAGACCCCGTAGTGACCGACCGAGCACAAGGCGTAATGCTGCTGAGACAGTTCAGGAAGAAATGGAGACTGTATCGGGTTCGTCTATGCACGGGGAAGTCAGCGCTCGTGCAGTCTCACGTCGCATCGGCATTCCATACACTACTGTTTGGTTGGCACTTAGGCGTACCCTCCGATGCTACCCATACAAAATCCGTCGGCATCATGAACTGTTACCTGGCGATTTAGTGAAGCGGAGGGCGTTTGCGGTGTGGGCGTTTCAAAACATGGCGGAAGATCAGGATTGGTTGAGTAATGTGTTGTGGACCGGTGAAGCTCATTTCACGCTCCGAGGGTCTGTCAACGCCCACAACTGCAGGATTTGGGCTACCGAAAATCCTAGAACTGTCGTGGAAACTCCATTGCACGACGAGAAGGTCACGCTATCGGTTGGATTTACCACATCTACCGTTATCGGGCCTTTTTTCTTCGAGGAAATGCATGATTCTGTTTTTTTAATTGCTACCGTGACGGTTATAGAGGTACGCCGATATGTAACAGAATCGCATCATCCCCAGCCTGGCTGATAAACACCTGCTGGAACGTACGATGTTTATGCAGGATGGTGCTCCACCCCATATTGTTAGACGCGTGAAATACCTCTTGTGCGCGTCGTTTGGTGATGATCGTGTGCTCAGCCGCCACTTTCGTCATGCTTGGCCTCCCAGGTTCCCAGACCTCAATCCGTGCGATTATTGAATTTGGGGTTACCTGAAGTCGCAAGTGTATCGTGATCGACCGACATCTCTAGGGATGCTGAAAGACAACATCCGACGCCAATGCCTCACCATAACTCCCGACATGCTTTACAGTGCTGTTCACAACATTATTCCTCGACTACAGCTATTGTTGAGGAATGATGGTGGACATATTGAGCCTTTCCGGTAAAGAACATCGTCTTGGCTTTGACTTACTTTGTTCTGCTAATTATTGCCATTCTGATCAGATGGAGGCCATCTGTCGGACATTTTTGAACTTTTGTACTTTTTCGGTGCTAATAAAACCCCATTTCATTCCAAGCATGTGTGTCAATTTGTACCTCTCTACCTACATTATTCCGTGATTTATTCAGTTTTGAAATTTATACTGACTTTTTTATCTCCCGGTATGTTCTCCGGTTTGAGGAAAGAAATGCTATGAGTATCACATCTGATGTAGTATCTTGGGTGTTAATGAACGTTACGCTGGCTGGCCCATAAGTTAGGTATGTCTAGAAATCCTGTGACTTCGTTTCTCCTAACGAAGTGGTAATCGGTTGGGAACTTGACTAGTACGTAGTACTCATAAGTTAACTAACACAAGCAATTTGCTGGCCGCGGTGGTCTAGCGGTTCTAGGCGCTCAGTCTGCTACGGTCGCAGGTTCGAATCCTGCCTCGGGCATGGATGTGTGTGATGTCCTTAGGTTAGTTAGGTTTAAGTAGTTCTAAGTTCTAGGGGACTGATGACCGCAGATGTTAAGTCCCATAGTGCTCAGAGCCATTTGAACCATTTTTGAACAAGCAATTTGATGTGACGTGAGTTGTCTGTTATCTAAGAAACGACGAATAGAGAGCGCATTTTCAAACATTCTACCTCCATTTCAAAAGCCATGTGGCATTACATTTAAGATTTGAAGGGATTCGGTCGGTAGCTGAGCTTCCTCCTCCACGTAGGCCACAATTTGTGCCTGTAGAAGAGAACCTTGATGTTATCGCGTAATGCTTTGAGCAAATCTCAAAGATAAGCGTCCAAGATCCAACACGTAGCCTAAAAAAGATTCAGAATAATCGGAAACTGAGGTCTCATAGGACTACTGTACCTCACGTCCTAAATGGAAATAGTTCATATGGTTGAAATGGCTCTGAGCACTATGGGACTTAACTGCTGAGGTCATTAGTCCCCTAGAACGTAGGACTACTTACACCTAACTAACCTAAGGACATCACACAGATCCATACCCGAGGCAGGATTCGAACCTGCGACCGTAGCGGTCGCGCTGTTCCAGACTGAAGGGCCTAGAACCGCTGGGCCAGCCCTGCCGGCGAAAATACTCGTATTTCGGACAGGCGTATGGCGTCTACTGTTTTGTACACAATTGACCAAGGAACCAATCCCAAACTTCACAAAAGCATTCTTTGGAGCGACGAAGCGACTTTTAATGTGAATGGCACACAAATGCGTCTGCTGAGTTTCTATGAGTCCCCAAGTGGCAATGGAGATACAGCTAAATTCTCTTGGTGTGAATGGATGGGCAGGGATTTCCACCAGTTGGCTAATAGGGCCTTATTTTTTTAACGGTGCCGTTAATTCTGTAAATCACCTACATATGCTTCAAAAATTATTGTTAGAACTGAAAAATAGCTCACTATTTAAGATCTGAAGCCATTTAAGTTCAAATGGATCCAAGCACTATAAGATTTTAACGCCTGACGTCATCAGTCCCCTATATTTAGAACTACTTAAAGCTAACTAAGCTATGGACATCACACACATCCATGCCCGACGCAGGATTCGAACCTGCGACCGTAGCTGCAGCGCGGTTCCGGACTGAAGGGCCTACAACCGTTCGGCCACAGTGGCCGGCGCCATTTAACTTCAATTTAATATGGAAATCATGTGGAGCAGCCACACGGTTGGGAGTTCTTGAGAAAATAAAGACTTTGATGAATATATTTCGTGTCAGGACACTGGTGAGTCTACTCCAAGACTCACGGATATCACACCCATGGATTTTTCAGTCTGAGTTGTGCTAAGAAACTTAGATTTATTTCTTCAGTATTCATGTTGTTGGGCACTTGAAGGACCACATTCAATCAGATTATGAACACATGCCGTCCAGAAAGTATTACGACAAAATTTGTAAATCAGACTTGAATGATGGAATGTTTGCTTAGTATGGAAACCACATTGAGCATCTTTCGTAGGTCATTGACTAGTTTTCTTTATTATTTATTTATTTATGCATTTATTTTGCCTGATAAGATTAGGGCCTTCAGGCCCTCTCTTACACCTAACCAGGCATACTCAGATTGAACGAATTTCAGTTGGTACGCAACATTATGGACATGCCACGTGTTATACCGTATTAATGTAACAGAAAAAAATAGAGATTACAACAGTACCACAAGGATAATTATAACAATCAAAAAATAATTATAACAGTCAATAATAATAACAATAATGATAGTAATGACTATGTATATGTAAGTAAACATATTTTTCTTTTATGAATGTCAGTCCTATTACTTGTTGGGAATTTTCTCGTTATGTTCTTGCAACTTGTGAGTTATTCACATCGAGCAGAGACATAAGACAATAGAGTGGGGTGAAAGAGATTTAGTAGAGGTACCTAGGTTAGAGTAAGAGAAATAGAATGGTAAAATTCGAAGCTATGATGGAGAGGAGAAAGAAAGAGATGAGAGGGGCACAACAATGGTGGCTATACCGTCCCTAATATGTAATTTTTAAGTTCCCTCTTGAATGTTGAGTGGTTCTGGATAAGACGCAGATCACAGGGGAGCGCGTTCCATAGTCGTATGGCTGAGATGGAGAATCACACGGGGAAAGATTTTGTGTTATGTAAAGGCACAGCTAAGATGCTAGACGTATCCGATATGGTATTGCGGTTGTGGAATGATGATAGGTGTTCAATGTAAGAAGATAAGTATTGGGGGCAAGAGTGACTAAGAAATCGATGAAGTAAGCACATCGCGTGGAGATCACGTACCTTATGTAGGCGTATCCAACCAAGCTGTGAGTATGAAGGACTGATATGAACACACAACCGCATATTGCACATGTATCTTACGCAAGCATTCATCACTAGCTCGAGGCATCTCGAATTTTCACTATTTGTGCCGTGTTGAACTACATCACAGTAGTAAAGATTAGGCAAGACTAGTGTTTGGACTAATTTTTGTTTAACATAAGATTGGAAATATTTTTCTAAATTCTTGGATTGCATGTAGGGAGCGCCAAATTTTTTAACATTTAACTTTTGGCCCACGGCTCTGCTTAAATATAGTGTGTCAGGGGCGTCAGGGAACATTTGTCCATCTGCGCTGACTTAAAGGGAAACAGCGTATATAGCAGAAATAGCGGCATTGCCTGTTTGCAGATACCGCTGTTAGTCTCTTCTGCGGGGACTGACTGTTGGTGAATATTTTGCGGTTGGTCTCCCTGCTCGCGCGGTCGCGATATATTAGCCATGTTGCACAATGGTTGACAGCATCCTCTGCAAAAGCTTTTGTTGAAACGGTAAGTTATTATTTCATGGTGGCTTGCTCAAAAAAAGAAAAAAAGGCTCTGTTGCTCTGTCACTGATTTATGTTCCACGCTGAAAGGTCACCAGTATGTAGTGTGCGCGCTTTTACTTTTTGTACAATGGTAAAAGGATGAAATAAAATATTGTGCACGATTGTTTGAAGTTGAGGTCGCTCCCTCCGTGCAGGGACGGCCGACAAAATACTCTGAATAGATACAATAAAGTGCCACAGAGGGGAAACTAATGATTCTTATTGGAGATACCTTCTATTTCTTATTGTTACATATGTATAGTCATCTACAACTATCACCCAGCGACGAAATACATGTCAAGTGCTATAAAATTCTTGTTTTAGGAATACGAATGTAATATTAGACACTGAAATAGAGTCACGAAACTCGACTTAACGACTGAATTCCAGGGACTCCCAACATTATGTATATTTCATTATTCTTGTAACAACAAATAAGTTAACAGTTACTAAAGGCAGTCTAAAGACCGAAAGTCGATTAAAAGTTGAAAACCAGTAACAATTATTTCGCAACGCACATTATCGTGAAAAAGCTCTTTCGCTCTACCACTGTACGTAAAGTAATGCGTGTCAGTCTTGTAGATAAATCGAATGATAATCGATATGTGACTTTCCACATTAGAGATAAGAAATTATTATTGTTATTTTTGTACACTATAAAACATTTAATCCCAGCCAGATTAACTGCTAATGGATTAAAAATGATATTTGCAAATTTTGTGAGGCTTGTTCAGAAAATCTTAGAGATATCATCGATGTATTATTGATAAGCTCTTGAGCTCTTTAGCAATGACGCTTCGAGAGAATGTGCGGACAACATCTCCCATTTTTCACGTAAAAATTTCAACGTAGATAGTTTCTTTTTACACGCATCGTGATGAAAGACTATGATGGAGCCACTATTGCTGAACCTGATCGCAAATGAAGGGTTGGCCTACCTTTTTCAAGCGCCTGATGATAACTAAAAGGTTATCTAGTGCTATATGATGCGTAGGATTAAAATTCACGGTGAAATAATAAAAACGATGAGATTCCCTGTTGTCATTCCCATGCTTGGGGAAAGAATAGCAGCAGAACCCCTTGAATGGAGTGAATAGTCCGAGCTCATAATATGGACTGAAGGTAAACTAAAGAAAAACGAAAGTCTTGAGGACTAGCCAAAATACGATTAGCGATAACATCAGAACCTGGGACTAAGTGAGAGACGAAGTCTACCACAGTAACACGTGATAGCAAGAAAGATACCTACCTTGTAAGGACAATAAAGCATCACGTGCGAAGCAAGTATGTTATAAGAAGCAATCTAGTATAGGCAGAAGCTGCATTCATCGCCGAAAGAAGTACGCTAGTATCAGACATAATGCTTAGTTTGAATAAGAAATTTCTATGAATGCGTTTGGAGCTTAGCCTGGAAGTTAATCATTAAGCGTAGGAAAACAGAAAAGGAAGAGAAGGTAAGAGTCTGAGACGTTGAGTTTGAGAAAGAAGCGGTAAAACATATGGGTCCTCAATACGTTCGATGGTTGAGGGAATGTGTGGAAAGTTTGAGTGACAGGAAATTGAGGAAAAGTAGCAGGCGAAGGCAGAGAGTGAAATGTATCCAACAAATAACCGAGAGTGTTGAACGTAAGAGATAAGAGACAGTCACACGGCAGGGAGTAGTTGATTATGGTCTCGATGGGTATTCTCAACATTATTGACCACTGGATACCTAAGAAAAAGGCTCGACAGGTAATTGGATCTCCAGTGTCACACCTCCTTTGGTGATGAAGGACGTCTTATCCTTTCTGGAGCCGATCCAAGGAATTTCTCCAACTATAAAACCGCATAAGATTGTCCAGGACCGTTCCTTTGCATGTGTCGTCGTGTTCATATAGAATGTGTTGGGGGATCCACGAAACAAATACCTCCCGGCTCTCCAGTTCTCTGCTCTTAGCCGTGTGTATGGATACCATGATAACGCTCCCAACATGTACAGTGTGTTTACTATTATATGACAATTCTCATTTAGCATCCTGTTCGCTACATAATTGTTGAGGCATCTACGAGTATTACAGGCACCTATACTCAGTCGGTCAGTCCGAAACTTGGCACACCAACTTAACACAGTGCTAAGTTTGAAGCAAGCTTTCTTAGACACGTTTTGCCAATATTTTAATTGCCGTCACGCACTCTTTGCACAAAAACAGAATGGGGCCCTCATAAGTTTCTACTAGTACGAATACTGGTTGTACGTTGCAAAGATGCACTGGGACATCATGTTTACGAGACAGTTACGACACATGGTCATGTGGCCACGTTACTGTCTCTTGGCCGAACTGTAATTATTCTTGTCTCCACAGGTTTCATCTACGTTTCATTTGAATAGCATTTACGTACCACAAGTTAAAAGACTTTCGCGAGCAACGAAACTATCAGAACATACATCTTGAACTGACTGTTTGTAATTCTCACAGTATTCAGAACACCGCAAGGGGTTTTCTGCGGCGTTCTGAGACTAGAAGGAACGAGGGAACGGATAGAGCAATCAATTCGCATTATATACATCGCAAGAGTTGAACTGAGAACGAATTCTTTTTCTTTTTATACATATCGTGCTACTAATATATTCCAGTCCCAAAGAAAGCAGGTGTTAACAAATGTGAAAATTACCGAACTATCAGTTTAATAAGCCACGGTTGAAAAATACTAACATGAATTCTTTACAGACAAATGGAAAAACTGGTAGAAGCCGACCTCAGGAAAGATCAGTTTGGATTCCATAGAAATGTTGGAACACGTGAGGCAATACTGACCCTACGAATTATCTTAGAAGATAGAATAGGGAAAGTCAAACCTAGGTTTCTAACATTTGTAGACTTAGAGAAAGCTTTTTACAATGTTGAATGGAATACACTCTTTCAAATCCTGAAGGTAGCAGAGATAAAATACAGGGAGCGAAAGGCTACAATTTGTACAGAAACCAGATGACAGTTATAAGAGTCGAGGGGCATGAAAGGGAAGCAGTGGTTGGGAAGGGAGTGAGACAAGGTTGTAGCCTATCCCCAATGTTAATTCAATCTGTACATTGAGCAAGCAGTGAAGGAAACAAAAGAAAAATTCAGAATAGGAATTAAAATCCACGGAGAGAAAATGAAAACTTTGAGGTTCGCCTATGACACTGTAATTCTTTCAGAGACAGCAAAGGACCCGGAAGAGCAGTTGAACGGAATGGACAATGTCTTGAAACGATAATATAAGATGAACATCAGCAAAAGCAAAACGAGGATAATGGAATGTAGTCGAACTAACTCTGCTGAGGGAATTACATTAGGAAATGAGGCACTTAAAGTAATAAACGAATTTTGCTATTTGGGGAGCAAAATAATTGATGTTCGAAGGATATAAAATGTAATGTGGCAATGCCAAGGAAATCGTTTCTGAAGAAGAGAAATTTGTTAACATCGAGTATAGATTTGTCAGGAAGTCGTTTCAGAAAGTATTTGTATGGAGTATAGCCATGTATGGAAGTGAAACATAGACGTTAAATAGTTTGGACAAGAAGACAATAGAAGCTTTCGAAATGTGATGCTACAGAAGAATGCTGAAGATTGGATGGGTAGATCACATAACTAATGAAGAGGTATTGACTAGAATTTGGGAGACGAGAAATTTGTGGCACAACTTGACTAGAACAAGGGATCGGTTGGTAGAACATGTTCCAAGGCATTAAGGGATCGCCAATTTAGTATTGGAAGGCAGCGTGGAGGGGAAAAATCGTACAGGGAGACCAAGTGATGAATACACTAAGCAGATTTAGAAGGATGTAGGTTGCAGTAGGTACTGGGAGATGAAGAAGCTTGCACAGGATACAGTAGCATGGAGAGTCGCATCAAACAAGTCTCTGGACTGAAGTCCACAACAACAACAACAACAACAATGCTATATTGGCTGTATCTGACAAAAGTGGTGCTGTGGATAAGCCAAATTCATCATTATATCCGTTCTCTTTAGTGATATCTTAACCAATAATTCTCTTACAAACTACTGACGCTTTAAAATGTACTTTTCCTTGCGAATGATGTTCAAGTAGCTTCTATGCAGTGAATAATGTCTTTTCCTTATATCTGAATTACATTTGACGTTACAAAATTTGGGAACCATGTAACGAAATAGTACAGATTGTGAATGAGACTGGATAGATAAATAAGAGAGACACCTAAACGAGACGGATGAATATAAATAAAAGATGCAGCATTGAGTGCGTGACCATAGAGATGTCTTTTTATCGTGATTGATTCTTGTCCCGTTCATAAAAAAACCAGCAACCTGATTTACATCTGAGGGACAGAACGAGTTATCCTTAATTTCAATATTTAATTTAGAAGAACTAAAATCGTAGTATCACATCAGCATATAGGTGATTTGGTACAGAAATAGGTCACATGTGTACGTAAGCCAAGAGGAACTCATAATAACTGAAATGAAGGAATAAAAAAATTCCTAAGGGGCGTGGCAGAAGAATTCTACTTATCTTAAGCCTCACCTGACTTCATCCTACATTCTTATCGTGAGCAATTAAATTACATAAAGCACTTGAAAATATGAGATTGAAATTGCAAAGGGATGTGTGATAAATACGGACACTTTATACAATCTCGCTTATGGCTGAGTATCACACTATTCTCTTTTCCAAATAAATCGGTGACGGCTGTTTAAAAACATCAAAATACTGCAGTGGTCAATTATTTTAACTGTATCAGGCTGTATGACTGCATAGGACTGCTGAGTATTCCAGTCCGCTCAACTATATAGAATGCAATCGGAATTCTGGACGTAAAATAATTAGTAAATGTACAGCCATAGTTGATCTAACAGGCATTGTGGGCTTTTCAGTTCGCTGCCTCTTCATAGACCACGACCAATTTTCTTTTTTATTTGTTCCAGTATAACGAATTTTATACGCAAAAATCTCGTTATGGAGCATGTTTTCATAACTAGGGCGTAGTGTCCGCGCAGAATGACATATAAATTTATTCTGAAACAGAATGACGTAGAAAGAGAGAGAGAGAGAGAGAGAGAGAGAGAGAGAGAGAGAGAGAGAGAACGAGAAAAAAATGAGTGTAAAAACAAGGAATGAAGAGAGAGTAGTGGAGAGAGGATGGAAGAGACAGTAGGAGAGTTGTGGGGACCACTTGTGCGCCGAGCTTTGCGTCGGAAAATTGTGAGTGCGTATTTTAATTAAAAGCGGTATTTATTAGGAGCCATATTGGACGGCGGAAGCGCAGCGTGTGTTACCGGCCCATCCAGGGCCGAGACCTAAGTAATATGAAATATATGAAGCAATCGCACTTCTGGATGAAGTTCCTTGGAGTGAGAAGAACGTCTCACTGGTTGATGACATCCTGCTGCCACGCGTTTGTTCTCAACAGTCTCCACTTACTGAATTGCGAATCCAGTGAAATGAGATCGACATCGATGTTCATTCTCTCCCATCCATTCACTGGTCGCAGATGTTGGCTGCAGGCATCCATGATATCAGAGGTGATGTACATCTGTAGGCTGTGCAACAGAAACTATGTTTAATACGTAATCGATGTACTAGTGTATTCATTTTTGACTGTATTTAGTTGTTTGTAAGAATAATGAAAATATTGTATATTGCTGGGTATTAACCAACGGAATATAATTGAAGTTTAGTGATAGTAACAGCGAATTGGTGGCAGCTGTGCCGTTATTTGTCTGTGCACTTGGTGTTTTTTTTTTTTGGGCATTTTGGCGTGGGTGGGGGAGGAGTGGGGGGAAATGGTGGGTGGTAGCGGCGGCGGTGCGGCGTAGGTTACGGAGCAGTTCCAGGGCGTTGAATCACTGCATCCGACGACGTAGTATGGAGCTATGCTCGCCCCTTTGTAGAGCCGCCTGAATCATTAACCTGCGAATATCGAGAGCACGGTAGGAATGGAAAGGCGGAGGAAGCTTCAATTCCAACTAAAGTGCGCGTCATTTATGTTGGCGGCCGAGTTTAGGTTCGTTCTGCGCATCTGCCGTCACAAAACACAGTCAACCAATGAACAGAGAACGACGTTGCCAAATCTCGACCGCAGAGCAGAGCACGGACGAGTGTCTTCAGTTTTAGAAACGTTCAGTAATAAATAAAGTAATAGAACAAAAGCAATGTCTTGATGGCAGACTTTCTTTTATAGAAAGTTTGGAAAAAGCATTCTTTATACCAATTGCTTCATATTCAATTAATTAATGAAACCAAACAAGCAATAAGACTCTTAATTCAGGCGATAGCAAGGAAAGGTGTTTGTACCAATCTCACGAACTGCTTTTTTGCAATAAAGAACAGCGGTAATTGTTTAATTCCTATTGTACTTCGACAAAGTGTGAGTAATTCATAGTCATACCAACAGTGTTTGTCACTATTTTGCGTAACCTGTTAAAATCCTCATAGCGTTACATCGTAGGAACGAACTAACGCCAGCATGGTAGCTCAGCGTGTTTGGTCAGAGGATTAGCTGTCCTCTGTAACAGAAAAAAACTGAGTGAATGGATCACTAACGAACTTCAACGGGCGTCTGAGGACGTCCGCCACAAACCATTGCAACGAACTATAACGAAAAAAAAAAAAACTGCGGTAGTGTAATGGTTAAAGCGTTGGGTCAGTAAGGGAAAGGTGAAGAGTTCAAACCTTGTGTGGTGCTTAATACTTTCCTTATTTAAAAACAATATCGAAGCATCTTACTTCACAAATTTTATTCGTTTGAATGCAGTTTTATGAACTTTCTAGGCCTTTGTCTCTTCATTAACCCTTTCATTGCTGGAGACACGTGTTCCCCGCATTCCGCGCTGTGCGCGATTTTGTCATCACTGCACTGCACGCCTGTGCAGACACATGGTGTTCCCACTGCTTTGACACTCTTATAATTCGATTCCACAAAAACCATTTGGCCCAAAAATTAGATTTTTACACATCTTCTTGACTGATACCTTCCCCCCATAGATGACTTAATTTTGTTTCGATGTTCAACCCAGTTATTGTGCAGCGTTAAATGTAGTAAACCATTGCACGAAATTTTGAAGAGTTTGCGGAGGTAAAAAGTCTTTAGAGTATACTTTCCATATGGTCAATTTTAGGTGCCACAATGTTGAGAATGAAATGTGGACAAGATACCTAAATTTCATATAAAATTTACTGTATAACAATACCTCATTTAATTTAAGTACCACATAGGTGTCTTATGTAATATTGAGAAATATTCCGTCTTCCGCGACTGTAATAAAAGTTTTATTTACACCACGTGCGCTTGGCTTTATTTTAAAGCACTTCAATCAATGAAAGGTATGGCACATACACAATGGTACGCATGTTCTCTTTCTTGTTTTTGTTCCACAGTCGCAGTTTTACCAATGGTATTGAAATATATTGCTCTTCTGCAACTGTAATAAGCTACTTATTTAGACCAGACGCGTTTCTCTCTTTTGAAGCATCTTCAGTGGACAGTATTTTGTCTCCTCCATTGCCAAGTCACCTTTCGTAGTTTTGTGCTGCGGTAACACAATATTCAACGTTTGTGTCGGCTGATCAGTGTTTTAGCAAATAAATGCTGTTTGTATGTGCCACACACAAGAATAATGTTTGACATAGCTCAGAGCACTTCACTGATAGACAGTATATTCAAGTCCTAATGTTTTTGTAAGTCCACAGTTTTGTTTAATGTATTTTGTTTACTTCCTTTTGACTGATTGAAGTCCTTTAAAATAAAGCCAAACGTACCCAGTGTAAATAATACTTTTGTTACAGTCGCGAAAGACGGAATATTTCTCAATATTACATACGACACGTATGTGGTACTTAAATTAAATGAGATATTGTTATGCAGTAAATTTTATATGAAATTTAGGTATCTTGTCCACATTTCATTCTCAACATTGCGGCGTCTAAAATCGACCATATGGAAAGTATACTCTATGGACTTTTACCTCTGCAAACTCTTCAAAATTTCGTGCAATGGTTTACTATATTTAATGCTGCGTTGAACATCGAAACAAAATTAAGTCATTTATGGGGGGAAGGTATCAGTCAAGAAGATGTGTAAAAATCTAATTTTTGGGCCAAATGGTTTTTGTGGAATCGAATTATAAGAGTGTCAAAGCAGTCGGAACACCATGTGTCAGCACAGGCGAGCAGTGCAGTGACAAAATTGCGCACAGCGCGGAATGCGGGGAGCACGTCTCTGTAGCAGCGCAAGGGTTAATGCGGCCGTGGTGGCTTTACTTCATGAACTGCGCGCTCCCCCCTAAACGTAAGCTTGCGAACTATGCTATACTATGGCGCTGCTTCTCTTGGCGCGTGCGTCGTGTGCAACTGGCAACGCAACAATCTCCCGCGTCTGGGCGGGCATGCGCGAGCCGCCAAGATAAAAGAATTGAACTATAGTGCATGTTCCGTAATTATCCGTTGCTCTGGGGACGACTCGGTCTTCTTCTCACCGAGCAGCAACAGCAGCAGCAACAAGAACGGCAGCTCACCATTGTCATCGGCTACATAACAAACAAAGTAATGTAGAGGCTTTTCTCACCTACTTTCCTTTCACAAGGTATGAATAACTTGAATAATAATTTGCAATAGTTAAAACTTGTAGGGAACCTGTGTCGTCATTGTCCTCAGACATTATTAGCAAGCTGGATCCCTTTCCTTTACATCTAATTCCCGAGTGTCGTAAAAATATGAAAATTGATTAAATATTTGCAGCCAGTTTCAGTCTAAACTTTCTGCCTCAGTAACTGTTCATTCTTGTATTGCTTAACAGAGGAAACTTAAAGTAAAATTTCATATGGAAAACTAATAACTAAGGATACGGTACAAATGAAGAGTGCGCAATTTATTCTGTGTTTAGCTTAACGAGTGACTTCTGCTGCCCTGATGTGTATTTTGTTGTTGTTACTTTTAAAGTAAAACCAATTGATTACTTGCTTGAAGGAAATTCAGTTAACAATTTCAATCATCACAAGTAAAATGCTTGCCTCTTTCTAAATTTTGCATTACGTTACACTGAGGTTACTGAAAGTTTTCTTTATTTATTTTTTAATTTTTTTAAATATAACGATGTTTAAGTTAAGCCTGTCATCTACTTAACCAGTAACTTCATTTAATTTTACTTTCAAAATTTAGTATTTCAGAATAAGTAACTGCAAGCTCAGTGTTTTCTGATTCATTCATTTTCTCGTAAAATGCTGTGCTGTGGAAAAGCGTGACAACCTGTTCTGTTGCCACGCCAGTGATTATTTGCTAAAATTTCTATGCCATTACCTTCCCCAAGGTTCTGGACATTCATTGCCCTAGCGGGCTGGCGACCGTTTAATTATGCCCTTTTTTTAAACTAATCAGTGTTCTCTTTGTGTTATCAGTGATTCTTGTAGTAAATATTACGTTTTACACTTTTCCCCCTTGTGCGGTTCGTGAGCGATTGCACTATATTCCACCCATTTAAAAATTGTAGATTCCTTCTACAGAAGAGTCTATTGTACATTTTCATCCAAATAACCGCTGTTATTTTCCTTCGGTTAGGATAGCTCACCTCACTGTAAAATTTCATTATGCATATGCAATCACGGTCAGTTATATCGCAGTCCAATAGGCCGATTAGGAAGGTGGAGGCTTCACACAGTCGGACCCTTATTATATCTTGAAATCATTAATCTTTATAGACTTCTAGAACCATGTTAATATGAAGTCGGGTAACAGCTCTATGTAGGCTGCTTTTAGAAACAGTACAGTCATAACAGCACCGATGCCTACATCTGTTTCTTATTTTTTGTGCTACGATCTTCCTTCAAATTTGGTGTGCTCTTCGATCCATCAGCATCACCGAAAACCCCATCCCCATAACTTCCATGAGCAATCTTTTGCCGCTATTGCTCCATCCGGTCCCACAAAGTTCGTAAATTACGTATCTCGTACCATTCTCAATATTTACGTGAACGCGTCGTATCTGTTATTTCGGACATGTCCGAATGAACAGACACCACGCCTTCATATAACTGATTCGTGCATTCATATTCAGTGTGAATGCACAATTATGTCCATGCTTCTACTGGACTCTCAATAAAGCGAGCATAGAAGGTATGGACAGGGACTGTGAATAGGTGATGCTAGGTGGGAATGTGGAGTTGCTGAGAGGTGTGCCCAGACAGTCCGCGTAGTTTTGATAAGCACTGTGTCCGGATGGTCCAGTGGCTTACATGAAGAAGATGTGTACTAGTCTTCCACTATGAGGTGTTAGCAACAATGGACGAAGGCTACCGACAACGGCTAATTCTATTCGGGTATTGGAAGCATGTGGCATCGCGTTTTTTTTGTTGCAGAATGTAGTGCACCAAGGTGTGAATCGGACGCTAAAGAAGCTTAGATTCCCCTTGAAATCGTCCTCCGTAGATGAGGACGAAACGTTGTGTTTTACTGTGCAGTCCATTCGCCCGCGCATAATATCCGGAATATTTTAGTAACTGAATATTGTAATCACCATCCCTGAACAGTCAAGCTGCTAACTTGGAACTCTTGAATACAACACATTTTTTCTCAATGGTGGGGAACAGTTCGCAGGCCTTGACCTGTAGAAATCTGTGTTCTGGCTGTTCAGGTGTAGCGTTCGCTGTTTTATTCAGTGGTTTGGTATTTGACTAATTTGTAAATGAAAATGACAATCTTATTTCATTACATTGAGTAATTACTAAATAAATTTTCTCCCGGCTAAAGATTTGGTCAAGTTGCTAAAGAACTCCAACTTAACGTCGTGTTAAAGTGTTTTCTGTAAGTTGTGTAAGTGTCTCCAAATCACAGTTCATACAACAGATTCTATACAACTATTGATTGTGATGGAAATAGTTATCTTCAGTAAAATGATGATTAAAACCACCGAATAATTAGCCGCGCACAACACTGACGTATGTTACCTGAAACAATATTCTTCGCAACTCGTGCGTAATTAATTTCGGCTCCATACATCGGCTAGAAAAGTTTGTTATAACGATCGTGCTATGAGCACTGTTTTTAAAGAACAAATTTGATTCGAATTATTTTCATTAAAATGAGTTTGGAACCACAGGTGCACATTTATTTTTACACATTTGTATTACGTTCGGCATTTATGTCTGCAGTGTTGAGTGATTTGAATTTGCCGCTGAGATAATTGTTAAGATGGCGGTAGACAATTGATAGAGACTTTTTATTATCAGAGCAAATAAGTAAGTATCTGAAATACTTATTAAATTCTACAAACTCTACTTTCGTATTGTGCACTATTTAGACTTCATCAAGCAAACATTAGATTTGTTTCTAAGGAAAACAGACAAAAACGCGATACAGATCGCTATCATCAATGGCTGCGCTCTTTGCAGCGGAAAGAAATATTTAACACATAATGCTTACTGAGAGAGGAATTAAAGTTACAAATAATTATTGACTCATATTTATAATCATAATGAACTATATTCTCAAGTAATAATTAGCAAATAATTACAATTTCTTAACAGACCTCAGTTTGATGTGTGTCCGCAGCCTACAAAAGCCAACCAACAAAAGGTAAAAACAAAGGGAGACAAACGCAGATCATAAAAGGAATTGACAGTTATCATTGTCTTTGTATGATACACATCGATATATCCAATTACATCATACAATATTATATAAATAATTAATATTTATCATCGTTTTCACTATTTTTTCATATGTCGATTAGATAATGTTTATAACTGTTAGAGGCATAATTTCCTCTCGTCGCACTGTAGCCTAAAATTTATCTCGTGGATGTTACACAGGACACCTCACTACATCTTGAAAATCTTCCCGACATCATTCCGGAAATGGCTGCCACGCTATTATTTCTTCGTCCAATCAAAGAGGAAGAAGTCATTGGATGCAATGTCAGGAGAGTACAGGGGTGAGGCACAAAGGAACGGTATGAGTGAGCTAGTTCCTTGCAGAATTAGCTGGGTTACTGTCGTAGAGCAGAAACACTCCACCGGACAACTTCCCGCGACGCTTCGTCTTGACAGACACGTTGAACCTTGTCAGGAGATTTTGGTAGAATGCTCCCATGACTATTTGCGCATTACGAGTATAAAATGTCAGCAGTACACCATGGCAGTCTCAAAAACTAACATCACTGTGCACGATGGGGGCTAGAATTTGCCGCTTTTAGCTTTGGCCCTTTGTCTCTTGCTCACAGTGATCCACTCACCACTTCCCCATGGGATTGAGCGATTAAAGAAATCATTTCGACTAGTCTGACACAGATGCAACACATCCAATGCTGCCTCACTCCTGTGGACTTTTTAAATAAGTGCAGACAATAGTAGAACACATGACCTGCAAGCTTTAGTCAAGTTCTAAACGTCGTGCAAGATACTGAGATCATACCCTGTAGCATCGATTGTTTTAGGTAGATTTGGAATACTCGCTCTTCCAATTCTCTGGTAATGACCCATCATTCACATACATATAGCCTACTTCGTTCTTCGTCGTTCAGAACTCTTTGATGGCACTGGAAGCCATCTAGTCACTATATAACACGGTGATGCATTGTTGCTGTACGGTTCCATAAAGTCAGCAGGGATTGTGGCAGCTGTATCCGTCTTAAAACATACAAAACGAATTAATACAATGCACTTTACCAAACGGTTTCACCATTTTGTTATGGCTTCTCTAACGGTGAGCTAGATTATTAAGATGAGGGATTTTCAGCGTTTGCCAGATCTGTAGACATGTAGCTGCAAACAAGAAATTCTTAAATGAATTTATATCTGACTCATGTCTGTTCTGTTGTAAAGAAGTGGCTGGTGCACATATTTATATGACACAGAGGATGGGCTGACAAAGGGAAAGGACTGATGGCATATCGTAACTTCCAGTGGCGCAGCATGTTTGTGGTATACAACGGCAAGAGTTGAAAATTTTTGCTGGACTTGCAATCGATCTCAGATGTTCCGCTTCTCTATAACTGCCGCCTCGACCATTCCATCACGTTACCCACCTAAAATGCTCAACACATGCTGCGATACAGCGTCTCTCATCCCTTCACCCGCTACTCCCAAATTATTGTTTCCTACAGGAGTCTGGATGTTATGTGTGCATTCACAGTGAAGAAAGAAAACCTCATGGAGCCATTGTGCTCTTACAGAGATGTATTACGCAGTCTGGCAACAATTTATAGTTTTCGCCATTGCATTACCACAAATACCTGTGTGGCAGGAAGCCACAATTTCCCACCCAACCTTTTCTTTTATCTCTCTATATATGTGGTGGACAGGAAGTGTGTCCGGATGGCTGAGAGGGCAGTTTGGCTTTGGCGGAACAGTGGTGGACACATGCTGTTTCTGTCCTCGCCACAGAATAAGCGTCCATATTCTTTACTAGTACCTGTCTGTTTTAGGCATGTAGATCAGCATAGCGATTCAATACAGAAAATCGACAGTCAATTTTACTTTCCAAAACAGATTTGCACGACCTAAAGCACTCGAAGTTGAACGATTTTTATAAGAATAGTTCAAAATCCCTGCTACCGACATTATCGGCATACATTTATTCAGTGCGAGCAGTCTAATCTAGATACGGATCTTCAACAATGCAACATGTCAACGGAACCTTTGGGCGGTGAAACAGGGCCTCCGATTCTGATGGCAACATGGATCCTGTGCACGCTAGTTATGCTCGTTTGGGTCTCTGCAAAAATCAGGATATTGTAACCTCCATTTGAACCCTCAAGAGAAGAAGTGGAGTCGGCTCTATGGCACAGTAAATACTACTGTCGCCGAAAGACATACGCAATTCCGTACATATTCCGTCCTGAGACGTTCGACGGTCCAAAGAGAAAAGACAGGTGCCTTTATATCTCTATATCGACGGCTGTCGTGCCATTGTCATTTACGACTGACAACCAAAACCTGTTCTGGATGTGGGAAGGGAGGCACCTCCGATTAGAATGCATCCAACTCCAGATTACGCAAGTACCGCCGGGAGGGATGTCACCACCGGTGGATAGAGGGCCACAATCGCAGCCGACGCTGCTTCCGGTGACATGTTGCCACTCTCATTACTGCTGCCCCTTCATCAAGTCATTCGACACAGCCTGATGACCCAATGTAACACACTCCGACGTGGCGGAAAGATGAAACGCCCATTCTCCGTTTTATAGACTACACTCCGACAGCGCTGCCTCTGTCGACACGTGATAAGACTCATGCCGAAAGAATGACGATAGACTCGCTGGTCCTGTCAATTGAAACCTTGGGGCCAGAGAATCATGTAACACGAAAGAACACGTTCGAAAGTAACTACGTCCAAACGGCCATAAGCCCAGGTGCAGCGCAATTTCGGAATAGGTTGAGGACCAGCCACTGGAGGGCAAGGACTCCACCTGCCAGGACAATGCTCCCATAGTGGCAACCACCGCCGGATGCAGCTAGGGAACGCGTAAGGGGCCTGAGGAAATTTCGTATATACTCGCGGCTGAGCCATTAGACATCAATAGGAGATTCAGATGCTGCACATCCTTCCCTCCTCCAACCCTCAGGCCAAAGTGCAGGCACCGATAGGGCCTGTGCTGGTGGCGTCAGCACTTTTGGAATGGTTCCAGCCAATGTCTTGGGGTGACTGGAGGCGATGATGCAACTTTACACTGAATAGACATTTCCGACTTAATAACTTCGCAACCCCGAGGTAGACGAAATTCTTATCGTATTGTCACAATTAACCCCAGTAAGATTGCAGCAATGGAGAGGATCCATCACCTGCAAGAGTTGCTTTGTGCATCAGGTACTGACTTTGCTTTATTGCATGAAGTGTGCTCAGCATCACTCATTCTTTCGCTATGGGTTATATATGATACTGGATGATCAGTCCAGCAGAATTATGGTGATACTAGTTCATGAAGGTATTGAAACAAATATGTGACTTAGCAGTCCTCCGCCAGGGGACTAGTGATCACGGCGCTGCGGACACACATCATTAACTTCAACACTCCATCTGGAACCAGCAAACGCCGCGAGAGACCACAGTTAGACTTAGAGGATATTACCCCCTCTTTGTTGATGGCGACGATCAACAAACCTTCGGTGGCGACTTTGGCTGCATGCTACACCCCAAAGGATGTTGATGCGACACCTCATCGACATAGGAGAGAAAGTGCAAGGTGACCGCCTCAGACACACGTATTACACCAGTCACTCGCTAGTCATCCTGGTCGCATCTACATCTCATACAATGTTGCGAACTAAGTGTTGTACACTGAGCGATGACTGCTTACCTTCTCAGACCAGTGGCCTACAGTGGGTGTGTACAATATGTGTTTGTGTTGTGTTGTGTTTGGTGAAGGGGAGGGGGGATGGGCACTACGACCTACTTGAGGTAACTTTGCCCTCAATGTGCATGAAGCTTGTGTTCCTGTGTGACAGCAAAATGGCAGATGTACGAAAATAAATCAGAAGGGAATACTATGAGCACCTTATGGTCTCTATGGTCGCTGATCACACCATGCTAGGGGTACGCCCTTGGAGGAACATTTCTCTTATCTACCCTGTGAAAAAAAGCACTGTATTTCTTTTTTCAAGGTTATCAACACATATTAGTACATGAAACCATTTCCCTATTACTTCCAATCCATTACATATCTTTTGTTGTGAATTTCCAACATGTTAGAAACGTGGTTCTGGCTCAGTGGGTCAACCAGAAAGTCCGATCTCGGCGGCACCTAGGTTTTGACATCAATCCATGGAACTTCTTGCGCACCTCCACTGATTGCAATATGGGTGCCAGTTTCTTAATACTTACATACGTGGCTCTGTCGGAGCCTGTGGAAGATACCTCACATCATACGTCCCTCTCGGCTGAGGCACACGCATACTGCCAAAACAATATGTCACCTCATTGACTGCACAGTCTGCGTTTTGGGGGTCACACGAGCTGCGAAAGCAGTTATTCGCCTCATGAATTACACGGTCTGCGTCTTACAATCTATTACAATTCAAAAACGAAGTAGGAAGTCGTTGGCTAAAACGACATTAAATCCCGTTTGTTTTTTCACACCACTTCCATATCAAATACATACAATTTGCCTTCAGTCGGAAAATTTATGAAACAATTCGCTTTAGGCACAACCAATATGAAATCCACTTCAGATTATAAAGAAAAAGGTCACATGGAAGGGCGGACCTACGAAAAACTCATCATCTTTCCTTTGACGCTCCTCATTTATCTACAGAAAACACTACACTAATACATGGAATACTCTATTAACCATGTAAATAATGAGCAACAGGACTCTTATTTCCATCCCCCTCTTTTTTACAAATAATTGGTTAAGCCACTGAGTAAAGGATCGAGGCCACAAGCGAGAAATCAGTAATAAATGGCAAAAAAGTAAGGCTAGACATTTTTTAATTACAGCAATTCGGCCTGGGAATAATTGAAAGAATTATTCTACCAAAACCTTATGGTCTTTAAAAAGGTTTAAAAAAATTAAATTTAGATTAATTTCATTGTTAATCAGACCAGTCTTTGAATGGAACATCTGCAGGTGCTCCAAACATTCAGCCTTCAGAACAAACCAGCCATGATAGTTAAGCGTCAACAGTTATGATCCAGCAAGATTTTCTTTTACATTCATGGAATGAATATAATACGAAAGTGACGGAAAATCATTACAAAAACATTTGAAACGTTAATCAGTAGAGAAAATAAGCTCAAAGTTTCCAAATATTAGCATAGTAAGTACAGGGTGAAGTAATCTGCTATAGAAAATCTGAAGGTAAATCATACATCGGATAATATTACCCATTTCATTAGAGACGTAAAATATTTGGCGGCAGATATTAACAGAAGAGCTTTTACACTCATGCTCAGAAATAATAGATAATGCTGATATGTGGTGAAACAACACTCTGGTGGGCGGTTTGTGGGTTTAAATCACCTCTGGGTATGACCATGTGGTGCATCTGACCTGCGGTCGTCGCACGGTGGCGCTGGCAGCAGTCCACATACGAAGAAGTGTGTTGTGCGTGTCAGAGTACGGTACAGCGAGTAAGTGTGCGGTCATTTTCAGACGTGCTAATGG
Source organism: Schistocerca americana (assembly GCF_021461395.2). NCBI lineage: Eukaryota > Metazoa > Arthropoda > Insecta > Orthoptera > Acrididae > Schistocerca > Schistocerca americana. Next base: position 46,899,662 of record NC_060124.1, read on the forward strand.
TGGCTGTGTGCTGAAAATGGCTTAAAGAACACATATTGATGACGTTATGAGGGATAGAATGCTAGGGCGACTGGAGGCTGGTCAAACACAGCAGGTGGTAGCACGGGCCCTCCGTGTGCCACAAAATGTGATCCCAAGATTATGGTAAAGATTTCAGCAGACAGGAAAGGTGTCCAGGCGCTACAGTACGGAACGTCCTCAGTGAACAACACCACAAGAACACCGATATCTCACCAGCAGTACCCATAGATGGCCACGGAGCACTGCAGGTAGCTTTGCTCGGGACTTTACCGCAGCCACTGGAACAGTTGTCTCCAGACACACAGTCTAAGGACGACTGAACAGAAATGGTTTATTCGACCGGAGACCTGCAAGGTACATTCCACTGACCCCTGGTCATAGGAGAGCCCGTAAAGCCTGGTGTCAAGAACACAGCACATGGTCATTGGAACAGTGGTCTCAGGTTATGTTCACGGACGAGTCCATGTATAGTCTGAACAGTTATTCCACGCCGGGTTTTCATCTGGCGTGAAACAGGAACCAGATACCAACCCCTTAATGTCCTTGAAAGGGACCTATATTGAGGTCGTGGTTTGATAGAGTGGAGTAGGATTATGATTGGCGCACGTACACCCCTGCAGGTCCTTGACAGAGGAACTCTTACAGGTCAGGTGTATCGGGATGTCATTTTGCATCAGTATGTCCACCTGTTCAGGAGTGCAGTGGGTCCCACCTTCCTCCTGATGGATGGTAACACAAGGCCGCACCGAGCTGCCATCGTGGAGGAGTACCTTAAAACAGAAGATATCAGGCGAATGGAGTGGCGTGCCTGTTCTCCAGACCTAACCCCATCGAGCACATCGGGATGCTCTCGGTCGACGTATCGCTGCACGTCTTCAAACCCCTGGGACACTTCATGAGCTCCGACAGGCCCTGGCGCAATAATGGGACGTTACGCTCCAGCAGCTGCTCGACCTCCTGATCCAGAGTATGCCAAACCGTTTTTCGGCCTGTGTAAGTGCGCATGGTGATCATATCCCACATGCCGGGGTACATGCGCAGGAAACAGTGGCGTTTTGTAGCACATGTGTTTCGGGACTGTTTTCTCAACTTATCAGCAATACTGTGGACTTACAGATCTGTGTCGTGTGTGTTCCCTATGTGCCTATGCTATTAGCACCAGTTTTGTGTAGTGACACGTTGTGTGGCACCACATTCTGCAATTATCCTTAATTTATGAGCTAAACGAACTTAAGGAAATACGTGGCTAGCACGAACAGCTCCACCGAGGTAATGCTGGGCGCCACAAACACTCCCAAAACACACGATGCCGATTCGTAACAGCAACAGGCCTCTGCAACTCAACGCTGCCCCAAACAGTGGACGAGCAACTCATAAAACTGAGAGCTGTTAAGAAACGCCATTCATGTGAAACTTGAGCAAAATGATACAAGTTAAGATACTGTAATTTGCCAACATCTTAACAACTTAATGCCATAAAACCTTTAAATCTAACATAATAGCAAGCCGGTGTGGCCGAGCCGTTCTAGGCCCTTCAGTCTGGACCGCGCGACCGCTACGGTTGGAGGTTCGGATCCTGCCTCGGGCATGGATGTGTGTGATGTCCTTAGGTTAGTTAGGTTTAAGTTGTTCTGAGTTCTAGGGGACTGATGACCTCAGATGTTAAGACCCATAGTGCTCAGAGCCATTTGAACCATCTTTTGGAACATAATAATCAAATAGTAATGTTGCTCAAAATTGCGCAGAGCAAACACCGCTTAATGGCACAAAACGGTTAAATGATGACGTAATAAACGTCTCCACCAAAACAACCTAACTGAATAGTTGGAGATCATTAATCCCAGAAAGTTACTTGAAATAGGAAAACACTCCATAGGTCAACTAGGCTACTCAGCCAGAGTCTTGTCTGCGCCAAACTGAAATTTCTGTGAGAAACGCGAGTTTGCCTCTAGAAGGTGGTACTTAACTGCTAGCATTTACAAGTAAGGCTCTCTTCACGGCACTTAGACTTCAGGACTATCCAAAACCCAATCCGAAGAGCATATATTAATTCAATAAATTTCCTTAAAATACTTAAAAGGTTCAATAATATATACCAAGAAAATATCCCAAGGCATTAAAATCAACCACTTAATAAACCAGATTCACCACAGAAATTATGAATAATTAACAGCTCTAAATAACCACTTTCAGTAAACACAATGGTAACGACAATTGCCCTGCCGACTCACAGGAAAATAGCACTGATTTGAAAACCACTAGATTTAAGGAACCGGACAACTTGTGGCGTAAACAAGTGAGAGTAAGGCAAAACTTCAAGTAGCACTTGTAACAGCAAGCAGCCATCATTACACGTGCGGAACAGTCACTAACCATAAAATGGATCAAACACAAAAGAACACCAGTTGTGGTTGGAAATAATTACAAAGATATTTAGTTTTTTTATACCCATAAAGCGAGAGTCACAGAGGAGGGCGTATCACAGCGCCAGCGATAACAATCATTGCTAAACTAAGGAATCGTTATTCCATAATTGCAGCTCAATGCATCTAAAAAGCGCATAGCATGGACATGAGGGATGAAAATTCAGCAGAACGCACTGAAGAGCATGGTGAAAATTTCGATGCAGCCACTAAGGGTGTATTTGGAACAAAGCCAAGAGCTCACACACTCGATGGATCGACCACTGTCCGTGGTGGACTCCGCCACACGTGCAGACACTTCCCTCTCGACACGCTCCAGCGTGTTTTCATTACTCCGCTGCAGCGATGGCTTAATTGCACGGTTATCATTACGAGACACTAGTAATACAGTAAGCTCCTGTATCTACTAACATTTTGACAGTCATACCTCTGAGGTTGCCTTCTAAAACCACATTTTCCAACTCATCAACTACCCTTTCCCTCACAGGCTGCGTTGCTCTTGCAGGAGTCGAGGATGGGTGGCAACGCTTGAGCGACGGCTTTTCCCTACTGTTTTCACTTTGCCTGTTATCCTGTGGAGTGTTGTGCTGTGGACACCTCGACTCTGATTTTGCGGGGAACCATCGTTTGTATGTCGTGTTGTACGACGTTTAATACCACACAGCACTCAGGTGTATTGTTCAGCTTTCCACACCGTTGCCTGTCAGTCATTTACAAAAACACGGCACTGCTCATTGTTTCACACAGGACTTGTAACAAATCGATGTGCTTCTTCGCGCAACCAGCCGATCTCACAGCTTCACGTAATGAGGTGGAGGAAGCCATTATTAATTCATTACCAATCTGTATGTTTACTCCACTAACGAACACATGAATAGCTCTTGACTCAATATCTTCGGTTAGTACCTAATTGTACGTTACATCTTTCCCCAGTGCATACATACGACAACGGTTCACGACCGATCTGCAAGAGCTTCAAATTCTTCGCCATTTTCCTCGCACAAAGTGAACTAACGATTGCTGTAATAACTAAAAATACTCAAATGTGGTGAATTCGTAAGGGACCAAACTGCTGAGTTCACCGTTCCCTAGACATATACACACTTATTAAACGACCTTGTGTCAAGAACAACACACACACCCATGCCCCAGGGAGGACTTGAACCTCAGGCGGGAGGGGCCGCGCAGTCCGTGACATGGCTCCTTTAACAGCACGGCCACTCCGCGGGACTCCGTAATAACTAAATTTGTAACAGCTTCTGCTAGAGTAAGGTTCTGCTAACCCCTTCACCGGGGCGATAAATGCATCACGTGACATATCTCTTGATTTTACATAGGTGAGCAAATCACCAGAAGTTTCAGTTTCTTTTTTACATTTAAGACTGGCGGGAGCCAGTGTATCCTATGTCTCGGACTTCTGCAAGAACGCGCTGACATTTTCGAAAGTTTTGCCCGAGAAGGTGGGAGCAAAAGGGAGAGAAGGAACGCCGCTAGCTACATTTGATACGTAAGTTACTATTTCCACTGCACAGGCACTCGAGATGCTTGCAGAAATTTGGTTTCACTTCCACTCAGTCTCGCCTTCGCATTAATGCAATAGATCAGCTACCTGTTCCCATAACTGTACTCTTTGCAGTTAACCTACTCTTGATGTGAAGCAGCATTATCCACCTCTGCAATTCCTGCCTTTCTGATAACCCACAAGATCACGAGTTACAGGGACTGCAAGACTTTAACATAAGTGTTTGGAATATTGCTACAATGATACCTCCAATTTTGTCGACGGCCATATTTTTAACGTGTTTGTTTTGTAGTGTATGAAGGTAGGGGAGTTGTATTTGACGGAGGGATTATAAATGACCCTGTTCTGTCGCATATAACTTGAGATTTTCGTATTCTCTGACTTATAATTTTATTTTGATGACTAGAAATAGGCATTTGTCCGTTGTTGGCCACGCTCACGACTGCCTCCGATGCTGATTCCTTGACGTTTGGGCTGTTTGTTTTGTTTGTGTACACTATGCACTAAAATTTAGCTATGTTACTCCGTATTAACGTTTTAATGTCATGGTTTGATCTATTTATTCTGTTTTACTGGCTCAAATGGCTCTGAGCACTATTCGACCTAAAATCTGAGGTCATCAGTCGCCTAGAACTTAGAACTAATTAAACCTAACTAACCTAAGGACATCACACACATCCATGCCCGAGGCAGGATTCGAACCTGCGACCGTAGCGGTCGCTCGATTCCAGACTGCAGCGCCTAGAACCGCACGGCCACTCCGGCCGGCTCTGTTTTACTATGGGTACCTTAATGTACTTCTGGTTTCGTGTGGCTGCAGTGGTTTGCTTATATGTATCTTAATTTATTAGTTTTGCATTGTATCCGTATTTCGTCGTTATTCACTAAACCAGCTTATTTATCGTAAACAGTAACGGCCCTAAAGCACACCTTTAAATACTTCCGAAATGGCTTTTACATTTGTAGATTTAGTCCCGTTATGAAATATTATGTTGATTACGGTTCTTTAGATGTCCCATGTGAAATGGACGTATATCACCGACTACTATCAACTTCACTTACGTCATATGGAGAGAACTAACTCTGCGACTTACCGACGTCACCGCGGTTCGGCGATCATCCAAGAATAAAGCAGAAAGCGGAACTACGCGTTATGGCTCTGATGGACAAATCAGGATTGACCATCCACCACGTCATTCTCTAGCAGTGGCGTCATTTCGTTGTGATAATGGACAGAATACCGTTCTCCCTGCAGTTGGTGGCTCTCCTGACATTGGTATGATTACTTCTCAGTGTCCTCAGTTGGTATCACGAGCCTTAGTGCACCCCGTTCTAATCACGCCACGAAGGAAAAATTACTGGCAGTACCGGGAATAGAACTCCACAAAGCAGACAGACATGCTGAACAGTGAGCTGCAGATAACCCAAGGGTAACTGCTATGAAAATACGTATGAAAATCAGTAAAAAGGCTAGATCGCCTTTTTTTCTGTTAGCAGATCACAATGTAGTAGTGATGAGGATAGGTCTGTAATTTAAGAGATTAGTCAGAAGAATCAATACGCAAAGAAGTGGGATACGTAAGTACTAAGGAATGGCGAGGTACGCTTGAAGTTCTCTAAGTCTATAGCTACAGCAATAAGGAATAGCCCAGTAGGCAATACAGTTGAAGAGAAACCATGGATAACCGAAGATATACTTCAGTTGATTGATGAAAGGAGAAGGTACACCTTCCAATAAGCTTTAATGTTTCTCATTGCCCTTTTTTTTGCGAGGCACATATGGGAAGAAGTCATAGGTCTCTCATCTCTTCTCAGGAATACAGAAATATAGGTCGTTGTCGTATGAAATAAATAGGAAGTGTAAGGAAGCTAAGACGATATGGCTGCATGAAAAATGTGAAGAAATCAAAAAAGTAATGTCAGCCGAGAAGACAGACTCAGTATAGAGGGAAGTAAAAACAACAGTCGGTGACATTCATTGAAAGCAAAGGTGGTCACATTACGAGCGCAACGGGAATTCCACTGATAAATGCAGAGGAGAGGGCATAGAGGAGGAAAAAGTACACTGTAAGAAGATTTGTCTGATGTGATAGAAGAAGATATAGGAGTCGATTTAGAAGAGATAGCGGATCCAGTATTAGAATTTTAAAGAGCTTAGGAGATCAAATAAGACAGAAGGGATTGACAACATTCCATCAGAATTTCTAAAATCATTTGGGGAAGTGGCAACAAAACGATTATTAACTTTGGTGTATAGGATGTAGAGTCTCGCGACGTACCATCTGACTTTCGGGAAATTATCATCTTCACGATTCCGAAGACTGCAAGAGTTGACAGGTGGGAGAATTAACGCACAATCAGCTTAACAGCACAAGCATCGAAGTTGCAAACAAGAATAATATACAAAAGAATGGAAAAGATATTTCATTATGTGTTAGATGACGATCAGTTTGGCTCTAGGAAAGGTAAAGGCACCAGCGAGGCAATTCTGACATTGCAGTTGATAGTGGAAGCAAGACAATACAAAAGTCTACACACGTTAATAGGATTTGTCGACCTGCAAAAGAGTTAAACAATGTAAAATGGGACAAGATGTTCGAAATTCTGAGACAAATAGGGATAAGCTATAGGGAGAGACGGGTAACATACAACATGTACAATAGCCAAGAGGGAATAACAAGAGTGGACGACCAAGGATAAAGTGATCGGATTAAAAAGGGTTGAAGACAGGGATGTAGCCTTCCGCTCTCACTATTCAATTTGTATATCGAAGAAGCATTTATGGGAATAAAAGAAAGTTTCACGAGTGGAATTAAAATGCAAGGTGAAGGGGCATCAATGATAAGATTCGCTGATGGCATTGCTGTCCTGAGTGACAGTGAAGAATTACGTAGTCTTCTGAATGGAATAAACAAACTAATGAGTACAGATTATGGATTGAGATTACAACGAAAGAAGACGAAATTAATGAGAAGTAGCAGACATGAGAACAGCGAGAAACTTAACGTCAGGATTGATGCTCACGAAGTAGATGACGTTAAGGAATTCCATTACCTAGGTAGCAAAAAACCAAGTGGTGGGCGGAGCAAGGAGGACATCAGAGAGACACTAGTACTGGCAAAAAGAGCATTCCTATCCAATAAAAGTCTAGTAGATCCAACACAAACCTTAATTTCAGGAAGAAATTTCTGAGAATAAACGTTTGGAGCACAACATTGTACGGTAGTGAAACATGGACTATGGGAAAACGAAAGAAGATAATCGAAGCACTTGAGACGTGGTGTTGCAGACGAATCTTGAAAATGAGGTGGACTGAAAAGGAAAGGAATTCGGAGGTTCTGCGCAGAATTGGAGAGGAATGGAATATGTGAAATACACTGACCGGCAGAAGGGACATCTGTTAGGACGCCAGGGAATGGCTTCTATGGTTCTAGTGGGAGTTGCAGAAGGCTGAAACTGTAGAGGAGGAGAGAGATTAGAGTATACCCGTACATCCTGCAAATAACTGAGGACGTAGGTCGCAATTGCTACTCAGAGATTAAGGGGTTGGCACAGAAAAGGAATTTGTGGCGGGCCACATCAAACCAGTCTGAAGACTGATGAGAGAAAAAGAAATACCAGTTTCGGCCCTTTCCTCAGACAATCTTCAGTCTTATCACTGTCATTATGGCTGCTGGTAGTGGATCTCGCTATGTCTGAGGCCTCCAGCAGCCATAATGACGGTGATAAGACTGAGGATGGTCTGAAGGAGGTCCGAAACCGGCTGTTAACAAGTAAAAAATCTGGAAAGTCCTTAGAGACAGCTTTTATTGATTTTTTAGCAGTTGCTTATCACTGTGCTCCATACTAGAATGCTTTCGAAAATATTTATTTCGTCTCTATGTTTCTCTGTACAAAAAATCGATATCAAGGGTCATGACATAATACCTGTTTAGCATCATGTACAATAGGACTCCCGAAAATAAGTAAACTTAATTAATAAATAAAAGCATCAATTTTCTTTATCTTGGGTTCTGATTGCAGTTCATGATCAGTTGCCAGGTCTTCCCATCATGCTACTGTATGCTTTGCACACATCCAAATTTAAGCAACCTTTCCAGTGACTAGGGTGTTTCCTCCTACAAGGATACAGAAGGTACTTTTCACTTCAATTTTCCACCATAATCGTTTCCCTATATTTCATAAGCTCTCTTTGATATAATGTCCCTTTATGGGGCAATTAGAAATGGAATTATAAATGCAAGAGATCAAAATTAAGTGGTGTGGATAAGGGCGTTGTATAAAAAACAGCTGAAAAATGAGTAAGCACTCTCACGGGATTGGATACGTGTATTTATTTATTTACACGTCAAGTTGCGTTGGACCATATTGAAGAGCAAATCTACAAAACCATGGAACGTGTCAGTACATGAAACTACAACATGAAAGTAATAACGGAAAAAATAATATATTTGTGAACCCGAAAAAAGTCAAGCCATAAATTTAAGTAAACGCTATCAACAATACAACAAGAATCAGCTTAATTTTTCAGGGAACTTCTCTACAGAATAGATCAAAAGTTTAGAAGCAACATCAAGAATGAAGAGGAAGTATACACTAAGACATAAAAAAGACGCACCACGAAAGAATTATAGGAATAAACGGCAATCGGCTGACGTGGCGTACATGTACAAACCACTAAATCATTACAGTTTCAGAAAAAAAGGATTACTTCTGCAAGAGAGTGACCTTCACAAACTGAGCAGACCATTAACGCTAGGCCTGCTTCTGGCCCTTATGCAAGCAATTTTTCGGCTTTTCACTCATGGACAGAGTTGTTGGATGACCTCCTGAGTGGCGTGTTAGACCGTCAGATTGCCGAGGTGGTTGAAAGGCCTTGCCCTTAATTCTTCAAATGATCTGAATTGGGCAGACATCCGGCGAGCTTGCTGGCAAAGGTAGCGTTTGTTGGACGAAGAAAAGGTATAGAAACTCTCGCCCTATGCGAGCGGATATTATCTAGCGGAAATGTAAGCCTTGGATGGCCTGATATTAAGGGTGTGGTATTACGTATCGATATCAGCCCACAGGCAGGTAACAGAGCTGAAAGCTTCCGTTAGAAGCTTATAGTGACTGCTCGGGATCTACCAAACCCAATGGAGACACCCCGGGTAGCTGTGGGGTACGAGCTTCATTGTCGCCAGTCTTATGGCCTGACATTCAGGAATTGTCGTCTGGGGTGCCATTTCATTTCAAAGCATGACTTCTTTGGTTGTCACCTGCGCCACACTGACAGCATAGTTGTTTGTCGACGATATTCAATCCTCGTTTTGTTGCTCCTCATGCCAGTCCATCTTGGGCTTATATTTCAGCAAGATAATGCCCTTCTTGTGTTCGAGCTCAGGAGGTCTCCGCATGAAGCGTTCGACGAATACGAGAATAAAATTCTTCTTAGTGTGAACGATTTTAACCCTTCGTTTCCTGACATAAGAAAAAATTTGCTTTTGAACATTTTCTTTGCAGAATTTATGCTATTGTGGCCGCAAATGACGGTAGGATTTTTTGTAAAATTTTATTTTATTTTGCACAACTTTTTTCCCTCCTGGTACTCAGAAGTACCGTCAGACTCCATGGACAGAATCACAACATGCGCAGAAAAATGCTCCAATTTTTATAACTTGTATTTTATTCCACATAAATATTAAATATTTTTACATTAGTAAATTAATTCACAGAAATATGATATTTCTGAATTTTTTTTTTAAATTTCGCATAAATTTATTCTAAAGCAACTTCACAATGCATAGTAACTTAGCTATACATTTTTGACAGTGTATACATATCACATATTTAGTGATACCTCATGAAATTGTAGGAAACAGTTCTTTTTTTCATTGCAGCACAAATACACTTTACATGTACTACATTGTGAATGTGGTCTCGACTGAATTTTATTTTTCGCACACATTTCGCATCGTCCTCTTTTACAACTGAACACTACAAATTGGTTTCCTCGGTTGCCAAGACGTACATCCTTCGGAACAGAAAATTTGTCCTTCGTTCTCTTTGGGAGAGTTATTTCATCTTTACCAGAGTTCTCTTTTTGAGATTTGGCACTTGCTGTTCATTCATTAGCCCTAGTGCCACAGCACGCCTGAATTTCAGCAGTGGCAGTGCCCCATGTAGATAACTGAAAATGACGTAAGCATTGACAAAAGCAATTTCTATTGCCCCACAGAAGAGACGGTGCCACCATTTCTTTCATCGCTTGTCAAAACCGTAAGTTGAACGTAATCTGTCTGCATGATCCACACCATCCATGTTTTTATTGTAATCACATACAATAACTGGACATGGTATAGTCATCTTAGTTCCATCTTTCTGATTTTCTGTCACTACGCTCTGTTCAGTGCCATGGAAGTTTGACGCAAAATACACTACTTTATTTTCCTTCCACTGAAATACTGTTAGGTCTAAAGATGACTCTCTGTGATTTGATTTAGACATTTTTCTTTAGGTAAATTCCCTGGCAAACCTTTCCTGTTTGTTCTAATTGTTCCAAAGGCAAATGTATTTACCGATTTCTGTGTGAGAAAAAGTGGACAGAACAACTAGTGAGAGGTAATGCATTGTTGCTACAATAAAGTGTTCGTACAACCTGACGGTACTAATAAGTCCGCCTTACATTTTCCACTTTATCTCATTCACATGTAACGTAATTCTTCAAACTATTATAAAAAAACAAAGAAGGTAAGTACGTAGAATGGAAAACCCAACGGAAGTTTCAATAAATTGCGCACAAATTCAGGCAACACCATGGAAACAAGCACATACAATCTTCTGCTTTCACAGCAGCGCGCGAAAAACAATTTCAAGCTCTGACCGCCAGAGAGGTCTATGTATTGCACAATAACATCTATGAAACAGTAGAGCAGAGTTACTGTTACGTACCGAGAGGCTCTCAGATCACGAAACTGCACCAGGAGAAAATAATGAAGGTCAAAACTTACTGGTACTTTTAAGTACCGTCAGGAAATAAAGGGTTAAGAAGTTTCGGCGTTACGTTAAATGAGTTAAGGATCGCAGCAATCTGAGCAGACACTCTGTGACATTAACGGTATTGAAACAGAGAATAACACTGAAAAAGCCGAAATACTAACCGTCTTTCCCCAGAACTGGCTCACAGAGGAAGATCACACTTCTTCGCACGAACATCAAAATAATAGATATCGAAACGAGTGACCAAGGGATATAAAAACAGCTTAAATCACTCAGCAGAGGAAAGACCACTGAACCTGACGGGATACCAGTTAGGTTGCAGATAGAGAATGCAAAAGAAATTGCCCCTCATCTAGTAGAAGCATACCGTCGGTTTTTTGAGAAGCTAAGCGTTCCTCATGATTGCAGAAATGCACAGATCATTCACGTTTTCGAGAAGGTTCGTCGAACAGACGTAAACATTATGTTTATGTCTCTGATGTCAGTCGGTTGTAGAGCTTGGGAACATGTTTCACGATAGCGTCTTACGATACTTCTGGAGACTGACAGTCTCCTGTGTAAGAACCAACCGGGGTTCCAAAAATGACGATCGTGTGGAACCCAACTCGTCCACGAGACACAGAAAGCAGTAGATACAGGCACGCAGGTATATACCGTGTTCCATGATTTTCAAAAGCCGTTCCACAGAGTTTTGCTCTGGCACCTAATCAACAAAACATGAATGTATGGAATATCAGATCAATTGTGTGTTGAGACCGTAGCGTTATTTTGCAAACAGAACACAGCAGTCTTTGAACAAAAAAGTAACTTCAGGCGTGTCCCAGGGGAGTGTTACAGGATCATTGCTTTTCACAATATATTTAAAAGACCTTGTAGATATTGAATTTCCATGAGGCTTTTCGGTAGAAAACGCTTCGAATAGAGAATGTCTGTTGACCCCAACATAAACAAATGTATCGTTTTACAATTACACAGAATTAACCTTTAATGTATGATTATAGTATAGCAGAACGATCACTGCAAGGAATTGCTTCCATAAAATATATAGGAGTATGCTTACGGAGCTATTTGAAGCGCAAGGACCACAAAAAACTAATCGCGAGGAAGGCACATGCCAGTCTGCGATTCACTGGCAGAATCCTTAGGAAATTTTCACCAACAAAGGAAATAGCTTAAAAAACACTCGTTCATCCAGTATTTGACAGTTGCTGGTCAGTATGGGATCCCCACCAGATTTGACAGAACGTGGAAATAGAGGTTATTCAAAGAGGATTAGTGTACGGTGCTACCGGGATTTTAGGGAAATGACTGAACGAGTGGCTTACAAACCTTCATTTACCTTTTTATTACAGCGTTTTATTGACCATTAAATTTAACAATTTTCGCAGTGATTTAATAGCATTGGTAAAATGCTCGCCAAAAAATTTGACAATATAATATGAGCAGTGATTTTGCGTGGCGTAAGTTAAGGAACAATCAATGATCTTCGAAGCCACTTAAATCCCAATTAAAACAAACACAATTAGTTAACTATGATAACCTGCAACAGAATTTTATCAGAAAAACAGGCCTGCAGGCTTCAATCCCATTACAGAACAAAGCAAGATCTGAACTTACGAAAGCGTAAACAGCAAGGTGGAACAATTTCTGGTGTATAAAGGCTCAGCAGTTTGTGAATATTACATTACCATCAATGAAGAGGAAAATACGATCGCCAATAGGAAGGGAATTTTAACACACCGGAGGAACAGTAGTGGCCCCAGTAAAGGTATACAAACTGATGGCCAAGTTATTAATTGAGCTCTTCATACATTAGGCCTAGCTGACTCTTTAACTACTTGGACTCTAGTGGATGATGATAAAATATCTGAAAACGACCCGAAACTACTGGGCGACATGGCGAAGCTCTGCCCCGGCTCCGCGACTGTACCAAGTACCACGGAATTCGACCGCCTCGTAGTCAAACTCTGTTCGCCCGGGCACGAAAGACGGAACTGGGAAGGAAATGCATAGACAGAGTTGGTCACACGATGCACAACCACCAGTCCCGGCTAGGACTGAGGCGTCTAACTCGCGTACAAACAATAGGTCTGTACACTGGAATAACAACGTTAAAGACAGAGTACAAAGGTCGGATTTAACAAAGAAGAACCCACCAGACATTCAATCATGGGATACAGCACTTTCAGCCACCCTGACTTAGAAACGGTAACAAATTCTAATCGAAATCCGAGAAGCTATATGTGATGACACATGAACACACATGAACCATATTATAATTCATAACAAGCCCTACTTCCGCGCTAAGGCGAACGGAGCGAAACATTAAATATAATGCCAGGTACAACTACTTGACCTATTACATTACAAATTAGCAGTCATTTAAAAACACAAATATAAATTTAAAACTAAAATTTGGAAACACTTAAATGACCAGATTTAATTATTATACTGACTTACTGCAGAGTCACACGAATGCCGAGATTAATTAACTTGGAGTAGTTCAATGCATACTGCACTTACTCTGTTATATTAAATGCTACTCACGATAATCGCCCACAAGGGGAGAGACCATCGTCAAATATTTGAAGCTACTGAGCGGGAGAAACAGTTTAACAAATACACAGTACATCAGCTGCTTCCCGGTACACAAAATAGCCTGCAAATTACTAAATCAAGACTTTAGAAAAATAAGCTACTTCACTAACAAAATAATAAAATGTAACATGTAAGTGACAGCATTTGACAAGCAGAAATTTAATAGCGTGACAAAACAATTGACGTCATTTCTCGGAAAAAGGCTAACGGATCAACCATTTCCTTCACGTGTCGCAACATACAACTAACCGTCTGAAACTTCCTGGCAGATTAAAACTGTGTGCTCGACCGAGACTCGAACTCGGGATCTTTGCCTTTCGCGGGCAAGTGCTCTACCAACTGAGCTACCGAAGCACGACTCACGGCCCGTACTCACAGCTTTACTTCTGCCAGTACCTCGTCTCCTACCTTCCAAACTTTACAGAAGCTCTCCTGCGAACCTTGCAGAACTAACACTCCTGAAAGAAAGGATACTGCGGAGACATGGCTTAGCCACAGCCCTCGGTAGCTCACTTGGTAGAGCACTTGCCCGTGAAAGGCAAAGATCCCGAGTTCGAGTCTCGGTCGGGCACACAGTTTTAATCTGCCAGGAAGTTTCATATCAGCGCACATTCTGCTGCAGAGTGAAAACCTTATTCTGGAAACATCCCCCAGGCTGTGGCTAAGCCATGTCTCCGCAGTATCCTTTCTTTCAGGAGTGCTAGTTCTGCAAGATTCGCAGGAGAGCTTCTGTGAAGTTTGGAAGGTAGGAGACGACATACTGCAAGAAGTAAAGCTGTGAGTACCGGGCGTGAGTCGTGCTTCGGTAGCTCAGTTGGTAGAGCACTTGCCCGCGAAAGGCAAAGTCCCGAGTTAGAGTCTCGGCCGGGCACACAGTTTTAATCTGTCAGGAAGTTTCATATCAGTGCACACTCCGCTGCAGAGTGAAAATCTCACTCTGGGAACTAACCGTCTATTCCAAATGTTGCTATTAATTCAGAGACAAGTCCACTGTAAGTACGGAGGAGAGAATGTATGTTACTAGAAACAGGAGCAATAGCCGTCACCTTATTGAGTGAGTTCGGCTCCATATGCGGCAATCTTACTCAAATCAACAGCGGTCCTTCAGTGACGTAAGGTGCGAAACCTCAGAAGCCTGTCTCACGGTAAACAAGCACCTCCACTTTCTCTCTATCCTTCCTCAAACACTGAGCGATCCGCTTCCGCATGCGCTGATTTACAGCTCTGTGCTTCATTGTGACAGTCTGAAATTTAGCTTCCCGTCAAACGCCGCCAGAGAGCGCCAACGCCCGTCTGTCTCTCCCTCGTCTGCAAACCTTACTGAAACAGTCTTTCATTGGTGGCGACAGGAATTCATTTAAAGGTCGAGCTCCAGGTTCAACATCACTTGCAGTTGACAACGTCCACATTTATATCGTGAAAACATTTAAAATCTTAATTGACAATGGAATGAAGCAAAACAACCAATGGTCACAGAGCGCCGGAAGGGTTTAAAAACAAAATTGCAACAAGATCAACATCAACAGTCACAGAGAGCCAGAAAGCTTAACATTTTCTTCAAATTCTCCCTTAAAAAACTGAAAACAAGATCAAAATCAATAACCACTAAGCGCCAGAGCGCTTAGAAATTGCATTTAAATTTTTAAGTGTTACAACAATGTTAAGATCAATACAGAACCCAAGAAGGCTTAGAAACAGCCGTATTTTAAAAAAATCAAAAAACACCCTTTAACAGAAATTTATCAAGTTATTTTGTAGTTCTTACAAAATAATTTATGAGAGGAGATGTCCCGCTTCAAATCAAGTAGGGCACGGTGGTGGGTATCAGGAATATAACAAATGTAAAAACAGTGATAGCAACCAGGTTCAAATGGCTCTAAGCACTATGGAACTTAACATCTGTCGTCATCAGTGCCCTATAACTTAGAACTACTTAAACCTAACTAACCTAAGGACATCACACACATCCATGGCCGAGGCAGGATTCGAACCTGCGACCGCAGCAGTCGCGCGGTTCCGGACTGCGCGCCTAGAACCGCTAGACCACCGCGGCCGGCCATAGCAACCAGGCCTTACGAGCTTAAACGTTTGGTAAATTGGAAAAAAAATCCATATATACATAGAGTGTGTGTATGTTCTTGTGTGTGTTTGCAATAGAGTTTAAATTGGTGGAATATAGTAACTCTGATGGCTTGAAATCATCCTATTTGCACAATTTTGAGGCTTGATTCCGGGAGATCAACACAGGTAAGGACAAATGTAACGAGTAACGGAGAATTAAGAAAATCCTCGGGACAGAGTACCGTAATAAGAGTAAGAACTGAAGTGACTGACGACTTGCCACCGCAACTCGGCACGGAATAGCGATCCCAATGAGGTCCCAGTAACGGTCTCCGTGCAGAGTCGCGCCCACTTCCACTTTCGGCGTCAAGGCGGCCGGCTGGTGAGGCACACCGAATCAATTTGTTGGCTGTTAGGACATCCAGGAGCTGGGTCAGTAAACAATGTGGCTAATTAGCCCAGCCTGCAAAACTGACAATCCGATATTAGTGTTTGATCAGCCTACACAGTAACCACGTAAAACAAGAATAATACACCAGTTGAACCTTCTGCAAATCTGTTCTGTTTTTCAAAAGAAATGACAGACACTTAACACCTGTTACATTCCATCCTGGATATACCATTGTTTGACAGACACTTAAATAGATTGTCACGTAGAGGAAGGTGTAAGTTGATGAATGACGAACACTAACTTCACTAAACGAAGGTTTATTAAGCACTTGCACATACAAGAGCTGGGTGCGAACTGCCTCCGGCCAGAACACGTACCGTACATATACAGCTACTGAACATTCCAGTACTATGACTCTTGCCATTTGTGGATACTTCTAAAATGTACTCGAACCGAATATAGAAATTAAAATGTTTCAGTTTAGGTGAGTTTTGAACTCAACGACCATAACCACTGTACTACGGTGACTACGCTACTCGGCTACTTCTGAGATATATACTGACAAGCAATTAAACAAGAGGGCAATAATTAAACACAAAATTAATCTAAAGTAATCACAGCAAGTTGCCCCCACAAATCCAGTACTCGGATACCGTGAAAGCACACCGCTTATTCAAAATTTTCACTAGATACAAATGCTACACCTTACCAATACATGGCATTCAGTCCACAGTGTCTGCCATCTCCCTGTGCGGCTGCACGTAACGGACACCTCATTGGATATCCAGTGTAATTCTAAAGCACAATTAAAAAAAAAAAAAAGTGTTTAACAACACGTCTACTCCAGTAGGACTCTTATTAGTTGGACTACTTCATAGATGTACCAAAACTAATTCCACAACCAACTGAAATAATACTAAAACCAGTGACTGTGGAGCAACAGGGAAGAACTGCAAGTAATCGGGGGCGCACAGAGGCCAGACGCGGCCAAAAGACCCATTACACGCCGTCCGCTGAGACAACCGACAGACCAACCAAAGTACGTCACCGACGAAATCGCAGACAATGAAAACGGTTGCAAGTGAATCACCAGCTGAAAGTTTGTTACCAAGAGGTAATTTCCACGGACGGCAGTACAATGGGCGGCAGCAGCAACACGCTATCGATGAAAAACCAGTAGCCTCCAGCTTCTCGCAGAACGGAGCCTCTGGTGACTTTCCGCACAATCGGCCAACCGGCGTCCCGACCACTTCAGCTCGGAGCCCTAACTGCCTGCCAGCACTTTCCGAACGAGAATCACATGTCACGAAAATCTGGCCCACCGTCCGCGGCGCGGCGACAGCGTCACCGGACGACCGCAGAGGGTGTTGCGCGAAGAGAAATCGATACGAGCCGACACGGTTCACACGCATTTAGGTGAAGAATTGATAACCACACAGCCGCGTTGGTTCAAGCAGCACGTTTCGCTATAGGTTCATGTAGTAAAAGCTAAAGCGTCAAGGAAACGCTCAGCCAAGTCCAGTGGCTGACGCTGCAATAGAGGCGTTCTGCAGCGCGTTATCGTCTACTGTTAAATTTCCAAGAGCGTGTATCCCTAGAAGGGTCAGCCAGTACATCGCTTCCTTCTACGTATATCTCGCAGAAACATCGTGAAGATAAAGTCAGAGAGATTCGAGCCCATTCGGAGGCATATCAATCGTACTTCCTACGAATCACACGCGAGGGGAACAGGGAAGGGCGGAAGCTACACTGATACACAAAGCACCCTCCGCCACACACCGTAAGGTGGCTTTGATCGAGATGTAGATGAACATCGTAAAGCAGTCGTGGTCTGTGTTGAACCGCCAGCTGAAACGGTACCCAAAGACTCTAAGTTTGTATGCAGTTAGTGGATTGGTCTCCATATTTGAATTGTGGTGTCGTCTACGAAAGGCTATTTTCTATGGCGTCACACTTTGATACAAGTTCACTGTTTTATAAACGTTCAGTCATACCGAAAGTGAACTTCAAGAAGCTCTAAAAACCTCAAAAATGGGAACCCAACACGGCAGCAATTCTGCGTTGCATGCATTCGATAAGTGCTTAGAGTATTTCCGGAGGTATGTGGAACGGGGTACCCACCGACTGGTAACGCAGTTCCTTTAATTTACGGGCCGATGGTTCGTGGGCGCTAAGCTGACTACCAGCTGCGTTCAGAAATATTCCATAGCGCTCAAATTGGCATAATTTCGTGGCAAACAAATCAAAGTGAGTACACTATCATGCTTCTCAAAACACTTTTAAACGGCGATTGTGACCTTATGAGGACAGTTATACTGCTGGGTAATGCTATTGGGGTTATGGGAAGATACCAAGCGTGGAAGGATGAGATAGTTCGTAATATTATTCGGATAATCAACAGCACTCATGGTGTTTTGAATTACTGTCTTGTCTTTGCAGGTTGATCGGGTATGTGATATCGTTTCGACGTTTACAAAATGGCATCATATTTATAAAAAATTTGGCTCGCTATTTAAATTTTTAAATCACCCGCCTTCTCAGTATTCGCTGCGATGTCAATATCGAGATCGGACTGGGGTCTCTGGTCTCCGCATATCTTTAGCGAGGTGGCTTCCTGTGCGCCGAGAGGCGAGAAAACCACGAAGAAGGGGGTTGATGGTCCGTAGCTCTGGACTGTGTGTGAGGAGCGACGTCGGTGTCGAAGGGCAAGGCCGCTTGGTGGGCCACACAGGAGCAGTCGGTTGGTGAAGGAACGCCGTCGGCTCTAAGATCCTATTGCGGAGGGCCGGTGTTGCGGCGATGGCAATCATCGTGTGGTCATTCAATGGCTGAGAAGTGATTTCTTGGTTCTGCCCTTGGATTCCGACGAAGAATTACTGCAAGTTTGGTGTATGAGGTTAACAAGAATTCTAGAAAGGTGCACGCTGGTGGTGCGTATATCAGATTTGTGATTGGTGTAAGCTTCGCTTAGAGCACTGCTTCGGAGAGCGTTGGTATCGGCATTGTCATCTACTTAGCTGCTTTAAAGTAATTGACTGATTTAGATTGAAGGTGGATCGAGGTGTGGGACCGAATCATTGTTGTCTTATTAAGAAACCTAAGCCCGGATCGAGGTGTGGGATCGAATCATTGATGTCTTATTAACAAACCTAAGCCCAGCGTGATAACTGCTATCTACACTTATAAAGAGTAACTCACACTCTAGTACTGTCTACGAGTGAACTTTGGAGGTATTGTGAAGCATTTGCAGTAAGGGAAAGATTGACTATGGAGCTTTTCAGACGGACGCTTATGAACCGTATTAATTGGAGTTTACTTTCTATGGCATTTTACGGTTCTACTTGTCGTGGCGAAATCGCCCACAGCATTTTCATAGTTTAGCTTGGGACGTCCTTCTGCGGTTTGGTGTGGCCCTTCCAGGAGTTTAGAGTCCCAAATATTTTCTTACTGCCTTACCGCAGTTGCTGATTTGTCTCTTGTCTACCCCACCATAGTGCTGTTTGGTGTGGTGCCGTATAGGTGAAGTATTCAGCAGTAGCGCATCTACTCCCTAGCCCATTATTAGATTTGCGAGCCGCATGCACATCAGTGTATAATCCCAGTATGCAATTTGTCTAAGTTGGTTGCGCCCTGTTAACGTTTTGTACATTGTGGAACACCTTTCCCGTGTCGCATGTGACCCTGGAGGAGAGCACGGTGCACAACCGAGCATGACCGTGACGAAATCAAAAGATACGCAAAAGATATGCATTGTATAATTTTATTTTTTTAACGGTTGTAACCACTGAGCCTAAGAGTTGATTTGTGTATTTTTCTATTTACTTTGAAAGGAAAAGTTCTACTTACCTGGTTAATTATAATATCTATACTTAATTATTTGTTATAATTCGTTGGTTGTAGTATGCACCCATGCAGGGACCTGTATGGTGTAAAGTGTTTAAAAGTAAGTAAAATGTTTTCTGATACAGTGTGCATCGTAGAGGCTACAGGTTTTGAGTGTACGTTGATAGTTTTCAGATTTTATTGCATTTAAGTTGTTGATTTAATACAAGTTTTGCGATCAATATTTTATTGTCTTTAGAGATCACAGGTTATATGTAGGAAAATTTTGGTATTGCCATGGGGCGTTAGAATCTTTTATTTAACCCTGCATTATGCAATTTGTATTTTTTTCCTCTGCTTGAAAATGGATTTTGAGTTTTAAGCGTAGTTAACTGATTTTGAGTGAAACCTGGTTGTCAAGGAAGGCGAGGAAACGTACACTGCCGTTACATACACTAAACTCCAGGGCAAGTAACTGGGGCGTTAGCGGCCATGAGGCAGGTAATATATCACTGGTTGAACTTAACAAATAGTAACAAACTGAACGCCATAAATAGTAACTGGAAGTCCAGGAAAGCTAATCAGAGCCGCCTTCTCCAAGTACTCCAGTCGCTGCTATTCGCTTTGGCCACACTATAAGCAGCAACACGATCCCAAGTCACTGGAGATTCTCAAGATCTTCCAATGGCGGAGGTTTCTGTACTTGATTCCTAATGCACTCAACTTAAAACTTGCAGGATCCGGTTTACGACGAGGTTGTGCACCCTCGTGACCGCAGGCCTTCTACCCGGCGGTCCCTGCGCGCCGCCAGCGGTCCCCGCGTGTTCTCGCACTGTGCAGACCCCGCTCCTCCTGAGTCCCCAACTGAACCGCCCACTGACACGAGCCGGAAGAGCCACGACGTAGCCCAAAAGATAAGACCACAGTAACTATATATCGATAACTGCCGCTGATGCCACTAGCGGACAGTCAACACTTGCGAAACCAAGTGGCGGCAGACAACATAAGAAGAGGCAAACAACCGCAATCATGTCAACTAAACAACACGATCTGGCCTCCAACAGAGGACAGTACCAATGCGAGCTGCAAGATAGCTCATTGAGAGCTGTTCTTTGATCTGTGAAAATAATACTTCAGGAACTTTCATTAAGAAACCACATTCAGGATCGCACTGTTCGTTATAGCGAATGTTCACTTACTATTTTAAAATCAAGTTAATAAAGTTGTAAGATTTTAAAGGTAAAAAAAAACTTTTATTACAGAAACGGTGTCTGCTCATACTCGCCACAACATCCACGTGTTAAAGATATTGATCTTCAGGCGTTGTTTGTTTTCCCCGGTTTCTATAAGAGCTAACGCCTGCAGGGCCATGTCAGATATGCATTCAGTGATTTTAATTGGAAAGGTGTCATAAAGCAACGGAATACTCTCTTGGGATAATGTCGATCACAATTTTTGTTGTCCTTGGCATCCTCGATACTGACACTGAGACAGAGGTCCGATATATTCCCACACGTCTGTCAGGAACTAACTTGGGTATCTTGGTGGCCACGGGAGTAGGCCTACCTGAACACCACATGGAAAGTTCATAGACATATATGCCACGTGTGGAGGAGCGTTGTCCTTTTACGAAATGGCAGCACAATATTTTCGCATGACAGGACGTCTTTACCACACCGTTAAACCTTCACATTTCCCCGTCACTATTACCCGTTATCTAAAAGTTAGGCTTTTCCGCGGGTACTCGCCTCGGTCACCGGCAATGGTCATCCGGGATAGTGCAGAACTGCGACTCATCGCTGTAAACAATGCGACAGCATTCATCACCTGTCACGCTTCCCGGTCATGGTACCAAGCAAAAGGCACCCTTTGGGTGTTGTGTTATTAACAAAAGACTGCGCGAGAGACGGCAATTCAGATGGTTCAAATGGCTCTGAGCACTATGGGACTAAACATCTCTAGTCATCAGTCCCCTAGAACTTATAACTACTTAAACCTAACTAACCTAAGGACATCACACAACACCCAGTCATCACGAGGCAGAGAAAATCCCCGACCCCGCCGGGAATCGAACCCGGGACCCCGGGCGTGGGAAGCGAGAACGCTACCGCAAGACCACGAGCTGCGGACGACAGCAATGCCCTAGTCGAATTGCTCCTAGTGCCACACAAATTGGGGGAAATGGTAGGGTATTTCATTACTTGGTCTCGCTTGGCAGGAGCAGATGTGAAGGTGTTAAACTGTGCTTAGTGCACTATACAGCGATCTTCCCTTGAGGTCGTCAGATGTTGTCGACCGGAAATTTGTCGATGAGTACGTCTGTTCTCATGTTTCCATGCTTTCTAATACAAGGCCATTACCACATCCAAATGCCTCAAAAATCTGCATATTTCACAATTCAACCAGCCGGCCAAATAGAGACGCACAATGTTGTTCCTTTCAAACACTCTCAGATGCTCTTCATACTATCTCTCACGAGTATGTGATAGCTCCAAGACCTTCACCTACATCTACATAGATATTCGGCAACGCACGTCACGCATCATGAAGGACAGTATTCCGTACCACAACTGGTCATTTCCTTTTATGTTCCACTTGCAAATACGACGGGGGATAGACGATTGTCTATATTCCAACGGATGAGCCCTTATTTGTCCTATCTTCGTGGTCCCTATGCACAATGTATGTTGTAGGCAACAGAATCGCCTCCAGTCAGCTTCAAATGCCACGTCTCTAAATTTTCCCAAAAATGTTTCTCGAAATGAATGTCGCCTTCTCGTCAGGAATCTCTATTTGAGTTTCCGAAGGATCTCCGTAGTACTTGTGTGTTGTTCGAACCTACAAGTAGCAAGTCTAGCAAACCCACCGCTAAACTGCATCGAAGTCTTTCTTTAATCGGACCTTGTACGGATCCCAAACACTCGAGCGGTACTCGTACTAGCAAATGAGATCTCCTTTACAGGTGAACCACACTTCCCTAAAATTATCCCAGTTAACGGAAATAGACCACTTGCCTTTCCTATCACAATTAGAATTATATCATAATACCTCCAGCTGCTGACTGGCGTTGATGTATTTCATCGGGGACAGGTGAAAATGTGTGACCTGACCGGGACTCGAACCCGGGATCTCCTGCTTGCATGGCAGACACACTGTCCATCTGAGCTACCGATGACAGAGGATATTGCGACTGCAGGGACAATCTCGCTCACGCCTCCCGCGAAACCCACATTCTCACCTTCTAAGTCCACACACTACATTCGTAGTGTCCCTACCCAACACACTCAATACTCGTGGAAAACATTCTTACCAAGTCCCGTAAGATTTCGGGTAATATGTGTACATCCGCACAGAAGAAGAAGGTCATGGCCAGTATTGCCAGCACTATATGATCATATAAGTTTCCTACCACAATCCTCACATGCGCATTCCATTTCCTATCGCTTTACAACGTTACTCCCAGACATTTAAACGACGTGACTGTGTGAAGCAGGACATTACTAATGTGTATCCGGACATTACTGGTTCGTTTTTCCTAGTCATCCTGATTAACTTTTTTTTCCAAATTTAGAGCTAGCTGCTATTCATCACACCAACCAGAAATTTTATCTAAGTCATCTTGTATGCTCCTAGAGTCACTCAACATTGACAACTTACCTTACTCTACAACATCATCAGCAAACAACCTCACACTGCTGCCCACCCTGTCCACCAAATTATTTATGTAAATAGACAGAAACAAATGAAATTAGCGTGTGGCATTGTTGGGCGGGAGTCCTCATCCGGGGAAGTTGGGCCGCCGAGTGCAACTCTTATTTCAGTCGATGCCACAATGGGCGACTTGCGTGCCGGTGGTGAGAATGAAACGATGATGAGGACAACACAACACCCAGTCCACGAGCGGAGAAAATCTCCTACCCGACCGGGAATCGAACACGGGCCCGCCGCATGGTCGGCAAGCACGTTACCAGTCATCTACATCTACATCCATACTCCGCAAGCCACCTGACGGTGTGTGGCGGAGGGCACTTTGAGTACCTCTATCGGTTCTCCCTTCTATTCCAGTCACGTACTGTTCGTGGAAAGAAAGATTGTCGGCATGCCCCTGTGTGGGCTCTAATCTCTCTGATTTTATCCTCATGGTCTCTTCGCGAGATATACGTAGGACGGAGCAATATACTGCTTGACTCCTCGGTGAAGGTATGTTCTCTAAAATTCAACAAAAGCCAGTACCGAGCTACTAAGCGTCTCTCCTGCAGAGTCTTCCACTGGAGCTTATCTATCATCTCCGTAACGCTTTCGCGATTACTAAATGATCCTGTAACGAAGCGTGCTGCGCTCTGTTGCATCTTCTCTACCTCTTCTATCAACTCTATCTGGTGAGCAATATTCAAGCAGTCGGCGAACAAGTGTACTGTAACCTAGTTCCTTTGTTTTCGGACTGCATTTCCTCAGGATTCTTCCAATGAATCTCAGTCTGCCATCTGCTTTACCGACTATCAGCTTTATATGATCTTTCCATTTTAAATCACTCCTAATGCCTACTCCCAGATAATTTATGGAATTAACTGATTCCAGTCCCTTACCTGCAATATTGTAGCTGAATGATAAAGGATATTTCTTTCTATGTATTCGCAGCACATTATACTTGTCTGCATTGAGATTCAATTGGCATTCCCTTCACCGTGAGTCAATTCGTTACAGATCCTCCTGCATTTCAGTACAATTTTCCATTGTTACAACCTCTCGATATACTACAGCATCATCCGCTAAAAGCCTCAATGAACTTCCGATGTTATCCACAAGGTCATTTATGTATATTGTGAATAGCAACGGTCCTACGACACTCCCCTGCGGCACACCTGCAATCACTCTTACTTCGAAAGATTTCTCTCGATTGAGAATGACATGGTGCGTTTTGCTACCTAGGAAGTCTTCAATCCAATCACACAATTGGTCTGATAGTCCATATGCTATTATTTTGTTCAGCTTAGCAGACGGACATATAGAGAAAAACAGCGCTCCTATCACACTCCCCTGGAGCACTACTGAACATACCCTTTTTACAATGATTACTTAATAGCGGACGGTTTTTACGTCCCTTGTATCAGACCTGATAATAACTGCCAACACAAGCAAAATTGATGCAGTCTGGTGAGCGTTATGCCTGTCGCAGAGAATTGTAACTGTAGTGATTTACACACACACTGATGTTGTGTGCATGTACGTAGTTACACTGACGTCCCACCATGTCCTCTCTCTGCCACACTGTTTTTGTTCGGCACTGTAGTTATTACTCTAAACTGTTTCCACTTGTTACCACGGCACGTGTGCCGAATGTCGCTGGTCCGGGATAAACAGCACACACAGCACGTAACCCCTTGCACACACAGTGTGTGGGAGGAAGTGTCGGAGCAAGTAAGGGCCCCCAGCGCGTCGCGCTACGCCGTGCTGCCGCGGTGCCGTCTGGCTGGCTTTTTCGCTGTCAGCTGCCGGCGGCGAGTGCCTATCGACCCCAGCCGTCACTGCAGCTGCAGCAGCTGCGGTCCGCTGTTTTGCGCCCCCGCCTCATGCTAATGTCAACAGCGGGAGCTCGTTTCCCGGATACCGACTGCCGGCTGCAGCCGAATTCCGCAGCGCTCAATTTAGAGGCCAGCGGACATCTCTCCCACAACGCTTCTGGCGGTATGACGGCGCTGTTCGCGTCTCTCTTTTTTTCCCCTCTCAGTGTACATAACGTCGGCGATTGTGCGTTCCTGTTATATCTCTTCTGCGAACACATAAAAATTTGTGCAAAATCTCCGTGAAATTTCTCTCTCCTCCTTTCTCTTCCTCAGTACATGCACCTGTGCACATGACATGAGACAGATTGAGGGGCTAAGAATAAAAAAAATATGTGTGTGTGTGTGTGTGTGTGTGTGTGTGTGTGTGTGTGTGTGTGTGCTGTGCGATAACTCTGCCATTGAAGCTGTATATATATGCTGTGCGATAACTCTGCCATTGAACCTCACTTCCAGTTGTTTGTTTCCGCGGTGTCATAGATTGATTCGTCATGTCCGTTGTTCTTGATATCGTATGGTGGACATACTTGATCTGTTACGGTGTGTTTGAAAAGAAAGTGTCTCATATCCCTACACAAAGTAGTATTAGTCAAAATTATAATTATACATGTGTTATACAACCAAACAAGCGGTATATATGGTGGTCCAAAAATGTGTAAAATGCTTGTAGGGATGTTACAGGGCAGGTTGTACTGAGACATAAATGTTAAGAAAGAAATTCGATATGTTGCTCCGTTTCCGAGTTATTTAGCAGAGAAGTTAACCAATCGGGGCATCGCGCGCTCTCAATCAAGCGGCCTGCCAGGGGCGGTGTTGCCCAACGAGTGCTTTGTCTCGTTAGCTGAAACTTGAATTTACGCGCGCGACGGCGCAATTGGCTAACTTCATGTGTGTGTGTGTGTGTGTGTGTGTGTGTACAGCTAAAAATGAAACTATTGCTCTCAAACAATGATTAAATTATATCGAATGTCATGATACTAAAGTAGTTACCAATCGTAAGTAATAGTAGACTCGCATCACACAGAGGAAAATTTGATGCAGCATTAACAAGACGTAGACAGATCTAGCAGAAAGTTTGAAACGTACGTTATGAGAAGTTATGTAAAAACCACGATATGTACTGGACTAAATTAAGAGATGTCATCATTATTTTAAAAAGTAGAAGCTGTACCGATTTCTGCATTTCAGAAATGTTTTTGTGTAAAAGTAGTTACAGGTTCCATGAAAACGCAGAAGAATGCAAGTTAGGAGAAGAATGAAGCGAAAGATGCGGAGTCAGATTTGCTGTGCGATAACTCTGCCATTGAAGCTGACCTCTAGTTGTTTGATTGTTTCAGCGGTATCATAAATTTATTCCTCATGTCCGTTGTTCTTGATATCGCATGGTGGACATACTCGATCAGTTATGGCGTGTCTGGAAAGGAAGTGTCTCATATCCTTACAGACAGTAGTATTGGTCAAAATTATAATTATACAGGCGTTAGACAATTAAACCAGCGGTACAACTTTTATGATTGGGAGAATAAGATATGACGTCTCAGATCTGATTTAACTACAGTTTTGGTGAGCTCGCACCACGAAGGAGCAGGGAGAAAAATCTCACAAGTATTGGGTGAATATGGTAGTCCGGAATTGGAGAGGAGAAGTCGATTGAGGTTCGGCAACTCAGAGGACAGTCGAAGTTTTCTGGAGACCAGATGAGCTGCTCCCTGCCAGTGTCCAGCTGTCTATAACATCGCTGCACCTCTTCTCACAAAACTGATGTCCGTTTCGCAGCGAAAGAGTGTTCGAAAATTGTACACAATGGTATATGCATTGTTTAATATTAATTAATGAGTCACTTTTAAGGTGACCCCTCGGCCGTGACTTTACTCTTTGGGTTTCTCATTCTTTAACTCATTAACTTTCTATCGCAATCACGACCATCAATAATTTTATAATTAATATTCAATTAGCATAGGTTGTCACGTTTCTTATTGATTCGGTTTTTTAATTCCTGTTAAATTTCCCGTCCCTTTCATCCTGCTCATCTGTAATTATCACGCACTGCAATTTATACACGCATTCATTCTCTTTTAATGAGCTATTTGACCCAGTGTTTGTTCTGAACAGTATTATTCGGAATTGTAGTCAATCAACGTATGTGATTTGTGATCCTTGTTTCAGTACATCAGCTACAGTCCGCGTGTTAGCGCCACTTCCTTCCGGTTCCTTCTGTACAGTTCATTAACATACACTCCTGTAAATTGAAATAAGAACACCGTGAATTCATTGTCCCAGGAAGGGGAAACTTTATTGACACATTCCTGGGGTCAGATACATCACATGATCACACTGACAGAACCACAGGCACATAGACACAGGCAACAGAGCATGCACAATGTCGGCACTAGTACAGCGTATATCCACCTTTCGCAGCAATGCAGGCTGCTATTCTCCCATGGAGACGATCGTAGAGATGCTGGATGTAGTCCTGTGGAACGGCTTGCCATGCCATTTCCACCTGACGCCTCAGTTGGACCAGCGTTCGTGCTGGACGTGCAGACCGCGTGAGACGACGCTTCATCCAGTCCCAAACATGCTCAATGGGGGACAGATCCGGAGATCTTGCTGGCCAGGGTAGTTGACTTACGCCTTCTAGAGCACGTTGGGTGGCACGGGATACATGCGGACGTGCATTGTCCTGTTGGAACAGCAAGTTCCCTTGCCGGTCTAGGAATGGTAGAACGATGGGTTCGATGACGGTTTGGATGTACCGTGCACTATTCAGTGTCCCCTCGACGATCACCAGTGGTGTACGGCCAGTGTAGGAGATCGCTCCCCACACCATGATGCCGGGTGTTGGCTCTGTGTGCCTCGGTCGTATGCAGTCCTGATTGTGGCGCTCACCTGCACGGCGCCAAACACGCATACGACCATCATTGGCACCAAGGCAGAAGCGACTCTCATCGCTGAAGACGACACGTCTCCATTCGTCCCTCCATTCACGCCTGTCGCGACACCACTGGAAGCGGGCTGCACGATGTTGGGGCGTGAGCGGAAGACGGCCTAACGGTGTGCGGGACCGTAGCCCAGCTTCATGGAGACGGTTGCGAATGGTCCTCGCCGATACCCCAGGAGCAACAGTGTCCCTAATTTGCTGGGAAGTGGCGGTGCGGTCCCCTACGGCACTGCGTAGGATCCTACGGTCTTGGCGTGCATCCGTGCGTCGCTGCGGTCCGGTCCCAGGTCGATGGGCACGTGCACCTTCCGCCGACCACTGGCGACAACATCGATGTACTGTGGAGACCTCACGCCCCACGTGTTGAGCAATTCGGCGGTACGTCCACCCGGCCTCCCGCATGCCCACTATACGCCCTCGCTCAAAGTCCGTCAACAACACATACGGTTCACGTCCACGCTGTCGCGGCATGCTACCAGTGTTAAAGACTGCGATGGAGCTCCGTATGCCACGGCAAACTGGCTGACACTGACGGCGGCGGTGCACAAATGCTGCGCAGCTAGCGCCATTCGACGGCCAACACCGCGGTTCCTGGTGTGTCCGCTGTGCCGTGCGTGTGATCATTGCTTGTACAGCCCTCTCGCAGTGTCCGGAGCAAGTATGGTGGGTCTGACACACCGGTGTCAATGTGTTCTTTTTTCCATTTCCAGGAGTGTACATATGGACCATGGTAGGGGATATGGACCTTAGGCGGGGTACTCAGTGCAAATTCCAGGACCTCTCAGGAACATCGATCCCAGTCGCAACATGCGAACTGTTCCATTCTGACGCAGATATACTTTCAGCAGTGGACAATACACGAAACCGTTTTTTGAGACGTAAGGGAGCGCCTTCCGCTCGAAGATTCGTGGTCCTGCCACTATTAGCTATTTACTGTCAATTAAACGTCGTCCGGCGTGCAAGATCTAATCGGAAGGCGCTGCGACTCCAGGGATCCGAGGCGACTCTACAGGCACCAGGAATGCTACGATGCCACTGCAGCCAAGGGTAGCAACCCGAAGCATACTGACCGCGGCCTACACGGCTTCCAACTGTTTGCAGAGGGTGGCCAATTTCCCCTGCTTCTGTACATAACAAGCACAGCCACTACCCATCTTCAACCAACTTTTGTCTATACCACAAGGAATATAACTAACAGAAGAACACGTTTTGCTGCTACATTACTTGTGGTGTTTTCTGTTCCTCAAAGTCAGCTCTCACGAGGCAAATACACCTAAATTCACTCAAAAATTAGAAAAACTTAATTTGCGCGCCAGCCGGAACGACCGAGCAGTTTTAGGCGCTACAGTCAGGAACCGCTCGACCGCTACTGTCGCCGGCTCGAATCCTGCCTCGGGCATGGATGTGTGTAATGTCCTTAGGTTAGTTAGGTTTTTAAGTAGTCCTAAGTTCTAGGGGACTGATGACCTCAGAAGTTAAGTCCCACAGTGCTCAGAGCCATTGGAACCATTTTTTAATTTGCGCTAGTCAACAAACAGAATTCGCAAATAAAATTCACATATTCATGAAAGCACGTGATATGACCAGTGTATAAACAGAAACGACTGCTACTCCACGTGCGTCTCCTCGACTCTACAACATTATACCACTTGAATTTGCTACAGTGTTCTGTGCGTGTTGACGGAGGTGGGACGTCAAACGTGCCGAGTTGAAGCAGGAGAGGTACCACAGGACATTATAATTTGCACTGCCTATACTTTTACAAATAAATTTATAAAACTTTGTCAGCATGACTGGAAAGGATTCAATCTTCACACACATAGCAATGGAAATTTAAAACCATGAAAAACTAATTTTTTTTACATTTTAAATGTCATCATTTTTTTCACTTACTATTGGCAGCATTTGTTGTTATAGTTACACCTTTCTTCATAAGTAAGAGAAATTCTTCGATGAATTTTGCACAGCACACAAACCATACTTCCAGATGTATGACACTCTAGAATTTTCCAAATCTATTAAAAACTGTGGAAAAAATTGAGAAAATTATCTATAAAATTGTTTTTTTCTAAATATGAAGTTTAAAATGTAACAGCTCATTCGTGAGAAAACTATGAAATTTCACATCTAAAAAAAACTATTTTCTTACGTTTTTGAACTTTCACTGCTATGAATGTCAATCCTGAACCATTCCTGTTCATACTGACAAAGTTTTATGAATATATTTGTAAAAGTATAGACAGTGGAAATTAAAACGTCCTGTGGCGCCTCTCCTGCTCCAAGTCGGCCCGTTTGACGACCTGCCCTCCCTTCACGAAATGGATATTTTGGTTTATTTATCGTTGTGATGATGGGAGGATTCATACTAGGTTCATCGCTGAGAGACGCACACTGTAATATGCTGCTTTTCCTCTAGATTCTAATCCGATAAAATTTCACCCACTCCAGCCTTTGTATATTGCCTCGGTGATGTTAACATCATCCAGCTTCTTTTTGTTATATAATCCGCTTATGTTTGAAACAGCAAATAATCCATCCTCCCTGTACCGTCTGGTTAATAATAGTACCATCCAGCTCCTCTTTAATGTGACTGTCTCTTGCTTTCTAATCCAGAAGGTAACACACCTCGTCGCTTTGTCTCACCGGGAAACATTAATACGTGATTGGCACTTAGGTGATAGGTAACGTAACCTTCCGTCACTACGGTATCTCGAACAACAGATAAAAACGTATCTTTTCTTTTGCCTAATCGATTGCCTTTTAGTGACTTCGACGTCTCAGCGAAGGCGCTGCAATTTGACGTGGAGCCTTCGCAAGTTTCGAGTCATACTGGATAAGGTCCATTGCTCAGCATTCATATCGAGTATTCAGGCGTAACAACATAAAGTCTGTCCCGTTGTGGGAATGCCAATATTTTAAGTAAGTTATTCCTTTCCACTAAACTCTTCTAATTTATAACTGTGCTTCGATTCAGTTCAGGAATTGCTACGATAAATTGCAGTATACCCAGTCTTCTAGACTTAAAATCGCAGCTAAACAAACCTGCTACCATAACACAGTCTAACAAGACCAAATAATATCAATCCATATTCTAAGAATAATATGTTGTGAACTGACAAGACAGCCAGTCCACAGTGACGGGTAACCGAAAGGCACGCGCTTAAACTCACGCAGGCTGGCGTGAGGTCTGAAACAGGATACGTAATGCTATAAAGAAAAGTACGTAGCTGCTGGAATACTTTAATCCACAATTGATGAACATTGGTCTTGTTACTGTACATGCTTCATTAGGTACATAGCAAAGGATAATTGGCGCCTTGCTAGGTCGTAGCAATTGACTTAGCTGAAGGCTATGCTAACTATCGTCTAAGCAAATTGAGAGCGTAATTCTCTGTGAACCATGGCTAGCATCGTCGGCTGTACAACTGGGCCGAGTGCTAGTAAGTCTCTCTAGACCTGCCGTGTGGCGGCGCTCGGTCTGCAATCACTGATAGTGGCGACACGCGGGTCCGTCGTATACTAGCAGACCGCGGCCGATTTAAAAGGCTACCACGTAGCAAGTGTGGTGTCTGGCGGTGACACCTTATAATACGTCCAGTACCTGAAATCAGCTGGCTATTTTTCGTTACTCACTCACTCTTTCACAGGTGAATACAAATTTACCTTACAGTAGTTACCGGTAATAACATAGTCTTCAAGACTACCCACAACTGACAGCTTCGTAATTAAAAGCCTTTAACTGTGATACCTACGTCCAAAAGTTATGTTGAATGTAAATGAAAGCAGTTACAACTATTGTGTCATACTGTCAGCGAAACATAGGGCAGCAATTACGTGATATCCCTGCAGTTGTCTTGCTTATATGGTTGTTTTTAAATTCGTAGTCATTTGGAAACGTGCCATTTAAATCGAGAGTTGTTTTGTGGAGAAAGTGCACTGTTAAATACAAATTATTTGTGGCAGAAGACGTATCGAATCAATATCATTCAAAAGCACATCTCGAGCAATAGACTTTTTCTGGTCGGAAACCAGTACATTGACGTAGAAAGTAACCGATCTTCAAACCCGTAAGTAGTTGTAGATGAGTTACTGTATGCAAACTTATCGTTAAAGAGACAATATGAATTATAAGTCGCCAAAGTTGACTGGAGCGTGGTAATGGTGGTGAAGTTAGAGGAATGTCGACAAGCACTTCCAGCATGGAAGTGGCTTTGAATCTTATACGAACATTGAGTAAGGTGCGTTGATACTAGTAATGACAGTATTTGAGTTTATGAGAAGTCGGACAAAGACTGAAACAATTATTATAATTTTCCTTCTGGTGTCATAGACCATCATCTTTACTTCAGTACTGTGGACACGAGTAAATTAGTATTGCCTTCTTGTTTTAACGGATAGCGTCACCGTATAATATATTTCAAACCGAAAAACTGAAGAGTACAGAACTATGGGTCTTAGAATTGACGACTTTTCGAATTTGAACATGCGATTTAATACAAGTTACATAAAACCACAATCTGTGTGTTGTAGCGGCACGTGGGCTTCAATAAAACGGAATGATTGCTATATTCTGTAAGTCTTCGAAGACTGCTTCACAAGTGTGAAATAGGTAACATGTCTGTTGTAATTGGATTCATATACATGTCTCCCTGTTTGTGGATGTCTAATGATCAGTTTCCCTTATAGGATGTAATACTGATGGGCCAAAACAGTATGAAGGCCTTTCTAATGGCGTGTTGGCCCAACCGGTACGCAGAACAACAGCTATTCCACGTGTCATGAGCCTGAAATGTCCTTCTCAAACTTCTGGAAGTATGAGGCACCAGATGTCTAGACACATGTCACCACGTAAGTAAATTTATGGGAAAAGACGCCAATACGGATTCACTGTCATTCTCCTCAATGTAAACGATTCTGGCCTTGTGACACTGGCTGTTATCCTAATTGAAGATGCCATCACTGTAGTGGAAGATAAGAGATAGAGATAGTAGCCCACAAAGTGTCCATAGTCCACAGCTGTGATGGTATCTTCGATTACTACCACAAGTCCCATGGAAGGCCTGTTGGATGCTCCCATTGCGCAAAATTACAGCAGTTTCCATAGATGGTGGCATATCTGGATACGCCCTTCGATGTGGGGTAACATGAAACGTGATTCATCCGAGTAGGTGACTCGATTTCGTTGGCATCAGCTACGCAATCCATGACCCCGAGGTCACTACACACTCGCAATGAACGATGTCATTGGGTGAACACAGGAACATACAGGGGTAGTCCGCTGCGGAGCGTCCTCTGTGGAGCCCAGTGTTCAACAGAATGGTGTGTCCCGAAACACTTGTGCCTGTACCAGAATTGTACGCTGCCATCAGACCTGCGGCAGATGACCGACTTCCTGTTTTCCAGAGCTGGTAAGCCTCCCACGTCTCGGTCCTGTGATGAGGCATGAATGTCAAGCACTTTGTCACCTAGTACAGGCATAAAAAAAGTTTTGCATCACCTCGATTCCGAGAGTTGCGGAACCTCTACAGATAATTAGAATACAGATCAACATAAACATCATTTCTGCTCTTTTTATTGCTCATGAAAAACACGCATTGCATGTTGTACCGCCATACAGACCTTCAGAGACCTTCAGAGGTGGTGGTCAAGATTGCTATATACACCGGAACTTCTGATACCCCGTAGTATGTCCTCTTTCATTGATGCATACCTGTCCACAAGTTCATCAAGGCACTGTTGGTCCAAATTGACCCAGTCCTCAAGGGCGATACGGCGTAGATCACTCAGAGTGGTTGGTGGGTCACACCGTCCAAAAATAGCCCTTTTGAAACCATCCCAGGCATGTTCGATAGGGTTCATGTATGGAGAACATGCTGGCCACTAGTCGAGCGGTGTCGTTATCCTCAAGGAAATAATTAGCAAGATGTGCACCATAGGGGCACGAAATGTCGTCTATAAAGACGAATGCCTCGTCAGTGTGCCGACTATATGGTAGCACCATTGGACGGAGAATAGCATTCACGTCTCGTACAGCCGTTACGGTGCCTTCCATGACCACCAGCGGCGTACGTCGGCCCCACATAATGCCACCCCAAAACAGCAGTCAACCGCCCCCTTGCTACACTCACTGGAAAGTGTTTCTACGGCGTTCAGACTGGCCGGGTTCCCTACAAACACGTCGCCGACGATTGTCTGGTTAAAGGCATATGCGTCACTCGTTTGTGAAGAGAACGTGATTTCAATCCTGAGCGATCCATTCGGCATGTTGTTGGACCCATCTCTACCGCGCTGCATAGTGTCGCAAAGGATGGGGCCCCTCCACGCCCACACCAACGTGGTTACCAAACCAAAAGTTCTACTGTCACCTCCGTAAACATGTCAGTTTTTGAATCAGGCGTCACAGGATGCGGGCTGTGATGTTGTCCATGCGTCTGGGTAAGATTACTCATTAACATCGTCCATCAGGAGATAGAAGTGGTCGAAAACGATTGAAGGGTAGCGGTTGTAAGGGCAGGGAAAAAAAAGTGCCAAGGCAAGAGCCAAGGGAAAAAAACCTCTGCGACAGTAGGACGGGTAGTAAGGGCAGTAGCGGCTTGCTATCTGCGACAGTGCATGCATGGTGTGGTTGTGTTAGTTCGAGGTATCGTGCATCGTTACCTTTGTCGTTGTTGGAGCTTGTTGCGGCGCTTGCTGCAGTTGCTGCGTCCCTGCAACAGTTCAAGGTCGTTGTAGATTAGTGGGCGATCGGTCATAGATCGGCTCACAGACGGTGTAGGGGTTGTGTGTGGCTAGTTTGCGTGCTGTGTACAGTACGGTTTCCCTGCGGTTGCCTGTTTTTCGGCTAGTCGCACATCTGGGTTTCCAGTAATAACTGTGTTGCAGGGGCTCTCCAGTACTGTCGTGGTAGCGTTCTATGGACCATAGATGTTTAGTTCCTAGCCAGTAATGTCTTTGGTCTGTTATGCTTCCATCTATGGTTGTGGTCGTAGTTACCCAGAGAAAGGATAAACGGGTTGCGCGAGTGTCTCGTGTTGTTGTACAGTTGTATGGAGAGTTTTGAGAATACCTGCAAGATAGTATCTAGCCGGTATTCCCGGTGAAGGTCCGCGATGCGTGTGTAGCGCGGAGCGTTGCTTATGATTTTGAGTACTTTGTTCTGTATGAGCTGCAGACGGCGCAGGCGAGTTGGCGCAGCGTATTCCCAGACAGGGGCTGCGTACGTCATCAGGGGTCTAATAAGTGTCATGTACATGGACCTAGACACGCTCCTGTTCAGTGTGCTACGCCTGTTAAGCATAGGGTAGAGATGTTTGAGCCTCGCGTTAGCTTTGTTGGTCACGTGTTGAATGTGGTCCCCCCAGAGTATTTCCTGTCCAGCCAGACACCGAGGTATTTAACCTTCTCGCGGAAACGTATTGGGCGTGTGTGTAGTGTTATTGGGTTGCAGTGCTGATTTTTGCGCAGTTGCTTCGGTCTTCTAGTGAACAGAACGGCCTCTCACTTGTCGACGTTTACTCTAACACGCCATTTCACCAGCCAGGGCTCCACCGTTCTGAGTGCAGTCTGTAGTCGTGAGTTAATGTTAGACGGCTTCCAATCTTGCTCAAGGATGGCAGTGTCATCCGCGTAGATTGCTACAGTCCTCTTATGTGTAGCTGGGAGGTCGTTAATGTAGAGGTTAAACAGTAAGGGCCCTAGGATACTTCCTTGGGGTACTCCTGCCTGTATACCATGTCGTGTCGATTGTTTGCCCTGCACGTCGGTGTTGAAACTCCTGTCCGTGAGATACGAGTGTATGAGACGTACGAGCCCGTCGGGGAACCCTGCGTCGCTAAGTTTGCGTATTAGGCCGTTGTGCCATAGACGATCGAAAGCCTTTTCGATGTCCAGGAACACCGCCCCGGTTGCCTTGTTTGTGTTGTATCCGTGTGTTATGTATTCAACGACGCGGAGGAGTTGTTGTGTTGTTGAGTGGTGATTCCTGAAACCGAATTGCTCCGGTCTCAGGGTGTCGTTTGAGATGCAGTGCCTGGTGAGTCGTTTTAATATTACCTTCTCAACGATCTTGCTGAGTGCGCTCAGCAGACTGATGGGTCGGTAATTTTGTGGGAGGGAGTGGTCTCTCCCTGGCTTCCTGAACATCAGGACCTTGGCCGTCTTCCAAAAGGCGGGGAAGTGTTGGTGCTTGAGTATGGCATTCGTGATGTGTGTTAGGTAGTCTACAGCTTTGTCCGTGAACTCCTGGAGAACACGGTTTTGAATGCCATCGTGACCAGGGGCCTTCCTAGCGGTGGTATGCATGATGGCCCATTTGACTTCTGCTGTACTAGCTTGTCGGATGTTGTTGCGCGCTGGTTGGGCCATGATGCGTCTGACCTCCTGGTCCGTAGCAAGTGTGAACGCTGGGTCTGAGGGATCCAGGTTCGGTGTAAATGACGCTGCGAGTGTGAGGGCCATCAGTTCCGCTTTTTCTTCCGCAGAATATGCTGGTCCGTCGGGCCCTTGTAACGTGGGGGTGTGCAGTTTCTCCCTGGTGAAGTGTCGGGCTAGCTGCCACACGCCAAGTCGCGTGGTGTCCAGCCCTTCGAGTTTCTGGTCCCACTGTTGTGTCTTGAATGTTTCTATTTTTTCCCGGATTATACCCTGGAGCCTATTAATGTGCCGTTTGAATTGCTGGCGCCTGGTACGCTGCCAACGTCTCCTGAGGCGGTTCCTCATTGGGATTAGGCCCAGGATTTCCTGGGGCAGGGCAGCACTGTGTTGTTGTGGCGTGCGGATTGGTATGGTGTCGGCTATTGCGTCCTGGACGGCGACGGTGAGGGTTTCGACTGCTTCGTCAATTTGGGCTGTCTCGTTAATAGCGTGGGTGGGTGGGATGCGACTGTCAAGCGTTTCCTTGAACTGGGTCCAATTCGCGCGCCTGTAGTCTAACATCCTGCGTTGTTCCATGTGCTGCAGTGTTTCTTCAATGTACAGTATAACGGGTTGGTGATTTGAGGGCAGATCGTTTTCAACGGTAACGTTGAATGTCGTTGTTATGCCCTTGATGAGGGCCATGTCTAACACGTCTGGCCTGTGTCCCCTCCGGTAGGGAATGTGCGTCGGTTCGGTCGGCCCTAGTGTGATGTAGTTTCGTCCTAGTGCGTTTTCGTATAGTTTCTTGCCGTTGGAGTTTCGTATTCGTGAGTTCCATTCCGGGTGTTTTGCGTTAAGATCTCCAGCGGCTATTACGCGCGGTGATGTGTTGAGTATTGTGCTGATGTCGCGTGTTTTGATGTTTTTAGGGCTGTTGTATACTGACACCAGTGTAGTGTAGGCTCCGTTGAACATGACCCTGACGGCGGTTGCCTCTAGTTTTTCGAGTTCAGGGAGCACTATGTTTGTGTGTTCTATGTCTTTGTGTATGATGATGGCTGTTCCGCCGTGACCGGAGCCGTCCGGTCGGTCGGTACGATAGACGCAGTAGCCGGTGAAGTTTAGTTGGTTGCGTGGTTTGAGCTTAGTTCCGCTCAATAGTGCGATAAGGATACCCTTACGCTCCATGAGCGCGGCAAATTCCACCCTTTTGTTGTTGATTCCGTCTGCATTCCAGAACAGCATCTGTGTCAGTGTCTGGTTGTTTGCGATGGGGGCGGGGTGTGGCGTGTTATCCATGTATGGGTGTAATCAGTGTGGTGAGCGCTGTTTGTATGGCAGCCCAGTGCTGCCTGGGTTGAGCAGTCATGAGCTGTGTGCAGAGTGTGGCGACGACCGCCAAGATCTTGTTAAAGATCTGAGCGGTCGTGTGACGGGGGAATATTGTTTCCAATAAACCCTCAAATGTTGTGTTGGTGTTGTGTGTGTCGGCCTGTGGTTCAGTTGTGGTGTTGGCGGCCGCTGGTGCGGGTTTTGGCGTTATGTGTGGGCTGGCGCTTGTGATGTTGATTGGCGACTCCATAGTGTCTGTGCACTACGACCAGATAATGGGTATACTTGGAAGGAGAGACAGCATTGGTCGTATATTTCTGTTTATTATCGCAAAATTGATTTTCGGTCACTTAGTGACCATCTTCAGTGCTGTAATTATAACTTAAATTAGTAAGCACTGGTGTCAATAAGCTTACGGCGATCACATAGACTCATGTGGTCGCCGTAAGCTTATTGACACCAGTGCTTACTAATTTAAGTTATAATTACAGCACTGAAGATGGTCACTAAGTGACCGAAAATCGATTTTGCGATAATAAACAAAAATATACGGCTTGTGATGTTGTTATGTGGAACATTTTGAGGTGCCTGTGTGTCAGACGTGGTTGGGGGTGGAGTAGTGTGTGTGCTGGTGTCGCTGGCTTGCTGACTGTGTGTCAGTGTTTTGTTGTCGCTGGGTACCTTGTTGTGGTGCACGTTTGTTCCCGCTCCTGTTTCCGCGTGTTCGCCTACGCCTTCTCTGGGTTTTTGGTTCTGGGGTTCCTTGTGTGAGTATGTTTTCCTGTGTGTCGTGTGTAGGTTCGCAGGCAGTGGCTTCAGGGGGCGGGGTCGTGTTGTTTTTGGGGGCTGGTCTTGGTGCCGGTGTGGTTGCAGTGTCGTGTGTTGGCTGAGACGATTGTGTTGTTGTCGCAGCGGTTGTGTTAGGTGCGTGTGCTGGGCGCAGAGGTTCCGCGGCCTGCTCCGCTCCTCCAGGGCGTGTAGCCATGGCGAACGACGCTCCGTTCCTGACAGGGTTTGGTGAGGGCCTTGGACGTTTTATGACGTTGGGTGGCTTCGACTGTTGATTTTTGCCCCTCTGCGCCTCTCTGTATACGTTGCAGCCCCTGTAATTGGCCGCATGGCCTTGGCCACAGTTGGCGCAACGGTGTATGTTTTCGTGTATTAGTGTACATGCGTTGGATGCGTGTTTGCCAGCGCATCCGCGGCAACGGGTGCCAGGCCGTAGCGGAGGGCCGAATGACCGAACCGCTGGCAGTTGTTACATTGTTGTGGGACTTGTGACGATTCGTATATTTCTACCCTTACGTCCATCCGCATAAGGATTTTTATCTGCAGAAGGCCGCGGGAGACGGCCGTGTCGGCCATCTCGACCAGGTAGTGTGGTAGACGGTGGTGGGAGCGGAAGCCTGTCATCCTGGAAGCACTTTTGCAGTCGAATCCAAGGATGTTGAGCGCCGCTTGTACTGTGCTGTTTGGGGTACTGGGGTCCACTCCCTTTACCACGTACTGCTGTGTCCGTTCTTCGGCGGTCCTGTACGTATAATGTTCGATCCCCTTTTCTTTGAGGAAGATAAGGAGATCTTTATACTCATTGTTAGTTGATACGTACAGTGAGGCCCTATCCCCAGAGTACTTCGTGTGTAGCGTGCAAGGTGAGTGCCTTTCCGCGAATGTTGTGTTGAGGACGCTGAGGTCCCCGTAGTTCTGTATTACGACTGGGGTAAAACCAGTCTTCTGTTGTGCGGGCGTAGCTGCGGTTGGTACTTGTGTGCTGTTGCTGACCGCAGGTCGGATCGTGTTTGTTGTTATTTTGGTGTTCCTAACCGGAAGTGCGGGTTTTGGTGTAGGTAGTAGCGCCTTTCGGCTGCCTTGCGAGTGTGGTTGCTCGCTTGTTTGCGTGGTGTTTCTCTGTTTGCGTCGTGGGCCCTCCACCTGCCAGGACCCAGTGTAGTGTTGTTCTGTGTCCGCATCTGCAGCTGCTGGTTCCGCCGTTGGAGTCAGCTGCCGCAGTGGGACAGTGGTGCATGAGTCACCAGTTGCAGGTGAATGTAGTGTTATGTGGAGTGTGCTTGTCCGCGTGGGGGACTCACTTGGGCCGCAGAGGTCGGTTATCAATCGACGCTGGCTCAGCAGTTCCTGCGCTTGCGCAGCGATCTGCCGGCCCTTGTCAGCCAACACCTCCTCAACGGCGGCAAGCGGGACGCTGACGTCGACGGGAGCAGCCGACTCTCGCGCCTCTTTAGCTGCAGCCTTGCTGCGGGTTAGGGCGGGGGAAACACCGGGGGAATCTGCCATCTTAGTGTTTCCAGGAGCTTTATTTGAGGTGGGTGGGCACGACAATTATGCTTTTTCTGAAAAGAAAAGGCTAACAAGTAGGTCCTACAGAAGAGGGGAAATGCCCTACGGCCTCGCGTGCGCCGTTGGTGCAGTGGCGAGGCACCTAAAGGAGGTGCGGAGGAAGAGAAGTGGCCTACAGTATGCGGGGTGGTCCGACGTGAACGGGCCCCTGGCACTGATCAACCCTAATTCAGAACGAGATAGTCTCGCTAAGTTTGTAACCGAAGTTACGGGTTACTGTAAGTCAGTGACTCTTACGACAATTGAGCTTCTCCGCGAGCTACGCGGCTTTTCGACGAAAGGGAGCAAGCTAAACCTTCCGCCGATCCACATAGTGTCGTGGTTACAAAGATGGACCACGCCATGGACGTCGGGAGTGAAGTTACACATCATGTAGCCTATTGTGCATAGTTCGAGTCGTAACACAACGTCCTGTGACTGCACGAGAAGCATTATTCAACATGGTGGCGTTGCTGTCAGGGTTCCTCCGAGCCATAATCCTTAGGTTGCTTTCATCCACTGCAGTAGTAACACTTGGACGGCCTGAGCGAGGCATTTCATCGACAGTTCCTGTCTCTCTGTATCTCCTCCATGTCCTAACAACATCGCTTTGGTTCACTCCGCGACGCCTGGATACTTCCCTTGCTGAGAGCCCTTCCTGGCACAAAGTAACAATGCGGACGCGATCGAACCGCGGTGTTGATCGTCTAGGCATGGTTGAAGCACAGACACATCGAGCCGTGTACCTCCTTCCTGGTGGAATGACTGTAAATGCTTGGCAGTCGGACTCCCTCCGTCTAATAGTCCCTGTTCAAGGATAGTTGTTTACATCGTTGTGCGAGTTTGGTGACATTTCTGAACAGTCAAAGGGACTGTGTCTGTGATATAATATCCACACTCAACATCAATCTTCAGGAATTCAGGGAACCGAGGCGATGCAAAACTTTTTTTGATGTGTAGTTGTTTCACTGCCCTTTAACCACGAAAGTTGCATGCGAATAGCAGACCACGTTCGCCGTTACGGATATGCCAGTTGCAAT
Source organism: Schistocerca americana (assembly GCF_021461395.2). Classification (NCBI taxonomy): domain Eukaryota; kingdom Metazoa; phylum Arthropoda; class Insecta; order Orthoptera; family Acrididae; genus Schistocerca; species Schistocerca americana. The sequence continues at coordinate 46,941,044 of NC_060124.1, forward strand.
AATGACTGTGTGGACGATGCGGCCTATTCTGCATACATTATTGCCTTATCACTTTAGGACATGGTGTAAACAAAAGCCGGCCGCAGTGGCCGTGCGGTTAAAGGCGCTGCAGTCTGGAACCGCCAGACCGCTACGGTCGCAGGTTCGAATCCTGCCTTGGGCATGGATGTTTGTGACGTCCTTAGGTTAGTTAGGTTTAACTAGTTCTTAGTTCTAGGGGACTTATGACCTCAGCAGTTGAGTCCCATAGTGCTCAGAGCCATTTGAACCATTTGTAAACAAAATCTGAGGATGGTCATTACGGACTGAAACCGGTCATCGTCTAAAGAATTCATATTGTGATCAAAGACTGAAATAAAAGTCGTTTAAAATTAGATTAATATTTTAGTAGACAACAATCCCAATGCGCCACGTTTATGCCAAAAATTACGTAAAGAGCATAACCTGTAGTACTTAAAACCACTTTACAGAGTGCTCAGAAGTATCTCCTGCATTTTTCCTGTTCCGGTAAGTCTTGTCTTGCCGACATCCAGTCAGCATACACTACAGCTGATCTGATTTACAGTTTAAAGGTCACTTGACGGTGAGTTAAACAACGTTATCCCCACATCTAAAACCGACTCTAAAACAGATTTGCAACCAGTCAAACACTGTTATGGCACCATAAGCTAGAGTATTATAATTGACATTGCAGTACAAAATGTTAGTCATCGTCGGTAGTCCCACAGTGGAAATTAAAAGCCGATGGAAAGTAGTAGTACACGTTTGTATAGGCAAGAAGTGAGGGTTCGTTTTCTTTCAAAGCTAGACAAACAGTTTAGTGATACCATTCTATACTATATCTTTATCTTTCAGCACAAAACATTTACCACCTTCTGCTTAGAATGCCAAAAATTACAGTTCACTAGTAATATTCTTTTGCGTAGGTAAGAAACGAGGATTATAACATCCGTCAAATTTGTTGCCTAAAACGTAACTGTCGAACTTCAAGTGCCACATACGGTTTCCATGTCTAAATTATTTATATTATTTTCAAACAACAGCACAAAACATATGTATTTGCTAAGAATACAGTTATGATCTCCCTAAGCCCAAATGAGAGTACGTTGCTGTTACTAGAAAAACAGTGTACTGTTTATTAAAACACATAAGCGTACAAACAAAATGGTTATGCTAATGTGATTACCGTGCTAAACTTTTCCATAAAACTCAAGCTTAGCTAAAACAATCAAGAAACTACTGTAAATGTGCAATTAATGTATGCCGCCGAATAATTAGGCTGTAAGTTCTATAAATAAATGACGCAATGACATTTCGATGTCTAATTTGTCGGCAGTTATGTTTGAGGAATCAATTATGGAGAATGTGCCACTTCTACTTTTCGACCTGCACAAGAGTATATTATTACTGTAGTGCAGTGGGTGGCATTATCATCTGGTGTTGAAAGTGAAAGCTAAAACCTAGCACGTAGACGCTATGTATGTTTTGCTGACTTTGACAGAGTAGTAATACTTGTTTCGTACGTATACGAATGTATAGTACTCCTGTTCAGTACCTCATTTCCTACAATCAAAGAATACACTGTGTGGCTACGGGAGATGAATAACGTTTTTTCTGCAAGGTGAAGTTAATACCCTAACGTGGATGTAACTACAAAGTTTGGCTGACTTTGACATCAGTTTTAGACTCGGATTTATATGTAGGAATCGTAAGTTAGATCAGATTTACTGCCCAAGTGTGTTTTGCAATGTGAAATGCATCTCGCAGTTTGGATGACAGGAACGCAAAACGTGTAGTAGGAAGCAAAATCCGTATTCAGTGAGTTCAGTCTTGATGTTCCCTGTCTGCCTTCTGACACTTGACAATTCTCATAGAAAAATCTTCACAGAATAATCCTCATAGAGCAATCTTCGTAAGGTAAGTTGACATTTCACATTTACAATTGCTCCCATAAGACAACGCGCCAAGCGTCAACTTAGTTTGCACATGTAATGCTTTTCACCAAACAAAATCTTTCCAACGTAGCGTCAAATAACATCCGCTACCTGTGCAATATTTATTGTGAATTTGTGTGTAATGATGCGAAACAATTTCAGGAGCAGATACAAGATATTTTATGCCATTCGTTGGCTAGGAATCTTTTTAGAATAATCAGTTAAATTCTAAAATATATTCCTATGAAAATGATCGCTGGATTGCAAATAAGATCGATCTTCTCGAAATTAATATTATACCATTACAAATTCCCTTTAAAGATCGAAAAGTTATTTGACACATGTGTTCCTCTTTTCTAATACCTCAGTTTATACGGGAAACAATTATTATTGGCAATACGTTTTCCAGGTTAGTATTCAGCATGACTGACACTAAACTAATATAGAGTGCTGGAATGTCTGGAGTTCACTATTAAAAAGAAAAATAATTTGTACAGAAATTCTATGAAATAAAATACAATTTATGTCGCAATAACAAAAAAATTCTTGAACTGAAATTTTTTGAAATTTTAATGAAGCTGTCGCGATGCAGTAATGAAGGAAAAACTGTTGTTTCTTGCTTAATATCTACTTTTATCCATTTGTGAAGAACGACCAGAGTTGTTGGTTTATCCAAGTGGAGAATGGATCATTCATCTACAGTAACAAAAAGCAATTACCTTCAGATTCCGTGCTGCTTGGACCCTCGCATCATATTTCCAGTCCAGTTACGCTACCACTATAATTATTCAAGGAAACAAGATATACATTTTTGTTTGTGAAACTAAATCCGAATTTCAGTTTCTGCCACATATCCGCCGCTGTGATGTCGGTAAAAACAGTTCTGTGAAAAGTTGAGCATTTCCGAAAGCAACTGAGGCTCTGACAAATATTTTGCTGTATCACAAACCATGATGATGGGCTATCACTCGTTGATGAGTATGACCGTCTTCATCGTCACTCAGCTCCTATCGAATGCTAAGTTGTAGAGACCAATCCTGTAGTTGCAGACTTTCCCACACTCTTGATACACATTTGTTCTGATGGGGAGTGGCTACGTGTCGTTGCTTCTTAGTTGTTTCTTAGCATTGCGCTTGTCAGTTTCTGTTTCCCGCCTCAGTTGCTCGAAGCACTGAATACCTCACCCAAACATTGCGACGCCATACTGGACTGTTATGTATGACACCAGTCAGAATGACACCTTTTCCTGTCGTCCTTCAGTGAATATTTGTATCTTTTCTCACATCTACCCAGTTTTCTTTCACCGTCTTTAGCTGGGAATACAAAATTCGTTTTGGTGGACGGAATTCAGGCATGAACAATGTGGCCCGTCAAACAGAGTTGATGGCTTCAATGCTCGTAAAGTTTGCTTTCCGAACACTGACGTTAGTACACCGTCTTTGATATTTCACCCTTACGATCTTCTTCACGCAGCGCTGGTGGTACTTTTCAAGACACCGCATATGCCCTCTGTGAGCAGTACATGCTTCGCGCCCATATGTGAGGGATGGTGTAACAATAGCCTGGTATACGCAGAGCTTGCTGTTAATGTTGATGTTATATTTAGTAAAGACCTTTTCCCGAAGACGACCAAAAACCGTAGTGTCAAATTTGAGATGATATTGTATTTCAGCATCAATATTTGAATTTGCTGTACGAAGACCTGCCATGATACGGGAAGTGTTCCACGTCCTGCAGTACTCTGCCTTGGACTATGATTTATGGCGATGGAGATGGGTGCCGGATGTGCAGGATTCGCGTCTTCTTGATGTTAAGACTCGTGTATGCTTCATAATATGCATTTAGGATTGCGTGTACATCTTCTGAGTTGGCAAGAAAGACATTATCATCTGCATATTGAAGTTAAGTGATGGCTATTATGGATACTTTAGTCTAGGCCCGTAGTCTACTGAGATTGAACAGACCACCATCGCTCCTTTATTTTATTTCTATGCTCTTTGGCAGCCTCCCGTTGACAAGTTGAAGTATAGTTCCAACAAATATTGAAAACAAAGTGGGAGCTACCACACAAACTTGCTTCACACACACATTGTGATTTCAAAATGCCATTCATGTTATCGCGCAGCAAAGAATGTCCATTTACTTCAAACGGCAACCTATTATAGCTAGTATATTTCACAAGGCATCTATCTTGACTGAGTAAAAAGCCATGTACAGAGGATGTTGTTGTTTACATTTCTCCTGCAATTGTCTGGTACAGAAAGCCATTCCTGCTGAACTGCGACTAGGTCGAGATCCACATTGCATTTCAGGAAAACCAGCTTCAACGGGAGGGATCCGGCAGTTGGAAAGAATTCGAGCAAGTATTTTTCCACCAGTAGATAGAAGAGATATTCCACAGTCAATTCTGTCGTCTGTGTATCTCTGAACTCAGGTGGAATGGTTTCATATTTTGACAATGAGAGTTAGTATATGTTCAACGAGGATACGTCCATCTTTCTTGAAAATTTCAGCGGGGATTCCTTCTGATACGGCGGCTTTATTGTTTTTGAGTTGCTTATTAGCTTTGTCTACTTCTTGTAGAGAAGGGACCTCGTCAAGATGAGGCTTTAGTACTTGTTGCGGAATTGTGCGAAGTATTGTCTCATTGATCTTCGTGTCTTGATTCAAGAGTTATTGGATATGCTATCTGCATCATGTATTAATTGAGTTAATGTCTTTCAGTGGGGTAGAGACATCCCTAGAATTAAGTGGGTTTCGAACTTCACTTATTGGGCCACATATAGTTTCTCATGCTGAAGAAAGCTTGAGTGTTGTTAGTTTCTGTTAGATGTTGCATTTCTTGAGGTATCATCGTCCACCATTAATTTTTCAGAGCACAAGTGTTCCGCCGCACTTCCACCTTCACTTCTTGATACTCTCCTTTCTTTGTTATTGACTTAGGAAGGCTCTGGCAAGCCTGATGTACCTTTCTCTTTTTTGTTTAGCAGTACCTGAATTTCTTGGTCATTTTCGACCAACCGGTGTTGGTGTTTGGTCTTGCACTACCCAACTGATTCTGCAGCAGCAGGACATTATTGCAGCCTTTAGTGTCGCCCAGTGTTCTTCAGTACTTTCAGGATGTTCATCCGATAGCATTTCAGCAAAGAGTTTATGGAATTTGTCATTATTCCTACTATCTTTAGTACGGTCTGTGTGCATTGTAGATCCTTCAAGTACTCTGTTTCCAACGTTTTAAAAGAATGTCAAGGGTTATCGTAGACCCTATCAGTCGGTGGTCCCTCCAGCAGTTACAAGCGTTTGTCAATGCTTTCGTGAAAATGACATCGCGCTGGCCTCAGCCGTGCACAATTATCAATAGGAGCTTTACACAATTTATACCAATAACCGGCGTCGTGCGTAGTATTTAATGAAATAAAATTTCCAATTAATGTTGAGGAACATACTTTTATCTTAGTTCAAAATGGCTCAAATGGCTCTGAGCACTATGGGACGCAACATCTTAGGTCATAAGTCCCCTAGAACTTAGAACTACTTAAACCTAACTAACCTAAGGACATCACACACACCCATGCCCGAGGCAGGATTCGAACCTGCGACCGTAGCAGTCCCGCGGTTCCGGACTGCAGCGCCAGAACCGCTAGACCACCGCGGCCGGCTTTTATCTTAGTCTCCGGCTTTGTTTATGAAAGTGCCGAAATATAAGGTATAACTGAAAAAAACCGTAAACAAAACTGAAAAAGGGGACAGTGACAGGACTGCCGACTGTACTTCTTTTCGCGGATGTCCTTTATACCTTTGCCCATTAGAGCGGGGTCTAATTAGTTTCCGTGTTTCATTACAGCAACTCGAAATAAGGCTCTTTGTGGGAGCGAAGCAGAGTATACAGTCACACACTCTACTTGTACTGTTTTAACACGTAATCCCATTGTTTCAACATTTTCTTATGCATACGTAACTAATACTATGTAACTCACAATTGGTGTTGTGCCAAAATATTCTAGCAAAAACTTAATAATTTCACGTTCCTTCTTTCAAATAACAATACGTTCCCGAGAGGCCGTACTCTTTACAATTCACATTTCCTCCTGTGGAAGTTAATTGACAGAATCTGTAACATTTATTTCCAGATGGTCAATTATTAAATTCCTGTAGAAACTCTAAAACAGTTGTCATTAAAAATATTTACGTTTATTTAATTTATGTCATTATATAAGTAATTGGAACGTTAACATAAAGGAAAGCTATTAAATCTGCATTCTCTGCCCCACAATATTCTAGTTTGGTCAAATGTTTAAGCAAGTGAGAAGTGGGAAAAAGGGGTTTTGGAATTAACCAGCGTATGGTCTACTTCCGCAAAGAAAATACAAGGTAATATCGAAAAACTTAGTTGGTGATTTGAGGGGTAATTTTTGTCTAAATTTTCGCAGGCAAAAGAGAGAGCAATAGGAAATACAGTATGAAATTTTCTATCGTTCACTAATAGTAGCGTGTTTAACTAGTAATGAAAGCGTCCTTCGTACCGAGATCGATTCCCCTCCCCCTCCCCCCCCCCCTCCCCCCGCGCACTGCTTAAATTTGAATAAGATTCATTGGCAATGGTGGCCGAAAGCTTCCGGCATAAGATGTGATCCTCATTCTGCCAGCGGCTTTGTCAAAAAGGGAGATTCAGGGCACTCTCTTGCCAATCGGGTAGAAAACTGTCCCTAAAAGGCTGAACAGTCAGAACTGATAACAGGAATGAGCATTCAGAAGGTTATGGAAAACACTTCTTCTTCTTGCGTTACGGCCTCTGTAGGACCACGGGTAGCCCCTTCATGGACTGCATTTTTCTCTTCTTCTCCCAGAACCTCTTCATTCTTTCTCTTCTCCTCTCCCGCTCTTCCTCCGAGATCTTCAGTTTCCGTTTTCCTGCTGGCTGCACTGGTGACATTCTAATCTTTTCCTTTATTCTTCTCTGTCATTGATCTCCGGTATATTTTTCGGTGTACATTTGTTCCTCCAATTTTCCTTTCCTTCGACCTTGATCCCCAATTCCAACCAGTTCTTCCGAAGTTCAACAATCCACTTGGTTCCTGTCTCTTTCCCCTTGTCCTCCCTGTTGTTTCCCACACTCTCTTCGTCATTCTGTCCATACTCATCCTAACTACATGCCCAGCAAACCTTGCCCTTTTGAGTCTGATTTCCCCGGATATTGTTCTCATGTTCCAGTATAATTCTTCCCTAGGTCTTCACATCCACCTCTTTTGGGACCTAGTATTTTTCTCAGTATTTTACTCTCTTCTTTCTCTACTTGCTGTGCCCATTTCTTCCTAGTGTCATCGTCTCAGCAGCATTTAATACTTCATTCCTCACTGCATTTCACTCCTGGAAAACACTATATTAAAGGCACTTGATGTGTATGAGTGAGACATGTGGCCCATAAGTAATAAAATGTCGTGACAATCTCTACTGGCAAAGGATTACAGATTAGTCCCAATCCGAATCTCTGTGATGGGACTGTCAAGAGTGAGGTGGTGCCGCATATTCCGCTGCTGAGATACTCAGCACCAGACCCGTGTTGCGCAAAACATGTGGTTGAGCTCCCCACGATGAACCTGTTAGCTTCCGCAGTATGTTGTTCCTGGCGCAGACCTTTTTTTAAGTGTTGTGACAGTGCTGCTTAAAAGTAAGTGCTCTGTCCAATGTTAGTCCCAGGTATTTTGGGCTGTTTGTATGTTTCAGCTCTTCCCCTTGCCACATGACTCGCAGTTTCCGTTTGGCTTGTTTGTTCCTAAGATGCAAATCGGATACTTGAGATTGACTAGTGTTTGGTTTGAGATTATTGCCGTCGTAATAGGTAGCAAGTTCTGTTAAGGCTCCTGTGAGATTCTCCTCCACTTGTTCAAAGGTTTTATCCTGTGTGGCCACTGTTGCATCATCAGCATATATGAAAATTCGTGTCTGGTGGCTGATGGGAAGATCGTTGGTATAGATGTTAAATAATAATGGAGCCAAGACACTACCCTGTGCAAGTCCATTTTTCTGTGTCCTCCATCGGCTGTTTTTAGATTGTAAGGTTACATAGTAGCGTCTGTTCTGTAGCATGCATTGCACGAATATGGAGAGGGTGTAGTCCTTAGTGACATTATACACTTTCTGGGTAAGCAGCTTACGGTTAACTGTGTCATATGCAGCACTGAGACCCAGGAGTGCGACCCCAGTTACTACTCCTCTCTGATAGCCGTCTTCGGTGTACTGTGTGAGATTAAGGATTTGGCCACAGCATGATTTTCCTGGTCGAAATCCAGCTTGTTCGTTAATGAGGGCTTTGTCCACATAATCAGCTATGCGTTTGAGGATCATTCGCTGCAGCACTTTAAATAAATGACAAAGCAGTGAGACAGGCCGGAAATTTTTAGCTTCAGCTGGGTCTTTCCCTGGTTTTAGTAACGCAATAACCCGAGCTTTCCTCCACAGTTTAGGAATTTGCATCGTTGTAATACAGTTATTCATTAGCTCTAGGATCCATGCTTGCACTCCTGGTCCAAAATGTTTAATTTGCTCAGATATCAGATCGTCGAGGTCAGCGGCCTTATTGTTTTTCAAATCGTTGATGGCATCTTGCAGCTCCTGAATGAAGAACGGGCGAGCTAGGAAGCTAATCTCCTCGTACAATTTTCTTTTAATTTTGCCATTCCTGATCTTCCTTTTAGTTTTTCCGTTCATGAGTGGTTGGTGAGCTATCGGATCAGGTGTAACTTCACTGTAATTTGGTTGTGGTTCTGTTGGGTCGTTTTTGAGACTTTTGACCAGTTTCCTTGCCTTCCTACTGCTGTGCTTCATGTCCGTCTCTTGCAGGAGGTTACACCACTTTTCCTTTCTCGCTTCGGAGATACCAGACATCAGTACCTCACCTGCCTGGATCGTTTCCTCTGAGAAGGGGTCCTTATTGTACAGTTCATCATACTTTTTCAGAGCTTACTTGCTGCTACCATTGAGTCCAGCGATATACTGGATGCGGCACCCTCTGGGTATGCGCCGTCGAGAGATTTTCTTGAGAAGGTCTATAAAAGTTTCATATGATTGCATCTCTGGTTTAATTTCCAAGATCTCCTTATCAAGGTCCTCTGTGAAAAGTTCCCAATGAGCTTTTTTGAAATTGAAGCGTCTCTTGAAGCGCATTACATCTGATTTGATTACTGCAGTAATGCAGCAAGTTATTGCTCTTTGTTGCGATCTTGGAATTGGGTCCTCGATTTGCTTTACAGTTTGCAGGGATACCTTTTCGGAGACAAAGATGTTATCTGGATTATATCCTCGTTTCCATCATCCGCTGTTAAATGATGCAGGCAACTTTGGGTCATGTATCAATTTCAGTTTAGCCTGGTCTGCCCAGATCTCCAGCATTTCGCCATCGTCATTTGTCTCTTTATAACCCCATGCGAGACCGTGACAGTTAAAATCTCCTAGTACAACTTTAATGTTTTTTGAATGGAAATTTGCAGGCTCCGTAAATTTGAACCTCGCACTGGGTGGTTTGTACACGGATGTTACAGTACATGAATGTAGCTCAGTAGTTAAAATTTCTATATTCTCTTCGCATGTCAGAGCACAGGAGCATACGTCTAAGTTCGGTTTCACAAATATGGCACTTCCGTACCTTTCGTGTGGTCTCTCAAGAACTAATTTCATGTCCTGTATTTTTGGTCTATGGCTAGTTGGTGCTCTGTGTGTTTCTTGTATCACTAAAACATCACAGTTGTTTCGTTTGCACATGTCAGATAACAAAATTTCTTTATTTACATATAAGCCTTCAATATTGCAGGAAGTTGTCACTAGTGATGGTCTTGATAAAGGCCTTTTTTGAGTCTCTTCGGAGAGTTGTTTTGTCATCTTTGGTTTTGGTGCTCCGGTGTTTGCAGGATTGGCCGACTAGGTCGTTTCCAGGGGACGCCCGATTGCTTGTTGTTCGAGTGGTGAACGCAATCTTCGTGGAGGCTCCTGCAGTGTCAGATTAAATCCGGCAGTTGATCGATGAAAGAAGGAAGTAGAAAATGTTCAGGGAATTTCTGGAATAAAGAAATAGAGAATATACTAACTTAGGAACGAAAGGAATAGGAATTGCAGGGAAGCTGCGGCGAAATGGCTGCATGAAAAACATGAAGAAATCGAAAAAGAAATTTTTGTTGGAAGGACTGACTCAGATAACAGAAAAGTAAAAATAACCTTCAATGAAATTTAAAGCAAGGGTAAAAATATTAAAAGTTCAATGATAATTCATCTGTTAAATGCAGAGAAGAGAGTGGATAGGTGGAAAGAATACACGAAAGGACTCTGTGAGTGGGAGGACATGCCTGATGTCGTGGTAGATGGAACAGGAGTAATGGAGAAGAGATGGGGGTTCCAGTATAAGTATCAGAATTTCAAAGAGCTTTTGAAGAAATATAATCGTATAAGACTGAAAGGATAGATAACATTTCATCGCAATTTCTATTATCATTGCGGGAAGAGGCAACATAACAATTACCCACGCTGGTGTACAGAATTTATAAGATTGGCGATATACCGTCAGATTTTCGGAAATACATCTTCCACGGTATTCCGATGATAGCAAGACCAAACAAGTGTGAGAGTTTTCGTACAATTAGCTTAACACCTCATGCACCGAAGTTGCTGACAAGTGTAATTCACAAATAATGGGAAAAAAACATCTAGGGTCCGTTGCATGACAGTGGGTTTAGCTTTAGGAGAGATAAAGATACCAGAAAGGCAGATATCACGTTGCGGTTGACAATCGAAGCAAGACTGAACAAGAAGTGCCTAACTGGAAAAAGCGATCGACAATTTTAAATACATCAAGGTGCTCAAAATCATTAGAAAAATATGGTTGAAGTACAGTGAGACATGGGTAACATGCAATATGTACAAGAACCAAGAGGGACCAATAAGAGTGCAAGACCAAGAAGGAAGTGCTCGACATGAAAGAAAGTGAAAGAAAATAATGTAGCCTTTCGCTCCTTCTGTTCATTCTATACATCAAAGAAGCAATGTCGGAAATAAAAAAAAAAAAAAGATTCAGGAGTGGGATGAAAATTCGGGGAGAAAGGACATCAATGATAAGACTCACTGATGACATTGCTATCCTGAGTGAAAGGGCAGAAGAATTACAGGGTCTGTTGAATGAAGTGAACAGTATAATGAACACAGGATATAGATTGAGAGTAATAAGAAGAAACGCGGAACTAAAGAGAAGTAGCAGAAATGAGAACACCGAGAAACTTAACATCAAAATTTGTTTACAAAGTAGATGAACTTAAGGAAGTCTGCTACCTAGGCAGAAAAACACCCCATGATGAATGGAGCATGAGAGCCACAAAAAGGAGACCCTCTCTGCAGTAAAGGGCATTCCTGGCAAAGAGAAGTGTATTTGTATCAAAGATGGCCTTGATTTGAGGAATAAATTTCTGCGTATGTACGTTTCAATCCCAGCATAGTATGGTAATGGGTAGCGAGGAAACCAGAACAGAAGAAAATCGAAAATTTTGAGATGTGATGCTATGGGAGAATTTTGAGAACTTGCTTGATTGATAAGGTAACGAATGAGGAGAATTTCGACAGAATCGGTGAGGAGATGGATCTAGGATAACACTGACAAGAAGAAGGACAAGATGTGAGGACATCTCTTAAGACATCACGGAATAACTTCCAATGGTAACAGAGGGAGCCATAGAGGATCAAAACTGTAAAGGAAGACACAGACTTGAATACATCCAGTAACTAATTGAAGGCTTGGGTTGCAGGTGGTATTCAGAGAGGAAAACGTTGGCACAGTAGTGGAATTCGTCGTGGGTAGCAGCAAACCAGTCAGAAGACTGATGTGGCCTAGTTTTGCAAAAACAATATTTACTTTCTAGAAAGTAATCAGTCTAATTAAGGGAAATTACTAATTAACGTAAAGGAAATTAACACAGATCGCGATATTCGGATTTGCATAGACAAACAGTGGGAAATGGGCACGTGGGGTTTCCAGCACGGGGTCTAATTATGCAAACAATGTGTAATTGCTTGAAAATAATCTGGTTAGTTAATAAAAACTGTGATCTGAGGTAAAATTTTTGTCCGAATTTCCACAGTCAACGAGGGGAGAGAAATGAATACATAATACTGACTACCTTGATACTTAGATTCGCTAAGTAATCGGAAATGTTAAGAAAAATTAACCAACAATTTTTCTGGAAACTGAAATATTTCGCGAATATGTGCTGTTAGTATGTAATTGAGCATCGAAAAGTTCATATCTTCAGGGCTCGTTGTTTTCTGCATAAAAGTTTGCATTGGTGTACAACTTGCGGAATTATATCTTTCATTTTAGAAAAACCAAATTAATGACGGATTAGAACCTGATATTTCTCTGATTTCTGTTAACCTGCATACTCTTTGTCGTGGTAGAATACCGATGAATATTTAAAATACTGTACTTCATGCTCACCGACCAAAACTTTACAATTAAAAAAAGAATTAAAATAAACTTTAAAAGTTTTGTTTAAAGTTATTTGTTTAAAAGCAATAGATGCAATAGATTTGAGAAACATTTGATACATCTGACCGGCTGTAAATGATTTGGAGGTTAATATAAAGACACACCAAATTTTTGTGTAATTTGCTTTATTCGTTAGTTTACGAAAAAATTTGACCAACCTTTTCAAATTTTTTTATTATATTTTCGTCGAATAATGGGTCATTGTGTGACTCGGTAGCTTCCTGCGGAAGAGTCGTTAGTTTCTCAAAGAGGCGACTCTCTGTGTTTGAAGGAATAGTTACTGTTTTTTGAAAAACATTGTAAATTTGGGACTCAAGAACCTTTATCCTGCCTGTTTCATGGAAAAATGTATTTGTGAAAAAAGAAATTAGAAAATGTAGCTCTTTGGGTAGGAATCAGACTACATACCCTAAACTCCTAGTTACAATCCCCTGTGCTTACTCTGATTTTTTGTGGGTCCCTTATTTTCTTCTTTCCGTCTGTCGATGATACGTTTTTCTGGAAAATGCAGAGTCCGTGTTGAGCTATAAGTTCCTCCATAATCAGCTGGAAAAGTCAGTTCCAAGGACAAAAGAAAGCACTGTGGTGTTCAAACCAACCTTCGGTTTGGTTACATCTTTACCATTTTCACCATCCAGAGTACGTGTTGTCGAACAGGCATAGCCGACGAAATTGTTATAACGCTGACATAATCAATGAACTGAAGATAACTGTATACCTAGAAATACCTAGTTATTTCTTAAAACGATGGGTCTTACAAACTGTTTAGTGCAATACAGCACCAATCTACCGAGTAACAAAAGGAGAAAAAATATATTTTATTGCAGTTACAATATTAGTGCTCAATTTCTAATCCCTATGACAGCTCAGAAATACAAAGAGTTTGTAATACTATGTACAACGAATTCAATGGACATGTGAATGTAAGGCGAATCAAAATATTGATTAGCAGTAACAATTTCGGAGATTATAAGGAATCTGTTATTAACTCTAATAATTTGTAATAGAGAACCGCTCCATTACTTTTATCTTTATGAAATCGCTCAGACATTAGAAGACGTAGGAATTCAAAGACGCTGTGCTAAGATAGTAAGAGATGGCTGTATTTTTTATATTACAGCTGTGAGTGAATAATATCATACGTGCTAATCCAGAAAGTCTCTGAAACTAACATTATAGTAGAGGTCATTTAATCGTGTCCATATTGTTAGAGAACAGGCATTCGGTGTATAGTACACAGCTATCTTACTGCTGCCGCGTGCCACACAGGGATCATGGCGGAAGGTAAGGGAGCTCAGTGGCCTTTTAGTGTTCCTTTTCAACATTCTACGTGAGAATAAAGTAGAATAAACTAAAATCACTATTATTACAGGTATCTTCCACCTTGGACTGTAAGGTGCCTACAAAGAAAGGAAGCATTTTAGGGGAGGAACTTCGCCTGTAGTATCAGAAACTAAGGGTCATAAATCATGAGAGATTACCAAGAAGAAGACCATCCTTTTCTTATATTCGATCCTAAAAATGGAAATAAATGGCAAAATGATTTGTCGAGGCCGAACGTAATTCAAAATAGATAATTAACAAATAAAGAAATTTCATCATATGTGTTGCCCACAAGCACTTTACATTCATAAGTGGCTAAGGACAGAGTAAAATTAGGTTAGTAAACAAGACAGGAAACAATGGAGAACTGAAAAGAAGTGCATTTGAACCAGGCACCTGCCAATGGAAGAATAACGACAATTTCTTCGAGGTTGTGACAAAGAATCACTGATAAGTTAAAACTTCAAAATAACTGAAAACTGAGCGGAGGTTTCAGCTCAAAAGACGTATTATCACACAAAAAAAATGGTTATGTCTCAATTTTGTCAAAAAATTCTTCATTTAGTCAATAAATAGTTTCAGATCACTATATAGTCCTTGATAGAGCTACATCTGTTTCTCTAGAGCTGCATAGTATCAGGCAACAAATATCTGGGACTTTGCGCTCTGGAATTGTGATTTTTTTCTAGGTTTCACCTAGGGCGATGTGATTTCTATGGAATAATAACCATTTCTCCTGGTTTCATAGTCACAAAAGAGGCTTTATAACAGGTTAATCGAACCGATTTTCACCACACAAGATACGACACGCGCACCCCAACAAGCCTGTATGGTAAAGCACTTGCACGTTCAAACCACGATGATTGTTGAGACGTTCTTTAAGTAATTCTTGATTTGTAACATTTATCTGCTGCTGCTCTGATCTATGATGAATACATTCGTGACTAGCGCTCGTTATAAATACACTCCTGGAAATTGAAATAAGAACACCGTGAATTCATTGTCCCAGGAAGGGGAAACTTTATTGACACATTCCTGGCGTCAGATACATCACATGATCACACTGACAGAACCACAGGCACATAGACACAGGCAACAGAGCATGCACAATGTCGGCACTAGTACAGTGTATATCCACCTTTCGCAGCAATGCACGCTGCTATTCTCCCATGGAGACGATCGTAGAGATGCTGGATGTAGTCCTGTGGAACGGCTTGCCATGCCATTTCCACCTGGCGCCTCAGTTGGACCAGCGTTCGTGCTGGACGTGCAGACCGCGTGAGACGACGCTTCATCCAGTCCCAAACATGCTCAATGGGGGACAGATCCGGAAATCTTGCTGGCCAGGGTAGTTGAGTAACACCTTCTAGAGCACGTTGGGTGGCACGGGATACATGCGGACGTGCATTGTCCTGTTGGAACAGCAAGTTCCCTTGCCGGTCTAGGAATGGTTGAACGATGGGTTCGATGACGGTTTGGATGTACCGTGCACTATTCAGTGTCCCCTCGACGATCACCAGTGGTGTACGGCCAGTGTAGGAGATCGCTCCCCACACCATGATGCCGGGTGTTGGCCCTGTGTGCCTCGGTCGTATGCAGTCCTGATTGTGGCGCTCACCTGCACGGCGCAGAACACGCATGCGGCCATCATTGGCACCAAGGCAGAAGCGACTCTCATCGCTGAAGACGACACGTCTCCATTCGTCCCTCCATTCACGCCTGTCGCGACACCACTGGAGGCGGGCTGCACGATGTTGGGGCGTGAGCGGAAGACGGCCTAACGGTGTGCCCAGCTTCATGGAGACGGTTGCGAATGGTCCTCGCCGATACCCCAGGAGCAACAGTGTCCCTAATTTGCTGGGAAGTGGCGGTGCGGTCCCCTACGGCACTGCGTAGGATCCTACGGTCTTGGCGTGCGTCCGTGCGTCGCTGCGGTCCGGTCCCAGGTCGACGGGCACGTGCACCTTCCGCCGACCACTGGCGACAACATCGATGTACTGTGGAGACCACACGCCCCACGTGTTGAGCAATTCGGCGGTACGTCCACCCGGCCTCCCGCATGCCCACTATACGCCCTCGCTCAAAGTCCGTCAACTGCACATACGGTTCACGTCCACGCTGTCGCGGCATGCTACCAGTGTTAAAGACTGCGATGGAGCTCCGTATGCCACGGCAAACTGGCTGACACTGACGGCGGCGGTGCACAAATGCTGCGCAGCTAGCGCCATTCGACGGCCAACACCGCGGTTCCTGGTGTGTCCGCTGTGCCGTGCGTGTGATCATTGCTTGTACAGCCCTCTCGCAGTGTCCGGAGCAAGTATGGTGGGTCTGACACACCGGTGTCAATGTGTTCTTTTTTCCATTTCCAGGAGTGTAGTTTCAGATCACTATATAGTCCTTGATAGAGCTACATCTGTTTCTCTAGAGGTGCATAGTATCAGGCTACAAATATCTGTGACTTTGTGGTCTGGAATTGTGATTTTTTTCTAGGTTTCACCTTGGGCGATGTGATTTCTATGGAATAAAAACCATTTCTCCTGGTTTCATAGTCACAAAAGAGGCTTTATAACAGGTTAATCGAACCCATTTTCACTACACAAGATACGACACACGCACCCCAGCAAGCCTGCGTGTCAAAGCACTTGCACGTTCAAACCACGATGATTGTTGAGTCGTTCTTTAAGTAATTCTTGATTTTTAACATTTATCTGCTGCTGCTCTGATCTATGATGAATACATTCGTGACTAGCGCTCGTTATAAATACTTAAAATGATTCAAATGTGAAATTGTGAGTTGAGTTTAAGAGGTTCGTTACTGGAATACGTCAAGACCAAGTAGAATACTTTTTTTCTTTTGATTTCGCAAAATGTTCAGAAATTGACGCTCTGATAGCTGTGTGCAGTTGCTTATGAATACCTTTCCTTTTTTGGTTATCGGTCATAAGAACCTCGAAACCTCCTTCGGTTTCACACAGTAAAATTTATGCAAAATAAATGCTAAATACATTTTGCAGCGAAATAACTCTTGTCATGCAAAATTACTTAAGTTCTTAGTGTTGTGTGTAGTGATGGAAGAGAGTCCAAAGAAGACGAACAAAACTGCCTGATTTTAGGTATAGAATGACGTTTTACGCAGTAGGGAGTCCGCGTTTGGTTTTAGTATTATAAAAGGTTAATAACAACGAGGTTGAGTAGGAGAAATATGATCATTCAGAAGGACGCCGGTTGCATTGGGCAAGAATGTAGTTTTAGATCTGATTTGACATCGTGATAACTTGAAATAAAAGTTCAACGAATCGGGTGGTCTCGTGCATGTTATCATCGTACAGGAAGTGTACAAATAAAAAAGAAAAGAAAGAAAAGAAAGAGAGAGAGAGAGAGAATATTTACCGTTGAGCACCTGTGGTGCGTGCGATGTCCGTGAAATGGAGAATTAGTGCACTCATTCACAGTTACATCCTTAACCTGCCACACTCTGAGTAATGAACCTCTCTCGGAAATTCCTGAGAATCCGACTTCTCCATCTTTTTACCCCAGAGTGGTCTCCACAAGAAATACCTTAATTACATAATTGAAATGGCTTTCGTAATTTATTACTCCTTCAGAAGAATCGTGTGGCAGAGTTACAAGCGCTGTAGTGTTACTGTCCGTGCAAAAAAGGAAAAGAAAGCAAAAGAAGATAGAGACTCTTAAGAAAGAAATGAGCAGATAACACCGTCCCTTACGAACTAGTGACTCCCGTTTCCACCCTCTTCATTACCAGAAAGCCATTAATCTAAAGCAACCTACCCGTGACGTTGTGAGGGAAAGGGAGGAGGCAGGTGGATGGACGGCAGAGAAAATGTCGCACGACACTTTTCCTCCAAAATTTCAAGCGTAAAAGAGTAAGGCGCCGGTGAGCTTCAACATGAAGCTGTTTTCCAGCACACAGCATGCAACATTCACTGACTAATATCGTCGCAAGCGAGTAAGGAGTGATGCAACGTCCTATCTAAAAGATGTTTTTACTTCACACATGAAGAAATGTATGGGGACGCCGAAATGCACAGCAACAATGCGCGGCGTTCTTCGAAGTAGTTCAGTAATGGGTAAGTAGATATTACTGATAAACCGCACAGTAACCGGCCGACAACATGTGTCACAGATGCTAATTAAGGCCTTGTAAGGA
This sequence comes from Schistocerca americana, assembly GCF_021461395.2. Classification (NCBI taxonomy): domain Eukaryota; kingdom Metazoa; phylum Arthropoda; class Insecta; order Orthoptera; family Acrididae; genus Schistocerca; species Schistocerca americana. Next base: position 46,958,991 of record NC_060124.1, read on the forward strand.
AGCGATTGGAGGAGAATTACGCGTTAGAGTTCACCTTCAACAGCAAAATCTGGTTTTTTAAAATCTTGGGAGTAGACGCAAAACCCAGAATATTTCCAAACTGATTTTGATTCATGGGTTCGACGACGGCGCAAATGTATACACATGCATGGGCGTTCCTGGTAGATGTGAACATTTTTTGAAGTTTTCCCCTACCAGCGACAGTTCCGGTGCTGTAGCCAAGGCAAGCTAATATGCAATATCTAGACTGGTAAGCCAAAACGGAAGAACAACCGATACTGCATATTGCCTGGCACAGTACTGAGATGACAGCTACACACCAGCCGAGTTCGATGAACAAGTGCCAATGCAGCAGAATCAGAATGATCTCAGGGCAAGGGAGCATGATATCATACTGTTGACCACATACAGTGAAGTAACAATGCGTAAGTAGTATTTAATAGTGGTTCTAGAGCGCACAGACGCTATAATAACAGCTAAACTGAAAGCTGTAAGAGAAAAGCCATGGCTCCACAAAACTGGGACGCAAACGATCATTCTTGCCACACAATAAAACCTTTGGCTCACAAGGGGAGGCCGCCAATTGTGAAATTCAGATTCGACTCATACTGCGCATAATAAAAGCTCATGGCCAGAGGTGTAACGTGGCAAAGCACCAAGATGCACTTCTCAGCCGTTGTCGAGAAAATCGACAGTTAAAAGAAACCGTTGTGATGAAACACTTTCTAGGACCACTAGTTTTCCACAGCGTCGTGGCGCAGCGGTAAGCGCTCGGGTTTGTAATCAGAAGGTCGCCGGATCAAATCTCGCACCATGCAATTTTTTTTTAGAATTTTTTTTTGTATTTAATATATATATATATATATATATATATATATATATATATATATATATATATATATATATATGCATATAATAAGTTGTTGAAAGTTGTTTGTCGTGGAAAAACTGGCGACTTCGAACATCATTATGTTTTCCGCAAACCAAGTTGTATTTCACAAATGTTATTAATTGTCTTCATAATGTTAACCACGTATAGTTAACGGAAGACGTAGAAACGATATTCCGAAACGAATACATATAGCGTAAGTCAGACGTTCGAATTAGAATAGAGACCCCACGAACAGAAATTCGCTGTGGCAGGTATGAAATATAAACTCCGTTACTCGATTGTTACACTTGAAGGACAGATGTTGAATGGGCCGAAACGAGCCGCCGCATAACAGCGTAGTTGCCTGCTAACTTCGAAAGAAGGTAGATGCGGTCCCTAGCGCAACTTATAACATCGTCGAAAATCAGTGCGGACGGGAGAGCTTTGGTACACCCTGTTAAAAAAGCGGAAAAATGGAGGCGGTACAATTGGAGAGCGATCCGCCTTCACCAAATGCAGCGCCACGACGCAATAGAACACTATAAATCGTAGAGTATTTCACCGCAACGGTGTCTTTTAACGGTCTATTTTCTCGACAACGGTTGAGAAGTGAATCTTGGTGCTTTGCCACATTACACCTCTGGCCATGAGCTTTTATTATACGCAGTATGAATCGAATCTGAATTTCACAATTGGCGGCCTCCCCTTGTCAGTATGGCTGGCACAAACACTCTTACTTCCAAAGCCAAGTTTTGAGTTTGCAGCTAGCCACTTTCAAGGTGTCGCCTGTGACACATCATCCACAGTCAGCCTAAATAATGTCAGACCATGACACATTAACCAAGCTGGTCTGAGGGATGTGAGAGCTGAGGATAGCTGCCGCTATCACCTCCGCTGATTAGAAGACCTGTTATTCTCCTACCATCAGACTCCAGGAAGTCTAGGTGATGGTCCCCAGTAAGCTGCTAAACTACGATCATCCCGGGGGAGTTCAGCTGCTACTGCCCTATGACCTGTAAGTACAAGCAGATACCGCAGTCGCTGACCAATGTCTCACTGAAAGGCTGTGACGTATCTCTTCAAGATTATGGCTACCCTGTGCTGTGCTGTTGTGTACCTTACTAGGGCGCCATCTATGCGGACGACGAGGCCGCCCTAGTAAAGAGGCAGCTGTGCTGCTGGCCATTGAGACACGCGGGAAACATCCGTACCGAGAACAGTTGGCAAATTCATGTGACATTTCTGTTTTCTGTGCGGGCAGGCCAGTCACTGCAACCATGAAGGCATACTGGCGCCATCACAAACTGGAGTGGCTAGCGTCCTTATGGTCGTCAAACAAGACAACTGGGTAGCACGGATGACACATGTGTATTCTGGAGAATGCCCCAATGCCCGACTAAACATTCGGGCATTCTCCACCAGCCTCCACTTCACACCATACTGGACATTATACGGGGCACAGCTCCAGGCCTCCACGCTACAATCTGTACTAATTTCGCTGTTATATGTTCATTAAAATATTTTTATGACCCAGGAGCCATAACTATTTCATCCAATCTCAGCATTATTGACTACCAGAGCCACCCACATTACCATTGTTTTTCAGATTTAAAGTTGTAGTATGGCCGTTTGTCTGCTCTTTCATATATTTTCTTTTAGTAAATGAGAGGTATTTAGCGATATATTTCACTGATGAGATGTTTGATGTATGCACAGTGCAAGTTAGGTACCGCAATATCTTTGCACTTCCACAATTGAGAGGTTTGCATAAATGGCTGCAATGGTGAGGACCAATGTTCCCTTTCCAGTACTGCCAAGGGCTTTTTTCTCTGGGGCTAAAGCTGTACGGGTGGAGTCAGCCTTGTGACGACAGTTGAGGTGCTACACCGGGAGAGCGGCGTGCTGACGATATGCTCGTCACTGCATCCACTTGACGCCAAAGACAAAGGATGGCACGGCGGCCGATCGACATGTTGGACCTTCAAAGCCAGCGAGCACCTCGTTTGCTTTATATTATGATAACTCGTTATACAGGGACATGACCTAAATGGCTAATTCTCTCACAATAATAAAAACTTTCATGTTTCTAAATCCTCTTTGTCAATTAGATGCAATTTTTACGTGGAAATTGTTCAGCATGCCTAAAACTGGGTTGCACTAAGAAAATACAGGTTGAAAGGTACTGTTACTCTCGTAATGTTGTACCACTGAGCACAATTCTGTAAAGTTACTTCTGTATAAAATATATACAGAAGTAACTTTACAGAATTGGAAGAAAAAATGTCACGCTATGGGAATACCAATAAATGATAGAACAATATACTCGTTACAATTTGCAGATGACCAACTGATTATAGCCGAAGACTATGAGGACATAGAGTATATGACCAGAAAATTGATTCAAGAATATAAAAAATCAGGTCTAAATGTAAACATGAATAAAACAAAGTACATGGTAATTGGTGGAGTGAATGGAGACTTAATACTATTAGAAGAGATGGGAACAATAACAGCTACTGAGGAATATAAATATTTAGGTGTGAAAATTACAAATGATGGGAAACAGTACAAAGAAATTAGATCAAGAATAAATTCTGGAAAGACGACAATCTCTTTATTGAATGGAATTCTATGGGACAAACACATAACAACGGATAACAAAATAAGGATTTTTAAAACAATAGTTAGGAGCATTATTACATATGGTTCAGAAGTGTGGACAACAAAATGGCAACTGAAATCAAAATTATTAGCCACAGAAATGGAGACGTTCAGCAAGAATATCAAGACGAGAAAGAATAAGAAATGAAGTAATCAGAGACAAGATGAAATGTAAAAATTCAATTATTGATTTCATCGAGCACAAACAACTTGAATGGTATTGACACATCAGACGAATGGAACAGGAAAGGCTACCAAAATGCATAATCGACTGGGTACCAATTGGAAGAAGAAAAAGGGGACGACCACCTGATACATGGATACAGGGAGGTCAGTCAGCAATGAGGAAGAACAACATTCCTGTAGATTTATGGACAAATAGAGAAGAGTGGAGAACAATAATTAGTGACTTACTGTAATCTAGAATAGGTGCTGGAAAAATGTACTCACATTGTAAATCCTGAATAATAATAATATTTCTAAATTACCGTCGTGCTCAGTGATACAACATTACGAGAGTAACAGTACCTTTCAACCTGTATTTTCTTAGTGCAACCCAGTTTTAGGCATGATGAACAATTTCCAAGTAAAAATTGCATCTAATTGACAAAGAGGATTTGTTGTGTGTACAGTATAAGACAAAAGACGACACATCAGCATTGAATAATCCGATGTGGGCGGAAATCGTTAAATGTGATGTTCATGTGCAGACAAACAAATGATTAAAAGTCGAGAGAGATTAGATGGTTTATCCAAAAGAAACTGTTTCACAAATTCAGCTATTCAGTAGCGCATTGGTCCGCATCTGGCTATCAAACAAGTAGTTATTCGGCTTGGCATTTATTGATACGGTTGTTGGATATCCTCCTGAGCGATATCGTGCCTTATTCTGGCTAATTAGCACTTTAGATCCTCAAGACCTCGATATGGTTGAAGAGCCCTACCCATAATTCTAAAAACGTTCTCAACTGGAGAGAGACCTGGCGACCTTCCTGGCCAAAGTAGGATCTCGCCAGCACGAAAACAAAGGTAGGAATTCTCGTCATGAGCGGGTTGGCATTATCTTGCTGAAATGTAATCCCATGATGGTTTTCCATGGAGAACAACCAAAAGGGCACAGAATATCGTCGTCGTAACTCTGTGCTGTAAGGTTGCTGCAGATGACAACCAAAGGGTACCCGCTGTGAAAAGGAATGGAACCCCAGGTCCTCACACCTGGTTGTCACGCTGTATGACGGCCGACACTCAGGCTGGTACCCCACTGCTGTCTATGGCATCCCCTTGTTACAGAAAGTAGGAGGATATTAGTGTTTAACGTCCCGTCGACAACGAGGTCATTAGGGACGGAGCGCAAGCTCTGGTGAGGGAAGGATGGGGAAGGAAATCGGCCGTGCCCTTTCAAAGGAACCATCCGGGCATTTGCCTGAAGCGATTTAGGGAAATCACGGAAAACCTAAATCAGGATGGCCGGAGACGGGATTGAACCGTCGTCCTCCCGAATGCGAGTCCAGTGTGCTAACCACTGCGCCACCTTGCTCGGTGTTACAGTGAAATAACAGATGTAACCAAGGGCTGCTGCCTTCAATCCTGCTATAATTCGGCAATGCACCTCCAAAACGTCACAGAAGTAATATAATACAGTAACCCTCCATACCCTATCCATACAAGAAGTATCGATTTGGAACTGTAATAGTTGGATTTGAAGACGGCATCGCACCAAAGAACAGCAAGAGTTGAAGTGACTGGGAATCGAATGGCGGAGAGGCGTTAACTGGCCAGAATGTTGCTGAACATTTTAGAACGTTATAGCATATTCTAGGACATTCGAGAATATTTTAAAATGTTCCATAATGTTACAGTATCTTACAGAAGGTTCTAGAATATTCTAGAACGCTCCGGGATGTTATAGTCTTTTGCAAATGCTTGACTTGCGCCATCGGGTGGTGGGTTTTCGGGTTCCGCTTAATAGGTCAGGAGTCCACTACACACAGGAGGTGACTACACGGGTTGCGGGAGTTATGTGTAAGGGACTGGGCGATTTTTTAGGTTATAGGGTCTCAAGGAACCACAGAAAGGACGTCCTTCTAAAAGTGGGCAGGTAAAACACGGTAAGGTAGTTGTAGAAACGATTGGTATTGTAGTAGTAAATTATCGTAGCTGTGTTTGGAAAGAAACAGAGCTCCCGGACCTAATAGAAAGTACTGAAGCTCAAATAGTTGTAGAAAAGAGAGCTGGCTAAAGCCGGAAATAAGTTCAGCCGAAATTTTTTCAAGCGACCTAACACTGTTCAGAAAGGATAGATTAATAACATTTGGTGATGGAGTATTTCTTGCTGTCTGAAGTAATTTGCCTTGCAGCGAAATTGAAGTAGATAGATCGTATGAAATTGTATGGGTAGAGGTTACACCCGACAATCGGACTAAGCTATTAATTGGATCGTTTTACCAACCCCCCCGAATCAGAAGATATAGTTGCTCAACAGTTCAAAGAAAACTTGAGTCTCATTTCCACTTGTCGCGCTCATACAATTATAGTCGGTGGTGTATCCCGCTCATACAATTACAGTGGGTGGTGTATCCCGTTCATACAATTATAGTCGGTGGTGACTTTAATCTACCCTCGATATGCTGGAAAAATTATACGTTTAAAGCCAGCGGCAGGCATAACTCATCATCCAAAATTGTACTGAATTCTTTTTCAGAAAACTGATGTGAACAATTAGTTCATGAGCCCACTCGAAGCGTAAGTGGTTGCGAACGCATGCGTGCCCTCTTAGCAACAAATAATCCTGGACAAACTGTGAGTATCGTGACGAATACATGGATTAGCGACCACAAGGCAGTAGTTTCTAGGCTGAATACCGTAACACCTACAGCCATCAAAAAGAAACGCAAAGTATATCTTTCTAAAAAAGGTGACAATAATGCTCTTAACGTCTTTTTAACAGACAGTCTTCACTCCTTCCGATCTGATCATGTAAGTGTAGAAGAGTTATGGAATGTTTTCAAAGAGATAGTATCGACAGCAATTGAGAGATATATACCACATAAATTAATAAGTGATGGTACTGATCCCCCATGCTACACAAAACGGGTCAGATCGCTGTTACAGAAGCAGCGAAAAATGCATGCCAAATTTAAAAGAACACAGAATCCCCAAGATTGCTTAAATTTTACAGAAGTTCGAAATATGGCGCGTACTTCAATGCGAGATGCTTTGAATAATTTCCACAACGAAATTCTCTCTCGAAATCTGGCAGAAAACCCAAAGAGATTCTTGTCATACATAAAGCACGCCAGTGGCAAGACGCAATCAATACCTTCACTGCGCGATAACAACCGTGAAGTCAATGACGACATAGCCACTGAAGTGGAGTTATTAAACGCTGTTATCAGAAACTCCTTCACCAAAGTAGACGAAGTAAATATTCCTGAATTCAAGCCGGCAGTGGTGGTCTCGCGGTTCTAGGCGCTCAGTCAGGAACCGCGCGGCTGCTACGGTCGCTGGTTCGAATCCTGCCTCGGGCATGGATGTGTGTGATGTCCTTAGGTTAGTTAGGTTTAATTAGTTCTAAGTTCTAGGGGACTGATGACCACAGATGTTAAGTCCCATAGTGCTCAGAGCCATTTGAACCATTTGAACCTGAATTCAAATCAACAACAAATGCCAAGGTGATAAACATAGAAGTAAATATTAACGAAGCAGCTTAATTCACTTAATAAATTCAAGGCCGCTGGTCCCGGTTGTATACTAGTCAGGTTCTTCTGATAGTTTGCTGATAAAATAGCTCCATATTTAGCAATTATATACAACCCACAGAAATATCCGTAACTAAAGACTGTAAAATTGCTCAAGTCACATCAATACCCAAAAAGGGAAGTAGGAGTTCTGTCCTGAATTGCAGGCCTATATCACTAACGTCGGTTTGCAGTAGGGTTTTGGAACATATACTATATTCGAACATTATGAAGTACCTCGAAGAAAACGATTTATTGCGACATAGTCAGCACGGTTTCCGAAAATAGCGTTCTTGTGAAACACAACTACACAACTAGCTCTTTATACTCATGAAGTAATAAGTACTTTCGACAGGGGATGTCAAATTGGTTCCATTTTTTAGATTTCCAGAAGGCTTTCGACACCGTTCCTCACAAGCGCCTTCTAACCAAACTGCGTGCCTAAGGAGTATCAGTTGTGCGACTGGATTCGCGATTTCCTGGCAGAAACGTCACAGTTCGGAATAATAGACGGAAAGTCATCGAGTAAAACAGAACTAATATCCGGCGTTCCCCAAGGAAGTGTTATAGGCCCTCTATTGTTCCTGATGTATATTAACGACACAGGAGACAATCTGAGTAGCCGTCTTAGATTGTTTGCAGATGATTCTGTCATTTACCGTCTTGTAAAGTCGTGGGAATTCACCCTGAATAAGGAAAATTTTGAAGTTATTTACATGAGTACTAAACGAAATCAGCTAAATTTCGATTACGCGATAAGTCACACAAATCTGTAGGCTATAAATTCAACTAAATACTTAGGGATTACGATTACAAATAAACTAAATTTGAACGATCACATAGAAAATATTGTGGGTAGAGCAAACCAAAGACTGCGATTCATTGGCAGAACACTTAGAAGGAACAACAGTATTGCTGTGCGGTATGGGATCCGCATCAGGTGAGACTGACGGATGACATCAAAAAAGTACAAAGAAGGGCAGCTCGTTTTGTATTATGGCGAAATAGGGCAAATAGTGCCACAGACATGATACGTGAATTGGAGTAGCAATCATTAAAACAAAGGCGTCTTTCGTTGCGACGGGATCTTCTCATGAAATTTCAATCACCAGTTTCCTCCTCCGATTGCGAAAACTTCCTGTTGGCACCCACCCACATAGGAACAAATGATCATCACGATAAAATAAGAGAAATCAGGGCTCGCACAGAAATATTTAAGTGCTCGTTTTTCCCGCGTGCCGTTCGGGAGTGGAATGGTAGAGAGGCACCTTGAAGGTGGTTCATTGAACCCTCTGCCAGGCACTTAATTCTGAATAGCAGAGTAATGACACAGATGTAGATGTACATGTTTCAAAGCGTTCTACAATGTTCCAGAATATTCCAGAATGTTCTAGAAAGTTATAAAATGTTCCCTTATCCTATCGTGGTGCGAAAAAATTTCGGCTCAGTAGGCAACGTCGAGACACATGCTTGAGTACAGTTTTTGAAATCAATAATAATGGATTAAGAAAAGATTTAATTCATAAAATTTTTTCCAGTAGTTCTGAATGTTTGGAAGGATCTCAAATGTTTGGGAATGTCTTCAGTGTGGTATAATGAAATGAAAACGTGAGTGACAGGGTACTTTTTTTCCTATTATGTTATCGTTGAAGACTTAATTCCATTATTGAGTACATAAGAGTATATTTGTGCATTCTAGAGGATTTTTGAAAGTGAAATACTAAAATCTTTACAAATATTTGATTGCATTTAAGCGATGTTCGTGAACGTTCTCCTGTGATCTGGGTTGTTCTCAAGAAATAAATATCTAAAGAAGCAAATATTTTTCAGCTAACGCTACAAACGTGTTGTAAGAAGGCTCTACAACGGAAATGGCATGTAGTTTAATTGTTCGAAGCGTACAGGACGCTAGCATGCGCACCATGACGTCATTATAGATGGTGGACAAGCTAGTGGAGGGGAAGATTCTGTTTTTCAATACGTTTTACATTCTCTAGTACAGAGAGTAAAACCGATTACTTGATCGACAGTGTACCTATCGGAAAGGTTCATAATACCGTGTCGTTTTTAAAAGAACCATCCTGCCACGTACGTGAAAGAATTTAGGAAACTGCCCGAAAAGTTTATATGGGTGGGCGGACGGGGATTTTAACCGCCGTCCTTCCGTATGCTCGGCTTTTATATTACCACTGCGTCACTCGATGAAGCACACTACGATTTCCCACGATTTCCATATTTTCGTTTCGCCCATTTGAAATAGTTCCTTCAGAAAGGCCCTCGGATCCATTAAGGACCATCGCCGTAAAGTTTAATTACCGCTTTGTTACTTATTTTAAGCAGTAGCCTTTCTTCATTCTTTTCCTTATTCCTTTTAATCTATGCAATCAACGTGACGAATATCACTACAAATGGAAATGCTCTTACTGTAACTATCCCTATATTTTCAAAACTCTTTACGTTGTTACGTTTATTGTCTACCTGCACCGAAACCTCTTTTTGTCACTTACTTTGCTGCCCTGCCGAATTCACCACCCGGGATCAAGAGCCACTTTATGAGTACTTAAAGGCTGCTCATCATTACAGTGAAACTGGCGTCTCATGTGGAATATGAGGTGCACACTCGGGTCTGTTAACACAGTGCGGGATATTTACACCCGGTGCCAGCTGGATCGCTGTAACGGCCGCAACTTTGGCTCCGGTCCCTGACGGCTGCTAATAGCCGCACAACGCGGGCGGAGGGGCAAACTCGTCTAATGGCGGCTGCTGGCTGCTGCCTGCCGTTAACGCTCTCGCCCGGACACGCCAGCGCAACTTGGCGAACCCAGCGCTATTTCCAGTGGCAGACCTCTGCCCCCTCCCACCCTCTGGGGCGCGTCTCGCACACTCCCACTCCCTTAGCGCACAATCAAATTGCAGTTAAGTAATGCGACAGCACAGCACGGCCATTGCTGGATAATCCAAGGGTGTAACCGTTCTCGGCTGCAGTCTGATCCCATGCGGCCGCGCCTGGTGCAGCGTTACGCTGCTGTCAGCGCAGAAACGCAGTTCTGAGTCTTGCATATGCAAAGCGGAACGCGCACTTCGTGCATGATCCTGTCGACATCCAGGCAGCTTTTGCACTAACGACCAAAACGTCAAAGTGTTCGCCTTTAAATGATTTCATTTTTAACATGGGAGAAGATCGAATTGACTCGGGTACTTAAGCCATTTCAAAGCTTTTTAGAAAGTCGTACTGGAACATTTTTCATATCAAACAATACTACCATACGTCATTTATTAGAATTATAAACCTCTGTGCCATAGGAATATTCTTTTGTTGATTTTTTGAATTATTTTTCCTGCATTTGCATCTTCATCGATCTCATTTTTGAACGAATGTATCAGACATGAAACTGTGATCACTTTTGTTGCAAGAGACTTTTAAATGGATTGTAAATAGTTATAAACTTATTTTCAGCTCACACAGTTTTCCAAAGAATCAGTCAACGTGTTTGCTTGCTGAAACCAGCTGCTCGCTTCACGCTCGTGAGAATCAGTTGTTGTAGGTACCCACGCTGCTGACATGCGGAGCAGTCAGTTTGTTTAGCCAACTTCAGCAGTCAGCTTAAGATTAGCAGTGACCGATCAGACAAGCGAGATAAACTAGAAGTTCTTTGTTTCAAACGAAACGCAAAGACACGTTGCTCACCTTTTTTTTTTTTTTTTTGGGTCATCAGTCTACTGACTGGTTTGATGCGGCCCGCCACAAATTCCTTTCCTCTGCTAACCTCTTCATCTCAGAGTACCACTTGCAACCTACGTCCTCAATTATTTGCATGACGTATTCCAATCTCTGTCTTCCTCTACAGTTTTTGCCCTCTACAGCTCCCTCTTGTTCCATGGAAGTCATTCCCTCATGTCTTAGCTGATGTCCTATCATCCTGTCCCTTCTCCTTATCAGTGTTTTCCACATATTCCTTTCCTCTCCGATTCTGCGTAGAACCTCCTCATTCCTTACCTTATCAGTCAACCTAATTTTCAACATTCGTCTATAGCACCACATCTCAAATGCTTCGATTCTTTTCTGTTCCGGTTTTCCCACAGTCCATGTTTCACTACCATACAATGCTGTACTCCAGACGTACATCCTCAGAAATTTCTTCCTCAAATTAAGGCCGGTATTTGATATTAGTAGACTTCTCTTGGCCAGAAATGCCTTTTTTGCCATAGCGAGTCTGCTTTTGATGTCCTCCTTGCTCCGTCCGTCATTGGTTATTTTACTGCCTAGGTAGCAGAATTCCTTAACTTCATTGACTTCGTGACCATCAATCCTGATGTTAAGTTTCTCGCTGTCCTCATTTCTACTACTTCTCATTACCTTCGTCTTTCTCCGATTTACTCTCAAACCATACTGTGTACTCATTAGACTGTTCATTCCGTTTAGCAGATCATTTAATTCTTCTTCACTTTCACTCAGGATAGCAATGTCATCAGCGAATCGTATCATTGGTATCCTTTCACCTTGTATTTTAATTCCACTCCTGAACTTTTCTTTTATTTCCATCATTGCTTCCTCGATGTACACATTGAAGAGTAGGGGCGAAAGGCTACAGCCTTGTTTTACACCCTTCTTAATACGAGCACTTCGTTCTTGATCGTCCAATCTTATTATTCCATCTTGGTTGTTGTACATATTGTATATGACCCGTCTCTCCCTATAGCTTACCCCTACTTTTTTCAGAATATCGAACAGCTTGCACCAATTTATATTGTCGAACGCTTTTTCCAGGTCGACAAATCCTATGAAAGTGTCTTGATTTTTCTTTAGCCTTGCTTTCATTATTAGCCGTAACGTCAGAATTGCCTCTCTCGTCCCTTTACTTTTCCTAAAGCCAAACTGATCGTCACCTAGCGCATTCTCAATTTTCTTTTCCATTCTTCAGTATATTATTCTTGTAAGCATGAGCTGTTAAGCTGATTGTGCGATAATTCTAGCACTTGTCAGCTCTTGCCGTCTTCGGAATTGTGTGGATGATGCTTTTCCGAAAGTCAGATGGTATGTCGCCAGACTCATATATTCTACACACCAACGTGAATAGTCGTTTTGTTGCCACTTCCCCCAATGATTTTCGAAATTCTGATGGAATGTTATCTATCCCTTCTGCCTTATTTGACCGTAAGTCCTCCAAAGCTCTTTTAAATTCCGATCCTAATACTGGATCCCCTATCTCTTCTAAATCGACTCGTGCTTCTTCCATCACATCAGACAAATCTTCACACTCATAGAGGCTTTCAATGTATTCTTTCCACCTATCTGCTCTCTCTTCTGCATTTAACAGTGGAATTCCCGTTGCACTCTTAATGTTACCACCGTTGCTTTTAATGTCACCAAAGGTTGTTTTGACTTTCCTGTACGCTGAGTCTGTCCTTCCGACAATCATATCTTTTTCGATGTCTTCGCACTTTTCTTGCAGCCATTTCGTCTTAGCTTCCCTGCACTTCCTATTTATTTCATTCCTCAGCGACTTGTATTCCTGTATTTCTGATTTTCGCGGAACATGTTTGTACTTCCTCCTTCATCAATCAACTGAAGTATTTCTTCTGTTAGCCGGCCGGAGTGGCCGTGCGGTTCTAGGCGCTACAGTCTGGAGCCGAGCGACCGCTCCGGTCGCAGGTTCGAATCCTGCCTCGGGCATGGATGTGTGTGATGTCCTTAGGTTAGTTAGGTTTAATTAGTTCTACGTTCTAGGCGACTGATGACCTCAGAAGTTAAGTCGCATAGTGCTCAGAGCCATTTTATTTCTTCTGTTACCCATGGCTTTTCACATTAGTGTAATTATAAAAATTATTTTGCCAACTTTTTACTTGCGTTATGCGAAGCGGTTTATATGTCCACATAGATGTCCCAGAATACAGAGAATGTAGTGACACATTCTGTAGTGACACATCTATTTAAAGCAATCTAATGTCCAATAAAAACCCGTCAATAACCAGGTCAAACAATGGAGTACCTGTGCAGTGTCATTATTGAGACGATGCATTTGGGAAATATTTAAATTTAATGCGGCCATACGGAGGAAGGAATTTAACAAACAACAGAATAATCTTTAGCCACCGACTTCCTCGGGATAGGTCGTTTATAGAACGCAGATTTTGTATTCTGGAAAATAAACTGAGAATTTTTCATCGTCAAATGGATGTTCGACCCAGAATTAGAGACTTTCCATAGTAAAAGCATGCTGTGCTGTGCATCATTATGTGTGAGGAATAGGTGACTATAAATCTGATGACAAATTGTGCGTCCTTCCAGAACTGAAAATTCCTCCAGGTCCTAAAAGCAGGCGAGGATTTTCACGAATTTTGTTTCTTGATTAAGACAAGGTCTGGCTGCTTGAATCAGTGCGCATTGACTGTAGGCAACCACACTGTTCTCCACGAGACTCCTTGGTCAAAAGTGACCGCGCGGAGCCATGTGACTGCCGTGCAGTTCGATGTATTCTAAGGGCTGCAGCAGCCAGGATATCCGAGCTGCCCAGTGCGCATGCTGCAGTGATCAGTCATTATTTTATTGGTGGCCATAGCCAGGCAGTCGCTGACAGGCTGCCTTTTGCGTTAAAGCCCTAAGTCTTTGTTGTGACCGTGAATGTCGTGGACGCAACTTCACTGCAGGCTATCCTTCCCCTAGCGTAAAAAAATGGTTCAAATGGCTCTGAGCACTATGCGACTTAACTTCTGAGGTCATCAGTCGCCTAGAGCTTTGAACTAATTAAACCTAACTAACCTAAGGACATCACACACATCCATGCCCGAAGCAGGATTCGAACCTTCGACCGTAGCGGTCGCTCGGCTCCAGACTGTAGCGCCTAGAACCGCACGGCCACTCCGGCCGGCCCCCTAGCGTACTAGACAGGCGCAAAGAGACCAGAATAGACGTCGCTAGCATAACGGGAACAGCGTAGTACCCCCGCAGTCATGTGCAACAAATAGTACGCAGTTTCATTCAGTGCGCAAAACGATATAAGCTGCGTTCCGTGGCTTAGCGGGCAGTTCCGTCGCAGCTCACTTTCTGAGACGAGCGTCGACTTGCGCAACACAAAACAAATTCTGCTCAGAAAGCAGCGACCTGAATGGACGCGGAAATATCAAAAATAACATAAAATGTTAAATAAAATTTTGTTTGAAATTTCTTTGTTTGAGAGTGATGCGGTAGAGTGGGGATCACAAGCGCAACACCAACAACACAATATTAATTCTTCTCAAAAAATAGTTTAAATGACTCTGAGCACTATGGGAATTAACGTCTGAGGTCATCAGTCCCCTAGAACTTAGAACTACTTAAACCGAAGCACATCAAACACTTCCATGTCCGAGGCAGGATTCGAACCTGCGACCGTAGCGGTCTCACGGTTCCAGACTGTAGAGCCTCGAACTGCTCGGCGACCCCAATTCTTCTCAGCAAGCAACTACATTCAGTAGTCAGCACCATTACGTACTGTACTTCCACCGCAGAAAATGTTTAAAATGATGTCCATGTACACGTAGGCGAAGACACAGCTGCACAGCAGTTATCACTTCACGGCTGTAGTTGTGCTCCATTCACAGTTACAGCACCACGCACGAGCGCCTTGAGACAGCCCAAAGGTAGATGTCTAGCGGCCGAGATCTGGCGTGCCATGCGTGTCATGCACGTCTCATCCACTTGTGGGGATAAGCAACATCAAGATACTCTCTTGCCTTCCCTCTAAAATGTGCAGGGGCACTTTCATGCACGAAACGTAAGTTCGTTAATGTAGCAAGCGGAACATCAGGAAGAAGAACACCCAGTTCATGTTCCAAAAAACTGTGGATATACACTGCCAATCCAGTGCTGTGGAATACATGCGGTGTGATTAACTGTTTGTCCACTATAGCGCCACCAAATTTTCACAGGAAAACGATGTTTACATCCTCGTACTGTAGTTGTGCGGAGATTCTCATGCAGCCACACGTGCGTGGTTTGAGCATTCACGATACCACTACTGGTAAAGAAGCTGTGATCCCTAAACAGTACCCAACGACCTAACAGTGCAGCAGCAGCTGGGCAGCCGAGTAATCACTGACAGAAATTCGGACGTTTAGGTTAGTCTACAAGTGTTAGCTCCTGTACTTTCAGCAGGTTTAATGACTGGAATAATTGTTTCCGAAGCAAGCGCCATACAGTTGTTTGAGGATCAGTGGCCCCTACACGGCAATTATTTAAGGCCTGGTGGTCATCTACCATTTTCAGGACTTTCTCAACATCAACTCCATCCGTGGTACACCGCGAATAGCACATTTCCTTAAATGTCTCTCCACATCTGTGAAAGTCTAATTTTCGGTACTCTGTTTGTAAACAATTCCATATGCCATCGTCTTTCTGCTCGTACATTCTGTTGTGCCGTAAAAGAGGAGCGGTGTGTATCCTCATATCACCGTCTGAGTATGCCTTCATACCGTACACAACGACTTCAGTCTATGAAATACCGGCAGAGTGAATGTACGTTGTAGATCTGGTGCCGCTAGTAAGCAACATCAGTCGAGATTTAGGTGAATCGACTTCCAAAAGCCTGCACTGGGCAATGTTTAGATACCCACTACAAATGACACTAGGCATCAGAACTCTGAAATAAAGCAATTTTACACAAAACTTTATTGAACATTTTACTCTTATTTCGAAGCATACATTCCACCCTTTGAATCACATTTTATATTCTATAGTACGCCATAGTCAATTGTAAGCTTAACCCATGCTTCTCAGGCACATTTGATCACAATATCCTCTTTCAAAAGCAAAAGTTCTCCAATTTCATTATATATTTACCTGATAAAAGGTATACTTTTGAGAATTTTCGGACTCTTTCAAAAGCATATTTTCGAAAATTTTCGCAACTTACGAGTGATCTGTATAACTGGTTTCGTAGTAAAACGGCGTTTATGGCTTACAGTTACTGCATATAAGTAAAATATCTTGTTACATAAGTTTCCTCTTTTAATGAGAGTGTATATTGCCTGAATTTATCATCAATTATCGCTGTTGTGGAAGTTGTTAAAGATTACTACTCGTCCTCTTGGCTGTAAGTGGCCTAGTGGTCCTACACACGGGAGAAAGGCACTCAACAGAACTCAAAATGTTATACCCATCCGTCTACCTAACTTGTTCGAGAAGCAGTCTCTCACAGAAACCTAAACTGAGCCAGTGAGACTCTTTTCAACTATCTGGAAAGTTGCTGTGCCCTATGTCAAGACGAGACCAACACAAAAGGTAGGGATCTATTAACCGATCGTAATTCTACCGTGAGATGAATAATAGTACGCCTTAGGAAGACAGCAGCAAGGGATGTGGAAGGACACCAAGCGCACTCAGTGTATAGCCAGCTGCAGATTGTCGTACACATTGGAAGAAAACGATGCCTTTCGTCTGAGGTCCGATATCATACTGGGATTACACCAGAGATTTCCAGAGGAAATTGAGAATACAAGCCCTTCAATTAGTTTCAATTAAGCTCACGATCTGCAGCACTATCTCCGGAACGGATCCTGCAATCGAGTGAAACGCTAGTCTGTGACTTCATGGATGTGCAGCATAGGGTTGCGGACTGTAGGTCCCCTTAAAAGGAGAAGGTGTGAACTACACATCAGAGGATGTTAACTAGGTATGCGTATGGGTTGCAGACGAGGATTTCTTATTCTAGGCGAGTTTCCATTTATTCCAGTTAACAAAAGCTGTAGGTAGCACGGAAATATAAATATAAGACCCAACAAGTCGTTGAAAGTCCTCTGCAGAAATATTAAGCCATGCATATAGCCGTCTATAATGGTGAAAATGTTGATGCTGCAGGATTTTGTTCAGGAAATAACCGCTCTATTATTTCCCATAAATGTTCGACTGTATTCACGACGGGTGATCTGGGAGGCTATATCATTCACTCCAGAATGTCCAGAATGTTTTTCACATCGATCGAGATCAATTGCCGCCTGGTGACATGGCGCCTTGTCATCCATAAAGATTCTATCGTTCTTCTAAAAATTTAAGTGCACGTATCGTCTACAAGTAGCGGAACATAACCATTTAGAGTCAATGAACGGTTCAGTTTGACCAGAGAACCCAGTCCATTCTTTTCTTTTTCATTTTTTTTTTAAAAAAAAAGCTCTGTCCATTATAGAGCCACCACCAGCGTGCCTTGTTAACAACTATGGTCTATGGCTTCGTGGGGTCTGCGCCGCATCCGAACTCTGCCAACAACTCTCGTACACTGAAATCGAGACTCATCTGATCAGGCAACTGTTTTCCAGCGGTCTATGCTCCAACCGATATGGTCAGGAGCCTAGGAGAGGCACTGCAGGTGAAGTCGTCCTGTTATCAAAGGCACTCGCTTCGGTCGGCTTGTGCCATATCCCATTAACGCCAAATTTCGCCGCATTGTCATAACGGATACGTTCGTCATATTTTGTATACTGATATTTGGGGCTCCTTTACGCAATGTTGCTTTCCTGATATCATTAACAATTTCACGCAAACGCTGCCGCTCTCAGTCGTTAAGCAAAAGCCACCGGCCACTGCATTCTCCCTGGTGATAGGCAACGCTTAAAATTTGGTATTCTCGGCTCTCTCTTGTCACTGTGGATCTCGGAATATTAAATTCTCTAACGGTTTCGTAAATGGATGTCCCAGGCGTCTAGCTCCAACTACTAATCCGCGTTCGAAGCCTGTTATTTCCCGTCGCGCTGCCATTACCACGTCGAAAAACTTTTCACGTGAATGACGTGAGTGCAAATGATAGCTTCGCCATTAAACTGCCCCTTCATGTCTTGCGCACACGATACTATGGCCATGTATATATATGTGCGTATCGATATCCTATGAATTCCGTCACCTCAATGTACATGACACAGGAAAAAACAAATCCAATTTCAACGAGACAGAAACTGACGTTACGTGAAAAGGTTGTTTGGATTAGGCTCAGTATGAGATTTGGACACTGCTATTGACAAACAGACTCACTCTCTGATGTAGTCGAAAAGCGTAGGGAAAACTTGAGTTCACTTGTACATGACTTCCTTAATTCTACTGCAATCATCGGAGGGGACATTAAATCTCTAACGATCAATTCGTATATTTACAGTTTTGTTTGTGGTCGGCATGACAAGACATCCTTTGGAACATTACTAAATGCTTGATAGTTCAGAACCCCGCTCATGATGGGAATATATTAGACCTAATGGCAAAAAATAGACCTGAATTTTTTAAGGATGTTCATATCGAAACTGGTATCATTGACGACAAGGCGGTTGTAGTGATAATGAACACTAAAGTAGAAAGGGCAACTAAAACAAGTATAGACGTTTATATGTTCAGCAAACAAGATAAAAAGAAACAGTAATGTCAATTTTAATAAGGGACTTGAGACTTTTAGCTCAGGACAGGAGCTTCTAGGGGAAGTGGGGACCAAGTTTAAATGAACAGTTAACCGTTTGCTGCATTAACATGTAACCGATTAGAGCAGTTCATGTTGAATGGGATTAATCCATGATATGAAGTCACTGTAAAGAAACTTCCACTACTATGTGTAAAACTAACTAAACGGGGTGAGTCCTAAATGAGGAAAAATATGTCGAGGACCACATGCTGCTATGCGTAACGCGTGACGCACCATTGTTAATTTCGTTCTCCTCGGTGTACTGCGTACGTAAAACAAAAACACGACCATTGAAAGAGAGCCGGGCGAAGTGGCCGTGCGGTTCTAGGCGCTGCAGTCTGGAACCGCAAGACCGCTACGGTCGCAGGTTTGAATCCTGCCTCGGGCATGGACGTGTGTGATGTCTTTAGGTTAGTTAGGTTTAACTAGTTCTAAGTTCTAGGGGACTAATGACCTCAGAAGTTGAGTCCCATAGTGCTCAGAGCCATTTGAACCATTTGAGCCATTGAACGAGACGCCGACGAGACTCACCACCACGGCATGTCATTCACCCATAAATACAGCACATGGCACACCAACGACTTGATGTGTATCTGTCAGCGTTTGAAAGACACAAGAAAGAATAATTCCCATCGTAATGTTTGCGAAATTGTATCAGATCTTGTGAATCACACGTTGCCTGCTGTAACGGAGTTCTGGAAACATCCCCCAGGCTGTGGCTAAGCCATGTCTCCGCTATTTCCTTTCTTTCAGGAGTGCTAGTTCTGCAAGGTTCGCAGGAGAGCTTCTGTAAAGTTTGGAAGGTAGGAGACGAGATACTGGCAGAAATAAAGCTGTGAGTACCGGGCGTGAGTCGTGCTTCGGTAGCTCAGATGGTAGAGCACTTGCCCACGAAAGGCAAAGGTCCCGAGTTCGAGTCTCGGTCGGACACACAGTTTTAATACGCCAGGAAGTTTCATATCAGCGCACACTCCGCTGCAGAGTGAAAATTTCATTTTGTACTGTATTCGTTTGTATTAACTCCCACATAACTGTGTATTTTATATTCTGCATCTACGTACCCGTTTCTTAAAAGTAAGTCTGGGACACAAAAACCAAATTATAAAAAATGTATATACAGTAATGCAGCCCCTCTTCACGTTCCTTCCTCTGTGCCAACTAGCCACGATACATATACCGGTCAGCGTAACCCGTACGAGATAGACGTGGGCGCTGTCATTGTTCGCAGTATCACTCAGATCGTCGCTTGATGCCGCATGCATCGCCTTCTCGTGAGCGGCTAGACCACCTACAACACTGGCCTGTTGTGCCGTGTTGCTGATCTTTCCCCTTGGCCAATGTCTGCGCACAGTAACACTCAAAAGTCCACTTCACAATTCCAGATTTTTATCATTCAATTGCACTGTCATTTATTGACATAGGAACATGTGGAAAACGAATTTATATTTGTAGCTCAGTGTGTGACAATTTGCATGACACATTTTTCCTCATTGATGACTCACCCTGTATAACTATAGGTAGTGAGATACCGAGTGAAACGCATTAGTCTGTCAAGGGAGGGATGCGTAGCAGAATATTGTCGAAAGATCTTTCACAAAAGCTAAATAAGTTGTGGTCGTATCTAACGTCTGTTTGTGGCACCAAAGTTAATACTCAGTCACTAGAGGACGACACACAAAATGGAACTGAGAGTAGCAAAGCAAAAGCAGAAATGAATTCTGCATGCAGACCCTCATGTCGGAAATAACTTCTTTGTTGTGTCTGCTTCCACTCGTACACGAAACAATTAAATACAAACAGAACGTTCAGTAGTATTTATGACTACGTATTAATGCTTATAGAATGAATGCTACTTACCATATGTTGTAAATGCGTCTCTGAGGCAGGAGGTGCTGTAATCCGAATATATATCCTCACGCACCACATACGTGACTGGAATGGTAGAAAACACAAATAACTGGTACGACTGTACGTTCTCTCTGCCATACAAATCACAGTGGTTTACAGAGTACGGATGTAGTTCAGGAACAGCCAAGAGCTCTCTGTGTATGTGCAGAGCTGTCCTCACGTGTGGTGCACACTTCCCGACTAAGATGCTACGCGGTCCGAGCAGTGAATAATTGCACTCCTGTACCGAAGTTAGTGACTAGTCGTTAACGAGACGTTAACTGAAGCTAAGAGCAGCAAAGTGAAAGGAGAAATGATTTCCGCGAGCAGTACCAACGCCGGAAATCTTGTTATCGTTGTCTGCTTCTGCTCTAACATGAAACAGTTAAATACAAGCAGGACATGCAGTAGTATTTAGATTACATATTAATGTTTATAGAATTAATACTGCTTACCATACATAGTAGAAACGTCTACTACGCAGGTGGTGCTGCAATCCTAACATGCATCAGCACACACTCCACATGAGAACGGAATCGTAATAAGCACTAACAATTTTTACTATGGAGTGTACCCTCTGCCATGCCCTTCACGACTGGCTGCGCAGAATGAGTGTAGATCAGGGGGGCCTTGAAATCTGGATGGACACCAGGACCCTGATGGAGGAGCGGAGCTCACACGCCTTAGTGAACCCTTCCCCCCCCCCCCCCCCCCCCAGTACCATGCCACCTGGATGGGAAAACGGAGTAACCTCGAATGCGTCGCATTATGGAGGATCATTAAACGGATTACTCGTAACTTGTTACTATATTTCTCAAGATCAGAGGTTGGTGACAAATGCAAGGTACACTATTATTTAATTATCTTTGGTTCCCCTAAAACATAATCAAATTTATATCATACAAAAGTCTTGCAGATTTTTCGCCACTGGGTAGGTTCGTAATCGTGGGTTAACTACATAGTCCCGAAATGGTCATTCACATCCATATGTCGAACGAAACATTGACATTGTGTTTTCAGCCTCATTATGGAGGGGCGAAAAACCTTTCCAAGGAAAACTTATTACAACTGTTGTATAATTAAAAGTAAACGAATTCTTTTTTAAATTATAATTAAAATTCAGACGGTCAGTTCCATCTGCACACGTACTGAGGTGCTTTACACTGAAACGGCCACGAAAAGAGCCTAGAAACAGAGGAAATATAATGTTAAGAAAATTGTTCTTGTAATTCATTTAATGCCGCAATGAATTCCTCAAAATTCGCAGTTTCTTTAACACCAGAGTGTTAAGGGAAAGGAACGGTGTTCTTTGTCAGTAGTCGTCTCTTAATCAATGAAAATTTCTTTTTAAAGGCATCATCTTTCCTCATCAAATCTCAAATAAGTTACTTCTGACCCTGTGACCTCTTACGGATTGTGGTTATGTGTGTAGTCAAGTCCACTACATATCCGAGGTTTGTAATCTATTCCAGACCATCTAATTTTGTTTCCAGCTTTCTTTTTTTCTTTCATGAATTCAGCAATAGTAGGTCCTAAATAGTAAAACCGTTAGATACATTGCTCCCCACCCCGGCCCTCCCAGTTCATAAAACATGTTTCGAACTAATACACAGGCTTTCCCGAAACTATTTGTTCAGATCAACACAGGCGATAGAGAACATAAAAAAATATATGGGTATTTAACATACATAAGGTCCATGACGGTAATTTCTGACGCTCGGAACGATTTACACAGAAGGTAGTTTAGCATGTTTATTACAGCAGCACCATTTACAGAAACTGATTGAATGAGTGATCAGTGACCTATATGCACGCAGTATGTCGTTGGACCATTGACCGTTGTGTCCGAAGATTAGTGAAATGTGTGCACTGATACTAGCAACGACGGAAATTCTAGTGACAAAGTCTTCTTCTGTTTGCACACCGGTTTCGTACACCAGCAGCTTCACATGCCGCCAGAGGAAGAAATCCAGCCACATGAGCACAGGTAGCATATGTGGATAGAAGGTGACGCTCAGATGATTCTCCACATCAGTGCTGAAAAGGGCTGGCGTCCCATCCTGCTAAATATACATCCTTTGTCTAACATTCAGTGGTACATCCAGCCAGTCCAGCCAACCATACATACACAGACGATTTTGAATGTCGCTACACGCTCCTAGTCAGCGGCACCGAAACAACTTACGTCAGGGCCTCTAAAAAGATCACTTCATAGACCACACATTCTAATCGAAATATACGTCATATATTTGTTTTGATGTTATCCACTTTCTGGATAATGCTGATCGTTTATAATGTCTCCATAGTCGTCGTTCACACCCATCAAAACCGTTGATACTGACGGTGTAGAACGCATGCCACTTCAGGAAATTTACCATTCGTACAGCCTATTTTATCATGTGCTCAATACAACCAAGCTTAGCACGAAATTCTTCTTCATGTATAAAATAATGAAGCTCGTACAAATCGTCTGTTGAGTGATGTAATTTTTTTTCGTCCGTCAACAAAATCTCTTAAGTTCTTTTTGCATCCTGCTGTAATGTCATTCCATAGCAAACTGGCGGTGCACGTCGATGATGCGACTGCTTAATAGATATTGGAAACTATCAACATTCTCTTTGAAGAAGTGCTGTGATTTCTCACTATTTTTAAAAGCTAGTGACGGTAGATTGATTGCTAGGCTGTCACTTTTCGAGTTATGGTCAGTGGATCTTACAACTTCATTTGATACAGAAGCGAAATACTAAACAGCACTCTCGCTACGATTCCATCAAAGTGAAGAAAGGCGCTCTGCGCAAAAAATGCCGCACCTAATGCCCAAAGAAAAGGTTTCAAATCGCACAGTTAAATCAATAGTCGCGCTGCACCCGACGGTACCGGGACAAATCGGTCTTAGCCGAGAAGGACTAAACGTAGCCGAGATGTACCGAAAAGTGGCGACAAAGGCTGAGTCCCGGAGCGCACGCATACAGCACACTATGCACACGTGATATCGAGCACGCTGTGGCCGACCCGGATGTGGAGGTACATGTAATGACAGAGGCTGTCATCAGAGCAGGAATTTGTTCATAAATACCAGCTGTGCTCTTGTCATACAATCCACTGTCTGATACCACCAGACCTTCTCCTTTCAGTAAGATTACGTAGACGTTAGCATTAACATCACTAAGTGCGAAGGCCGGCCGTTGTGGCCGAGTGGTTCTAGTCGCTTCAGTATGGAACCGCGCGACCGCTACGGTCGCAGGTTCGAATCCTGCCTCGGGCATGAGTGTGTGTGATGTCTTTGGGTTAGTTAGGTTTAAGTAGTTCTAAGTTCTAGTGGACTTACGACCTCAGATGTTAAGTCCCATAGTGCTCAGAGCCATTTGAACCATTTGAACTAAGGGCGGTAATAAAATACCTATAAAGAAACTGACCAGCTGATTTCATTTTATGAATACAGTGCTCCAAAATTAGAAATTACATTTTGTATATAATCTCAAAAAACTACAAGTCTTTCTATTGTTCTATTAGTTTCGACAGCATCTCAGCGGTTGTCATACTTCCAAATATTTGTAAACGGCGTAATTTTAAAGTCTTCCAGACGATGACATACTGTCGAAACTGCAAGACAATGAAATATTTAGCTAGTTTGTGGTTTTCTTGCTTGTCTTTTATAAAATTTGGGGACCATGAAGTAAAGAAAATAGCTATAAATGGTGTGGACCTAAAATAATTAACTTCTACCAAACATTTAATAATTGTATGTAAAAACTGGAATTGCAGTCAGCAGCCTAAAATCCCTTCTGAGTTAGGCAGCTATGTGCAGACATTACGTTGATACAGAAGCGAGAGAAGCGTTAGCTCTGTGTCAGGGAATTTAGGACAAGTGAGCCACCGACAGGCGAGACTAATGTGTCAGTACAACAGCGAGATAGCATGACCTCAGCCGGAAAATTTAGCAGTCGTTTGCAGAGTGCAAGGTTAACTACTAGGTCTCAAAGCGTACATCAGAATTTACTGTCCCACTTGGCGTAGGTAGCAAAAGAGACGTGAAGAATAGTGGAACAAATGCCAGATCAGATCCTGGTTGTCGGCAACGACTGATTTACATAGTGAGCGGCTCGCTAGGAACACAGCAGTATCTTTTTGCAAAACCAGTTAGCAGAGAGCAAGCAAGGCGTCGTTGTTTACTTATTTCGGGGGTTTGCTTTCACATCTGGTCCTGTCTCCCCTCCCCCCTTCACCCCCCTTCACCCCCCCCCCCCCCGACCTCCCGGCGCCCACCATCGCCGTGGTGAAATTGAATGGGATGCGGTGGGACTCCATCACCTCTCCCTGTCGTGTAAGTTTTATCCGACTGTTGGGTAAAGCTTAATTTTTTAAAATTTGATTTTGAAATTGATTAAAACAGTTCAACAAAACCATATTTTATTCATAAAGTGTATTACACAGTGGTTTAACATGTGATTAGAAACACTTTTGTAAACATTCCAAACCTGAATAATATTCGCATAGACAGATAGACAGAGGCAAAGGTATAAAATGCTCCACGGAAATAGTATTAACATTTTTTACGTTCGTAGTGGTGACTGACGCTCCAGCACTTGCTCCGTCCTTTCAAACCCCCAGACCGAACCACTGCGCATTAAATCTATGGCTGCGCAGTCGATCTACACGGTGATATCGATGTATCACTGCGAGCTGCACCGTCGTGTCGTCTTTGTGAGTTAGCTACAGAAATTGCCGAATTCCATGATTTGTCCGAGCTGAAGCCGCTATTTCTATTAACTAAATTCGTCGCCAACCGAATGTCAGTTGATTCTTTCACTACAGAGTCCCAGAAGGATGAAGTCTAGGCTAAAATTTCGTCGTTATCGTACATCATTGCGTACCCAGTGTCAGTACAGTGCTCCGCGACGACAGATTTGTTAGCTTGTAAGAGCCGGCTGTACCTGCGGTGCTCTGTGCGTCTCTCCTAGACTGTGGCGTCTGTCCGATGTATGAACGGCCGCACTCATAGGGGATCTTGTAATCCTCAGGCTTACGAAGCACTAAATATGAAAATGCACATCAAGTACCTCATCTGGGACGAGATGGTTTCAAGTGTTCGCCGACTGGATAAGTAAAGTCACTTGAGAACGCGATTACTGAGCTCTATCAGTTGTTTTTTTTTATGAAAATGCCGTGACCATGGCATTTTTCTAGAGTTTGCCAGTTTAGCACATTATGTAAAGTCGACTGCGATGAATAAGATTTTAAGGAGAGCTGGTGTTGGTATTGTTAAGGGCAGGATCCATTTTAAGCGCCGAAAATTGGACCTGGTTTCGGAACAACTTTATCGCCTGCATCTAAAGATGTCTGTGGAGTTACTCTACCATTCATGGAACTGGGTTGATGGTACAACTTGGGCCACGTCAGACTCGGTTTGTGAGGTAGCCACATTGAGACAGATGGAAAAGTTTAGCCGGCTTGAGAAGTCTTCGCAACTTGTCGAGCAGTTATGAAGGCTCTCCCACAAAGGAGTAACATCTCTCTGGCAGAGAGGGCTGCAGTATGTAAGCTTCGCCAGGATACTAAGACGGTGGTTCTTTATGGTCTCACCGCCAGACACCACACTTGCTAGGTGGTAGCCTTTAAATCGGCCGCGGTCCGTTAGTATACGTCGGACCCGCGTGTCGCCACTATCAGTGATTGCAGACCGAGCGCCGTCACACGGCAGGTCTAGAGAGACTTCCTAGCACTCGCCCCAGTTGTACAGCCGACTTTGCTAGCGACGGTTCACTGACAAATTACGCTCTCATTTGCCGAGACGATAGTTAGCATAGCCTTCAGCTACGTCATTTGCTACGACCTAGCAAAGCGCCGTTACCGGTTACTATTGATGCTGTAAAACATGTACCGTCAAGAGAGATGTTCACCAATTATGCATTAAAGTATTCCAGCAGCTACGTACGTTTTTTGTTAGTCTAATTTCCTTGACCTGTTCCAGACCTCACGCCAGCCTGCGTGAGCTAAAACGCGTGCCTTTCGGCTTCCTCTCATAGTGGGTTGGCTGTCTTGCCAATCCACAACATTCTTCCAGCTGATAAAGGTAATGCCACTGTTTTAATGTCTCGTGAAGACTATCTTGAAAAAATTAACAATTTACTGAGTGACAGCAAATACCAGAAGATCAGTAAAGACCTCAACAACCAGGTTGTATGGAAGACTGCTTCGCATCTGAACTCCTCCCCCATTGCAGCAGAAGCTGTGCGAAGATTGAAACGAAGTGTTGCGGTTGCTCCAAGGATTTATGCCCTTCAAATGATTCACAAGAATGGTGTTCGTCTGCGTCCGATAGTAACACGATCTATCCAACCTATGTATTGTGCCAAATGCTTAGCGTCGTCATTAAGGCCTCTGGTGGGAAAACACGCTCATCACTTACGTAGCTCTGTGGACTTCATTGACAAGCTCAAATCACTCAAATTGAACAATTCTGGTATGTTAGTTTCCATGTTGTGTCGTGGTTCACCAAGTTCCCTCATTCTGAATCATTGTCTCTCATTAGAAAGACTTTCGATAAAAAGCTGTCAGCTTTATTTGAACATCTTTTTACCTCGATATATTTTTTATTCAATAACGAATTTTATGAACAGACTGACGGTGTCGCCATTGGTAGTCCTTTGTCACCCTGGCTGGCATACAATTTTATGGAGGATTTCGAGAAGAGCCGGCCGCGGTGGTCTAGCGGTTCTAGGCGCTCAGTCGGGAACCGCGCGACTGCTACGGTCGCAGGTTCGAATCCTGCCTCGGGAATGGATGTGTGTGATGTCCTTAGGTTAGTTGGCTTTAAGTAGTTCTAAGTTCTAGGGGACTGATGACCTCAGATGTCCCATAGTGCTCAAAACCATTTGATACGTAAGCCACTACGAATGCAATCAAGAGTGGGTACAAGAAAAGCGGAAGAAGGGACGGAAAGTTTTAAATCCATGGCTTTCCTGCCATACAACGTGTGAAGCATGTCGTGAATAATAGGACAGATCCTCTGTAAACACGAAGTGAAAGTGATTTTTCGTCCCCCACCAAAGACAGCAACACTCCCGGGTCTCGTTAAAGATGATTTGGTGCTTCGGAAGCCTGGGATTAACATAATATCAGTGAGTGCGGAGGTTCATACATCGGACAGACGACACGTAGAGACCAGGAAATATGCGCAGAGCACCACAGGTACATTCGGCTCTTACAACCTAATAAATGTGCAGTGGCAGACCCCCGTATAGACACTGGGCACTCTCCGGTGTACCATAACGTCGAAATTTTAGCCACGACTTCATCTTTCTGCGACTCAGTAGTGAAAGGAACAACTGACATTCCGCTGGCGATGAATTTAATTAATAGACATAGCGGCTTCCGCTCGGACAAATCATGGAATCCGGCAGTTTCTATAATTAAATCACAAAGACCTCGCTACGGTGCAGCTCGCAGTGATACATCGATCGACTGCGCAGGCATAGATCTAATGCGCAGTGGTTCGGTCCGCGTTGTTTGAAAGTACGGAGCAAGTGCTGGAGCGTCAGTCACCTCGGCTCACTCTGAAGATTTTTTTTTTTTTTTGTCATCAGTCTACTGACTGGTTTGATGCGGCCCGCCACGAATTCCTTTCCTGTGCTAACCTCTTCATCTCAGAGTAGCACTTGCAACCTACGTCCTCAATTATTTGCTTGACGTATTCCAATCTCTGTCTTCCTATACAGTTTTTGCCCTCTACAGCTCCCTCTAGTACCATGGAAGTCATTCCCTCATGTCTTAGCAGATGTCCTATCATCCTGTCCATTCTCCTTATCAGTGTTTTCCACATATTCCTTTCCTCTCCGATTCTGCGTAGAACCTCCTCATTCCTTACCTTATCAGTCCACCTAATTTTCAACATTCGTCTGTAGCACCACATCTCTGAAGATAGCTGGACGGTATTCAGCCGAAATATTAGAGGGAGAAGTCGAATTTATGCGGTGCGCAACTCTAATTTTATGGAACAGATAGTAATATATCCAACTAACAATTTGGTGCCAGTATTTCTCTGAGAGGAAGAGGACGACACAACAGATGAGTTTGTGGCGGGCTGCGTCAAACCTAGCATATGTATTCTTAGGAAACACCTTAGGTTCCGATTCGGTTTTCCGAAATAAATAATTCGTAAAGTTATTAAATACGAAAGTCTTGTAAATCATGGCTCCAGAGTGTAATGTTACCGAAATTTGAAAATGTAAGGAAGGATCGAGAATGACTGGACGCCATTGTCTATTTTCAAAGGTTACGAAAGTTATTAATCAATATAACTGCCAAATGTCGTGTCGGAGACGAGGCTGTTGCCACGTGATTGGCGCTAATGTGCAACTGTGTTTCCACGTGATTACGATAATGTTAGAGGGCGGTTATATGAAAGCTGGTCAAACGTCACAGTTCAGCTTTTAAGTCATAATTCTTCTAGACGAATAGATTTACCTACTAGGGGTTTGTAGAACTATGGTGTTAGGAGTGGTGGTGTAGAGCTACGATGAGCGCAACAACAATCAGGCAACATCTTTATTAACGACATAAAGTCTTAATGACACGCCAAAATCAAGAGTCAGGTTCGAAATTCAGATATACAATTCAGTAACACAAATTATTGCAACAAGTGCACGACGACTAAAAAAGAAAATAGGGAACAGCGTCACTTCTTCAGAAATTTATGAAATTTAACACTCGCTCAGCCCCGTTGTACATTCCATTATTAAAAGAAATAGCCTGAAGATCTCAGGTGTATGACGCCCTTTTGTATTCCCTTTAAAGCAATCACATAACATGTATTCGTGCAAGTAGATTAGCTATCCACTCAAAGTTATTAGCACACTCCACTTTTCTTGTAGATCCAAGAACTAAGATTATTCTCATTTCAAGTCCATATTAGTTCTTCCAAAATATCAACCTCAAACATTAGTCAGCAGAGATTTGAGGAAACCTAGTTTAGTCTAAACGGGGCTCCCAAAAAAAAGCAGCAGCCGAAACATTAGCAACAGAGACGGCTACGAATGAACACAGACGCCCCTGTAGAAAACCACAACAACTGCCATTCAGTCGATAATGTGAATATTAGCTAGTAACGAATAGAAAACACACGTACAGAATATGAGAAACATTACTATATTTGTGCTTGACAGCGGAATTCGCACGGGGATGCATCATTGCCAGATAAAAATACGACATACTTCAATCATCTTTTAACACAGTTTACAGGGTGTCTCTAAACTAATTCAGATGCCAGGTGAAAGGCTTCGTCAGGCGATGGCCACAGGCCGAGCCGGAACCGTTCGGCGTGTGTTCAGTCTGCGTGACGTGAGGGATCTCAATCGTCACAGCAACACCTCCTTAACCGTGACCACTTCGAAATTCGGATCTCACAACTCAGTATACTTTTCCCCGCCAATATAAGCCCTATCCAACACAAGCGGGTGGACACATAATAATATTTACTATAAAACTTATCTTCTTCTATATTTATGGAACGTATTTATTTTGTACCCGTGGTCTCGGGGTAGCGTCTTTGATTCATAATCAAAACGTCTTCGGTCCCGGGTTCGATCCCTGCCACTGCCTAAATTTTGATAAAAAATCAGCACTGGTGGCCGACTTCCCGCATAAGAAGTCAGCCTCATTCTGCCAACGGCCTTGTCAAAGAAGGGCGGAGGAGCGGATAGAGGTTCAGGGCACTCTCTTGCCCTAGGGGTGGGATATTGCTCCTAAAGGCGGAAGAATCAGCAATGATCAACGACATGAGGATGCAGAAGGCAATGGAAACCACTGCATTAAAGACACGTAACGTGTATCCACAGGACATGTGGCCTGTAATTGAAGAAGTGTCATGAAGATCTCTCCATTGGCAAAAGATTCCGGAATAGTCCCCCTTTCGGATCTCCGGGAGGGGACTGCTAAGGGGGAGGTTACCATGAGAAAAAGATCGAATAATCAACGAAAGGATAACGTTCTACGAGTCGGGGCGTGGAATGTCAGAAGCTTGAAGGTGGTAGGGAAACTAGGAAATCTGAAAAGGGAAATGCAAAGGTTCAATCTAGATATAGTAGGGGTCAACGAAGGGAAGACATAGATTTCTGGTCAGATGAGTATCGGGTAATATCAACAGCAGCAGAAAATGGTATAACAGGTGTAGGATTCGTTATGAATAGGAAGGTAGGGCAGAGGGTGTGTTACTGTGAACAGTTCAGTGACCGGGTTGCTCTAATCAGAATCGACAGCAGAACAACACCGACAACGGTAGTTCAGGTATACATGCCGACGTCACAAGCTGAAGATGAACAAGTAGAGAAAGTGTATGAGGATATTGAAAGGGTAATGCAGTATGTAAAGGGGGACGAAAATCTAATAGTCATGGGCGACTGGAATGCAGTTGTAGGGGAAGGAGTAGAAGAAAAGGTTACAGTAGAATATGGCCTTGGGACAAGGAATGAAAGAGGAGAAAGTCTAATTGAGTTCTGTAACAAGTTTCAGCTAGTAATAGCGAATACCCTGTTCAAGAATCACAAGAGGAGGAGGTATACTTGGAAAAGGCCGGGAGATACGGGAAGATTTCAATAAGATTACATTATGGTCAGACAGAGATTCAGAAATCAGATACTGGATTGTAAGGCGTACCCAGGAGCAGATATAGACTCAGATCACAATATAGTAGTGATGAAGAGTAGGTTGAAGTTCAAGACATTAGTCAGGAAGAATCAATACGCAAAGAAGTGGGATACGGAAGTACTAAGGAATGACGAGATACGTTTGAAGTTCTCTAACGCTACAGATACAGCAATAAGGAATAGCGCAGTAGGCAGTACAGTTGAAGAGGAATGGACATCTCTAAATAGGGCCATCACAGAAGTTAGGAAGGAAAACATAGGTACAAAGAAGGTAGCTGCGAAGAAACCATGGGTAACAGAAGAAATATTTCAGTTGATTGGTGAAAGGAGGAAGTACAAACATGTTCCGGGAAAATCAGGAATACAGAAATACAAGTCGCTGAGGAATGAAATAAATAGGAAGTGCAGGGAAGCTAAGACGAAATGGCTGCAGGAAAGAAGTGAAGACATCGAAAAAGATATGATTGTCGGAAGGACAGATTCAGCATAGAGGAAAGTCAAAACAACCTTTGGTGACATTAAAAGCAACGGTGGTAACATTAAGAGTGCAACGGGAATTCCACTGTTAAATGCAGAGGAGAGAGCAGATAGGTGGAAAGAATACATTCAAAGCCTCTATGAGGGTGAAGATTTGTCTGATGTGACAGAAGAAGAAACAGGAGTCGATTTAGAAGAAATAGGGATCCAGTATTAGAATCGGAATTTAAAAGAGCTTTGGAGGACTTACGGTCAAATAAGGCAGAAGGGATAGATAACATTGCATCAGAATTTCTAAAATCATTGGGGGAAGTGGCAACAAAACGACTATTCACGTTGGTGTGTAGAATATATGAGTCTGGCGACATACCATCTGACTTTCGGAAAAGCATCATCCACACAATTCCGAAGACGGCAAGAGCTGACAAGTGCGAGAATTATCGCACAATCAGCTTAACAGCTCATGCATCGAAGCTGCTTACAAGAATAATGTACAGAAGAATGGAAAAGATAATTGAGAATGCGCTAGGTGACGATCAGTTTGGCTTTAGGAAAAGTAAAGGGACGAGAGAGGCAATTCTGACGTTACGGCTAATAATGGAAGCAAGGCCAAAGAAAAATCAGGACACTTTCATAGGATTTGTCGACCTGGAAAAAGCGTTCGACAATATAAAATGGTGCAAGCTGTTCGATATTCTGAAAAAAGTAGGGGTAAGCTATAGGAAGAGACGGGTCATATACAATAAGTACAACAACCAAGAGGGAATAATAAGAGTGGACGATCAAGAACGAAGTGCTCGTATTAAGAAGGGTGTAAGACAAGGCTATAGCCTTTCGCCCCTACTCTTCAATCTGTACAACGAGGAAGCGATAATGGAAATAAAATAAAGGTGCAGGAGTGGAATTAAAATACCAGGTGAAAGGATACCAATGATACGATTCGCTGATGACATTGCTATCCTGAGTGAAAGTGAAGAAGAATTAAATGATCTGCTGAACGGAATGAACAGTCTAATGAGTACACAGTATGGTTTGAGAGTAAATCGGAGAAAGACGAAGGTAATGAGAAGTAGTAGAAATGAGAACAGCGAGAAACTTAACATCAGGATTGATGGTCACGAACTCAGTTAAGTTAAGGAATTCTGCTACCTAGGCAGTAGAGTAACCAATGACGGACGGAGCAAGAAGGACATCAAAAGCAGACTCGCTATGGCAAAAAAGGCATTTCTGGCCAAGAGAAGTCTACTAATATCAAATACTGGCCTTAATTTGAGGAAGAAATTTCTGAGGATGTATGGTTTTGAAACATGGACTGTGGGAAAACCGGAACTGAAGAGAATCGAAGCATTTGAGATGTGGTGCTATGGACGAATGTTGAAAATTAGGTGGACTGATAAGGTAAGGAATGAGGAGGTTCTACGCAGAAT
This sequence comes from Schistocerca americana, assembly GCF_021461395.2. Taxonomy (NCBI): domain Eukaryota; kingdom Metazoa; phylum Arthropoda; class Insecta; order Orthoptera; family Acrididae; genus Schistocerca; species Schistocerca americana. The sequence goes on from NC_060124.1 coordinate 46,992,108, forward strand.
CGGAGAGGAAAGGAATATGTGGAAAACACTGATAAGGAGAAGGGACAGGATGATAGGGCATCTGCTAAGACATGAGGGAATGACTTCCATGGTACTAGAGGGAGCTATAGAGGGCAAAAACTGTATAGGAAGACAGAGATTGGAATACGTCAAGCAAATTATTGAGGACGTAGGTTGCAAGTGCTACTCTGAGGTGAAGAGGTTAGCACAGGAAAGGAATTCGTGGCGGGCCGCATCAAACCAGTCAGTTGACTGATGACCAAAAAAAATAAATAAATTTATGAAACGGTGATCGGTTTCAGCTGTTGAAGCAATCATCTTCAGTTGAGAATAAGTCGTGACATGCGTCACAAATATGTCACGTTTTAACGACACAGTACGTGTTCTGACGACATACATTTACTAGTATTAAGATGATTACCTGAAATCGGTGACCATTTTACAAATGTGCGATTGAGAAAAATAAATTTTATACAAAAACAAGCAAATATGACAATGCTTTGAAATGGTAAATATGTAAGGTAATTGGATATACGTCCTAATCTCCTTCACTCCCCTCCCTCTCTGTCCATTGTCCGTTTCTCGTAGTCGGCATTAACAGAAAAACAGTACGTTCTTGTATTTGAAAATATATGGCCTAGGACCATATGAATGTTTGTTACCATGTCCTGCAAAAATTTGAAGCATATTGGTCTAGAACTTTTCGATAGATTAGATGATAAAGTTTTTCCTTTCTGTATTACACATAATCATAACTATATATCATACAAATATATGACGTACGTCAATCCAAATGTTCTTTAGAGAATCATGCCAAAATACTAAGTAAATCGGTCAAGAACTTTGGAAACTTTTGGTAACATCCCTCTTCATACACAGGGTGATTATAATTGAAGTTAAGCTTTAAAACCGCTGTAGAAATAACACCACTGGTGAGAATACCGTCGAATTGCAATTATCGGAGAAGGGGGAAAACGTATGGCAGAAGAAAAATACATAGCTACAAAATGCAGCAATAGACGATGCTGTAAGCATCATACGTCAATAGTGGTCGACTACAAATTACAAATGAATCAAACAACAATGGCATGGGTGTGCGTTTCACGTTAAACAAACTGTACTAAGCAATGTGCTTGGGTGTACAGGTGCGATGCTGTTAGTTACGTAAGCCCATCCACCAAGGACAGGTCATATCACATAGGATGGGAAAAATCGGTTTTTCATTTTGCTGAGGCCAAAGCCCGCATAAAAAGCATCACTCACATCGGTTTTTAATTGTACTGAGGCCAAAAACCGCATAAAAAGCATTAATCAAAATAAAAACCGGATTATTAATTTCTGTGTGAATGTCGCAAAACATGTTCTATATGCTGTCCACCGTTTTCTGGAACTTGATGAAATCGAGAAAAAAACATGTTCCACAACTGATCGACATGTATGTGGAGTCACTTTCAGAATGTGTTGCGCACTCGTGCCTTCAATGCAGCTAAGTTTGCAGTCGAATCAGTTGTTCGGGACGGCTAGGGTGTAGGGAAGTGGCGGCTGATAATTCTAGCATATCCGAAAAGGCGTTTCAGTAGCTCCTTAACTGAAATTGCAATGTTTGCATAAAAATTATCCCATAAACACATCTACGCGGTTGGAGAGCTGGAACTACGTGGTTGCACAAAACACACTCATAGCGCTTACCAATGTCAGTACAGGTAACAGGATCGGAAGCACCAGTCTCTTCGAAAATGGTTCAAATGGCTCTGAGCACTATGGGACACAACTGCTGAGGTCATTAGTCCCCTAGAACTTAGAACTAGTTAAACCTAACCTAAGGACATCACAAACATCCATGCCCGAGGCAGGATTCGAACCTGCGACGGTAGCGGTCTTCCGGTTCCTGACTGGAGCGCCTTTAACCACACGGCCACTTCGGCCGGCTCTCTTCGAAAAAATACGGCCCTATGATAAATGAAGCCGTAAAGCCACACCGCACAGTGACCTTTTCAGTATGAAGTGGTACTGGTTGATTTGCGTGTGGATTTTCCTATGCCCATATTCGACAATTCTGTGTATTGACATATCGTGTCAGATGGAAGTGGGCTTCGTCGGTGCACAAAATCTTCCACGGGCAATCATTGACCACTTCCATGTGAACAAGAAATTCTAAAGCAAAGGTATCTCTTGCTGGCAGGTCAACAGAAAGCAACTCGTGCCCATGGCTAATTTTGAATGGAGACAAAGAAGGATGTTTCGTAGGATTTTACGCAGCGTGCTCGCGGGTGTGTCCAATGTTCTGGCAATTCTCCGTGCACAACACTTTTGCACACCACCACTCGTCTCCTCCTGCACTGCTGTGGCCGCTGCTTCCACTGATGTCGAATCAATTCGTTAGCTCCCTCTACCAGGTTGCCCATCAAAAGAACCCGTCTTTTCGAATTTGCGAATCATTTTCTCCAGAACCATAGCAGTCATGGGACTAACGCCTTTTATCAAACTCTTCAGTGTCCGGAACTTCAGAGCGGCGAGTGTACATTCTTGTAATACAGCTTTGCAAGCAGAGAGCGATCCTGCATTGACATAGTCATGGCGAACGTCGTAGACGCGAAAGGAGGAAAAGCCGTGTACACGGCGCGTTTATACCAATTTCAATGGGTCGTACGCATGACAGGTGTTTTCATTTACTTATTCTGGCTCATACAGCCCCACCTACTGTTCTCTTTTCATACTATTTTTTTTCTGCCATATGTTTTCTCCCTTCTCCGATAATATTCCGTTGCAATTTGACGTCATTCTGACCAGTGGTGTTATTTCCATATCGTTTCGAAAGTTTAACATTAATTATAATCACACTGCATATAGCATATGTAGCGGAATGTTCATTGAAATATCGAGTGGAAAATTTTTGGTAACAACATTCCACCTTTCTATATTAACCGTGTTTTTGTGTTTCATTAGATGGCACTCTAGGAGGTATATAAAAACAGGCTGTGTCAAAGTTTAAAAGCAATCGGTGAAGAGATTTCGAGGGTTTAAGATTCTGAACAAACGAACATTTTCATTTTTAGTTATGCAGATGAAGGTCGGATCCTCCACAAACGTGACAGGGTCAAATCTCATAAGACTAATAGTCTCGTATGTGTCATAAGCATCGACAGGTCTTTATCGAAGCTTGTTTACGGAACTACAGGTGATTTAAGTCATATGATTTGTTAAAGCTTATTCAAAAGAGAAGTATTATATAGAATACGATACTGTCAGCTTGCCCATCATTATTTTTTTCTTGGGGACTCGATGCATATCTCCCTGCGAACAGCTCCAATCCCCATCCAATCTCCATATGAGTTCGTGGTTATTGATACGGCTTATATCCTGACGCTAGCACGAGGATTTCCAAAAAACGTAGTGAGCTAGGAAAGGAGCCACCACATGATAATGGTAAGGCAGTTTAGGACTCTCACAGGGAACCCGTTGACTGTGAAGTCGCAAGATGAGTCTTTAGTAAGGCTTATTTGAACGTATTAACAGTTACGACAAGAAAAATATTAGTTACTAATGACTAACCATGTGCATCAGAATGTTGCAGAGATCAACCTTCTACGGGATGTATCCATTACATCCAGAGGCCGAATTTGTCCAGTTGTTCTAAGTGGTATGAACTGCTATCTCACACACTTTTCAGGAGGGTAGTTTGCTATAAAGGAGTGTGGTTTTTATACACAGGCCAGAAATTTAGCAAAAGCAAGTTATTTTGACGAGTTAATTGCCAAAAGCGGTGCTAATGTCACAGTTGCAGTTCTCTTACGCCCATTTTCCCACTCTTGCTTGCTGTGACGTAAATATTCCCTGCAGTCCATGCAACATCATGCACACGTGAACGAATCATTGTGGGGTCAGAGGAACTCCAACTGCCGGCCGGTGTGGCCGAGAGGTTCTAGGCGCTTCAGTCTGGAACCGCGCAACTGCTACAGTCTCAGGTACGAATTCTGCCTCGGGCATGTATGTGTCTGATGCCCTTAGCTTAGTTTGGTTTAAGTAGTTCTAAGTTCAAGAGGACTGATGACCTCAGATGTTAAGTCCTATGGTGTTCAGAACCATTTTGAAGTCCAACTTCTCGTAGCACAATAAATAAAGTTCCAGCCAATTAACCACGCAGACTAACAGTCGAACAATTGTTCACGAATGCATTAATGCATTCATGTTAGTTGACATTGATACTACCATCTTGATGTCTCTAATTCCCGTAGTTCCGTTCATATGCATTTCTTATACACAACCCGATCGGTAGGAGTGGAAAACAAATATTTTACTGAATGATGGGATAAGTTTGTTAATCTAAGCTACAAATTTTACTGCTTATCCAGCAGTTTGCTATGCATCGTCAACTTGAGGATCTATTTAAAATTTTATTGTCTTATGTCATTAAATTCAGCAGCACTGTCTGAAGCTATGCAAGCATCCGTTTTTTACCTATGAGCCACTTTAATCTATGTCGCGCGCAATTCTTTGAGCATACAGTAGAAGGTCACTGTCATGCATATCCTGTAAACTTTTTCGAGCATCCTCGAAACACGTAAACACCACTTTCTGCAACAAGTGCGCCCTGTCCTTCCATGTTATTTATTACACCTATTACTGCGGATTTACTAGAAATCACGTCTTAATTGTGTATAGTATCATCTCCTTGGGCCACGACTGCCCTTTACTACGTTTCACTGGAGACGGGATTTGTGGCTCCTAGCCCGACAAGGATGATGAAATACGAGGGGCGTTCAGAAAGTAAGCTCCGATCGGTCGCGAAATGGAAACGACTATGAAAATCCGATAAAGCTTTGCACAGATGTGTTGGGTAGTGTCTCTAGTATAACCCCAGTTAGCATCACGTCGCTCTTCTCATTTCTGAGCTCGCAGTGAGTGCGTAAAGATGTCTAGAAAATAGTGTCTGCCGCCAAGTACGAGGGCCTGGTGAGAAATTTCGCCTGAAGCTATGCAGCTAACATTACATAACTGTCGTGCTGTTTCTTCTTCAAGACAATTCTCAGCCGCATTCTGCAGGGGCAATGAAGATGGAAATGTGAGATTACCCACAATACAGTCCGCAATTGTCTCCCCCTGAGTTTCATCTCTGGTCACATGAACCGCTGTCTTTGAAGACAACATTTTGACACAGACAACGAGGTGTAGGCCAGCGTGGAGGATTGGCGGAAAGCACTGGCGGCTGCCTTCTATAATGAGGCTATTGAAAAGTTGGTACAACGCTATGACAAAAGTCTAAGTCAGAACGGCGACTACGTAGAGAAGTAGCTGAAAGGTGTAGCTAATTGTTACAAGTAAAACATTTCTGATGTTCACTGTGGTTTCAATTTGGCAATCAATCGGAGCTTACTTTCTGAACAGGCCTCGTACATGGCTCGACACCTTTTTCTGAATCACTTCCACTTGCTAAGCAAGTATTGTCTTCATTGTAGTCCTCGTGTACGTTTTCCGCAGAGTCGAGCGTAATCTACACCCCGCATTCCACTGAGTCACCTTACAGAAACGCTAATATTTAATCTATCACTTCTTTCTCAGTTAACGAAATTTCTTGCGGCATTTTCTGACAAAATGTAAACTTTGGCAACTGTGGTTGTAGATACAGTGCAATGCTTGCTTTGTTTATCATTGCCATTTCTCTGCTTTATATCGACAACACTACCACTGTTGTGAGTTACTTGTCACCTAAGCAGTTCAACTACACTCCGTAACCTCATGCTGTGCTCACTATCGCTTACCTCCAGCCACACGTCCTGTTGCCATTAGCAGCCAATATTGTGGTTGCAAGGTAAACTATACGTGGGGCGTCGAAAGCCGAAAACATCATTGGCCTTTTGCGACCTCGCAGTGGAGGGCTTTCGTGTCAGCCGCCAACGGCCTGCACTGGTTCTGCTGCGCGCGGTGGAGTAGCGGGTTAACACCGCTGGATAGCCTGGCAGGCGGGAGTCCGCGGGCGGCGGGTAGGAAATTGGCGGCGACACGAGTGATTGATGAGGTGCCGCCTGACATTCCGCCAAGATCTGCCGTCCCAGGGGGCACCGCGGAGGGACTGGAGACCCCAGAGCGCCGGGCGCAGTAGCAGCGGCGTACGGCCGGAAGCGAGTGGCGGCCGCGACAAATTGAAAGCGGTGAATTTATATACATTCAAAGCACGTACGTTGGGTGGAGAGACTCGTCTAGTCAGAGAGAATGCATTGCGTCTTTTATTACAGTGGGAGTGATAGACAGGACTATCAGTCAGCTAATTACATGCTGTAGTGCTGCAGAAGATGGACTGCAATTTGGGAAAAGTGAGAAAAGAATTCTCATTAAAACACGCTGGTGAACTAGAACGAGTCTACAACTGCGTAGGCTCCCGTGCCCAGAGTCAGCTGACATAAAAGATTTCTGAGTGTCGCACTGCGTCATAATGTAAAACACTGTACTTGGGAAACGAACGTTTCAGTAAAGATTACAGTAGCCTTCTTCTGCGTCTACTGATGTGCATATATCCAGTCCCTTAGGACATAACGTCTTAATTATAAAGGTAGAAGTTATGATTGGTCACTTGAAGCGTATACGCTCTGCCAAGAGACTGCTTGTGCCGCAGTTAAAGTCATATGTTATTAGACACTTTCTTTGAGTTGTCAATGCTGTACGCCTGGTTGGTTAGGAAGGAGTTGAAGTTTGTCATGTCTGAAGATGTGCGTAATCCCGAAAGGCGTTACATGTTTTAATAAAAGAGTCAACTGAACATCTCATGACTTTATTGCGATTGTACAGCATTGGTTGCCAATTATTTAGATCATCGGAAACCACTGCATTAAACATATAAAACACAGGACATGTGGCTTGTAATGGGGACTGTGTCGTGATGATTCTCCTTTCGCAATACATTACGGGCCAATCCCCCATCCGGATTTCCGAAAGAAGACTGCCAAGGGGGAGGAGACCATGAGAAAAAATGACACAGTAACCAAAGAAAGGACAACGTTTGAGAACACAGGATGTGGAAGGTCGGAAGTCTGAACGTAGTAGGGAAGCTAGATAATCTGGAAAGGGAAATGCTAAGGTTCAGTCTAGACATAATGGGGGTCAGTGAAGGGAAACGGAAAGGGGACAAGGATTTCTAGTTGTACGACTACAAGGTAACGTCAACAGCAGCAGAAAATCGTAAACGGGAGTAGGATTCGCTATGAACAGGAAATTAATGTGAAAAGGGAGTTAGTGTGAAAAGTTCAATGTTAGGATTGGTCTCATCAGAATCTACAGCAAACCAACAACGACAGTGATACATGCTGAATTCGCAAGCTCAAGAGATAGAGAATGTATATGAGGATACCGAAATGCTTTTCCAAAACGTAAAAGGAGATGAAAATCTAATAGTCATGTGGGACTGCAATGTAATTGTAGGCTAAAGAATAGAAGAAAAGGTGGCAAGAGAATATTGGCTTGATTCTAGGAACGAAAGAGGGAAAGTCTAACTGAGTTCTGCAACAAATATCAGATAGTGAAAGCCAATACCTTTCAAGAATCACAAGAGGAGGAGATTTTCTTGGAAAAGGCCGGGAGATATGGGATAATTTCAGTTAGATTGCATCATGGTCAGGCAGAGATTTCGAAATAAATACTGGATTGTGAGGTTTATCTAGGGGTAGATATAGATTCAGAAGAGTAGGTTAAAGTTGAAGAGGCTGGTCAGAAACAATAACTGCGGAAAGAAGGAGGAACGGAAGAACTAAGGAACGAAGAGACACGCTTGAAGTTCTCTAAGGCTCACGCCTGGGTTCCCGGGTTCGATTCCCGGCGGGGTCAGGGATTTTCTCTGCCTCGTGATGACTGGGTGTTGTGTGATGTCCTTAGGTTAGTTAGGTTTAAGTAGTTCTAAGTTCTAGGGGACTGATGACCATAGCTGTTAAGTCCCATAGTGCTCCGAGCCATTTTTCTCTAAGGCTACAGACGCTTCAGTATTGAATTGCTCAGTAGGCAGTTCAGATGAAGAGGAATGGACAGCTCTTAAAAGGGCAATCACGGAAGTTGGAAAGGAAAACATAAATTCTAAGAATTAGCTGAGGACAAACCATGGGTAAAAGAAGAAATTCTTCTGCTGATTGACGAAAGAAGGAAGTACAAAAACGTTCAGGGAAATTCAGGGATATAGAAATACAAGACACTTAGGAATGAAATAAATCGGAAGTGCAGAGAAGCTCAGGTGACATGGCTGCATAAAAAATGAGAAGAAATAGAAAAGAAATGATTATCGGAAAGACTGAGGCAATAAATAGAAAATTCAAAACACTCTTAGAGAAATTAAAAGCAAACGTGATAACATCAAGTGTGCTTTGGTAATTCCACTGTTGAATGCAGAGGAGAGAGTAGACTGGTGGAAACAGTACATTGAAGGCCGTAATGATAGGGAGGACGTGTCTGATCTTATGACCGAGAAAGAAACAGGACTCGACACAGAATAGATCAGGGATCCAGTACTAGAATCAGAGTCCAAAAGGGCTCAAAAGACATATGAAGACGTAAGGAAGAAGAGATAGATATCCTTCCATCAGAAATTCTAAATTCGTTTGAGGGAAGTGCTAACATGGCGACTACTCGTTTTGGTGTGTAGAATGTACGACTCTGGTGATACACCTTCTGAGTTTCGGGAAAAAGTCATCCACGCAGAGAATCAAGGAACGCTCACAGGATCTGTCGACCTGGAAAAACCAATCGACATTATTGCCCGACACTGTTGAGGGGTGCTGGCGTAGCCTTTCGAATTCTTGGCACCACTAAGTAGATCTGTTGTGTTACGTCTCTCTGATGGGTGAGGCCACTAAGATCTTCGCTCGAGGTTATCGATCGGGACGGGGCATTTTGTAGCGTGGCGAGATGGGCAGTGGTAACGGAGTAAGGAGGACGGTGTGAGAGGTCCGCTCGGTGAGTAAAGCGAGCAGCTGCGCAAGCGTCTTCGGCACGGACTCGGGCGAGTGGTTGCTGGGGATATCTGTGGGCCGATTGGAATCTGTGGCTGACTTCGAGAGCCGTCTTCGTACTCAGCCTGGTCAGCCAGCTCTGGGAGGTTGCACACCGATGAGACGATTGAAACCAGTTTCACTGTGCTGAACTCTGGGCTGCCTTCGGAGCAGGTAAGCATCAGGTTAGATTCGTCAGTTTTAGATTTTGAGGTGATAACTGTTATTTCCTCATTGGTACCTATATGTATGATGCGATAATTGGGATTCCTTAACTGACGTATTTCACAAGCAGTTGGTTCCGTGAATTGCGGCTGTTGTTTGCTTTTCCTGAGTCGATACCGGCCCTGGTTGTTTGTTAAGAGGATGTAAAACTGTGTGAGCCAATGGTGTTACCTGGGCCGGAGACCTAACGTGCTTTTTCTATGCTGTGGTCGGAACCCTCGTCATCACGCAATATGTGGACGGTTGGGTTTTATCCGACCTCCCTACCAAACGCCTTCGAACACCAGATAAGTATCTTTCTCTTGTAATACAGCAGGGTGTTGGTCGGGCAGTGCAGACGTCATCGCTCTTTTAATTGTATTGGCTAACGAGGGGCTTGGGTCTAAACATTTGCGTGTAATTCGGTTATGTAATTGATTTTGGCATCCTAGGTTGCTTTGAACTTTTTGTCGTCGTTGTAGAGGTGGTACCTACAGTAGCGGATAGCTATTTTTCTTAACATGGCTGCAAGTTCAGAGATAGTTTCTAGACTACAACTGAAATAAATGAGCCCTCGGTTACTATTTTTAGACTTAATTAAGTCTAAGTGTTTTTAGACTTAATTAAGTCTAAAAATAGTCACCGAGGGCTCATTTCTTGCAATTGTGTAGCTAATCATTGTTGCTTTGTTGCTGTGTTAGTATTCCTGTCACCGGTCTCTGCAAACTGGAAGGGCATTGGAAGGCCAGTCGTCTCGTAACTTGCCTCTGCCCTCTTATTTGTATAGTCTTGTTCTCCCTCGCATAAGTTTTCTGGTGCATCCTTTGTGAGGAGACAATTCAAACTATTCGATACGTAACTCAAGTAGTTATTCATGATGGCTTACCTGTTTTCTCTTTGGATGTCTTACTTGACTAAGGCTGTTATTGAAGAAGGCCTGCTTCTTTCCTATTAGATAATTGCACTTAAATGAAACTATGAATATTGAAGGCTTGTCTGTTTTATGTTTCGTAATTTTACTTAAATGAAGCAGTTATTATTGCAGGCCAGCATGTTTTCTGTTTGGTGATACAACTTAACTGCAGCTGTTATTATTGACGGCCTACCTGTTTCGCGTTTGATAATTCTGCTTAACGGAAGCTACTATCTTTGAAGGCCGGTCTGTTATCTATTTGGTAATGCTACTGAACTGAAGCTGGTGTGGCCGAGCGGTTCTAGGCGCTTCAGTCTGGAACCGCTCGACAGCTACGGTCGCAGGTTCGAATCCTTCCTCGGGCATGGATGTGTGTGATGTCCTTAGGTTAGTTAGGTTTAAGTAGTTATAAGTTCTAGAGGACTGATGACTTCAGATGTTAAGTCCTATAGCGCTCAGAGCTATTTTTTGAAGCTATTATTAAAGAAGGCCTGTCTGCTTTTATTTGATAATTTTACTTAACTGACACTGTTATCAAAGAAGGCCTGTCTGTTTTCTATTTGAAGATGTAATTAAAGAGGGCCTGCTTGTTCTCTATTTTGGTAGTTTTAGTTAACTGAAGCAGTTATTAAAGAAGGCCTGCCTGTTCTCTGTTTTAGTAATTTTACTCAACTGAAGCTGCTATTATTGAAGTCAAGCATGTTGGTATTTGGTACTTTTACTTAACTGAAGCTGTTATTATTGCAGGCCTGTGTTTTCTATTTGGTAATTTTACTTAACTGAAGCTGTTGTTATTTAATGCTTGCCTGTTTTCTATTTGGCAGTTCTAATTAACCAAAGCTGTTATAACTGATCCCTTGCCTTTTTTCTGTTTCATAGTTTTACTTAACTGAAGCTGTTGTTATTGAATTCCTGCCTGCTCCCTTTTAATTAAATTAAGAGCTGCATCATTATTTGGGTTAGCTGAAACTCTTATTAATCAATATTTCCCTGTTTTATTGCACTGTTATTGAGATCTTACATCGTATTCAATCTGTCTTCTAATAACTGCAATTGTGGTTGCTAAAGCCTGCTTGTTTCAGAGGTGGTTACGTAAATAAGGTAGTATCACAAAATGGCACATGATAGTTACATGGGCCCTAACGTTTTGCCTTACCCCTCTTTATCCATTAATGTAGGTTTCAAATGTCAAATAGAGTTAGATCTTTGAAATGTTGGTTGGTTTTGTGTTCTGAAGCAAGCAGCAGTCAACAAGAATTTCTGCAAGTGGTTTAACGTCTCGTCGTCTTCTATGAGTGAATACCTACAAAGTACAATGGTATGTGATAGAATTAGTGTGATTAAGTGTGCAAAACATATATCGGGTGCTCAGACATCTAGACCTTCATTGTCTTGAATTCAAATCAACTGCGCAACCCCTCTCACGAACATTGCGAATAAACTAAGAATTGTATGCAAAAAAAGTGAAAATCAAAGACAAAGACTGAAATATGTGAGGAAACTGAGAAAGCAGATTTTTTAGTTCGCAAGCAGCTGCTCAGATTTTAAGATTATTGTAAACGATAACCGTACTTTTATTGAAAAACCTATTCCGAAAATCATTTGAAATGCCTTGTGAAAGGGTTGCACAAAATGAATAATTGTTCATCAGCGCACCTTGTAATGAAAACTGCTCCATCAAGTTGAGAAACGTGGAACTTAGGAGCCAGAACGGAGTTAGTGTGAAAGACTCGAATCATTGACTGGGAGTGCTTGCTGTGTGAGGCCGACTTTTAGCAGGAAAGCCATGAATCCCATTTCATAAAGCCATCAACGGGTCAAGCATAAAATAACAGAGCAGCAACTCCCTCGATCCTTGTTGATTCCCAAAACCTTCGATCACCAAAGACCGCCACAAGCCTCTGGTGCATTCCTTGTCCACTACACTCAATCCAGTTAAAGAGGGGGCCACACGCTGCCTTTCTAACCCTTGTTAATTTCGGCAAGTATTGGACGCATTCCAGAAAAAAATTATTTTATGCAGGACCTTAATATTTTTACTGTATGTTACATGATGCTAATAGCCAATTGTACTAAATTCTACTTTATCCATTTTATTGTTTTTAAGAAATACTTTTTTAAATTTATTAACAAAAAATATTAATTTTTTTCTGCAGAAAATATTTTTTGTGAAGTTCCTAATGGGGAAATATTAATGAATGGAATACCAGAGGTGGCTTTTTATGTTATGCAGAGTCTCTCAGAATTTCATTCATTTATCTATGAAAGGTTCTGATATAATGGAGCATATGTACTGAAAATTTTAGGTTGGTGGGAAATTGACTTTAAAGAAAAAAAACTTTTGAAATTTGTTACTTACAGTAAATTAAAACTGTTCTGCTGCTTATGATGGCCCTTCTTTGGCCTCTAGTGGACTCTAGCAGTTCTTCCAGCTTCTTTTTCACCTTCCTGGATGTTTGTCTTGCTTTGTTGGCCACATTAGATGCAGACCGTTCTGCATCGGCTATCCTCATTTTATCGCAATGTTGCAGCCCAGTGATCATATGTTCACCAGGATTAATTCCCAGATTTTTCAGTACCCAACACTTTCCAATATTACCACAATTGGATGTAATAACAGCATCATGAACTCCTAGTTTCATTGTATGCATGTCGACAAATTCAGTTTTGGGAAGCGGTTCCAAATTATGCTGTTGAAACATTCATTTGGGTTCTGTGTCTACCCATGCAGACATTTCCTTAGAAGTTCAGGATGCGGCAAGACTCTGAAAATAGGTTTCATTGCTGTAATAACAGTAGCAGGAATAGAATGCTGGTTAGAATAAGGTTCTCCAGTTGCCTGAGCCCTATTGTATGTGCACCATGAATTTTCTCCTGATGGACACAATACATGACATGGCTTATCGTCAGTAGACGACTTATAGAAGAATGTGGCTCAAACATCTCTCTTCATTGCCTCCAGATTTTCTTTATTTCTCATAATTGCGTGACCCTGTCTGGTCAACAATTTTCCATCATCTAATTTTTTCCTTTCATATTAACAGTTAGTTTTCTCGGCCTTTTCCCAAACGTTTTTGAACATGGCCCAAACATTCTATTTTGCTAATAATGGCATCTCCATATGGCTTAGAGTTCACCACATTGTTGTATGCCTTACTGTCACCATCTCCCAAATATTTGCTGTACCATACGCCTCTTGTTTCTACAGAGCGATGAAATATTTGTTATACTCCATGAACTTCCATACCACCACTTGTTCCTCTAAAATTAGCCACACTGTTATGTTCTTTATGTTCATTGATTTTACAACATTTGCAATACTTAGACATTATCTCCACATCTAACACTTTACCGGTGTCTACACTCGTGGCAGTCAGTACTCCATTCAAAGATGTATGTCCTCTTTTCTGCCAACTTCCATCAAGAGCAACTGCAATATACGAACATCCATTTTCTTCCACTGCTTCCCTAGCAACCAGTTTCATGCTTTCCTCACAGACCTCACATACAGCTTTCTCTAATATTGCAGTCAGTTTTTCAAATTTATTCGGAGGTTGACGTAAGTTCATCACTGAACAAAATGTTCTCCCTGCAGCCATGCCGTTGCCAATGGATCATAAGGCATAAACTAATCTAGTATTGATTTAATAAGGGCCACTTGCATTTGGTTTTGAAGATCTTATAAGTGAAATCACAGCTGAGCAGTGCAAATTAAACATAAAGCAATTTCTAGGCCTTTTCTGCCACTGGCACTCACAAATTTTCACACCCTGTGACTCACCACGCTGTCTACATTGTACAAACTCAGAAATTACCTCTGATAATATTCTCAAATTTATAATAATTTTACTGCACCCCTTGTCACTTACAGAAAATTCATTCTAACTCTCTTGAAATGATGAGAGCTTTTTTGATGATGCATTTGTTGAAGAATTACAATTAGAAACATCGTTCCCAGGTGACATAACCTCTTGTACAGAAGGCTTTTTAAACTTGATTACTTTGAATTGTCGTTTCTTGAAAATGCCTTTACGTTTCGTCATCTTCAATAAACACAACAAACCACACGTAAACAAGCATAGCAAACGTAAGTATAACAACTACTCGCAATCACAGTTGTCAAAACTAGCCGCGTGTTGGAAAGCGTGTTGTTTACAAACAGCAGAAACCAAAGAATACCGACCGTTGCATTCCAAGGATAGCCAACACAATTGGGAGTGAAAAAATTCCTAACGTGCAATGTACGGGATATAAAGATCTATAATATATGCAGAAAAGTGAGTCACAGAATAGCAGAGGTGGAACATAAACACACGTGGTAGGAGAATGTTCTTTAAATGCTCGAAAAAATTGTTTTTCGGCAAAATCCTTTTCAGAGTACTTAAATAAAACCTTAATCTATCGAAATATGATGAAAACCGAAAATCGATTGTTTTCGACCTGACCCACGGTGTGGTCCCCTTAAAGTAGGACGAGCGTTTCATGGAAGAACTAGTTTATTTTATTGTATGACTGTTGTGGGTATTTGAAGTATTTTTGCACCTATGAGGAGTTACATGCAGACAACCAGGAGATGAAAGTTTGACTCAAGAATTTTGTACATGTGGATAACACTGAGCCTGCTGGTGGCGTTGTCGGCACGTAATATGGTACGGAAATTATAGAAGCGGAGCAGGGAATCATCGTATTGACGATATGATACGAAAACTGGAATATCCGGTGACATAAGGGACATTGACAGAGGGCAAAGTGCTATGCTTGGGAAAGAGCATTTCGAGAACGGCGAATCTGGGTGACTGATCGCTTGCTGCTGTCATGAACATCTATGGGAAGTGTTTGGTGGCCAGTGAAACCAAGAATGAGCGACAAGATGTTGGACGTACACGCCACATAGGAGATTGCAGAGGTCGCTAGCCTCACTATCCTACGAATAAGATTTATATCCATATACATTATACTGTGGGCCGTTGTGTAATAGTTAAAGACAGAAAAGAAGATAAGGTTTATCGTCGCATCAACATCGGGATCATTAGAGATGAAATACAAGCACATATTGTCTCTTGGATGGTTAGTGAAAAAGGCCGTGCCCTTTCAAAGAAGTAATCCCGGAATTTGCCCTTAGCAATTTAGAGAAATCGAGCAAAAGTTAGATCTGGATGTCCGGGCGTGGAATTGAACCGTCGTCCGCCAGAATACGAGTCCAGCGAGGCAATGACTGTGCGACTTCGCACGGTACTAGTCGTTAAAAAGGATGTCATTACTGGAGGAGCATAACTTGCGCCCACCGTGAGGTCAGTAAAGCATACGGTTTTCCAGAGAGACCAGAAAAAAAGGCAAGTTAAGATAAAAATTATTGCTTATCGTGATTAACACATACTTTCAGTGAATAGTATTAGTATGTGGAAATCCTAAATTGATCACTATGGTTATGTTATAAGGTCTCTGATGGTTTTGTACATGTCAATTTACAGAGGTACGAGTGAGTGCTGAAAAGTAATGCCTCTCAATATTTTATTTGAAAACTGATCTAAATAAAATAAAATTTATTAACATTACATATACTTATTCTTCGTATGTACATATTTATTTCTCAACATAGTCACCCCAGTGACTTACACATTTCTCCCTACGACATACCAATTTGCTGATACCGTCACTGTAGAATATTTGACTTCGTTGACGGAGCCACAACCTTACCTCCCTGGCACCGCTTTATCATTAGCAAAGAGAAGTTCTCTAAGGTGTTCTTTAACTAATGAAAAAGATAAAAGTCGGATGGGACCAATTTGGGACTGTGCATGCAGTTCCTCTCGCGCCGACATAGTTACGTTACACACGGCCTTCTTAGATGCTACACTTCAGATCCCTCTAGCGGCAGAGGTTTAGAGTATATGGACTTGAAGAATTAAGATGTACATCATTAATAAAGTTTGTTTCATTTAAAAAGCTGGAAGAGTTTTTACAAAGGAATACGGAGACATTGGTTTTCAGCACACCCTCGCACTTAATTACTTTGACATCTCTGTTGTTCACGATTGTTCTCTTTTTTTTCATTTCATATTGACCAGCTAGGTTAACGTTCCAACTCGATTGTATCGTTGTTTGTCAATTTATTCCAACATTCTCTTCGTCAGCTGACTGTTAGTTCTTATTAAAGGAAAAGGACAGTGAGAAATTTATTAATTGTTGTGTTGGCAGAAGAGCCAACACCGTGTTACTAGAGGAGGCCGAAATGCACGCGTTTTAGCTCACGCAGGCTGGCGTGAGGAGGGAAGAACTATACTGACGTGAGGTCTGGAACATGACAAGGAATTAGAATTCAGAAAGCGGACGTAGTTTGATATTAACTTTACCCCATTAATGATGAACGTCACTCTTGACGGTACATGAGTCGCAATATTATTTGTTCAGAAGACATGGTAACTTAATATGGCGCCTTGCTAGGCCGTAGCAAATGACGTAGCTGATGGCTATGCTAAACTGTCGTCTCGGCAAATGAGAGCGTCTGTAGACAGTGAACCATCGCTAGCAAAGTCGGCTGTACAACTGGGGCGAGTGCTAGGAAGTCTCTCTAGACTAGACCTGCCGTGTGGCGGAGCTCGGTCTGCAATCACTGATAGTGTCGACACGCGGGACCGACGTATACTAACGCACCGCGGCCGATTTAAAGGCTACCACCTAGCAAGTGTGGTGTCTGGCGTTGACACCACATTAATCATGACAGCGAATACGCTTAGCTTTGAATATATTGCAGGAAAGAAATGTGCAGAAAACAAATGAGGTTCTGCCACAATGTTTTACAGCATGCTCTTACAGTTTCGAGTGAATGGCTTGAAGCCTGCTTGCTATAGGGCAATGAATAAAATTGAACGCAATGGAAAGTAAACAAGAATACGTCCATCCGTAGATGATCGAGGAAGATGAGAAATACTAGTCTTGAATTCTGTATTAAAGATATGGAGGCAGTGCCCGAACAAGAAAGCTTACCACGCTACAATCGGTAGAGGCGCGCGGCCAGATGAATGATCACACAGCGCCAACCAACGCTGATCAGGCAAGACGGTGTAACTTCAACGCTGCGCAATGCTTGATTATCAAAGTGGCGTTAACTGCCTCTCTGAAACTATTTGCGTACTGAAGGCCTCCGTGAGCATTAATCAAATTCGATTGGAGAGTAACTCGCCATACGCCACACAATAGTCTGCGTCCACATTTAACAAATGTGTTCCCAAAGCCAACATGACAGATGGTGGAGATGAATCTGTTGTTGCAGCCTCAGTCAGGGTGGGTGCCATGTTTTCAGCTCTCAAGTTTGGGCACCAGTTCTCAAAATGAGGGTAGAATTAGTGTGCCTCCTCCACACCATGGCTTCTTCTAGATATTTTAAACGTAATGGCCCAAGAACTTCAGAGAATTCCGCCATCTTCTGTACTTACTCCATTAATTAAATGATGAACGTAGATACGACTTAACCCTCTCCCCGTTGACAATCCACTAGATGTATTCATTGGCTACGGAACAATGATTTAACTACACGTATTGATTGACTAAGTTTTGCGACTTTTTAACTAACGATCTGTCCAGTTTCAGATTATTATCAACGACCTCAGAATTTAACAGGCAACCCTATCTTTGACTGAAATTACTAAAATAATTTTACTCAGCTCTGTTTCTTTGGGTTAGGGCCTGGTCTCAACAGCTCTTGTGGTACAACTATTAAGGTTGTATGCCATCAAAATGTCTTCATGTTACAACTACAGATGCTTCTTTTTGTCATTATATGGAGGTAGCGGTGCTGATATTTATGTAACCATTTAGCGTACACCACACAAATATAAGGAGCGTTATCCACAGCTACGAGTTTCAGAGATCAATATTTCATCGCCTAGTTTCCTGCATTTACCTCATCATAGGGACAAAATACCGACATGAGTCACAAAAATAAAATAAACTCATCCATAAAACTTACATTATATGTTACTTTCTAAAAATTTCTTCCTCTCTTTGATTGGACTTAGCATTTTGTGCACGGCGGCGAATATTTTTGCAAGCGATCTGGAACACAGCTTTTAAAATCTGACATTCATGTAACAGTAAAATTAGTACATTAAAAACACTACTATTCTCCCAGCGTGTTTGGGGGCTAGAATATGCCTCAGGTAACCCTGCCTATCGTAACAGGCGACAAAGCAGTCCCCCACTTTTCGGTCTAATCAGTTTCGGTCCCCTTTTAGGGTCTCACCTACATATCTTCCAAAATGCGATTGGACCTTCTATACCGCTTATTGTCATGGATCTGTAACTCCAACTGTAGTCCAGTTGTCTGGACAAGGACGCCTTACAGGGTGCATCATCGACTACCATAGTCCATTGTCCTCTTTCGCCCCCATGATAATATTGGATTTCTCCGCAGCCATTATCCAGCACAGGGGCCAGTCCAGTCCACTTCATGTATAATAGGGAAATTAACGTATTTACTCCGAAATAGTTTATTTCGTTGTTATTATGAGCGTACGTGTTGCATACTAGGCAGGCGCACAAACTCACAGGTCCATCGCTGTAGGGGAGGAAGGGATTGAGATTGGAGATGTGTTTTGGGCTGGGGTTGGGTTTGGAAACTTCTACCCTGAACAACGACATAGCAAAACTCGCATTTCACAAGTTCAGCGGCTACCATCAGACCACAAAGTACGCTCAATTCTGCGCAAGCAGTTTGTCATAGCCATGAGGTATAATTACTCATAAACAGCTAGGTATAATGCGCAGGATGCAAATATTAAGTAAAGAGCCTAGAGGGACAAGAAAGAAAAGCAGTCCAAGCATGACAGGTGTAGAATTGCCCTTCAGTTGGACAGAGTTTTACCTCAAAAACTTTCTATAGATAGGTGCAAGTCATACACTGCTGTGTTGGGCTGTGCGTACTTAAATGTTGTACTACAACATGGAAAAATATATAGATATGTATGATAGAGTAATTGTTAGATAAATAGAGTATGTGCCCAATCACAAGAAAAACGTGTAGTGCGTACTGCTTATGTCATGCATTCAGCAACATGGTTTCTGCCTTTTTTTTAAGTTGGAGTATACAGGATCACAAATATTTTTATGAATAAAGGTCTCAGCAAAGTGACAGCTTGGAGCGCAAATTGCTTATGGAATGTGAAACTGTAGGTGTGTAACTAAAAGTCTAATCTAGAAGTACGATCATTTTTGTGCAAAAGTTTCAGACATTAAAAAACACAGAAGGGCAATAATTTAAGATAAGAAGTCGCGGTAGATCCTAACCCTGAGACAAATGTGGTGTAATCGTAATACCATATTGCATAAAATAATATTATCGATACGCTACCTGTACGCCAACATTTTCTTCTTATTTTTTAAACATAGCACTTGACGCTAAGAAATACATAATAATACGATAACACAGCTATAGTTGTATACACTGAAAATATATGTTAATTATTTATTATAATGAAATACTAGTAATGATTAACTTCATGTTAAACTGAGAACCACTCAGGTAGGTTATCGTGAAGTAAGGCACAACAAAGACAAGTATAAACTATGTGGTACAGTAGAAGGAAAGAGAACAGCTTAAAGTGAATACAAAATAACGTAGCAGAATAACGTAAAATAATGCATTTAAAACCACAGGTTACTTGTGGAGGTATTTGTAACAACGTAAGATAACGTAAGTATAAATTTGTCCTTACCTGGGACAGAGTTTGACGTCATAACAACTTCTATAGATAGATGCAAGTAATACTTTGCTATGGAGGGTTGTTCTCACTAAGGTGTGACCTTATGTTTCTTCTATGCTGTGCCTACAACATCAAATACGTGGAGTACCTATCATTTACATCAAGCAGGCAGCAATACCTCTGATTTCCTGCTTTTTAAGGATAGCGCGTACAGTATTAAAAATATTTTTATGAATAGTGGTCTCAGCAAAGTGACAACTTGGGACGCAAAATATTTTTTCAATAAGTAACTGGAAGAATACGACTAAAGGGAACAATATTTTCGATAGATAACTGTAGGAATGTCGCTAAACTTAACAATGTAGAAGTCCCATTAATAATGAGCAGCCGCGCGGGATTAGTCCAGCGGTCTAAGGCGCTGCAGTCATGGACTGTGCGGCTGGTCCCGGTGGAGGTTCGAGTCCTCACTCGGGCATGGGTGTGTGTGTGTTTGTCCTTAGGATAATTTAGGATAAATAGTGTGTAAGCTTAGGGACTGATGACCTTAGCAGTTAAGTCCCAAGGGATTTCACACACATTTGAACATTTGAACATTAATGAGCAAAAAATCTTAGCACATTAAAGAAAGGTTCATTCATTTAAGATAAGTTCCAGCAATCTGCATACTGAGTAAAATGTGGGTTACCAGTAATACAATAATACATATGACAATTTATGGATCACAGGTGGGTGGTGCATAACATAGCGTGATGATTTAGCTTTTCTGAGCTAATTCTTTCTAACATGGGATAGTACAGTCAAATTATTATACAATTATGACTATACTTTGTCATGTTAGAAACCTATGTTAAGTACGAAGGATTGAGTACATACTAAACTTCGTGGCAGATTAAAACTGTGTTCCAGAACGAGACTCAAACTCGGGGCTCTCGGTCTGGCACACAGTTTTAATATGACAGGAAGTTTCATGTCAGCGCACACTCCGCTGCTGAGTGACAAATTCATCCTGGAAATATCCCCAGGCTCTGGCTAAGCCATGCCACCGCAATATCCTTTCCTTTCAATGTTCGCCGAAGAACTTCTTTATGTCGGGAAGGTAGGAGACGAGGTACTGGCGTACGAACAGCTGTGAGGACTGGTCGTGATTGGTGCTTGGGTAGCTCAGTCGGCGGAGCACTTACCTGCGAAAGGCAAAGGTCCGGAGTTCGTGTATCGGCCTAGTACACAGTTTTAATCTGCCATCAAGTTTCATATCGTTGCACACTCCGCTGCAGAGCGAAAAATTCATTCCGAATTGACTTCATGCTGTACCACATAGCGAGATGATCGTGAAGTATATACTGCCTGATAAAGTAGAAGGGACAGAAACGGACACAGCATGAAGCAAATGCAAAATAACATGGTATATTTACATGAACCAATACACTTAAAACAACACGTCCTTATCGATGTATTTGTGACAGCTTAACATAACAAAAGGAGTGGACAATATGGAATGGCATAGCAACAATGTACAATGTTTACACCATGTTGATCATATGAAGGTTCGTGACAACATAAGCATAAATACCAAGAGAATATGCACGTAACATTACGTTTCACAAACATTTTTGTGGTATGAGCCCAAAAATTGGTTGAATATATTTGAAAGAGGAAAACACCATATTCCATTACAAAGTATCTGTGACACATTGTGTTACATCAGTAAAGGTACTGTAGTTATGCTGATTCAGCATGTTGGAGTATTCACCACCCGCTTGTATCCATAATATTGTTATAAGCAATATGATAATTTGATTACCCCATATATCTCCAAGTGTAAAGATCTACCGTGACTTTTTTATCTTAAATGATTGTACTCCTTGGCATTTTAATGTCTGACACTTTTTTCGCAAAGGTGATGGTACTTCTACGCTAGATCTTTAGTTGCACTCCTACACTTACCGATTGCAGAAATAATTTGCACTTCAGGCTGTCACTTTCCTGAGACCTTTATTTTTAGAAATATTTGTGATCCTGTACACTGGACCTGCTCCCATAACATAGATAATACGTACAACACGTTTTTGTTGTGGTTGGTCAAATAGTTCCATTCGTTTGACAGTTACTCTGTCACATATATCTATATATATCTTTCTATGTTGTATTACAACACCTATTTACACATAGCCCAACACAACAGAGTATGACTTGCACTTATCTGTAGCATGTTTCTGAGGTAAAACTCTGTCCAACCAAAGACTTTAACGTAACGTAAATAACATGTACTAGATGTTTATGTTATGTTTGGTCACATACTTCCATTCATATGACAATTCCTGTGACATATATACGTATCTCCGTATCACCAGTCTCACTACATAATATTTCCATTTTACATTATTATAGATAGTTTTTTATGAATAATTATACTTCAAGGCTTTAATAATCTACTTGGAAGGAATATGACATACACTACTTGCCATTAAAATTGCTACACCAAGAAGAAATGCAGATGATAAACGGGTATTCATTGGACAAATATATTATACTAGAACTGACATGTGATAACATTTTCACGCAATTTGGTTGCATAGATCCTGAAAAATCAGTACCCAGAACAACCACCTCTGGTCGTAATAACGGCCTTGATACCCCTGGGCATTGAGTCAAACACAGCTTTGATGGCGTGTACAGGTACAGCTGCCCATGCAGCTTCAACACGATACCACAGTTCATCAAGAGTAGTGAGTGGCGTAGTGTGACGAGTCAGTAGCTCGGCCACCATTGACCAGACGTTTTCAATTGGTGAGATATCTGGAGAATGTGCTAGCCAGGGCAGCAGTCGAACTTTTTCTGTATCCAGAAAGGCCCGTACAGGACCAGCAACATGCGGTCGTGGGTTATCCTGCTGAAATGTAGGGTTTTGAAGGGATCGAATGAAAGTTAGAATCACGGGTCGTAACACATCTGAAATGTAACGTCCACTGTTCAAGTGCCGTCAATGCGAACAAGAGGTGACCGAGACGTGTAACCAATGGCAACCCATACCATCACGCCGGTTGATACGCCAGTATGGCGATGACAAATACACGCTTCCAATGTGCGTTCACCGCGATGCCACCAAACACGGATGCGACCATCATGATGCTGTAAACAGAACCTGGATTCATCCGAAAAATGACGTTTTGCCATTCGTGCACCCTAATTCGTCGTCGAGTACACCGTCGCAGGCGCTCCTGTCTGTGATGCAGCGTCAAGGGTAACCCGAGCTATGGTCTCCGAGCTGATAGTCCGTGCTGTTGCAAACGTCGTCGAACTGTTCGTGCATATGGTTGTTGTCTTGCAAACGTCCCCATCTGTTGACTCAGGGATCGAGACGTGGCTGCACGATCCGTTATAGCCTTGCGGATAAGATGCCTGTCATCTCGACTGCTAGTGGTACGAGGCCGTTGGGATCCAGCACGGCGTTCCGTATTACCCTCCTGAACCCACCGATTCCATATTCTGCTAACATTTATTGGATCTCGACCAACGCGAGCAGCAATGTCGCGATACGATAAACCGCAATCTCGATAGGCTACAATCCGACCTTTATCAATGTCCGAAACGTGATGGTACGCATTTCTCCTCCTTACACGAGGCATCACAACAACGTTTGACCATGCAACGCCGGTCAACTGCTGTTTGTGTATGAGAAATCGGTTGGAAACTTTCCTCGTGTCAGCACGTTGTAGGTGTCACCACTGGCGCCATCCTTGTGCGAATGCGCTGAAAAGCTAATCATTTGCATATCACGGCATCTTCTTCCTGACGGTTAAATTTCGCGTCTATAGCACGTCATCTTCGTGGTGTAGCAATTTTAATGGCCGGTAGTGTACCTTGTAGTTTGATGGTACCGTTTTTTAAGTATACACTGCAAGTTCTGCTTTATCATGGTCCCTTACAAGGGTCATCGGTTGTGGAGGCCAATCGTTACAAGTATTCGCTGCACTGTGTGTTCATACACACTTGTAGCCTGCCCAGCATCAAAGTCTGATGTTAGTGGCGCCTGTCCTGTTTTATCAGACTACGCTGCCTGTGGCGGTCGACATCTGTAATGAGGGATGGCCACCTAACCCCGCGACGTCTGTACGTGGTTCGGCCACGTGTTGAAGACACTCACCACAGCACTGCTCAGACACCCGACAAGTCGTGCAGGGTCGGAAATGTTCGCACCGAGCCTCTGGGCTGTCACATTCTGCCCTCCGTCATACTTAGATACATCGCTCGCTTTCCCCATGTTATGGTACAAATTCCATGTACAAGCATTTCGTGGCAGACCTGAAGATCACAAAATCTGCCGAAACCAGTTGTCTCAAATAAAGAAGCATTTTACGTGGTCTCGCTGCTGGATGTTTTTATAATATTTATTGACTGCTGATCCTGAAAAGTTATATGATCAAGATATGAATATTGCATCAAACAAAACATTATTACCATTATTACTATAGGACACTGTTACGCCCGCAGAATCTTTACATATGTAACAAACCACAAAAAGGCTGAGTGTTAAAACACACTTGAGCAACGACAGTTAATTCTCAATGAAGCATGTAGAGAATAATGCAGACGCTGCTTCACATATATTTCCGAGGTTGTGATAAAAGTCACATATTAGAGACATCAATAAAGGTATGCAGAACTGAACGGCACGGCGCATAAATCAACTGCGCATAAATGCAAGTTCAGAAAAATATCGGCTGGAAGTCCACAGATCAGGTGTAACGTAGTTTGAATTATTTGAAACACTGTACACTGTGAATTTGCTTTGCCGTCGGAAAAACTCACAGCAGCTGGCTATAATTCAGCTGTCCATTTCTACTGTCACATAAAATGGAAGGAGCTGCATAAATTTCTGTGCCAGCTAGTTTTATTTTGGTGCCTAGCTGTGCCTGTGATGTACTACATCACTCGCAAAGAGTGTCATGTTGCTTTGTATCCAGGTACCAACTTAAAAAGCCAAACATCGATATGTTTACCATTTTTGATGTTCACAAATAACAAAGAAAGAAACACTTTTCTATCTAAAATTCTTCTTCCTACGGAATCCTACTGAAGAACTTTTAATGTTGAGTTTAATTATTGAAGGAAATTTATTTATCTAGGAACCCCCACTCGATTCTAAACACACTTAAGTCTACGGCAGAGCAATGAAAAAAAAGCATTTTTCTGACATTTGTGATGTACCTTTTGCAATTTTTCGCTTTAATGTTTTCATTTTCTTTAGAGGCAAAGGGAAATGGTTAAGCGGTAGCCCAGCGTAGAGCCTGCACCCACCATCATGTTTTTTTGGTTTACAACAGTTAAAAAAATTAGATTTTTGCGTCCTCGGTAAGGGGAAGGACTCACTCCCTGTTGGTGAATGAAGGTAGGCGCACGTTATTTTAGAGCGTAATCGGCGGTAGCTATTTTCATTGAGAGAATGAGTATAAAGTCTGTTTTTCTTTTTATAGAATATAGCACAATTTTACCAGTGAAGTTGTATGAGTCATTATCCCAAGTAGTACTGTAATATACAAAAATCCAAGAAACCCACCTGTGCACATCGAAGTTGTAAAGAAGATGCGATTACAGTATCATGGACACGGTCAAGATTAAATCTGCAACAAGAGAAAGACTATTTCGTCTATGTATAACTAACACGTGAAGGTTCCTTACCCATTTACAGGCATAGCCTAGCTTATTTTGCTTGTACAACACGGCGAATAACTAATTTCACTATTTATGTATATCGAAGCATTTATTACATATTTTCTAATGTATTATAAAGTGGCAACCGTGACAGAACGATGCGTATTGGGCAAAACTGTGAGTGCTAATATTGTTAAGGCAATAAATATGCATGTATGTTAATAATTTCTTTATGTTCCATGTGCTCTGATGACATGACGGATACAATGATGTATCACTGCAAAAATACTAACTGAAAGAAAAGGAAATAATAAATAAATTAGAAGGAAGAAGACCACAGTACTAAGAGTGGACAACTACAAGCACGATAGAGGCAAGTACCATTTCCGAGACAACGGCGAAATGCATCTAGAAAATGCATTCCTAGTAGACCCATTAGAAAATCCAGGCATCTATTTCTAAAATCCAGTTGTATATGCATTCTGTCGTGCGAGAAATAGCGCGGAAGTAAAATCCAAATAAATAAAATATTAATTTTGGCAACTGTAGGGGCGTAAAGATTTCTACTATGGATGGACAAACAAACAACAAGGAAATGTCATTTCAAAATCAAAATGCCAATATAGTAGACTTGCATTTGCAAAACGTGCCATTGTTGTATTCGACGCCCGTGAATACGGAACATTTCATTACAAGTAATAAATTGATTATTACTGTAGACGAAATTAATGACACCTCAAGGCAAAGGAATGTTTTAAATGAATATAGTACCCGTAGTACTAACGGAGATGCTGACAGGCGTAAGGCAGAAGTGACTAGGGAAGATATGCAAGCCTTATTTCGAGTCTTAACAAGAATACAAACACACATGAACTATGAAAACAGACATAAATTCAAAAATGTCGCGTTTAGAGATCAATTTGAAACAGTAAATTCAAAAATGTTCAGAAACACTACAAGCAGACTTGACTAATATGAATGCAGACGTGACCACGGCAAAGTCTGAGATCGTGAAGGTAAATACAAACATGACACACATATCAGGTGGAGTAAAAAATTTGCACACAGAACTTAATAATTTGGATACGAAGGTCACATAGCAGATTTCGCACATCTCCACGGAAGTGGACAGGAAAATCAACTAACAAGTACAAACTTGAATTTACGATATTAGTGAGAAATCAAAAGTCACAGTGAAAGAAAAACTTGAAACATTCACATGCACGTATGGACAGGAGCTATCCGAAATTAGAGAAACTCAGGATAATTTTCAGGTAATGCGGAATATTACGGTGGTTAACATAGATAACACACAAGCAGGAGTAGCGAATCTGCATTCGTTCTGTGACAACTTACCAGAAGATGTAGAGAAAATCAAAGTGGATACAGGATTACTGACTTTAGAAATAAAAGAATCAACTCAGACGATGTGCAACTGTACGAAATAGTTAAGGATAATACAAAACATGAAAACACAAGGTTCGCAGAAAAATACGTACGTGAACGGTATACTTCTGTGGAGGCTGTAAAGGAAGTAATGGGGGACCAGGAAGAAGAAATTTTAAAACGCATAGAACATGATATCAAACAGTTACAACAAAGATTAATGGATGAAATAGTTAGCTAACGAAGTAAGATAATATCATCACCGGTGGCGGTAAGCGGAGCTATAAACTGCCGTCCGCCGGTGAGAGAAATCAGTGGCGCGGGTAACAATGCCCAACCCACGCCGCCCGAGCGCGTGTCGGCGCGAGACGCGAGCAACGGGCAAAACTTTTATGAGACAAATATGTCATCACCGAAAGTAAATGCTGTTCCGTCCTGTTGGACAGCGTTGTTAATGGACGAGAGTTTAATAAAGCACCGACAGTTTCCTGTATTTTTAAATGAAACAAAGCGAACGCACCCGGTAGTTTTGTCCGAGCCTTTAACCCTTTGTCGCCTGGCGGTACTTAAAAGTACCAGTAAGTTTTGACTCTCATTATTTTCTCGTGGTGCAATTTCGTGATCTGAGAGCCTGTCGGTACGTAACAGTAACTCTGCTCTACTGTTTCATAGATGTTATTGTACAATACATAGACCTCTCTGACGGTCAGAGCTTGAAATTGTTTTTCGCTCGCTGCTGTGAAAACAGAAGATTGTGAGTGCTTGTTTCCATGGTGTTGCCTGAATTTGTGCGCAATTTATTGAAACTTCCGTTTAGTTTTCCATTGTACGTACTTACCTTCTTTGTTTTTTTATAATAGTTTGAAGCATTACGTTACAAGTGAATGAGCTAAAGTGGAAAATATAAGGCGGACTTATTAGTACCGTCAGGTTGTGCGAACACTTTATTGTAGCAACAATGCGTTACCTCTCACTAGTTGTTCTGTCCACTTTTTCTCACACAGAAATCCGTAAATACATTTGCCTGTGGAACAATTAGAACATACAGGAAAGGTTTGCCAGGGAATTTACCTAAAGAAAAATGTCTAAATCAAATCACACAGAGTCATCTTTAGACCTAACAGTATTTCAAGGGAAGGAAAATAAAGTACTGTATTTTGCGTCAAACTTGCATGGCACTGAACAGAGCGTAGTGACAAGAAAACAGAAAGATGGAACTAGTATGACTATACCATGTCCAGTTATTGTATGTGATTACAATAAAAACATGTGTAGTGTGGATCATGCCGACAGATTACGTTCAACTTATGGTCTTGACAAGCGATCAAAGAAATGGTGGCACCGTCTCTTCTGGGGAGCAATAGAAATTGCTTTTGTCAATGCTTACGTCATTTTCAGTGATCTACATAGGGCACTGCCACTGCTGGAATTCAGGCGTTCTGAGGCACAAGGGCTAATGAATGAACAGCAAGTGCCAAATCTCAAAAAGAGAAGCTCTGGTAAAGATGAAATAACTCTCCCAAAGAGAAGGAAGGATAACTTTTCTATTCCGAAGGATGTTCGTCTTGGCAACCGAGGGAACCATTTTGTAGTGTTCAGTTGTAAAAGAGGACGATGCAAAATGTGTGCGAAAAATAAAATACAGTCGAGACCACATTCACAATGTGGTACATGTAAAGTGTATTTGTGCTGCAATGAGAAAAAGAACTTTTCTACAATTTCATGAGGTATCACTAAATATGTGATATGTATATACTGTCAAAAATGTATAGCTAAGTTACTATGTATTGTGAAGTTGCTCTAGAATAAATTTATGCGAAATTAAAAAAAAAGTTCAGAAATATCATATTTCTGTTAATTAATTCTCTAATGTAAAAATATTTAATATTTATGTGGAATGAAGTACAAGTTTAAAAAATTGGAGCATTTTTCTGCGCATGTTGTGATTCTGTCCATGGAGTCTGACGGTACTTCTGAGTACCAGGAGAGAAAAAGTTGTGAAAAATAAAATAAAATTTTACAAAAAATCCTATCGTCATTTGAGGCCACAATAGCATAAATTCTGCAAAGAAAATGTTAAAAAGTAAATTTTTTCTTATGTCAGGAAACAAAGGGTTAAAGATGTACTGCCTAAGACTTGGACAGAAGCTCAAAAGATCAAATATGTGGTAGGACCAACAGAAGGTGATGCCTCTTAGTGGTCTACAGAAAAGTCGGAAATCTGCGAGACAATATGATCAGTTTGGGAATGCATTTTTGGATACTACTGGTCAACAGCTGTCCAAGAGAGATTAAGACGAGATGTATTTAACCCATTATCATATCATCCAGAATTCAGGGGGATAAGAAACTATTTTGAAACAAGACCTGCTACTGGAATAATCCGATATCTCACGTCGATTTATTGAAAATCTTAAAGAACAAGTTCCTGCAAATGCTAGGGAAGAATTAATAACCATTCCCGAATATGATCTCGAGTATTTTCTCTCATTGCTCGAATCAAAAGATCTAATTCATGAGTATGAGCAAGCCCTGCCCAGTTATCGTAACGGTAATGAACAAAACCCATATGGGAGGAACAATTACGGTAACGGCAATGGCTTTGGAAACTATAATGGTAGTTTGCGTATGAATGAGTGGCATCCTTATGCACCGCCGCGCCACAACGGAAATCCGTACAATCGGTTTACCTACCAGCCACAGGCTGATCGAAGGTACGAAAATAAATAGCAGCCCCAATGGTACGGCAATCACCGAGAAATTCGAGAGAAACTTTGAGACAATGCGACAAGGAAATGCAAATTACCAGGATCGGAATGTGGAACACAGGGATCCGAGAGAGAACCGGCAGCTCGTACAGTCAAACCGAAACCACCGGGACACAAACTGGTGAGCAGGCGAACATACGGTGAACATAGTACTAGTGACGGCAGAAAACGAAACAATACCTTTACCGCCCACAGGAAATAAAAATAATCGAGCATGACTAACGGAAGAAGGTAAAGAGCTGCCAGCGTGCCGAGTAATAATGTTAGCGACATGAACACTAATATGAACAGAAATAGGAAAGTGGAAGTAGACACTGAAACAAGCTTACACGTACAGCATATCCGTAATCTGTTTTTAAGGTATGATAAGAAAGCAGAAATGAAAGAAGATTTATTGACTGAAGAGAAAGAAACAACACGCAAGGTAAGTGAAATTAGTCAAGTAAAAATAAAGGTAAAGGTATGACACATAGATACACCAATTGTTTTGGATACTGGCGCGACAACAAGCCTGATGTCAACCTGCTTGTTTAAAGAGATGGCGCCGGAAGTAAATGTTTATACGCTACCCGTAGAGAACTGTAAGTTCGTAACGCCAATGGGAAGTGAATGTAAAGTTATAAAATTAGAGGCTAGAATACCCATAACATATTTAGTGTAATTTTGCAGTGTTCTTTCTTGTTGGTAGACAAACTTATAGTGAACTGTATACTTGATATAGAGGTGTTCAGAAGATATGGGGGAACAGATAGACATCAGCAGCGGAGAATGTATATTTCACGTAGGAGAGCATACACAGACAGTAAACACTAGACAGTAGACGGTAGACTTAATAAGACCTACAATGACAAATCAGACTAGGGAGACACCTGACATAAACGTTAAACTTATCTACCCTCAAATCTTAATAGTAAGTCAAATGGAACACGATGATGTTGGCGGGGAGATCCTCGAGGAGCAAACAATAGACATAAAATAAGTGAATCCACTGGTCTTAACGATGAACAGCGAGGTGAAATGACAAACTTTTTCGTAAACAATCCATTGTTATTAAGGGATATCAATATCAAATGCAAGTGTACCGCATGAAACCTATTGTAAATCGCCTTATGGCATTCCTTGGGCAAAGAAAGAGGCAGTACGACAAGAAATAGAGCGTATGATTAGATGGGAGGTTATTGAAACATCCCACTCGCCTTTCTGCAGTCCGATTCTCGCAGTTGGTAGAACTGACGGAACAGTGCGGTTGGTGTTAGATACGAGAGAAATAAAATCATCATTCCTATAAGAACAAGGCCAGAGAATTTAGAAGAGCAGTTATTAAAGATTCACAGCGTTAGGTACTTCACATCCCTCGATTTAAAGTATTCATACTGGCAAATTTTATTACACGAAGAGAATAGAAAGTGTACAGCTTTCATAAATGCCGGAAGGAGCTACCAGTTTAGGATGCTACCTTTCGAAATAAACTTGAGCTCTGGTGTATTTAATGAAGCATCAGACAGAGTACTGGGACCGGAACTGCTTAACCAGGTTACACTCTACGTTGATGACCATTAATTACGACCCAAACATGTAATTAGGATGTAAGTATTTTGTAAAACGTTTTTCAAAAATTTGATGAATACGATGTCACAGTTAACTTTAAGAAGTCTGAGTTCGAAAAAACCAAAATAAAATTCATAGGGCATATCATTTCACCTGTAGGAATTCCACCTGACCCCAGGAAACTAGATGCGATACTCAATTTACCAACACCCTTCACAAAGAAACAATTAAAAGGTTTTCTGGGACTGCCCTAGATTTTTAGTAAATTTCTGCCAGAAAAATTTTTGATCTGTAGTTCACTATTAGACTTACTGCGTAAAAATCACAGTTGGTTGTAGACTAACAAAAGAGAAAATGATTTTCAGCAGATTAAGCAGACATTGATTAACGCAAATATCCTTAAACACCCAGATGTGGAGTTGGGCTTCTGTTTAAGCACAGATGCTTATTATAAGGGGTCGGGGCGTGTCTGTTTCAAATAATGACAAAGGATAGTAAAGAAGAAGTCACTATAATCAGTTTCGCTAGTAGAACCCTCACGGAATGTGAAATATCTTATTCTGTAACTGAAGTATAAGCGTTTGTGGTAGTTTGGTCGTTCCGCAAATCTCAATATTACCTTTGGAGAAGACATACTAAAGTTTACTGTGATGAGCAAAATCTGTCTTTACTTCTTACGTGTAACTTGTTACATAAGAGAACAGCGAGGTGATGTATGTATGTTCAAGAGTTTGATTTTGAAATAGCGTACACAAAAGGGTAACAGAATGTTTTGGCACATGCACTATCACGGTTACCCCAAGGCCTCACCGATTTCCACGAGTAAGAAGAACAAACATCAGATTTCAGGATACTTTCAATAAATGAAGGAACCATTAAATCATATTATACGTCAAAAAGTGCAAAAACATGCAACGCTTGCAGAAAGAAAGCCCGAGATGAAGCAAGGTAATAAAAACACCAGAACACACAAACATTTAGAGTAGTATGAAATTATACATAATGGCGTATTTTTTCATAGAAGAGATCGACCAATGGATAAGTGGTGTAGTGTGCATACGTCAGGAATATGTGGACAATTTAATTCGACTCACGCACCGGACATGGTGACACTATGACGTGCTACAGTGCGCTGCCAAAATTTCTAGGTATTGTTATTTCCCTAATATGAGGCGACGTGTAGAGCAAGTTATCAGACGTTATGCGGTTTGTCAAAAGGTCAAACATCAGAACAGAACACGTCTTAACGTACTACGCCCAATTATACCAAAGCAACCAAGGGATCTTGTATCAATTGACGCCGCAGGACCTTATCCCCAAGCCCACGGCGGGGTCAAATACGTCATAGCCCTGTATGACGTTTTTAAGAAGTATCTCCAAGTATACGCAAAACAGTTCGGTCTGGACCAATTATAAGATGGATTCTGGAATACTACATACAACGCGTTGGGAAACCCCGCGCAGTACCAACTGATAAAGCATCAAATTTTGCAAGTGACCAATGGAAATCATTTTTGAACTCACAAAACATACGTCATATTTTAGTATCCAAGTTCCACCCGGAAGCAAGTCATATCGAACGATGCTTTCGTGAATTTTTTTAGGTATATTCGGACGTATATAATACAGAATCAAAAGAAATGCATAGAATACCTGGGTCCGTTTCAGCATATAGTAAATCATCTGCAGCACACATTAACAGGGTACACACTGAACCTATATTTGAAAAGGTAGAACCAGATGAATAGGCAAAACCGATTCCTGAATTGGGTTCAAATGGCTCTAAGCACTATGGGACTTAACAATTGACGTCATCAGTCCCCTAAACTTACAACTACTTAAACCTAACTAACCTGAAGACATCACACACATCCATGCCCGAGGCAGGATTCGAACCTGAAACCGTAGCAGCAGCGCGGGTCAGAACTGAAGAGCCTAAATTAGGGCTTAGCCTTAGATGATTAGATTTGATTAGATTAGTACTTCTTCCATAGATCATAAATACGACACTTCGTAATGGTGTGGAACGTATCAGGTTAATAAATGGTGTCTACACAAGATATTACATAAAACAAAATTTACATGACAATTAATATTTTCTTGGAGGGGTGGGGGGAGGGGAAATTACCCACTTACTATATTCAAAAATTCATCTAATGAGTAGAAGGAGTGGCCATTCAGAAATTGTTTTAATTTCCTTTTAAATGCTATATGGCTATCTGTCAGACTTTTGATGGCATTAGGTAAGTGACCAAAGGCTCTTATGACAGCATTATTTACCCCCTTCTGAGCCAGAGGTAGATTTAACCTTGAGTAGTGAAGATCATCCTTTCCCCTAGTGTTGTAGCCATGTACACTGCTATTACTTTTTAATTCGTTCAGATTGTTAATAACAAATTTCATAAGAATATATATATATATATATATATATATATATATATATATATTGATATTTTGTGAAGCTACAGTGAAGATCCCTAGCTCTTTAAATAAGTGTCTGCAGGATGATCTTGGATGAGCTCCAGTAATTATTCTTATTACACACTTTTGTGCAATGAACACTCTTTTACTCAGTGATGAGTTACCCCAGAATATGATGACATACGAAAGCAGAGAATGAAAATAAGCTTGATAAGCTAATTTACTGAGATGTATATCGCCAAAATTTGCAATGACCGTAATTGCATAAGTAGCAGAACTCAAACCTTTCAGCAGATCTTCAGTGCATTTTTTCCAGTTCAACCCCTCATCAATGCATACACCTAGAAATTTTTAATATTCTACCTTAGCTACCGATTTCTCATTCTGATGAGAAAGTATGACGAGCGCCAATTACATTGGAAGAGCAAGCTCAAATAAGGAAAGGAATTTGCGATAGGAAACTGAAAATCATAACAGAATTTCACATTGGACTGGAGGTGCTATTAAGAACTCATCCAAAATCATCTATGTTAAAAGCACTGGACACCAAACGGCGATTGTTATATGTTGGTCCATATACCATTGTTGACAAGCAACGTTCTGGGCCCTACTTGATACAAAATATAAAAAATGGTAAAATAGAAGTCATTTATCCACATAAAGGTTTGCGGAAACGTATTAAATGAAAATTCAAGTCTCGTTCTTTCCCTGTCTATTGTATCAGTACAATATTTAAATTTTCGGTACCCTCTCCATTTTCTACTATCCTGTTTAGCCAATAAGGAACATTCAATTATCTTTTGCGATCTAACATGCATAGAATGACATGCAACCCAGAGAATAAAAATTTTCTGTGTAATTTGATATTGTACTTTCTTAAGACATAAATACCTATAGAAGCAAACGAAACCCTTTGGTATTCCTTAAGGAAACACGCAATATGCAACAATAACTATAACAACTATACATAATACTGAGTAGTGATAAGAGTAAAAGCTGCAATACAGTGAAGTGAATACAGTGAGTGTGATGCGTGTGTGATGGAGAAATCAGAGGAAACCCATATAAACACTAACTGATGTGTGAGGACCAACAAAATAAAATACACAACGGAAGAAAATGCTGAAAGCTGCAGAGCGGCCCTTGCCTTCAAATTAACTGGCAGAAAACTACGTCCAGGTGCGTGATGAGGTATTAGTGTTCCCCGGGTTGAGCGTTGGTCGTATCAAATCTCCGGACTGGAGGTTGTACACAACACCGACTCCATGAGCCTGGAGCGACATTGCATTGGATTCCCAGGCAGTGCTGCTGCTCACGTGTCGCTTGCATCACTGCTACAGGTGCGTTAATCAATAACCCTTCTCAAAATTTCAATGACCCCAAAGCCAATAAAAAAAACACTTCTTAAAACATTGTGAAAGGACAGTTTAAGAAATTTAAATTTTTTCCCCTGTTCACACCATACAGCATAACAAATGTAAGGGCAAATAACAAACTAAAACGGTAGCTCTACATAGACGTGCATTTATGTAATATAAACGTATGTGAATGTATTTATGTGTATGAATTTGCGATGGACAAAGACATGAACCTATGTAAATATTCTTATATGCAATATAAAGGTATTAAAACTTCATTGACTTGCACCAAGTGACCACACTATGAGCCCCAATGTAAATAAGGCTACTGTATACTGTCTACCTAAATGAAGATACTTATATCCGACAGCATTTTTGATGTACCTTTTGCTTTTCTTGCTTTTATGTTATCGTTTTCTTCAGAAGCAAAGACAAAAGGTGAGGCGGTATCCCAGCGTAGAGCCTGCGCCTACCGTCATGTACCTTTGATTTTCAAGAAACATACGGTGTTTTACCAGTTCCGCGGTAAGAGGAAGGACTCGCTCTCTGTTGGTAAACGAAGGTATACGCACGTTATTTTAGAACGTAATCGGCTATAGCCATTTTGGTTGAGAGAAGGAGTAAAAAGTCTGAATTTTTAATAGAGTGTGGGATTATTTTATCAGTGAAGTTGTATGAGTCATCATCCCAAGTAGTACTGTAACATACAAAAATCTAAGAAGCCCACCTGTGTACTACAGTTATCACGAAGACCCGATTACAGTATACTGACACGGTCAAAATTTTATAGGTGGATACGGCGATCGGATGTGGTATTTTTTAACTGGTAAGCATAAATCTACAACAAGAGAAAGACTATCTCGTCTATGTGGAGTTAATATGAAAAGATTCTTTACCCATTTATAGACATAGCCCAGCTTATTGTGTTTGTCCGACATGGCGAAGTAACAAACCCCATTATTTACATATGTCTAAGGATTTGTTACATATTTTTTATTATATTATACATTGAATTTAAATGTCATGAAATAAATAATTACGGCTTGCACGTTACAATTTACAACAGCAAAAGAGTCTTCCAGATGATATTATTTAACATACCTCTTTTCTTAAGTCTTCGACATGGGTACTATATTAACCTAATTATTCAAGGTAACAGAAGGAGTTTGTTCTCATTTCCAAAAATTTATAGTACCTCCTTTACGTATCAGACATCCGATGAAATACAAATGTGTTTTCATTATGACTCTGTGTTTCTGAAGTAATATGATCCTTGTTTGGGTATCTTCAAGAAATTTAAATTTGATAAGTTTTGCCGCGTGGGATTAGCCGAGCGGTCTAGGGGGATGCAGTCATGGACTGTGCGGCTGTCCCGGCGGAGATCCCAGTCCTCCCTCGGGCATGGGTGTGTGAGTTTGTCCTTAGGATAATTTAGTTTGAGCAGTGTTGGAGGCTTGGGGACTGATGACCTTAGCAGTTAAGTCCCATTAGAAGTCACACTCATTTGAACTTTTTTTTTATAAGTTTTCTTGATTTTTCCTTACTGTCCACATATGCCACATAAAGGTCAAGAGCAAGCACGCTAACTTTCGTAGGCGATTAGGTACTAAGTTTGTTAGCAAAACACGTGAGATCTTTTCGATAGTGCCAAATTCATAAAAGGTTGTAAGGAAAACTGTGACAATACTGGTGCCTTTTGCACTATAACAATTACTTTTACCTGTCAGTGAAAAACTTACACTAAAATGTACCATGCGGTTTACTTGGCAAAACGTAAATCCAAAAAGTACATCTGTATATCCTAATTGTAGAATGCCAGGAAAACGTGTGCCGTAAAAAACTTCTGCGGTACCTACAACCTTAGCTAACAATTACAAATGAAAGCAACTGCAACGATCGTAAAATTTAAATGAAAATGAGGTGTTCCAGTCACTATATGCCATTCCTTTTTTCCGTGATTCACAAAACCATTTACATTTTAAGTGAAGGTTGACCTATTGGAGACTGATTTATCACATGGCAGTGATAGAGCAGTAAAATTTTTTGCAGTACCTGCAGTGAGGAGGGTACAACAGTTTCAAATAAACGCTGTGGAACGCAACGTCGATTTCCGTTCAAACACTGAAGAATTATTTAACGTAATGCGCATTTTATCATGGCGTACTTCACACAAGCGATTTATATATATATATATATATATATATATATATATATATATATATATATATATATTACACTAGCCCCTCTCCTCACGTTCGGTCTGTGGAATCGGTTTGTCAGTATTTGATGTGGTTTACGAAATATATCCAGCGGTATCGTTAGGTGACATACGAAAATGCACGTGAAACGTCCCCTTAGAAAAATTGTACAAAACTGTGCTTAAACTGACACACAATATTTCTGGCGCAACGCAATCTGACTTTCAGTAATCGCTACAAAAGAATGGCCCTGACTAACATTAACCTATACGTTTCACAAATCACTTACCTCACAAAAATCTTCGTTACTCGAACTACTGCAATACAGCGAGCGCCACTACTGCCAGCTAAATAAAAGATTCAAACTACTGAAGGCACTAACTACTGATAGGCATAGTTAGCAAATGAAAGATTTTGATAGAGAACAAACATTGTATTTACCTCAATAGTGTTCAAAAATGATAATATATATACAGCAGT
The DNA here is from genome assembly GCF_021461395.2 of Schistocerca americana. Classification (NCBI taxonomy): domain Eukaryota; kingdom Metazoa; phylum Arthropoda; class Insecta; order Orthoptera; family Acrididae; genus Schistocerca; species Schistocerca americana. The sequence goes on from NC_060124.1 coordinate 47,029,703, forward strand.
TCATGACATCCATTCTTAGAAATGTACTGTTTCTGATGGACACATGTCCGGATCATCCGCTCTCAAAAATGCGCCGTCTCACTTCCCCACATCCACCACTGCTGGAGGCTCACCTCCAAATGCGCAACGCTACGCGCTGTTAACAGCCGACAGCCCAACACTACAATAGCCAACAACAATGCAAACCAGCCACAGACTGCACACAACACAGCCAGTGATTTTCGTATAGAGGTGTACGTGGCGTTACCAATATAAAAACCTAAACATCCTACTTACATAACCCCCATGCTCCCTATAAATAAAATTTTACAAATCGTTTTGGGCAGTGGCCAATACAGATTTGAAAAAATTTTTCATAATTACAGTAACAAAGAAAGCAAATGCACACACTTATTGATACAATGTTGGTCAAAAGCTAAAATTTTCTCACAGTCCATAAAGACAGTCCTGATCATCCATCACAGTAAAATTGCAGTGTTTTCTTTTTTTTTTTTTTTTAAGTCTGAGCAGTAAAAGAAAATGCACACGGAAGTAGTGGATTTCCATGCAGTCTTGAACAAGTGCCGGCCGGAGTGGCCGTGCGGTTCTAGGCGCTACAGTCTGGAGCCGAGCGACCGCTACGGTCGCAGGTTCGAATCCTGCCTCGGGCATGGATGTGTGTGATGTCCTTAGGTTAGTTAGGTTTAATTAGTTCTAAGTTCTAGGCGACTGATGACCTCAGAAGTTAAGTCGCATAGTGCTCAGAGCCATTTTCTTGAACAAGTAGTGTTGTCCTTCCAACGGAAAGACAGTGCTGACTGTTGACATGCAGACAGATAATGGGCCACAGCAGAGCAAACCCACAGCAAAGTCAGTCCAAGTTCAAGAATATTGGTAGGTAGGTCATCACAGAGCAGACCCACTGTAGTCCTGGTAGAGAGTATGGTTTTGGTGGGCCACCAGAGGTGCAGACCCACTGCAGTCCTTGTAGAAATAATGTAATTGGTAGGTCATAAAAGGTGCGGACCCACTGTAGTCCTTGTAGAGACGGCCAGCAGCCATCTGTTGCGACTGTGCAGTTGCACAATCACCATCGAAGTGTCTTGCAGAGAATGTAGCAAGTCCTTAAAGCACCACTTGTGCACTCACAAAGTTTTTGGAATTGTCCTTAGAACCAGCAATGCTGTTAACCAGTCCCTTGCTGGATTATCAACACACGTGGGAGCACTAACAGTCCTCTGTTTTTTCACATATTGTGCATGTACTATGACCAACAGAAACGTGTGCAGTGAAATGTAACTTACAAGTTACTTAATTTGATGAATTGGTGTCAATTGCAATTTTATGACATAAGAATACAATAACAAAGGTACAAAATACATCATTAAAGAACATAATAGTACAGATAACATTTGTAGTAATACGGGCTTTACAAAAGTATCGAACTAACATATACATCAGTGTTACAGGAATTATGACATAAGTAAATACATAAAAGATCGGAATAACTTTTGAAACATCAACTTCACACATGAGCATTAAAACAAAACAGAATAAATAATGTCTAAACATCTTTACAAAGTAAATAACATATTATTAATGCTAATAATATTTGAGGATAACAGTATTCCTCATCATAGTGAATGTAGCTTAGGATCAGAAGAGAAAAAAATTCTATGAAACAGTACTCAGCGACAGGAAGAAAACAAATACACAAGGGTACACAAACACATAGTGGGATAACACAAAAGGAAAGGACAGGGTTTGTTTTCAGTGTAACATTTGGTACTGCAGTCCAACACAAAACTTCATTCCATAGATCATCTCTCTTATCTCGACACTTGCTCCAGCCAAAAAAAAAAAAAAAAAAAGTCCTATCCGAGCATGCTTTCTGTATTCTGTTCACATCCTCTTTCAAAAATAGTTTTTCTCCACTGTACACTACTTTTTTGGCCAAACCGTTTTCTTATAGCTTCTCAATGCATTTCTTCCAATCCATCATAGTTAGTTTCTTGTATAGTCTACCCCCTCTTAAGCTAACTTAAATCTACTGAGCTCAGATGCTAAACTAAGGGACGACGCAATGCAGCAGCATAAAACAATTAACACAAACAGCAATGATAAAGAAATGCAAATTGGCAAAGCAAGCAGTAGTAAATGTAATAACTTATATCTAAACATGATAAACCCACAAGCAGAAAAAATAGTACACTAAAGACAACAATGCTGATAAGGGAAATGTATATTCACATCGTAATGTCTATGTAATTAAAGTGGCACAACACAAAAACTTATTCTATTAAAAATTACTGCGTAGTTGAAAAGAAAATTATGTATGCAGTTACTGTTATTAACTTCTTCTTATTGTTCTTTCTATTCCAAGTGCTCGTTTTTCGAAGAATGTGGATCATAAAATTATTATTTAATAGATCTGTTGACAGAAAGTTTTCACATTAGCAAATGCATTTAATTTTATTTCATAAAACCAATGCTGTAACACAGCTGGAAAACAGATATCAAATGAAATAAGCAACTACGCAAACCAAAGCATAAAAACATCATTCAATAGCTATGTGGCATTCCATAAGTCAGTAGCTCTCAACTCTCGTAGAAAGACACTTGTCATGATCCGGCTTGCAGATTTAAGAATATTCCCCATCAATTCATAACCATTTCAGTAAGTAGCACAAAGTACGATATGTTTCCAAGTAATGAGCATGTCGTATTTGCGATGCTTTCTACAATGGAATGTCAATAGCGAGGTCAATGGTCTCCTTTTTATCCACCTAATGGCTTTTTCTCCAGGCGACTCGCACAGCTGGTCGCCCATAACGCATTATGTCAAGGTCACTCAGCTTTCTTACCGAAATACTTACGACACCAGTTTGCACTACAGTGACAGTCACATATAAAAAATTTCACAGGTCGAGAATTTGCGTTACAAATATGTGGAAACAAAATCCTATAAATACACTCCTGGAAATGGAAAAAAGAACACATTGGCACCGGTGTGTCAGACCCACCATACTTGCTCTGGACACTGCGAGAGGGCTGTACAAGTAATGATCACACGCACGGCACAGCGGACACACCAGGAACCACGGTGTTGGCCGTCGAATGGCGCTAGCTGCGCAGCATTTGTGCACCGCCGCCGTTAGTGTCAGCCAGTTTGCCGTGGCATACGGAGCTCCATCGCAGTCTTTAACATTGGTAGCATGCCGCGACAGCGTGGACGTGAGCCGTATGTGCAGTTGACGGACTTTGAGCGAGGGCGTATAGTGGGCATGCAGGAGGCCTGGTGGACGTACCGCCGAATTGCTCAACACGTGGGGCGTGAGGTCTCCACAGTACATCGATGTTGTCGCCAGTGGTCGGCGGAAGGTGCACGTGCCCGTCGACCTGGGACCGGACCGCAGCGACGCACGGATGCACACCAAGATCGTAGGATCCTATGCAGTGCCGTAGGGGACCGCGCCGCCACTTCCCAGCAAATTAGGGACACTGTTGCTCCTGGGGTATCGGCGAGGACCATTCGCAACCGTCTCCATGAAGCTGGGCTACGGTCCCACACACCGTTAGGCCGTCTTCCGCTCACGCCCCAACATCGTGCAGCCCGCCTCCACTGGTGTCACGACAGGCGTGAATGGAGGGAAGAATGGAGACGTGTCGTCTTCAACATTGAGAGTCGCTTCTGCCTTGGTGCCAATGATGGTCGTATGCGTGTTTGGCGCCGTGCAGGTGAGCGTCACAATTAGGACTGCATACGACCGAGGCACACAGGGCCAACACCCGGCATCATGGTGTGGGGAGCGATCTCCTACACTGGCCGTACACCACTGGTGATCGTCGAGGGGACACTGAATAGTGCACGGTACATCCAAACCGTCATCGAACCCATCGTTCTACCATTCCTAGACTGGCAAGGGAACTTGCTGTTCCAACAGGACAATGCACGTCCGCATGTATTCCTAGCCACCCAACGTGCTCTAGAAGGTGTAAGTCAACTACCCTGGCTGGCAAGATCTCCGGATCTGTCCCCCATTGAGCATGTTTGAGACTGGATGAAGCGTCGTGTCACGCGGTCTGCACGTCCAGCACGAACGCTGGTCCAACTGAGGCGCCAGGTGGAAATGGCATGGCAAGCCGTTCCACAGGACTACATCCAGCATCTCTACGATCGTCTCCATGGGAGAATAGCAGCCTGCATTGCTGCGAAAGGTGGATATACACTGTACTAGTGCCGACATTGTGCATGCTCTGTTGCCTGTGTCTATGTGCCTGTGGTTCTGTCAGTGTGATCATGTGATGTATCTGACCCCAGGAATGTGTCAATAAAGTTTCCCCTTCCTGGGACAATGAATTCACGGTGTTCTTATTTCAATTTCCAGGAGTGTATAACAGTGTCCAAAAAATTTTCGTCGGCGTTGTGATACATTTACGCATATACATACATTTCATAACTCTTAAAGTACGATTCTTGGTTTCCAACATCCGTTTTTACAAATGAGAGTCCCTAACCACTACTCATTATGCTTTACCTTATTACACATATAGATATTCGTAGACACTTCTTCAATGTTTCATCGTAATAAATATGTACCGTAATCAAATTCCTCATATAGCATCAGCTTTTTGATCATAAACATACCTCAACAGCATAATACACATCGTCGTCGTAATAATAACCTCATAACACCTCAGTCAAATCTCAAAAACGTCGTAGCTTTCTGCAATAATGTCAAAACCTAAAAACAATTCTCTGCTCATTTCAATAGTGTCATCTACCTCAAACGTACTTTAAAAATCATTATCCCATACCAAATACATCATTCAAAGCTCTCATAGCAACACAATGGATCCAATAAATTATGAACAGTTCACAAAGTACAGACAAAATACAATTTCGTAACTGTGAAGTTATCCAACGGTGTAATTACGTAAACATCTGTCACTGATGTAGTAAAATAAATGTTTGTCTCTCTCAGTTAAATGATCAGATAGCTGTGTAATTTATGTGTTAGAGAAATATGGTACCAATGTGTAAATTTGTATAAGGAAATACCATATTAGCTAGGGCGCCTTGTGCTTGCCAAACACATGGTACACAAAGTAGGCGTGTACCCCCATGAGGATTAATGCAGTTATACCCTCAGGTGTTACAGATTACAGCAATGGAACGAAATGTATCACGGAAAACTGTCTTTGTAATTAAAAAATCTTGAAAAATAAATGGTTTAAGTACAAAATTAATCACTCAAATGCGTTTACTGTAGCGATAAATATGCGTCTTGCTGTAAGATAATTCTGTGGAACTATCGTAGTTATCGTTCTCTGTAAGCAAAGTTCTGCTGGAGTCAATGTGCTTACCTCATCATAAACGAAAGCGAAATGTTTTGCGTATAGATATCGTAGTTATTACGTACCTTACCATGATCAAGAAAGTACTATAATGCAACGTATTGTTGTGCTACGAAAAAGACTGTCTCATTGTAGCTATACCACAAAAGTTACTACTAAAACATGTTTTACTTTCCAGAATAATACAGAAAAACTGTGCAGATATAAAACAGATACAACGCAAAAGCAATAACATAAATTGTGTCACTCATTAGCAGCGTCGTAATTTAATCGTGTAGCTGTCAAATAAACTAAGCACTGTGTCATCTGATATCTCTCAGATAGTACTTTAAATCCAGAATGTATTTTCAAGTAAACCAAAATGTTGCATTAAAATCTCATTAGCAATACCGGTACATGTTCTAAGTATGTGAGCCTTATGGTCATTAAGTAATCGTGCCACTAACAAGCAAGAATATACACACACAATAACACTGTGTCGTCTGTTCACTATAACAATGCATTCATAACTACTGACTAAATATGTTCCCTAGGTTCTAGACTGGATAGTTAATTTTAAAACATAGTTGCATGTTAACAGTTTCTAAGTGTGACAAAGAGTACTAGTAACGTGAAGTGAAAAGTTTTATAGTAAAGACTAAATTAAAAAAAAAACAGATTATCTCTCAATAAATGGTTTTCATGTGAAATGTGTTGCAATCCTTTACTCTTCCTAGTACGCAGAGTTTCAACTTCAACGCAATTATCATGTGGTATACGTCGGTAACGAATACCGGAATTTTTCTCAAGGTTAGCGTCTATGTTATTTTTCTCTGAGCCAGCCGGCGCACGTGGCTGCCTGCGATGCGAGTCATTGTCTGCTGTCTCTTTGTTGGCGCGCATCGTTATTGGCATTAGGAGACCTAACTTCCCAAATTCACCTTGTCGAGAGTGCCCTGATCGAGTTTGATTCCCGCCAGTTCTGATGAAATTCAGTTCTGTCGTTAGGATTATATCGTCTGTCGTCATGTCGGTAGATTCCATAGTTTCTTTCTTGCCGGTCACGTGGTGGGGAATTTCTTCCTGAATCGTAACTGCGCGCTGAACTGTTGCCTCTGAAGTTATTCTCTCTCCCTATAATAATTGTTTTTGTTCCCATATTGTCTGTTTCTATGGTTATCTCTGTCATATTCATTACTATGGAAATGCGATCTTTCTCTGTAACTATTATTACTCTGCCAGTGGTTAACATATGGGTGGTGTCTGTTGTGGTCACGATTTGCGTTGTAAAAGTAGCCTTGTCGTGTCCAGTTATTATTTCTGTCATCACGGAATTGTGACAGATGTGACCTGTAATTGTTGTGCTCCTGTTTTCGCGTTCCGCGATTGTCGGTGTCAGTTTCCAATTCTTGTAACAGTCCCTGAAAAGCTTCAAGGTCGTCTTTGCAACGTCCTGCCAAAATAATATGTTGTTAATGTTCAGGTAATTTGATTAAGCAAATGCGGATGAGTTCTGAGGGGCTGTATGGGTTTTGACAGGTACTGATTCTTGTGCAACATGTCTTCAAAATATTTCACAATACTGGAAAATTCAGATTGTTCGAAATGTTCCATCATTATGATGCTATGTTTTACTCGGTCTTGTGTAGCTTGAGACCAATATGCTGAGAGGAAGGCATGATAAAATTCTCTTTCACTGTGGCAATCGTGGATGACCGATCGCATTCTTACAGCTGGTTCATTCTCTAAATAACCACACCTAAATTCTAATCTGTGCTCTAATGACCAGTTGGGGGGGGGGGGGGGGGAACAATGAGAGAATTGATGAAGCCACGCTTGTGGATGAATGTCGTTGCCAGAATTCTTAAATGTTTTGAATTTGCGTGTAGTAATGAACAGCTTATAGTCAAAATCATCATGTCGGCGAGTCGCATGTCGGTCATTATTACGTCGTTTCGGCGGTTCCATTTCAAAATTCGGTGCACCTTGCCAATTTCTTTCATAATTTCCGAAATGCGCTGTGTTATTATTTAGTGGCTGTTCCGTATTTCTATGTCCCTCTTCACAAATTGGAGCGCGAGTGTCCTCTAAAATATGTAATTCTTGAATTACCTGTGTCAACTGATCTTGTACTTCCCGGATTTCTCTCTGGTGTTGCATATTAATTTGATTCTGATTTTGTTTGAACTTTCTAATTTGTTCGCACTCTTCTGTGTCATTAAAGACTACCAGTTTTGTGTCATTCAGATTATCATCTACCTTCGTAGATAAATTATTTAGCTGATCCGGAAGTTCAACTACTTTCTCTGATAATGAACTAATTTCCTCCATGGGGCTTTCTGAACCAATTTTCGGAGTATCTACTGTGTTCTTTATGTTTTCCTGAGTTTTTGCAAGTTGCGTAACCGAATCGGTAGATGCAACTGAGTCAATTTTAGCTTGTAAGGTGTCGTGATTTTCATGAACAATAGTTTGCAGTTCCTTTATGGCTGCTTCGTTATTCTGTAATGCATTTTCATGATGCGAAAAAATAGGTGGGAAATGCTCACAAATTTGTGTTTTTATGTCATTGCAGACTTTTTGACATTTGGCTTCGATTTTACGTAACTCAGTAGTTAAATCTTGACGTGTTTGTTGATGTGTGGTGCCTAACTTCCGAAGATTTTGTTACATTGTGTCTAACTTTTGAAGCTTTTGCTGTGTTTGTCTCTGATTTTGTTCCATTGTGTCTAACTTTTGAAGCTTTTTCTGTGTTTGTCTCTGATTTTGTTCCAGTGTGTCTAACTTTTGAAGATTTTGTTGCATTGTGTCTAACTTTTGCTGTGTTTGTCTCTGATTTTGTTTCATTTGCTGCATTAATTGGAATAATAATGTATTAGTGTCTGGAATCTGTTCCTCTATGCTTTTCGGCAGTGCATTAGCACCGGCATCATTCACATTTTGACGAACAGAAAATGTGTCTTGACTTATTTGAGAAAACGATGAGGACCCAAAACCTGAGTCTACAGTATTTGCAATATTGTGTTCTGTCATTTCGGATTCCTGAGGCGAGCTGTGGCCGACCGATCGATCGATAATGCTTCCCTGTTCACTACTTGTTTCACTTTCTATACCATTATTTGCCTCCCGCTCCATTTCACTATGCACAATTACCAAATGACCACTTTGAATGTCTGTTAATTGATGATAAGCTACGCTCTTCATCGCTATTATTTCTCAGTTTACTTTGGAACCTAGTATTACGTTTTTCACACGCCATTATTGTCACAATATTTCACACGACAACACAGAAAAGCACAATTTGAAGAGCAAAATAAGAAAACAAATTAACATAGCACTGAAAATAATATCTAGTTAACTGCAAGCGCAGCTGCGAAATACTTGGTGCAAATCTACATGCATGCCACAAGTGTTTTACTGTACAACAATGAAAAACTACAACTACAAAGGAAATTACGCGCTAGCAATAAACATTAGCTACACTAATTACACAAACTACAAGAAAAAATCAGAAGATTCCAGTGAGATATCCTCGGCCAAGGGTCGACATATGAAACGTCCTCTTAGAAAAATTGTACAAGACTGTGCTTAAACTGACACACAATATTTCTGGCGCAACGCAATCTGACTCTCAGTAATCGCTACAAAAGAATGGCCCTGACTAACATTAACCCTTACGTTTCACAAATCACTTACCTCACAAAAATCTTCGTTACTCGAACTACTGCAATACAGCGAGCGCCACTACTGCCAGCTAAATAAACGATTCAAACTATTGGAGGCACTAACTACTGATAGGCATAGTTAGCAAATGAAAGATTTTGATAGAGAACAAACAATATATTTACCTCAATAGTGTTCAAAAATGATAATATATATACAGCAGATCATGACATCCATTCTTACAAATGTACTGTTTCTGATGGACACATGTCCAGATCATCCGCTCTCAAAAATGCGCCGTCTCACTTCCCCACATCCACCACTGCTCGCGGATCACCTCCAACTGCGCAACGCTACGCGCTGTTAACAGCCAACAGCCCAACACTACAATAGCCAACAACAATGCAAACCAGCCACAGACTGCACGCAGCACAGCCAGTGATTTTCATATAGAGCGCTACTTGGCGTTACCAACATAAAAACCTAAAAAGCCTACTTACACACGGAAGTATGTTTTTTAACACAAACCTACGTTTTTTTAAATGGAACCCCGTTAGTTTTGTTAGAACATCTGAACATATAAACAAATACGTAATCAGTGCCGTTTGTTGCATTGTAAAATGTTAATTACATCCGGAGACATTGTAACCTTAACTTGACGCTTAAGTACCACTCCTCCGCTGTTCGATCGTGTGTATCGGAGAGCACTGCAACATACATCGCGTTTCTACAGAATGATCTGCCAACGTTGCTCGAAAATGTCCCACTGGAAACGCGTCGATGTATGTGGTATCAGCATGATGGCGCACCTGCACATTCCGCAATTAACACTAGGCTGACCCTTGACAGGATGTTCGACGGGCGTTTCATAGGACGTGGAGGACGCATAAATTGGCCAGCCCGTTCTCCTGATCTTACACCTCTGGACCTCTTTCTGTGGGGTACGTTAACGGAGAATATGTACCGTGATGTGCCTACAACTCCAAAGGATATGAAACAACGTATTGTGGCAGCCTGCGGCGACATTACACCAGATGTACTGCGGCGTGTACGACATCCTTTACGCCAGAGATTGCAATTGTGTGCAGCAAATGATGGCCACCACATTCAACATCTATTGGCCTGACATGTCGGGACACACTCTATTCCACTCCGTAATTGAAAACGGAAACCACGTGTGTAAGTGTACCTCACCCCACATGTTAATGTACAAGTGCGTCAGTGAAATAGTCCAATAAAAAGGTGTTAGCATGTGGACGTAATGTGCTGTTCCAGTCTCTTCTGTACCTAAGGTCCATCACCGTTCCCTTTGGATTCCTACGTAATTCGATGCTCTCCGATGCACACGATCGAACAGCGGAGAAGTGGTACTCAAGCAACAACTTTAGGTTACAATATCTCCGGATGTAATTAACATTTTACAATGCAACAAACGGCACTGATTACGTATTTGTTTATATGTTCAGATGTGCTAACAAAACTAACGGGGTTCCATTTAAAGAAACGTAGGTTTGTGTTAAAAAACATACTTCCGTGCATTTTTGTATGGTTTGTATTAAACGATTACACTCGCCCCTCTCCTCACGTTCGGTCAGTGGAATCGGTTCGTCAGTATTTGATGTGGTTTACGAAATATATACAGCGGTAACGTAAGGTGACTCACCCTGTGTATATAAGCTACTGAAAGCATTAATAATTTTTACCATATGATATCTTCGTGCACATCGTGGCTGAAGCAATTATTTACAACACTTACAGGTATGTTATAAATTTTCCAAGGTCTTAAAATATCTCCAGCCACAAAGGCAACGTACGCAGCTACTCTAAAGTCTTTGAAGAGGAGACGGGCAAATAACCTTTAAATTCACTTTGATCACGGAGCGGAAGGAAAGTGAAAAATAGCAGGCAGCTTGCGCGAATAAGGGAAGTGTGATACTACAAGCAGGTACCACGCGAGGCGAAAAGATGTGGTTGTTCATGGTAACCAAGTCACTGTGTGGGTACTGCTGGTAACCATTTGAGCAAAGCTATTTAAAATTGCAGAACCTAATATTTCAGAGGGTTCAAAATACAGAAATTATGCTTCCGGCAAGTTATAGTAAACAATAGAAGAAAGATTTATTATATGCCTAATATTAATAACATTTTTCATGTACCAGAACTGCGAACATAACGGGAATTATTCAGTCTCAATGTTTAGTTGTCTAAAGTTAAAGCCATATTTAGCTAGGACTGTGCGTTTTGTCAAAATTTATTATTATCTACGATGTCATGTTATAGTGGTACCACGAAGTTTAGAATAAATCCAGCTCTCATAATCTTGAGAAACAAAGCGCATCACTTGTCCGAATCAGTAGCGATGTACCAAAAAACTATTACAATAGTTGCAGTCCGGGGGAAATCATTCTTTTAACTAGTTCATGTCTGTAGTGGAAGTTAATTGGAACTTTTTTTAACACGATTTCAGCAACGGAAGGGAAAATTTGATAATAGAAAGCTATGTTTATACACTCATGCTCATAAATTAAGGATAACTGCAGAATGTGGTGCCACACAACGTGGCACTACACAAAACGGGCGCTAATAGCATAGGCAGATAGGGAACACACACGACACAGATCTGTAAGTCAACGGTACTGGTGATAAGTTGAGAAAACCATCCCGAAGCACATGTGTCACAAAACGCCACTGTTTCCTGCGCAAGTACTTCGACATCGATATGGGATATGATCACCATGCACACGTACCAGGCCATGCAACGGCTTGGCATACTCTGGATCAGGTGGTCGAGCAGTTGCTGGGGTATAGCCTCCCATTCTTGCACCAGTTCCTGTCGGAGCTCCTAAAGAGTCATAGGGGTTTGAAGACGTGCAACGATATGTCGACCGAGAGCATCCCAGATGTGGTTTAGGTCTGGAGAAGAGGCAGGCCACTCCATTCGCCCGATATCTTCTGTTCCTAGGTACTCGTACACTGTGGCAGCTCTGTGGGGCCGTGCGTTATCATCCATCAGAAAGAAGGTGGGACCCACTGCGCCCCTGAAAAGGCTAACATACTGACCTGTCACAGTTCGTCCGTCAAAGGCATGCAGGTGTGTACGTGCACCCCACACCATCAAACCACGACCTCCATACAGGTTACTTTCAAAGACATTAAGGGGTAGGTGTCTGGTTCGTGGTTCATGACAGATGAAAATCCGGTGAGAATCACTGTTCAGACTTTACCTGGACTTGGCCGTGAACATAACCAGGGACTACTGTTCCAATGACCATGTTCTGTGTTCTTGGCACCAGGATTTACGGGCTCTCCTGTGACCAGGGGTCAGTGGAATGGACCTTGCAAGACTCTGGGCGAATAAATCATGTCTGTTCAGTGGTCTGTAGACTGTGTGTCTGGAGACAACTGTTCAGTGGCTGCGGTAAGGTCCCGAGCAAAGCTACCTGCAGTACTCCGTGGCCATCTGCGGGCACTGATGGTGAGATATCGGTCTTCTTGTGTTGTTGTACACTGTGGACGTCCCGTACTGTAGCCCCTGGACACGTTTCCTGTCTGCTGGATTCGTTGCAATAATCTTGAGATCACACTTTGTGGCACACCGAGGGCCCGTGCTATGACCTGCAGTTTGACCAGCCTCCAGTCGCCCTAGTATTCTACCTCTCATAACGTCATCAACATGTGTTCATTGAGCCATTTTCAACACACAGTCACCATTAGCACATCTGAAAACTTCTGCACACTTACTCGCTGCACCGTACTCTGACATGCACCAACACACCTATGCGTACATGGACTGCTGCCAGCACCACTGTGTGACGACCGCAGGTCAAATGCACTGCATGGTCATACCGCAAGATGATTTAAACCCGCAAACCACCTACTAGAGTGTTGTTTCACCATGTATTAGCATTATCCTTAATTTATGAACATGAGTGTATTTACAGTTCATCTCAGTGACTGAGAAATGCAGAAAAGTATGCTGGCGTAGAATACATCATGCGTCGGTACAGAGAGACGAGGATAAACCCGCGATTAGGTGCAGAAATCAGTGTCGTACCTAGCGCACTTACCTGACATCTCTGGGAAATATTTAAAAGGAAAGTTTAACTAGCCTTGTTACCGTACATTTATTTATCCAAAGGCCTCAAACAGACTTACAAAATTGAACACTTCCATAGAGGTGCGCCGTAAATGAGAGAAAAGCGTTAGCCATTTTGCCACCTTCTCGCTTACTATCACTTCAAACAATTTTAATTATTTGTCAGATGCAGTTGATTATTTTTGCCGAGTTACACTTCGAACAATTTGCTAAATTTTATGTACACATTTTTAGAGTTTCATTGGTGTTAAGTTTTGATCTAAGTTAGAAAGCAACTTGGCGTTGGATCACTGTTCCTCATGTGGAACTGTGAGCCAGGTACTACAGTATTTCTCAGCATAATTTATACGGGAAGGATATTCCATACCACAAACATTATTCCTCGGTAGTCCTAGAGAAAGAATCAGATCATTAAAAATGGGGGAAAAACAGAAATACCTGTTAGTGACCACGTTCTGCAGCTGAAGTTGACAGCTGAATTTCCACAATTTGTGGAACAAGTTTGGTGGTAAAATCGAAAATCATTTGTAAGAGAGTAATAATTGGCTCTCAGTACAACGATGAGGATGTAGTCCAGTTCGCGCCACAGATACACAACAGATTAATGATTTTCTGTATCCAGGCAATGACGACACGGACAATATCGACACGAAAAGTTAATAACGATGAAAACTGGTGTGGCGTGTCCTTGGTGAAATACTCTTTTAACGTAAGGGAATCGTAATAGAGTGATACGAGGCTTCTGATCTACATAGTGACATAGGGTCTTCTAATAGAAGAATCATTACAACATACGAAGTATTGCTCGGACAGGGCTGGTTAACGAATCGAGGAAGTTGTTTACTGCATTCCAAGGAACAAGAAGAGGCAGGGACAACGATCTAACGGAAAGTGGGTAGGTGATGTTAGGAAAAATACAGGAACAAAATGTAAGTCTATAGATGCAGAGAGCAGTGCTTCAAATTCTCTTCAGGAGGCCTTCGATTGTGGCTGTAAAATGGCTATTGATGCTGATGATGACTATTATGATGGTGAAGATGCATTACAGAAGAAGCGTGAAGTCGACTGATAGATGAAGGTCTTAAGCGTTACGCTGCAGGTAACACAAATTCGGAAAACATACGACGTATTCATGTTCATATTCAATACTGTTGGTAATTTTCTAATAAATTGCAATGTAGGAATCAGAGTAAACAGGAAGATACTGAACACTTAACATCACAGATTTCTAAATGAGACTCAAACAGGCGGTTCTTTTAGTCACACACAAGCGACGAATAGAACAGTCCACGTCTTTTCCAACGATCTTTAAGACTGCTGCACAACAATCCCAATTGCATCAGGACTAATTCTGTTAACAATTAATAGTTTTAATTGGTAGACATGTATCACTAGCTTGGTGTCAGACAAAATGCTGAATTTTTTTTTGAATCATTTGTCTTCTGAGGAAGTATTTTAGAGCTAGATCAGAAATGTAAGGATTATGGTATGAAGATTAGCATCTCCAAAACGAAAGTAATTTCAGTGGGAAAGAAATATAAACGGATTGAGTGCCAAATATGAGGAACAAAGTTAGAACAGGTGGACGGTTTCAAGTACTTAGGATGCATATTCTCACAGGATGGCAACATAGTGAAAGAACTGGATGCGAGATGTAGCAAAGCTAATGCAGTGAGCGCTCAGCTACGATCTACTCTCTTCTGCAAGAAGGAAGTCAGTACCAAAACTAAGTTATCTGTGCACCGTTCAATCTTTCGACCAACTTTGTTGTATGGGAGCGAAAGCTGGGTGGATTCAGGTTACCTTATCAATAAGGTTGAGGTTACGGATATGAAAGTAGCTAGGATGATTGCGGGTACTAGTAGATGGAAATAATGGCAGGAGGGTGTCCACAATGAGGAAATCAAAGAAAAACTGGGAATGAACTCTATAGATGTAGCAGTCAGGGCGAACAGGCTTAGATGGTGGGGTCATGTTACACGCATGGGAGAAGCAAGGTTACCCAAGAGACTCATGGGCTCAGCAGTAGAGGATGGGAGGAGTCGGGGCAGACTAAGGAGAAGGTACCTGGATTCGGTTAAGAATGATTTTGAAGTAATAGGTTTAACATCAGAAGAGGCACCAATGTTAGCACTGAATAGGGGAGCACGGAGGAATTTTATAAGGGGGCTATGCTCCAGACTGAACGCCGAAAGGCATAATCAGTCTTAAATGATGATGATGAGTCTTCTGACTGGTTTGATGATGCCCGCCACGAATTTCTCTCTTGTACCAATCTCTTCATTCAGAGTAGCACTAGCCACCTACGTCCGCATTTATCAGCTGGATGTTTTCCTATCTCTGTCTTCCTCTACAATTTTTGCCTTCTACAGCTCCCTCTAGTACCATGGAAGCCATTCCCTGATTTCTTAACAGATATCCTATCATACTGCCTTTTCTACTTCTCCGTGTTTTCCGCATATTTATTTCCTCTCCGCTTTTGTGCAGAACCTGATCATACCTTACCGTATCAGTCCACCTAATATTCAACATTCGTCTGTAGCACCACATCTTAAATGCTACGAATCTCTTCTGTTCCGCTTTTCCCACAGTCAATGTTTCACTACCATACAGTGCTGTGCTTCAAACGTATATTCACAGAAAACTCTTCCTCAAATTAAGGCTTATGTTTGATACTCGTAGACTCGTAGAGTCGTAGTCTGCTTTTGATGTCCTTCTTGCTCCGTCCGTCATTGGTTATTTTGCTACCTAGATAGCAGAATTCCTTAACTTCATCTACTTCGTGACCATCAATCCTCGCTGTTCTCATTTCTGCTACTTCTCACTACTTTTGAATTTCTTCGATTTACTCTCAATCGGTGTTGTGCACTAATTAGACCCTCCATTCCATTCAGCAGATCACATAATTCTCCTTCACTTTCACTCAAGATTCCCTTTCACCTTGAATTTTAATTCCACTCCTGAACATTTCTTTTATTTTCATCATTGCTTCTTCGATATACAGATTGAACAGTAGGGGCGAAAGACTGCTCCCTTTCTTACACACTTTTTAATGCCAACGTTTCGTTCTTGGTCGTCCACTCTCATTATTCCCTCTTGGTTCTTATACACATTGTATATTATCCGTCACTTCCTACAGCTTACCCCTATCTTTCTCAGAATTTCGAACATCTTGCAACGTTTTACATTATCGAACGCTTTTCTCAGGTCGACAGATCCTATGAACGTGTCTAACTTTGTCTTTAGTCTTGCTTGCATTACCAACCGCAACGTCAGAATAGCCTCTGTCGTGCTGTTACCTTTCCTAAAGCCAAACTGATCGCCATCTACACATTCTCAATTATCTCTTCCATTCTTCTGTATATTATTCTTATCAGAGACTTGGATACTTGAGCTTTTAAGGTCAATGTACGATAATTCTCGCTCTTGTCGGTTCTTGCACTCCTCGGAATTGTGTGGATAATATTTTCCCGAAAGTCAGACGATATATTGCCAGACTGATACGCTCTGGACACCAACGTGAGTAGTCGTTTGTTACAACTTCCCCTAATGATTTTAGAAATTCTAATGGAATGTTATCGGAAAGTTCTGCCATATTTGATCTTAAGTCTTCGAAAGCCCTATCAAATTCTAATTCTATTACTGGATCTCTATTTCTTCTAAATCGACTCCTGTTCCTTCTTCTATCACATAAGACAAATCTTCCCCCTCGTAGACTTCAATGTACTCTTTCCACCTATCTGCTATCTCTTCTACATTTAATAGTGGAATTTCTGTTGCACTTTTAATGTTACCACCCTTGCTTTTAATTTCAGCGAAGGTTGTTTTGACTTTCCTTTATGCTGAGTCAGTCTTTCCGACTATCATTTCTTTTCCGATTTTTTCTCATTTTTCACGCAGCCATTTCGTCTTAGTTTCCTTGAACTTCTATTTATTTCATTTCTCAGCGACTTTTATTTCTGTCTTCGTGAATTTCCCTGAACATTTTCGTATTTTCTTCTTTCATCGCTCAGCTGAAGTATTTGTTCTGTTACACCCTGTTTCTTTGCAGTTACCTTCTTTGTACCTATGTTTTTTCTCCAGCTTGTGAGAATGCCCTTTATAGAGATGTCCATTCCTCTTCAAGTGTGTTGCCTACTCTTTATTGCTTTACCTACATCCTTAGAGAACTTCAAGTGTGTTCTGTCTTTCCTTGGTACTTTCATATCCCACCGCTTTGCTTGTTGAGTCTTCCTGATTAATCTCTTAAACTTCAGCTTGTTCTTCTCACTGCTACATTGTGATCTGAGTCGATATCTACTCTCCTGTAGCCTTTTCTTCTTTTCTTTCCCCTATAACTGCTTCCAGTACCCCACGCCTATTAGATTTTTGTCTCGCTTCATGTACTGTATTACCCATTCAATATCCTCGTACATCTACTTTCTATATCTCCTCATCTTCAGCTTAAAACGCCAGCTTGTGTACCTGAACTACTCTTGTTGATGTTGGTTTGCTGTCGATTCTGAACAACCCTATGTCTGAACTGCCGTTATCTGAGATATTATCCTATACTTATCTGACCACAGATCCTTGATTTGCTTCCATTTCACTTCACTGAGCTGTACTATATGTAGATTGATCCTTCGCATTTCCGTTTTCAGATTTTCTAGCTTTCCTACCACGTTCAACCTTCTGACATTCCGCTCCCCGACTCGTAGGACGTTACCCTTTCTTTGACTATTCAGTCTCATTGCCACCTCCCCATTGGCGGTCCCCCCTGAGATCCGAATGAGCGTCTATTCCAGAATCTTTTGCCGATGGAGAGATCAACAAAACACTTGATCAGACACATGCCACACGTCGTGTGGATACACTTTTTTTGTCTTTAATGCAGTGGTTTCCATTGCCTTCTGCATCCTTATGTCTCTGATCGTTGCTGATTCTTCTGCCTCTGGCAGTTTCCTACCCCATGGGCAACTCTGTCCGCTCCTCCGCCCTCTTGGACGAGGTCATTGGCAGAATGCAGTTGACTTCTTATTGCGGAAGTCTTTGGCTGCCAAAGTTAATTTTTAATCAAAATTTAGGCGTTGACGGTTTCGAACCCGGGACCGAGGACGTGGTGATTATGAATCAATGTCGCTACCCTTAAACCTAGGGTGTAGGGCTAACCGTAGAGGTAGGGGTAGTGATTAGAATATTTTTTCTTGAAACTGCTTATTTCTGAACCATTCTGCTGTCTCGTCCAAATACGACACAGCCATAAAAAAAGCACCACAGGCGCAAAGACACAGGCTGGTGCCAGTGTCATAGAGACTCGCCACTCACGCGATTTCCGTCAGCGTCACGGGCGGCGCTGAACATGAAGATAGCGACTTCGCCCTGGCGAACTGCTGGTCGAGTACAATCCGCCAATGGCCGGACGACAACCGACAGAAGCTTACATGGAAGACAGAAGAGCAGCTCTCGTCCACCTGGTTATAGACCGTCGTCCAGTTCTAACTTAGGGAGCGTCGTTTAGTGAATTCTTAGAAGTGAACAAACGGTTGCTCTAAATTACATTTGCTATACACTGTGAAATTTACCTACTATTATTTGCACATAGCCGTAGAGATATATTTTTGTGTTATATTACATGCAGTGCTGCAGAATTGATTATTCAGGTCACAAAAATAAGTAAACCTTTTTAACTCATTTTTGTGGCTTTGTTACTTGTTTCTTGGAGTGCTGTACAACCTTCATTCTCCTACCCAGTTACCCGACCCTGGGGAATAGCTCATGTAATAGTGTCTTGGAAAAATTCTCTTTGTGGTGTACTGCACCAGAAGCTGATTCACGAACTCACAAACTAGGCTTGCCGCAACAATAGTGTTAATAACAACAGTGGCAACTCGGCCTCCCCAGCAGTAGCGACGAGGCCTTTACAAAACTGGCGATGAGGGTTTATGAAACACTCATATTAACAAAGTAACCAGAACTTTACTGAAATAGTACAAACTGTGATGCAAACTTATTCTCACTTCACATTGAAAGAGATGCAGGCTTTCCAGGAGGCGAAAAAGTTTCCAATAATTAATTGTGTAGCGAAAATGGGCAAACACTTATAATTACCGGAAAGTAGTACGAAGAAGATCGAATGTTTGTGACTAATGCTGATCCATGTACGCAGAAGTCAGTGTTTGAGATAAGGTGTGTATTCGAGCTCAAAAAAGGCAGATGGAGAAATTGGCAAATCGATCGGCATTTATATAGGAGCGATGCGATGTCACCGTTCAACGATGTTGGCAGGAAAGGATGAAGCACGGCAGAACTCATCGTCAAGAAGGAAGTGGTCAACGTAGAGAGAAGACAGAATGTGAGATTCGAGCAGTAGTTAGAGAGGCAATTAGAGCCACGGATTCACCATTATCACCGACCGGACATGTAACTAGCGCTTGAGTTATGACAAGGAACATTAATAGGCGGCTCACGGAAAGAGGGCGAGCTCACGGCACCTCTTGCGCCAACTGTCACTGACCCCTGTACACCAAAAAGCCCGCTTGCAGTCGTGTCGGGCACGTTCGGCCTGTAAATTCATTCATTGGGGCAGAATTGTCTTCGGTTATGAGTCTCTCTTCGAAACGAGCCCCAATGACTAACGAAGACGTGTCCAAAGACTATCCGTGCAGCGATGGAATATCATCCTGACTGTCGCCGTCCTTACAGCTCGACTTCCAGAAGTGGCGTATGGGGGTGCCATTTCATTTCCTGTCAAGACCCCTTTCGTTGTCATCCGCGACACTCTTGCAGCACAGTGGTAGGTGGACTATATTCTACGCCCTGTATTTTGTTGTCCTACATGGTAAGCCACTCTGGGCTTACATTTCAGAAAGGCAATGCTCGCCGGCACACAGCGAGAGCTTAGGCTAGTTGCGTTCGTGCTTAATAAACCCTTCGTTGGCCAGAAATGTCGCCGATCTCTCCACAACTGAAAACGTTGGGAGCATTATGGACAGGGCCCTTCAACCAACTCGAGATTTTGACACTCCAAAGAGCCAGTTGGTCAGAATTTGGCACTATATCCCTGGGTCGATAAATAGCAAGCCGAGCATCTGCTTGCATCAGGACCAGATGTGGACGAAATCGATATTGGCATGTTCATTTTGTGAGGTTCTTTCTCTTGAATAAATCACGATATTCTTCTGAAATTTTGAAGATTTGCTTGTCTGTACAAGTACATCACACCTACCGACTTCCTTCCCATTCGAATAATTCCTTTGTAGTGTTCCGTTTCTTTTATTTTCGCCGAACATAGCCTACGTAGAAAATATGTTCCATGTTAATACACTTATTTATACATTACCCAAACAGTAAAATTCTTTTTACTGCTTCATTAGATTTCTAGCTACGAGTATATTCTGGCCATTCACGTCAAATATATTTTTAATTTAAGAAACTGCATTTACTTCTACTTATTTATGTGGTTCTTTATAAAATTTGTCTTCGTCCTTAACGCCAAATGTGTTCATTATAAATACTAATAAGAGTACGTAATTATCAACAAACTAAGTCCTGATACTTTTGGAATCATTCGAAGCATTAATCTGCGTGCAGTGCACTAATCTATTGTTCGTTTCTATACGAACTGCTCAGGTAGGATTTGTTGGGCCATGAAGATATGCAGACGGATAACCTGTTGGAAGATAGACCGACCTGGGTCTACCTTATAGACTGGACGCTACGAACTGAGTAGATGCCTCCAGCACAACAAGAGCAATATTTTAACAGGATTTTTTCAGGGGCTCTGTTTCTGTAAGGCGGTACTGATATCACTTGACGTGTCTTCCTTGTCCAGTCAGCTCCTCTGACGCGCTGCTTGCAGATGAAACGTATCTCAGCTACATCTTTTCAGGTCCTGTAGCTGACAGCCAGCCTACTAAATAGAATTACATTTGACTTAAGCTTCCTTGCTGTGTTATCATCACAATGACGGCATGCCTCTCTCCCTGTTATGTAGTTCTTCTGCACTGGTGCCTTGGACACCCTCTCTTATATCAGGGGCTGTTCATTTTTGGAACACAACCTACGACCAGCTTAGAGACAGAAGTGATGACACTTTCTGCAGGACCTGACCATCATTTTGCAGGACAATGCTCAAGCACTTACAGTGCAAGCTGTTACTAATTTGTTTGACTGATGGGTCTGCTAAGTCCTGTACCACCTACGGCACTCACCTGGCTTAAGCCCTCGTGAGTTCAACTAGGTTTCTAAACCCAAGGAAACACTCTACGGCATTCGCTTCAGAACTGCTACAAACTCGTCGGGCAATAGAACGTGCCGCTCTAACTGTCGTCACAACTTGCAGTGCTAAGAGTATTCTACGACTTCCACATGGCTGGCATCGTCGGGTTATACACAATGCTGGTGACTACTTTGAAGGTCACTAAACTTGGAAACACATATCTATTTTGTACAACCTGTGAATAAATAGTTGTTGCTATTAAAGTTCTAACACTCGTAGTTGCAGACCGTCAATATGTGGCTGGACAAGGTGAGCAGGACTTTACAGGTAAAGCTGTTTTATTAAAATAACAGCAATTGCAGCGCTTCGCGATTATCCATGTGTTACAGGAACACGTAGATGTCCTCTGTCCGCATTGGGGTTGAAGAATGTGATTCGAAAGTTCGAATTAACTGGCGACTTGGGAACCACTTCTGGAAGAGAACGACGGTCAATCGCGCCATAAATTGTTGGAGAAGTTACTGTTGCCATTGCTGAGAACGCTGGTATCAGTATGCATTGTAAGAGCTGTGTCGCGACTGCTGAACATTCCATAGTTCGCCGATAGAAAAGTTGTGTGAACAATTGTGAAATGGTGTCTGTAAAAACTTCCTGGCTGTTGTGGATGCAGACGGTTATCACATTGAGCAACGTTTGCAAATTGGAACGTAAACGCTGTACGCAATTAAAATATGTTACTCATGTGAAAAATAAACTGTGCTCTTGCATTGGTTTATTCGTTATTTTTCTTGTGTATGCCTTTGCAAATATTTCCACAAAGATTCATTGTCCTACGATCACTCGTTTCTTAGAGAGCCCCTCTGAAATGGAGAAAGTTTAACTATAAACGCCCTATGTAACTGTCCCCACTACGTTAATTATTACCTGTTATATATTATTATATTGTTATATATTATTAGAGTACTAGCCACCCTTAAAATCATAAGCTGTCTTCACAATTGACTCACAGCTGTGGCTGTCAGCTTCCTTCAAGGGTAAACAATGAAATTGCAATCCAACTGGCGAGGAGGCGTCGATGAGGCATCCCTACCGCAGAATCTACCACCGAAATGTCAGCAACGCGGGAAACCGTCAATAAAGTCTCGGAAAAGACTGATCCAAGAAATATGCAGTACAGTTGTATCTGTTATGGTTTAAAGTGACGTAATTTCTTCAACAACAAGACGGAGCTTCTCACAGTCCACGATTTTGAAAATGTTCAAATGTGTGTGAATTCCTAAGGGACCAAACTGCTAAGGTCATCGGTCCCTAGACTTACCCACTATTTAGACTAACTTATGCTAAGAACAACACGAACACCCATGCCCGAGGGTGGACTCGAACCTCCGGCGGGAGGGGCCGCACGATATTCAAAGTAATGAATTCTTGTGTAACTAAGGACTGTGATTAGTTTTACTACTTGCGTCTCTAAAGACATCGTCATCGACGGAACACAAAATCCTAATTGACCTTCGTTATTTTCTTAATATTACTGTTTTAAAGGTGAACGGCAGCATTCAAAAATGTGTGATTACTGAACACACGTTTCTCCGACTGATCGTCTTTGCAAACAATGCCTTCGCATAATGTTAGAATATAGTTGACGTCGCTGCAGTTTTCTAAATTATTTTCCATCAGTCACTGCTTTCTTTTCCTGATATCATCTTTCGAGACTATCATTGTCCACGTGCAATGATTACAGTGATAGTGGCGATCTCCACGTAGCAGATGCCTCCACGAAGATGTTCATTAAACGGAATGCATCCAATTCAAATAATCCAGGCTACTGTTCCTGGAAGCTCCTGATCCCAGCAGTAACGTTACCTCTCCAGACACTCGTCTCCGTTGCGACTGTTCCGCTGCTGTGCTAGAGCCGTACACCTGCACGTCTGAACTAAATGTGCGATACTGTTACCAAACTGACTTCATACTACTGCGAGACTGTCCGTTCTCTCTTTGATGATCTCAAAATTCATTTTATAATCCATATTTGATATCTTGTTGAACAAGTTAAGAGTCTTTATCCTATTCTTCTTATACTATAACTTTATTTATTAGCCTAATGCTATGAGTTTTCGCTGATACGTTATAAATTAATGACATTTAATTTAGTCGCGAAATTAGGAACACCAGTTGAGAGTGACCCAGAGAATCTCTACCATACTTGCAACAAAAGTTGGTAGTGATCCCGCCTCCTCGAGATAATGTGTTATCCAGTTTTAAATTTCGTGGGCGCTTGTAAGACTGAACTAGATCTCAATCCAAGAGTGTCTCTTTGAGAGTCGAAGTTTTTTAGTAAGTATTTCACCATTCTCAAATTGTAAAAGAGCAACCTCCACTATACTTCAAGGCTGTGGATGGTGGTATTCCCCAAGACCTCTCAGATAGTGTACAATTGATCTTGTCATTTAACGTCTACTAAAGTCATCGGAGGATGAAGACCAATTACAAAATGATCTATATGGTGAGAAATGTGGCATCTGAATGTAAACAGTAAAAGTTAAATAACAAAATGTATGAATATGACACCATCCACACGAGTTCTAAAAGAAAACCGGTAACTTTCGGTCATACGTAAAAACACACAAGTCTAATGGCAATCAGATCAACTAAATACCTAGGAAATACAATTACAACTCACTTAAATTTAAATGTTCACGTAGATAATGTTACGGGGAAGGCGAATCAATGACTGTGTTTCATTGGCTGAACAAGATATGCCACTGGACTACTAAGTAGACTACCTATACAACAATTGCTCGTCTTCTTAGGGAGAGCTGCTAGGGGATACAGGAACCTTACGGGATAGGGTTGACAGAGGATATCGTAAACGAAGAAAGAAGAGCACCTCCTTCTGTACTATAGCGGAATAGGAGTGTGAGCGCCGATGGTATGATAGACGGGTTCGGGTGGGAATGAATAAAACAAAGGCGTTTATCGTTGCGGCGAGACTTTTCCACAATTTCCATTAGCAGCATTCCCCTCGGAATGCGAGAATATTTTCCTGATGTCAACCTAAATAGGAGAAATGATCATCACAATAAGAGAAATCAGAGCCCGCATGGAGAGATTTTAGTGCTCGTTTTTCCGCGCGCTGTTCGAGAGTGAAATGGTAGAGAAATAATCTGACGTTCGTACGATGAACTGTCTGCCTCTGCCATGTACTTAAGTGTGTACTGGAGAGCAGTCGTGTGGATGCAATAGCTGTCGCATAGGCACTATCACATATAGTTTAAGACTGCATCTTGCATACTTTTGTCGGATCCCTGGAACAAGAAATTCTGCCCTGTTTCACATCAAATGCAACGATAAAACATGGACATTTATATTTAGGTTCATTCCCCTGCTTCCTTTAGTGACAGTTTACAAATTTCGTTTTCAGTTGATTCTATATATTTTTGTCCGAGAGCAAAAAACATAAAAGAAATGGAACATGTCAGATGCACCTGCAGCGTATGAAACTGAGGAAAATATAAAATATCAAAATATGCTTAATGCCGCTGTCACGCACACCACGACGTCATTAATGGTCTCCTCCGTCCGTAACTTAACTCTTGGACGGGAGTTATCAATATATCTTCTTCTTCTTCTTCCTGTTCTAATCCCCTGCCTCCTCGTGGTCCACGTGTTATTCCAGATTGAGCTTTGTGAGTTGCAGTGTGTGACTGGATCGTCTTGCTGACGCGATTCTCTCGGCAAGGACACCTGTGTACTCCATCTACGAGGTATGTTCAATTAGAAATGCAACATTTTTTTTCTGAAAGCAGGCTGCTTTTATCCAGCATTCCAGCAGACCGTATTACTTCCTAATTCTCAATGTAATGTCCGTTCAGTGCGACAGCCATACGCCACCTTATTGGAAAGGCCTGTACGCCTGCATAGTACCACGCTACTGGTCACCGCCAGAGCCGAAGTCTTGCTGCATCAGTAACCTGTCCACCATCCACGACGGCTTACCACGGAGTACATGTCTCACTGGGTCAAACAGATCGAAGTCGGAAGACGTGAGATCCGGGATGTACGGTGGATTAGGAAGAACATTCAAATGTGTTGTGAGCTCCTGTCGGGTGCTCAAACTTGTGTGAGGCCTTGCTTTATGATGAGGAAGCGGAAGTTCGTTTCCATTTGTATGGTGACGAAAACGCTGAAGTCACTTGTTCGATTTGTGGTACAATACTCTTCAGAGTTGACCGTAGCACCACGACGGAGGACATCAAACAGGACAGCCTCTTCCGAGTCCCGTAAGACCGTGCCATGAATTTACCGGCTGAGGATGAGGCTTTGAATTTCTTCTTCGGAGGAGAGGTGGTGTGGCGCACACCATCGATAGCCAGGTTATTTCCCGGTTGAACTCATGAATCAGTTTTATCACCTGTGACGATTTTCAACAAAAAATGTCACGATCAGCCTCGTAACGCGGCATAAATTCCGTGCAGATGGTCCTCGTTGATCTTTAGGGTTTTCCGTTAAGCGGCGAGAAACCCAGGGGTGACATACGCGACACAACACGAGTGGGTCAGCACTACTTATAGAGACGTCCTGTTATGCAGCGATGAGTTTGATTGTGATCCGTCGAGCAACTCGAATGTAAGTGTCCACACGTCCCTACACTGTAGGAGACACAACTGTGTGCAACCGGCAACATGCTGGCGATTGGCCAGGTTTGCGCGAACTTGTTGATGACAGACACCTCCGCCATTGACTCATAGAGCTTTTGTTCGCAGGAAAGTCTCCGTAGACATTCTGCAAGCGACTGAGAATATCGACGATGCTCTGGTTTTCCGCCAAATGAAACTGAATGACAGTTCTTCGCTTGGAACACGCCTCGACTATAGACACCACTTTGAAGGCTACTTATAGCTTCGCCACCTGTCTGAAGTTAATTTAAGTTACGGTAACGGAGCGAGAATGTCGCACGATGACCCCCAAAAATTCCGCATTTTTTCAAACGAAGTTGTCCGAGAAAAAAAATTGTTGCATTAGTTATAGAACGCCTCTTGTATACGCGTCTAGTGTCATCTCAAGTGTGAGAACGTTGTCTGAGTGTCAGCGAATCGTGCAACTGAGGCTGTGGGTGGGCACTGGCTAGGTATTGCCCTGCTCGGATGTGCAAAACCTCCTAAAAATCTCACTCATGCAGGATGGATACCACAGCGGCCGTCATCGTCAATTCGCGGGGCAGGTTCGATCAGAGGCTGACGGGCCTCGTCGTGTCCCGGAAGCGAGTGCTCTAATTCGCGAGGGTGTCCGAAGTAACGAGACAATACATCCACTACCAAAATATATCGAGTGCAATACAGCGTAGTGTTAGGTTCTGAACCCTGCTACCGGTGACTGCGCTTTGGCCAGCTGCCCAGTGGAATGAATGAATATACTCATTATGTCACAGAAAGTACCTCTGAGAGTACAGTAGGTCTATATGGCGGTTCGATATTTTTGATTCACCCCGTCAGAACGTTTCTGCCAGTACGTCAGTGTTAATTACGAAGACCCGAATTTTCTGCGTGTATCACCTCAGATTCATTTAGAGTGGAATCGGTTATAGCGTAGTAAAGGTACCTGAAATACAGCTGCTGTGGTTTTTGTTATGTCACGTTATTCAACCGTGAAGGCACAAAACGGTTAGTGCTATGGATCACGAAGCTTCATGGAACTAAAGTCATCTCGTGTCCTTACGTTTAGTGCAGAGGTATCGGGAAGGCTACACTGGTTGTCATGGAGATGTGGTGTAGTGGTGTGACTCCAGTTTATCTGCAAAAGAAACAGTGAAAACGGGCCCGCAGGGATAGCGCGTCAGGGCAGCCTTATCCGTCCTCTCACGCGTCCGTTTTTATCTTGACGAAATACGGCTTCCACCCTACATCTTGCGGCGTAAACAGGAGGCCTGGCAGCTTTACTGGCAGGGCACGGAGAGGAAGAATGAAGATAAAACATCCCATCTCGGTGGACGGCTATGATAGCCTCAGGATCCAGGGGCTTACTGCCCGCCCAGGAGCGCAGGGAAGGGGGCCGGTAGAGACCGAGCGGCCAGCGCGGGCCGAGGAATCCATTTGAGGAGGCCAGATTGAGCCGTTTATTTCGGCAATCAGTCCGGCCGCGGCGTCGCAAAGATTGGTCCCCTCAGCGCGGCAGCGGCCTCGCCGCCGGTGCTCCGCTATTAATCGTTGAGGGGGATGCGCGGTGCGATTAATCTCGGATGCCGACAGCTCTCGAAGCTACAGTCACACGATGTCCCTTATTCAAGCCAGGTTAGGCTTCACAAGCACGTCGATTTCCGTAGGGTTTAGGACCGCAGTTCACTTCAGTAACAGGGGCTGGCCGTTAAAATTCCACTTAAAGAAGTGTAACAGTCCCGAGTATTCAAATAGAAAGAACAATTTCGATTGTGTATTAGAAAAGAAACTAAAAAAAAAAAAAAGAATCACACATTGAGCTTGTCCTTGCGTAGAGGAGCGTTCACAGTTTTGACTCAGCTGTGCTGTGTTCGTAGCAACATTGTGACGACACCACAAGAGAAATCATTTTGTGTGTTGGAATATCTGCGAAATCAATCCATTGTTCAAGTGCAATGTGCATTCCTTCACCGATTCCACAAGGAGCCGTATCTGCACATGCAGATTTATGACTGGAGTATAACATTCTTGGGAATTGGTTCCACGTTCAAAGGAAAGAACACTGGTCGGCCTCGCCACCTGATGAAATTTCCGAGCACATCAGAGATGCATTCACACAGAGCCCTGGGAAGTCCACAAGACGGGGCCAGGCCAGGAAGTTTATAAAACAATGGAGTGGCCTGTTCTGAAACGATGCCTACGTATGATGCTTTACCAGTTGTCATTAGTGCAGCAGTTATGCACCAATGACCACGGCCGAAGGTTAGCATATTGTATTTCAGTTTTCCTGGTTATGGCAGTGGACACTTTTCTCGGAACACTCATCTTTTTGGACGAAACGACGTTTCATTTATCGGTTAAAGTGAACTGCCATAAAGTAAGAATTAGCTAGCTGCAGAATTCTGGCATCG
Source organism: Schistocerca americana (assembly GCF_021461395.2). Lineage (NCBI taxonomy): Eukaryota > Metazoa > Arthropoda > Insecta > Orthoptera > Acrididae > Schistocerca > Schistocerca americana. The sequence goes on from NC_060124.1 coordinate 47,058,038, forward strand.
TTGTTGAACATGAAAGAGACTCACAGAAACGATATGTCTTTTGTGCCTCTTCTGTTCACAAAGTTTCTGAACTTTTCTTTTTTTTGCGGAGGAAATTGCAACGGGAATGTACCTGGATATACTGCAAAATTGGTTGTTTCACATATTTCACGAAGGTTCCGATGATTTAATTTTTTGTGCACCTCACTTCCACCTTAAGGAGCTGTGTCATCTTACACCAACCCACACCGTTGGATTGAAAAAGGTGGAAAACAAGATCTTGACTATTGCTTTTAGTCTCTCACGCGTCCTCACTTCACACATGGCAACTTTTTTTCTATGGAGGTTCATAAAAGGTAGAATCTTTGTCCCACCTATGGCAGCTATTCTTCAAAAGCTGAGAAATCGATTTGTTGAAGCTGTTGATTCAATGAAATGGGGCCTGTAGGTACGTGTCTGGAATTAAATGGATTACCGTTTGTATATTTTTCGAGCAATGCATAGTACTCATGTTGACTAATGTATAGTGTCTTTGCGAACATAAAACTTCGAACCTGCGGGATGCATTTCTTTCGTAGTTTGTCTGTAATAAACAACTGAAATCTGTTCTTTCTTTTTGAATCAACATGTAACTCGCATAGATAGGAGGAAAGATTCGTTCTTGTATGATTAAATGATGTTCGAACAAGCACTCGAAGCAGTTTTGCCCAATTAATACCTCTGAATAGAAGTGCAGTGTTATTTAAAGGAAATGAACAACATGAAACTAATCAGACTGAGATTCATTGGAAGTTTCCTCAGGAAGTGTGGTTTATCCAGAGTTAACTTACCAAATCCATTTTAACCTGATACTTCAATACTGTTTGCCTGTATGCAACACTTACAGGAAAGACTGATAGCTGAACTGGAGAAGATCCAAGAAAGAGTACCGCCTTTCATCACAGGGTCGTTAACCAAGCGGAAAAGCGTCATAGACACATACGATTCAGTTGTCAGACGTTGCGGTGTGCTTCACTGCTAAAATTCCTGTGAACGTACTGTTATAGAAGAGGAAACTAATATATTACCATAAACCGCGGTGTGGACCACTACGTTCCTAGTAAAGTAATGAAATATGGCAAAAATTCATCTTGTTTTAGTGTCACCATTCACAGAAAACTGCGAGAACACATACTGTCGGTATAAAAAAACGGCATAGGAATGTTTTCGGCCCCCAGTGGACTGGAGGCCGACTTCGAAATTTTTGCTGTACATTTTTAAGATGACGTTCCCGGTGAGCCTTGAAATTTTTTTCGATATCATTATCAGTTAGCAAGATCCACGACTTCAAATTATCTTACGCCGGTAATATTCGATTAGAGCCGTAAATATTGTTTTCACTGCCTTAGTGAACACATGGAAAGGATTCTAGGGCCATCAAAAGGGTTCTGATGTCGCCAAACAAGGTTTTTGGTTACAATTTCATCACCAATAACACTTTATGACGTGCCGTGTGTGCATAATAGATACTTCACGTCTGTACAAATATACCGAAAGTAATACTGCGTTAATAAAAAAGGCTAAACTGGTCTTAATATGTCTGAAAAGTTTTCTAAAATGGCTGCCAAAAGTACAATAAAACTGGAAAGACAGAATTTATGTGAAATACTTCTAATAACATTTTTGCTCTTTTAAGATACAAATCGTAAGCTCGGCATTTTCGATGAATTGCGATCGATGAGCCAAGTATCGAGGAAGAAGGTAAAGCAAACGATTTTTTTGGAAAGATTATACTGTTGCTACTTACTTGTTGCTTATGTGTCAAAGTTTCCACCTCTCTAGATAGCAACGTAAGTAAGACCATAACTTCGATTCTTTCTGTAATAACATTGAAAAACATAACATACCTCTCACGGAATTAGTGATAAATCGCGTTTATGAAGCGAAATGTGTATAAATAAAACTGTTTCCGTGATAGGCTTCAGTCCGTCTCTGGAAGCAGCTGAAAAATTAATGCCTTGTCTACGAGTTACGACTGGATCGCGATGACGAGTGTGTGATGAGTCAGCCTGTGCTGCAGCGTTTCAAAATATCCGTTTTTGTAGTGTCGATTGTAATTGTGACACAATAAACTTGAGAAGATTTCTTAATGTTCAAATTTGTGGAAGTTTTTCTCGGCCTAATTCACGTAGAAACGTTCAGGGAAGAAGTAGTAAAGCACGTACTGAACTGAAGAAACTGCTTCTGACATCACGTAACTTGAAAATTACCGCTGAGATCGCCCCACGCTCCGCTACAATGTACTGAACTCGAGAAAATATTCGTGACATCACATAACATGAAAATTACCAATGAAATAGGCTCACACTGCAAGCCAGCAACTAATCGATACCAATAATTAAATGAAATCAAACAGAACATGTTATCAGATAATGAAACAGGTGAATGAAACAGATGGCTTAGATGAATAAAACATGAAAGGAATGTATTTATTTCAGTACCGTTACACAAACTAAAACAAAATTCGAAATATCATGGCTGATTTGACTGGCCGTGGACACAACTCAGTTATTAAGAGAAGGAAGGGGATGAATCATCTCACCACTCACATAGTCATTTTCTCGTGTCGTGGTGATGGCGGCAGGTGCTGATTGGGAACGGCGCGTCACCCTGCAGCGGCGCGGCCCAAGTCGGTTGCTCTCATCGGCAATCGTGGCTTTGCGGCGAGTCCCAGGTTCCCAGGTACGATTTCCACGTCGTTTGCCTTTGTGGGCTGCGTGACCAAAGCAGCGATATTACGGTGACAGAGCGCATAAGTTGGCGATGGATGGAACAGCCCGCATCTCCTCTCGCTTCCGCACTCTCTCACCGACTTCCCCTTCATTCCTCTTCAATTTCTCAGCTCAACGGTTCCTCGAAATCTTCTCCCCACGTGGTATTGTCATTGGCGGACTCAATTTGTAATGTCGCCCATTGACTGCACGGTGTTTCATGACCGCGCCTCTCCATGCAGGTTGGTAATTCTTTATCTTGCTTGGAGTGGTATGTGCCTCGGGAACTACCGTCTTCTCACGATTTCACATTCCCCGATGTTTTTCTGCATTCCGAAGTAGCTGTGAGTGCAGCCACCTAACATTTATTTGTAACCCCTGTCTCTGTGTGAGGCCTTGACAGAGTCATGTTTGGGCTCCGTCTCGGTGTCTGGTAAAGTCCGTGATTTACAAGGAACGTCCTTACTGTCCAGGAAACATCTTCTTAAGAACCCTGACTTCTTTCACACACCTCCTCGAGTAAATTCTTTGCGCTTTATGTACGCTCCTCCCAGTGTCTATGGGGTATTGGAACTTTCGGCACATTCCTGCTTTCTAAGCCAGGTAAAACGACTGCTGACAGGCCAGAAGAATTCACACTTTGCATGTACATTCTTGAGGTTCCATGCTAATGGCTGGAAGGGTCCTTCAGTTTTCGGCACGCTTCTCATTTTCCCACCAGGCTCTTCGCAACATGTCCATTCTTAATCGAGAGAGTGGTGAGAAGAAAGTGCCGTTGCAGGAGGACTCCAGTGTTCGCTTTTCGGAGCTCGCCACATGGCGTCGGGCCGGCTTTGTCCTGGGTTGATGGTGGTGTGAGCCAGCGAAGGAGTCCCTGGGCAGAGATACCACAAGAAGAATTCTGATAATGTGATCCATCAGTCAGCTGTAAAGTAGAACCCTAAGGATATTTTAATTACTATCCGAAATTACAGTAGAACAGATTAATTCAACTGAAATATGATGTGCGAAATTCATGAGGAACATTACACAAAAGTGAAAAATTCTCGCAAAAATCCTGTCGTAAACGGCGTCAGATTAATGTAAATAGATGTACAAAAACATATGTAGTTTATTGTGTATATACACCCACGGGAAAGAAAGATCGAAACTACAAGAAGCAGTTGTGCGGCATAAACGGGATTTGGTAGGCATGTTTCTACAACTTAAAGATGATGTCTATTCATATTTCATGCCAGTCACATAGAAGTGACGCTAGTAGCACCGCTATAGAAATATAAGCCTGGTTTGCTTTAAATGCACATTGTAACGTTCGTGAGCGTTTGTTACCTTCGGGGCTGCACGTCGTGAAGTGATGTTAGTGAAGGTTGCCTTTAAGGTGTAAAAGACACGATATCAACATATCACTGAATTTGAACTAGGTCGTTTAATAGGGTTACGAGAAACTGGATGTTCCTTTTGCGGTATCGCAGAGAGACTTGGCAGGAATGCGCCATGATTACTGACAACTGTGATGACGAGAACGTACGGCCACAAGAAGACTGGGCTGTGGACAGCCACGTGGCACTACCGAGAGGGAAATCCATCATCATCGGCATAAGCCTCTGCCGCATCACACTGTGACTTCAGCATCAATTTGAGCAGTTAGCACCATAGTGACAGGACGATTTTCCGAATGTTTACAAATTACTTGCTTCAAGGACAGCCCCCAAGCCAGAGGCGTTGTAGCATGCATGGAACTGACTTCAAACCACCGCCGTTGGCGACTTCCGTGACGTCAAACGAGAGCTGACTCAAAAAAGGTGGTTCTTCCTAGGTGCCTGTGATGGCCGTCTTTGCTTTGGAGGCCTGTTTCAGTCCTGCAACCAACCTGTCTTTGCGCTAGACACTTTGCATCTACAGCTGGAGATATGGTCTGAGGTGTGGTGTTGTGTGACTACAGGAGCTCTTGCATGGCAACCTCACGCACAGCGACTGCCAATTCGTATGTCATTCTGGTGATCCAACCTGTTGTGCCGCCATTGATGAACAGCACTGCAGGGTGTGTTTTCCAACAGCATAACACTCGCCCACATACCGTTATTGTAATCCAACATGCTCTGCAGCGAGTAGACATGCGACATGTTGTCTTGGCCTGCTTCATCACCAGATCTCTCCCCAATTGAGTAATAATGGAAATCATTGAACGATAAGTCTAGCATCATCCAGAAACAGCATTAACAGTCGCTGTACTGAGGGACCAAGTGCAACAGGCGTTGAACTCCATCCCACAAACTGATACCTGGCACCTGTACAGCACAAGGCATTCACGTTTCCGTGCTTGCATGCAAAACTTTTGGCGCTACACCAGTTATTAATGTACCAGCATTTCACATTCGCAATAGTTTATCTTGCTCTTACATTAATCTATGATCTTGCAACGTTAATCACATGAATATGTAACCTGATATGTGGTCACGGAATAGTAAAAGATACAATCAGTAAGAAAAAGTTCGACGTACCTCCCGCTAAAATGCTAGAGATAAACAGTGACGCAGAACTTTAACAGCTTTTGTGCAAGATCCAGGTACAGTTTCAGAAACCGAGGAAGGTACAAGAGGCAGATGGCCTTTAAAAGAGCAGAATAAACGAACGATAGCTCTTTCGGACGTCGTGAAAGCGCAAGTAATGCATTAAAAGGCACAACAGGTAGAGAGCAAAATAAGAGAGAAAGTACTTGATAACGAGGCCGTCACTAGTTCGATCCACCGTACATGGAGCATCGAAGGTAATTTTTCTGACGTGTAAATGATGAACCAATAGAACTATGAAAGTAAAAAAAGACAAGACAGACAGGACACAACATCAACTACAAATTATAAAGAGATGTACAAACGTACTCCCGTAAGAAACTGGCCAATTGAAAGAGGAAGGTCCTTAACAGACAAAGAGATGATGGGGACTACAAGCCTGACAAAAGAGATGTCATTGGCTCCAAGAGAAGGGAACATGGAAGAGGAGACTTCATTTAAATCTAATAAATGAAGAGCATGATCCATCATAGCAAACAAACTGCAGCAATGAACGTGTAAGAAAAAACTACATCAACAAACATACATTACTGATCACGATACCGCTGCAAGTCTACAGAATCGCGACACTGAATATAAATAAGTTGTGCAATCAAGTAAACTTGAAAAATATGCAAGGCATGTTATTAGGAGGACTATGTATGTTTCAGTGAATTATGTTACTGCATGTTGCCGACATACAAGACAGGTATGCACTCTGTGGCAAACCTATTCTTCTCCTTTGATTGACAGGTACTTAACCTATTGTTCTCCTTTGACCGACAGGTACTTAACCTATTGTCCTGATAAAAGGATCGTTCATTTTGACTGACAGGCACTTAACCTATTGTTCCAATGCCAACTCTGCCTTCCTCCTCCCCCTCACCATCCCCTCGCTGCTACTAGTACACTTTCAGGTCTGAGTTATTGGAATGGCTCCTCTCCCTCTTATCAGCTTGATCAACTACTTTATTAAATTGATCAATTAATTAGCCTCTCACCCACAGCTAAATCCCCACCACTCCCCCTCCCCTCCCCCAGGAAATGGCAGGAAGGACAATGCAACATACTATGGCTACCTCTACTAACCTAAGATAATGGCGGGAGAGAAAGGGCACTTGGGCTACCTCCACTAATCTAAGTCATCCGAACGTCACCTCTTCCTAGGATATGGTGGGAGGAGGATTCGACCTGTGCTGGACATAAGTCATTATTTTCAGTATTTATTTTAACAATTAGATGCAGTACCTCCATCCAGTCCACCGACATGGCACATTGTGGATCCACATCCCAACACTCCGGATATAACTCACGGCAGATCCACACTCGAACACGGACTCGGGTCTACAGTGGGTTCTGGGAGCCATACATGACACATGCACATACAACGACATATAGAAAACAGAGTGGATGCTCTGGAAATGTAGAATATATGCATTGGAGGTGACTAGATACAATCTAGTACAGTGATACACTATACCTCCCGATCAGTGCATTTTCGCTAGTGTTGGCAGCTGTACTACACTTAGAAGCAATTTTAGAACACGGAACGAGAGGTTATGTCATGATCGCATGGGTAGAACTGACATAAAAGAATCGACAGAACTGCGAGAAATACGTCTATATTGATGGAATATACACCGAAATGCGGAGAAATTGAGGAAGTACTTGCGTGTCTTCTGCTTCGTGCAGAACAATATGTACATGGGAACAAGGATAAGACAGCAAGAGGTATCCGAGAAAACAACGACATGGAAACGAAGGGAACCAGGAAAACAGTCACTTTTTTCTGTAGAGGAAGCATTCTACTGTATGTCCATTGAGGAAACAGACATACAAGTTAGTTGACTACTGTATTTGACGGTTTTCAGGAAGACAGAGAGCCATCTGCCTCTAAACTTACTGGCATCTGCGCTAAAGGATGACATAGAGTGGATGGATGGGTCAGTAGAGACGGAGTTTTAACGAGGTTACGATTTAATGGTAGACTGATAAAGCGTTCTAGAGAGAGAGAGAGAGAGAAAGAGATGGAATTTGACCATTTTTCTTCGTGATGTTCCGTCAGGATGCATCAGTTGTGTGACATAGCCTGTGTTCAACTCGTATACAACCGCTTGTTCTGTGTGGGTCTTAGAGCAGTGTCTACTTGCGATCATTAACAGTAAACGTGTTGGTCTTCACATGACTTCCATTTAACGTGTGATGAAACGTGACACGTTCCTCTAAATGAACCAAGATTTACGTGATTTACTCCATTCCCCTGTCGCATGTTAAGTGGAAAATCGATACTTCAGTTTCATAACTATGTTATCGATAGGTGTTTTTGAGACACTGCAATTCCCTGTATATACATCTGCTTGACAGATGTGCTGTTTACAGAGATAGTGGCGTCATCACTTGTAGTTTCACATGTCGGACACCACTGCTATGCGTTTATCTGTTTCCTTGTATGAGGTATTCTCTGTTACTAACGATCATTTTATACAGGACTGATGTGGGCATAGTATAATTTCTGAATTGTGCATGTATCACACAGAGCCACGTTTTAAGCAAGTAGTTTTCTCGATTTACGGTTCGATACCATAGTTTATCGTAGAGAAACCTGCAAGAAGGATGTATGTCATGTACTGGAAATATATTTCTTACGTAGGAATATTAACAGCGCTGCGTTCCGCATGACTGATAGGTTGGAAACTCATGCGATCTAACATTATAGCCTGTTTTGAGTGCAGAATGTTGTATCCTTAGAGTGCATGTGTTTCTTTTCTCTCTTAACGATACCTTCCAGGTACTGATCCTAGACTCTAGAACCATACTTTAGAGTTGATAGCATAGCTGATTTACGTTAAATGCTTCGAACGCCATCCATCTGGAGCTCCATCATGCATAAAAATCACCCGTTCCTTTGTCTTCTTAACCATCTTATATTACATCACAACACTTTCAGATCGGTTACTATACACTGACAATGGTTACTAACCTCCTCGAAATGGGAGCATCTGGAGGAATCTTGTGTACTTGGATGGGCAGGGACTTGGCTAGCTCCATTCATTCACAAGACGTGGAATGTAGCGGTCTACTTCCAGTCAGCTGCAGATTAAATCAGTAATGGTTGTGCAGGGCTTGCTGGTGAAAGTGTGGGGAAGCATTTTAGTCTCTAGTTTTATCCTAAGACTGTGAGAATGCTCTTTGACTCCCATAGAGATAGATCGTAAATTATGCACTGTGCTTGAGGTGCTAGAAATGTTTAGAATGCTGTCTGATATACTTTGATGATGTATGTCTTCGACAATTAAAATTATTGGACGTACTGCTCAGTCATCTATCTACATTCGTAATGATACTGGCAAATTGGAGAAGTTTTAATCTGCCAGGAAGTTTCATATCAGCGCACACTCCGCTGCAGAGTGAAAATCTCATTCTGGAAACTTCTCCCAGGCCGCGGCTAAGCCATGTCTCCAAAGTATCCTTTCTTTCAGGAGTGTAGTTCTGCAAGGTTCGCAGGAGAGCTTCTGTAAAGTTTGGAAGGTAGGAGACGAGGTACTACCAGAAGTAAAGCTGTGAGGACGGGGCGTGAGTCGTGCTTGGGTAGCTCAGTTGGTAGAGCACTTGCCCGCGAGAGGCACTGGTCCCGAGATCGAGTCTCGGTCCGGCACACAGTTTTAATCTGCCAGGAAGTTTCGTATCAGCGCACACTCAGCTGCAGAGTGAGAATCTCATTCTGGAAACGTTAGACATGGTATTGTGTGCGAACATTAGTAGATTGGTTCCATTTAGTCGGCACTATCTTGTGTTATATCTGCTTTACCATCAAACAAGTAAAATATTATTTAACTATTCACCTTAGGGGCTAGACGTAAGTCAATGTGTTATACCGTTCTTTGCATGCAAGGTACCACAACTGGAGATGCACCATACATTAAGTAAGAAATTTACATAAGTAGAGGCCGATAGTATGTTTTCATTAATTGTACCCGTTTAAAGTAGCCTTGTCATGGTGATCTTCAGTATTTTACTATGATGTTAACAGATCTTCCATAAACGATTTGTATGAACTTTTATATTTGTGTCAAATTAATCATTTACTTACCACTTTACCACTATGAACTAGTGTTTACACTAGAGCTCAGCTCTTCAAAAACTTTTAAATTTTTAATTTGAATATGATACAGAAATTCTGTAGCAGACAATTGTATGAACCAGTTAATGATCTTTTGCTTAACACTTGGTTGATCACATTGAATAAATACATCGTTAACAGGCACCTCCTGGTGTATTTCAAAAGTGATATGCAAATATACTTACTGGTTACGACAGCATGATCTCCAAACAACCGAAGACGGCTGCTGAGATTGTCTCCCAGATCGTTTATGTAGATAAGGAACAGCAAAGGGCTTATAACACTACCTCGGGGAACGCCAGAAATCACTCCTGTTTAACTCGATGACTTTCCATCAGTTACTACGAACTGTGACCTCTCTGACTGGAAATCACAAATCAGTCACATAACAGAGACGATATTCCATAAGCACGCTATTTCACTAACAGCTGCTTGTGTGGTTCAGTGTCAAAAGCCTTCTAGAAATTCAGAAATACGGAATCGATCTGAAGTCCCTTGTAAATAGCACTCAACACTTCATGTGAATAAAGAGTTAGTTGTGTTTCACAGGAACGATGTTTTCTAAACCCATGTTGACTGTGTGTCAACAGACCGTTTTCTTTGAGGTAATTCATGATGTTCGAACACAATGTATATTCCAAAATCCTGCAGCATATCGACGTTAACGTTATGGGCCTGTAATTTAGTGGATTACTCCTACTACCTTTCTTGAATATTGGTGTGACCTGTGCAACTTTCCAGTCGAGTGAACGGTTGTATATGGTTGTTAAATATGGAGCTAATGCATCAGCATTCTCCGAAAGGAACCTAATTGGTATACAGTCTGGACTAGAAGACTTGCTTTTATTAAGTGATTTAAGTTGCTTCACTACTCCGAGGATATTTCCTATTACGTTACTCATTATATGATGATATATAATTAAGTATTCAAATCATTGTAAGCGACGAATGCGAGACAGCGCTTATCACTTCCTATTTTCTGACACATAGAAAAATACAAACTACCTCTTGTTGCGACTTATGCAACTGGATACATTACTCAGGCTGGAAGACAAGTGTATGTTCGGATACACAGAAATGCTATTACTTGTTGCTACTTTTAGAATCTAACTCTACCGAGCATGTCCTCTACAAACAGGCAGAAAACCCAAGGTAATAACTGACGCTCGATACGTATTGGGAAACCAGTTGCCTCTCTCGAACATATACAGTCTTCTTGTAGTTTATTTTAAAATTCTAGAACCGTCTCACAGCTCGTAGCGACTCATATACTTTCTGGTAATGTCTGCGACTGCTACTCGACTGCGATTGTGACTGCTGAGACTGTCTCCGACTGCCGTTTATACATCGTCTTCCTTCAGGGTCTTGGAGGAGTTCCTCTAGTAGCCTTGCTTTCTTCCGCTGTTACTGGGGAGGAGGAGAAGGAGCAGGAAGAGATCAGTATTTAACCTCCAGTCGATAACGAGGTCATTACAGACGGAGCAAAAGGCCAGGTTATTGGTAAATGGTGAAGGGAATTGCCCTTGCCCTTTCAAGGGAACCATCCTAGCATCTGCTTGAAGCAATTTAAGGAAATCACAGAAAACCTAAATCGGGGTGACTGGAAGCGGGTTTGAACCCCTGCCGTTACACAAGATCCTTTTAACGACAGAAATCGTTCCAGGAGGTACTAGAACCCTCTTGCATAGTCTGAAAACGCCGCATCTGGTGTAGCACTTCTTTGTTTTTGGCTGCTGTTACGTACAAGTCTGTTACTCTAGGGCAGTGGCCGTGGCTGGCCCACACTACTTTCTCTTCTGCATGTGCTAACAGCTATTTTTGTCCCAATTCTCAGAGGCTCATCTCTTCTATGAAGATACACGATCCGAGGGTATCATAAAATGAAACTGTATTATGGGAAACAGAAATTTCTCGTTAAATAGGCTGAGTAAGAACCGGTTGTGTTCAACTACTCGTACTGACAATTTCCCGATCCGTCTCCCGTAATTTCTCACACCCAGAAATTTTAAGATAACTGAAACCTGGAATGCTTTATCTTTTCCTCCATTTAACTGAACATTACACTCATGCATGCAAGCAATTACCGAAAAACTATAAGATTACATGTGATCACCCATTAGCCCAAATCAGATTACCACTGGTAAATAATCTCCTACACGAATTGAACAACTCGTGGCGTGATACTGATTGCTGATGAAACGGCGGATTATGCATATCGCACAGACTCTATCGGCGCATCACAGTAATCAACACGAGATCAAATGCAAAACAGTAAAACACGCAAATGCCGATAAACACTGACAAACTACGTGAATAAAGAAGCGGAGGCAATTAAAAGCGAATGAAAAGGAATAAAACTACTCAACTTTTATCTCATTAGTGTTGATAGCAATTGTTTGCAATATCTAGGACTGTGTCGCTAGTTAATGAGTTTATAAAATTATTACGATTTTGGAAAGAATAATTCAATGGACGAAATCAAGTTGTAACTATTGCTCTTTTACTGCAAACAAATCAGAACAGCATTACAATACAACAATTGACAATTAAATGAGTGAATAAGGAAAGCTACAGTTGTTTCTATATAAAGAGTTATTGCATCACTACATCTACATGACTACTCTGCAATTCACATTTAAGTGCTTGGCAGAGGTTCATCGAACCACAATCATACTATCTCCCTACCGTTCCACTCCCGAACAGTGCGCGGAAAAAACGAACACCTAAACCTTTCTGTTCGAGCTCTTATTTCTCTTATTTTATTTTGATGATCATTCCCACCTATGTAGATTGGGATCAACAAAATATTTTCACATTCGGAAGAGAAAGTTGGTGACTGAAATTTCGTAAATAGATCTTGCCGCGACGAAAAACATCTTTGCTTTAATGACTTCCATCCCAACTCGCGTATCATATCTGCCACACTCTCTCCCCTATTACGTGATAATGCAAAACGAGCTGCCCTTTTTTGTACCCTTTCGATGTCCTCCGTCAATCCCACCTGGTAAGGATCCCACACCGCGCAGCAATATTCCAACAGAGGACGAACGAGTGTAGTGTAAGCTGTCTCTTTAGTGGACTTGTTGCATCTTCTAAGTGTCCGGCCAATGAAACGCAACCTTTGGCCCGCCTTCCCCACAATATTATCTATGTGGTCTTTCCAACTGAAGTTGTTCGTAATTTTAACATCCAGGTACTTAGTTGAATTGACAGCCTTGACAATTGTACTATTTATCGAGTAATCGAATTCCAACGGATTTCTTTTGGAACTCATGTGGATCATCTCACACTTTTCGTTATATAGCTTCAACTGCCACCTGCCACACCATACAGCAATCTTTTCTAAATCGCTTTGCAACTGATACTGGTCTTCGGATGACCTAACTAGACGGTAAATTACAGCATCCACTGCGGACAACATAAGAGGACTGCTCAGATTGTCACTTAGGTCATTTATAAAGATCAGGAACAGCAGAGGTCCCAGGACGCTTCCCTGGGGAACACCTGATATCACTTCAGTTTTACTCGATGATTTGCCGTCTATTAATACGAACTGCGACCTTCCTGACAGGAAATCACGAATCCAGTCGCACAACTGAGACGATATCCCATAGGTCCGCAGATTGATTAGAAGACGCTTGTGAGGAACGGTGTCAAAAGCTTTCCGGAAATCTAGATATACGGAATCAACTTGAGATCCCCTGTCGATAGCGGCCATTACTTCGTGCGAATAAAGAGATAGCTGCGTTGCATAAGAACGATGTTTTCTGAAACCATGCTGATTACGTATCAATAGATCGTTCCCTTCGAGGTGATTCATAATGTTTGAATACAGTATATGCTCAAAAACCCTACTGCAAACCGACGTCAATGATATAGGTCTGTAGTTCGGTGGATCACTGATGCGAAATATGTAGTTGGCAACGTCTCTTAGCCAATACTCCTTCAAACCAGATTCCATTTAGCTCACGCTGACGGCGACTCGTCGACGTCCGTGTCGTTAGTTCACGATCCTGTAGCGTGTAATCCACTGCTTGGCATCGTCTGCCTGAGATCCTTGATCGCGGACACCTGTTGCGAATGTAACAGGATCACTCGATGTTGGCAGAATAAATTGCTCTTTGCGTGTCTGCATGCAACCAAGAAAGAAGAGAGGCTTGTTTCCGTTACCGCATGACGTAACCCAGGTTACGCCAACTCCAGCGCTTGGTGCTTGCGTGCGTCGGTGCAGCGCAGAGCTGCATGTTTTCCCTCTCCCGCCCCTCTTTCCACCCATGTAGTGGCTCTAGCAGCACGTGTGTGACGCAGACAGAGCTCGCTCTCGCGTCGTCTTCGGTGCGCTGACGTATCCGTTCGAAATCTGGGACACTCTTAACCTCCTTTGTGAGCATTCAACATGAGGAGAAAAGGTTCCGATTTAGGTGCGCCATTTTTAATGCTGAATGGGAAGATTCGTATTTGTTTGCAGAGTCTGGTGGAAAATAACTGTGCTTAATATGCCGCTTGGACTGGACGGAAGTGAACTGATTACTAAATTTAAATTACAATTGCCTCAAGCCTTGTTCATAACTAACCAAAAATATACCTTCTTGGAATTGTACTCATATCTATAGAACTTTGCGCTATTTCTCTTTAGATATTGTTATTAAACTAAATTATGAGACTTTTTTGAGTGGTAAGATTTTAAAGTTAATTATTAATGTTGTTGTCCCTCGAATATATCTGAGCTGAACTGCACATCAGATAGCACAGTTCTAGCAAGCTACGTTGTTGTACTGAGAATTGCTAAAAGTGGAAGCCCATTATGAACGGTCAGTTTCTAAAAGAGTGTGTTGTAGAGTGTTAGGAGAATATACGCTTGTTCGTAGTAGCCAAACTTGAGGCAATAAGCTTGTCCGAACGTACAATTTCTCGAAGTGTGCAAGAAATTGGTGCGGAATTAAAGGAGCAGTTGCGCAATAAATGTCGCAACTTCGTAGAGTAATCGATTGCCCTTGATGAGAGCACTGCCAATCGCAGCATCGCTCAACTTGCGTTTTTCGTGAGGTGTGTCGAAACGCTTTCACTATTACCGAGGAACTGTTGGATGTTATACCTTTGAAAAGTAGCACAATCGGGGAAGATATTTTCCTTGCTGTAGAGGAGGTTTTCAACGATGTGCAGCGGTTACTCGAGCGCCTGTACTGCACTGCACGTCATGATACCCTTGCAATGTTGTCAAAAAGGATAGCTTTTATAGAGCATATAAGAAAAAGTGCTCTGATCTGCCCTTCCTCCAATTTTGACAATACATTGCGTGCAAAAATTTTCTACAAGTTTAGGTCCATCATGGATAGAGTTGCAAAAATTGTGAATTTTTGTAGAAGGCAAGGCTTTAGTCATCGGAAATTTAAAAGATTTTCGGAGCATACTGAATCAATTTATAAGGACATTCATTTTTATTTGCCGCACAATGGTTATGTTGCTCAAAACTACTCTAATTTTTTGCGATTGCAGACAAGAACTAGCTCCGTTCACTGATATGAAAGGTTGTCCACAGTGGGACTTGGATGATGATCAATGGATCGCTGACTTCGCCTTCATGAGACGTATCACAGGGTATTTACATAATTTAAATATCTCTTTATAAGGTAAATATAAGTTAATCTGTAGTATGTGTGACAGTGCTGAAAGTACGAAATTGCAGTTTTTGCATTTTAAAAGTCATTTCCAAGGAGGAAATTTGGACAAATCTCCTCGCTTTAAAATTCTTGCATTTAGGTACTTACGAATACGTTAGCGAGAACAAAAAACCATTACAGTTATTGCATAAAGAATTTGATGATAGGTTTTGAAGAAATAAAAGAAGTAAAACCTGCACTCAAAGTTTTTATGACGCCTTTCACGATGCGTGCAAAGAATCACCCTTAAGTCTCCGTGTTCAGCTGACAGAGCTACAATATGACTCAGATTTGATAGACAGCTGTTACGATTACAATGGTGATTTGATTTCATTTTATAAAGGCGTTGCTCAAAAACAATTCCTTAGGATTCATGCCTTTGCACTCAGATGTATTGGTGTGTTCGGAACAACATTTATTTGTGACCAAATGTTTCCAAATACGAATGTCAGCAAAACAAAAACAAGGTCAGGTTTGTGTGATGCTTCGTTGGAAGCTATGCCAAAACGATTGCTCCAAATATTGGAGAACTGGTGGCATCAAGACGATGCCGAAACATAAACGAAGAATGTTGTAAATTAATGCAAAATAAGAAGGGCCATAAAACTATTCTATCTGTGCACATAATTGGCGTTATTACTATTATTATTATTACTAGTATTATTATTCGTTTTAATACCGGTACGCCGTCTGACGCGCGCTGATTTGCCCAGCCCCATTCACCAAACAATACCACGATTCGCGTTTAGCTATGCGCTGCTATGACACGTTTCTGTCTTACCACTGCCACAAAAGTCCGCCTCCCTCACATTCCCCCACCCCACTCGCGTTACAGAAGAGCACCGGTGCCTTTGCCTATGCCGGCCGGTGTTTGCGAAGCATCTGAGTTGTCGCGGCCTGACGTAACCTGACATCATAATACCTGTTACGCTGCTTAGCCATTTATCAGATTTATACTTTACTATTCGGTAGCGGCGCGGCCCTTCCACAGTATATCCGCCCGCACATTGAAAGTACACTACTGGGGATTAAATTTGCTACACCAAGAAGAAATGCAGACGATAAACGGATATTCATTGGACAAATATATTATACCAGAACTGACATGCAGTTACATTTTCACACAATTTGGGTGTATAGATCCTCAGATATCAGCACCCACAACAACCACTTCTGGCCGTAATAACGGCCTTGATACGCCTGGGCGTTGACTCAGACGGAGTTCAGATGTCGTATTAGGTGCAGTTGCCCATGCAGCTTCAACACGATACCACAGTTCATCAAGAGTAGTGACTGGCGTATTGTGACGAGCCAGTTGCTTGGCCACCATTGACCAAGCGTTTTCAGTTGGTGAGAGATCTGGAGAATGTGCTGGCCAGGGCAGCAGTCGAACATTTTATGTATCCAGAAAGGCCCGCACTGGACCTGCAACATGCGGTCGTGCATTATCCTGCTGAAACGTAGGGTTTCGCAGTGATAGAATGAAGGGTAGAGCTACGGGTCGTAACACATCTGAAATGTAGCGTCCACTGTTCAAAGTGCCGTCAATGCGAACAAGAGGTGACCGAGACGCGTAACCAATGGCACCCCATACCATCACGCCAGGTGATACACCAGTACGGTTATGACGAATGCATGCTTCCAATCTGCCTTCACCGCGATGTCTCCAAACACGGATGCAACCATCATGATGCTCTAAACAGAACCTGGATTCATCAGAAAAAATGACGTTTTGCCATTCGTGCACCATTCGTGCACCCAGGTTCGTCGTTGAGTACACCATCGCAGGCGCTCTTTTCTGTGATGCAGCGTCAAGTGTAACCGCAGCAATGGTCTCCGAGCTGATAGTCCATGCTGCTGCAAACGTAGACGAACTTTTCGCGCAGATGGTTGTTGTCTTGCAAACGTCCCCACATGTTGACTCGTGGCTGCACGATCCGTTACAGCCATGTGCATAAGATGCCTGTCATCTCGACTGCTAGTGATACGACATCGTTGGGATCCAGCACGGCGTTCCGTATTACCCTCCTGAACCCACCGATTCCATATTCTGCTAACAGTCATTGGACCTCGACCAACGCCAGCAGCAATGTCGCGATACGATAGACCACAATCGCGATAGGCTACAATCCGACCATTATCAAAGTCGGAAACGTGATGGTACGCGTTTCTCCTCCTTGCACGAGGCATCACAACAACGTTTCACCAGGCAACGCCGGTCAACTGCTGTTTGTGTGTGTGAAATCGGTTGGAAACTTTCCTCATGTCAGCATGTTGTAGGTGTCGCCACCGGCGTCAATTTTGTGTGATTGCTCTGAAAAACTAATCATTTGCATGTCACAGCATCTTCTTCCTGTAGGTTAAATTTCACGTCGTGGTGTAGGAATTTTAGTGGCCTGTAGTATAAATGAAATTAATTTAACCTTAAAGCACTTAGTCCGCGGTTTGCACAATCCGTGCACTGCGCAATTGACTACGTAATCACATCAACCACGCGGCAGTCAACACACCGTACATTCACCGTTAAAGTTCTTTCTATGAATATGACACGTAAACGGGTTAGCATTCTTCGTTTTTAATTTTGCAGCCGATAGTAGCACTCTAACAGTCCGTGTTGTCTACAGTAGGAAACTGTATTTTTATGGCGTACACGCGGCTCACCGGTTTTTACATCAAAGTTCTACGCTGAATGCGTTAAAGCCAAGGTCCAACGAATGAGCAACGCGACACGTAAAGTCACTCACTCTTTAATAACAGTACACTACGAGATCATAAATTTATCACTGTTCAAACACTGCTGTTTATCCTCCGCAGACGATCACAACGCACAGCTATAAACGGGTCACGACATTACCTACGCACAGTTCTTGTCTCTCCAGACTCCTTATTGGAGCTTCCTTCTGTCGACCAATCGATATGGATCCATACCGCTCATGTATCTCGCTTCACATAATACTTTCATATGTTCTCATTAAATGGATTTATGGTTTTATAACAAACCACATCTTCGTATGACTCTGGCTGTAGAAAATAAATGCAAATCACATGTAAACAAATGAGAAAACACACAGCAACAGAATAAATGAAAATTGCAATCACATTCATAATAACTGCGTTTTGTAAACAGAAATATATTTTACAAAGAAGTAAACGAACGAAACTTATCTTGAAATACCTCTTTCAATGTATCAGGAAAATTAAGCAGAAAATAAGTTGAGAAAGTATAGGAGAAAATCTGTATCGTTCTGTAGAGTTATCTTGACACTTCAAAGCACTGTGCATGAGTATGGTGTTTAACTTTACTACTTCATCACGTTTCTTTAATTTTCATTGAGTCCAACGCACTTATACGTTAGTAAAATTTGACAGCCATGACAACTTTTACAATAAAAAGTTGACCTTATATTAATAAACTTTGACTGCCATGACAGAAGTGCTTGGGCAAGCAAACCATCTGTAATTGAAATGAGGTTTGAGAATATGGAATGACGGTACAGAAAACGCCCCCAAGGATAAGCAAATGGCTTATGAAACGTACCTGCAGGTAAAACAGAACAACCGAGATAACATTATATAGCTGCTAATAATAGCACCCCCTCCCCAATGAACCATGGACCTTGCCGTTGGTGGGGACGCTTGCATGCCTCACAGATACAGATAGGCGTACCGTAGGTGCAACCACAACGGACGGATATCTGTTGAGAGGCCAGACAAACGTGTGGTTCCTGAAAAGGGGCAGCATTCTTTTCAGTAGTTGCAGGGGCAACAGTCTGGATGACTAGTACTGCGAGCGGCTGAAAGCGAGGCGAAACTGCAGCCGTAATTTTTACCGAGGGCATGCAGCTTTACTGTATGGTTAAATGATGATGGCGTACTCTTGGGTAAAATATTCAGGAGGTAAAATAGTCCCCCATTCGGATCCCCGGGTGGGGAATACTCAAGAGGACGACGTTATCAAGAGACAGAAAACTAGCGTTCTGCGGATCGGAGCGTGGAATGTCAGATCCCTTAATCGGGAAGGGAGGTTAGAAAATTTAAAAAGGGAAATGGATAGTTTTTCTTTTTAAAATTCAGTCTTGATCACACCACATATGTATCTTGTAACATACGTGGTGTGATGAAGACCGAATTTTAAAAATAAAAATATTAAAATTTTTTATCACTGTTCCAAAAATATTTATTACAATAGGAAATAGATAGGTTAAAGTTGGATATATTGGGAATTAGTGAAATTTGGTGGCTGCAGGAACAAGACTTCTGGTCAGGTGAATACTGGGCTATAAATACAAAATCAAATAGGGGTAATGCAGGAGTAGATCTAATAATTTATAAAAGAATGGGAGTGCGGGTAAGCTACTACAAACAGCGTAGTGAACGCATTGTTGTGGCCAAGATAGACACGAAGCCCACGCCTACTACAGTAGTACAAATTTATATGCAAACTATCTCTGCAGATGACGAAGAGATTGATGAAATGTATGATGAGATAAAGGAAATTATTCAGATAGTGAAGGTAGACGAAAATTTAATAGTCATGGGTAACTGGAATTCGATAGTAGGGAAAGAAAGAGAAGGAAACATAGTAGGTGAATATGGAGTGGGGGTAAGAAATGAAAAAGGAAGGCGCCTGGTAGAATTTTGCACAGAGCATATCTTAATCACAGCTAATACTTAGTTCAAGAACCATAAAAGGAAGTTGTATACATGGAAGAAGCCTGGCGATACTGGAAGGTCTCAGATAGATTATATAATGGTAAGACAGAGATTCAGGAGCCAGTTTTTAAATTTTAAGACATTTCCAGAGGCAGATGTGGACTCTGACCACAATCTATTGGTTCTGCACTGTAGATTAAAACTGAAGAAACTGCAAAAAGGTAGCAATTTGAGGAGATGGGACCTGGATAAACTGAAACATAGGTTGTAGAGGGCTTCAGGGAGAATATTAGGGAACGATTGACAATAATGAGGGAAAGGAATACAGTAGAAGAAGAATGGGTAGCTATGAGAGATGAAATATCGAAGGTAGCAGAGGACCAAGAGGTAAAAACACGAGGACTAGTAGAGATCCCTGGGTAACAGAAGAAATATTGAATTTCATTGAGGAAAGGAGAAAATATAAAAATTCAGTAAATGAAGGAGGCAAAAAGGAATACAAACATCTCAAAAATGAGATCGACAGGAAGTGCAAAATGTCTAAGCAGGGATGGCTAGAGGACAAATGTAGAGGCTTCTCTCACTAGGGGTAAGATAGATACTGCCTACAGGAAAATTAAAGAGACCTTTGGAGAAAAGAGAACCATTTGTATGAATATATAGAACGCAGATGGAAACCCAGTTCTAAGCAAAGAAGCGAAAGCAGGAAGGTGGAAGGAGTATATAGAGGGTCTATAGAAGGGCGATGTACTTGAGGACAATATTATGGAAATAGAAGCGGATGTAAATGAAGATGAAATGGGAGCTACGATACTGCGTGAAGGATAGAGCACTGAAAGACCTAAGACGAAACAGGGCCCCAGGAGTAGACAACATTCCATTAGAGCTACTGACAGCCTTGGGAGAGCCAGTCCTGAAAAAACTGTAGCATCTGCTGAACAAGATGTATGAGACAGGCGTAGTACCCTCAAACTTCAAGAAGAATATAATAATTCCAATCCTAAAGAAAGCAGGTGTTGACAGATGTGAAAATTACCGAACTATCAGCTTATTAAGTGGCGGCTGTAAAATACTAACGCGAATTCTGTACAGACGAATGGAAAAACTGGTGGAAGCCTACCTAGGGGTAGATCAGTTTGAATTCTGTAGAAATATTGGAACACGTTAGGCAATACTGACCCTACGACTTATCTTAGAAGATAAATTAAGGAAAGGCAAACCTACGTTTCTAGCAATTGTAGACTTAGAGAAAGCTGGGGGGAGGGGGGGGGGGGGGTGTCCACTGGTGAGCTGAACCGCACAATAACCCTGGGGCGGGTGGACTGCTGTGGTCTGTTGTGGGGTTGTGAACCATTGAGGGCTAAAGTCGGATGAAGCCTCCCCGTCGTTTCGAGGTCCCCGGTTCAAGGCACACATATACTCACAATAGATTACCAAAGCAACTCATTAAAAAACTAAAGTAAAATAAACTCCATCCGAATAGGTCATGAAGGCCCAACGGTACCGATCGGCCGCCGTCTTATCCGCAGCCCACAGGCGTACTGGATGCGGTTATGGAGGGGCATGTGGTCAGCACACCGCTCTCCCAGCCATATGTCAGTTTACGAGACCGGAGAAGCTACTTCTCAGTCAAGCAGCTCCTCAGTTTGCCTCACAAGGTCTGAGTGCACCCCGCTTGCCAACAGCACTCGGCAGACAGGATGGTCACCCATCCCAGTGCTAGCCAAGCGCGACAGCGCTTAACTTCGGTGATCTGACGGGGACAGGTTTTACCACTGCGGCAAGGCCATTGGCAAATCATATAACATAAATCCGATAGACAGAAGTATTAGTGACATAAAATTATGTATCATTTTTAGATATCTCAATGTATAAACTCTCCTTTAAATAACACTTGGTTAGCTCTATCCTAAAAACGAGGTATATAGAACCCTACGATCTGACTTATTATCCAATGTAATAATCAATTATAATTATAGTAGACATAAGATCACCAAGATTGTCGTGGATCATTGCAAATAAGTGATCTGGGCCGAACAAGGACAGCTGACCATTGCTCAATACATCAAGTGTATAGTCGTGTTCGGGTACTCCATCAAACTGGCCAGTGGCTGCTGAAGACATGCATTGGGCCACGGACGCCGAGGGGTGTGCCCTGTGCTAATAATAATAAAAGTCACCATGACAGCTGTTGACTAAGTAAATATTATAGCCGATCTCCAGCACCACTTTGTGTTAGATGTCTTCCATGACAGTGACGACATCTTCGAGCATCTCCGTGTCCCAAGGCCAGATTCGTGCTACAGTGATTTGATGAGTATGACCGTGAACTCACGTCAATGTAATGACCACCAAATTTACTTGTTATGAGCGTGTTGGAACTCTTTTGCTTCGCTATCGGGCAGCAGTCCTGAACTCACGGACCAGCGGCTCGTACTTTGCAGGAATTGAGTGACCAGTGAGTAGACATTTCGTGTCACATCGCTTCCAAATCTTACCAATGACTTCCCGAATCCATGCAATGCTGAATCGCTGCTGTGTTGGGCTGCAAAAGTGGACCAGCGCGCTGTTAGGCAAGCGTTTATAATGTTTTTGGTTGATCGGTGTCTTTGGTGAGCACTGAAATTAAGATGACTATCGCCTTGATAAAAATCCTAAGGCTGTAGAGTAGCCAGTCTTTCTTCCACATCAACTCTCATTGAGACTTTATTCCTACACCATAGGAGACCGTACTTGAGGAAATGGGAAAGAAACAAAGCCAAAAAACCTTTGGGTTTAATATTGATGTGTGCCACAAGAGGCTGAAAACGAGGAACGTTGATTGCTTAAGTTCCGGAGATCACTATCTGGCAGGAAAAGGCCTTTCAACCGCGTGTAGAGGAACATTATCTTGATGCGACTGACTTTATGCTGTCAACTGGCTCAGAACTTTTCTGGATTTTTACTAAGTGCTTTTTTTAATATTCCACCCTTTCAGACACTATTTAACTAGCCTTCACCAAGTTACAAGTGAGATGGAAAGCACATACTATCTCGTGAAAAGTGTCCGGACGGCCCCATGTATTGCGTAATTCAGCACTTGAGGTCACGAGAGGCGAAGTCACCAGTATAAAAGCAGGCGGGGAGTGTTGAGCGGCAGTGTTGAAGCCGTCAGTATGGATGCAGCAACAGCAGAACGGGCTGGCTAAAAGTGCTCAGCGACTCCTAACGTGGACTACTCACTGAATATCTTATGTGTAACAATTCCATCAGGGACACTTAAATACCTCTAAATATTCGCAAGTCGACCGTTTGTGATGCGACTGTGAAGGGGAAACATGAAGGAACAGTCACTGCCAACCATGACCATGCAGACCTCATGCAGTGACGGACAGGGGCCGTCGAGGATTGCGGGAGGTGGTTGTAAACAATACGTATGAGATGAGCGCAGCGCAGGAACCAGTTCTGAATTCCCAAGTACCAGAGTCCAGCTTGCGCAGTGACTGTACACATGGAGCTGAAAACAAAAAGATGCAATGGCCGAGTGGCTCCTCATAACCCACACATTTCTTTAGAAAGAAGTAAGTGACGGTTGCGGTGATGTAAAGGGCAGCGCTACCGAGACGTGATGACTCGAAACAAAGGAGTGACGAATCACGCTATTTCCAGTGGCAATCCGATGGAGGGGAACCCACCATCATGTATGGTGCCAAGAGTGAAGCAAGGAGGAGGTAGTGGTACCGTTTGCTGGAGTTTTTCGTGGTTAGTGTGTGGACGACTCATTGCACATAAGAAAACAAATATAGACGGATATGAAATTTTATAGCGTTGTGTACTGTGTACTGCGTAGAGGATCAGTTCGGCAAGATGACTGTCTTAGCACCCTGCCAGAAAGCAGCTTCTGTCAGACAATAATCTGTCGACAAAACCATTTCTGAAATGGACTGAACCCAAGAGAATAACTTCGGGATGAGTTAGAATGCCGACCTTAGTCCAGAGCTAAGTATCCAACATATCTTCAGATGGTCAGACATCACAATGAATATTCATTCTGCAGTGCAGGATCTGCGGATATGAAACTTCATTACAGATTAAAACTGCGTACCAGACTCGAGTCCGAAACCTTTGCCTTTGGCGAGCAAGTATCGTACCAACGGTGCTACATAACCGATCTCGATCCGTCCTCACACGTTTGCTTCCACCACTGTCTCGTCTCGTACCATCGAAGCCATGTCTCTGCAATATCCTTTCTTGGGGACTGTTGGTTCCGCAAGTTAAGCATGAAGTATAC
The DNA here is from genome assembly GCF_021461395.2 of Schistocerca americana. Taxonomy (NCBI): domain Eukaryota; kingdom Metazoa; phylum Arthropoda; class Insecta; order Orthoptera; family Acrididae; genus Schistocerca; species Schistocerca americana. Next base: position 47,082,019 of record NC_060124.1, read on the forward strand.
TGTAAAATTTGTAAGGTAGGAGATTACGTACTACGCAAATTATAGCTATGAGAAGAGGTCGAGAATCGTGCTCATGTAGCTCAGTTATTACTGCATTTGTCTGTGAAAGGCGAAAATCCCGGGTTCGAGCCTTGTTTCGGCACAAATCTTCCATCTTTCAGGACGCCAATGGAACGTGACCCCAGCTGAGTTCATGCCGTCTTAAAGGGGATAGGTGGGCACTGACGGCTGTCCAGGTACTTTTGGTAAGATACTGTAGATGGGGAGACAATGGCCCGATATTATCGAGACAGTCGCATACACTGAGCTGCATTACTCGTTTGAATGTGGGCATTGTCAACACCGGCTGTATTTCTTACTGCGACATCGGTTTTAGCCTTTAGTAGTACTAGGCGTCAGCGGTTTTTGACAATAATCTAAATAGGAGCTTTGTCGTGTGATTTGAGCAGAACAGTAAAAATGAAAGCATTGGTACACTGTTAAAAAGTCCTTGAATGAAAAATGGAGCGATGCATTCCGTTTCGCTATCCAATACCTACAAAAATGGCACAAAAGCTTTTGTCCTACAGTGATTTCCAGTTCGATTTAACGCTGCGTTGCTTGTCTATTAGCACTTACAACTCTATGCAAACGCCGCTGCTCTCGATCATAAAGTGAAGGCCGTGGGCTACTGCATTATCCGTGGTGAGAGGTAACTCTCGGCAAACTCTTGACTATGTGGATCTCGGAATACTGAATTCCCTAACGATTTCCGAAATGGAATGTACACTGCACCTAGTTCCAACAGTCACTCCGCATTCAAAGTCTTCATTTCCGTCGTTCGGCCGTAATTACATCGCACACATTTTCAAACGAAAAACCGGATTACAGATGACAGCTTCGCCACTGCACTGCCCATTTGAAGCTTATCTACGCGATACTACCTCCATTTGTATAGGTGCTTATCGCCATCCCATGACATTTGTCACCTCATTGTACACAAGTGAACATTAATAGGACCAATCATCGGCACGGACGTGTTCCTGACTGGAAAGGAGGAAAAAGGGTGTTTCGAATATTTGTCCCGAAATGCATCGCTGTCACGGTAGATGGCGCTCACGAGTGACATTCCCTCTGACCACGAGCCGTGTGTTCCTTGTGTATTGCCGGCCTGGGTGGCCGAGCGGTTCTAGGGGCTACAGTCTGGAACCGCGCAACTGCTACGGTCGCAGGTTCGAAACCTGACTCGGACATGGATGTGTGTGATGTTCTTAGGTTAGTTAGTTTTAAGTAGTTCTAAGTTCTACGGGAGTGATGACCTTAGAAGTTAAGCCCCATAGTTCTCAGAGCCATTTGAACCATTTGAACCTTGTGTATTGCAGGCTGTGTGATTGACGCAGTGGACTGTACACAACAGAATGGTCTGGTATGCATGTTGTAACAATCCGTGGTGGGGTTTGTTACGGCTATGCAAATGGAAAGGGTCGGAAGGCAGCACCGCTACACCAAAACAAATACCCTCACAGACACCAATCACATCACACAACAAATCATGCCCTTTTCGGGCATTTCTTTGATCACCGATCCTTTCAGACGCGCAGGGAGGTGGCAGACTGTGCATGCACCAGATCTGAAGGACCAGGTTCTGCAGGATACTGAGACGAATCTCAGTACAAGCTCCAGGAGAAAGCCCCTCCAACATGGTGTAAGCCAAAATAGGATTATGTGTATCCTGCATGACGGCTGCTACCCCTATCACCTGCTCCCCTGGAGGCCACTTTGGACATCTTTTGAGACGTGGATGTGATGCAGCTCTGTACTGCGTTCCGGGACGACTTGTTGTCGTTGCACGCCCACCGTCCATTTGCGGACAATTGTTGGCAGAACCTTTCTCCCTACATTTCCAGTCAGGAATCAGTGTCTCCCGTTTTTGAGTCTAATTAATGTTCACCCTGCATACACATGCAGTGTCGCACCTTCGTAGATATGTTTTATTTATGACCGTTGAAGTTACTGCAGAAGCATTACGGAAGGAACACTATATACGCTATGTCGTCAGTGGCAGAATATGTTTATGTAAGCTGTGTGTAAGCCAGTAAAGCTATCCACCACGCCATGTTGGACGATAACTGAACCATCGAGACGGAATATTCTAGACGCTACCGTCATGCTTTTACTTCAAAGTGGGAACTCTAGGAAAAGGATGTTAAAAACTATGAACGAGGGGATAATTACCGTAGAATTGAATAGGAGCATCTCTTTGATTTTAACGATCAATAAACACAGTTTGCTTTCACTTCATATTCTCATTTAAACTACCATCACCAATAAAGTATAAAATGAGTATTAATTTATTGCAGGCACGTCCCTGGTGTTAGTCGCCAGCTGCATTGGCTTAATTAAAATACAGGAATTTATTCTAAGCGTCACCAATTAACCCTTCGTTAATACGACGGAAGTCATTCCAAAATAATTAGCCACAGTACTGTGTGTGTGTGCGTGTGTGTGTGTGTGTGTGTGTGTGTGTGTGTGTGTGTGTGCACGTGTTTGTAGGTGGGTGGCTGGGTAGGAGTGTTTGTATGTTCAAGCATAGGTCTGGGACCTCAGGAGCAATTTTAGCCAAGTCTGATACACAAATGAGTAGCAGGAAACTGCTACCCTGGGTATAAGATACTCACATGGAGGTCGGAAAGTGAGAACATGGACCTCCGGAAGGCGTGGAGTATTCCAATCAAACTTGGTACATTCCTAGAAATGAAGCTAAGTACTCCTTTCCTGAGTCGGTCGTTCTATTATTTTTTTTCTGGGATAAAAACTGGAGAAAGAAATAACACAAAAAACCACTGTAAACAAACTGCATCCATTCCTTACATAAGACCGGGGTAAATAATGCACTGGGAAATGCTGAGTAATCAGCTTATCAATACAGAAATGAAAAAGCTTGCAACAATCATGGGAGTTACTTAGACAAACTTAGTGACCTTAAAAGAGAAAAATGTTGGTGTACCTGCAGTTCCTTTAGGCAATAACACACTGCTGGCGATTGAAACAGAGACACCAGGGGCAGCAGGCGCAAGTACTTCTTACTTGTGGTGTCATCTTTTCCATGGATTTCGCCTTCGCCGCCGCGAGTCAGTTGTTCATCGTGGGTTCACGTAAGTTTCTCCTTCGTACACTTGGCATAACACGATCTGGACACAAAGAAAATAATTTAAAAGAGTGGGAAAACCGTTGCGTAATCTTTTACTCAGAATGGGAGAGATGTCACTCCCGTCTACTTTGTCAGCTTTTGCTGAAATGATAACCATATGCATATTCAAAAGTGTAGTGCACCCAAGATGCGTGATATACGGCACTTTCATCTCCTTCATTCTTTGTATTTCATACGACACGAACTAGACTTACTTCTTACGTCACAAGCTAGACTTACTAATATTTCCAAATAGCGCTCTGTTACCAGTATCCATATGGACAGTTTATTCTGTGAGTTGCGTCACTTTGAGACTAGGCAGCGCAAACCTGTGGTCTCTGACGACTTCCGCACGCTCAGCGAATGACATACATCGTGGTTGGTTGAACCATGCTTCCGAACACGTCTGAAGTGCAGCTGGTTCCTGGAGTAGCGCAAAAGGCAACACTGCGACACCTGCAGCAGCAGTCGGCAGTTTCGGTGAAAACGTCCAATTTTTATCGAAGTGGTTGCCAGTAGGGAAGGTTAGCAGTAAATTTACGCGTCCAGTACTTGTACTACACGATTATTGTTAACAAGGCTGGAAATTTTACACCAGATCCACTAAGAAAGCTTGATGACAGATCCATAAAGTCCCACCACGAATCACCAGGTAGGAGCAACGCCGGCCGTCGTTCGCAGCACAAACGGCCTCCCAGCGCTGCTGCCGCCACCGCACGGAACTTACTTGTCGTCAGCTATCTTGTCGAGACGTGTTTCACGGCAGACAACACATTTTAGAGCAGAACTATTAATAAATAATCTACATTTCTCAAAATGTTTGCGATCGATCAGGTATTATCGTTGTTATCCAGAGATAGAGGAACACAACCGCATGACCATGAGATATTCACGCAAACCGGAACACAACGAAAAATTTATCAGTCACTTGACGCTCAGCGGCTAAAATGTGACGGGTTTTAGACTGACTTAGTAGGGAAATATGAATGAAACACGATCAGACGTACGGGACTGTGTAACCGGTGCATTCATGACATTGAATTGTGTTATGTAGAACGTATCAGACAATAACAGCATCTTCAAAAATACGGCAAAGTTCTACGTCAAAGTGCAAATTGCTTTTTCAAAGAGCAATAATTTTTTCAAATTCACATTATACTCTTGAAATCAATAAATATGTTGTACCACACACTTTCTAAAGTAACCTGTTCATCCTCAGTATTGAAGCTATTTCCACGCCAAATTTTTTCTAACTCGGTTCTGCGGTTTAGTCGTGAATTCGTAACAGGCAGATTTATTTCTCATTTGTATTATTAGTGTGGATCAAGTTCGACTGATAAAGACGAGCTGTACGTAAGGCGCTGTGGCAGGAAAGTTAAGTCCGTGTCTCTAGTGATCTGGAAGATAGTTATGGGGTGGTTCTTTTTTACTCTGAAGCAATACACATTCAGTGTCATCGTTCTCTCCTGTAAATTAGGATATTCTACGGGGGCTATTCGGATGATAAGGTCCGATAGCTTGCCAAATGAAAACGACAGTGAAAAGCCGATGAAGCTTTGCACAAATGTGTTGAGCAGTACACCCAGTATGACTGTCTATCGCATCCCGTCGCTCTTTCAAGTTCTGAGTACAACAGTGAGTACGTAACAATGCCTACAACAACAGTGTCTCCTGCCAAGTATACGTCCCCACTGCGAGATTTCGCCTGATTTCATGCAACTGCACGTAACGTGCCTGTCATGCATTTCATTCTTCATGAAAATTCTCAGCCTCATATTGTAGGGGCAGCGGTTTCGATTGCCAGTATTAGATCATCCACCTTACAGCCCAGAGTTGAGTCCCCCTGATGTTTATCTCTGCTCACACGAACCACTGGCTATGTAAACAACATTTTCACACTGACAACGAACTGCAGGATAGCGTGGGAAAATGGCGGAAAGCACAGGAGGCTTCCCTGTATGAAGATGGTATTGGAAAGTTGGTGAAACACTACGAAAAATGTCGAAGTCGGAGCAGCGTTTACGTAGGGAAGTGGCTGGGATAAGTAGCAAACTGTTGCAGATAAAACAGTTTTCGTTTTCATTGTGGTTTCCATTTCACGACCGACCACATTACTTTCCGACTGCCCTCGTATACTTTCCTACTTGCCGTGTACGTTATTAGAATATGTATGATCACTGATTTTCACGATTAACGGTCAACGTTTATCGTGACAGCCAACTATCTCATGTGCTGCTTACTGATTTTGTAATCGATAGTGATAATTCAATTGTATTATCTGCCATACATTTCAACTTTACTGAATCATTTAACGAAGATTTACGACATTAATGATGCAGCCTTTGTCTGACGCCAGGTTGTACAAATATGTTTCAAAACACCCCCTTATTCTAATTCATGACTGCAAAATTGGCAAATGACCAAAAATTTCTGATTTCACCAATTTTTCCTACAATAATAGTAATGAATACCCCGTTCTGTGCACTCAGTTTTTGGTGTTTGATGGAAATTTTGTCGGCAACTGGTGAATGCAAAACTGCTGTGACACACTTTATTTAAGAGAATCAACTTGCACAGTTTATTGTATTGATTTTTACTATTATTATTTAATTTCTGGCATTTGACATATTGTCATTCGCCTTCTGGCTTCCCAGTACAATACTGTTATGTCTGAATGAGAGTCAATCAATTTCGTATACTCTTTGTCCATGATCGAACCAATATTGTGACACAGAGCAGGACGGATATCTTAAACAGATAGGCGACCAGAGATGTCCAGGAATGAAGCGGTACATGGCTACCGCTTCCCTTCTTGGGCATCAGGCACTACCGAGTAGCCCATGAGGCTTTTCCAGATATTTCACTAACGTGAAATTTTATTGGTCCCTTTTAATTCTTCTTTGAAACGTCATTAATAATGCATTTCAGTACGTAGCACCACTTGTTAGATTTTCCAGTCAGTTTAATTTTGTGCCCTTTTTGTCTAGAAAATCTGCTTTTCCATTATCACCTAGTTCACAGTGAGATGGTATCCACGCAGCTGCAATTGAATGCATGAGAATGATAAGTGGACGAAGGCCACTTTCTTTTAATTTGAGTTATTAGAACAAAATACATTTAGAACGCATGTTCCATCTATTGGTGTGTGCACGGTACTAAAATACCTCCCACAGAAGGCGCTTTGGGCGCTAATGACCATAGACGTTTTGCGCCCTAAAACCACAAACAAAAAAAAAAAAAAACAGAATGCGCTAGATAACTCTGAAAGTTATCACAGCATAGATATTTACTTTTCATTGACAATTTGAAGTGGACAGAGACCAGTAAAATCACGTTCTCACTCTGAATGTCATAGGTATACCATGGCTACGTCTACGTCTATGTGATTACTGTGTTATTCACAATAAAGTGCCTGGAACAGGGTTCAATGAACCACCTTCAAACACTCTCTACCGTTCCACTCTCGGCCGGCATGCGGGAAAAACGAGCACTTACATTTTTCTGTGCGAGCCCTGATTTCTCTCATTTTATCGTGGTGATCATTGCTCCCTATGTAGGTGGATGCCAACAGAATGTTTTCGCAATCGAAGGAGAAAACTAGTGATTTACATTTCATGAGAAGGTCCCGTATCAACGAAAAACATCGTTGTTTTAATAATTGCCACTCCAACTCACGTATCATGTCTGTCATACTGTCTCCCCTATTTCGCGATAATACAAAACGAGCTGCCCTTCTTTGTACTTTTTCGATGTGATCCGTCAGTCCCACCTGATGCGGATCCCACACCGCAAAGCAATACTTCAGAATAGGGCGGACAAGCGTGGTGTAAGCAGTCTCTTTGGTAGACCTGTTGCACTTTCTAAGTGTTCTGCCAAGCAATCGCAGTCTTTGGTTTGCTCTACCAACAATATTATCTATGTGATCGTTCAAATTTAGGTTATTTGTAATTGAAATCGCTAAGTATTTAGTTCAATTTACAGCCCTCAGATTTGTGTGACTTATCGCGTAATCGAAATTTAGCTGATTTCTTTTAGTACTCATGTGAATAACTTCACACTTCTCTTTATTCAGGGTCAACTGTCACTATTCACACCATACAGATGTCTTATCTAAATCATTTTGCAAGTCGTTTTGATCCTCTGATGGCTTAACAAGACGGTAAATGACAGCATCATCTCCAAACAATCTAAGACAGCTACCCAGATTGTCTCCTATGTCGTTAAAATAGATCAGAAACAACAGAGGGCCTATAACTCTTCCTTGGGGAACGCCGGATATTACGTCTGTTTTACTTGATGACTTTCCGTCTATTACTACGAACTGTGACCTTTCTCACAGGAAATCACGAATCTAGACGCACAACTGAGGCGATAGTCCGTAGGCACGCAGTTTCGTTAGAAGAGCTTGTGACGAACGGTGACGAAAGCCATCTCGAAATCTACAAATATCGAATCAATTTCATATCCCCAGCCGACAGCACTTCATGAGTATAAAGAGCAAGTTGTGTTTCACAAGTAGGATATTATCTGAATCTTTGCTGACTATATGTCAATAAATCGTTTTCTTCGAGGTACTTCATAATGTTCTAATACAGTATATGTTCTAAAACCCTACTGCAAATCGACGTTAGTGATGTAGGCCTGTAATTCATTGGATTACTCCTACTTACCTTTTTGGGTATTGGTTGACTTAAGCAATTTTCCAGTCTTTAGGTACGGATCTTCTTTGTACAGTGTATAATTGCTAAATACTCTGAGAGGAACGTGACTGGTATACAGTCTGGACCGGAGACCTTGCCTTTATTAAGTGATTTAAGCTGCTTTGTTACACCGAGGATATCTACTTCTGTGTTTCTCTTCTTGGCAGTTTTTCTTGATTGGAAATCAGGAATACTTACTTCGTCTTCTTAGGTGAAGTAGTTTCGGATAATCGGTTTTAATAACTCTGCTTTAGTGGCACTGTCGTCAGTGACCTCACCGTTGTTATCGCATAGTGAAGGTATTGACTGCGTCTTGTGACTGGTGTGCTTTATGTATGACCAGAATCTCTTTGGGTTTTCTGACAGATTTCTAGACAGAATTTCGTTATGGAAATTATGAAAAGCATCTCGAATTGAAGTACGCGCTATATTTCGAACATCTGTAAAACTTAACCTGTCTTGGGGATTTTGCGTTCTTTTAAATCTGGCATGCTTTTTTCGTTGCTTCTGCAACAACGATCTGACCAGTTTTGTGTATCATGGGGGATCAGTACCATCACTTATTAATTTATGTGGTATATATCTTTCGATTGCTGTTGATACTATCACTTTGAAAATATTCCACAACTACTCTACACTTACATGATCAGATCGGAAGGAGTGAAGTCTGTCTCTTAAAAAGGTGTTAAGAGAATTTTTATCAGTTTTTTTAAATAGATATACTTTTCGTTTCTTTTTGATGGTTGTAGGTGTTACGGTATTCAGCCCACAAGCAACTGCCTTGTGGTCGCGAATCCCTGTATTCGTCACAACACTCACTAATTGTCGAGGATTATTTGTTGCTGATAGGTCGGGTATGCTTTCGCAACCATTTACGCTTCTAGTGGGCTCATGTACTAATTGTTGAAAATAATTTTCTGAGAAAGGATTCAGTACAATTTCGAATGATGTTTTATGCCTGCCGCTGGCTTTAAACGTGTAATTTTTCCGGTATATCGAGGATAGATTAAAGTCACCACCGACTATAATTGTATGAGCGGAGTACCTATTTGAAATGAGACTCAAGTTTTCTTTGAACTGTTCAGCAACTATGTCTTCTGAGGCGGGGGGGGGGGGGGGTCGATAAAATGATCCAATTAATAGCTTAGTCCAATTGTCAGGTATAACCTCTACCTATACTATTTCACATGAACTATCTACTTCAATTTCGCTACAAGGCAAACTATCTTTGACAGCAATAAATACTCCACCACCAACTGTATTCAATCTGTGGCTCAAATGGGACTTAACATCTGTGGTCATCAGTCCCCTAGAACTTAAAACTAATTAAACCTAACTAACCTAAGGACATCACGCACATCCATGTCAGAGGCAGGATTCGAACCTGCGAACGTAGCGGTCGCGCGATTCCTGACTGTAGCGCCTAGAACCACTCGTCCACAACGGCCGGCGTATTTAATCTATCCCTCCTAAACACTGTTAGATCTTTGGAAAAAATTTTGGCTGAACTTATTTCCGGTGTTAGCCAGCTCTCTGTACCTACAACTATTTGAGCTTCAGTACTTTCTATTAGGGCTTGGAACTCTGGTTACGTCTGGCTACATCTACGTTTTTCTCTTATGAAGGTGTTGGTGTTCATAGTTATGTTGTTACAGATTCTAGTGAAAGTGATGTTAATGTTATTCAAGAGTCTCCTAAGAAGTCCCAGAAAATATCTAGAAAAGTGGCACTGTGGAAACAAGTGCAATAGTGTACAAGCAAACATGTCCACCAGTGGAAACTGGGTCCAGAATGTCAATCCAGGAGTTGTTAATGCAAGAGGTAATGCACAAAGAGGTTTCCTGACGATGTAAAGAAAAATATTCTTGACAGTTTTAATAACTTGAAAGAAAACAAAATACAGGATACATATCTGTTTGGTTTGATATCAATGTAGCATTTGCAAGGTATGTATAATATATATTGTTACTTAATTATTTTGTTATTTGAGATTTGCAAATGAAAATGTTTTTGGTATACTGTATGAATTAAGAAGTCTTCAATTTAATATTTTAGGAGACGGTCTGATTTAATTACAGAGAACAAAAGAAGTAAAACAGTGCAACCAAACCGAGTCTTCGTATACTCCAAAGCACAGAAAGGGTTCATTTTATTATAACGCATGTACATGACAATATTCCGCTACATTTTTATTGATGTGTAAGCATCCTAGCGCTCGGTTCTCTGTTGGAGAAGAGCGAAAGACTACTGCAGCATAGGATTCACAGTGATTTCCCACCTATGGATTAGAGAGGTCTCTCTGAAAATTCAAGATCTAGTACGAAGCATCAGTCTCTAATACCTCAAGTGGAGTTTCTCATTCCAATCATCACATTATTCTAGAAACTCTTCCAACAGAAAAATATTTAAGTTCTAGATTGACAGTAAAGAAGATGCATCTCCTTTTTGTGGAGAAATACGAGCCTGAAAGCTTTTTAAAAATGAACAGTACCAGTAAAGTTATGAGTCCTACAACATTTTTACACACTATTCAGTCTGTCATTTGGAGCACCAAGATCAGACACATGTTCTATCTGTGATTCCCCGAAAATTGGTATCGACACTGAAAGAGATGAAACAAAGAAACTGTTACTTATCCAATCGCGGGATCTACATTTGGCTATCTTCAAGCAGAATCTTCCTTTGCCAGTGATTCCTACAGGAGACTTATTTTACTGCCATCAAGTATGGGTTTATAACCAGTGTATATATTCTTCCTAACTAATGAGAACAAGATTTACATGTACGACGAAGTGACGGGAAAGAAAGGCTTTGATGAGGCAATCTCATTTTTGAGACATTATATGTGTAAATTTGTACCTCCAGAGGTACCACCTTCGTATTTCTACAGTGACAACTGTGGAGGTCAGAATAAGAATCTAGTCATGGTGAAGTTTCTGTCTACATTAGCTGCAAGTGAAATTTGCCCAAAATAATTTATCACTATCCTGAACATGCCCATTCATTCATGCCATGTGACAGGATGTTTGGACTAACTGAAAAATTAAACAGAAAACAAGGGCATGTCTGCATTTCAGGTGATTGGTATTCTCTAGCAAGTTATTGTGACTCAAGATCGCATTACCGATTTCAAAGCCCCATTGTCACCATTTTATCAAAAATGATAAACAGCCTTTCACAATATCCAAGTATGGAATGTTTGTATATTCAGTGTCTGGAGCACACAGCGTGTTAGTAAATCAGAAATTTGTCGCTATGAAGGAAGCTAAATAATATTATCTGATGCATATTGTATCACAAAGTAAGTTAAATAATTCAAATCAATAGTGTTTGAGTTCACATATCAGTGATTTTGTGCTGGAAAAACTTTGATTGAGTATGAGAACGGGATAAGTCCGTCGAGATTTTCTGTTAATAACTTACTTAAGTCTGAAATAATATTGACTTTATTACTAAGAATGTTAAAGAATATCGGTAACATTGCTGGGAGTACAAAAAAATTACTAAGTGGTGAAATAAAAAATTGTTTTTTTTTTCCTTTATTTTCTAAGACGTAGTGAATTAACCTTTATCTACTTATCATTCTCATGCCTTCAATTGTCCTGATTTTTGTGCTCTAGACATTTAGTTATTTCTTGTTCTTCTTCAACTAAATGATTTTTGTCTCTTGTGTTGATAAGTTCCGATTTTGGCCCACGGTTCTCGAAGCACAAGATGTAACTGCTTTGTCGAATGTGTGTAAGTATTTGTATAGCTGACTAGTTGCTATTCAGATGGCTTCAGCTTCATCTTCAGAATGTGAGTGGTGCTGACCTAAGGTTTCATAGAAGGAGAAAATTTTACTGTATATTACTCTAACAATATTTCCTTCCGTTCCCATTAATGAATCATGTGTTAGATGTAGACGAATAAGTTTCTCATACTGAATCAGTGGTATCATTTCAAATTTCAGTAGGTTCTAATCTAGTATTGTGTTAATGTCTTCAGTATCTCTTAAACGTAGTTGTTTGTTCTTTTCCTTCGAAACACGTCGGTATTCAAACAAATTGCAGAAGAGATTACATCAGTCACTCATTTTCCATATCTAAGTGCAGAGATTTCTAATTGGGGTCAAGATATCCATGGCAGAGTGTCTCAATTACAAGTTGGTCACTTGTACACTCTTGTAATTCTTATACGAACCAACGAGAGGTTTTTCAGAGTGGTTAATGTTCATTTATAGACCCGTTAAGCGATTTTCCCTAAGTACAGCAACTAATTTACACACGCCTTTTTAAAGTCATACTGCATTAAAAACTTATTTATTGGATCTTGAAATGGTTTATAACAAGGCATAGTTTCACTATGACAGGATTTAGAGATACTACTTGCAGTGGTAGTACGGTCTCCCGCCACGGTAGTCCACTTCGTACCAGGATAACCAGCGCTCCATGTCGTTCGTGGTATTGTAGTTCTAAAGGCCGGCACTGCACGACGATAAGATTACGCGCTGCCTTTGGGCTGCTCGTTTCGGGGCGAACCCCTCCCGGACGTAGACGGTGCGTTCCGAGTGTTCTCCCCTCGCAGACGTCCAGGCGTCGGAGGGCGCGGCGACCCGCCGCCCACCCTGGTACACGCGTCGCGACGCCCCACAATGCCCCGCGCCGGCGCCGGTGCCTTGCGGATGAGCGCGCGCTGACTGCGGCTGACACATGTCCTCCTCCGCGCTCCGCCGCCCCTATTCCCCCCAGCGTGGGCCTATTCTGCGGGGTCAGTGGTCGAGCGTGACCACCCCTGCTGGCCGAAAGCCAGTACAAACACGGTGACAGGGGACCCGATCTGCCATTCAGTGGACGGGTGCGTACTAACGTAATTCAGAAACGGGATGGTCCAAATGGAGCCCGACACGCAGGTTGCTAGAAAGACGTGATGAACCACACAAAGTGCAACACGGTCAGTGCAACGTATTTCGTACCACTATGACTGAATACACCAAAGCGATTATTATACACTGCTTGACAACTGCTAAGGAAAAGGGACGTTGTTCCATAAGAATAATCAAAGGCAATGTTGGGCGATGTGAAACACCGCATGTTCGTAATTGTGGTAGAGTAATATGTTTCTAACGCGAAATTGTAAAAATTTTACTACATGGGAAAGCAAGATAACAGATATAATAGCCTTCATGTTTGACACACATCGGACTATCAACATAAAGGTCGATACCGGATACTCAATAAGGAATATGTTTTCCTCAGGCACTAATGCACATTTTGCACCTGTTATTCCTGCTAGCTACCTAATTCTTGAGAAGCCCTTGAAGGATATTGTGCGGCTCGCCTCAGAAGACAGTTTTCAGGTCTTCCACGGTTCGGGAAAGGCGTATTTGTTGAGAAATAGATCTGCCAAGAGCATCATCGGATGCTCTATAGGATCTAGGTCCCTGTAGTACGCAGGGTAATCTTACCTTCAATATCTTCACTTTCCATTGCGTCTGACACCTCAGCCTTCCTGTGTGGTTGGGCACTCTCCTACACCATCAGAAACTAAGGCCCACCGCATCCCTAAACAGACGGACATGATCCAGAATAATCTCGCTCCCCTGTGCTGTAAAGGAAGCACGCGCAAAGATATGCAGCGGTGTCTGGCATGCCCACACCATAACGCCTAGGCCATGCCGATAACGCTTACGAACATTCTGTGGTGTGTGACGTGTTCGCCTCTCTCTCGACCCTGCTTGCCAGAATCAACAACCACAGCGTTGCAAGGATTCGTCGGAGAACATCATTCGAGACCACTGTTGCTGATCCCACCCAACATGCTTCCTACACCAAAGAACTCTTTCACGGTAATGGCTTAGATGAAGTAGAGTGAATTGAACAGGCTTCCGAGCAGAGCCATACAATCCAGTTTGATTTAATCCCCGCGAAATGGTTCTGGCAGAGACGAATGTACCGGCAGTGGTTGCAAGGTCTGCAGCGATCTATCTAGGAGTGAGACGTCTGTTTCTTCTCTCCAGTACGGCTACTTGTCGATCCATTATGCGGTGTGGTGGTCCGTCTACGACCTCCGACATACATGCATAGGATTTCCGCCTTCATTGGTCTTTTCTAATCGTGAGAAGTCACTTTTGGACACATCATTTTATGTGCCCACAGCAGTGGCATCTTTCCTGCTACGATCCGTCTGACTGCTCAACCGTCATGATAAGTAATCAAACGGTTCATAATGGTTCAAATGGCTCTGAGCACTACGCGACTTAACTTCTGAGGTCATCAGTCGCCTAAAACTTAGAACTAATTAAACCTAACTAACCTAAGGACATCACACACATCCATGCCCGAGTCAGGATTCGAACCTGCGCCTGTAGCGGTCGCTCGGTTCCAGACTGTAGCGCCTAGCACCGCACGGCCACTCCGGTCGGCATCTTGTAGACATCTTACCGTAAGAAAGTTATGTCGCTCTAAGCGGTTCCGCAACAACGTTCGCCAATTACCATAGAGCATAAACTGTAATTTCACACAGAGCGCTTGCGTACGGACTTCGCTGCAGTTAACTCGTTCCACTCTTTACGTTTCCTTCCACTATCATTGCTCCGGTGTTCAGTAGCAAGTGTCGTTCTATAGTTAGCGTCAGTCGTTCCTTGGCAGTTGTCTAGCAGAGTATACAAGAATAAGTACACTGTCCTACACAATTTAATGGAGAGATGGATAAAGCAACATAACATATTAACTGCTCGATGGAAATGAATGAAAATCATGTAGCATGTTGCCAGAGGTCTCTCATGAAGTCAATGTGTTTGTAGCGCCGAATGGGAGTGGCCGCACTGCACGAGGTACCTGCAGGAACGGCAAAAGACAATGTTGGTCAATCAAAGAGCAGTTAAGGTGTATTGTTGTTCGTGCTCTTCATTACACCATGACCTTGAAACATCATTTGGATGAGGGAAAGAATCTTCGGGGAACTGGAATAAGGAAGATGTGTGACGAGTGTAGCACAGGACTTTGGTATTACTCATGCATTATCTCACGAACGTGGACAGCGTTCCGAAACACAGACTCTGCTGCTCGAAGAGGAGCGGGTACTCGATCACGGTCAACTAAAGTCGTAGAGGAACGGTTCATTGTGCAACAGGCAAAAGGTAAAATGAACCACAAAATATTTCTAATTGATGATTTTTTTTTTGTACAAAACTGCTTCGCTCTATAAAAGAAATCAACAACTGCAGCTGTCCTGCAGTTAATTTTACTTCCATTGATTACGAAGTTAAACAGCTGTAGATGGCCACGATACGAAGTTCTACATCACGTTTAACGTGGGCTGCAAAGTATGCAATCTCGCGCTCCACAGAGGCATGGCGACTGCCTTATGGCGGTGCTTTTGCACGACGATCAGTACGTTGTGTTCCGCTAACACTAGCACATCGTCGGTACTGTTTGCAATCACGATAAGAGCAAATGGTTTTGACCAACCAAAAGTGGGGTTGGTTCCTCTTGTCGGATACGACAAGCTCAAGTCTGAATAGTAGTACTGGACCCATCCTCACACAGCAACGCGCAGGAACACGTAATGTACCCGGGATCATTGCCAGACTTTATCGTAGTTGAGGTGAATTGGCGTGAAGGACGATAATGTTGCGTGGTTGTACTGACCTCCAGATCATTTAACACACTAAACTCACTGGTCAACTTTATTGTGATTCAATCCCTACATGTGTGCACTCAGCCTTGACTTCATTTTTATGGATGACAATGTGCGGCAGCGAGAGGTTGTTCGGGAGAGTTGACTGGTCTGACAGTCCACACTACTCAAATCTCGCTGAGCAAGTGTGGGGTGCATTGGGAAATATTGGACCAAGTCAATATTCACCAACAATGATCCAGCGACACACCGTGCCAACACTGCGGCCAACATGAGAACACATTTCAGATCAAACATTACCGTCCGATTTGATTACACACCGTATTAAGAACCACGTCAGCTTTGTAATGTTCAGGAGACCAACACAAGTAGCTGTGACCTCAGTGCAATAATTGCCTTTGACTAAAAATTTAACTTACACTCCTGGAAATTGAAATAAGAACACCGTGAATTCTTTGTCCCAGGAAGGGGAAACTTTATTGACACATTCCTGGGGTCAGATACATCACATGATCACACTGACAGAACCACAGGCACATAGACACAGGCAACAGAGCATGCGCAATGTCGGCACTAGTACAGTGTATATCCACCTTTCGCAGCAATGCAGGCTGCTATTCTCCCATGGAGACGATCGTAGAGATGCTGGATGTAGTCCTGTGGAACGGCTTGCCATGCCATTTCCACCTGGCGCCTCAGTTGGACCAGCGTTCGTGCTGGACGTGCAGACCGCGTGAGACGACGCTTCATCTAGTCCCAAACATGCTCAATGGGGGACAGATCCGGAGATCTTGCTGGCCAGGGTAGTTGACTTACACCTTCTAGAGCACGTTGGGTGGCACAGGATACATGCGGACGTGCATTGTCCTGTTGGAACAGCAAGTTCCCTTGCCGGTCTAGGAATGGTAGAACGATGGGTTCGATGACGGTTTGGATGTACCGTGCACTATTCAGTGTCCCCTCGACGATCACCAGTGGTGTACGGCCAGTGTAGGAGATCGCTCCCCACACCATGATGCCGGGTGTTGGCCCTGTGTGCCTCGGTCGTATGCAGTCCTGATTGTGGCGCTCACCTGCACGGCGCCAAACACGCATACGACCATCATTGGCACCAAGGCAGAAGCGACTCTCATCGCTGAAGACGACACGTCTCCATTCGTCCCTCCATTCACGCCTGTCGCGACACCACTGGAGGCGGGCTGCACGATGTTGGGGCGTGAGCGGAAGACGGCCTAACGGTGTGCGGGACCGTAGCCCAGCTTCATGGAGACGGTTGCGAATGGTCCTCGCCGATACCCCAGGAGCAACAGTGTCCCTAATTTGCTGGGAAGTGGCGGTGCGGTCCCCTACGGCACTGCGTAGGATCCTACGGTCTTGGCGTGCATCCGTGCGTCTCTGCGGTCCGATCCCAGGTCGACGGGCACGTGCACCTTCCGCCGACCACTGGCGACAACATCGATGTACTGTGGAGACCTCACGCCCCACGTGTTGAGCAATTCGGCGGTACGTCCACCCGGCCTCCCGCATGCCCACTATACGCCCTCGCTCAAAGTCCGTCAACTGCACATACGGTTCACGTCCACGCTGTCGCGGCATGCTACCAGTGTTAAAGACTGCGATGGAGCTCCGTATGCCACGGCAAACTGGCTGACACTGACGGCGGCGGTGCACAAATGCTGCGCAGCTAGCGCCATTCGACGGCCAACACCGCGGTTCCTGGTGAGTCCGCTGTGCCGTGCGTGTGATCATTGCTTGTACAGCCCTCTCGCAGTGTCCGGAGCAAGTATGGTGGGTCTGACACACCGGTGTCAATGTGTTCTTTTTTCCATTTCCAAGAGTGTATTTTCGTCTCTTTACGTATTTCTTTCAGTTAAACTTTGTACTATACTGTGACTGTTCCTTCTCTGTATAGTCCTAGTTCCATCAAGCTGTGTTATTTGGCAATGACACATCACGCAAAAGTTACTTTCTGCAGTATCGTCTGAACAAGACGCAGACAGGGCAAAAGCACGACAGGTGGAAAAATGCGAACTGGTGCCAGTGCCCTAGAGACTCGCCACTTGCGCCAGTTTCACCGGTGCCACCGGTGGCGCTGAGGATGAGGATATTGCCTTCGCCTCGGCCAACTGCCTGTCGAGTACAATCCGCCAGTTCAAAATGGTTCAAATGGCTCTGAGCACTGTGGGACTTAACAGCTATGGTCATCAGACCCCGCCGGGAAACGAACCTGGGAACCCGAGCGTGGGAAGCGAGAACGCTACCGCACGACCAATCCGCCAGTGACCGGACGGCAATAGACAGAAGTTTACTCACTAGACCAGCTCTCGCCCACTTGATTGCAGATCATCGTCCAGAGCTGACATAGACGGGAGCGTCGTTTAGTGAACTCCTAGAAGTGAACAGACAGTTGCTGTAATTGGATTTGCTATGTACTGATACGTTTACCTACTATTATTTGCACTTAGCCATTGAAGATCTTTATTTTGTGTTCTATTACAAGCACTGTTGCAGGCTTCATTATTCAACAAGTCACAAAGATAAGTCGACCTTTTATCTCATTTTCATGACATTGTTACTCCTTTGCTTGAATGTTGTAGAACCTTCGTTCTCTTATACTGTTAATTGCCCCTGAGGCATAGCTCTGTAATAGTGGGGGAAGAAATTCTCTTACCGGAGTACTACACCACAAGCCGTTACACGAACTCACAAGCTCGGCCTACCGTAACTATAGTGGCAACTCGGCCTCCACAGCAGCAGCGAAGAGGCCTTTATAAAACCGCCGACGAAGGTTTACAAAACTTTCCTCCTTAAGTTTTGTACACCAATACATATGTGACGTACAATGTGAGGTCTGAGAACCTGCATCATGTGCCACAGTGACCTACATAATGATCTATGCCGTGGCTAAACGAACGTACTGTTGGCTCATACCCATATTAAGGTGACAGTTTCTTTCTCAATGAGATTTAACCCTTTTGTAAGATAATTAGCTTTTATTTTTAGAATTTATTTATGTATCTAATTTTTCTTATGTTTCTCGGTTATATGCTTGAAGTAGCTGTTGTACAGGTTACTTTTCCTTCCACGTAGGAAACTATGAACATAACAGTCTTCAATCAAAAAAATTCAAATAAAAGGTTCAAATCTGATAACGAAATTTCTATTGACTTATTGTGAAGCAATCTAAAGCCAATGCTACGAAACGATACCAAAATTTCAGACGAAGTGCTGATTTAAAGCTTCAAGAAAGAGAGTGCGAAGAAGGGATTCTCAGCATATCCAAATGAAATAAAGCAAATTGGTTACATTTCTCAAAGGGGACAAATAGAGTACAAAGAAAACTGTAGATCCAGCCATGAATGCAACGTTTTACACAATTACAGATTTCGTTGTGTGTAGCAGGTGCATAGAAGTAAGAACATTAGCGAAAACAAGGAAGGAGTGGAGGAATGCAATCACGTGAGCCTCACTGCAATAAGAAAAGTAATAAATTAGATGGTAGTGATGCTGAAACCGAGACGTTCACCTTCCGCCTCCTAATTATGTAACGAACGGCTTATCTGTCTTGTAATTATCAAATTTTTTGAATAATTCGAATCTACATCACTGGTTTCCGTCAGATAATCGGATAACGTTCTACGCCTGCTTCTGTGCTACAGTACCTGTATGCTTTCTTCGCAAAGGTCGTGCTTCGGTAGCTCAGTTGGTAGAGCACTTGCCCGCTAAAGGCAAAAGTCCCGAGTTCGAGTCTCGGTTGGGCACACAGTTTTAATCTGCCAGGAAGTTTCATATCAGCGCACACTCCGCTGCAGAGTGAAAATCTCATTCTGGAAACATCCTCCAGGCTGTGGCTAAGCCATGTCTCCGCAATATCCTTTCTTTCAGGAGTGCTAGTTCTGCAAGGTTCGCAGGAGAGCTTCTGTAAAGTTTGGAAGGTAGGGGACGAGGTACTGGCAGAAGTAAAGCTGTGAGTACCGGGCGTGAGTCGTGCTTCGGTAGCTCAGTTGGTAGAGCACTTGCCCGCGAAAGGCAAAGGTCCCGAGTTCGAGTCTCGGTCGGGCACACAGTTTTAATCTGCCAGGAAGTTTCATATCAGCGCACACTCCGCTGCAGAGTGAAAATCTCATTCTGGAAACATCCCCCAGGCTGTGGCTAAGCCATGTCTCCGCAATATCCTTTCTTTCAGGAGTGCTAGTTCTGCAAGGTTCGCAGGAGAGCTTCTGTAAAGTTTGGAAGGTAGGGGACGAGGTACTGGCAGAAGTAAAGCTGTGAGTACCGGGCGCGAGTCGTGCTTCGGTAGCTCAGTTGGTAGAGCACTTGCCCGCGAAAGGCAAAGGTCCCGAGTTCGAGTCTCGGTCGGGCACACAGTTTCAATCTGCCAGGAAGTTTCAAGATTGGTATACATCATGGATTCACGTGTCCAAGGTCGCGTACACATTAGCTGGTCAACCTACTCCTAGTTTCCACTCCAAGCCAAGCAAGCAGTGACAATGCAGTCATGTCACAGGACATTTAAGCTACTGTTGTAAGGAAAAACTCACAACTTCTAGTTCTGACACGTGCACTAAATAATCAAAAGTACCCATACACCTGGCTCAAAGTGACTTACAAGTTCATGGACCCCTCAATCGGTAATGCTGGAATTCAATATGGTTTTGGCCCACCCTTAGCCTTGATGACAACTTCCACTCTCGTAGTCAAACGTTCAATCAGGTGCTGGAAGGTTTCTTGGGGAATGGCAGCCCATTCTTCACGATGTTCTGCATTGAGGAGAGGTATCGATGACGGTCGGTGAGGCCTGGCACGAAGTCGGCGTTCCAAAATATCGCAAAGGAGTTCTGTAGTATTCAGGTCAGGACTATGTGCCGGCCAATCCGTTACAGGGATGTTACTGTCGTACAACCACTCCGCCACAGGCCGTGCGTTATGAACACATCCTCGATCGTGTTGAAAGATGCAGTTGCCACTCCCGAATTGATCTTCAACAGTGGGAAGCAAGAAGGTACTTAAAATACCAATGTAGATCTGTGCTGTGATAGTGACACACAAAACAAGGGATGTAAGCCCCCTCCATGAAAAACACGACCACACCATAACACCACCGCCTCCGAATTTTACTGTTGGCGCAGCACACACTGGCAGATAACGTTTACCGGGCATTCGTCATACCCATAACCTGCGGTCGGATCAGCACTCTGTGTACCGTGATTCGTTACTCCACATAACGTTTTTCCACTGTTTAATCGTGGGTACGCTCCTTACACCACGCGGCAGCCGCACGACCATGAAGTCCAAGTTTTCTCACCTCCCGCCTAACTGTCATAGTACTTGCAAGGGCTCCTGATGCAGTTTGGAATTCCTGTGCGCTGGTCTCGATAGATGTCTGCCTATTACACAATACGACCCTCTTCAACTATCGGCGGTCTCTGTCGGTCAACAGACGACGTGAGCCTCTACGCTTTTGTACTTCAAGTTTCCCTTCGCCTTTCCACTTCATTATCACATCGGAAGCAGTGAACCTAGAGATGTTCAGGAGTGTGGAAATCGCACGTACAGACGTATGACACAAGTGACACCCAATCACCTGACCACGTTCGAAGTCCGTGAGTTTCACGGAGCGCCCCATTCAGCTCTCTCACGATGTCTACTGACTACTGAGCTCGCTGATACGAAGTACCTCTCAGTAGGTGGCAGCGCAATGCACCTAATATAAGAAACAATGTTTTTAGGGGTGTCCGGTTACTTTTGGTCACATAATGCACCACCCTCTTTTTATCCTTCATTGAAATCCTTCCAAACCCATACATGCCCGAGTCGTGGACCACCTAAAAATATCTCCTTTTCCCAATACACAACGTCTCCCTGATGCATCATTAGTATTAACTCAGGCTTCAGCTAGGTCCTATAATCTCTTATATTAATGTACATCCTCAAACATCGTAAACCATACCTCCTTCTCTCCAGCAGCCTTACGACTTCTTCCAATGTTTTTGAATGATTATCAACAACTGCTCACAGACCACCTCTTAAACCACAATACAACAAACGCCAAGTTTCGTCTACACGTCCCACGTCATAAAAACCGAAACTACCCATTAGAGCTCACACCGAGTGCTTTCATTAAGAGGAATTTTTGCATAATAAGGTCCGATAGGTAGTGAAATGGAAGCAAGATTGAAAATCTGATAAAGCGTTGGACAGATGTGTTGGGCAGTGTCTCTAGTACGCCTCTTAGCGTCACGTCGCTCTTTTCAGTTCTGCAAACGCAGTGAGAAGCAAAAATGACTAGAACAATGGTGTCTCCCACCAGGTATGAGTGTCCGCCTGATTTTATGCAACCCCGAGGTCACATACTTGTCATGCACTTACTTTGCAGGGGCGCGTTCTGCAGCGTTATCGATGGGAAGTGTTTGATCACCTACCGTGCAGTGTAGACTTGGCTCCTTCTGATGCTCAACACTGCTCGCTTCAACCGCTAGCTTATGAAGATAACATTTTGACACAAACAACCAACTGCAGACCAGCGTAGAGAAGTGGCAGAAAGCACAGGTGTCTGCCTTCTATGACGAGGTTACTGGGAATTTGGTATAACGCTACGACAAATATCTGAGTCGGAGCGGTGACTTTGTACAGAAGTAGCTGGAAGGTGTAGCAAACTGTTGCAAATAAAATGTTTTTCATTTTCACTTTGATATCTATTTCACGCCCCATCAGACCTTACTTTCCGAGTAGCCCTCGAACATCCACATCTAACAACTTCGAAAGACCATTGTCTCCTGCAAAAATATTTCATTCGGGCATCGCATTGTATCTTCCTTTTCTGAAACCTCTGGCTTGATGGAAAGAACCAGTACCACCAATTCCTCCCACCCTCGTATATCCAAACACTACACGTCCTTTCCCATGGTAGTTTCTAACATCTTTCCCTCCCAAAATACGTAATAATTTCTATCTATTTCGCCGTTACAAAATACCACTTAAAAAAAAAAAAAACGAAGGCACCATCCTATGTACTCCTGCGTAAATGCATTCCTACCCCACGCCTCTCACGTACAACACGCTTTTGACACTTGTCAATACTCATTCTGCAACCTTATTCACATCAGTTTCTCTCAAATTCTCTTTCTATCTCTCAATATTTTTTTTTTTTTTTTTTGCTTCCAAATCCCTCACAACATAAATTTTATCAAGGTCTACATCATCATTCTATGTCTCACAATCAAACGTGTTACCATCTTCTCGAGACTAAGACCGTTCTTATTTATCCTGGCAAATGTATTTACAAATGCCAATGAAACACTAAAGCTGCCCGACTATAAAAAACTTTGGCCGGGGCCACGGTGGCCATCGTGTGCGATATTTGATCTGTGTGTGGTGTGCGTGGAAGCTACAAGTATCGGCGAGCTCCCACTGGCGCATCAATTTTTGATCCTAATGCGAAATGCAATTACCAGCCGAGCGTAGACTGACACCCAATTTTCCGTAGGTCGCGGAAGTTTAATGTCGCTTTGCGTTTTGCTGTTATGCGTCAGCCGCTGCAGAAGCTGCCGGTCTGTTCTCATTTTTATTTATTTTTTCATTTGTATCTCTGTGTGTACACGGTTTTTGTAGCTGCTCAAACCGAATTGTAAGCACGTTTGTTCATTCATTTCCATTTTTCTCCTTTCACTGTTGAAACGTTCGTTTTTGTATTAGAGCCCTTCCGATGACAATTTATCAGAAATGAAGACACTCATGCGCTGCGCCTCTGTTATTGACTGATGCGACACCCTCGGAATGGTGTTGCGAGCATTAATTCCAATCTTCTCGCATCACTCGGAATATTAATTTTCGAAGAGCTAATCCCGTTTCGTTTCGTGGAACGTGTCGAGAGAACGTGGCTCCCTGTCAGCGTATTTCAATGATCATCCACTTAAAAGGGAGAACACGAACGGAAACATGTCTTTACAACGAAATTTCACATCATCTCTTTGAGTTTTTGACAAGTGAATCATACTTGAGTGGTGTGTAGTAGGGTCACCACAATATCTTGAGAACAAATAAATTATAATATAATTCAAAAGTTAATAATAAATTAGGATTATTTCATTATAGTCCTAAAACTATTCAGATGTAACTACCTCTGAAAACTTCCTTTCATGGCAACTACTAAGCTCAACGATTAGTTACGAAGTGTTCCAGAAACTGTAATTAATCTGCAATGCTTTGATGAAAGCCTACTATAATTCTCTAAGACAAGCGATCGTAAAATTGTCAACCTTCTTCCTACACATATCATAGTAAGAGTTTCGTGTAATATTTAGTTCTACAGTGCCCAGTGAGACCGCAATTGTCATTCTCAATGGAGAGAAGTCTTCCGAAGTAAGAGTGATTTCAGGTGTGCCGCAGGGGAGTGTCGTAGGACCGTAGCTATTCACAATATATATAAATGATCTTGTGCATGACATCGGAAGTTCACTGAGGCTTTTTGCGGGTGATGCTGTGGTATATCGAGAGGTTGTAACATTGGAAAATTGTACTGAAATGCAGGAGGATCTGCAGCGAATAGACGCATGGTACAGGGAATGACAATTGAATCAAAATGTTGACAAGTGTAATGTGCTGTGAATACATAGAAAGAAAGATCCCTTATCATTTAGTTACAATACAGCAGGTCAGCAGCTGGAAGCAGTTAATTCCATAAATTATCTGGGAGTACGCATTAGGAGTGATTTAAAATGGAATGATCATATGAAGTTGATCGTCGGTAAAGCAGATGCCAGACTGAGATTCATTGGAAGAATCCTAAGGAAATGCAATCCGAAAACAAAGGAAGTAGGTTACAGTACGCTTGTTCGCCCATTGCTTGAATGCTGCTCAGCGGTGTGGGATCCGTGCCAGATGGGGTTGATAGAGGAGATAGAGAAGATCCAACGGAGAGCAGCGCGCTTCGTTACAGGATCATTTAGTAATCGCGAAAACGTTACGGAGATGATAGGTAAACTCCAGTGGAAGACTCTGCAGAAGAGACGCTCAGTAGCTCGGTACGGGCTTTTGTTGAAATTTCGAGAACATACCTTCACCGCGGAGCCAAGCAGTATATTGCTCCCTCCTACGTATATCTCGCGAAGAGACCATGAGGATAAAATCAGAGAGATTAGGGCCCACACAGAAGCATACCGACAATCCTTCTTTTCTACGAACAATACGAGACTGGAATAGAAGGGAGAACCGATAGAGGTACTCAAGGTACCCTCCGCCACACACTGTCAGGTGGCTTGCGGAGTATGGATGTAGATGTAGATGTTCTTAACTAAAATTACCTCTACATGCCAACCCCATTTAGATAGATTCATATTAACACAGAATGCTTCAATGCCATCCGTATATAATTATATAATCGCCTTGTCGCTAACTTTCTTCCTACTTCTGTTTGTCATGAGCACACTCTGATGCACTCTTACGAAATAACAAACAGGAATACGTGGATATACAGTGTGCCTCCCCTAAGAGTCGTTAGACGGATTGTCTTCGGTGTTCTCGCAGATATTTACGATTTCCTTTTTGCATTATGTAGCTGAACAAATACATCTCCCCTCGGTTTTCATGGACGCCCGGTGTCATAGGAAAGCATCGGTTTGTTTCTCTTCATAAGGAAAATGAATTTTTAAAACGGAATTTTACGTGCCCATTCGATATAGCGATTACAAATTAGTTAAGTGCTACATTCGTTTTACAGATACGTATTTAAAGTGACAGGTAAACACGGAGAATAGCCAGTATTGTAGCAGCGACAATACCTCCCTGGCCCGTGCTCATTGTTACCGCCATGCAGTAGCGTTGCTACTCAATCACTGCTGGAGTACTGACTATTTTTCGTGTTTTGCTGTCCGCGTTAATACGTACCGATAAAATGAGTGACGCACTAGACTAATATGAGTCCACGCTGCCGAATGGGCACGGAAAGCTCCGCTTTAAAAATCATTCTCTTTTCAGAGGCAAACAAACCAACGGATTCTGTCAACACTGGGTGTCGTATAAAGGGAGTGATGAGCTGTATCTGTTTCGAATGACTCCCTCAACACACTGCAAAAATTAAATGGCTAATATCTGTGGAAAATACCAGAGATCATGACCCGGATCATGCTTAGGAGAGACATCAGGTGTCCCACAACATCTCGACCAACTGTAACTAGTTGTAACGAGGGAAGTTTTGAGGGAAGGAAAGGGCACGCCATGGCTTGACAGGTGTTAGAAATAGCTCCGAATACAAAGAAAGCGTCACTGAAAATTTAAACGTTACCAAAGCATCACAGACAAACAAAAACTTGACGAAACCAAAATAAGCTTATAGAGAACTATACGTGATGCATCCAGCAAATTCAAAAATAAAATCCTGTCTGCCATCTTGACATCAAATATTTCTGGAGGATGCGTGATAGCTCTGCTGTATTGAATTTCACACATTTATTCCGCCCGGTTTCGGTTGTCAGTCATCATCCAAGGACTATGCCAAACAGAGAGAAACGAACGGTACATATTACTGATGAAAAATGCACAATCCGTAGTCGTTAAGAACTGAACATCATACATAACAATAATCGAAAAGAAGTAGTTACATAGCAAAAAAGTAGTACTTTTTGCGTCATTACCCTTCAACTAACTTCCCTACATGCTCACAACAGTAGCAGGCAAATAGTCGACCAGCTTCACCGTTACCAAGATGCTCTGTCTCGGGAGTTAAAATAACCTGCCATTTGTCAAAGTCTCTTATGTCTGCGGATTTCCCGTTTTGAACATCGTCGCTAGAATGATTTTCCATTCCGTCTCAGCGGCATCACGCGCATTAATTTTATCGTCAAATGCCCACAGGACCCCAAACTCTGTTGAATATCTCGGGGTCTGTGATCATAATAGTTTAGCTGCTCAGCATGTGTCTGTGATATCACTGCAATATTTCATTGGTTACTTTGCTCATTCAATAAAATGTAATAACCTTTTGACGAAACAGAGGTATCAGTTGGCACATATATATATAAGTGCGCTTCCGTGCATTATACATGGTTATTTTGGTGTGTCTCTAGGAGGAATTTGTGCCTTTCTGTTCATACCGTATCATCCTGTCGAATGCATGCCGTGCATAGATGATGAATTAACCTCAAGATTTCCTACATTCATTGGAAAATGACTTTCATCAGAATAAACAAATGACGAATGAATACTCTCATCTGATCATACTCATTCTGCTCATGTTCCCATGCTGAACTGGCTGATTCGTCTACAATAGATACATACAGTCCTCTTACTGGCTGCAGCTTTCCTTGTCCACACTATGTTGGGGTTCCGTAGCTCGCCCGATGTGTAGAAAAAAATGGCTCTGAGCACTATGCGACTTAACTTCTGAAGTCATCAGTCGCCTAGATCTTAGAACTAATTAAACCTAACTAACCTAAGGACATCACACATATCCATGCCCGAGGCAGGATTCAAACCTGCGACCGTAGTGGTCGCTTGGCTCCAGACTGTAGCGCCTAGAACCACGCGGTCACTCCGGCCGGCCCCATGTGTAGACTCATATTTCTGCTCATAATCCAATTTGAAGTTACGTTGTTTGCTTGGCGGTGCAACACTGTTTCACGATGGAGGTTGTTTGAGAGATTCTGGCCCTCTGTAGAGTGGCAGTACTGCATACGTGTGTAGTAAATGGTTCAAATGGCTCTGAGCACTATGGGACTTAACAGCTGTGGTCATCAGTCCCCTAGAACTTCGAACTACTTAAGCCTAACTAACCTAAGGACATCACACACATCCATGCCCGAGGCAGGATTCGAACCTGCGACCGTAGCAGTCCCGCGATTCCGGACTGAGCGCCTAGAACCGCTAGACCACCGCGGCCGGCGTGTGTGTAGTATTTGGAATGCTTAGAGTAGGAGTAGTATCAAGAGCAACGTTCTTTGCACCAGCTCGCTTTATTTGTTCCTGAGACCCAGAAAATATTAGATACAGGCTCCCAAGTAGATGCTATTTTTCTTGACTTCCGGAAGGCGTTCGATACAGTTCCGCACTGTCGCCTGATAAACAAAGTGTGGCTGGATTGATGAGTTTTCAGCAAACAGAATACAGCATGTTGTTATCAATGGAGAGACGTCTACAGACGTTAAAGTAACCTCTGGCGTGCCACAGGGGAGTGTTATGGGACCGTTGCTTTTCACAATATAAATAAATGACCTAGCAGATATTGTCGGAAGTTCCATGCGGTTTTCGCGGATGATGTTGTAGTATACAGAGAAGTTGCAGCATTAGAAAATTGTAGCGAAATGCAGGAAGATCTGCAGCGGATAGGCACTTGGTGCAGTGAGTGGCAACTGACCCTTAACATAGACAAATGTAATGTATTGCGAATACATAGAAAGATGGACCCTTTATTGTATGATTATATGATAGCGGAACAAACACTGGTAGCAGTTACTTCTGTAAAATATCTGGGAGTATGCGTGCGGAACGATTTGAAGTGGAATGATCATATAAAATTAGTTGTTGGTAAGGCGGGTACCAGGTTGAGATTCATTGGGAGAGTCCTTAGAAAATGTAGTCCATCAACAAAGGAGGTGGCTTACAAAACACTCGTTCTACCTATACTTGAGTATTGCTCATCAGTGTGGGATCCGTACCAAATCGGGTTGACAGAGGGGATAGAGAAGATCCAAAGAAGAGCGGCGCGTTTCGTCACAGGGTTATTTGGTAACCGTGATAGCGTTAAGGAGATGTTTAACAAACTCAAGTGGCAGACTTTGCAAGAGAGGCGCTCTGCATCGCGGTGTAGCTTGCTCGCCAGGTTTCGAGAGGGTGCGTTTCTGGCTGAGGTATCGAATATATTGCTTCCCCCTACTTATACCTCCCGAGGAGATCACGAATGTAAAATTAGAGGGATTAGAGCGCGCACGGAGGCTTTCAGATAGTCGTTCTTCCCGCGAACCATACGCGACTGGAACAGGAAAGGGAAGTAATGACAGTGGCACGTAAAGTGCCCTCCGCCACACACCGTTGGGTGGCTTGCGGAGTATAAATGTAGATGTACATGTCTGCTGTGTATACGGCAAAAATTAGAAAGACGTATGACGAGCTCCAAAACGCACTTACCTGTAGGTGAGTCACAAATTCAGCCAGTTTTGATGTCAGTTTCCATTATACCCAGTGAATAGGACGCAAAAAATCACCATTTTAGGAATATGTTTTACATCATTCCGTTAGTTATGTGTGGATCTGTTTCTTATATACACATTTCTTTAAAAACGAATACACTCTACAACACATTTCTTTTATTTATATTACTGCACATCCGCTGATCAGGCAGCACGGTATGACTGCCTACCTAATAGCCGGTACGTCCACCTTTGGAGTGGGTACAGCGGCAATCTGTCGTGACATGGGAGCAATGAGGCCTTGGCAGGTCGCTCGAAGGAGGTGCCACCACATCTGCGAACACAACTCACCTAACGTGACAAAACGAAACACTTACAGACATCCCAATGATTTTTTTTTTTTTTTTTTTTTTTTTTTTTTTTTTTTTTTTTTTTTTTTTTTTTTTTTTTTTTTGCTACCAGCTTCAACGCTTCAGTGCGTCATCTTAAGGCTGTTTTTGATGCCGTATAGGTTGATATGGGCCCCCTACATAACGCACCAGTTGCCAGCATTACTGGATATGCAGATAATGTGTCACCATTCCAACCATTAACTGCCAACTTAGCTGACCGTCGTCAACACACCGTTTGGGCTGTTCCGGGTGAACCGCCTCATGTATGGCATCACTAGTGCACCGGCCGTATTTCAGCGCTACTTGCAACAACTCTTGCCGGTTGTGTCAGGTTGTTTGAACTATCTCGACGACATAGTCGTCACGGGCCATACCGCGGATGAACATCTCAGTCATCTGCGACAATTGTTCTTGCGCCTACGGGCATAAAATGCAACCTTGCTAAATGCTCCTTTTTTTTAACCTGCTATCTACTACCTGTGTCACATCATTTCCAGCAATGGCATATCACCTACCTCCTCCCACATCACCGCTATAGTGGCCCTTCCTCGTCCGCACGACGTCTACCAATTGCGGACTTTACCGGGTAAAACTGCTTACTATCGAAAGTCCACATTGCGGCGACCTTCCATCACCTATGGCGAAAGAACGTACCTTTGCACTGGTCTCCGGCTTGTGAATCGGTTTTCTAAACCTTAAAGCGGAGGTTGCACTCTGCGGAGTGTCTTACGCCTTACAATCCCCCTCTTCCCCTCCTCTTGGCTACGGACGCCTCAGACTATGTTATTGCGGCTGTCCTTTAGTACCGTCTACCGGATGTATCGGAACCCCCGGTGGCATACATATCTAAATCCCATAGAGATGTCCAATGCAAATATTTCCAAACCGAGAAGGAGGCCCTAGCCATCGTGTATGCCTGTACCAAATTCCTCCCATACCTTTACAGTAAGTCTTCTCGTTTAATCACTTACCATAAGCCCCTCGTGGACTTATTTTCCCCGTCAGCCCAGTTACCCACGAAGACTTCACACCGTCTGCAGCTATTAGCCCTATTCCTTTCACGTTTTAGGTAAACCATCCATTTCCGATCCACCTCCCAGCATGCCAACGCGATGTCTTGTCTCGGTTCCCCGCCGGTCATGATTCGGCATTCGATTCGTCGGACCTCCTAATTTTTCAGGTCGATGAAGACATACAGGATGCGTTAGCTGCATTCCCAGTCACAGCTGAGAGTGTGGCCGCAGCGCCGACCGCAGATCCGCTCCTGCCGCTGTGTTCTCCGTGTATGGACAATGCTTCCTTCGCCTCGAGCCCAAGCTGATTCTTCTTCTTCATCCGCCAACAACTGGTGGCCGTCAACGGGGTGCTCCTCCTTGCAGAAAATTACGCCAATCCACGAGTCATCGTACCAACTTCCCTGCGTTCCCAGATTCTCCACATCTTACATCAAGGTCAGTGCGGTATTACCCAGACAAAAACTCTCGCACATCGCCATGTCTCCTGGGTATGCGTGAAAGCAGACATAGAGAGTATGATCTGGGGTTGTGAGCAGTGTACCCAGGCACTTCCGTCACCTCGCCAGTATTTCCAATCTTGGTCGGCCGCTTCCCTCCCACGAAAACGCATCTATGTGGATTTTGTGGGACACTTCCTCGGCGCTTACTGGTCACTCATCACGGATACGTATTTCCACTTCCCTTTCATTATCCGTTGCTCCTCTATCTCCACAGTGACTACCATCATGGCCCAGTCAAAAATATTTTCCATTGAAGGCCTTCCCTTTACCTTGGTATCTGACTACAGCCCGCAGTTTCGCAGTCAAAGAGCTCGCCAAATTCTGCCGCAATAATGGTATCCACCACCTCTGTACCCCTCCTTTCCATCCCCAATCCAATGGAGAGGCGGAGCGCCTTGTTCATAATTTTAAAACTCAGAGTACACGGAGGACCGTTCTCCGGAAGACGATCTTACGTCATTTTTGTTAGCACCTACAGAGCCACGCCGATGGGTGACAAGTGTCCCACCGAACTACTCCATGGTCGCCAGCCGCGGACTCGACACCATCTGCTCCTGCTGCAGATTGAACCTCGCGCCCTGCCCAGTGCTTCCCAATATTCATCCGGCTCCCAGGTGTAGGCTCACGGTTTCGGGCCCTGCCCCAGCTGGCTTCTGAGGGTCGTTATCTGTCTCTGTGGTCCACAACTGTTCGAAATACGCCTGGACGACCGGATGGTTAACACCACCACAACCAACTGCGTCCTCATTTCCTCTAGCAACCGCAGCTCCTCTCTCTCTCTCTCATCGCCAGCCCCTTCCTTGGGGCCTATGTTGATGCCCTCCCCTCAGCTGGTGGATGATCTTCCCAGAGATAGCCAGCAGACGACAGCTGTGCCGCTACATACTCAGGACATGGGGCAGCTCCGGGAACTTACCCTGAACCCACATCCCGGCTCCTCTTTGGCGCCGCCTCAGTTGGACGACGCGGACGTCCACATGCTGCTTCCCCAGCCCGACGTCGCCTCGTAAGCGCCACTGCTTCAATGTTCCAGCCGCCTCGCGCGGAAGGCCGGGTTCCACCACCTTCTTCAGGAGGACTTAGCTAGCCGCCTCGCGCGGAAGGCCGGGTTCCACCACCTCCTTCAGGAGGACTTGTCTGAAGATCAGCCTATGGCTCTGGGCTATATTGGTACTCTCTCCCCCACGATCGCTCGTGCCGCACCAGCTTTTCCAATGGGAGGAGGGGTGTTATGTCGTTGCCAAGGTAGCCCCTGAGGGCAAGTAATCAATATTGCACCGCAGAGGATGGGGTTGTCTATGTCCAAAGCGTACCAAAATCACAATGGTAAACACAGTCTATTAACATGCAAGATAACGGATACAGACATTCCGAGCACAACTTCCTGCAGGGGGAGTTCGAATCACGGCCTCCAGGAAGTATCACCAAGCTAAAACCTGATTGCCTAGAGACTTC
This sequence comes from Schistocerca americana, assembly GCF_021461395.2. Classification (NCBI taxonomy): domain Eukaryota; kingdom Metazoa; phylum Arthropoda; class Insecta; order Orthoptera; family Acrididae; genus Schistocerca; species Schistocerca americana. The sequence continues at coordinate 47,113,992 of NC_060124.1, forward strand.
TGTTTAGGGGCTAGAACCAGGCCCAAAATTAAGTACACTCTGGAAGCTGACCTCATGGGCTTCGACCGCTGAAGATGACGTCTTCATCTCTGAACTGGACTTTTACTAGTGTGTGTGTGTGTTACCACGAACCTTTGTGGAAAATTAGAAGTGAACTTTCGCTTGCCTGAATTAGGAGACGTTTATTGGCATCGTTATTGTTACCTTTCTTCTGTAGTTCAGACATCAACCTTGTAAACTTACGTAAATAAAAGTTGTGTTTGTGAAAAATTGCGAAATGTCAGTCACAACAGACACCACATCAAAGTCCATTGCATTTTCTGTTGCCATTATACATTAAGGAGAAACTGGTTCATTTCCCTCCTTCCAGATCCATACACGTCCATCTAAGGGTGATGTCAAATACTGCGATTCATCACTTCATATAGACTTCTCCCACTGATTTACATACCTATACCGTTGATGTCATTCGTATGAAGAATTGTGGTACGGAGTAATGCCCTAGTATTTCAATGTATTTGGATTGTAAAGCCTTCTCTTACTGAAATTTACAAATCTTCAAATAGGAGTCTTAAAAATTTATAGGAAATTTGTTGATAATTGGGAATATGAACTACCACCGTCTCTGTATTCGAATGATGACAATGAAACCTTGTGCCTCATCAGGAGCCGAAACGGAATTTTTCGATTGATGAGCAGTCACCTTAACCTCTTCGAATATCCTTGCAAGAATTACGCGCAGATACAAACTTCTATACGTCGTCGTCCATGTATCACATCCTGCACTCGCACGATGTTGCTGATAGTCGAGGGCCTGATGTTGTCGAATAAATACGAAATATCAATAGCTGTGTTATTAAGAAGTGCCATCCAATGTTCCTTCGGACATGGATGCGCAGAACGTTGCATTGTACTTATTAATGTCATAGGCACTGCTGTATCGAATTAAGAGATTTAGCTTGCAGTGTCCGTCCATGTGCTCAAGAGACATTAGATAGCAATAATTTTTGTCGTGTGGGGAACCAAAACCGTATATTTGTTGAAAGAAGTAAAGGTTCTACTTCAGCTGTTGTTTCCACGTGCCGGCCGCATTGGTCGAGCGGTTCTAGGCGCTTCAGTCCGGAACCGCGCGCCTTCTACGGTCGCAGGTTCGAATCCTGCCTCGGGCATGGATGTGTGTGATGTCCTTAAGTTAGTTAGGTTTAAGTAGTTATAAGTTCTAGGGGACTGATGACATCAGATGTTAAGTCTCATAGTGCTCAGAGCCATTGGAACAATTTTTTGTTTCCACGTGTTAACTTTATTTAATTATGCACTTTGTTACGAAGGCAGTTCAATAAGTAATGCATCACATTATTTTTCTGAAACAGGGGTTGTTTTAATCAGCATTGAAATACACCAGGTTATTCCCCAATCTTTTAGCTACACAACACTATTTTTCTACGTAATCTCCATTCAATGCTACGGCCTTACGCCACCTTGAAATGAGGGCCTGTATGCCTGCACGGTACCATTCCACTGGTCGATGTTGGAGCCAACGTCGTACTGCATCAATAACTTCTTCATCATCCGCGTAGTGCCTCCCACGGATTGCGTCCTTCATTGGGCCAAACATATGGAAATCTGACGGTGCGAGATCGGGGCTGTAGGGTGCATGAGGAAGAACAGTCCACTCAAGTTTTGTGAACTCCTCTCGGGTGCGAAGACTTGTGTGAGGTCTTGCGTTGTCATGAAGAAGGAGAAGTTCGTTCAGATTTTTGTGCCGACGAACACGCTGAAGTCGTTTCTTCAATTTCTGAAGAGTAGCACAATACACTTCAGAGTTGATCGTTTGACCATGGGGAAGGACATCGAACAGAATAACCCCTTCAGCGTCCCAGAAGACTGTAACCATGACTTTACCGGCTGAGGGTATGGCTTTAATCTTTTTCTTGGTAGGGTAGTGAGTGTGGCGCCACTCAATTGATTGCCGTTTTGTTTCAGGTTCGAAGTGATGAACCCATGTTTCATCGCCGGTAACAATCTTTGACAAGAAATTTTCACCCTCAGCCACATGACGAGCAAGCAATTCCGCACAGATGGTTCTCCTTTGCTCTTTATGGTGTTCGGTTAGACAACGAGGGACCCAGCGGGAACAAACCTTAGAATATCCCAACTGGTGAACAATTGTGACAGCACTACCAACAGAGATGTCAAGTTGACCACTGAGTTGTTTGATGGTGATCCGTCGATCATCTCGAACGAGTGTGTTCGCACGCTCCGCCATTGCAGGAGTCACAGCTGTGCACGGCCGGCCCGCACGCGGGAGATCAGACAGTCTTGCTTGACCTTGCTGCGATGATGACACACGCTTTGCCCAACGACTCACCGTGCTTTTGTCCACTGCCAGATCACCGTAGACATTCTGGAATATCTGAGATGCCCTGGTTTTCCGCTAAAAGTAACTCGATCACTGCCTGTTGTTTGCAACGCACATCCGTTACAGACGCCATTTTAACAGCTCCGTACAGCGCTGCCACCTGTCGGATGTCAATGAAACTATACGAGACGAAGCGGGAATGTTTGAAAATATTCCACAAGAAATTTCCGGTTTCTTCAACCAAAATTGGCCGAGAAAAAAAAATGTGTTGCATTACTTATTGAACTGCCCTCGTAATTTCTGCCTTATACACCTTCCCAAGTGCAGTAAGTGTAAACACGTCGTACTGTACGTATAATGACACAATCGTGCCTAATTAAGTGAAGCAAATACGTGTAAATAACAGTAAGGTGGAACCTTTAAACAGTCTTTCAACAGTAGATAGCGTCGGCAAAGTTTATTCTGCGCTTCTTTACATCCGGAAGTTATCCAGTATAGCTCCACACCACAGCCTCGCAAATGAGTGTTCCAGTCTTCAGTGTGTAAGTACGAGTAAAGATTTGCAGCTATATTCCGAAATTCGGATAAATAACCTATTCAAGATGCGTTCATTACTTTAGACATCAGCAATTTTTTTTTCATCCCACAATGAAAATACTTGTTTACTGCGGAAATACTGATGTATCCTTTCCAGAAGACACACTCAGAAAGACCCTGTTACCACTAACACAGGGTGTATAACAGTACATATGCAGAAGCGACTGTAATTTGGCCAACCCCTGAAAGCTGAATTTCTGTAATACATAAAGAACTGGACAAGTTGTCATTTACATATCATATAAATGTGTAATTCGCCTTTCCAATCTGCATTGCGTCACTGAGCACTAATTTAAATTTCAAGTGCTGTGATCTTTGTGCATCGGGAGTGTCATTGTTATATAAACAATGGTCCGTCTCAGTGAACCACTATTCTTGTAGCAGAAAGATCCCTAATCATATATGAACTACACTAGAGAACTTTATTGCCTGCCTTTCATTGTGGTCGACAGATGAGGAGATTCGCTCGTGGCTGTTCGATCTATAACGTGGAACGCGGCACTGTGAACAGATTTGACACGATAGAGGCATCGAGCAGTTTTGTTTCTAAGGAGTGAACATCAATCACACCAGCACGGTATTTCTGCTTTTGTGAACTAATATCAACAATTGTGATCCACCGTAGTAATAGAGTTACTAAATGCGTTGTTGCAGGGTAACAGCACGAAAACATTGTAATGAATCTTTAATACACGCTGCTTTCTTCCCCAGTTGAGCTAGAGTCAGTATATATGATTTTACATACAGTCCATTCCGCTTTAAAACAAAAGAAATGATCTCACAGACATAAGTGCGTAACGGTGTTTTGTTCATCAAAAACTGTGAAAAAACAAATGATTTGTGTTGAGTCGAGGGAACATTAGTAACAATGATTTATTCCGAAAAATTCTAAATTCAAAAAATTCTAAATGCAGTGAAACAAATTTCTCCGTCTAATATAGATTCGTGACCCGAGCGCCGTAATAATAGCAATAATAATAATAATAATAACCGCTTCTGAGCATGCACATCAATTGACTGGGGGCAGTTTCCAATGATTACACAGACGTGCCTATGGCAGCTATTACAGAGGAAATAACAAGCTGTTGCTTGAAATGTACTACAATTTCGTGGTTATTGAACATGTGTTCCGCTCTAATTAGGTCATTTATATGCTGTTATGAGTAACTCTGTCCTCCTCTAAACTTCGTCTGTTGCCATTATTACATGATTTATGGTTGTGTAATTGCAACTTCGTAATCGACAGCGTTTGTATGAAAAGGATGGCACCATTTATTATTTGTCAAAGATCCCTTGTTGTAATATTATTTATTAGCAATTTAATATTGTCAAATAACATGGTAGGTGTGACTGTTATTCCTGTTTAGTAGCTACTGTGCTTTCTACAGTCTACGATAACATTGCTGTTAAATAAAGTATCACTAGTGAAACCACATAATCTGAATTAGCATCATACAAATTACTTTTCGCAGTGAAGCTACTCAATGTTTGTACTAACTGCTTCGGAGATTTTCCTTCTTGTAAGTCAGTCTCATACTTTTTGTAGTGATTCCCGGCACGCGCTAGTCCTCAAAATTTGCTACTATTCTCATTAATGCTCAAATCTTTTGGAGGACCTGGCGGTGATCCGCAGTTTGTCTTTGGTTCCTAACCTTCGTCCGGGTACTGCACAGTCCCACTTCTCATATTTCCGAACTACGCTTTTGTCACTTGTAATTTACCTTCTGCAAGGAGTAATTAACCGAAGACATAGAGCAAAATAGTCGAAAAATTCACAGGTTAGTAATAAAATTCAATTGATCATTCACGAGGGAGGAAATGCAGCAAAGAAACGAGTATACTTTATGGATAGTAATAAGGGCTGATCATCAACAACAAGTGCAGATGAGACTGAAAGCGACCTACGTGGAAGAAAAAATAAAATAATGAGAAAGGGTTAGAAAATGTTCCACATTCTAAAAATTAGCGGTAATACGAGAGATTAATCACAGTTACTGAGATGCTGAAGCGGTGGTTTAAACTGGGGAGAGTAATACGAAAACGCGGTTAACTGCAAAATAACAGCAACACAGATTCGAATATCTGTACTGCGAAGTTCAAGCACCTCATTAGGCGTCTACGTGATACTTCCTTAGCTAGTAAGGGCAGTGGGAAGTGTATTCCTCAAACATATTTGGCCGACCGAGGTGCCTGAGCGGTTCTAGGCGCTACGGTCTTGGACCGCGCGATCGCTACGGTCGCAGGTTCGAATCCTGCCTCGGGCATGGATGTGTGTGATGTCCTTAGGTTAGTTAGGTTTAAGTAGTTCAAAGTTCTAGGGGACTGATGACCTTAGAAGTTAAGTTCCATAATGCTCAGAACCATTTGAACCATTTTCAAACATATTTGATCTGTCGTACAACCTATGGTCTAGGAGATTTCTTTTAATGTGTTATCATTACTCCACTGGAACAGCATGACGATGAGGGTTAACTGTTTACACCTTACTTTGCAAATTACAGATTAGCGTACGTACGAATAAACTAAAAACACAGGAAAGATGGGAGAATGTTGAACGGACACCACGATGAATTCTTAGCATTTTCACCCTGACGAAGACTGATAACTATCATGGTGCATGGTGGAATGGCTGACAGAATAACGACGGATTACAAGAACACACGAATAATCTTCTGTATAAACAGAAATCGGACGCAAGCAATGACAGTGGATAAAAAGAGCCGGCCGGGGTGACCGAGCGGTTCTAGGCGGTACAATGTTCTAGGCGGTACAGTCTGGAACCGCGCGACCGCTACGGTCGAAGGTTCGAATCCTGCCTCTGGCATGGATGTGTGTGATGTCTTTAGGTTAGTTAGGTTTAAATAGTTCTAACTACTAGGGGACTAACGACCTCAGATGATAAGTCCCAGAGTGCTCAGAGCCATTTGAACCATTTGAATTTTGGATAAAAAGAAACTCATGTAAGTTACTAGAAAAACTGCCTTCATCCACGATGGACGTAGACTCATGGTATTGTTCACGGTATAAACCGTTTGGAACTCAAACAATTCGTCATAGGATGGCTGCAATACAATCAATTACGAGTATTTGTGTACAACTTTCGACCAGTCTAGAAACGTTTGAAGATGCATTACTTTAGCTTCTCCCACATTATTTGTTCCACAAACGTCCACAGGCACTGAGTGTAAAGGGTGTCCAGAGGGGACAATATTTCGGAGAAAAGTTCAATCGTCATCATCAGTTCGTCAGCGCACAGACGTTGCTCGTAGAAGTATTTTCTCTTCTTTCACAAAAAATCGCCAACCTTTTCAGAAACACAAATACAACAGTTGCAATCTCAACCAATACTAAGTTGGGAATCCTAATTATCCAAAATGTACAAAGTATCACGCCCCAGTTATCCTGCCTACTATGCAGGGAAAACAGGCAGAATCTTCAAGACCCGTTTTCAAGATCCTGTAAATGCTTTCAGGCTCAAGAATTTCGAAAAATCAGCCATTGCACAACATTTGTTGGAAACGAAACATGTCATCAACAGTCTAGAAAAGAATTTGGTAATACTACATAACGAAGCCAATGGTAAAACCCTAAGTCAGTTAGAACAATTGGAGATATACCTCCACAAAATCAAAAAACCACGATCCAAGTTAAATAAAAAAACACGTTTCGCAAGCCATAGTTATTTAAGTAATTTTAAAGACCTATTCTAAAGTTATTTCTTGCATATATCAATTGTTTATAATTCTATCATTAGCACTACGCATAAAATCATCATTGACAACATCATGTACAGAAATATCTGTGAAGTGTTTATAAACATGTGAGTGCAAATGTACATCCAGAATGAAGTGACATGTACTAAAATGACGGAGAAAAGAATGTTTGCCGGTACTAAAACGTTGAAAATGCTTTCCTTGGACTGTATGGTAAGTTCACACTGTTCCATTTCCACTATTTTGCACATATTTTCCGCGTTCGACTTACTAAATTCATAACCTAACACTAAACCATTTCGTGACAGGAATATGGATTTTACCTGATTCAGGACAAGAAATAAAACGTGTATTAAGACAAAGTACACCTGACGATGGACCCACAGGGTCCGAAATGCGTCGTGTAGTTATTAAACATTAAAAAATTTTGACTACAGGCGATGTTTAATTCATACATACAATGTTTCCAATATTTCTGGAAAGCATTTGACACGGTGCCCCATTGCAGGCTGTTATCAAAGGTGCGAGCGCATGGAGTAAGTTCACATATATGTGGGAGGCTCGAAGACTTGTTAGGTAATGGAAACCAGTACGTTATCCTTGACTGCGGGTGTTAATCAGAGATAAGGATATCGTCAGGAGTGCCCCAGGTAAGTGTAATAGGACCGCTGTTATTCTCTATATACATAAATGATTTGGTGGACGGGATAGGCTGTAATCTCAATTTGTTTACTTTTGATACTGTGGTGTACAGTAAGGTGGCGACGTTGATTAACTGTAGGAGGATGCAAGAGGACTTAGAGTAAATTTCTAGTTGGTGTGATGAACGGCAGCCAGCTCTGAATGTGGAAGAGTGTAAAGTAATGCGGATAAGAAGCAATGTCAAACCTGTAATGTTGGAATATGGTATTAATAGTGTCCTGCATGATAATTCGTTTTTACAGGGTGTTACAAAAAGGTACGGCCAAACTTTCAGGAAACAGTCCTCAGACACAAATAAAGAAAAGATATTATGTGGACATGTGTCGAAAACGCTTAATTTCCATGGTAGAGCTCATTTTAGTTTCGTTAGTATGTACTGTACTGCCTCGATTCACCGCCATGATTTCATACGGGATACTCCACCTGTGCTGCTAGAACATGTGCCTTTACAAGTACGACACAGCATGTGGTTCATGCACGATGGAGCTCCTGCACATTTCAGTCGAAGTGTTCGTACGCTTCTCAACAACAGATTCGGTGACGGATGGATTGGTAGAGGCGGACCAATTCCATGGCCTCCACGCTCTCCTGACCTCAACGCTCTTGACTTTCATTTATGGGGGCATTTGAAAGCTCTTTTCTACTCAACCTCGGTACCAAATGTAGAGACTCTTCGTGCTCGTATTGTGGACGGCTGTGATATAATACACCATTCTCCAGGGCTGCATCAGCGCATCAGGGATTCCATGCAACGGAGGGTGGTTGCATGTATCCTCGCCAACGGAGAACATTTTGAACATTTCCTGTAACAAAGTGTTTCAAGTCACGCTGGTACGTTCTGTTGCTGTGTGTTTCCATTCCATGATTAATGTGATTTGAAGAGAAGTAATAAAATGAGCTCTAACATGGAAAGTAAGCGTTTCCGGACACATGTCCACACAACATATTTTCTTTCTTTGTGTGTGAGGAATGTTTCCTGAAAGTTTGGCCGTACCTTTTTGTAACACCCTGTATATCTGGGCGTAACGTTGCGAAGCGATATGAAATGGAACGAGCACATGAGAGCTGTGGTACGGAAGGTGAACGGTCGACTTCGATTTACAGGAGAATTTTAGGAAAGAGTGGTTCACCTACAAGGGAGATCGCACATACGTCGCTGGTGGGACCTACTTTTTAGTTTTGATCGAATTTTTGGGGTCCGCAACTAGTGGGATTGAAGAAACACACAGAAACAATTCAGAGGCGGGCTGCTAGATGTGTTACCAGTACGTTCGAACGACACGTAAGCGTTAGGGAGATGCGTCGGGAACACAAATGGGATTCCCTGAAGGGAAGGCGACATTCTTTGCGAGAAAGACTGTTGAGAAAATTTAGAGGACTGGCGTTTGAAGCTGACTGCAGAAAGATTCTACTGCCGCCAACATACATTGAGATAAGGACCACGAAGGTAAGATACGAGAAATTAGGGCTCATACGGAGGTATACAGACTGTCGTTTTTCCCCTGCTGTATTTGCGAGTGGAAGGAGAAAGGAAATGACTGGTTGTGGTATAGGGTACCTCGGCCACGCACGGTGGCTTGCGGAGTGTCTGTGCAGATGTAGATATACACTCCTGGAAATTGAAATAAGAACACCGTGAATTCATTGTCCCAGGAAGGGGAAACTTTATTGACACATTCCTGGGGTCAGATACATCACATGATCACACTGACAGAACTACAGGCACATAGACACAGGCAACAGAGCATGCACAATGTCGGCACTAGTACAGTGTATATCCACCTTTCGCAGCAATGCAGGCTGCTATTCTCCCATGGAGACGATCGTAGAGATGCTGGATGTAGTCCTGTGGAACGGCTTGCCATGCCATTTCCACCTGGAACCTTAGTTGGACCAGCGTTCGTGCTGGACGTGCAGACCGCGTGAGACGACGCTTCATCCAGTCCCAAACATGCTCAATGGGGGACAGATCCGGAGATCTTGCTGGCCAGGGTAGTTGACTTACACCTTCTAGAGCACGTTGGGTGGCACGGGATACATGCGGACATGCATTGTCCTGTTGGAACAGCAAGTTCCCTTGCCGGTCTAGGAATGGTAGAACGATGGGTTCGATGACGGTTTGGATGTAACGTGCACTATTCAGTGTCCCCTCGACGATCACCAGTGGTGTACGGCCAGTGTAGGAGATCGCTCCCCACACCATGATGCCGGGTGTTGGCCCTGTGTGCCTCGGTCGTATGCAGTCCTGATCGTGGCGCTCACCTGCACGGCGCCAAACACGCATACGACCATCATTGGCACCAAGGCAGAAGCGGCTCTCATCGCTGAAGACGACACGTCTCCATTCGTCCCTCCATTCACGCCTGTCGCGACACCACTGGAGGCGGGCTGCACGATGTTGGGGCGTGAGCGGAAGACGGCCTAACGGTGTGCGGGACCGTAGCCCAGCTTCATGGAGACGGTTGCGAATGGTCCTCGCCGATACCCCAGGAGCAACAGTGTCCCTAATTTGCTGGGAAGTGGCGGTGCGGTCCCCTACGGCACTGCGTAGGATCCTACGGTCTTGGCGTGCATCCGTGCGTCGCTGCGGTCCGGTCCCAGGTCGACGGGCACGTGCACCTTCCGCCGACCACTGGCGACAACATCGATGTACTGTGGAGACCTCACGCCCCACGTGTTGAGCAATTCGGCGGTACGTCCACCCGGCCTCCCGCATGCCAACTATACGCCCTCGCTCAAAGTCCGTCAACTGCACATACGGTTCACGTCCACGCTGTCGCGGCATGCTACCAGTGTTAAAGACTGCGATGGAGCTCCGTATGCCACGGCAAACTGGCTGACACTGACGGCGGCGGTGCACAAATGCTGTGCAGCTAGCGCCATTCGACGGCCAACACCGCGGTTCCTGGAGTGTCCGCTGCGCCGTGCGTGTGATCATTGCTTGTACAGCCCTCTCGCAGTGTCCGGAGCAAGTATGGTGGGTCTGACACACCGGTGTCAATGTGTTCTTTTTTCCATTTCCAGGAGTGTAGATAAGATGTGGCCCGGTGTTGGATTGCACGGGAAAGCGAGAGCGGCCATACTCGTTGTCAATGTTCCATCACGTTTCAACATCGCCGTTCTGTCCACCAAGCACATCGGAACCCCGCAGTGTTAGCACCTACTATCAAGAACAATTATCGGACTTCTTACATAATTTCGTGTCTTCTGGCATTACTGGTGGAGACAAGCAGCAACCGGAGTACGAGATTACCGTCCGATCTGTGTCGTGATCGGAAATGATCAGCGGTGTCACGTATTAGAACACAATGGATTTCGGCTCTTCACTGCCCCAAATGATCATCGTTAGTGAATCTGGCGGCGACCGGCGGACGCCACCCATTCCTCCTCCTCTTTGAGTCGGCAGAAGTGTTAATCCTGGTGTCATTATGTGGCGAGATATCCAATATAACTTCATATCATGGCTGGTAGTGATTAAGGGAACTGTAACAATACAACAGCACGTCATGGTGCCACTCGCTAACGCGACGATTCTTGTCCACACAAGACATTTGTCCCTTTTGTATTTCGGCATGATGTGGAGATACTACTTCGGCGGCCGGCCGGTGTGGCCGAGCGGTTCTAGGCGCTTCAGTCTGGAGCCGCGAGACCGCTACGGTCGCAGGTTCGAATCCTGCCACGGGCATGGATGTGTGTGATGTCCTTAGGTTAGTTAGGTTTAAGTAGTTCTAAGTTCTAGGGGACTGATGACCTCAGATGTTAAGTCCCATAGTCCTCAGAGCCATTTGAACCATTTGAACTACTTCGGCAGCAAGATCCACAGATCTGTCCTTCATAGAACATAGGTGGGACCAGCCGTCGTCAGCTGCTTCCCAGAGCCAGCATCCAGGATATCGAGAACCTGTTGCGGGCCAGCTTCCGTCAGAAGAGGCCACAAAGATTTTATGACCCTCTTCCCAACCGATTCAGTGCACGCATCAAGCCCAGAGAGGGCGGAATATCGGATTTAGTGGACTCATACAGAGAAGTTATTTCTATTTTTTTTTTCCATTTTGTAAACACCGAAATAACATCATATACACTCTCAACCCTTTTATAAGGTAGCGTACATCAATTAAAGGAGATCAGGAAACAACTGCCAAGTGAGATAGTTTTAGTAGTCATAAGATTTTCTTTAGATGTACAAGCTCTGAAACAATTCCGTTGAAAAATAGGGACAGTACTGTCGATGGAGTGATAACATTTTGCTCGCTTTGTAAATAATGGAGATATATTTCTTCTTTTCGTAGCCCAATGTGTGGAACAAAATGTAATACGGAGCTAGCGGTTGACCTATCATCCTATTCCTGCTTCTTTTCAGTTGATTCTGTATATTCCTCTCCTCCCAGTTGCTATGGCGTGATGACTAGGTGTTGTGTGATGTCCTTAGGTTAGTTAGGTTTAAGTTCTAGGGGACTGATGACCATAGATGTTAAGTCCCATAGTGCTCAGAGCCATTTGAGCCAGATGCTATGGATCACATCCTCATTTCTTAATTTATTATTCTGATTTTCAACATCCTTCAGTAGTACCGTGTCTGAAAGGCTTCTATTTTCTTCTTATCAGCTTCCCCACTTAACTTCATGGTATTATGTGCTCCAAACGTACATTCAAATAAATTTCTTCCTCAGGTTAAGGCCGATGTTTAATACTAGTTGATCTACTTTTTGTTCTTTTCCTGCGCTAATGTGCTTTTTCTGTTTTTCTTGCATGGTCTTATTTTGCTGTCGTCCTAGATTCGCTTCTTGGTCTACAATTTGGATATAAGTTTCTCGCGAATCTCACTTCTGCTACTCGTCATTACTTTCGCATTTCTTCTCTTGACTTTCAGCTCACATTCCGTGCTCATTAGATATTTCATTCCATTTAGGATTGCAAATCTTCTCTACCTTCACCGAGAGCCGTAACTTAATTCCACAAGAGGAATTGCTAGCACTTGGCAGTTGTTTCCTGATCTCCTTTAATTGATGTACGCTACCTTATAAAAGGGTTGAGAGTGTATATGATGTTATTTCGGTGTTTACGAAGTGGAAAAAAAATTAGAAATAACTTCTCTGTATGAGTCCACTAAACCCGATTTTCCGCTGTTTGTGTAGTTCTTGCGTAGAACATTTATTTATTCTCTTTATTAAACTTTGAATTTCAGTCCCATTCCAGAAACTTTAATTTACTTCTATCATTACTTCTTCAATGTATAGAATGAACAGCAGAAGAGAAAGGCTACAACGCTGTCTTCTTGTTGAGGGCTTGTCCGAAGACAGGTTTCATGCATCCATCCATGCGAGCATATTAGGTGCAAGTCTGTATCATTTCCAAATTAATTCTCTCAAATTCATCTGAATTACACTACATTCCATTATCCTCCTTTTGCTTTTGTTGAGGTTCATCTTATATCCTCCTTTGAAGATACTGTTCATTTCGTTCACCTGCTCTTCCAATCCTTTGCTGCCTCTGACAGAATTACAGTGTCATCGGCAAACCTCAAAGGTTTTGTTTCTTCTTAATTTTAATTTTAATAAACAACAGACTCAGCTGCACCGTTTACCTAGAATTTACCTAGGTTTCAGTCGGGATAACCCAACTTTCTTGAGAATAATAGTAACTACCGTTTGTCCACAGTGGACATCGTCAAGCTAAAACTACAAATCCATAAATTATCGTCAGACTGTAAAAACGTATCTGGAACTGCCTCGGCCTCACTTCGCGACCGCGATGCGGCAGCCACGAGTGCTGTACTGGAAATGTTGAAGATATTTTTGATTCTTCCCCTAAGATTTTAATTCCTTCTCCCAGTTTTTCTTTGGTTTCCTATTTTTCTTTTTTTCCCTTTTGTCAGTATATAGATTGAATAACATCAGGGAAAGGCTACAACCCTGTCCCACTCCCTTCGCAACCACTGCTTCCCTTTCATGTCCCTCGACTTTTACAACAGCCATCTGACTCCTGCACAAATTGTAATGGTCTTACGCTCCCCGTACTTTAATCCTTCCACCTTCAGAATTTGAAAGAGAGTAGTCCAGTCAAAAATGACAAGAGCTTTCTCAAAGTCTACAAATGTTATAAAGGTACGTTTGCATTTTCTTAATCTATCTTCTAAGATAAATCGTAGGGTCAGTATTATTAACTCACTCACTCCAAAATTTCTGTGGAATCCAAACTCATTTTCCCCAAGGTCGGCTCCTATTAGTTCTTCCATTCGTCTGTAAGGAATTCGTGTTAGTATTTTGCGGCCGTGACTTATTAAACTGATAGTTCGGTAATTTCCACACCTGCCAGCAGCTGCTTTCTTTGGGATTGGAATTATTATGTTTTTCTTGAAAACTGAGTGTTGCGCCTGTCTCATACATCTTGTTCGCCAGATTGTAGAGTTTTGTCAGGGTTGGCTCTCCCAAGGGTGTCAGTAGATCTAATGGAATGTTATCTACTCCTGGGGTCTTTTTTCGACATAAGTCTCTGCCAAATTCTACTCGTAGTATCGTATCTCCCACTTCATCTCCATCTACATCCTCTTCAGCTTCCATAATATTGCTCTCAAGTACATTGCTTTTGTATAGACCATCTGTATACTCCTTCCACCTCTCTTCTTTCCCTCCGTTGGTTATAACTGGTTTTCCATCTGAGCTCTTGATATTCATACAAGTTATTTTCTTCTCTCTAAAGGTCTCTTTAATGTTCCTGCAGGCAATATCTATCTTCCCCCTAGTGATGTATGCCTCTGCATCCTTACATTTGTCCTCTTTTGTTTATGGGACTTACAAGTACCTTTCTAGTCCCTATACACAAACACTATGGGTTGGGTTATGGCGCCCTACATCTCTTCTTTCAAAAGAAAAAAAAATAAAGAAAAAGGAACGACACGTATTCTAGCAGTGGGCTGAAGGCTGGTCACAACGATATGGACACTCAGTTCGCCGACATCTTGTACGTCGTGCTTCGTGTGTCCCGTAATTCTAATGCGGCAATTCCAGGTCTTACATACTCTCTTATGGAGTTGTGGTTATTAATATAGATATTTAGGAGGATCTCCAGCCTTCATTCCCCATACAAGACATAAAACCAATTTGTACTAGTATACTCGCGATGACCGCTGGACAAAAAGAATTGCGCCGTGTCACATATTATCTTTCCAGTAGGCTATCTTTCCCGTAGGCTTTGAGAACAAAGATATCAGTTGAAAAGTTTACTTAAAATCATTCATTTTGATTCCACAGGAGGAATCCCTAGCCATCTATGGCGTCGCTCTTTGTATAACTGTTGCGTAGAATATCTATTTATTCTCTTTATGTTTTAATTCATTCCGAATTGCTGTACTTGACTCGACGCGCAAGTCGCCAAAGTGGCGTCAAATCAAAAGACTTGCACCAGGCGAGCGGTCTACCCAGCGGGAGGCTCTCGTCACGCGCCATTATTATTATTACTGTATTTGACGATGTTCATTTATTACGTTTGCTTTCGAATCATTAACGCCTTCATCATCAGATACATGCCGTAACAAATTGATGCGCACCTCCGAGGTACATAACAGCATAATCATGAAACGACATGACGTGTGCTTTGGCTTCGACCAAAGTAACAAGTCGAACAGTATCATGGAAAGTAATATGCAAAATGTAAACGTATACAAGTCTAACTCCAACTTCACTGGTAATATTACCAAAAATACAGTGCTGTGTGGATATACTTAAAGATTATCTCAAAAAATTATGGGTAAAGGAACGCGGTTACTGCAAAGGGAAGGCTGGCGTCTGAGGTACTACAGGAGGAGTTGTGACCTCGGCAGCGTTCCTCTGATATAAAATATTTATATAAGTGACTCGCAGTGTTTATTAGTATGCAGTTTGTGCAATACGATATCAGTGTCGCTTTTCATGACAGGTGCATAAAGTTGGAACGAGTCACTAACACATAATTCGCAAGATCTGGCTGAAGGTCACGAAGACAACAGATTTACACTGCTTTATACAACTGTTTAAAACAATACAACAAATCTTTCATTTTCCGTTTTGCATTATGCTGTTGAAGTATCTCATTGGGGTTTGGTGGCTAGACGAAGGAATTCACTCCTAATTTTTTTCGAGACAGAAATTAATTTTCGTTTGTTTTTCTGAAAATCCGTTTCAAACTTTTACTAAAGAAATTCAGTCGACAGAATGATAATATCAGATTTTTATTTCGTTACAGTTCGAGGTTCCTCCATTCCATACAAATTTTAGCGGATTTATAATACGTCATGTTCATGATAAAAGAAGGGTTACCAGCACGCAACTGTCAGGGCTTTCCTATCTTAATTGGCCATTGTTATTGTAGAGTTCAATTATTCTTCCATCCTTATTTTGTTCATGGCTGTAATTTTCACCAACTGCAGTATCACTTTTTCAGGATACATTTAAGTTATTAGCAGCAAAGAAAATTCTATTATCTTTATCGATTTCGACAAATTAATTTGCCATCTTCGGAAGTCTACAAAATGAGGGATACTACAAATTCTTAGACCTTGGCTATGCATTTATGTGAAGTATAATATTATATTACAGAGACTTACTTACTTTGCAGAAAGTTATTGTAAATTGTCAGACAATTTCTGAACATACACTATCATTCTACGAAGAAGATATTGGCATCTTCTAAACCCAGTAGGTTTCTAAAATACACTTCCTCTTCCGGCGTAACAACAAGCGCCGGTACGAAAATGAAGAACGCAAGAACAGAGAAGGCTGCGAGACGACGTCAGCAAATAGTACGCTGACTAGGACCGTACCACGACAGGAGCATCCCCTATCCGAGGAGAATATAAGGGCCGCTCCTGCAAGCCTTGGACTTACAATAAAAGACGCGCACTAGCAGTCCCGGACTAGAAACCGCGCACTAGGAGAGAGATACTAGAAGAACCGTTTATAGTGATCCATATGAACTTGTGTGGATTAGTTATGTGGACATTGTATATAGCGAAGGACACTGATCATTTGCTTGTCGCAAATTGCTTGCGACCCAAAGTTAAGTATTGTGAATCTACTTTACTGTGAATAAAAACCATTAATGTGATTTGCTTGAATTGTTGTTTAGTTATCCGAGAAAGCAGCATCCTTTAGTCACCCTATAAGACACGAGTGGGCAGGATACCACACCTTTTACTTCATATTAATTTACAGCCAATTTCTAAAGATTCAAAATATCCCTAATTTTATAGGCTTCTGAAGATGAAAAACTAATTTGTCGAAACCGGTAAAGATAATAAAAATTTATTAGTAACTAATAACTGAAATTTATCCCGAAAAAAAATCTTCCTTCAGTTCAAAATCAATTTCTCCTTCGTTTCTAATTAATTAGGATTTAAATGCTGTAGCGAATTTTGTATGGAAAATGTTTTTAGTATACGCTTTGGGTTGGAAACTGCCCTTACAGGTTGTTTTCTGTCTGACATTCTTATTTGTTCCGAAATGAAAATGTACCCTTCATGATTCTCAAAGTTCTCTGCACCCTACTGTTAACAGCGTGCTGAATTTATTTTGTAGTCTGCAGATCTGCGTCGAGTTACGTTCTTTGCACTAGTTTTGGCCCGTGTTTGTGACAGCCACTTTTCTGACACATCATATCACGCATTAGCAGGACCTGTTCCTAAAAAAAAATCGAGTTGTATTTATGTGTTCGAGTAACTTGTAAATTTTTATGCATTGTTGAAGACCACTTAAGATTACAGGTCTCTGGTACGTATGTATATCATGAACATGTGTCATTCGGTCGAATTCCAATGCGGCAGATACGCAAATTTTACGTAGAAACGTATAATGGAGTGTGTGGTATCCTCGACATAATCCGGCAATTACGTTGCGTGTATGTCAACCGAACGCTTTGTTTGTAATATGTCGGACCACGTATGAATTGAACTTTGCGTAATCTGCTTGCACTGATAAAATAGCATTGACGTGATTGTAAAACGAGAAAAGAAAGTATGGGTGTAAACTCTCATTAAAGGGATCCCACACAATGTTTTATATTTTCATAATATAATCTCTCTTATTCTACTGGTATTATTAATGATGAAATCGGACCTTCCTTTAGCACCATTACGCAAGTAACCAGGAAATTAAAAACAAATATCTTGTAAAAGGTGAAGTCTCAGGTAAGACGTAACACATACGCATATGTAATGAATCTATTCTGGTAATGTAACCATTTGCCGAAAATAGACACCAAGGAGAATGGTAATGACAATGAATGATTTTTACTGGCTGTAAACAATACTCTCGAGCCCTTTGTCTTCATCACTGATTGTAGTTTTACTGCGACATTACCGTCTAGAGCTAAAATTTATAATAAGACGATGGTGGATTAAGGAAGACCAGAAGCTCTTAGTAGATTTGTTTGCGGGTGTATAGACATGCTAGTTGAGTTGGTACCTACAATTTGCTCTAATTAGATTTTTGTGACGCCCATTTCAATATGACATCACAGCGGTGATAGTCGTATAGGCAGCCCACAGTATCTACATGAATGTTGAAGTTATCGGAAGTAAGTAAACCGATAAACAAAAACTTGATGAACACTGTCCACGAAGATGTTGAATGCTGTCTGGTAACGCTGTGGACACGTAACGCGGTAGCAAAAGTATGTGAGTGGAGCAGACACGACCGAAGGTAGATGTGGCCTGCAAATGGTGAAATCCATTGCGAAAAGAGACTCTGACAAAGGACAGATTATTATTAAGCAGAGTCTGCGAACATCTTGAAACTGGCGAAGCTAGTCGAATCTTCACGTGCTACTGTTGTGAGCATCTACGGAAAGAGAAAGGACCGTGAAACTACCACAACGTACTAAATAGTTGGACGTTCACAACTCTTCACCGAACGTGGGAGGAGTCGAAGGTAAATTTGGAAATTTGTGCTAAGTCCCCAAGGGACCAAACTGCTGAGTTGGTCTGTTCATAGGCTTACATACTACTTAATCTAATTTAAACTATGAACAACACACACACACACACACATGCCCGATTGAGGACTCGAACCTCCGACGGGGCGAGCTGCGTAACCGTGGCAAGGCGCCCTATTCATCGCAGCTACACCGCACTGCAGGAGGCGAAGGCTTCACTGTTCGGTAAAGTAAGATAGCGGCTGATCTGTGGCATCTCTGCAGAAAGAGGACAGTGCTGGTGCACGCTCAAGTTTTTGGGATCACACAGGTCATCGTCCATCGCTGAACATGGAGCTCTGCAACAAATCATACCTATGTGTTTACATGTCAAGCCAACGACATTGTCAGTTACGACTGCAGTGGGCACTGGGCCATCGGGATTCGTCCTTCTGTCAGTGTAAACGTTTCAGCTCTTCGGATGAGTCACCTTTGTGCCGCACTAGATCGATGTTTGTGTCCACAAAAGCCTTCATCGGCGTGAACGCTGGTTCTAAACGTGAAGCGAGCCACGCTCGCGAGTAGGTGGGAATAGTATTATGCTAAGGGAGATGTCCTCGTGGGCTTTCATGGGACATGTGGCAGTAATTGAAAACACGAAGCTGCGAACGACCTGCATCCCTTCGCGCTTCTCCTTTTACCCGACGGCGATGTCATCTTTCAACAGTACAATTGTCCGTGACTAGGAGCCAGAGCCATACTACTGTGACTCGAGGAGCATTATAGTAAACTCACGTTGATGCCTCGATGACTAAATTCGCATTACGTAAATCCTATGAAACCCGTATGGTTCGCTATCCGGTTCTTTCATCGCGTACGTGAATCAGCAGCCCGCCATTTAAGCGAATTACCTGACCTGTAAATACACATCTACTGCCAGAAACCTTCACAGGCATACCAAAGAACTGCCAGAGCCCTGATAAGCACAATCATTGATGTATTTCGTTCCAAATACTGACAAACAATCCATTAAGTAGGCGGTAACAATGTCTTGGCTCATCAGTGCACAGATGTCGACGCCTTGTGTGTAAAAACATCACGTCTGGAGATAAGGAGACCACGTTTCTGGTTGAGAGCTGCATAATGTGCCCAGTCTTATTGAATTAGTTTACAGATATGAAACTCTATATATAACCCTCCACATTTTCGCATTATTTTAATATTGTGATGATTGGTAGATATTTCAAACACATTTTCAGGAGATTTTAACTTATCTTCCTTGCAGCAATGTATTCCCGCTGGTTACACCCAACGTGAGTAACAATAGGTAATTGGAAATGTAACGTCTCCCCAGCCTACAATAAACTTACTACCGTAAAATACGAATTGCAGCCATGTCGACACTAGGAGCACCGTAGCGTCTTTATTCTGCAGAAACAGATGTGGAGATACTGAAAGAGTGAATTCCAGTATTCCAAAAGGAAGTGCTGCGGCACGCTGAACACCCTCTGAGAATTATACAGCAGACCACACCACTGTAGCTCTGGAAAACATGGTGCGTTTCGAGTTAACTCTATTTAGGCATTAGGCCGCTTCGTTAAAGTTCAGTACCTCAGTCTCTAAAAGCCGAAGCCCTAGAGGATCACTTTACTGTCCGTCTTTCTGTCGGTGTGTCTGTCCGCCCGACAGTTAAGAAAACCTATTTCCTCATGAAGGAGTATTCGTATCTAAATCAAATTGTTGTCACATGTTAATGTCGACCGTCCTTTTCGGGTGTAGGAACCTGAAGCTTCTAAGTCACTGCAATCAAAAGATACGGCCATTTGTTTCGCACATGTTGATATTCGCAACCTCACTCATCAAAACATATAGGGTACCTCCAGCTGTCCTAGTACAGTGAAATTTAGGAAGAAGCAGGGTTTCACAGTACAACTAAAGGGAAAAACCGAAAATGGTGAATTTATGGCATACGAAAAGAATTTTTTACTGTTTGGTATCGGACCGCCAGTCTCTTACGACACCCTTTTCTCAGAAACAGCTAGTCGTAATAAGTGAAATTGAAATAGCATACCAAGATCTATATTCCTTTGGCGGTGTAATAAATATAAGCTCCTAAGTCACTGCAGGCAAATGTAATGCAGTTTATATCTCATTACTTGACTCTCGCAAACTCATTCGTCAAAACCTATAGTGTATTTCCCGATGACCTAGAATCAAGAAATTTGCAAGAAGCAATATTTCACACTACGGGTAAAGGAAAATATCTGGCTGTTGCCGATATGCTGTGTTATCCCAGATGCATTCTGCACTCACGCTCCGGGATACGAGACCTAATCGGTCATTTACACGGCTTAAGGTCTGTGACTGTGAGTCCTGCTCCTGATCTTTCGTTGTTAAACTGATGGTTAAATGCCTGATACTAAGTAAGAAATTTATTCATGATGTGGTAGTCTTCCTATGTTAATTCAATAATATACATCGGAGTACGGGAACGTCTCCGTTTCATAACTGGTCCACTGCAATGTATCTTACAAGGAAACGCCAGTAAATTGACCTCTATTTTACGGGACAAAAACACACTTGCAAGATATCGGCCTTAGAAACAAATTCCGCGCCAAAACTATTTCCCATAATTCTGTTAGTGCGTAGTAATGATCTGCTGAAACTACAGCAGTTGTCTGCCACTCACTCCACCTCGGCGCAGCCGCCTAACACGCAACAGTAAGTACTGTACAGTGAGTGACAACTACGGCCTTTTTATCTGTAGGATATTGGCGGGATAAGGAGGGGTCGGTGGACGCATTTGCCCAACATGTTTTGAAATCTTGTCCGGGAACACGTTACAGTGCTCGAAAATCAGTAAGTACTACGTGATATGTCGACCTTGCACAGATATGTGTTCGTTATTATTTTAACAACATTCTTGCTTTTATATTCTGCAGCTATACAGACGGTGCGAAGTCAAAATGAAGAACCATAACCGACTGTAGGATTATTAAGAAATAAAATTAAAGAACTTCTATTCATAATTTAATCATGGCCGTCAAAGTGAACAATTACACATCTCCTCAAAATGCACGGTACTTCACTTTAACGGTGCTAGTAGTGGCGTGACAACAATTTCTTTAGAGTAGGTGCGAGGGGGGGGGGGGGGGGGGGGTGAGCACGTAAACGCATTTACTGACTTCGTCTTTCAGCAAAACCGTTGAGAATACACGCATATCGTTAGTGTGGGAAGGTGTGTTAGGTAATCAGCGTTACATTGTTCTATAGAGAAAAGCAACTCATTATTATTAATATGGACCCGATTTTATAGGTGCTCTGGAAAACAATTTATTGCTTTAACTTTTAAAAAGACATCGTTTATCTGAGAAGACATTCGGCCTCCTTCGCTTTGAGACCGTTTATGAAAATGAGTTCATATTTACTGTATACTGCAATATCAATTGGGCAGAGAGAAACCTTTCGTTATTATTACTATTTTACAAACACTGCGCACCATATCTTAATGAAAACAACAAAACCATAATTTGTTTGAAAAAGGAGAAGGCATTTATTTTGTTCTTATTTAGACTAAAAAATTTTACGTACTATTTCTAAATGTAGTTTTCCTTTCGACTGTTCCGAAACAAATTCTTTCATGACATCCTTAAGATTAATTTTTCCAATCCTGTCTTGAGGAACATGGAGGAGAAGTAGGTCAGAATCGGAATAATGAGGCGAATGACTTCCTGAAAGAGTTCTTTAACCCTACCAGTTTTTCTCCCAATAGAGGATACATTACATGGTTGTGTATCAGTCGTAATGGTTCGCAGCATTTCCAGCTGTGTATGAAGCCTGTCCAGGTTAAAGTCTATTGTATGTACTCCAAGCAATTCTTCTAAACGTTATGTAGATGGAGGATGTGTTTAGTAGGACGTAATAAGTACCTTTCCAAGATGGGACAGTCGCTTTAGATCCTCTTGTTTGAATCTTCGATCAATTTCATTCAGAAAGAGATCAATAATTTCAAACAAATCTTTCCTAAATTTTCGTTCTGGAGAACAATTCTTTGGGAACAGACGGTGTTTCTATGTGTTGCAATTTCACTGATATAATGTATTTCTTGACCGTGACTCTTTTTGGTCGTTCATATTTAGGATTTTACAATAATCGCTGGATTTCTCTAACAGCATAACAGATGCTTCCGCCGTCCTAATATTAGCAAGAGCTACTCTTAAAATCTCTACAGAATGTTTCACTCCGGCTGCATTAAAATTTGGATTCAGTAGGAATCTGACCAGTTCCTCACACGGTCCAAACGCTTCAGTTGCTACTGTTATACAAAAAATAGTTTCAAACTTTTGGAGCCGCTTCGCATAGCCCCGTAGGATTGACCTTCTTTCCTCTCTAACCGAACTCGTTACATTCAATATATCCGTCACTGTTTTCTGGACCTGCTCATAGTTTTCTCAGAAACGTGTGAAACGTTTTACTCTCACAGCCCATCGGGTGGGACACTTTGGAATCAGTCACTGAACTTTTCTTTTCGGGTTCGTCTCATCGACACCAGATGGTAGCACAACGTCTGTATACATGTTTTTCCTTTTTGGGGTTCTCGAATTATGTTTGAGACGTCTTTCAGAGTTACCAGTTCATCACACAGTAGATCGGAGCTTTTTGAAAGTTTCTATAGTAATATATCCAAACAATGATTGCTGCAGTGTGTCTAACAACACTTTGGCTGGTCTTTAAAAAGAATTTCCTTCACACCTAAGTTCCGCCCAAACATATTAGTAGCGCCATCGAAACAGTGGGCTCGTAGAAACTCAACTTATGACAGAAGGATGTCTTTAGTGGTAGCTGACAGCGGTTGCGTCTTAGACACCGGCGGACTGTATGAACCCAAAAAAAGTTCTTTCATTTCGAGCGTACCAGGGTCAACACAACGTACACAAAGAGTGAACTGATTCTGGCCAGCCACGTACGTCGTTGATACTGCCATAATTCCGTAAAATATGGAATTTTTTATTTGCTGCACAATTCCTCGATGGATCATGTTACCCACAATTTCCTGTACATCGTTTTGTATCGCTGGCGCCAACCAAGTGTCACGGCGCTTAATTTGTATCTTCAGTTCTGCAAGTCGCTCTTCCTCTCATCGAGAAGTGTCATGAAGTGCCCAGGGATCGTTTCATGACCACTCAGCGCGTTTCCGGTTTGACCCAGGAGTCTGAGTGAACTGATAATTACTAGTAAGGCGGTCCCAGCTTTCCCCTGAACGGTCAGCAGATGTCTTGCGACTTGGGCAATCATAAGTGTGCTAGTTTCACGTTTCCTAATAATTGTGAGAGTCTCTCGATGAAAAAGACTCTTCTCGCGTATCTTGAAGTTTTCTGTAGCTCTTTTACAGTTACGTATCGAAAAGAAATACTCCACTCAAATCCAAAAACAGTATTTTCTTAATTTTAGCCCACGAATAGTAAAACGTTTTGTTAACAAACTAATTTCAGGAAAAACGTAGCATTGCCTCAATTATATAAAACAATGGTCCATATTAATGAAAACTGGGTTTCCGCGTCGTTTCTTTTGTGTTGCAGAGCGAGAAAGAGTTTTCCACAAACTGTCCGCAACAATAATACCACGTCTATGAACCACGGGTAACGAATTGCGATAATGGGACTGGATAATTAATCATTGCGTTCTAGACTTTAGGATAAAATTATCTATAATGCCTTAGTAAAATAAGTGCTGTTTTGAGCATTATCTAAGCAACAATTTCCAGGACTGATTGAGTGCATTGCTTAAGCACTATCACAGGGTTCATTAAGAGAAATGTGGCCCCTAAACAAAGCAACGTATGTCAAATCGTGAATGTGTTATATATTCCTGTTAGACACAGGTGAGGGATATTTGTAACTAGTCAAATTAATTAAAATTTTCATACTGAATTGTGTCTTTAGTGCGTGACATGAACTACGTACTTAATAACAATGTTCTATATAATAATGTTTCGGAACATACATCTCACTTTTCTGATCATGCAACAGCAGTGGACTTCATCTTGCTGTGGAATAAAGGGATGATCTGAGCGCACTGTCATAATGCCTAATTTCAGGACAAGCTGCCATGGGTTATGGAGAGAGTTTCTTTCAATACTACACGTACTACACGTAGCCCAAACGCATACGTCCAAATACTAGTTTTCTTGCAACTTGCAAGAATTATTCCTTCTCACATGTACATAGTTTGCGCCTTTTTGTACTAGTTTAACTTATATTGTTACATATTGATTATCAACATCTTTGTTGACTGAACCTCTACTAGATTGTAGCATCAATGAATACTTACTCACTGAGAGCTGACCAGTTTGCCACTGATGTGGATAATCACGCGAGTTCTGAGTATTCCAGTGTAGAACCAGCTACTGTTTTGCCGCATTTTCATTGGGATTTGGTGCCCTCTTTAACTGAAAAGCATTTCCACTGTATCGGAAATAACTGTCATCTTTCTGAAAATTCTTTCGGGTTCGCCACAGCTCCCCCTCACCCTTCCGATAAAACTCTCACTCAGAAGTGTGGGGATATAATTACATTTACGTCCTTCAATGGACTACTGAGACCAATGAGTATTTAGCTAGGAGATTTATCACAAATAAATGCCATAAATCAATTACATACCTTTCACTACAAAGGTTCGCTCGTGTCACCTCGAAACTACAAATCAAAATTTTGTGTCTTTATCTCGAGAAAAATCACTGGATACAGTGTACACGTTTCACGTTCGTTACCATAAAAACAATGCATAGCTATGTAGCTACGGCGTGAAGGAGTGGTCTCTGTATGTCTATCTTTTCAGAGATGGTTGAGGGATGAGGCTGTTCGATACAGGATGTCAAGTCGAACATGTTCTAGCCGTCTAATTTCCAAACTTACTTTATTTGCCTACCAATGTCGGCGATTTACTACGCCATTTTCTGGCGTCTGACGTCAGTTCTGGTCGAAACAGGGGCTAACATTCGAATTTTGGTATCTGCAGATTTCTGCTTGCTGTAGCGATCACTTTGACGGCAGATGATGGTGGAAGTGGTCGCTATATCAAGCAGAAATCTACAGATACCAGTATTCGAATGTTTTGACCAGAACCGAGGTGCAATCTTCCTCCACGTCGGCTAGGGGCCTAAAGATGTAGTGAATCACCGAAACTGGTACCCAGACAAAATAAGTTTCGAAACTAGACCGCTGAAAGGTCTTTGATTTGAGTTCGTGAAGGAATAGTGGTCGTGAAGCGAATGTTAGAATGCTGCTGCTCCTCACATCAGGTTGTCACGTTGTTTTTATTTTCTTAAATGTTGGATTGTTCGTAGAGCGCGGTGGACATTGTCGTAGCGGCGAGCCAGGTCAAGGGTGCCGACTGCCGTTTGGGCATTGTTGGCCTGTGTTTGGCATTTTCGATAGGACTGCACGTGACTTATTCCTGCGTGACTGCGAGACTTACTGATCAGAACAAGTTTAGCACCACCATCAGATCTGCGAACGTGTATGGGCTTAGATTTAAGGGATACCGAACAATAACTAATGAGGGTGGTGCCAATACTTGTTTTGAATAGTATGTTGTTATGCAGAAGCAGAGGATAGCCGTTACCGAGGTAAAGGGATAGCAATTAATTTTTACAGTCAAGACATGTGCGTCAAGGCAGACGCTCGTTGGATAAATTCGTCACACTGCCCAATTTGTAGCTCGCCTGTATGACGCAGACGGCCCTGAAGGCCCGATTCGTTTCAACTATGCAGAATTTGTTACATATGCTTACAAAGGCTGCCCCCACTAGGTGTCACACACTTAAAAAATGGGACGAAGGGAGAAACCAGACTGTAGTAGGTGTTATACGATGCTTCAGTCGAAAGCAAAATACTGATTCCATATTTCTTGACGGCAGCATAGTTTATTCACTGGCCCTGCCTATAGGTCAAATTATACTCAAGTGCATTGGAGGGGGGGGGGGGGGGGGGGGTGAGGGTGAGACAGAAACTGTATCTGCCCCCCCTCCCCCCTGTCCAAGAGTTGGAAATGAGGTAGGTGCGTTGAGTGCTAGCTTTAAAATCTAAAGAAAATGAACCACAACAACGTTGTTCATAATCAAACAGTGCTGCGCTACTTCTTTAGCGACACAGTATTTCGTTCTATTAATTTACACCGCCATTTGTGACCCCATCCTAAATATGTTCAGAGCATTGAGATCTCTGGTGCATGCGACAGGTTAGATACCGTGCACTTTAACCAATGTAGAAAGCATGTTACGCATGCCAAAACAGCAGTTCATAGACATTTTACTCTCTCTCTGCTGTACAATACTTCACGCTCCGGCATTAGGTGACTGCAGTGGGGCGTGCCGAGTGATAAACAGCCGATGTGTGAGGAATTTTAAAAGCTGTACTTTCAGGTCATAATTGTGTGCTATCAGAATTATGATCCAAATTTTCACATTGGATTGGTTGCTAGGACTGATATCTTGCAAAACTACATTTTTTTTCTTCGTAGAATATGAGGTTAAGTTGGTGATGTTTTCATTGTTATAAGAGACAGTCTCGTGTTCCATGTATTCCAATCAAAGAAACTTAAATCGTCGTATGGAAAATATTAAGTTGTAGTTCGTGTCTGGCATATGTACTCCACGTTTGCGATGCGTACAACACAGTTCTTAAGTCGTATGTTCGCTGTATGGAGGAACTGGTAGGTCACCTTAAATGTATCGTTACTGCAAACTGATATAACGAATTTCCATCAGTTGTCGTATCTCTGGGAGCTTTGTTTCCATATCCTAGTTGTTCGAGGTATCAGGTGTTGCTGTGCGGCCGGGTTAGTAGAACGAATGTGATGTTGGGAAGCTGACCTTTAATCTCAATATTTATCTTCCCGCTAGTGCCGTTATTTGCGATTTATCAACACTAAGCACACAAAACTATGAGTCCCCAAGACAGGATATAATAAGAGAATGTTCCTTTCTTAATATTCTCTGCTAAATTTCTCGTACAGTTTGGAATTCACACGAAATCGACGACGTCTAGTAAGAATAAAACTACTTCTCCCTGCGTCATGACTTTTTCACCACAAAAATGTAGTGGCACTGCAGTGATACGACACGCCTAGTTAAACTTTGATATTTAGAATATATGAAAATCTGCAAGTGAAGCATTTAAGTCATCTCCTGTCTATACGCTCCACTTAGTACGTAACTATGTAATAACGTGATGAGATGTCAGCTAATTGGCTTGCCGCCTGTATTGGCTGTCCGCTCATTACAGCAAAATTGTGTTTGCACGAGTGTAGGCATATATATTTAGATGATACGTCAAAGAGACCGCGTATTGGCCGCGATCGGCTTATTACACATGCAGAGGGGCGCCATATCTAACGATGCGTTGTTGACAACCAAGATTGGCTGTCCAAAATATAAAGACTAAGTATTAGGGTCTACTTGCTGATACCTACTAATAAAGAATCTGAGTAGCTGAGTAGCTGAGAAGCGAGGTAAAAATTGCTGCGACAAGGATATTACTAGTATGCATAGTCGCTCCCAAATATTCATGATACGTCACTGGTTTCACACACGATTTACAAATGATATTTTCAAGATATCCTTTTCCCAGTTTCATCAAGATCTGTCGAGATACTGCAGGAATTTATAATCGAATAACACTTTGTCATTATATCAGCGTCATCTATAAAACACTTACTGTTATACTCAAAGTGGCTAATTTGTTACGTGAAGTTGTCGTTACACGAGATTTATCTGGGATTTTCAGCGTGGTTTCCAATTCGCGCCCGATCGGACCATACTTTAAGAACAGCCCTGGTAGTTGTGTTTCAGAATGGCTGCAATGGAGGTGCCCAGTATCGCAGAGTACAGCAAATTATTTATGAACTGACGTTTCCGGGAGCTTGGCCGCGCTGGCGCGCCAGTTTAAGAGGAATTCGACAGCGCCGTGATCCACGCTAACTTGCAACAGACGAAGGAGGGCGACGCTCCCGCCATCATTCAGTGTGTGCTAGGATACTGAAATGCAACTGTAAGGTTAGGAGTAGAGGAAAATGTTACATGAGAATATCGGCTTGGCACAAGGAATGAGAGAGAAAAAAGACTAATTGAGTTCCGTAATAACTTTCAACTAGTGCAATTGTGCAGTAGTGAATACTCCGTTCGAGAATCACAAGAGGAGGAGGTATACTTTGAAAAGGCAGAGTGATACAGAAAGATTTCAGCTACATTACATCATGGTCAGCCAGAGGCTCCGAAATCAGATGCTGGATTGTAAGGCTTACCCAGGAGCAGATATAGCCTGAGGTCAAAATGTAGAAGTGATGAAAAGTAAGCTGAAGTTTAAGAGATTAGGCAGGAATAATCAATACACAGAGAAGTTGGATAGGGAAGTACTAACGATTGACGTGATACCCTGCAAGTTCTCTAATGCTTTAGATACAGTAATAAGAAATAGCTCAGTACTGTACAGATAAGAGGAATGGGCAGCTCTAAAAACGGCAATCGCAAGGTTGGATAGGAAAACGTATGTACAGGAAGGGTAACTGCGACGAAATCATCGATAACTGAAGAAATACTTGAGTTGATCGGTGAAAGAAGGAAGTATAAATACGTTCAGGTAAATTCAGGAATACAGAATTACAAGTCACTGAGAAATAAAGTAAATAGGAAGTGCAGTGAAGCTAAGACAAAATAGCTGCATGGAAAATGTGAAGAAAATGGAAACTAATGATTATCGGAAGGATTGACTCAGCATGTAGGAAAGTGAATACAACATTCGGTGAAATGAAAAGCAAGGATGGGAACACAGATCGAAAGAATGCATTGAAGACCTCTATGAGGGCGAAGATTTGTCTGATGTGATAGAATAAAAACCATGAGTCGATTTAGAAGAGATAGCGGATTCAGTATTAGAATCTGAATTTAAACGAACCTTCGAGGTCTTAAGATCAAATAAAGCAGAAGGGATAGACAACATTCCACC
Source organism: Schistocerca americana (assembly GCF_021461395.2). Classification (NCBI taxonomy): domain Eukaryota; kingdom Metazoa; phylum Arthropoda; class Insecta; order Orthoptera; family Acrididae; genus Schistocerca; species Schistocerca americana. Next base: position 47,143,250 of record NC_060124.1, read on the forward strand.
AGAATTTCTAAAAAAAATCGGAGGAAGTGGCAATAAAACTACTATTCACGTTGGTGTGTAGAATGTATTCACCTGGCGACATACAATCTGGCTTTCGAAAAATCATCCACAAAATTTCGAAGATTGCAAGAGCGGACTAGTGTGAGTAACATCGCACAATCACCTTAATAACTCATGCATCCAAGTTGCTGACAACAATAATATAAACAAGAATGGAAAAGAAAATTTAGAATGTTTTAGTGCTGATCAGTTTGGCTTTAGGGAACGTAAAGGCACCTGGGAGTGATTCTGTCGTTGCGGTTCATAATGGAAGCAAGAAAAATCAGAACACATTCATAGGACTTGTCGACCTGGAAAATTCGTTCAAGAATTGAAATTGAGCAAGATGTTCTAAGTTCTGAGAAAAATAGGTGAAGCTTCAGGGAGAGACGGGTAATGTACAATATGTACAAAAACGAAGAGGGAAAAATAAAAGTGGACGATCAAGAAGGAAGTGCTCCGAATAAAAAGGGTGTAAGACAGGGATGTAGTCTTTCTCCCCTACAGTTCAATCTGTATATCGAAGAAGCAGATGATGGAAATAAAGGAAACCTTCAATAGCGGAATTAAAATCCGAGGTGAGAGGATATCAATGATACGAGTCGCTGATGACATTGCTATCCTGAATGGAAGTGAAGAAGAATTACATGACCTACTGAATTGAATGAACAGTCTAAAGAGCACAGAATTTGGACTGAGAGTAAGTCGAAGAAAGACGACAGTAATGAGATGTAGCAGAAATGAAAACTGCTAGAATCTTATCGGGATTGATGGTCACGAAGTAGATGAAGTTAAGGAATTTTACTACCTAGGCACCAAAAGAAGCAATGACGGACGGAGTAAGGAGGACATCAAAGACAGACCAGCATTGGCTAAAACAGCATCCCTTTCCAGAGAAGTCAAACGCAGGCCATAATTTGAGGAAGAGATTTCTGAGAATGTACACTTGGAGAATAGAATTGTATGGTAGTGAAACACTGACTGAGGAAACCGCAACAAAAGAGAATCGAATCATTTGGGATGCGGTGCTATTGACGAATGTTGAAAATCAGGTGGGCCGATTAAGTGAGGAATGAAGAGTGTCAACGGAGAATCAGAGAGGAAAATGGAAAAGGGGAAAATCAATGAGAAGGGACAGTATGATGGACCTCTGTTAAGACATCGGGGAATGACTTCCGTGTTAGTGGAGAGAGCTGTAGAGGTAAAAATGTGTAAAGGAAGACACAAATTGGAGTATATTCAATGAATAATTGAGGACGTAGGTTGCAGAAGGGCAGCTTGTTTAGTGGGTTTCTATTTACATGTGGAATAATTTGTACTTTTCTGAGTTTGTTAATATGTACGAGCCATCTGCCTGCAGGGATGCGCCATCAGTTGATAGAAAAGTATTACTTTGGTGTGCAGCAGCGTGATGAGTTATCGGAGGTGTAAAGAGAGTAAAGGGCACTCATAGAAGAATGTGTCTATATTTTGAGAAACATGAGATTATTTTCGATATTTTGGAGAGAATACGTTCCAGCGACAGCTCTAAAATTCTTTTATTGAATAACACAGGAACTTCCACCATTTGGAAAGACTAATTTCGGAAATTGAGCCCTTATGCTACGCTGATGCCACTCCTGCAGTGGGTGGGGTAAGGAGTCAGCAGTCGTATGAGCGCCGGGTGCCAGTTAATATTCTTCTGATTATCAAAAATCTGATTTCAGGTGTTGAAGGTGTCAAGAGCCACCTGGCGAGGAACCAGTCCAATAAAGGAACATCGTTGGTCGTGGCGACACTTTGTTCATGGCTGCCATATGTTTTTGGGAGTTTTAACGCTGAACCGTGTGCCATGGAAGCTTCGGGAAAGCCGCTGTTGTAGGAAATTCCCATCACGGTCGGTATTCCAAATTTTATCTGGGTGGTTAAATTCAAGTAGGCTCGCCGGACGTAATTCCGGATTGGAGAAGAAATAAGATTGTTTTACCGTTCTGGGGGAGGTACGCCTATGAATTTTGTAAGTACCAGGTGTGGAGAAGCAGGCGAGAGTTACCACAATGTATGCTATTAAGAAATGTAATTATGAGTTTATTCATTTACCTTTTGAACAGTCTCTTCGGCTCCGTCGGCTGTGTGGCCAGTTAAGTGACCTCTTGACCGATAGCCCAGGTGAAGTGAAAGAATGTAAAACAGAGCTCCCTGATGATATCCCGGTAAGGCACATGCCATATCGGTTCTCTCTATATCGCATTAAACAGCTTAAGATAACCACAGATAAGATGTTGAAAGAGGTAGTTATTAGGCCGTCTAGATCACCCCATTCCTCCACCACGTGTGTTGAATGACTCTACCTAAATTTGGAGAAAACAGTAGATATAATTTTGTACAATAAATAGTCATACCATCAATTCGTGTTGCACATGTGCAGGAATCGGTAAGTAGGGCAGAATGCTCCAAATTTCTGGGTGTACATGTTCATGAAAACTTGAAATTGAAGAGGCATCTTAAGAGATTCTCTAAGAGTGAAGTTCAGCAGCATTTTCTCTTCGGATAATTGGCAGTCTTTGCAACAAACGAGTGAATCTCCTGACATGTTATGCATTCTTCCACTCAGTGTGTTTTACAATAATTTTTTGAGGTACTTCTCCAATTACAATGAAAGAATTGATTGCACAAGAGAGAGAGAGAGAGAGAGAGAGAGCACTAGGAATAGTATGTTATGTACACTCTCGGTCGTCATATAGGCATTTTAACTACACCGTCACAATACATACATTTCAGATGAAATTCGCCATAATAATCCGTCACAATTTGAGGAGAACTGTGACTTCCGTACCTAAGACTAGAGGAAAAAGTGACCTTCAGCTTATGACCCCTTATTCAAGCTATCAGTCACTCAGATGGAGTTCAGTGTGCAGCGACAAATATTTTTGATCATTTTCCCATTAACATGAAACATCTGACACTTTGGAAAGGAAGTCAGATCTCATCCAAATGCATTTCTCATAGACAAGTCCTTCTACTCCATGGACGAAATTGTGTTTAAAACCTAGCGGCCTGAGAAAAAGAAAAACTTATTTTTAAATTTAGTTGCAAGAACAGGACTAAAAGATGTGTTAATATTAACGGTAATTAAGAATACATTCACCAAAATTGACACGATTCGCACGATTCGACAAAAAACGTTAAAATGAACTGTGGAATAGGGAACTAAGTTGCTGTTGTGGCCAAAACCATGTGACTTACGCTGCAAAGAAGAGAGAGAACCTGAGGGGACAGAGAGAGCTTTAGGATGGTCATGGACGAACGTAAGGGACAAATAGGACTACATAAGGAACTGTACACAAGACGAAAACAACGGGATCATGCCTTACCGCGTTACGATTGTCGTAACATTTACAGTCCTCTAGTTGGATGAGGATTCTATTATTCCTGTGATCGATACACTAAGGCTCGGCGTGCTTCTATGCCTTAATTCAGCTCATAAAATTTCACTGTGCCGCTCTATTTTGTAGTACGTCAAAACGAGTTCAGAAGAGCAACGCATCAAATACATTATAAGTCCTGTTGCAGCAAGCTGAACACAGACGCTACATTCGTCTGGAGCAACCAGAAAAGTCTGCAGTGGCCGAGCATTGTCTCAGTACAGGCTATTCTATGAATTATCAACATACCAAAATTCTCGCATCGACATCATCAGATTCCTCACCGTCGTCCATAATGTTCATCCTTTTCAGCCTCCGCAAACCCTCCAACAGATCTCCCTCGCCGCCCGTTCCGTTTACCAACTCAAATTGTACGCCACCTACTCCAACAACCAGGTCCATTTCACCTTCTCCTGTCTTGACACCCTCGTTTAAACCCCTGTCATGGCGCGGCAGCACCGTATCCTTTTCAACAACATCCGCTCCCTTCCCGCCAACAAGAACCTCTTCCTGCACACCCTTGCCACCCACTGCGTGGATGCCTTCCCCCTCAATGAAACCTTCCTGCAACCCCACCACGCCGTCCACACTTCGCCCTACTTCCTCCACCGCTCTGATAATCCCCTCCCGATTGCGCGTGGCGGAGTTGCCATTGGGCACAACCGCTAGATCCCCGTTCGGCTGCAACCTCTCCTTCCCGACCCCACCGAACACCTGATCCTTAGTCTCTTCTTCCCTGGCCTTAACGTTACCTGCGCCACCATCTATGTCCGCCCCAATGCCCCTAATCCCTTCGACTTCCTCTCCCACATCAACCGCACCTTCTCCTCCTACGTGATCGCCGCCAACCTCAACATCCATAGTCGTTCCGCTGACCAGTTACGGCGGTGGCATTGGTTCCTCTCCTCCCTTCAAGACGACCTCATCCCCATCCCCCAGCACCTCCGTCCCCCAACCTCCTTGGCCGCATAACGGTGGATGTCTTGGAGCCTATTTGTAGCGACCATCTCCCTGTCCTCACCGTTTCAGACGGTCGTCGGCCCCGCCCCAACCCTCGTAATGAACCTCCCCCTAAGTACGTCCATGACTATTCCCGTGCCAACTGGAATGCCTGCCAGGATACCCTCTCCACCCAGGTCGATAGCCACCCTTTCACCTACCACCACCCCGATGATGCCACCCATGCCACCTCCTTTCTCTAGCAGAACTTGTCTGAGGCCGTGGAGGCCCACGTCCCTACTGTCGCCATCCATCCCCACTGTCCTACCTTACCCCCGCAGGCCATCCTCCTCCCCCGTGAATCCCGCCATCTCTACCGTGCCTTCCTCTGCACGTGTGACCCGGACACATTACGACGCCACCGGCAACTCCAGCGACACATTCGAAATTTGCTCACGGCTAAGAAACGCCGGGACTGGCGGCAGACATGCACCCGTTTAAATGCTACCCTACCTATAAACTCGTCCAAGTTCTGGTCAGCCTTCCGTCGCCTTACCGGAACTAAACCCTCCCCTACTATCCTTTTCTCCATGATGATCACCCATTCCCTGACACCCTTAGTAAGGCCAATCACTTTGCCTTCTACCTCTCTGATGTATTTTCCATCCCTGATGATCCCCAGTTCGATTACTCCCTCTTCGCCGATATCCGCGATCGAACTGACTCCTCTGTCCCTCCCCTCGCTCCTGGTTTCTAGTACCTGGACTACATTGCACACACAGAACTCAATTGCCCCTATCACTACACAGGATCTCATTGCTATACTCTGCACAAAACGCAACACCGCGCCTGGTCACGATCGTGTCACCCACCATCACCTTCGTGAAGCTCCTGTCTCTTTCCTCTCCACCCTTGCCAGGCTCTACAATGTAGTCATGTCCACCGGTTACTACCCCGACCTGTGGAAAACCTCCCGTATCCTCATGTTCCTTAAACCTGGTAAGCCGCCGTCCGCCGTCTCCTCCTACTGTCCCATCAGCCTTACCTCAGTCTTCAGCAAGGTTCTGGAAACTATTCTCACCTGACGCATCCACCAGCATCTCCGCCAGCACCGCCTCCTTCCCTTTACCCAGTGTGGCTTTCGTCCACCCTTCTCTTCCGACGACCTTCTCCTTCACCTCACTCATCTCCTTTCCGACCAGCTTAATTCCCGTCGCTCCACAATCTTCCTCTCCCTGGACCTCGAACGTGTTTATGTCTGCATATGGCATTCCGGTCTCCTCTTCAAGCTCCAAACCTTCGCCCATCCCATTAACTACGTCCGTCTGATCGGCTCCTTTCTCTCCCGCCGTCCTTCCTATGTCACCATCCATAACACAGATTCCTACACCTTTTTTCCCTCTGCCAGTGTGCCCCAAGGCTCCATCCTCTCCCCCCTTCTGTACCTTTTGTACACGGCGGACATGCCGCCACCGTCACCCCCCGTCCACCTTCTCCAGTTTGCCAATGACACCGCCATCCTTGCCCTTGCCCCCACCCTGCAGCGCTCCCAACACCTTCTCCAATCCCATCTTGACCAGTTCACCGCTTGGTGCTACCAGTGGTTGCTCAAGGTCAATCCCTCCAAAACCCAGGCGATCATTGTAGGCAAAACGACCCCTTCCTTCCGCCTCCTTGATTTCTATCTCACTATCTATGGCCGTCCTATCGCCCTCACTCCCACCCTGAAGTACCTTGGCGTCACTCTCGACCGTCGCCTCTCCTGGACTCCCCACCTCCGGACAATCCAAGCCAAGGCATGCTCCCGACTCAGTCTCCTCAAGCTCCTCTCCGGCCGTACGTGGGGTCTGGACCCCTCCACCATCCACCACACCTATAAATCCCTCATCCGCCCTATCCTTTGTTATGCCCATCCGGCTTGGATCTCCACCCCCCCCCCTACCTTTTATAAATCCCTCCAAATCCTTGAACGCCATGCTCTCCGCCTCGCCTATCACGTCCGTCTCCCCTTCCTCACGCGGATCCTGTACGATCTCATCCCCTTCCCCCACCTCCTCCTTTTCCTTGAAAGGATACGGATCCTGTACACCTCCCGTAAACTCGATCCTCCTCACCCGCTAGTCTCCCCGATCCTCTCCCACCCCCGCCCGGTTCCGCACCTGTATTCCCACTTCCCACCCGGTCTCCATCTCTCAACCCCCCTTACCCTCTCCCAAGGTGGCTTCTACCAGCTCCCCCTCCCTGATGATGTCCTCCTCCCCTCCATCTACCCCTCCTATAAACTTTGACCCTGCCCCACCCCCCACTTCCAGTGTCCTTTCCTTTAGGCACCCTTCCTCCCTTCTCTTCCCTTCCCTTCTCTTTCCTTTTACCCCATCCCCTCTCTCCACCCCTCTTCCCCCGGGCTTCCCCACCCTTCCTCCCTCCCCCTATCTACCCTGCCCGTGGCATCTCTGCTCTCCCCTCTCGCTCTCCCATCCCCCTTCCTCCTCCTCCTCTCTTGGCAGGTCCCTGGACTCGCACACACACAGTGAACGTTTGCGCGCCGGAGGTCAGCGCCATCAGTGTCTCGTGTGTGTGCCTTCGTTTGTGTTTAGTGTTTGTTCGCCGTCACGCCGCCACTGTTCACGTGTACCGTCGCCATCATCCATGTTTTGTGCGCCGTGTCAACTAGTGTCAGTGATGTTTTCTCGTCCAGCGTGAACGGCTCCATGTTTTTTTGGATTTTAGTGTCTACATTGTTTTGCCCGCCGTTTTGATTGTATTCTGTGTTCCCCCTCTATGTATAACTTATTGTAAACCTCAAGGCTGAAGAGCGGCGTACTCAGCTGCTGCAGCCCGCCTTCTGTAAGGTGATAAAAATCACAGTACAGAAAAAAAACTGCCTTAACAGTGTGTTCGTCGCACCTGAAGATGTCGGCCAGTTGCACTGATGAAATATTGTGGAGTTTTCACTATGAGATCCGACGTCTCGCCCGAGAACCATATATACAACATGTCCGTCGGGAAAGCCTCAAGCAACACATCCGATACCTGTACGGGGTGGAGATGGTAAAAGAAATTAATAGTTTTGATAAACTACGGAATAAGAAGAGCAGACTGCTATGTGCCGCTACGGTTTTATTAAGATGCCGAGATCATCGATTTATTCCGACGTTCGCTAAGGTGACGCACTTCATAACCTCTGCAGCCGCTAAAAGGATAAAAAATCGAGCAAGCCACGCACTGGTAAAAGAAAGGATTCTCCATACTCGGCGAGAACTGGACTTCGTATCGAGAGAGCTCTTAGCACTTCATTTGAAGATATCGTCAAGACTGTCCGTTGATTCTTGGAAGTGGGTTGACATCGCTACTTGGGCGTTCTCAGACTGGAAACAACAACAAGACGCACCACGTCAAATTGATAAGTTTCTTCGCTTCAGAGACCGTTTACCTCAAGAAGAGAACAACGAGGTTGGTAGTCGAACTGTATACAATCTAGCGGACAAACCTTTGCCTGAACCAGCGGTATCGGTCTTGGAGATAAGGATTGAACTTCGCACCCACTCCGAGGACACCACCTGTTCTGGACATCATTAGCTCCGTCGAACAAGGCATCCTAAAACTTCCCAGGAAATCTGCCGAGGAGATCTGGCGAGAGACTTGCCGTGCTCTCACGGGCTCAAGTGCTTAAGAACAATATAACAGCTGCAGAGAGGTTAGTGGTTCGATCCCCACGAGAAGATCCTGATATCGTGATTTTACCGGCGGATAAGGGAAATGCGACTGTTACCCTCTCCACGTCAATGTATCTGAGCAAGATGCGCCAGTTTTTGGACGACTCTGCATATCGCACACTAAATAAGGACCCCACAGCCAAAATTCAGCGAAAAACTTTGGAGCCCCTCAAAAACAGCACGATCACTGATGTGGTTGCTAAGAGACTACGTACACAGGCGCCCGTACCTCCCAGGCTGTACGGATTGCCCACAACTCACAAAGATAATGTGCCACTGCGACCTATTGGGAGTAATATTTGGGTACCAACGTATAATCATGCGAAGCATCTGGCATCGCACCTGGGCCCGTTAGTAGGAAAGTGTGAGCATCATATCCGCAACTCACAAGACTTTATTTGTCGTCCAAGAACTTACGACTCGCGCCATCAGATATACTCGTAAGTTTTGACGTAGTCTCACTTTTCACTCGAGTACCATTGCAGGAATCGTTGTTGCTCATTAGCGAGAAGCTGGATGGGGAACTTTTAGACTTATTCCACCATGTGCTCACCTCGACGTACTTTTTATTTAATGGACAATACTTTGAACAGACTGACGGCGTCGCTATGGGTAGTCCCTTGTCACCCATTGTGGCTAATCTTTTTTATGGAAGACCGAGGAGAGAGCACTCCAGACGTCGGATTTGAAACCTACGTGTTTTTGGCGATATGTGGACGACACATTTGTTAGCTGGCCGCACGGCATTGCATCGCTGAATCTTTTTCTTGATCATCTTAACTCACTTCATCCCAACATCAAGTTCACTATGGAGGAGGAGAAAAACGGCGAACTTCCATTCCTGGACGTGTTGGTACGGAGAAAAGAAGATGGCACATTAGGTCACGCAGTGTACCGTAAACCAACGCTCACGGACTTATACTTACAGGCCACCAGCTGTCACCATCCTTCGCAACGAAGTGGCGTACTGAGGACGTTGGTTCATAGAGCTCGAGCCATATCAGACTCAGACAGCTTATCCAATGAGCTACTCCATCTGCATACCACTTTCCGACGAAATAGATACTCCGAACGGGAGATTCGCCGTGCCTTACAACCAAAGCGGGTTACCCAACGTGAGGAAGTGGAAGAAGGCGGAGAACAAAGGGGAGTGGTCATCTTGCCATACATCGGCGGTGTCTTTTCAGAAGTAGGAAGAGGCATAAAGTTAAATGTGTCTTTCGTCCGCCGGCAAAACTCAGAGCACTCTTGGGCTCATCTAAGGACAGCCTTGGCCTAAGAAGACCCGGTGTTTACGAAATTCCTTGTAGCTGCGGCATGTCGTACATCGGACAAACTTGTCGCATTGTAGAAGAGAGATGTACTGAACACCGACGCTACACTCTTCTGAAGCAACCAGAAAAGTCTCCAGTGGCCGAGCATTGTCTCAGTACAGGCCGTTCTGTGAATTATCAACATCCGATAATTCTCGCATCGACGAGTTCGTACTGGGACAGTGTTATTAAGGAAGCAATGGAAATACGTAGCTCGACGAATCTTGTAAACAGACACACGGGTTTTCAGCTTAGTACAGCTTGGGATCTAGCACTGGCCGTATTGAACTCGCTTCGATCAGAGAGGAGTACTATTGGTCATAAGAGGATGACGATTCGCCAGCAACATAAATATTCTGTTGACAACGGGAGGATAATCAACGTGGACGCGCAATTTTACTTGCGGCTTCCGACAGAGGTCGCTGGAGCGGCCGATGGCAGCGCAGAGCAGCGGCGGCAGCCTCCGCGCGTGCGCCGATGTCTTTGGTTCTTCATCCTTAGGTGGCGTTGCTGTCCTTCCAGCTATCGGTTGATATCGTCGCTATTGGCCATCGAATTTGGCGCCTCCACGCATGAACACTCCCTGCCTAAGACTGGCATAAATAGGGGGCTCTGTCCTGCCATAGCAGTGTGTTCGTCGCACCTGAAGATGTAGGCCAGTTGCGCTGATGAAATATTGTGAAGTTTTCACTATGACATCCGACGTCTCGCCCGAGAACCATATATACAACATGACCGTCGGGAAAGCCTCAAGCAACACAGCTAATAATATATATACATATATATATATATGGGAATATTCCTTTTATAGGATATATATATATATATATATATATATATATATATCCACAACACGAGCACGAAGGGTCTCTACATTTGGTACCGGGGTTGCGTAACAAGAGCTTTCAAATGCCCCCATAAATGAAAGTCAAGAGGGTTGAGGTCAGGAGAGCGTGGAGGCCATAGAATCGGTCCACCTCTACCAATCCATCGGTCACCGAATCTGTTGTTGAGGAGCGTACGAACACTTCGACTGAAATGTGCAAGAGCTCCATCGTGCATGAACCACATGTTGTGTCGTACTTGTAAAGGTACATGTTCTAGCAGCACAGGTAGAGTATCCCGTATGAAATCATGATAACGTGCTCCAATGAGCGTAGGTGGAAGAACATGGGGCCCAATCAAGACATCACAAGCAATGCCTGCCCAAACGTTCACAGAAAATCTGCGTTGATGACGTGATTGCACAATCGCGTGCGGGTTCTCGTGAGCCCACAAATGTTGATTGCGAAAATTTACCATTTGATCACGTTGGAATGAAGCCTCATCCGTAAAGAGAACATTTGCACTGAAATGAGGATTGACACATTGTTGGATGAACCATTCGCAGAAGTGTACCCGTGGAGGCCAATCAGCTGCTGATAGTGCCTGCACACACAGTACTTGGTACGGAAACAACTGGTTCTCCCGTAGCACTCTCCATACAGTGACGTGGTCAACGTTACCTTGAACAGCAGCAACTTCTCTGACGCTGACATTAGGGTTATCGTCAACTGCACGAAGAACTTCCTCGTCCATTGCAGGTGTCCTCGTCGTTCTAGGTCTTCCCCAGTCGCGAGTCATAGGCTGGAATGTTCCGTGCTCCCTAAGACGCCAATCAATTGCTTCGAACGTCTTCCTGTCGGGACACCTTCGTTCTGGAAATCTGTCTCCATACAAACCTACCGCGCCACGGCTAATGCCCCGTGCTAATCCATACATCAAATGTGCATCTGCCAACTACGCATTTTTAAACATTGTACTAACTGCAAAACCACGTTCGTGATGAACACTAACCTGTTGATGCTACGTACTGATGTGCTTGATGCTAATACTGTAGAGCAATGAGTCGCATGTCAACACAAGCACCGAAGTCAACATTAACTTCCTTCAATTGGGCCAAATGGCGGTGAATGGAGGAAGTACAGTACATAGTCACGAAACTAAAATGAGCTCTAACATGGAAATTAGGTGCTTCTGGACACATGTCCACATAACATCTTTTCTTAATTTGTGTGTGAGGAATATTTCCTGAACGTTTGGCCATACCTTTTTGTAACACCCTGAATAGACGATTAGTTTTTACGTTAATGAAATATTTTTCTATTGGTTCTCAAGCAACGATACTTAAAAACCTGGTTTTCTTTTACAGGCTATGATTCTTTAAATAAAAAGTCGTAAACAGACCGGAAGGAGCAGTCCACAGGACATTATTTTAGGTTAAATTTAAAACTTATATCTCTGATAGTCAGGCATGTCATATTATTCGGCGAACTATCAAAAACTTTTCTTGATGAAAACTTAATTCCTTTCTGAGCCATTGACGTCAATAATGAAGGATAATAAACAACTTCCATGGCCTCTTATTACCAATTATATTACATTTATTTCCTTTTCTTACTTTAATGGCACAGACGTTAACGTTCGATGCTTCACAGGCTTTAAAAATATTTTTCTCGTGTGTTTCTGTAAATTATGCACATAAGGACGGGACAATAACCCACCGTTTATGATTATAGCCGTAAGGATCAAACGACGAAGCCCAGAAATAGAGTGACGTTGTGCGTCAGGAATGGTTTGAACTGAAGGCGGTCTTTTGAAACTCATGTGAGTAATAGCTGCATTATTCGTATCACGCTAATGCATTTCAGCATTTATCTTGTGTATATGAATTTCATTTGGTATCTTAGACACAGATTCACATGAAGCGCAATAATTATAGTGTAGCCGTTTGTTTTTTTACATTTTATTAAGCACTATTTCTCTTTTGTTGGTCTACGGAGATCATGTTTTACTTGAATTCCTCCAGACTTGTACTTCACTCATTCAACGCGCTTATCTTTTTTATTTCCTCTCTCCATAATCGTCATTTAACTGGATTGACGTTTAACGGTGCCCTTCACTTCTTCATTTTTCATTTACATGTGCTCTGTCACCTCTTTTAAAATAATTTTCGGCTTACTTGCTTGGGTTACATTGGTATTTCTTTCAGCTGCCTGTGCCAGAACCGTTTCGTCAACCTGTTTTCGTTCATTAAAAGTACGCAACAGAAAATTTAAGTCTACCATGCAGCTTCTAATGGACTTCACCATTCTTCCTTAGACTCCATGCGACTTTCTTTTTAATGGGGCCTAGGAACCGTTTCGATTCTTACTTTCGTGATCTACTAACTTAGTTTTCGAAGTGACTGTGAGGAATTAATTTTTGTCATGTCCGTGTAATCCATAATGTTGGCTGTCAGCTAAACATCTGAGTCGTATTTTCTGTCTATAAAGGACGTGCTTCGGCTGTCAAACATTCACACGTTCTTCATTTTTCTTGACATTCGCATTATTGGAGATGAGCGAGTTGTCGCAATTTTTTTACATATACTGAGGACCAGCTACGGTACCCGGCTTTGCTCAGGGAGCTGATATGAGATTGTGTGAACTCTTTTACAATTTGGAAAAAGTATTTTGATTCCTCAGTTTTTTCGGTCATGTAATGTAAAAATTCCTGTGGGGATGCTACCATTGGTGTTAATCGTATTTTTGCAGTCAAGCACCAAAATCCTGGTGTTTCCCTTCTGAATTTTTTCACATTGCAAAATAGGCAGATGTTATCCATTTTTAGGATTACGACGTTTTACGTTTGTTATATTCTTTCTTCGGTTCTTAGTGGAATCATTCAATTATTAGGTTGCACTGTTTCCTTGTCCTGGTCCGAGCTTCTCGTAGGATGACATTTTCATTGCTAACAAGATTTCCCAGCCTTTTATTATAAGCTTTTTGATCGTTCAATCCGTTCATTACGTTGTTCTTTGGTTTCTCTGCAACTCACAGTGCTCATTATCGCTTGTTGGGAACTTAAACTTGCTTCGTGCTCTTCGTCTGTCTCGTTTCTTCGCTGTTCATTCTGTTTTCGCCGATTTGCTGCAGAATTGCCAAGTTCTCCTCCTCTTTTACACTTGGGTTATGTCTAAAATATAAATCAAATGGACATTTACTAACAAATACAGTAAGTACACTTTACACACATAATTTTCTATTTTTATTCTGTCACTGTATCACTTTGACTACTCATACTTATCTGTTAAGTTTTATCCGTTCACTGCACTACTTTTTCGGTTGATCCCTTCGCAACTGATAAAAAACTGACGCTGTAACCCAGGACAGGGCTTGCTTTATATACCTCTAGCAATGGGTAGCCCCACCAGTGGTGAATTCCAGAACAATCCAAAATGCTTTCGACTGATCCATAATGATCCAGGACACTCCACAACATTCAGAGTGCTCTAAGATATTTAACAATGATATGGGATGTTAACCGACAGTCTGGGATCCCCCAAATGTTCCAGAATATTCCCGGACATTCCAGAACATTCCGGGTCATCGTGGAAGATTCCGGAATTCCAAGGAGTGCTCTCATGTACTCTCAAGTACTCTACAATGTTCTAGAATGTTCTAGAACAGTCTCGAATTTTATGGAGTGTTCTAGAAATTTCTAGAGGGTGAAACTTCCTAGACCTTATATCTTCTAAAGCATGCGCTTCAGGTTAAAACGGCAACCTTTTTCATGGATGGTGGACAGCGGGCTACCACACCATATAACACCCTTGATCGTACCAGCACGCACATTGTAACTTGTTTTTATAAAATATGTTGATCAAAAAATCCTTGAAGTCAAGATCGCAAACAAATTTTATTGTGAATACTAGTTTCAGCTACACATGCGCCATATTCAAATATTACGGTCTTTGAATGAAGCCTCCTGTGGCCTGACTTGGCAACTTCACAGTTTTTGTTCAACTGCCAACGCTGGACAAAAGCGGTCTGTCGCAATGGATTAAAAATCCTCGAACGTCGTGATTATAAACAAACTTTTTTCTGATTACTAGCTTCAGCTGCAAATGAGCCATCTTGTGACCTCACACAATTGTTTGAAGTCTCTGCCGCCTTTGTAATTTTGTTATGTTTGTGAACGTTGTTAATCTTGAAGACGAGGAATTTCAATCCTTAATGGATAATAAAACTTACTGCAGTGTTTCTAACACTGACAATGCCAACAAAGACGATTAACTTGCAAAGTTAGGAGTTAGGAGACTTCAAACCAGATCTGAAGACCGCTCATTTGTAGCTGAACGTAGTAAGCAAAATAAAATTTATTCGCTTTCTGTATTTGGAGGACTTTTAATCCAAAATATATATTTAAAAAATCAGAGGTTGTCTAATGTAGTTCAGAACACACATTACTTAAAACATCTCCAGTTTCTACAGGTAGAGGTTTTTCTAGTACATTTCAGTTAAAATTTGCAGTCGCATTTATATCGACTGCCCAACGTTGTTCCGTACTGAAGACGGGGTGACTGCTGACTTGCCAGATGTAGCCTGGGACCGGCAGAGATTTGCAGCAGCACTGAGGGGGAAGCAGGTTGCGAGGGTTAGCGAGGCGAGGGACTCAGCTGCCTTCCACCCTCAGAGCCTTTGCCCTTCTGGCCTTCGCCTTTTGCCCTTTCAACGAAAGGCACGCCACGGCAAGAGCGCAGCAGAAATATTGCGTCCTTCTTCAAACACTGTTCTGTTTCGTAGCACACCCCTGCGTCCGAAACCGGTTGCTGCTTCTCCGCTTGAACGCACTCAGCTCCTTTGAGTTTCTGTCTCTTTCTAAATGCCTTCACTCTCTCATCACATCTTTCAGATCTCTCCCTCCCCCTCTCTCTCTCTCCCTCTCTCTCTCTCTCCCCCTCTCTCTCTCTCTCTTTCTCTCTTTTACTCTCTCTCCCTCCCTCTCTCTCTGTCTATGGGGTGGCTGAAGGGTAAGCTTAATTTCCTAATAAAACTACAAAACAGTGCTAAGATGACACGAAGTTACAATACAGTTAACGAACCGCGAGACGTTCAGTTATTGTATTGGTAAACACAGAAATATTCTTATGGGCGTCGCAACATTTAGTTTGCGATGGAGGAGAAATATTCATTGTTTTGTTTTTTATCAGTTAATAGCGATTTAGCCAAAACTGAGATTGCGAGATGGTGTCTTTGTGAAAGAAGAATGAAAAAAGAAAGACTGAAGCTATGGCTCGCTGATGTCTGTACTCTTAGTAAGAACCCAACCACATTTCTTCAGATTCATCATATACAGTTTGCTACAAAACCTGAAGTGCAAAAGTGTAAATGCACCACTGTGGTGAAACAGTAAGTTTACCGTGGAACTAAAGCGTCCAGGATCGAAAAGCACGACGCATAAAGTACCGATCATGTTCATTTACTTCGATCGAGAAAGTGCGAAATGCCTGCCACTCTGACATGATTTCTTTCAGGATTGTTACAATGGCATCCTGTGTCACCTCTATCTGGAATCCTTAAACTCGTAAAATCAGCTATATTCAGGATAACTCCGTGTGCACCTGCCTATTCTTCAGAAATATTCAAAACTTTAGTTTACACAGATAAATTATTAAAACCAACATATACCACCACTTAGGCTGCTCTGTGCAGAAAAAATGGTTTATGTCTTCTCCCATCGGAATAGCTGACAAATGTAGCAAGTAATTTACAGTTTGTAAAAACTGAATACAATGATAACTAAATTTAATCCAGAAAGTATTTTGTAATGATATAAGGAAACAAATAGTCGTACAGAGAACGAAACCTAATACCTTCTGCAGAGTTATGAGTGCATATGACCCAGCTTGTGCATCTCATGAACAAGCAACAGGAGACTTCCTGGCAGATTAAGACTGTGTGCCCGACCGAGACTCGAACTCGGGACCTTTGCCTTTCGCGGGCAAGTGCTCTACCAACTGAGCTACCGAAGCACGACTCGCGCACGGATGTCTCCAGGAGGAAGGGCACAGCCCTGTATAACGAATACCAGTTGTAGACAAGAGGAAAAGTGGTCAGAGTCGGTAAATGGGCGAATAGGCTCATGGTTTAGCTGAGTGCATTTCAGGAACGGGTGTCTTACCCTGTACTGTTTGCAAATGAGTCAGCTGTTCGGTCTCTAACTCCATTGGACAGGATACTCACGTAGCAAGTTCTGCGTTTCATGACACCGAAATGAAAACATGTGTTAGCACTGTCCCTATTTAAGGAATCACGTTGGAATTCAAACAGACGTCATGATATTGAGGATCCGTACCACCATGCTGTGTGTCTGTAAAATGCAACCTTCAATCGTGTAAACCAAGTCATCAAGTTCAGGGAAGATGAAAAGTCCTTTAGAGATGGAAACACACGAGTGGTCGACCGGTATCATACCCGCCAATATATTTTGAACTATTTTGGTTTCAGTAACCTGAAACTTCAAGGTTGAGACTGCAGACCGTATTTCCTCATTATGCCTAGCGAAAGTTTCATTGGTCGCCAGAAGCCGCCAAAACTACTTTTGCTTAAGTTCGTTTTTAATACGGGACGAGAGGTTCGGCAGACATTTCGCTCCTCCTATCTCTTGCAAAATTTCGGTAAATGTAAGGCTTAACACCCCACATCTCAAAGTATACGACAACTGAAATACAGTATCAACAAAAAGCCCATTGGGCGAGGCAGATTTCCAAAAATACTCAGGTGATTGCTGGACAACACCAACTACCTGACCACTACTTTCGAGCATTACTTGTCCAGACGAAGATGGTTGCTCGCCACTCATCGTTCACAAGTCCTCTGAGCCAAAAAGACTAACACTAGCTTGTAAATACCACACCTGTGCATGCGAATCTTGAACAAGTTTACAGTGTTCAGGACTAAGTTTAAACTGCTGAACGTCTCTCATATGGTTGTTCCAGGGGATCAGTTGGGCTCGGATCATATAAACTTGTTTTTAGGTGGGCTGATTAGATTCTAGAAGGTCTACATTTTGGCGTAAGTCCGATAAGGCAGAGGTTCATTCAGCTATTCCGACATTTAGTCTCGCCTATGGCGTCAATGGTAAAGATCAACGGGCTGCCAAAAATTGTACGCAAACAAGCCACTAACTGAGTGACGCGTCCATCAGAAAAGAGTTGTCATATCCTGGCCTCGAAGGCCAAATAATTATTCTTCATAAGACCAGGTAAACGGCGCGATGACATGATTAGAAATGCTACTGCAAATGGGTGAGAATTAATTACAACAGTGGTTTACTATAGGTGAATACAATAGAGGAAACAGTAACGACGAAAAGTAATAACCCAGTAATTGGTAAGTGACGCAATAGGCAAAATTCTCTCCCTTAACCCAGAAAACCACTCTTTGCTACCACTGAACTGTCACCTTTCAGAGTGCGCCTTAACCAAAATGAAATATGTGATAGCACTGGACCAGGGTCTTAAGTACACGTCAATGACCGTTTGACAAACTTTATTACCATTAAAGAAGCACTGCGTATACTAAAACAGTTTCAGAGATCATCATCAACTACTTTAAACAGCAATTAAAAAGTAACAACAGCAATTAAATAAGAACAACAGTTTGGATACCAGAAACATACAAAATTAAACAGGGACTTTTACCAAATTGCAACTGTTTGTAGACAAGCCCTTTAACTGCAGAACTTTAATGTCAAGTTGCGACCCAATTTTATAATCACTATTATCATTAAAACCTCAGAGTCTGCGTGTTTTAACGAAGACCGCAGCTTGGGAGAACGGTAATGGACACAGTTAAGTTAAATACAATTTTCAGTTACCTTTGATAGGAACGTTACAAACTTGCCCCATTGGGCTGATTCTGCATTTAAGAAACCATGAAACTAAGGCGCAACTGCCTGAATTTAAGAAGTAGAAACAAATAAAAAATATGAGATGACAGGACTGGGCACTGCCTCTATATCTCCAGAAAGAAACAAATTACGGCGCCGTAGCTAACCCTAGAATTCAGTGAGTGAAGAAATGAACATAATAACTGGCGCTGCGAACATTCCTTTTCGCACGTTCTTTTCTTTCCTTGTTCGGCAGAGATAAATCCCTTAAGCATGCTGTTTAAGTAATACGATGCAGTTTACGTGCTTTATCCTCTTACAAGATTTGACAGGTAACACCGAACACAGTAAATAGAACCCAACAGTACGATGATCTGGCACAATAAGGATTGACTATGAAAAATCTGTTTGCAACTAGGCACCGCGCCTGGGAAATACAGTCAACTGTGGCGAAACTAAGCACCAGGTTCACAAAGCAAGAGGCAGGATTCGAACCTGCGACCGTAGCGGTCACGCTGTTCCAGACTGAAGCGCCTAGAACCGCTCGGCCACTCTGGCCGGCGGGAACGGTATAATCGGGGAAGTGAGACTGGCCGGAGAATCATGCTTACTTGCAAGAATTCGGTCTACCCTATCTGACAAGAAGTAGGTTTCTCGGAGCCAAATTTCACACTAGACGAACAAGCAACAAGAGGGCTTAATTAAGCGGCCACGAGTCAGCGGCGATGAACACCTACAGTACTAAACAGCAAACCAATTACTCGTGGAGGACTTGAGTGAGCTCAGCATTAAGAAACTCGTTGTACACACACAAACTTTTCAATAAATAAAGGCAGTATGCCTCGCCACAAATTCTAACCTCGTGACCCTCTGCAGCGAAAGAGGAGGACGTCTCCTCCCAAGCATCACGGGTCCCCCAGCTCACTACTCCCCGCGGTCACGCCATACATCCTCGTTCGCGATATCCCCATCAGAACCACTCCCCCTAGATAAGCAATGCACTCTATACCGCAGCTGCAAACTCGTGTTGGCGAGGTCGACAATTTAAAAGGGAGCCGACACGGCTCATTCATAAACATTCTATTTTATCTGTTATCGTTTTTATGTTGTAATTTGATGTACAGATGCGTTCCGTGAGCATGGAGATTTGCGCCTACATTTATTAGTACGGAAACAGGCGTGTAAAGCGAAAAAATATAAAAAAAACTACATTGCTTATGACAGATTGCTAGTAGCAGTGCCTAGCGTAGAAGTAACCACCGATAACGACCTTAACTGGAATGACTACACGAAACAAACAGTAAGAAAAGCAGATAACAGACTGAGGTTCCTAATAATAATTTTAAGGAAATGTAACTCAGTCACAATGGTAGTCGCTTACAAAGCACTTGTTCCATTCTCGAGTATTGCTCATCAGTGTGGTGCTCCTAACAGGTAGAACTGACTGAATAGATAGAGAGGATTCAACGAAGAGAGGCGAGTTTCGTCACGGGATCGTAGGGTCGGTGAAAAGGCGTTACTGAGTTGCTTTAACGACCTCCAGTGGCACATGCAAAAAGAGCGGCGTTGTGAATCACAGAGATCAAAAAATGTTTCAAATGGCTCTGAGCACTATGGGACTTAACATCTATGGTCATCAGTCCCCTAGGACTTAGAACTACTTAAGCCTAACTAACCTAAGGACATCACACAACACCCAGTCATCACAAGGCAGAGAAAATCCCTGACCCCGCCGGGAATCGAACCCGGGAACCCGGGCGTGGGAAGCGAGAACGCTACCGCACGACCACGAGCTGCGGACCATCACAGACAGGTTAGTATTGACATTTGGAGAGAACGCTTTTCGATATGAGTAGCGCAACATAATACTTCCTCCCAAACACATCTGGTGAAATGATCACTACGAGGAAATTCGAGAAATTAGGCTGGCATGGAGGCCTACCGGCAATCGTTCTTCTTACGAGGCATCCGCGAGTGAAAGACGTAAGGGGGATCAGTTAGATTATCTGGAAGTACCATCCGCCACGTACCGTCAGGTTGCATGCTGAGCATTGACGTAGATGTGGAAACTGTGCAGATATGGCCTCTAGACCTACTTGGTAAAAGCGAAAGCTGAAAACTCTTCCAGTTCCACCACCTTTTATTCATATTACCAAAACTATCAATATTACTAGTGCAATTAAAATTTCCTACTTCATCCGGGCCTCATTTTATTACTAATACCAGCAGTACTAGTAGTACAAAAATGTTATTGTTATCATTATCATCTTGTGTCTTTGCTTAAACACTGTTTCATTTGTATATTCCAATAACGGTATGTCTAATTCTCAGTCGTAGAGTAAACTGAAGCATGTGCTACCTGACAGAACGTTTTTATGAAGCCCGGCGGCAAGATAAATATCGCAACGGCAAATCTCTGTAAAGCAAAATTAAATAACTCAGTATACAAACAGAAAATAAGTGTCCCAGAGCTCAATCACGAATGTGGCGGTGATAGTTAACACTAGTTAATTAAAAGAATATATGATTCAGAAACTAGGTTTGTTTGCTTTATTAATTGGCTATACACTTCATTTTGTTTCCGTTTTTATACTTTCTAGCCGCAAAGCCTCGATCCACCTTATTTTTTCTGTCAGTATACTTCTAATTATTATAGAGTGTTTTTGTACTGAAGCCTGGAAAAGAAGTCATGACAGTAACGGTGGGCATAAACTTTCACTCCAGTTTTTTAAGGAAATCGGTTGGCACCTTAACATTTCGTTTAAGCAAGGAACAGTTTCTCAAATTTTTTTGGAGATTTCGGCTTACTCAATCCATTGCTCTACGAAGATGCTTCATAACTGTAAAAATAATTCAATTACATTGTGGGCCTACTGGAAAATATTTCTGGTCTTGGATATCGTTTGCCACACGAAATGAAGTCAGTATTACCTCACGGGTACCTTTATTTGTGAAAATCAAAAATTGGACATTATTGTGTTCATCTCTAAGAGAAATTAATACTGCCTGCGTGTTAAGAATCTGAAAAGCTCTGTTGACCTAACAATGAAAAGTAACTTACGACCTCGGAAACGGAGTTATGTCTGCGGTAGTTCATGTTGTTTGCGTAGCAGTGACGTAGTAGCGCAGTTCTAACGTCATATCGATGACTTGGTCTTCACAAGTGCATCACAATTTCGGAAAGCCGTGACTTTTTCAAAAGAAATATCGCACCATTAGCATTAAGTATCTAAAAAAAAAGAAAGCAGCCAAATACAGCCGTACTGCCTCAAATTCAAGTCCAGCGTATTACAGAGTAGCTGCTTTCATAACGCATGCTTTTAAGACGATTACTTAACAAAAAACTGTACCAGGCAACGCAAGAAAACGACCTACGCAATGCAAAATAACGTACCATATCCATATTTTCCCAGCTCTGATTTAAATGAAAATAATTACATGATCAAAAAAACTGATGAAGACACTTACTTTTGTCTTACGGGAACATTTAGACTTACCAGGTGCCACGAAATCTGCAAGAAGGGTAGAATAGAGAACAGGTAGGGGCAGTGACAGAGAGAGAGGAAGGGCGTTTGAGAGAGATGAAGTGGGCAAAACCTCACTATCTCACTATATGTTCAATTTGTTCTTCGTAGTAACAAATAGTATTTCATTATATTGTAAGATAGTGATTTCCGACATACACGTTTGTAACCACATGGCACATGGCACATTTTCATTTTTCGAGGGGACGGTGGTCCGGGAAATGGCGGCAGGGGACGGTGCATAGAGATGTGAACGTACTGTGTTTGCTTTTTTATGGCTATTTTAGCTCCTAACAAATGTGTGCCTGAACTTAACTTCGTCATCGTTGGTAAGACACCACTTAATAGTCGAAACCAGTATCATAACTTAGAAATGACATTAGAATTACCAACTAGATTAAAATAATTTGCCGGCTGGCGTGGCCGTGCGGTTCTGGGCGCTTCAGTCTGGAACGGCGTGACCACTACGGTCGCAGGTTCGGATCCTGCCTCGGGCATGGATGTGTGTGTGCTGTCATTAGGTTAGTTAGGTTTAAGTAGTTCTAAGTTCTAGGGGACTGATGACCACCGATGTTAAGTCCCATAGCGCTGAGAGCCATTTGAACCATTTTTTAAAAATAATTTAATACTCTAGCTTCCATAGACCGCGATAATGTCAGCGTCTGTTCTCTCTACAGACCAGTACGCGGGTGCGAAGTGGAACCTCAGTCAGGCAAAGCTCCCAAAAATGAAATCATCGAACGGAAAAGGTACTGTTTACACATTTACCTCAAGTATCAGAACACTAGTATCTGTGTGTATGTTATAGTATGTAGAGTCTGTAAGTAATGAAGTACTTCGAAAATCTATGGCATCTCTTCATGAAGGCAGTATATTTTTTCAATTATATTTTCTCTGAGTCATTGCTGAAATTAAGTGCAAAACGTTTTTATGTGAGTAATTCGCCAATAAATGGACAACTACCAGCGTGTTTCACCTGTGGAAAGACCTTTCTAGTACAATTTATGAAGCTTTCCAGACCACATGATCGCCTTGGAAAATAAAATTCTGATGTAGTGTAGTGTAGAGACTTTAAGCTCAACGTTTCAGAAATCCAACAATAGTGACAAGTTTTCGAAGAGTGTACCCTCACTTCAGAGACAGAGACCTCTTTTCCTTTTCAAAGGTCTTTTTATTAATTGCAAAATATAGGAAACCTCATACTACTGGGAAAACGTCTGTAGTAGCCTAGTTGAAGAAACTGTCAGTAATGTCCTAGGGGCTGACGTGCGTACTAGGATGAAATTACGCCTTTGCGTAATGACAAAGTGTCATCTTCACTGTTACACAAGGCTGTCAAGAGGAAGCGACACAGCAAGTTGTCCAAGTTATGTGTTTTGCAGCACGAAAACGATCCCCATCATTCAGCTCAGGACCTAGTTACCCATACCGCTTCGTTGATTTATAAAAGTTTGACACGCCCCGTATTGTACAGACATGGCACGCAGGCATTACTTCTTCTTCTTTCCAGAAATGAAGAATCCATTGTGAGACAAGTATTTATGACACGGCCACAAAGTGATTTTCACGGTGAAACGTTTCCTAAAGAGCCGATTTCCCCACACACCCCCCTCCCCCTTCCCAAGTCATTCATTGCTGGGAAGAACGTGTCGCAGAGACGAGTGAACAAGCAGTGACCCAGTAACCCAACCACCAACTTTCAAAGACACAGCTGAATTTTCTGTGGTGACAACTAAAACTATATAACTACTCTTCGTAGATATGTGGCTGAAATTGATGGGGCGCCACAGAAAAGACGCACGCATTTTACAGGTAACATAGAGTTTGATATACAATCAGGAGCCAAAACAACTTGGTAAACCGGCCTAATATCGTGTAGGGCCCCCGCGAGCACGCAGAAGTGTCTCAACACGACGTGCTTTGGACTCAACTAAAGTCTGAACTAGTGCTTGCGAGAACTGACACCATGAATCCTGCAGGGCTGTCCATAAATCCGTGAGCGTAAGAGTGGGTGCAGATCTCTTCTGAACAGCACTTGCAAGCTGTCCCAGATATTCTCAATAATGTTCATGTCTGGAAGGCTTGGTTGTTAGTTTAAACTCAGAAGCGTGTTCCTGGAGCCACTCTGTAGCAATTCTGGACGTGTGGGGTGTCGTATTGTCCTGCTGGAGTTTGCTAAGTCCGTCGGAATGCACAACGGATATGAACAGATGCACATCAGACAGGATGCTTACGTACGTGCCACCCGTCAGAGTAGTATCTATACGTATTGCGTATCCCATATCACTCCAACTGCACACGCCCCACTCCATTACAGACCGATGACCCCGCTGTTTGGTCTCTTCCCCCCAAATCAACCCAACTCCGCCCACACTCCATTAACAGAGACTCCGCCAGCTTGGACGATCCACGGATTCATGAGGTTGTTTCCATACCCATACAAATCCATCCGCTCGATACAACTTGAAACGAGACTCGTCCGACCAGGCAACATGTTTGCAGTCATCAACAATCCAATGTCGGTGTTGATAGGCCAAGGCGATGCGTGAAACTTTGTGTCGTGCAGTCATCAAGAATACACGAGTAGGCCTTCGGGTCCGAGAGCCCATATCGAATATACTTCGTTGAATGGTTCGCACGCTGCCACTATTTTATTGGCCCAGAACTGATATTTGCAAATTTGCGGAAGGGTTGCACTTCTGTAACGTTGAACGCTTCTCTTCTGTCGTCGTTGGTCCCTTTCGTTCAGGGTCTTTTTCCGGCCGCAACGATGTCGGAGATTTGATGTTTTACCAGATTCCTGATATTCACGGTACACTCATGGAATGGTCGTATGGGAAAATCCCCACGTCACCGCTACCCCGGAGACGCTGTGTCCCACTGCTCGGGGGCCGACTATAACACCACGTTCAAATTCACTTAAATCTTGATAAGCTGCCATTGTAGCAGCAGTAACTGATCTAACAATTGCGCCAGACACTTGTTGTATGATATAGCCGTCGCCGACCGCAGCGCCATATCCTGCCTGCTTACATATCTCTGTATTTGAATACGCTAGCTTACACCAGTTTCTTTGGCGCTTCATTGTAAATATAACGTAAACAATAGCAATAGTTATGTGCACAAAGATTTCAAAGAAACAGGATTACTACCGTTTGCATTTTCAGAGAAAGTAATAAAGACTAACTGAGTGTTTCAACTGTGTTTTTCTAGAATGTGTGCCCTGTTATTCGTATTACAGTAAAGAAGGCGTATAAAACGTGTATTGTGAAATATTACTCAAAAGAAAAGCCCATTATCAGCCTACAGGAAACGAATGTTTGCACACTGAACACATGAAACCAGCACAAACAGAGCTGAAGCCACAATGATTCATCCAGTCATCCGCTATAAGAAGATAAAGAAAATGCCAGTTGTCAAACAGGATGAATAATACGACGAGGAAGAAAATTTTCAGCAGTGAAAATAATGACACTGACGGAGCACTCTCAAATGAGAGTAGACGGGATGATTCAAGAGTCACCAGAGCAACTCGCAGCAGGAATTTCGGCCCTCCTGCTTCCACCAGAGTCTGCTGAGTCGAGGCAAGCAGTCAACACGCGATACCGGCGGCCCGCGTCTTATTAATTAAAGGCAACACGGCGCAGATAAGCCGACCTGTGCATAATTCAGGCACGAGCCGCCCCCGGCGCTATTCAAACACGTAATCACACGCCAGCTAAATCCCTCACGCGCACGCGTGTTGCTACAGTAAATAGCGCCGGCCTGCTGGCGTCCCGACACGCCGCCGCCGCCGCCGCTGCCGCGTACATCTCCAAACCACACATCCTGGCTGACATTCGTTCACCGCTCTCTGCAACCGAGCACGACTGCTGTGTTTAACCGCCGATGGGCAGCATTGCAAAAATTGTTTTCAGGTATCAAATGAGTTAATTTCTCAGAATTGATCATTTGGAAAACTATGATCCACTACTTCTAATTCTAAAATTTTCACATTTATGCATTAACACAGTTAGAAATTCTGAAATAAAAAAGAATCCGACAGCATTTTGACGCCAATTTCTACAGTCATAAATATCGATGGTAGATACACAGTTAGTAATCTCTGTATTAGTTTTCCCAGGTACCTTCATTTCGAGCTCTGATCGAATATGTGGTCTACGGTCTGTTTTGTCACCTCGATATCTCTTTTAGGACTGTTGGGCGACTTTTTTTCAATCAATCACCTAACTAATTGAAAGGACCACAACATGCTTTTCTCTCCTGTGCCAGTCTGTCCCTCTCAGCATAGCAGCAGCATATTAATTCGTTCAATATATTCCCTACAGTATTTTGATAACTTTTACTTTTGACAATCTGATTACAATTCAATGAAACACAGTTTTCGTTTCTTACGCGTTTCGCCTTTATTCTTTGCAAGGTACCTTCAATGGCCGGTTCCGTGGACGTTATTCTACATGTTGTGCTTTTGTTCCATTTCTGGCGTCGTTCTTCTTCTTATAACTGCTATTTGAAATATTGTTTTTCAGACTTCACTGCACTAGGAACTGAACACTAGCGTTTAGTTTCTAGTGCTGTGAAGTCTGGGAAACAAAATTTCTATAAGAAGAAGAACTGCGACAAAAATGGAACAAAAACACAACGCTAAACCAGTATCCATGGAACCTGGCACTGAAGGTGCTTTGCAACGAATAAAGGAGAAATGTGTATGGCACGAAAATTGTGTTTCCTTCAGCTTTAATTAAACGACTCAACAAATTATCAACATAACGCAATAATACACACAACAAAGGAAGATAGGACTACAGAAGTTGAAGATCTTATTCCCTACACTTTTTACACTCTACTGCTCCCTCTAATACCACGAAACTTATTCCTTGAGGCCTTAAAACATGTCCTATCATCCTGCTCCTCCTTCTTATCAGTGTTTCACACATCCCCTTTTCCTCATTTCCTATGAGGCCACTCAGATTTCAACATTCCTGAATTGCGCGAAATCTCAAACGCTTTGATTCGCTTCTTTTCCGGTAGTATTCAAGTCCATGATTCACTCCGGTACAATAGTCTGCTTCACTGGTATATTTACTGGAAATTCTTCCTCAAATTAAGGCCGATGTTTCATGGTAGCACCCTGTTTTGGCCAGGAATTCTTTTTTCGCCTGTGCTGGCCAGCGTTTTATGTTCTCCATGTTTAGGCCGTCGTGAGTTACTGTTGTTTCCAAGGAAGCACAATTCCTTTAATTCGTCTACCTTATCACTTGACGATAATTTCATCCCTAATGTCATTTCTGATTGAAACAATGAAACACTTCATCAGTTACGCATTTTTCATGCTTAAGACGACACCTTCAAAGAATATATTCCTGTTCGGTGTAAATTTTTAGAAAATTATTTTGTATGGTGTTCGCATGTGTATCGTTCTGCCTCTCTTGCGTGGTTGTCTTTTTGAGATTATAATGAACTATGCATCTTCCATTATGCAGAATACCACCGCCTAAATACCACTTTCAAAATATGTCACAAAGACATTATCACCCCACCGCCGAAATACCACTTCCAAAATACGTCACAAATACATTATCACAATCGCCCATGGAGTTTCCAACCAACTGGAAAGCTGAGGCTCTTGAAGCACGAATATATCGAACGAGTTTCTTGTTCATCACATCTGTCACACCCTGACTACCATCTGTTATCCCATCTTAAGAAATTTATGGTAATAGAACGTTCCAGTGGTTTGAACAGGTTATGTAATGATGTACCATAAGGATGAACCATGGACCTTGCCGTTGGTGAGGAGGCTTGCGTGCCTCAGCGACACAGCTAGCCGTACCGTAGGTGCAACCACAACGGAGGAGTATCTGTTGAGAGGCCAGACAAACGTGTGGTTCCTGAAGACGGGCAGCAGTCTTTTCAGAAGTTGTAGGAGCAACAGTCTGGGTGATTGACTGATTAGGCCTTGTAACATTAACCAAAACGGCCTTGCTGTGCTGGTACTGCGAACGGCTGAATGCAAAGGGAAATTACAGCCGTAATTTTTCCCGAGGGCATGCAGCTTTACTGTATGGAAAAATGCTGATGGCGCCCTCTTGGGTAAAATATTCCGGAGGTAAAATAGTCCCCCATTCGGCTCTCCGGGTGGGGACTACTCAGGAGGACGTCATTATCAGCAGAAAGAAAACTGGCGTTCTACGGATCGGAGCGTGGCATGTCAGATCACTAAATCGGGACGGTAGACTAGAAAATTTAAAAAGGCAAATGGATAGGTCAAAGTTAGATATAGTGGGAATTAGCGAAGTTCGGTGGCAGGAGGAATAAGACTTTTGGTCAGGTGAATACAGGGTTATAAACACAAAATAAAATAGGGGTAATGTGGGAGTAGGTTTAATAATGAATAGAAAGATAAGAGTTCGGGTAAGCTACTACAAACAACATAGTAAACGCATTATTGTGGCCAAGATGGACACGAAGCCCACGCCTACAACAGTAGTACAAGTCTATATGCCAACTAGCTCTGCAGATGAAGAAGAAATTGAAGCAATGTATGATGAGATAAAAGAAATTATTCAGATAGTGAAGGGAGACGAAAATTTAATAGTCATGGGTGACTGGAATTCGATAGTAGGAAAAGGAAGAGAAGGAAACGTAGTAGGTGAATATGGATTGGGGGTGAGAAATGAAAGAGGAAGCCGCCTGGTAGAATTTTGCACAGAGCACAACTTAATCATAGCTAACTCTTGGTTCAAGAATCGCAAAAGGAGGTTGTATACATGGAAGGAAGCCTGGAGATACTTACAGGTTTCAGATAGATTATGTAAT
Source organism: Schistocerca americana (assembly GCF_021461395.2). Classification (NCBI taxonomy): domain Eukaryota; kingdom Metazoa; phylum Arthropoda; class Insecta; order Orthoptera; family Acrididae; genus Schistocerca; species Schistocerca americana. The sequence goes on from NC_060124.1 coordinate 47,171,698, forward strand.
GAGAACACAGAGATTTAGGAACCAGGTTTTAAATTCTAAGACATTTCCAGGGGCAGATGTGGACTCTGACCACAATCTATTGGTTATGGACCGTAGATTAAAACTGAAGAAACTGCAAAAAGGTGGGAACTTAAGGAGATGGGACCTGGATAAACAGAAAGAACCAGAGGTGGTACAGAGTTTCAGGAAGAGCGTAAACGAACAATTGACAAGAAAGGGGGAGAGAAATACAGTCGAACAAGAATGGGTAGCCTTGAGGGATGAAGTGGTCAAGGCAGCAGAAGATCAAGTAGGTAAAAAGACGAGGGCTAGTAGAAATCCTTGGGTGACAGAAGAAATACTGAATTTAATTGATTAAAGGAGAAAATATAAAAATGCAGGCAAAAAGGAATACAAACGTCTAAAAAATGAGATCGACAGGAAGTGCAAAATGGCTAAGCAGGCATGGCTAGAGGACAAATGTAAGGATGTGGAGAACTATCTCACTAGGGGTAAGATACATACTGCCTAATGGAAAATTAAAGAGACATTTGGAAAAAAGAGAACCACTAGTACGAATATCAAGGGCTCACAAGGAAACCCAGTTCTATGCAAATAAGGGAAAGCAGAAAGGTGGAAGGACTATATAGAGGGACTATATAAGGGCGAAGTTCTTGAGGACAATATTATGGAATGGAAGAGGATGTAGATGGAGATGAAGATGAAGATGAAATGGGAAATACGATACTGCGTGAAGAGTTGGAGAGAGCACTGAAAGACCTAAGTCGAAACAGGGCCCCAGCAGTAGACAACATTCCATTAGAGCTACTGACAGCCTTGGGAGAGACAGTCCTGAAAAAACTCTACCATCTGGTGAGCAAGATATATGAGAAAGGCGTAGTACCCTCAGACTTCAAGAAGAATGTAATAATTCCAATCCCAAAGAAAGAAGGCGTTGACAGATGTGCAAATTACCGAACTATCAATTTAACAAATCACAGCAGCAAAATACTAACGCGAATTCTGTACAGACGAATGGAGAAAATAGTAGAAGCCGACCTCGGGGAAGATGAGTTTGGATTCCATAGAACTATGGGAACAAGTGAGGCAATACTGACCCTATGACTTATCTTAGAAGCTAAATCAAGAAAAGGAAAACCTACGTTTTAGCGTTTGTAGACTTGGAGAAAGCTTTTGACAATGCTGACTGGAATAATCTCTTTCAAATTCTGAAGGTGGCAGGGGTAGAAAACAGGGAGCGAAAGGCTATTTACAATTTGTACAGAAACCAGATGACAGTTATAAGAGTCGAGGGACATGAAAGGCAAGCAGTGGTTGGGAAGGGAGTGAGGCAGGGTTGTAGCCTCTCCCCGATGCTATTCAATCTGTACATTGAGCAAGCAGTAAAGGAAACAAAAGAAAAATTCGGAGTAGGTATTAAAATCAATGGAGAAGAATTAAAAACTTTAAGGTTCGCCGATGACATTGTAATTCCGTCAGAGACAGCAAAGGACTTGGAAGAGCAGTTGAACGGAATGGACAGTGTCTTGAAGGGAGGATATAAGTTGAACATCAACAAAAGCAAAACGAGGATAATGGAATGTAGTAGAATTAAGTCGGGCGATGCTGGGGGAATTAGATTAGGAAATGAGACACTTAAAGTAGTAAAGGAGTATTACTATTTGGGGAGCAAAATAACTGATGATGGTCGAAGTAGAGAGGATATAAAATGTAGACTGGCAACGGCAAGGAAAGCGTTTCTGAAGAAGAGAAACTTGTTAACATCGAGTATAGATTTAAGTGTCAGGAAGTCGTTTCTCAAAGTATTTGTATGGAGTGAAACATGGACGATAAATAGTTTGGACAAGAAGAGAATAGAAGCCTTTGAAATGTGGTGCTACAGAAGAATGCTGAAGATTAAATGGGTAGATCACGTAACTAGGAAGTATTGAATAGGATTGGGGAGAAGAGGAGTTTGTGGCACAACTTGACAAGAAGAAGGCACCGGTTGGTAGGACATGCTCTGAGGCATCAAGGGATCACAAATTTAGTATTGGAGGGCAGCGTGGAGGGTAAAAATCGTAGAGGGAGACCAAGAGATGAACACACTAAGCAGATTCAGTAGGATGTGGGTTGAAGTATGTGCTGGGAGATGAAGAAGCTTGCACAGGATAGGGTAGCATGGAGAACTGCATCAAACCAGTCTCAGGACTGAAGACCACAACAACAACAACAACAACATGAGTGTTAACCTACATGGTGGAGCCGCTACCCAGGAGAATTAATAGCCGAGAAATGATACATAGAAGACCAAAGCATTTCAACACGGGTTCGCTTAGGAAGCGCGAAAGTGTCACGTAGATGCTCATTCAAATCCAGTGGCAGACCTACGGAATTCTACAATACCGTGTGTTAAACTGCTGACATTATGAAAGTGTACGTTGATACAAGAGTCTACCAATATACTGCTTTCTTCTAGACAAGTCTCACAGAAAAGCACGAGGGAACATTGGATTCGAGCTAACCGAAATGGTTCATCGTGGTTCACGTGTACTATGCCCAACTGGACCATGAGAAAGGGCAGCGGCTGTGGTACGCCGTGTGCGACAAACCGTTAAGTGTCTTATGGAGTATACATATGGACGTAGATTTAGACTGGTTCCACCTGCCCTTTTCCTACAGTTATTTCTATTTCTTTTCTCCTCGTTTTGCCGCTATAGGTGTGTAGCTCTAGAAAATATTTCTGTGTTATTCTTTAATGCGGTTCAAAGTAACACAGGAGGTGCAAGGATAGAAGATACTTGTTCACCTGAAACTCCTGTGTGAAAGATGTCGATCATTGTTTAAGACGAATTGTTTACCCTGAAACCATGCTGATTATTTCTCGACAGATACTTCTCGGGCAGTGAAGACGTTTAATCTAAGCACCACATTTCCAAAAGCTTCTATTCTCTTCTTGTCTAAACTATTTATTGTCCATGTTTCACTTCCATATATGGCTACAATCCATACAAATACTTTCAGAAACGACTTCCTGACACTTAAATCTATACTCGATGTTTACAAATTTCTCTTCTTCAGAAACGCTTTCCTTGCCGTTGCCAGTCTACATTCTATATCTTCTTTACTTCGACCATCATCAGTTATTTTGCTCCCCAAATAGCAAAAATCCTTTATTACTTTAAGTGTCTCATTTCCTAATCTAATTCTCTCACCATCACCCGACTTAATTCAACCACATTCCATTATCCTCGTTTTGCTTTTGTTGATGTTCGTCTTACATCCTCCTTTTAAGACACTGTCCATTCCGTTCAACTGCTCTTCCAAGTCATTTGCTGTCTCTGATAGAATTACAATGTTATCGGCGAACCTCAAAGTTTTTATTTCTTCTCCATTGATTTTAATACCTAATCCGAATTTTTCTTTTGTTTCCTTTGCTGCTTGCTCAGTATACAGATTGAATAACATCGGGGAGAGGCTACAAACCTGCCTCACTCCCTTCCTAACCACTGCTACCCTTTCATGCCCCTCGGCTCTTATAACTGTCATCTGGTTTCTGTACAAATTGTAAATAGCCTTTCGCTCCATGTATTTTACCTCTGCCACCTTTAGAATTTGAAAGAGAGTATTCCAGTCAACATTGTCAAAAGCTTTCTCTAAGTCTACAAATGCTAGAAACGTAGGTTTGCCTTTTCATAATCTTTCTTCTAAGATAAGTCGTAAGGTCAGTATTGCCTCACGTGTTCCAACATTTCTACGGAAACCAAACTGATCCTCCCCGACGTCGGCTTCTACCAGTTTTTCCATTCGTCTGTAAAGAATTTGCATTAGCATTTTGCAGCTGATAGTTCGGTAATTTTCACATCTGTCAACACCTGCTTTCTTTGGGATTGGAATTATTATATTCTTCTTGAAGTCTGAGGTTATTTCGCCTGTCTCATTCATCTTGATCACCAGATGGTGGAGTTTTGTCAGGACTGGCTCACCCAAGGCCGTCAGTAGTTCTAATGGAATGTTGTCTACTCCCGGGGCCTTGTTTCGACTCAGGTCTTTCAGTGCTCTGTCAAACTCTTCACGCAGTATCGTATTTCCCATTGCATCTTCATTTACATCCTCTTCCATTTCCATAAAATTGTCCTCAAGTACATCGCCCTTGTATAGACACTCTATATACTCCTTCCACCTTTCTGCTTTCCCTTCATTGGTTAGAACTGGTTTTCCATCTGAGCTCTTGATATTCATACAAGTGGTTCTCTTTTCTCCAAAGGTCTCTTTAATTTTCCTGTAGGCAGTATCTATCTTACCCCTAGTTAGATAAGCCTCTACACCCTTACATTTGTCCTCTAGCCATCCCTGCTTAGCTATTTTCACTCGCTGTCGATCTCATTTTTGAGACGTCTGTACTCATTTTTGCCTGCTTCATTTACTGCATTTCTATAGTTTCTCCTTTCATCAATTAATTTCAGTATTTCTTCTGTTACCCAAGGAGTTCTACTAGCCCTCGTCTTTTTACCTACTTGATCCTCTGCTGCCTTCACTGCCTTATCCCACAGAGCTTCCCATTCCTCTTCTACTGTACTTCTTTCCCCCATTCTGGTCAATTGTTCCCTTATGCTCTCCCTGAAATTCTGTACAACCTCTGGTTCTTTCAGTTTTTCCAGGTCCCACCTTCTTAAGTTCCCACCTTTTTGCAGTTTCTTCCGTTTTAATCTACGGTCCATAACCAATAGATTGTGGTCAGAGTCCACATCTGCCCCTGGAAATGTCTTAGAATTTAAAACCTGGTTCCTAAATCTCTGTGTTATCATTACATAATCTATCTGAAACCTGTAAGTATCTCCAGGCTTCCTTCCATGTATACAACCTCCTTTTATGATTCTTGAACCAAGAGTTAGCTATGATTAAGTTGTGCTCTGTGCAAAATTCTACCAGGCGGCTTCCTCTTTCGTTTCTTACCCCCAATCCATATTCACCTACTACGTTCCCTTCTCTTCCTTTTCCTACTATCGAATTATAGTCACCCATGACTATTAAATTTTCGTCTCCCTTCACTATCTGAATAATTTCTTTTATCTCATCATACATTTCTTCAATTTCTTCTTCATCTGCAGAGCTAGTTGGCATATAGACTTGTACTACTGTAGTAGGCGTGGGCTTCGTATCAATCTTGGGCACAATAATGCGTTCACTATGCTGTTTGTAGTAGCTTACCCGCAAACCTATTTTTTATTCATTATTAAACACTTATACATCTGTCGAAAGACGAAGTTCCTAGCTCCTGCAAGGGTACCTAACGGTTACTGCTGAGAAAGTACTCTTTGTAGCTGTTATCCATTCTAGCAAACCATTTCCGACTTGCCTGATGTTATATTTTAGACAGTTGGTCTATGCACGGCTCCGTTTGAAAAGAACAGATCGATGAACTCATAGAGTCGGACCGCACACGTCTGTTTTCATGCTCCACAGCTAACTCGCTACAAATTATAACACAGACATCTGAAAAGTTTTCCATCACTTCGGTTCCGAAAATTACGGAACCTGTACAGGAAAATGGAATAGAGATCAACATAAACATCATTTCCTCCCTTTTTATTGCTCATGAAATCCACACATTGCATGTTGTACCACCATACAGGGAGACTTTCGGAGATGGTGGTCCACATTGCTGTACACACCGGTACCTCTAATACCCAGTAGCACGTCCTCTTGCATTTATGCATGCCTGTATTCGTCGTGGCATTCTATCCTCGAGTTCATCAAGGCACTGTTGGTCCACATTGTCCCATTCCTCAACAGCGATTCGGCGTAGATCCCTCAGAGTGGTTGGTGGGTCACGTCGTCCATAAACAGCTTTATTCAATCTATTACAGAGATGTTCGATACGGTTCGTGTCTAGAAAACATGCTGGCCACTCTAGTTGAGCGATGTCGTTATACTCAAGAAAGTCATTCACAAGATGTGCACGATGGGGGTGCGAATTTTCGACCACGAAGACGATTGCCTCGCCAATACGCTGCCGATATGGTTGCACTATCGGGCGCAGGATGACATTCACGTATCGTACAGCCGTTACGGTGCCTTCCATGGCCACCACCGTCGTACTCTGGCCCAACGTAGTGCCACCCCAAAACAGCGGGGAACCTCCACCTTGATGCACTCGCTTGGAAGTGTGTCTGAGGCGTTCGGCCTGACCGGGATGCCTCCAAACACGTCTCCAACGACTAGCTGGTTAAAAGCATATGCGACACTCACCGTTGAAGAGAACGTGATGCCAATCCTGAGCGGTCCATTCGGCGTGTTGTTGGGCCCATCTGTACTGCGCTGCATGGCGTCGTGGTTGCAGGACCTCGCCATGGACGTCGGGAGTGAAGTTGCGCATCATGCAGCCTACTGCGCACAGTTTGAGTGGTAACACGACGCCCTTTAGCTGGACGAAAGCATTTTCAAGCATCGTGGATTTGCTGCCAGGGTTCCTTCGAGCCATAATCCGTAGGTAGCGGTCATCAACCGCAGCAGTTAACTTTGGGCGACCTGTGCGAGGCATGAGATCGACAGTTCCTGTCTCTCTGTATCTTCTCCATGTCCGAACAAAATTCTTTGGTTCACTCCGAGACGCCTTGACACTTTCTCGCTGAGAGCCCTTCAAGGCACAAAGTACCAATTCGGACGCTATCGAACCGCGTTACTGACCGTCTAGGCAAGGTTGAACTATAGACAACACGAGCCGTGTGTCTCCTTCCTGGTGGAATGATTGGAACTGATCGGCTGTCGGACCCCCTCCATCTCATAGGCGCTGCTCAGGGGTGGTTGTTTACAACTTTCAGCGGGTTTAGTGACATCTATGAAGAGTCAAAGGGACGGTGTGTGATATAGTACCCACAGTCAACTTCTACCTTCAGGCGTTCTGGGAACCGGGTTGATGATGTAAAACTTTTTTGATGTGTGTAGGTAGTTGTGATCCTGCAGTCAAATAATCTACGCACTACCTAGAATTGCGAATTGATAAAATACACAGAAATGTAAAATAAAAGACAAATTAGGAATCTAAAGAAAATAGGTCTATTGTAACGTCTGTAATCTATGTAGATGACAGAATAAGGGTTATTCAAGAAAGGACATCTCACATAAACGGAAACTGATCCTAAGATATTCACTTACAATACGTACAGAAAATACATCAAATGGAGTAAAGTTACTTTGAAAGCGTTATGAAAAGGGCTGCAAAATCCCCAAACTAAACAGTCATCAAAGATACGCAAAACTGAGTCCATTTCGCAATTACAGTACAAGAAACATTCACCAACTCAAGGGAGTTGAGACTTCATCGTCATGATTTACAAATTATCACACGCAATACAAAGAATAGTAACTCATACTCTCTTTATTCTTAGTTCCGTAATACAAAAGGAAAATGTTAGTCTTTCTCTGATACACATCCTCTCGAAGTATACAGGGTGTTACAAAAAGGTACCGCCAAACATTCAGGAAACATTCCTCACACACAAATAAAGAAAAGATGTTATGTGGACATGTGTCCGAAAACGCTTAATTTCCATGTTAGAGCTCATTTTAGTTTCGTCAGTATATACTGTACTTCCTCGATTCACCGCCAGCTGGCCTAATTGAAGGAAGGTAATGTTGACTTTGGTGCTTGTGTTGACATGCGACTCATTGCTCTACAGTACTAGCATCAAGCACATCAGTACGTAGCATCATCAGGTTATTGTTCATCACGAACGTGGTTTTGCAGTCAGTGCAATGTTTACAAATGCGGAGTTGGAAGATGCCCATTTGACGTATGGATTAGCACGGAGCAATAGCCGTGGCGCAGTACGTTTGTATCGATACGTATTTCCAGAACGAAGGTGTCCCGACAGAAAGACGTTCGGAGCAATTGATCGGCGTCTTAGGGAGCACGAAATATTCCAGCCTATGACTCGCGACTGGGGAAGATCTAGAACGACGAGGACACCTGCAATGGACAAGGCAATTCTTCGTGCAGTTGACGAGACCCCTAATGTCAGCGTTTGAGACATTAGGATGAGGCTTCATTCCAACGTGATCAAATTGTAAATTTTCACAATCATCATGTGTGGGCTGACGAGAACCCGCACGCAATTGTGCAATCACGTCATCACCACCGATTTTCTGTGTACGTTTCGGAAGGTATTGTTGGTGATGTCTTGATTGGGTCCCATGTCCTTCCACCTACGCTCAATGGAGCACGTTATCATGATTTCATACGGGATACTCTACCTGTGCTGCTAGAACATGTGCCTTTACAAGTACGACACTACATGTGGTTCATGCACGATGGAGCTCCTGCACATTTCAGTCGAAGTGTTCGTACGCTTCTCAACAACAGATTCGGTGACCGATGGATTGGTAGAGGCGGACCAATTCCATGGCCTCCACGCTTTCCTGTCCTCAACCCACTTGACTTTCATTTATGGGGGCATTTGAAAGCTCTTGTCTAGGCAACCCCGGTACCAAATGAAGAGACTCTTCGTGCTCGTATTGTGGACGGTTGTGATGCAATACGCCATTCTCCAGGGCTGCATCAGCGCTTCAGGGATTCCATGCGACGGAGGGTGGATGCATGTATCCTTGCTAACGGAGGGCATATTGAACATTTCCTGTAACAAAGTGTTTGAAGTCAGGCTGGTACTTTCTGTTGCTGTGTGTTTCCATTCCATGATTAATGTGATTTGAGGAGAAGTAATGAAATGAGCTCTAACATGGAAAGTAGGCGTTTCCGGACACATGTCCACATAACATATTTTCTTTCTTTGTATGTGAGGAATGTTTCCTGAAAGTTAGGCCGTACCTTTTTGTAACACCCTGTACAGTTGGTTCCGATGTTTAAGTATTGTAGCGGCCGTTCACTGCACAGAATCAGTTATCAAGATGATCGAATGTCTCTCGTTACCACAGGCAGGTCTGTCTCCTTCAAGTACAAACATAAAAGTGCCCAAAATCGCTCTTTTTAGCTCTTAACTGTGAAATCCCAGTCTCCAGTTGTCTCCGGTAGAGTTCCGCCACTGAATGCCTTCCGATTGGGTGAAGACCGTCCCCACCAAAAAACTCTACAGACATTATTTGACCCCACCACTTCCCGGACTAAAATAATGTATTACAACAATTGCTACATAAAGAAACGTTATACAAATTCGATCACACTCAGACCCTACACAGGAAATAGAAATAAACATTTTTCCATAAATAAATAAGTCAATATTCTTGCGCAAGTGTGCTCATGATAAATCACAACAAATGGTCGTTAAATACTGTATAAACGATTATGTAGGCCTGCTTGCCAGAAGTGTCTTTGGCGTCCTTTTACGAAGGTCGTGTCGGCTAACACATACAAATGATCAGTTTTTAAATTACCATGATTTTGTATTAGCAGTTGCAATAAAGATTTAAATAAATTTATAGGTAAAATAGCGAACTGTTCACTAAATATATACATGAGTATGACGAAATCTGAGGTATTCATGCGGCATTCATTTCCATTGCGTTATTATGGAGAGTGCAATTTCTGACGGACATTTGCATAATGAAAACGATGTAAAATACGTCGTAAATCAATAAATGAAATAGACACAGATACGTATCTTTCAGGAGTGATAGTTATAGAGCAGCGGTATCATGTCAGATGCAGTTTCTTGAAATGGCATGAGGAGATTAATAGTTGTTAATTGAGGAATTCATTGTGTACATGTTTATTCAATGTGAAATATTAACTTCTTTAGTTTTAAAAGTATTGAAATATTGTAGTTACTGAATGTACCTCATTTATCTGAGATCATCGATGTGCTCAGACTTGTTTTAAAACTTGACTGTGTATTATTATAGATTCTTGAAGACCTGCGAGAAGTCATCATTCTACTTGTCTGACACCCTGCAATTTCTTGGAACACTGTCTCCTGCACAAAGACCATGAGAGATCAGCCTTCCGAATTCCCAGCTTTGGGATTCAGCCACTCCCGATGACGCTCTCCTTGTCTCTGCACCAGAGCTCGGCTGGAGCGGCCACATAATTCCTCTTCCCGCCGTTTTTCACCCCGCTAAGCAAGCGAAGTCAGCTTTCCTCAGTACCAGCTCTAGGTGGACGAAAAACTCGCCCTCATATTCGTAACGTTACACAACCTCCTTCGTGGGTGGATTACATAAGTTCCAGTGAACTCCTTTCTCATTGGCCTTTCCCACGATTAGTTTTATGTGTCGTTCCACTTTAATTCTCTTCATACATAAACTTATTGATATTTTACGAATATGAACGATTCCGGTGATTGTACGGTATTCGTGTAATCAAACATCCGTGTTGGGAATGTCACCCTTGCAAATAATCTTCCATTTGGCTAGAATTTTCCAGCGTTGCGACACCTCTATACATGGTGCCACATTTATCTTGATCACACCAAACAACTTTTTGCTCAGAACCAAAATAAAAAAAGTATCAAGATAATTATGTTTGCTACCAGAGTGTCACATACCAGCATGATTGTGCTTCTTGAAATTTTGTTCGCTAATAAATTATGAACAGTAGTATGTCGTTTTATAAGTAGCACTCTGCATTTATTATTCCGTGATCGACGTGCTTATCTCATAACCTGTTCTAAGAGATACTGTAGTGTACAGTTAATTGACTTTGACTTGGAACACAGTATGTGGATTCGTTACATCCGTTATCTTTTGCTCACCCCCCCCCCCCCCCCCCCCCCCGTCAAGTTAATTTATTTCCTCCAAATATCTACGACATGATCGTTTATATGGAATGTGCGAAGTATATAAAATATTTTGGTGAGGAATAGGGCAACTGGCATACCTGTACTAACCTAACTCCCCATACTCCTCCCTCCACTCCTATGATATCACCCACTCCCAAAAACCATCTTGTCCCTGGAAATGGCGGGAAATGTTCAGTCTCTGTCCAGTTGCCAGGGAGGACAGTTTGTTAGTATACTTTATTTATTTCTAGCGGGAAACTGAAGTACATATCGTTTTAAATCACGCATCTGTACATACTGTTACCTAAAGAGTGCGTAAAATCCCAATATGGCTTAAAATTGACGATGTCACACAACAGGTGTTATGTTGCTGGAGGAACTAGTAGCAGACAGACTCGAAATAAATGGTAAATCTTCATAGGACGCCACCATCACCTACAAGTCGAAATAAATCTCTCTGCTCCACTTGTGAATTGGAGTGAGTAAGATGATGAGAACATACCCCTAAACTGATAAAGCTTAGAAATCATGGAATTAGAAAAAAAACATACGAGAACTGCAGTGATGTTAAAAAATGAGACTACACAAACCTGCTACTGAAAATAATGTCATGCTAAATATGACTGTACAAAGAGTAATACCACTTCATCGGTAAATTACAGCCATATGCTCCAAGGTACAAAATCAACACGAAAAATGGATAAATTACCATGTTCTAGCGCAGTGAAGGTTAAAAACTACTAAACACAATGCTGATAATTGTGTATTTAACACACAGCACGTTATGGCATGAGGTCCCATGACGGGGGGGGGGGGGGGGGGGGAGGGAGGTACACGCATCCTGTTAAGGTGCTGGCATGTCTTGCTCTAAACTCTGTGTGCGAATGCAGTGTGTAAAAGGGCTGGTGCACATACTGCCAACTGCCAGAACACTCAACATCTGCCACGGGAACTATAGCAGTGTCTCGCTGTGAGTCACATAGCAGGCAAATAACAGGACCATTACCGACAGCTATTGTTTCTTGCCAGCTCATATGCCTCACTCAGGCCTCGTGTTTCAAATAAAAATGGAATTTGTCACACAGCGCTACAGATAAGAAAACTACAAAAGAAAATGTCATGTGTCTAATAATCATAAAGTACTGTCCAGCTGGGGTGAAAACAAAATACTGCCATGGTAACACACTTAACTATCAAGGGGAAGCTTAAAATACTGTGTCCCACTGCCAAGCATGTTTTTATAAAATGGAACTGAGCCACTGTACATTGTGCTAGTGGTCGTCGGCACTGCCAGTTGCTGAATGGGGTACCATATAATGGAACATGATTCTGGTACAAAGACCTGCTGGATGGTGAGGCAGAAAGAGTGTGAGAGATCACAGTACCTTACAGTGTGGAACGTTTGGTTAAAGTCTGAGACTCAGTGGTTCATGAAAATACCCCTTCTGAACATCTCATCAACCATCAGTTCTGATTGGGCATTCATTCAAAATGAGAGCCCCTAATATGCTGCCTCTGAAATGTGGAGAGTCTTTATAAGCCCCGACCACCTCTCTCATTCTCACACTACTCCATCCACTGTGGTGGTTATAGTTGTCTGTCTTGTCTGTCTGCATGTGAGTGTCTTTAATAATGAAATGCAGCTGCTACAATTCTATTAAATGGTAAGGCCCATAGATTTGTAGAAGACAAACTACAACATAACTTAATTTTTTTTTTCGTCGAACTGTGGTTATGGTGTGCATAACTGAAACATTTTGCATGTTCATTCTATAATGACTTTTTCGTTAGTATTTTCATTTCTTTTCGCATGTTACAGCAAATCCCCAGGATTTTATTCTGGAGTGTGAGGAGAGGTAGGAAGAGGAAGAAGCTGGACCTTGGCAGACTCTTTGACTTGGTTCTGTTGAAGTCCAACCTCATGCAGAAAACTCACACACAGGACTGCCTTGTAGGTATAAAAAAATGCTGTAATTTGTTCTTATAGTAGTTGTATAGTAGTTGTAGGATTAGTAGTAGAGGTGGTTTGATGTACAAAATTTTATTTCGTGTTTGATCTTGCTACAGCTTACATCACAGGAATGCTGGCTGAACTAGAGGTAATCCTAAAGGCCTTAAAAAGAAGAAAGAAAGAAAAAATTGCAACAGTCACTTAAGCAACAAAAAGTTTTGCACAGTCGTTTCTATTTTTTTTGTGCAGCAGAAAAATGAAATTTTTTGTGAACATACTTGAAACATTTCACTATAAATTAGTATTTAAAAGTATTTTCTTTTCTTTAAAAGGTGAACCTTAATGAACCATGAAGTAGATGTCAGGTTGCGACGATGGTCGGTGATGGAGTTCCTCTTCAAGATCGGCGAAGACTCTGCCACATCGATCACAGGAAGTTCCTCCCTGTTTATGAGGAGGATACATTGGATAGCACCTGCATCCAGTGGTGGTTGCAGAGGTTTAACGCAGGTGATTTCTCTCTACTGGACAATCCACGATGTGGCAGATCATTGATGGCGGTGAGTGATGTGAATAAGGAGACCATTGCTCCAATCATCCATAATGACAGATGTGTGATTACACGACAGCCTGCTGAAATGACTTGTTTGTCACTGCATAGTTTGGTATCACTGGTACAGTCACTAGAGTACAGATAATCTGCGCACTCTGTGTGCCTAGATTATTGACAAGAGAAATGAAAATGATGAGGAAGACTGTGTGCGAGGATCTCATGAAGACTTTTATGGAAGAGTGGAAACAGTGTATTGACAGTGTCATTACCCAGGGTGAAACATGGTTGTTTTGGTCCGAATATGAGAGCAAAACCCAATCCATGGAGTGCCGTCATCCGGATTCCCCTGAGAAGAAGAAACCAAGACTTTCACGAACAGCAGCAGGTCGAAAGGTGATAGCCTCCTTCTTGTGGGATCAGTGTGGTGTCATTTTCATTGGAACCTGTGATCACAATTAAATGGGGCCATTACTGTTTGTCATCGGAGAAGCTGCGACATGCAATCAAGAACCACAGACCATAACGTCAGGGACAGGTCATCAGACTACACCATGACATTGCGAAACCCCTTACAGCCCTTATGATGCAGGAGAGAATCAGGAAAATGGGTTGGAACATCGTTACTCATCCTCGATACAGTCCAGACTTGGCTCCATCTGATTTTTACCTCTTTGGTCGTCTGAAAGGGGTAAAACATTTGATAGTGAAAAAGACCTTATTTCCTGTGTCAAGGGATGGTGTAAAAGTCAAACCAGAGAATTTTACCAAAGTGCATTTACATCATGGAAAGAACCTGGACCAGAAGCGTCACAGCTGATGGAGGCTACATTGAGTAGGCTCAATGTATAGGTAAGTGTTACAAGTTTGTTCACAAAAAATTTCATTGTCCTGCAAAATTTAAAAAAATTCAGGCGACTGTGCAAAACATTTTGAATGCCCTTTGTATAAAACAGTTTGTTTCTGTAGTAGCTGTGTAATCTTTCTGTAAGAGTGTGCAATTCAACGTTCGGAAACAATTTTGTTTCAATTCTTAGAGACGCTTGACTTTTAGAGAGGTAGCTGGAGACTGCTCACCAGCAGCAATAGGTGCTGGAACACCCTGAAGCAGACACTGAGAAGCAGAAGCAGCATTACAAGTAAAAATAAAATAAAAATTCTCTAGTGCTAAAAAAAAATTCCATTTGTGTCCAAAGCACAGGAGACAGGAGATCTTTCTGCAACAAATAGCTCTATTGTTATACCCCGGAGTTTGGCATAGTTGGCAATCAGCTGCAGAGTATCTTAGACTCTGAGGTGTCGAGATTACCTGAGAACCAGGCTGAATCTGGGTTAGAGCTGTCGCTACCTGAATAGACCCATGCTGTGCATGAGAATTTGGGGAGGTTGGGGGGGGGGGAGGGGAAGAAGGAGGTCAATAGTCCCCTTCTGGCACCAGAATGATGACATTAGTGATGCTGCTGACTCAGGTGAATTATTATATTCACACATTCTCCCCTCCCCCCCTTCTCTCCCTCTCGTATCAGTTGTTTTTAATTATTGAATCTTTCTTCCTACATCTACAGCTGATGCACCTATGTGTTTCACTCTGGTTGGAGATTTCCTCTTTTCATGCTGCTCTGTCATGGAAAGAGAGTTCATCAAACACGTCACCAAACTCATAAATGATCTGCAGTATCCCTCCATGAAATGCGACACTGTACTATGTTGTGAACTATTGCATCGGCGCAAAGAGCAAGCCACTGACGAAAGAAGATATTGTATATCTTTGGTGCGAAAACAGTATGATATCTGACAGCATATGATTGCCAGTAGATGGTCCAGTAAAGCACTAAGCTGCGTGATATATGTCAAAATCCCCTCACATCCCTATGACGCAAGAAATGGAGGATCCAGCTGCATGAATCAATCGAAAGACATAGCTGACAATAAGGCATGTATTAATGTTCAGAATAACATAGATAATGCCTGTTTCGCCGGCCGGTGTGGCAGAGTGGTTTCTGGGCACCTCAGTCTGGAACCGCGCGACCGCTACGGTCGCAGATTCGAATCGTGCCCCGGGCATGGACGTGTGTGATGTCCTTAGGTTAGTTAAGTTTAAGCAGTTCTAAGTTCTAGGGGACTGATGATGATGACGTCAGATGTTAAGTCCCATAGTGCTCAGAGCCATTTGAACCAATGCCTGTTTCACGTGGTGAGTCCTGGCTTGAGAAAGAAATTACGAAAAGATCTACAGTGTGCTGAAGAGTACAATGTAGGTGATAATATTCGTAGGTATTACAACAATGATGGTACTGATATTGCTGGCAATTTTCAGGACGTACCCAAATATGAGAGGCAGTGCAAGGATATTTCAGTTAAAGTTTTCAGTCTGAAGAGGACTGAGCCAGATGATGATGATGATGACGATAGCACTGGTGCAATCACCCACAAAGTTTTTGGACCCCACCATTTATCTGATTTTACAGGTCCGTACAAGGTGCTTATTAGCATGCTCTTAATGTCAGATGAGAATGATAGTGAACACTCTGTACATGTCAAGGATATGTCCAAAATCCTTTCCTCCCAACAGACTAAAGACACAGATAAAAAATATATTTGCTACAGGTACCTCAACAACTTTTCCTGAAGTGAGTCATTAGTAGAGCATACTATGCAGTGCTCTTCAGTGGGTGCAGTATGTGTTCGAACGTTGACAGAGGTAAACAAAAACCCCTTGGTAGTGTATGATGTCTATGAGTGCCTCCTCGCCATTGTGACGCTATGTGAAGGGGATCCTATAGCCTTACTTACGACCTTCACCGAGACACATGTACACCATGTGGTGGTGTACCGGATGGTATGTAAGTCTGATTCCAGTCTCAGTCACCACAGAGCATATGTAGGGGACAATGCTGTGATTTGGTTGCTCTCTGAGCTCAAGAAACTATCTGAGTTCGATAAAATTTCATGGGAGTTTGATAAGCTTTGCAGCACCAACATACCCATTACCAGATCGAAGGATAATATTGATCTGTACAACAATGATGTTTACTGTTGTATTTGTGGATTACCGTTAAATGGGAAAGCGGAAATTCCTTTTAGGGCCACTGTCATCTTATGGGGAAATTTCGTGGTGCTGCTCACAATGTATGCAACCTGATATATTAGTTATCCAACACATCCCTATGTTGTTCCATAATTTGAGCAGGTATGATGCTCACTTTCCTTTTGAGCCCTTGACTGCATTTGACATCAGGAATGATTCGGCCAATGTCCTACCTGAGAGCACTTTGAGATACATTTAATTCTCCAAACGAATGACGCTTAGAATTACGCTCCAAATCCTTGACTAGCTTGGCTTTATGCAAACACCCCTCCAGAAACTTGTTGAAACTCTACATCTGAACGACAGGCATATTGTCTGATCTGAATTTCCAGATGAGGATAAGTTCCAACTTGAAACTAGGAAGTGAGTTTTCCCATACGAGTAGATAGATAATATGGAAAAACTAGACACAACAGGAATACCTGACATAGCTGCATTCTCCAGTAATTCATCGGCAGATCCCGTAACGCATAAAGAATATGAGCATGCTAAGAAGTGTGGCAGGAATTTAATATCCCAACATTGGGCCACTATGCATAACTGTACACGGATCAGGCGTACGTTTGCTTGCAGACGTTTTCGAGAAATGCATGAATGCATGACGACATACCAACTCGACTTTGTCTTTTATTGCACAGCACTGCGGTTGTCTTGGGATGTAATGGCCAAGGAAATGAACAAAACCATAGAGATACTGATTGATGAGGACATGCTTCTTTTCTTTGAGTGAGGACTCTGTGGAAGACTTTACCACTATGTCCACAGACACGCCAAGGCTAATAAGGTGCAGATGGGTAAGATGTTCAGCGCAGCCAGTGAGTCGAGTTACATCACATACTTGGGTGTGAATAACTTACACAGGGTCACCATGCAGTGATGGCTGCTGACTTTTGGGTTTCAATAGTTGCATGAAGAAGGTCTCACAGGGCTCAGTGGCATATTTAAAAAGGTGGCATTGAAAATGATTCTGATGTATGGTGTGTTGGGAAGGCAGATCTTGTGTACCTTATTAGTTTGCACGACGCACGTTCAAATTTGTCACTATGTTCAGAGGGACCAGTGCCACGAAGCCCAGGTTCCATCATGAAGCTCTTGACTACACTGGGGCCAGCCTCCAGTGGTGTCTTTGGATAGGGATGGCTCTGGTTGGAATCAAATCTCCTTCATCCAGGAATTCTGGTTGAAGGAGTATATTTATTTGAACATGAGAGAGAGGGCTTCCATCATGTGTGTCTTTGAAAGAGATTTTTGAAGTAATGAGTAAAACTATGGGAAATTTAAGAAACCACCTTGATATTGTAATTAGAACGTAATAGGAAGGCGTTATGGCGTAAGGAGATGTATTGTCTGACTAAATTTCAAATGGCTCACCATATTGAATCACAACTTTGTCGCTCTGCAAATGATGAAGATTGCAGTAGAGTCCACGAAATCTATGTGTGAAAGTCCCCTCATGATGCAGGTCATGTGTGAGGATGGGTTTGAAACACGCCCATAGTCACACCACTTACTTGATCACGTGGATGGAGGGAATGATAGGGAGTGAATCAAGATGTAAGAGGAATGAATGAGTGAGGAACAGTATGACCAATTTATCACAGTGTGTAAATAGACTGCACACTGTGTGTGTTGTAGTGTAAACTGATTTTTTTTTCACCCACATTGCACTGCTTAAATATTTCTTATTTCATGCACATCAGGTGTGGCACACTCCATGTGCACACCCTGTGTGCCTTGTACGTGGATTTGGTGTGTCTGTACTGAGAAAAAAAACTATAAAGAACATTACTGACAAAATTTAACAAAATCTGTATGAAAAAAATGAGCTGTAATGTATTTCACATTTTCAGTTTCATCTGCTACTAGCAGTCCCAGTTCACTTACTTTTTCAGTATTTCTTCATTCCAGTCCAATACAACTTGTAGATATTTGGGATACATCCAGTGGTTTTATTGTCCATGCATACATACCCAGTTGTAAAAAAAAATTAAAAACTGTCACATTCATCGAAATTGCTGGGACTGTAGGTTGTGGTTATGAAGTGAAAAAATACCTCTCCTAGACTGATCTCAATTTAAAATACGAAAGTATCTGTTTCCTAGAAGAAACTAATTTTTAATATGAATGTACGTGTTTTCTAAAAGAACCAAATTGTAACTAATTCGAAAAATAAGAAAAATGTGTTTTCTAAAAGAAGACTGAACTCTATAACATAAAGCTAATTCTATCAGTGAGTTGTATCTCGGGAACCAATGCCTGAAAAGAACCAAATTATATCACTAAACAGTGATACGCATTTGCGTCTATATACAAAAGAAACCAATTATATCAAAGTCGGTCTATTTCACAAATTATAAAAAAAAAAATGCATCTGTTTTCCAAAAGAATCAAACTGTATCACAAGAAAGAAGTTCTATCTATGAATTATATCTTAAGAGCCAATCCACAGAAGGAACGAAACTCTGTCACTGAACTTTGACATGCATCTGTGCCTGTATGTAAAAGAACGGAATTGTATCTCAAGAACTAAATTGTGTCTAAACATTCTAATTGTGTATGTAAGAATTGAATAAATGAAAAATGTCCTTATCATACGTCTTTGTTGTTATCATTTACAGAAAATGTATCCATTTTGTATACATAAAGTATGTAGGAGACAAGTGACATTAGTTTTAAACATGGGTCCTATTAAGAATGTGAAGTTTCACATGGAGAGTAACTAAATATATTTATTGGTTGCATGGGACTATGCCCATTGTGCTGCACATGTTTCATTGTAGGAGCAGGAGACAACTCACAGTGTCTGCATCCAAAGACGTATACCAAACATATCTAAAATACTATTCCTGTTCCTGAAGAGAACCACAGATTTGGAATGGGTGAAGTAACATAGTGACAAAGTGTGATAGAAATATGATACTCACAGATTATGAGGTAAAAAGTCATTTATTCCTCATCCAGCTTAAAATAAATGTTACATTATCATATGCAGATACACTACTTTAACACAGCATCTTCTTCTTGAGCCAATGCAGAGCAGGCCACCTGGAGGATTACAGGTGTTGAGTAGCAGCAAAGTTGAAGCTTCAAAGCTTCCATGTGAGCTTCTCTTAATCTTTAACGTAGATTATGGTATCTGTGCAGTCAAATAATCGGAATGATGTCACCTTATCTGTATAGGGTATACCAGGAATTCCATCTTAGATATACTAGCTACAGAACTAGGGCATATGCTGCAGTGTGTTCAAGGAAATTTTCTGAATATTCAGATTCAATTCTCACACCTATAGGCTGCGATTTAATTATCTCTTCTGTTGTGGGCTGTCTATTACAACGACTGGTGCTAGCTGCTTGAATTTCCATGGACTGAATAGACATCCTTCCCCTTCACTGAAAAAAGTATGGAACGACACATCCGTGTCAAATGCTAGACTGTATACATTTTCATTCCTCTGCAGGTGTAAATTAGGTTGATTCATGCAATTTACGGATTTTTTTCATCAGTTTCAACTGGTTATAAGATTATTGCGAACCCTAACAACACTATATGCCCCCCCCCCCCCAGCACAGTCCTGAGATTGGACTATCTGGAGCTGCGTATTGGGGACCAGGGTAATCAACCGTCGCCTTTTTTTGTGAGGAAATCATTGCATTACTTCATCTGAGGCGGAAGGCGGAACCGCATCGAATGTGCAGAGACGAGCAGTAACTTTCAACTGGTCGGGACTTGGAGTGGACATGCCCCCAATCTCTCAGTTAGAACAGTCAACACATTGCCCGGAGACCAGAAGCGGCAGTGGGGACTTTTAGTCAATCGAGACTTGCGGCACGCCGGCAGTTTGAAAGCAGTTAGGGGTATGCATTACTTCATCTGAGGCGGAAGGCGGAACCGCCTCGAATGTGCAGAGACGAGCAGTAACTTTCAACTGGTCGGGACTTGGAGTGGACATGCCCCCAATCTCTCAGTTAGAACAGTCAACACATTGCCCGGAGACCAGAAGCGGCAGTGGGGACTTTTAGTCAATCGAGACTTGCGGCACGCCGGCAGTTTGAAAGCAGTTAGGGGTATGGGGATACGATATAAAACCGACGTGCTCAACGCAAAAGTGGCACTTCACAGTCGAATTTGAAGGGGGTAACACCGGGCTATGAGTTTGCGTTTAAAAAATCAAGACTTGTATCATATTTCCACAATTCACGACTTTCCAGATGCAGTTTATTGTTATCGTATGTGGTAATCGGAATGCTGTCTACGTCTTGAGTCCAATCAATACTCCACTCTCCAGTGCTTAAATCAATTGACTGTTCTTTTAAAGTCAAAGAATACGACATTGCATCTGAAACTCGATAGATGAGTGGATGCTTAATGCACCACCTTTACGTAATATATAAAGGTGGTGCATTATCCTCCTTCGTAAACGTGCATGATGCATAGATGTCCACGCAGGAAAGTATTAACGTCTTTTCAACCAATGAAAATAGTAAAACACACATCTTCTGTTGGTGAAGTATCGTCGTAATTCTTCTCGTGGTTGCAAGTCTCCAAGGGAGTCGAAACAGTAGACGTTATATTTTCCATAACACACGGCACCTGTGGTGTTCCAGATTTTACAGCAACATATAAAATCACAATTGCACATTCTCTGGATTTCCACAAAGTCTGTGGTAAAATATCCCACATAAATACATAGCGTAATCTCAGGCAGCTGAAATTTTTCCCAACAAACTTGAGCAGATCTTTGTAAGCAGCCATCCGATAAGATGCCTGAGGGGCATTTTATTTATTTATAAAGACACCTAGTATTTTCTTGGATGGTTTGAGGTGTGATCTTACTCCGATGGATGATGCTTCCATGATACAGTTATGTGTCCTTGCCTCTTCTAGCTGCTCCTTTGACATTTGTGCGTTCTTCTCTGTTTTGGCAATAGCCACAACAGCACCAGCCAGTGAACACATCGCTGAGAAATCTTTGAGGGCAGGAATGAGGAAGGGGTAATTCCGCCTAATGCCTTGGGTAATGGCAGAACCTAGGGTGCTTTAACCGGTCCTTCACACTTCAGGACGCTTTCAGTTGCATACACTTCTGTCAGTAAACCATTCTCATCATTGTCTTCCTCTCTTCTAAGGCATAACGTGCAACATTAATAACTCAGTTGAAACCCAGGCCCAACTCGATTTTACCACACATGATTTTATCAACTACAAATGCGCCAATGCGCTGGCCTGCACCAATATCTTTTCTTACAAACAGTGTTGTGGCTTTATCAGATGAAGTTCTACATCTACATCTACATTGATACTCCGCAAGCCACCCAACGGTGTGTGGCGGAGGGCACTTTACGTGCCACTGTCATTACCTCCCTTTCCTGTTCCAGTCGCGTATGGTTCGCGGGAAGAACGACTGTCTGAAAGCCTCCGTGCGCGCTCTAATCTCTCTAATTTTACATTCGTGATCCCCTCGGGAGGTATAAGTAGGGGGGAAGCAATATATTCGATACCTCATCCAGAAACGCACCCTCTCGAAACCTGGCGAGCAAGCTACACCGCGATGCAGAGCGCCTCTCATGCAGAGTCTGCCACTTGAGTTTATTAAACATCTCCGTAACGCTATCACGGTTACCAAAAAACCCGGTGACGAAACACGCCGCTCTTCTTTGGATCTTCTCTATCTCCTCCGTCAACCCGACCTGGTACGGATCCCACACTGATGAGCAATACTCAAGTATAGGTCGAACGAGTGTTTTGTAAGCCACCTCCTTTGTTGATGGACTACATTTTCTAAGCACTCTCCCAATTAATCTCAACCTGGTACCCGCCTTACCAACAATTAATTTTATATGATCATTCCACTTTAAATCGTTCCGTACGCATACTCCCAGATATTTTACAGAAGTAACTGCTACCAGTGTTTGTTCCGCTATCATATAATCATACAATAAAGGATCCTTCTTTCTATGTATTCGCAATACATTACATTTGTCTATGTTAAGGGTCAGTTGCCACTCCCTGCACCAAGTGCCTATCCGCTGCAGATCTTCCTGTATTTCGCTACAATTTTCTAATGCAGCAACTTCTCTGTATACTACAGCATCATCCGCGAAAAGCCGCATGGAACTTCCGACACTATCTACTAAGTCATTTATATATATTGTGAAAAGCAATGGTCCCATAACACTCCCCTGTGGCACGCCAGAGGTTACTTTAACGTCTGTAGACGTCTCTCCATTGATAACAACATGCTGTGTTCTGTTTGCTAAAAACTCTTTAATCCAGCCACACAGCTGGTCTGATATTCCGTAGGCTCTTACTTTGTTTATCAGGCGACAGTGCGGAACTGCATCGAACGCCTTCCGGAAGTCAAGAAAAATAGCATCTACCTGGGAGCCTGTATCTAATATTTTCTGGGTCTCATGAACAAATAAGGCGAGTTGGGTCTCACACGATCGCTGTTTCCGGAATCCATGTTGATTCCTACATAGTAGATTCTGGGTTTCCAGAAATGACATGTCACGCGAGCAAAAAACATGTTCTAAAATTCTACAAGAGATCGACGTAAGAGATATAGGTTCGACCTGCAGAAGGACAACCTGGGAGACTTTTATACACTCCTGGAAATTGAAATAAGAACACCGTGAATTCATTGTCCCAGGAAGGGGAAACTTTATTGACACATTCCTGGGGTCAGATTCATCACACGATCACACTGACAGAACCAGAGGCACATATACACAGGCAGCAGAGCATGCACAATGTCGGCACTAGTACAGTGTATATCCACCTTTCGCAGCAATGCAGGCTGCTATTCTCCCATGGAGACGATCGTAGAGATGCTGGATGTAGTCCTGTGGAACGGCTTGCCATGCCATTTCCACCTGGCGTCTCAGTTGGACCAGCGTTCGTGCTGGACGTGCAGACCGCGTGAGACGACGCTTCATCCAGTCCCAAACATGCTCAATGGGGGACAGATCCGGAGATCTTGCTGGCCAGGGTAGTTGACTTACACCTTCTAGAGCACGTTGGGTGGCACGGGATACATACGGACGTGCATTGTCCTGTTGGAACAGCAAGTTCCCTTGCCGGTCTAGGAATGGTAGAACGATGGGTTCGATGACGGTTTGGATGTACCGTGCACTATTCAGTGTCCCCTTGACGATCACCAGTGGTGTACGGCCAGTGTAGGAGATCGCTCCCCACACCATGATGCTGGGTGTTGGCCCTGTGTGCCTCGTTCGTATACAGTCCTGATTGTGGCGCTCACCTGCACGGCGCCAAACACGCATACGACCATCATTGGCACCAAGGCAGAAGCGACTCTCATCGCTGAAGACGACACGTCTCCATTCGTCCCTCCATTCACGCCTGTCGCGACACCACTGGAGGCGGGCTGCACGATGTTGGGGCGTGAGCGGAAGACGGCCTAACGATGTGCGGGACCGTAGCCCAGCTTCATGGAGACGGTTGCGAATGGTCCTCGCCGATACCCCAGGAGCAACAGTGTCCCTAATTTGCTGGGAAGTGGCGGTGCGGTCCCCTACGGCACTGCGTAGGATCCTGCGGTCTTGGCGCGCATCCGTGCGTCGCTGCGGTCCGGTCCCAGGTCGACGGGCACGTGCACCTTCCGCCGACCAATGGCGACAATATCGATGTACTGTGGAGACCTCACGCCCCACGTGTTGAGCAATTCGGCGGTACGTCCACCCGGCCTCCCGCATGCCCACTATACGCCCTCGCTCAAAGTCCGTCAACTGCACATACGGTTCACGTCCACGCTGTCGCGGCATGCTACCAGTGTTAAAGACTGCGATGGAGCTCCGTACGCCACGGCAAACTGGCTGACACTGACGGCGGCGGTGCACAAATGCTGCGCAGCTAGCGCCATTCGACGGCCAACACCGCGGTTCCTGGTGTGTCCGCTGTGCCGTGCGTGTGATCATTGCTTGTACAGCCCTCTCGCAGTGTCCGGAGCAAGAATGGTGGGTCTGACACGCCGGTGTCAATGTGTTCTTTTTTCCATTTCCGGGAGTGTATTTTGCATATGCAATGTCGTTTTCCAAACACGCCTGATCAAACAGGTTAATCCCCTGATCACAATGATCCAAACGTTTCTTAAGCTTGTATCAGGGCTGAAAAAATATACCCCAGAATGTGCAATTCTACAGAAATTTTTTCGATAATACCACCACCTCCTATAATATGTCTCCGTTCTTGCATGTAAATGCCGCGATGTTGGTTGTGTTCTGTGCATTCCATTACATGACAAATCCTCAGCGTCAATCCAGCTGTTTTGTGCTTCAGGAAGACCAAGCCATTTAACTAGTTCTCTATTCCCTTGATGTTTTAAGACATACATTATGGGAAACACGTGTGGTTCTGAGCTCCTCTGCATCTCGAAATTGCAGCGCCACTACCATCCTCCCTCAATCGTCGAGTTTGGAAGTATGAATTCTCAAATGGAGTCTTCTGTTTTGAGATATGTATCAAATCACCAAATAATTTCTGTTCACTTGGATCCAGCATTTTAATACGTTAATATAATAAATAGATGAGTCCGTTTTCATGAACACCAGTCGGTCTCATTTCTGCTGTGTTTTTGTTTGGTTCGAACGTACTGTACAGTTATTTTGCGGAAGATATCTGTCCATTTGTATGAGATGAAAGGATTAACAGACATCCAAATTTAAACATTTTATTGTTTTTTTTCAGACGTTTTATGATGCCTTCAGATGGGTGAATGTTACGTAGTCAGTTATTCCATACCGCTGCATCACGATCCTGAAATTATAAAACTATTCACCGTTATTCGTTTGATGGTTGCCCAGGTATGGATACCTCCCTGTCTGCAACAAACGGTCAAAATCCCTGGTAAGATACCTTGTTGTTTTTATTTTGACAGTTTTTTTCTTATATCTTCAAGATCAGCCAGCCACAAGTCATTCAAACGTTTAAAAGTAACATGTCTACAAGGGTATGTTTTACATGCTTGCTTGTTCGTTCTCGAACTACCGTCTCCATTCTTATTCGATTATATCTCTCTTCCATAGCTCGGAGATTATTAAGACAACCTTGTTAGAAAGAGCAGTATTACTGGCTGCAGTTGGTGCTGTGAGATATCATAGTCATTCAGTTAGCTCTGGGGTCGTCGTAGTATATATGCTGCAGGAGACGATTGGTGACTCTCTTATGCCGGATGTCAATACCCTCACCAGGGCTGTATCGAACATCTAATGCAGTCCTTTAATCGTTTTGTATTCCATACCGTGTCGCTTTCCTGCTTTACTATGTACACTGGTCACTTGCAGTATTTCACCATATATCTCCAGATCTTTAGGTGAATAATTTACAGTTTTTGTGGGATTTAGAAAAATGAGGCTCATCAGACCAGTTGTTCTCTGAAATTCCCTATCACTTACCTGTATTTTTTTCCCCTTTTAAACTCGTAGGTAGTATGCCTTACATGTATTGCTTTTCACCACTGACAAAAATTATTTTGTTTATCTTATTATCAATATAGCAGTTAATGAAATCAGCAATGTGTAATTTTGCTGAGAGTTCATCCAAAGATTCTGTAACTCGTTTACAAGTTTGTTTCAGAGTATGCTCTCATTCCCGATGCCCTGGCCTTAGCAGCTGTAACCTCTCTGAAACTGCCTTCTGTGCAGTCACGTCCTTTTGTTTATTCGATATCTTGTTATTTACTAAGCGGACCGCTTCCTAGGTCGTGCCTTATATACATTTCGCCCAATTCTGCCAATTTTCACAGTTAAGTCATGTACTTACTTTTCAGTTCCATCGACTTTTATAGTTACATTGTTTACATTCTCGTTAATTGGATCAAGTTGTTGGTCAGCCTCAGAAGGGTCTGGTCATATGTCTCTAGGTCCTTAACTTTACGTATTGAACTATATATAGGCGAATTCCGTTTGTATAGCCATCCTCTCAGGTAGAGTGCCCAGCATGCACTTCAACTTGTCCTTAGTGTGATATATACTAATGCAGCCACCTCTTTCATAGCTATATATATATATATATATATATATATATATATATATATATATATATATATATAGTAACTCCTAGAAGAAGTTACCCATGAACCTACCGTCACTGTCTTCATATTTTATCAATAACAAGAAACACATATTGCACGTGATTCCAACAATTTCCATATATGTTTACAAATTCATTGAATGACATATGAGTTTATGTGCACTTTGCAAATGTGCTTTAAATGTAGACTGTCTTATTTGAATGCCATAACGAGGTTTGCATTATACCTCAGCAAGTGTTTCAGGCTTCTAGAATATGTCTGACTCAAATACGTTGACACCGACTGTATGATCAAAACACAAATATTGTAGAATTTTATACTGGTTTTCCACAGCAACATCATTAAATATCAACATGGTGTTTGGTATAACTTTTTCTGGTGAAGGGACTTGACTGGCTTAACTGGATGCCATGTGTGTTACACCATCAAAACCTTGTAATATCCTTTGGAGCACCTGGCGTTTTTGAAAATTTGCGTAAATGCTCAAAGTAGACTCCATCTGGGTGTGTTAACATCAACGTGAGAACATGTCTCTTGCCGCATCTGCATGGACCTACAATTATCACTTGTATATTATCTTCTTCTTCTTCTCCTTCTTCTGGTCCTCATCCATACAGGATCAGTCGCTTACAAGCGATGCTTTACCCACCCCACCATTATACGGGCTACATTAGGTATTGACATGCAACAGGTTTTTATAGAAAAACATTTACATTAATATACGTAGCAACTACAGCGTAAATATCACCTTACTGTCAGAGCTACAATGGCTACATTATAATTAGAATGATTATGGAGCAAGAAAAGAGAAAAGTTTATGATAATATATATTACGCACAATTCTGTAATCATACATGTGATGCAGTACATCAGAAAAATCTACTGTTGTTTTTATCCTAACCAGTACAATAATTAGCAAATAACGGTTTTTTGTGTATACTGAATTCAGCATGTATTCCTACAAAGTGATGGGTATTCCTTTAGCTTTTCCTTTTGGTCTCGTGCTGATACAACGTTCGAAACTGTCTGCATCCACACTATTCGTATGGAGATAGTTCACAATGCCTTTATATGCACTTTTGAACAACAGTCGGCCTTCTGTTCAGTCTTTCCAAGAGAATGGATAACACCATCTGAGACCAAGTAAGCTTATAATGGCAGAGAGCTGTAAATAACTTGACCAACCACCATAAACTCAGCATGAGTGCAGCGCCATGGTACATTGATGTTACAGATGGTGTCAGGCTGACACAGCAAATCTTCAGGGGAGAATGGGATCAATCATGCTCTGGTCATCTTCTGCCTGGTGTAGGGCTCTGCTTTACACAGGTCATCCCATTCCGACTTTATAAACGTCACTTTAATATCTCTCAGTGCATTTTCAGTCTCTAACACATCACGCCACTCACAGTTCAATGATGCTTCTGTACTAGTATTTAAGTGCTCTGAGGTGGTGGCTGCTACATTGACCCTAGAATTGAATAGAATTAGAGCACTGGACGGAGTGGCACTTTCTCATCCACAACAGCTACACCCTGTCCTTGCGGTAATACTCGAATGTTCTGGGGTGATGCATATGTTGGAGAGAAGTACTAACCTTCACTATGTGG
The DNA here is from genome assembly GCF_021461395.2 of Schistocerca americana. Classification (NCBI taxonomy): domain Eukaryota; kingdom Metazoa; phylum Arthropoda; class Insecta; order Orthoptera; family Acrididae; genus Schistocerca; species Schistocerca americana. The sequence goes on from NC_060124.1 coordinate 47,199,658, forward strand.
AATATTACCACCACCACACTTCTTTAGAGATTCGGGGACCATGTGGGCGTCTTTGTAACACAAATCAACAAGCATGGTTGATAACATCAACTCATTTGCTGCTTCAACAGGCTAGTTAGGTGTGATACAGCATCCCACAATGCTAAGATCCCGACAGGCCTGATCTCATTGCAGGTGCCGACAAGCTGTTGACATGTATGGAGCTGATCAGAGAACCGCTAGGTGCAGTAATAGTGGCAAAGCCAAGTCTACAGCTTCTTCTGTGAGACAGAGACTGATGAAGATGTCAGTTTTAGTTGACAGTTTGTGGCTACTACTAGTCCACTTACTGAGACTTGTACCAGATGTATCATTCCCACATTCCCATTTGATCCCACCAATTTTCAGGTGAGAAGTGGGAAGGTTGTCTTCCTATTGGTTCCCTGAGAGGAAGCAGTGGCAGAATAAATCGCACATGAAGCACCTCTGCGCCACTTTTGTGAACTAGCTCAATTGGCCTGGGATTGTTGGTGAAGAACACACATTCATCTGTTACTCATATTGATGGTGTATTTCAAAAAGAGTTAACATTTATACCATAAGCAGCCATCTGCAGAAGCTGCAAAAATGAATCTTCAACCCATCATTATGCACTACCATTATTTGATGAAAATTATTCTTCTTATACTCATTTATTGTCTTTCAAAAATGGCTCTGGGCACTATGTGACTTAATATCGGACTTAGAACTACTTAAACATAACTAACCTAAGGACATCACACACATCCATGCCCGAGGCAGGATTCGAAATTGCGACCGTAGCAGTCGTGCGGTTCCAGACTGAAGCGCCTAGAACCACTCGGCCACTGGGGCCGACCATTATCTTTCCTTCAGACTCCTTATCTAACGAGCTTTGGATGCAGCCCTCTGCTCCATACCTACATGTGGTATTAAAATCTTCCTTGCTCGTCATCAGCGCCTCCTCAATTAAACACATTCTGAACAAGATATCTACACTTGAGCACATGAGAGTCTCGCCTCGAGCACTTTGGAAGACTGACTGGAGATTTCATGAGAAGTTTACAGTTCGAGCACAATCATCTATCAGCATGAGTTGCGAAATGTAACTTCAGTCCATCCCACTGGATCTTCATTATTTGATGAAACGTATTTTTATTCTTAAACTTATCCAATAACTACGTTTTCCAAGCATCATGCAGGGACCTATGCTCTGTGATTACAACTAATATAGGTGCTGAACTCTTCCTCCACTGAACGCATTGCACATATAATAAAGCAAATATTTGTATCCATTCTGTCTGGCAGTTCAGTGCAGACTGAAGCTTCCTCACTAGTGGAGCAGTAAAGGGGGAATGGTGACAGGAAAGTGGCGAAGGTGAGGAACAGGGAGGGTTAACAGCATCCTCTGGTGGTAGTATTGTGAACTAGGTCAGTTGGTAACTGAACCTTAATGTAAGTACAAAAAATTTTAAATTTCTACAATTTTTTTGTAATTCCGTTTTCCATACAGGCAGTAGTTGTAGATGACGTGTGAGTGGTGGATATGTAGGGGAGCTTAGTGGAAGTACGCTGAGTGCAAAATTTCTGACCAAAATTTGAATTTCTTGCAACGATGTCAGTGTGACATTGCCACATCTATAGGAGCCATCTTGGATCCTCCATCCTGGATAAATTTAGCAACAACACAAGCTGTGCCAGAAACAGCCTTTCCCCACTGCTATCAACTGAAGATGATTGACTGTCACTTAATGATTGACTGTCACTTACTGCTCACCGTCTATTTTGCTACTAGTGTGTATTTTACTTGGATATATATATTTGTTTACTGTTATCTCTAGCAAGTGGATTAGTTACATAAGCTTTGGTAGCATCACTCTGTGCTTGTACCAGAGGGTATACTCAGTTTTGTTATACAGTTTCTACATGTTACATTTTCAACAGAAATATGTTAGCATGCATTGTAGATTGATACATTACAGAACCGGCCTTGAGGGGGGAAATGGATTTAAAAAAACGGGGTGTTATTTAAAAAGCGGTAGTGCTGTTCATATGGTCATATCAAACAATCACAAGAATGGTACTCATGCTAGCTAATGCATCCCTTGTAGCTAACCACTATTTGTTTGATATATTTCTTATCTTGCCCTGGGTAAAATGTCTGTCAGGGTGGTCATAGTACGTGTGTCAACCTGTATACAACAGAGCTCAGTTTCTTGTTCGAATGAGCTGTGTGAAATTTGGCTAGGGTAAGGGGCCTTCAAAATCGGAAAAATCGTAAAAAAACAGCTTCGCTAAATATTAGTTCTAGATAACAAATTAAGTACAAGTTTCCTCAGTAGAATGCGTTCTCCTTTTCGTACTGACGACCTGGTTACCCCACAAGTCATTCACTTATGAAGGAATGTAGCAAACGTAGCACGTACCATGCTTCTGTATTGCCTTCGTTTACGGGAGATAACACATCTACCTGGGTATTACTCACGTGAAATAACTGGAAGTAAGTTGCATTTCCCGCATAAACGTTTACGAATTGTGGCTGCGTAAATTAACGGCACATCGAAGTGCTACCTTAATTGTGTCTCAACAGTTGATTAATTGACAATATGTACTCATTTCCAGGCAGGAGCTGAGAAACTGTGTACCACAGTCGGAAGGATTGTATCAACAGTGGAGGGAACCTAACAATTATGCTGCAAGTTCGCCGGAGGTTTAAATGAAAAGAAACTGGAGGACATAGCACATGCAAATGCTTTCAAGATGACTTACATTGAAAAATATATATCTTGATCAATGATTCGAAGAAGGGCCAAAGTTGATGTGTGGAATTTATTGCCAGTTATTTGAGAAAGACAACTACTAATTAACTAAAGAAGCAGTGAAAGACAGGAATAGAGCGAATATGAAATTCAGAACCTCTATAACATGTTTATGTGTGATCGTGAATTCACAAAACCTAAAAACTCATTTATGCAGTCTCTGTTCAGTCACCGTGGCTCCTTTCGATTATAATCAGTCACATGAATAAAATAGAAAAGTCATCAGTTAATTGAATCGTGACGAAAATATGAAAAATATTAAAATAAAACCTATCACATTCTGAAAATTATCAATAACGGGAATGGAAAGTTAGCTTAAGCCAGACGCTTCGCATCGGCACGAAAATGAAAATTTCATCAGAGCTAGTCATTGAACTGGAAGTTGGTAAACAGTCCATCTGACAGCGACTTGAAATTCACAGAGGACTGCAACAAATAATTTCCTAAAAACGACGAACGGGAGTAGTAGGTTATTCAAGTTGCGTCCGACTACTGCATACATTCCAGTGCGTTAAAGTACATTTTATCACAGGATAAGAATTTTTAAGAGAAATGTGGTTATCTCATCATCTTTGCCTCACAAACACTGGATGTAGCGACTTCAAGCTGGAATCATTAGTTTACATATCAGTAACAGTAAATACGTTGAAATATGTGAAGTTGTTCGATAGCTAATTCATAATAAATTTTTGAGGTAAATGATTAGGTAATATCATTATGCTATTTTGTATCCCTTTCCAAATCTTGGGGTTTAGAGGCACGCATTTTCTATGGAGCACTATGGAATGGAAACAGAAACAAAAATTGTAAGCTTCCGCCTACACATAAAGACATCGTCCAGCAATTGATATAACTATATTGGGAGTAGTATTAGTCCAATAATACTCCCATGTGTTGAAGACGACTGTTGTACTGTTTGTGGTTTTGCCTCTATGTAGAATGAGACAGAAATTCATATATTTATGCATACATATCCTCTAACTGAAATACTTCCATTGCCTGATGATAAATAACAGTGAAACTGGTAGCAGCAATGAAGTTTTCAAAGACAGTGCCAGTAGCATGTCGTAACGTTCTACATTTTTTCCTTCCAGATGATGTCATTAAAGTGCTTTTCCTGTTGACTACGTCAATCCCACTCTGCCTACAGCATTGTGCCATGACATAGATCAGTGGTTCCCAAAAATGGTCTTACTAACCCTTGAGAGAAAAATGAAATCTCTTTTGGGGTGGGGGGGGGGGGGGGGGGGAGGCGATGGCAGGGTTGGTGGAACAGGAAGGTTCGATCGCCGTTCAGTCACAAAACTAAATTGTTTTCAAAATCAGTTTCACTTTCCCCTCGACCAGTAATCTTTATGTTGTTGTTGTTGTGGTCCTCAGTCCCGAGACTGATTTGATGCAGCTCTCCATGCTACTCTATCCTGTGGAAGCTTCTTCATCTCCCAGTACCTACCGCAACCTACATCCTTCTGAATCTGCTTAGTGTATTGATCTCTTGGTCTCCCTCTACGATTTTTACCATCCACGCTGCCCTTCAATGCAAAATTTGTGATCCCTTGATGCCTCAAAACATGTCCTACCAACCGATCCCTTCTTCTGGTCAAGTTGTGCCACAAAATTCTCTTCTCCCCAATCCTATTCAATACCTCCTCATTAGTTACGTGATCTATCCACCTTTTCTTCAGCATTCTTCTGTAGCACCACATTTCGAAAGCTTCTATTCTCTTCTTGTCCAAACTAGTTATCGTCCATGTTTCACTTCCATACATGGCTACACTCCATACAAATACTTTCAGAAACGACTTCCGGACACTTAAATCTATACTCGATGTTAACAAATTTCTCTTCTTCAGAAATGATTTCCTTGCCATTGCCAGTCTACATTTTATATCCTCTCTACTTCGACCATCATCAGTTATTTTACTCCCTAAACAGCAAAACTCCTTTACTACTTTAAGTGTCTTATTTCCTAATCTAATCCCCTCAGCATCACCCGATTTAATTTGACTACATTCCATTATCCTCGTTTTGCTTCTGTTGATGTTCATCTTATATCCTCCTTTCAAGACACTGTCCATTCCGTTCAACTGCTCTTCCAAGTCCTTTGCTGTCTCTGACAGAATTACAATGTCATCGGCGAACCTCAAAGTTTTTATTTCTTCTCCATGGATTTTAATACCTACTCCAAATTTTTCTTTTGTTTCTTTTCCTGCTTGCTCAATATACAGATTGAATAACATCGGGGAGAGGCTACAACCCTGTCTCACTCCCTTCCCAACCACTGCTTCCCTTTCATGCCCCTCGACTCTTATAACTGCCATCTGGTTTCTGTACAAATTGTAAATAGCCTTTCGCTCCCTGTAATCTTTGTATAGACAAATAATTATTACATTTTCAAATACGAATGCTACCGCATCATACAGCGGGGCGAGAGCCACAGCAAGTGTATTAACGATACGATTTGAAATTCGTTCGCAGTTGGCATCGACAACTAGCCCCAGCGGGTTATTTGGTTGGTGCGGCATGTACATTATTCGCTGCACTTACATATCGCCTACTAAATTGTGATTTCGTTAGTTCTTCGCTCGCCAACCAAAGTGATGGACAAGTAACGTGAATGCATTGTTGCTGCAACGGACTTCACAACCTTCTCAGCATATATCGGAGAGCTGCACGAGAAAAAAAAAGCAGGCGAGTGAAATTTTAGTTACTCAAGTGTTCAGCTACTGGTAAAGAAATGTTGACTTACGAAATTCCTTTTCGCGTACTACTGGACATCAATAACTGATTTGATTCGACGCACGTAGTTGTGTAAATTTCTTTGTCATTTATACACTGACGGATAAAAATCGAAATACAAAATATAAGTAATGTAGAGTGATGAAATTTTGCGAATAGATTTGTCTAGCTGACGTACTTAAGTGATTAACATTGAAATATCACAGTATAAAGAAAGCGGGAGATAAACCACTGCAAATATGAAATACTGGTATTATACATAAGGGATTAAGATGGCAAGACCACAGCTTAAAACAAGCACGAGATAAGCCGTTGGAAATGTGAAATACTGGTGCATTAATAACCAGTGTAACCGCCGGAATGCTGAATGCAAGCTTACAAACGTTCATGTACTGTATTGCGCAGGTGTCATATGTCAGTTTGTGGGATGGAGTTCCGCGCTTCTTGCACTTGGACGGTCAATATGTCACTCGAGTTGTCGTCCCATAATGTCCCTCTTTTGGATGATTCACGAGGCCAAGGGGAAACGTCGACCGCCCATAGAGTCATGTTGGTTTACAATGGCAGAATGTGAGAGAGTGTTATAGTGTTGGAAAACATCCCGTGGAATGTTGTTCATAAATGGCAGCACAACAGGTCGATCACCAGACTGGCATACAGATTTGCAATCAGGGTGCGTGGGATAATAACAAGAGAGTACTACTGCTGTCAAACGAAATCACACCCCAGATCATGACTCAGGTGTAGGTCCAGTATGGGTAGCATGCATAGGCAGGTTGGTTGCAGGTCCTCAACTGGCTGCTTTCTACCGAACACGCAGCTATACTGGCACCCTCAGGCAGAACCAGCTTTCATCAGAAAACACAATAGACCTCCAACCTGTACTGCAATGAACTCTCCTGTAACACCACTGAAGTCGCAAATGGTGGTGGTATGCGGTCAGTAGAAGGCACGCTGTAGGGTGTGTGGTTCAGAGCTGTCCATGAAGTAACCGATCTGTAACAGTTCGTCGTGTCAGTGTAGTGCCAACTGCTGCTCAAATTGTTGCTGCAGATGGAAAACTGTGCGCCAGAGCCATACACCGAAGACAAAGGCCTTCCCTCTTGGTAGTGCCCAGTAGTCGTCTGATGTTACTGTGGCAATAGTCTCGTCACTACCGCTGCCAGTACTCATGTGCAGTGGATACATTTCTTCCACATCTTTGTAAAATATAGCAGAAGGAACATCCAGCATCTCGTAGCCCTATTACACGGCATCGCTCAAACTCATATGGGTTTTAATGACGTCATTGTTTCCTACAAGGCATTTTTGACCAACACCAGCATACCACTTCTAACGTCAAAGGTAACTAACACTCATGACCGTTACAACATGTACGTAAAGCACGTTGTATCTACTGCTTTGGGAAAAGCACCGACACAAACAAGGAAGGAAAAAGCTGAGATGGCCTGAGGCAGGAATCCAAAATTATTTGTACATATATTTTCAAATTAATGGAATTCTTTATTTCAGTGGAGAAAAGAGAGATAACTTAACTTGTTATGTAGTGGCTACCTGTACCTCCTACATATAATTACATTTCACTATTTCTACTAGCAGAACGCAGGCAAGATATCCGCTCTACAATAGGACTGATGCTAGAAAATGGTTCAAATGGCTCTGAACACTATGGGGCTTAGCATCTGAGGTCCTCAGTCCCCTAGAACTTAGAACTACTTATATCTAGCCAACCCAAGGACATCACACACATCCATGCATGAGGCAGGATTCGAACCTGCGACCACAGCACACGCGTTTCCGAACTAAATCGCCTAGAACCGCTCGGCCACTGCGGCCGGCTGACATGCTCTCGAAGTAAGTGATTGACCAGTGATGGGCGTCTGGTTAAGTCAGCGTTGACAGGATGGGCAGAAATCTGTTTTCCTAGAGATGTGGCGGCGCCCACTCTTTGCAATGGCGCACGGGGCAGCGCTTTCTTGATGCTGATGGGCGGCGCTACGCTGGTTGGAGTGCAGTCCATGGTTTAGGACCACACAATCCTCCTCCTTCTCCCTCCGCCCAAATGCCGCCCCTTTGTGGTGTAGGGAGCCGTCTTACGACTGCGGGGGCAGGAAGAGAGGCAACTCTTGCCGACGCCGAACTCCCGGGCGCGTCCCGACATCCGTCTTCCACTCCGAGGGCAGTCGGTTGGATAACCCCCGAAAAAGCGCCCACCCTCTTCCTCAGCTGGTCCGATGAAAAACGGAAAGGGCGGTGGCAACGGAGGCGGCGGCGACGACGATGACGAAGACGACAGCGGCTCCGGATCCGTGGCGAGCGCCGGGACGAACGCCAGGAAATGAAACTGCTGCAGCGGCCAGGCGAAAGGTCCTGCTCCGGCGGTGCCGGCAGCAGGCTCTCGGGGGATGCTAATCTGGGAACAGAAAATCTACGGAAGAATCTCTTATTCGACAAGCACGGATCTGGCTCTGATAGCGGAGCAGCAACCCAGCAGGACCTCGAATTAAATACATGCCAGCTCCCAAACTTCCATGAATCGTTCCTCTATCCCTGCGTCAGGTACGAAGAAAAATTCTGAGAAGAATAGAATCACTAGGCAGAAAGCAGTATTTGTCCAGCGTGGGAGGCGCCATGCACTGCGCTGGCGCCGGCCATGTAGGAGCTCCACCGGCGACGGACCGTCGCGAGGCTGGGAGTGGTACGTTGCGAGGAAGAGCCGCAGTGACTGGTCCCGTGTGTGGGAGGAACATAGGTCGTCCATCTGTATCTTGAATGTACACACAAATCGTCCAATTTCTATGTTCCACTGAGGGCGAAACAGAGCACTGGTAAGGTGAGTCATATACCATTGCCTGTACAAAAATGTATAAATTATTGAGCAATTGTGGACCGTTGTCTGTTCAATCAAGCAAAAAATAAATGACAAAGCCTGAACAGTACTACGCAACGTAGTCGAGTTCATGGCCACTACAAGCAGATACTTGTTACAAGAGTCCACAAAAACATGCAAACGAGTGTCCTGGAAGCAACCAGAGAAGTAAGTATGCGCTCGTTGCCACGGCGATTGAGGCTTTGACCCAGCTGAAAATGCTTGCGGTGGGCCCGGTAGATATTCAGCATAAGCGTGACAGTGTGATGTCATCTGGTCAATGTGGGCGTCCATGCCCGGCCAAGTACAGTGCCGACATGCAGACTGTTTTCTGCATACAATTTAGAGCAATCGCAGTACATCATTGTGCAACACTTTAAGATAAACACACGTGAATATCCAAAGTCATTTCGCAACAAAACCACGCGGTGCTGGATGGAGAAGAGGCTATGTCTACAAGCAAAATATCACTGAACAAAAGAGTTTTCACTGAACGAGGCCAAACAGTGCGGATGTAGTGGAACAAATGGTTCAAATCAGGGTCTGCTTCTGTGGCCCGTGCAATTTTCCTATGGTGCAGTGGGAAATTCTGTAAACGTTCAGTATCCTGCGCATCGATCTGACAACAAGATGTTGCATTAGGATCGAATTCAGAAGCAAGTCCAACAGGTAGGAGAGAAAGGGAGTCCGCATTTGCGTGCTTCGATATGGGCCGGTACAGCATTTCGTTCTGATACTGAGACAACAACAAATCCCATCGTTGCAGATTCTGAGGCGTGCGTGGTGGAACAGGTTTGGCTTACGGTCTGTCACTAGGAAAAGCTTACGACCAAACAGATAATAGCGAGCGTTTCCATCTCGATCTGGACATCGAGTATTGGTCAAAAACTTGCAAGCAAAAGCTATCGACTTGTCTTGTGAACCAAATCCGTGCGAGGGCACAGCTCCGTTTCCGTACGAAGAAGCGACCACTGCCAAAACCACAGGCTCAGCGACATGGCATTGTCCACTCAACAAGGCATATTTAAGTTCCTGGTACGCATGCTGCCACTCTTTGGTCTGAACACAACGCACATTCTACTAGCGCTATGATGCAACGGAGCCGCGGTCTGGGCTGCGTAGGGTACAAACCGGATACAGTACCTCATCTTCCCAAGTACTGACTGCAGTTCCCTCACGTTCTGTGGGGCAGGGAAATCCCGAATTGCCAATAAATGTGAGTGAATGGGATGAGCATCTTGGCTATTAAGAACCCAGCGTAAATACTGCATTCCAGTGTGAAAAAGGGATTTTTGTCCTGGCGACATTTCAAACCTGCTGGTGAGAATAATAGAAAAGCCTACAAAGGTTACTTGTATGTCCCTCCTGTGTACGTGCTGACGCCACAATATCATCCAAGTAAACTGAACAGAACGGAACTCTTTGGAACGAAAATCTCCAACCCGGCCCGGATCCTAACCAGGGCCCGCTGCAGTCAGCTAAGCAGTCGTCAGTTACAGTCAATAACCACTTCCCTACGGTCGACCATCACGCGACAGAATCATCGGCGCTTCCCTGCTCCTTGTCGCGACTAGAAGTGCAGACATGGCACATACTCCAACTTCTTCTTGCCCTTTCATTTCGGCCATCGAGGAAGCTCCCATAACTGCCCAGAGGATCCGGTTTTATCTGCTGTTTGGAAGTTAACTGTAACCTACTTACTTACTCCTCGGCTCTACAGCAGTTGAAGGGCTTGGCCTGCATCACAATATCTTGGCATTCTATTCGATCCATGGCTTTCCGTCTCCATCCTCTGACACCCAGCTTTTTCATGTCTTTTTCAAATTCATCCACTCATCTATTTCTGGGGCGTTCCTCCACCGTCTGGCTCCAGCCATGCCATAAAAAATCCTCTAACATGCTCTGTCTTCTTCCCTCTGCCCACGTGTCCTGCCCACCGCGGTCTTCTAATTTTAATGGTAGTAATAATGTCTGTCTCTTCGAAAAGGTGTTGTAATTCGGCGCCAACCTTCTTGCTCATACAATGGGCCGTATATTTTACGTAGCACCTTTCTCTCTCATATGCTAAGCATCCTTTCCTCATTTACAGTCATGGTCCACGTTTCAGCACAACACATAACAACTGGTATCGTAATTGTTTTGTAAATGAGGATTTTGGATTTTCGTGATAGAAGCGAACTCCTATGCATGGGCAATGCGGCAAAGTAGCATCTGTTACCTGCTACTATTCTGGCTTTCACCTCACTGCCAATCTCATTTGTCTCGCTGATAGTCGACCCAAGGTACTTGAAGTCTCTCACCCTTTCAAACTCCCTGTCAGCTATCCTGAGATTTGGTAGGTTTCGATGGTTGGTCATTGCCATATACTTGGTCTTTTCGATGTTGACTGTCAGGCCAAGTTCCTTTGCACCTTTCTCCAGTTGTTGATAGGCTTCATCTAGCACAGCACTGTTTCGTGCGAGTAATGCCACATCGTCAGCGTCGGCGAGGTACTGTAGTGAACGATTTAAGAAGGTTCCCCCTTTATTCGACTTATGACTTTTTCTAGGCAAAGGTTGAATAGCAATGAGGAGTTATTGTCACCCTGTCACTTCCACTGCTCTGGAGATTTCGCCCTGTAATTTTACTTTACAGTTGGTTTCGCTGATGGTCATCATAGAAAAGTTTAAGGAGTTTCTTAGGTATTCCAGCCTCTTCCATTACATTCTGCAATGCCACTTTCTGGATGCTATCATAGGCTTGTTTAAAGTCGATATAAAGCTGGTGTCTGAGTTAACTGAAACAGGTCTAAGAAATCCTATGACTTCCACGGGTCCCTTGAAACACGACAGCAACTTTTCAGAGATGCTCCGCAATGCCTTACTGACTCCTTGATTGTTCTTAATGAACACGTGTTCTCCAATTTGGTACGCCCATCTAAGAATGAACGGGAGGTCTGTAGCTATGTAGATATGAGAAGGGTAGATTAATGTGGAGAGTTGCACCAAACCAGTCTTCCGACTGAAATCCATTATACACAAGTAATTAACAAGTTTGAGGCGTGTGGCTGTGACATAAGGAACCAGAACATTTTGTTGTTCAGAAGCACTGATCATTCGGCAGTGCAGGACTGGAACACATCAATGACGTCAGTAAGTTCACGGTTGCTTCCCCAACAGCCGAGGCCTACTAAACGGGGCACGTATTGCCATCAGCTTGGTTAGAAGGGGGGTGAAACCTGGGGAACTGCGAGACTCACGTTCTCCCATGACGTATATCTCGGCTCCCGGGCGATACCAGCCGACGTTCGTCATCCGTTACGCGGCGCGCCTGAGGCCTTTCTTGCTTTTCCCTCCCTGTTTATCTGCCGCAGGAAAGCTGGAAGGGTGGTGAGGGGCGGGGCAGGAGACGACTGAAATAAGGCTGCTGCGACCTCTGGCGGTGGTCGCTCTGTCGCAACGGCAGGAATGCCAGATTTAGTGCGACGTTAACAGAGTCACGGCCGCCTTTACGGGCGCCGCTGGTTTACGACTGCGCTCGGTGCGCGCGCCTCTTGACCGTCATTGTTTGCGCTCCGTCCGCTGCGCGTCTCGGAAACGAGGCAGCGATATGGCGAAATGTCCCGTAAGTGACCGTTGAAGTATTATTGTTCTCGGAATGGAAAGGAACCCATTTTGACAGATCGCCTTTTCTTTCCCCCATTTCATTCAAGGTTTCATATCAACGTTCGCACGTTGTACCACACGTCGGGCCGCGCGGAGTAACCGAGAGGTCTGGAGCGCCTTGTAACGGTCTGCACGGCTCCCTCCATCGGAGGTTCGTGTCTTCCCTAGGGCATGGGTGTGTGTGTTGTCCTTAGCGTAAGTTAGTTTAAGTTACATTAAGTAGTGTGTAAGCTTAGGGACCGATGACCTCATCAGTTTCGGCCCATAAAACCTTACCACAGATTTCAAAATTTCCCCACGTCGGTGGTGGGAGCGAGAACTGTGTTAATAAAGTGAATAATGACTGCATAGCATTCATCAATTAAAGATACTGCAATTGTAAGGAACTCGTAATTTAAATAATCATCTGTCAGAAAAATTTTGCTGGCCGCTGTGGCCGAGCGGTTCTAGGCGTTTCAGTCCGGAACAGCACTGCTGCTACGGTCCCAGGTTCGAATCCTGGCTCGGGCGTGGATGTGTGTGATGTACTTGCTTAGTTAGGTTTAAGTAGTTCTAAGTCTAGGGGACTGATGAAATGGCTCTGAGCACTATAAGACTTAACTTCTGAGGTCATCAGTCCCCTAGAACTTAGAACTACTTAAACCTAACTAACCTAAGGACATCACACACATCCATGCCCGAGTCAGGATTCGAACCTGCGACCGTAGCGGTCGCACGGTTCCAGACTGAAGCGCCTAGAACCGCTCGGCCACACCGGCCGGCGGGACTGATGACCTCAGATGTTAGGTCCCATAGTGCTTAGAGACATTTGAACCATTTGAACAAAAATTGAACATTTTACAGTTTACAATAATGGCTTGTTGAATTCCTTTGAAAGAACGTTCCTTCACCAGTTATAGACAGCCAATGCTTACGGTCCATTGCAACCACTCCCAAAATGTTGTGTACAGCGGACGCTCTGATGATCTTCAAAATAACCCACTCGAGAAGACGGATTATTTGGGAAGAGACATAAGTCAGAAACTAGTCACCAAAAGTAAATATAAGGAGACATCCTAAATCAATTTACGACAGTATTGCAACCACTTATTTCATTAAATCGCATTGGGATTGGGCCAACACAAGAAGTTACAACCCACGCACGTCACATTAAAATTCTTTCTGTCTACGTAATCAAAGTACTAGGCGTTTATAATGAAGCTGTCAGTGTCACAAGCGCTGCAGTACGGGCTGTATACATTCGACGTCACTGGAACGTAGTAAGCATATTCATTAGTCAGTACACTCGCAGAGATTGCTGAAAAAAATAATAGTTCCATTTTCTGCCACCAGGCGAAAACAAGGTGCTGTAAGCAGTCAGAATGTAATGTGGATGCAGGAAAAGGGGGGAAATGTGTTCAGTGTGGTCTTCCGATTGTGCAAAAAGTTGAATCATAACGAGGCATGGTCGATGGTTGCTCATAGCATATTTGGTGTAATCAGGACGATATCTCATCGCATGCTATCCTTCAAATCAGAAAGTGTTCAGATGCATCCCTGACAGACACGATTTTTCAGATATCACCAGAATTCACATCGGTTTTGGCCAGGGGATCTGGAAGGCAACACATCTTGAAATTGCCCAGAGATGATGCGATCGTGTAGCGGGAACACAGATGCGTTCTCACATGTTGCACAGGAAGGTCCTTATAACATACAGATGTGGCTGTACACCTAACGGGCTCAAAGAAAAACAGACCGTAAATGAAGGAGCTTGTGGAACTGCACCACACAGTCCCATAAGCTGAATGCATTGACTGTTCCTGCGCAACATGTGTCCTATCAGACTCCACATCCGACAGATCTGTGCATTCATGGCACCATGCAGAGTAAATTCTGCCTCGTCTTCACTTAGAACTTCCGTGGTGATAGGCTGTGGTCAATTCTACTTCTTCTTCACTTAGAACTTCCGTGGTGATAGGCTGTGGTCGATGTGTAAAAGTCCCCCCTGAAGTTTTGTCTCCGACTGCGGGAGACATCCTGCGGGGTGAAGCGGCGAGCTCCAAAGAGAACCCGAGGAAGCACTGATTATATAGGCAGTGCAGAGGGCTCCGGCCGTGAAAGCGTATATTGTATGATCTGTCTCTTCTGTCCAAAGAACATTCCCAGTCCACAAGCTATCCATTTCACGCATGTCAAAAAACGAACGGTAAAGTAACGGTCTTGTAGCCCATCGTGCTGCTTCATTTTATGCACATTTAGAATCTTGTGGAGATACTAGTGTAAAATGCGAGGTAAAACCTTTGGACTGTTGACCAGGCACTGGCTACAGAGTTTTAGGCATGTGCCGTGCGATCAGCTATAGCTACAAGTTTAAGAACAACTACCATGAGAATGAGATTTTCACTCTGCAGCGGAATGTGCGCTGACATGAAACTTCCTGGCAGTTTACAACTGTGTGCCGGACCGAGACTCGAACTCGGGACCTTTGCCCTTCACGGGCAAGTTCTCTACCGTCTGAGGAACCCAAGTACGACTCATGACCAGTCCTCACAGCTTCTCATTCCGGAAACATCCCTCAGGCTGTGGCTAAGCCATGTCTCCGCAATATCCTTTCTTCCAGGAGTGCAAGTTCTGCTAGGTTCGTGGAAGAACTTCTGTGAACTTTGAAAGGTAAGAGACGCGGTACTGGCAGAATTGAAGCTGTACCAAATAATCAGGTCGGTGATATTCCTGCAATACAGCGCTGTTCTTGCTGTTGTTCTGATTAAACAACTTTACCAAGAATGCATGGTAATTTTTGTCAATAGCTATTGCGTTCCGTACGGGAAACTTCAACTTTCTTTGACAGTTACACCAACACTCACTCCGGAAAAGAAACGAACACGCATCGCGAAGCGGAGAACAGCACACTGACGTCAAAACTGGAAACATCTCAAATTCTGACTGCTTACAGCGCCAAATTTTCACCTGATGGCATAAATTGTAAATATTAGTGTTTTCAGCACACTGCGAGAACGCACCGATAAATGAACGTACCTACGATGTATGCGGTCCACGCTGCAGCACTCGGAACTGCGTCAGTTTAATTGTAACCACCCCGTAGTTCATATCTTAATAATATACTTCAGGCTCGAAGTTTTAAGGAAAGACTGCACGCTAGGGAGGAATCAAATAACACACCATAAAATGATTAGCATCTTCAGAGGAACATGGCTTTGAGAAACACCCTTCTAGCTCAGAGTTTAAGGTTTATGTGGCGCAGAGAGGTAAAACATAAAATATATAAAATAACTAACATGTGGATCTCCACATTTCTTTCAAACATAACAACAACTAATGAGAGACTAAAGAGTGATATAACGGTTCCTGGTCACCCTCAGTGGTTCAGAATTTTAAAAAAGTTCCATACAGGAAGCAGCAGGTTACATTTTCGGGCAATAGACGTCTTCTTAACAGTGGTCCACGTCCCACTCACGCACTAGGCCGACAGCAGCAACAAGATCCATCAGTATTGACCCCACCGTCTGCTTAATTGCGTACTTAATGACTTTAACCGTATGGGAATGGCGCCGGATGCATTCCGATATGCTACGGTAGCAGGTTCGAATCCTGCCTCGAGCATGGATGTGTGTGATTTCCTTAGGTTAGTTAGATTTAAGTAGTTCTAAGTTCTAGGCGACTGATGACCTCAGAAGTTAAGTCCCATAGTGCTCAGAATCATTTCATTTCATTCCGATATAATTCACTCGCCCATTCCAAATCACCTCGAGCCCAGAAACGCAGTCTCGGAATACACTGGTGACTCCGAGTCCACAGGATATGGGGAGCTTACCCGTGGGGAGTTGACTCACCTGAAACACTATTCATAGCTTGGAAGTACCCTGTAGGTAACAGTGAGAGTGTATCACTTGTATTCTATACTTGTGAGTAGGGTATTTCCACCCACAGCACATCCCATCCTGGAAATTCGAGTGTTAGCAAACAAATGGGCCAGGGTTTCGCTTACCTGCTGCAAATGCCGTCCTCAGCAGTCACGCCACGGTGTCGCCTCACCTCATGTACAGTTCAATAGCACCACTCCTCGCATATCACATGGGATGAATATACTGTGTATCAGTAGCCTTTCATGAACAACATAGACAGTTAGACCATGTGAAATACTGTCATAAATGGCAGTCATCATAATGTAACAATGGTGTACGACAATGGGTCGTGCAATATATCACCATCAGTCTGTGGTCACCTGAAACATTAAGCTACAGTTTATTATGGCAGCCACAGTAATTTTTCTTGAGGTCTGTGCTAACTTCAAATTGACACAAATACTTGGCAATATTTTTCAAACTAGTAAAAAAAGTCTCTGTAAACAACAGTCTTAAAGATCTACCAATCCAATCTGACCATTAGGCTGGAAAATAATCTGTGATTGTTTGCTGATGACTTCTACATCTGCATCTATATGGAGACTCTCAAATCACACTTCAGTGCCTTGCAGAGAGTCAATCGAACCACATTCACAATAATTCTCCATTATTCCAAACTTGAACAGCGCGCGGAAGAAAACGAACACCTACATCTTTCCGTGCGAGCTCTCATTTCCCAATTTTTTTGTTAAGATGATCGTTTCTCCCTGTGTAGGTCGGTACCAACAAAATACTTTCACATTCGAAGGAGAATGTTCATTATTTAGTGTCAGCTTCCAAGTTTTGCATCATACAGATTCCGCCACAACGAAAATGGCATTTCTTTTAATAATGTCCAGCCCAACTCACGTATCATTTCTGTGACACTCTCTCCCATATTTCGCGATAATACAAAACGTGCTGACCTTCTTTGAACTTTTTCGATGTACTCCGTCAGTCCTATCTGGTAAGGATCCCATAAAGCGGAGCAGCATTCTAAAAGAGGACAGACAAGCGTAGTGCACGCAGTCTCCTTAGTTCAAAAATGTTCTAATCTTGTGAAATCTTATGGGACTTAACTAATAAGGTCACCAGTCCCTAAGCTTACACACTACTTAACCTAAATTATTCTAAGGACAAACACACACACACACACACCCATGCCCGAGGGAGGACTCGAACCTCCACCGGGACCAGTCTCCTTAGTTGATCTGTGACCTTCTCCAAGTGTTCTGCCAATAAAACGCAATCTTTGGTTTGCCTTCCCCACAACATTTTCTATGTGTTCTTTCCAGTTTAAGTTGATCGTAATTGTAATTCCTAGGTATTTAATTGAATTTATGGCCATCATATTTGACTGATTTATCGTGTAACTCAAGTTTAACGGTTTTGTTTTAGCACACATGTGGATGACCTCACACGTTTCATTATTTAGGGTCAGTTTCCAAGTTTTGCACCAAACAGATATCTTTTCTGAATCGTTTTACAATTTGTTTTGATCTTCTGATAAGTTTACTGGATAATAAACGACACCATCATCAGCAAACAACATAAGACAGCTCCTCATATTCTCTCCTTTCCCGAATCTAGTCACAAAACTGAGACAATATTCCATAAGCAGACAATTTAACTACAAGCCTCTTGTGTGGTACAATGTCAAAAGTCCTCTGCATATCTAGAAATATGTAATCGGTTTGAAATCCCTTGTCAATAGCACTCAACCCTTCGTGTGAGCAAAGAGCTAGTTGTGTTTCATAAGAACGATGTTTTCTAAATTCGTGTCGACTGTGTTTCAATAGGCCGTTCTCTTTTTGGTAATTCATAATGTTTAAACACAATGTATGTTCCAAAATCCGGATACTTTCTGATGTTAATGATTTGGGCCTGTAATTTAGCGGATATCTCCTACTACCTTTTTTGAATATTGGTGTGACCAGTGAAACTTTCCAGTTTTCGGGTACGTGTCTTTCGTCTAGCTAGCGGTTGTATATGACTGTAAAGTATGGAGCTACTGTATCAGGATACTCTGAAACGAGGCTAGTATGTGTACAGTCTGTGCGGGAAGACGTGCTTTTATTAACTGATTTAAGTTGCTTCACTACTCCGAGCATATCAGCTTCTAACTTAGTCATGTTGACAGCTGTTATTGATTCCAGTTGTTGAATATCTACTTCAGTTTATTTGGTAAAAGAATTTCGGAAGGCTGTGTTCATTAATTCTCCTTTAGTGGCACTGTCGTCGATACTATATCCATTGCTATCGTCAGAGAAGGCATGGATTTGGTTTTGCCACTAGCATACTTTACATATGACCAGAAACTCTGTGGATTTTCTGCCAGATTTCGAGACAAAGTTTCGTTGTGGAAGCTATTATAAGCATCTCACATTTAAGTCCGCGCTAAATTTCGTACTTGTGTAAATGATCGCCAATTTTGGAGATTTTGCGTTCGTTTCAACTGGGCACGCTTTTTTCGTTGTTTCTGCAACAGTGTTCTGACCCGTTTTGTGTACTAATAGGGATCATCTCCGTCTTTTGTTAATCTATTTGACATAAATCTCTCAATTGCTGTCGACACTATTTCATTAAATTTAAACTATATCTGTCCTACATTTCCACTGTTAATTTGCAAGAAGCAGGAAGTCATGAAGTGATTTTTATCTGCTTTTTTGAATAGGTATACTTTTCGTTTATTTTTCGAAAATTTGGGGGTTACTATATTCAGTCTCTGTATGTCAACGGTGTGTTCACTAATTCCTGTATCCTTTTTGATGCTCGCTGATAGCTCACGATTATTTTTTGCTAAGAGGTCATGTGTGTTTTCGCAACCGTTTACAATTCTCATGGACTCACAAACTAACTGCTCGAAATAATTTTGGGAGAATGCTTTATTACAATTTCGGGTGATGTTTTACGCGTACCTCGGGATTTAAATATGTATTTCCGTCATTATATCAAGGGTACATAAAAGTCACACCAACTATAATTGTATGAGTGGGGTACGTTTCTAAAATTAAACACAAGTTTCATTTGAACCTCTCAGCAGTTTTATCATCTGAGTTGGAAAGTCGATAAAAGAATACAATTATTATTTCATTCCATTTGCCATAAATGACCTCTGCCCATACTAATTCGTGGGAACTATCTACTTCAATTTCTCTACAAGATAAATTACTTCTGACAGCATCAAACATTCCACTTCCAACCGTGTTTATCCTATCCTTTCTGAACACCGTTAGGTCATTCGCAAAAATTTCGGCTTAACTCATCTCCGGTTTTAGACAGCTTTCAGTGCCTACAACGATTTGAGCATCAATGCTTTCTATTAGCGCGTGGAGCTCTCGTACTTTCCCAACAGAGCTACGACAATTTACAACTTTTTTACCGATGGTTCCTGCATCTGAGTTGTTTCTGTGTTCGACCTGCACCGTTTGAGACAGAAGCTCTTTTTGTGTAACGCAGAGACCATCGAATCTAAAAAACCGCTCCCTCCACACAGCCCCTGCTACCCGTGTAGCTGCCTCCTCCTCTATACTATACGAGAAAGTATCGTCGTTGAGTAACTGCGGAAGGATCATGATGATTCGGGCAGAATTCCTTTTTAGTACGATTAATGGAGCTCACTCTGAATGTATAAATATTTAAGTTAATATATATTAGTAGGGAAAACAATCCTGTAATGGCTGAATAAAGTATTAGTGGTGTGTTCTTGACACAGTAGTGTAGATTAAACATCTAGGCGTAACGTTGGAAAGCGATAGGAAATGGAACGAGCACGTAGGGACGATAGTAGGAAAGGCGAATGGTTCATTGTGAGAGTTTTAGGACAGTGTAGCTCATCTATAAAGGAGACCGCATATAGGACATTCGTGTTTTCCATTTATGAGTTCTGATGGGATCCTCAGCAGGTCGTATTGCAGGAAGACATTGAACCAACTCAGGAACGTGCATCAACACGCAGGTGTTACGAAGATGCTTCGTTAACTCAGAGGGATATCCCTTGAGAGAAGACGACGGTCTTTACATGAAACATTACAGAGAAAGTTTCTTGAACCGTAACATGGAGATGACTGCAGA
This sequence comes from Schistocerca americana, assembly GCF_021461395.2. NCBI lineage: Eukaryota > Metazoa > Arthropoda > Insecta > Orthoptera > Acrididae > Schistocerca > Schistocerca americana. The sequence continues at coordinate 47,219,684 of NC_060124.1, forward strand.
ACTATTCTGCTGTCGCTAAGGATAGCGAAGAAAACGGAAATTATGGTCCATGGGCAGGTGTTTGCTCCATTTATGGGTGGATAAAGAAAGGAAATGTGGTACACTCCACCCTACACCTTTTTGTGGCTTCCGGAGCTCTTACGCACATCAAAATGTAGATTCATCGATTATATAAAAATCCTCCTTCGTCACGGAGCAGTTCGGTAACCACAGTGAGAATGCCATCATAGATGCAAAATCTTTCCCGCAGTTTATCTTTCAGCTTGTGCAAAAAAAGGAAATGGCATGGTGCAAGTCTTCTTCCATCCCTATCACTATCAAACTTTGGGCACCATTTCACGAAGGCAGGCCGTGGCAGTTCATTTAGTCCATTTTAAAAATTACTTTGAAAAATGTTGCGATTTTTCAAGAATGTCAGAGTAGCTATTGTGTCAAAGTTAGTGCTGTTAAGCACTGGTTGCGTATTTTTCTCTCTGCTACAGTTAATTTGTTCCGGAATTCTCGTCAAAAAGAAGATGATTCTAAAAGATACACTCTGGTCTGGTAAATCATTGTAGCGGGATGTGTATTTCAATGAGACACAAAAAACGCCATTTTATCTAAACGCATATCATATATTGACGGATTTAATTATTCGAGGGAAACAATAAACTTCATGGTGAAATTCTGGAAACGGTTGAACAACTATCCGATCGTGTTGCAGACGTACCTCTTCATCAAGAAAAATGGCTAAAAACCATGTGCAGTATGTAAAGATCATGACAATATATTCAATGCAAAAGATAATGCTGGAAGAGGTTTTAAACAGGGAATATACAAGAAATAAAATGTATTGTGGTCTGTCGTCCTCCCATCAGCGTAATGCATGTGGAGAAAGGAACTGTCCAAGGTCAAGGGAGCTATACAAGACAATCAGTCCTTATGCGAATATACTAATAGAAGAAGGGCTGATTGACCACTGACAATTTCATATTTCCTCACCCAACATAAAAACCAATCGTGCAGTCGTTTTCATGTGTACATTCTGTGATGCACTATTCCGATCGTGGAGTGAAGTATAAAAAATAACACACGGCAGAGGATGTTTCCATGGTTATGTGGCTCTATGGGCAGAAGAAGCAGCCACATTATGCAATGCTTGTGAGGAATTTGGAAGAGGATTTTTTAGCTAAATATTCGTCCAGTGGCATTCAGAAACACCTCACAAAGGCCGTCTTGAACCCTGAGATGTTTAACTTCAGACATTGAGGATATATAAGTAAAACACGATATTGGGACGAACCAATGTCACAGCAAGATCTAATGAGAACTTTTATCGCAAAATGCCAATGGAGTTTTGGTATAAAAGTAATACAAATGTAGAAGATAATATCGAAGAGATTATGTCGCTTCTTAACTTGATATTTGATACACATAATACATTAAGATGTTAAGTCAAGAACAGCAGGCGCAGTCTCAGACGCCATGTCTCGATTCGCGCGGCTCCCCCCCCCCCCCCCCCCCCCTTCGCCACCCTCTTCCCTGTCGGAGGTTCGAATCCTCCCTTGGGCATGGCTGTGTATGTTGTCCTTAGCGTAAGTTAGTTTAAGTTAGACTAAGCAGTGTTGAGCCTAGGAACAGATGACTTCAGCAGTCTGTTCCCATAGAAACTTGCCACAAATTTCCAAGAACAGCACAGGACCGAATAAGGGATTTGCATCTGTAGCCTGTTGCAAGCAATTATCGTGGGCTTAAAGGATCAGATTATTACCGAGGTGTCCATAAGGACATTCCACAAAATTTACACAAAAATCATACAGGTATTAGACATGGAAACAACAGTAATAACAAGAAATAGAGGCATAGCAGACTGGAATGTCGGTATAATCGCAGCAGAATCGGCATCGGTTTCTATCAAATGACAAAGACTGGTAAAATCAACCACCGATGATTACAGAAGTGGCTGACGACCGATCAGGGATCGGACAATCCCGACATGCTGGTCGCAGATTGGGATACCGGCTGTGTAATAACGGTAAAGATATCGAGGTACAACGACAGAATGTACAGGAATAGCTGTCATCAGACATTGATATCGATCATACAAATACAGATTATTTAGCTGCGCCACAGTTGGTGTTCGGGTGTGCAGGTTACAGTTATGTTGGACACAAACTCAGCTGTTAATGTTTTCTCTAACCACTTGCTCACGAGCATAATGCCAAACATTCTTTCGTCCCAAGAGGTTGCTGTACAATTAGCCGAAAGATGGAGTGGTGTGATTTAAATGACTGGAGTGGTGGGAGGCCGATCAATAAGTACTAGAATGCCAACCTGGCTCAGTACAGAATTAGGAAACGTAGCGGCTTGAGGCATACTCTTGCTCGTGGATATTCTAATCGTGGAATGCATTGTCAAACTTGAGCTTTTCAGTGAGGGTGCCTCTTCACTGTTGACTGTGCCCAGGTTTTGGCCGATTTGTTAAGCAAGAAAGGAGTAAATGAAGTGCCGTAGCATATTAACTACTTGAGGAATTGCAGGAGCATATTTCCTGAAGTCTCTCAGTCATGCAGAAAGCTAGATGTCAGATGGCTTCAGGTCAGAGTTATGACAATACCAAATGTGGTGGCCCTCCAACGTAAGGCAGTAGAAGAAATGAGAAAAGGCAATGTATGTCAATAATCCACAAATTATTACGCGCTGTGGTGCTGTTTCTTATTACAGCATGGCCAGGGTACCGCCTCTGGATGACTTCATGTAGGGAGTAAACTTCAGGATATTGGAAGAAAGACGAAATTTTATGACTGCAGCAAATATTCAGATCGACGGGTTGTGACGCAGTGCAACCTAATAAATGGCAGCTTCAGACAACAATCATCACTTGTAGTTGGGTACAAATCAGATCTAATGTTTTCGAATCAAACTATCTGACAGTATTTAAATGGCTGGAGTTACTTGAGCTACTGCTCAAATATGCCGAAGAAAAGCTCTGAATAATATAGGGTTACTTAAGTCATCTTAATGTTGAACCCACAAGACTATGTGTCGTAGGTCATATCAAATTCCATGCGTTCAAAGACTAGCAATCGACAAAGAAATCAAAAGAATACCATTTGAAGAAGCTTACTTACTTGCATAGCCCAACTTAAAAGCTTATAACCATGTAAAGACTTGTTTTTCGTAAGTAGTAATAAGTGTCTAGTTTATTTACAGTGAGAGTAAAGAGAATAATCTAGTAGTTTGAACTTACTGATTCGATCTAAATGTTTGTGATAGACAGCTAAATTGCACACAGCTCTAACAAATCTATACCACATGGTTTTTTCATGCTCATATGTATGTGCTGCTGTCCAGAAAGTGTAAGAGTATATATATATATATATATATATATATATATATATATATATATATATATATATATACTTTATCCACACACACACACACACACACACACATATATATATATATATATATATATTATGACTGCAGCAAATATTCAGATCGACGGGTTGTGACGCAGTGCAACCTAATAAATGGCAGCTTCAGACAACAATCATCACTTGTAGTTGGGTACAAATCAAATCTAATGTTTTCGAATCAAACTATCTGACAGTATTTAAATGGCTGGAGTTACTTGAGCTACTATATATATATATATATATATATATATATATATATATATGTCTGTGTGTGTGTGTGTGTGGATAAAGTATTTCGACGTATGTGAAGGTTCTGAATACTTCACTGAAAAACGAAATTGGTTTAGCAATATGCTGTTTTCTGCATATATTTGTCAACTACGCGTTTTGAAAATACTGGTGGAATTCGCCTCTAGTAAATTAAGTATTGTTCGTCTCAGAGATTCACTAATCTGAGTAGGTGTAGATATAGGATATAAAGTAGGTTCTATGAAACTCGTCTCGCTGTAGTCCATAATAAATGACATACAATGTACCTTTTTTGAATGAGATGACCACGCAGAAATGTGTTTTGCCTTAAATAAATTGCGAAATGTTGCGGAGGTCCCTTCGTTCAAGGTGAGGCATTGTAGTTGTATGACATCACGGCCTTAATACAAGTCTGGTGTGTCATGGGAATGAATGGTGATGTCCTGCTACACTCTGCAGAAGCCTATCCCTCTTGAGAAGCAACTGTGCCTGTGTGAATAGGTGTCAGGCATGGGTGTCTTCTGAAACATACACTAGAAGCAGAGTTTGTCTGATGTTCATTCAAGATTAAATATGTGTACGAGTTCGACAGAAAATCATTAAACGTAAAATTTTCACAGACTAACTGAGTTCGTGTGTAATTCGGAAGCAGTCAAGATTTAATTGTGATATGTAGTAGGTCATGAAACGGTGGAAGAACTTGAAAAACGGGCCACGTTGACTTGTTAAATACAGTTATCCATCAAAAGTGAAACAACTTGAACATACGGGCCAAGTAATTACATTTACTTGCATGCTAACATTTTGAATTTGTGAGGCACAAACTGTGACCTGTGTTGAACCGATCCAGACGAATCGAGTAACATTAAATTTCACATACCTTGGACTGCAGATGTTGTGTTGTGAACCCATGACTCCTCTGCCTGTAATTACTTATGAATCATGAATACTAAGTAAAGAAGTATCATGAAACCGATAAACATAATACGCGCACGAACTGTTAGCAGGCTGACGCACCTCATCATCGATCGATTCGCACGGAACAATATTGCCGACGCAGCAGCTTTACGTGGTCGTCGAGCCTGTAAAAACTTTACTTGATAAATCTAGGTGTGGTACTCGGTAGACACCGCTATATGCGCACATGCAAAATTCCAAGCCACGAAGAGGATATGAAATAATATTCTCATAACGTGTTGGCTGTAATCGAACAGTGCCATGAATTATAATGGTAACCGTTCCAATGCTTACACTAAACTGCTCACACGTGAATCAACAAAAGCATATGTGGCAAAGGTGTGTTACATTCGCGTCGAAGTTTTATGTCAACTTTACAGTGTAACCATTAATTTCATTGTATAAACAGCTACCAGTAAGAGTCACATAGGCCCGCCCGGTTAGCTGCGCGGTCTAATGCACTGATTCCCGAGCGGGAAGGCGTGCCGCTCCCTGTCACGAATCCGCCCAGCCTGGTTCCCCTTATTCCGCCTGTTACACTGTCGGCGTTGGCTGCGCTATCACCGTTTCCACATATGCATACAGCATAATTATTCTACAACGCAAACATTTGGGGCTACACTCGTCTTGTATGAGGCGTTCCCGGGGGATCCACTGGGCGCCGAATCGCACAATAAACTGCTCACACGTGAATCAACAAAAGCATATGTGACAACGGTGTGTTACATTCGCGTCGAAGTTTTATGTCAACTTTACAGTGTAACCATTAATTTCATTGTATAAACAGCTACCAGTAAGAGTCACATAGGCCCGCCCGGTTAGCTGCGCGGTCTAATGCACTGATTCCCGAGCGGGAAGGCGTGCCGCTCCCTGTCACGAATCCGCCCAGCCTGGTTCCCCTTATTCCGCCTGTTACACTGTCGGCGTTGGCTGCGCTATCACCGTTTCCACAAAAATGCATACAGCATAATTATTCTACAACGCAAACATTTGGGGCTACACTCGTCTGGTGTGAGGCGTCCCGGGGGCTCCACTGGGCGCCGAATCGCACAATAACCCAGGGCTCGGTGTGGGGCGGCGGTGGGGTGGGTGGGCTGCTATGGCCTGTTGTGGGGCTGCGAGGCACTGAGGGCTACGGCGGGGCGAAACCTCTCCGTCGTTTCTAGGTCTCCGATTTAATACATACATAAAGAGTCATATTTCAAGGTCATTATCTCTGTAACTAGCATTCACGAATTCATGTTACTTGCATGAGTAATTTTCGCCACTGGGGTTGATCGGTACGACGCGCATCCGCCTGTGATTTGTCAGTAGTGAAGACAAGAACGAAAACATCCCTCAAGATCTCGCACACCACAACGGCCATGCTACTTTCCCCCTGCACCTTGTACTGCACTGAGGTAATCCATCAGCTTTTCGCAGGCAATCTGTAAGACAGAGACCGACAGAGTGCCATCGGTTGTGGTATTGTCAATGTAGCAGATCGGTGTTATGAATTGACAATAAACACTTTTATTCCTGGCAATTTGTAAGGATTGTAACTTTGCAGCCTTAACATCAAAATATTCATAACACATTATATATACATCGTTCGAAAATTTTGCTAAGGAACAGAGACGTTGTTGGATATGAATGATCACAGACAATGATGGACTGCGTGAAGCGCGGTATGGAGGTAATACAGGCTGAGTGGTACATTTATAACGAAACATGGTACAAATGTCATCAAATACGGAAGCAGGTTAACTCACAAATATTACTTTTATGTTTGACATAGGTCAGACTCCCATAATAAAGGTCGATATCACACTCTTTTAGTAAAGAATGTCCCCTCTTTGGGCACTAATAGATTTTGCACCTGTTATCCCTAATGGCGACCAAGCTGTTGAGGAGTCCTTGGGAAATAGTTTCCCACTCTTCTCTCGAGGCGGTATTCATTTCTATTACGGTTCGAGACGAAGGTGTTCGTTTTCCAAGAGCACAGCAGGTATACTATACACGTTCTAGGTCCAGAGAGTATGTAGGCCATTCCATGTGTTGAGTATCTTCACTTCTCAGAGTGTCCCACATCTCAGTGGTCCTGTGTGGGCGGGCATTGCCCATTAATAGAAAATCTAAACCTATCGCACCGCTAAATAGACGGACATGATTCAGAATAATATCCCTGCAACAACGCTTTACTGTGACGGTACATCGTGCAAATATGTGCAGTGATGTTCGGCAGTTGTGCATAATTTATGGCCGCACTATAGCACCTGGCCATACCGATGACGTTCACGAATATTATTTGGTGAGTAAAGTGTTCACATCACTCTCCACACTTACTGGTGGTCAGAATCACTGCTGCAGTGAAGCGAGATTCATCGGACTCTGGTGCATTGTTGCTCACGCCAACCAACATGCTCCCTACACCAACGAACTCTTTCTCGGTGATCATCGTTCAGTTGAAGTGGGAGACATGTAATAGGCTTCTGAGTATGCAAACCAGCTTGATTTAATCTCTGCAAAATGTTTCTGGCAGCGATCTTTTTAGGAGTGAGATGACTGTTCCTTTTCGCCATTAGTCCTACGTATCGATCTTGTAGCGGTGTGGTGGTAAATCTACTACCACAGGTATGTGTTCCCATAGCATTTTCACATTAAGCGGCCTTTTTTCTAGTAACGAGACTACACTTTTAGACACTCCCATTAATGTGCCGACAGTAATGACAATTTGAAAGGCTTCGGGACGGCCAATTGCTCATCCACGGTCGTAAGCCAATAATACCTTACAGATATGTTGGCGTACCACACGGTAGCCCAGCAGCCTTCGTCAAACACCGTAATGTACGAACTGTCGAATGCATACAGAGCGTTCCTAGCTATGTTTCACTGCCGTTAACTCGTCCCGTCCTGACTGCCTCCTTTTACTGTCATAACAATTGGCGGTTGTTCCTCGGCAGGAGTCACCTGTTCCTTAGAAATGTATTGCTAGCGAATGAAGAAAGGGGAGGCGGTGATAAAAATTGTGATTGAAAATTGGGCCAAGAATAATAAAAGGTTAGGAAATGCTGATTATACTGAAAATCGGATTTCGATAAACAGCACTTCGGTTCAATATGTATACAAAATACGTACTTATGGAATTTAATTTTATTCCAACATTCAAGATAATCTATCACATGATCAGCGTTGGAACAAATATGCTAACTTATGATCGAGCAACGATTATGTGATTCAGGGCAGTAGGCTTCTCTCGGATTATTTTACCATTGGTCTTCCTCCAGACTTGACTGAATTGGGAAACAAATAAGTGGATACAGGGCGAAAAATTAAACAAACCTCGAATAGCATAACTGTGTGTAAGCAAAATATTGTAAAGATGAAAGCATGTAGCACACAGTGTGAAAAGAAAGAAAGGAAGTACCACTCCCGCGCTTCACCTAATAGTAGCAAAGAGAAAATACTGTAACGATTAATACAAATGACGTTCTTTACTAAAGATTTAATAATTAACCAATCCCATAAATGCAGAATTACAGAAGAAAACTATTGTTATAAAATTACCGAAAATCAAAACTTTGTGCCGTGAAGGAAGCAACTGTATGAAGGAATAAATGTACATATACAAAACACAATATTGGCTACGAATGTATCTGGAAAACCTAACATGTATGTAAGTAACAAACAGTCTATACCTGTGACCTATTGCATCCTAATCGAAAAAGAAGTACCCAATCTTATGAAGACAATGTATTAGAAAACTGAAAAGTGAAATCACAAATCAATTACGCCCTTCAGCGTAAAGTTTTCGGATATTGAATGGTAGCAGTAACATTTAAGGAATGAAAGACTCTTGCTCCCAGTGGGGACTATGTAAAAACTTACGAAAATGCTTTCTTGTGTATGTGAAAGTAGCTACAGTGCCAGAGATTATGGTGTCGAGTGCCGGTCGCATATTGTTCTCTCTGCAACAATTCATTTCTTCCAAAATTCTGATCAAAGGGAGCCGGTTCTATTAGATTCCACCTGGTCTTGTAGACAGTTTTAGTACGACGTGTATTTTAATTAGGCACAGTAAATGCCATTTTGTCTACACACAACACACGTACTGACATATTTAACTGTCGAAGATACACAATTACCCTCGGCATCTTATTATAAGAAATACATGATTATCTGTATTCATATCAATAATCATCTTCGATATTAGTACTTTGATCCTTAAAGAGGTTTATTGTGTTCTTTGGAGTTCACTGCCAGCTCATGCTGAAACGTACTAGAGCCTGCACCGTAGAAGGCGATTTAAGTTCGTTAACTGCTCCTAACTATTTGGCAATTACCAACGACATCCGTTAGCCGAGCACTTGAGTATGCCCTGCTCTAAGTGTAACACTATACCAGCCACCAAAAATAATAAATAATGCTCTCAATAACTAAAAAGAACAGAATAACAGTAGAATTTATCTTTACAAGCATTAATACCGACTTGCGCGATGTGCTGTTATGGTTAACCGGATTTGGCGTGATAATTTTAAGGGGTGACCAGATGCTCTCCCTGTCGCCACTCTGTACCCCCCCCCCCACTCCCCCCCCCCCCCCCCCTGGACGGAATGTGTGTAGCCAAACAGTTTGCAAGTGTCTGTGAGTCGCGTATCCGAGGTGGAGCCTGGGGACCAGCCCAGTATTCACCTAGTGGAATGTGAAAAACCACCTAAAAACCACATCCAGGCTGGCCGGCACACCGGCCCTCGTTGTTAGTCCGCCAGGTGGTTTGGAACCAGGGCCAGCGCGCCTACCCGAGTCCAGGAAGCAGCGCTTTAGCGCTCTTTGCGACCCTGGCGGGTCTGTAACAGTAGTATAAATTCGCTAAAAGGCGATATTCAGACGCACCCCAGAACTGCGCTGAGAATATGTGTGGAAATTAAACGTTTTACTCACAAGAAACACACTGTATCTGGCACTTCAACTATGGAGCACATTGTCAGTTGCCATGCCATTACAATTGGACACTGTGATGCATCTTCTACAAGTGGAATGCAACACAATTTTCTCGGTCAGTTTCGGTTGAAAAATATGCGGAATTTGCTGTCGGACATTGTGGAATATTACCGCTTCAACCTCTGTAGTTTCATGAAGTTCTCATAAGTGGCTACACTATACTTTGGCTTCAAGATGACGTATCTAACGGAGGAATGCTCCGAGCAGAAAGTTGTCATTGCTTTTCATCCGGCGGAAAACTAGAGCATGGCAAATATGTATAGGCGCTTGAAGAATGTGAAGAGCTAGCTGTGAACAGAAGCACGGTGAGTCGTTTGGGCATCTGTAGCCAACACAAGAAAGTCGTGCAAATCCGTCTGGTATGTTGCGTGCCGGCCGGCTTCACACAGCTGTGACTCCTCCACTGTTGGAGAGTGCGGATACTCTCATTCTAACTGACAGACGGATCACGATCAAACACCTTGCTGCACAACTTGACGTTTCTGTTGGTAGCGCTGATAGCGAAACTATTGTTGGGCTGTAAATTAGATCCCACTGGTTCTCATTGCCATCACTGGGGATGATAAATTCAGCTTCCATTTCCTTTGCGCTTTACTAATTGAACTGACGAAATGAAACTGTTGCTGATGCTATTAACAATGAATACATGTAATCAATAGGGTTATCTAGCGGCAAATTACGCCACTACAGCGTTTCAGTGTTCACTAATGAAAGTCTTTTTCTTTAAAATGTTCAAAGAAACGAAGTCGGGTTAAACCAACAATTTCAGTAAGTTGTTAAAAGTGACTCGAACCCTCAGTATAGCGGAAGGTCAGCTCTCTATACAAAATTTGATAAACTGAAAAACTGGTGCAAAACATTAACTGTGTTCATTGCTAATCATTAAAGGAGAATAAACCCCAGACTAACTCCCACTTAACTGGGGTTAAACTGACGTACGACGGTAAATTCTGATTGCCGATTTGTAGCAAAACTGCCTGAGCTCCTCACAGGTAGAACTGAGACGAATTCCTATTTTGTGTTCGGACGGTCACCTGCCAGAAGTTAATCAGACCCTAGTTTTCTAAGTCCAGCTATTGAACTAACCACAAAACTTCTCTCCTCCCATAGTGCTCACGGATGGAATCACCACTCAGCCTGACCAAGACGTTGCTTCAAGGAGTTCGCACACAACACTCTCCGATCAGAAAAGGTCCTGCCCCAACCAGGTCGTACCAAACTCTCCCCACATGACGATGGCCATCGTCCTTTCATAGCCGCCGTTCACCTCCTCCGAGAAATCCCATGTACGTCACTTAATCAAGCTCGTACTTTCATCAGCTTCACTTAAATCTTTAATTAATACTTCCTAATGATTTGACTGTGCCATTAGCTGCATGATGAAATTCTAGTGTCAAATGATATTATATATTAGGTTACAATAGTTCGCCCAATAATTAAAGCTGAATAGTCATTAACTTCGTTTCAATGCTAAGAAAGGTTTATTTCACTTTATACCATTAAATATCATTACAACCACTAATTTAGCACAACTTCGATAACGATTTTTTACTGCTCTTTCCGTTGCTTTATCAGAATTTACATATCTATAATATATCATTAGTTATGGACAAAAACACGCATAATTGTAAACAAACAAAGGAACATTTAAAAAAATATAATTCCTGAAAACTAATAATTGTAGAGTGCGTGTTACGACCTTCGCCAATGCATACTGAGGTGATATGTTTATCATGTGACCTGGTCATCCATACAATCGCACTGAGTGCGAAAAATTAAAAACTGTCGCTAGTGATACGTGTTGTAATCACCATTGTCACTTCCATTATGAAAAAGTATGTAAACATTAACGTGCTGTTATTTAATAACTCATTCAGCTCTTTTATTGATGATGTTTAACTCACGTAATCAGTTTCAATATTACACAAATTGAACTTAAGTCATATTTGCGGCAGCCCAGTCTGCCTGAAAACTTGCAAAGAATGAAGCTGGATTTGGAACGTAGTCTTCGATGTTCGACGTGCCAGCAGCCTTATGTTTTAGAGCTGATCGAAGTACTTTATGGCGAATGCTTCAAAAGATCAGATTTCATACTTCAAAATAGCAAATTTAGCTATGAAACTGGTCAAAGCTGACTGCCATCACATCATTTCCTCATTATTCCCCACGAGTGCTAATGAGATATTTATTAACTTTAAGTACTTTGTATCCAATACATACAAAGTACTTAAAGTTAATAAATGTCTCATTAGCACTTTGTATCCAATACATCCCCCCCATGAACCATGGACCTTGCCGTTGGTGGGGAGGCTTGCGTTCCTCAGCGATACAGATAGCCGTACCGTAGGTGCAACCACAACGGAGGGGTATCTGTTGAGAGGCCAGACAAACGTGTGGTTCCTGAAGAGGGGCAGCAGCCTTTTCAGTAGTTGCAAGGGCAACAGTCTGGATGATTGACTCATCTGGCCTTCTAACAATAACCAAAACGACCTTGCTGTGCTGGTACTGCGAACGGCTGAAAGCAAGGGGAAACTACAGCCGTAATTTTTCCCGAGGGCATGCAGCTTTACTGTATGATTCAATCATGATGACGTCCTCTTGGGTAAACTATTCCGGAGGTAAAATAGTCCCCCATTCGGATCTCCGGGCGGGGACTACTCAAGAGGATGTCGATAGCAGGAGAGAGAAAACTGGCGTTCTACGGATCGGAGCGTGGAATGTCAGATCCCTTAATCGAGCAGGTAGGTCAGAAAATTTAAAAAGGGAAATGGATAGGTTGAAGTTAGATATAGTGGGAATTAGTGAAGTTCGGTGGCAGGAGGAACAAGACTTCTGGTCAGGTGACTACAGGGTTATAAACACAAAATCAAATAGGGGAAATGCAGGAGTAGGTTTAATAATGAATAGGAAAATAGGAATGCGGGTAAGCTACTACAAACAGCATAGTGAACGCATTATTGTGGCCAAGATAGATAAGAAGCCCACACCTACTACAGTAGTACATGTTTATATGCCAACTAGCTCTGCAGATGACGAAGAAATTGAAGGAATGTATGATGAAATAAAAGAAATTATTCAGATTGCGAAGGGAAACGAAAATTTAATAGTCATGGGTGACTGGAATTCGAGTGTAGGAAAAGGGAGAGAAGGAAACATAGTAGGTGAATATGGATTGGGGCTAAGAAATGAAAGAGGAAGCAGCCTGGTAGAATTTTGCACAGAGCACAACATAATCATAGCTAACACTTGGTTTAAGAATCATGAATGAAGGTTGTATACATGGAAGAACCCTGGAGATACTAAAAGGCATCAGGTAGATTATATAATGGTAAGACAGAGATTTAGGAACCAGGTTTTAAACTGTAAGACATTTCCAGGGGCAGATGTGGACTCTGACCACAATCTATTGGTTATGACCTGTAGATTGAAACTGAAGAAACTGCAAAAAGGTGGGAATTTAAGGAGATGGGACCTGGATAAACTGAAAGATCCAGAGGTTGTACAGAGTGTCAGGGAGAGCATAAGGGAACACCTGACAGGAATGGGGGAAAGAAATACAGTAAAAGAGGAATGGGTAGCTTTGAGGGATGAAGTAGCGAAGGCAGCAGAGGATCAAGTAGGTAAAAGTACGAGGGCTAGTAGAAATCCTTGGGTAACAGAAGAAATATTGAATTTAATTGATGAAAGGAGAAAATATAAAAATGCAGTAAATGAAGCAGGCAAAAAGGAATACAAACGTCTCAAAAATGAGATCGTCAGGAAGTGCAAAACGGCTAAGCAGGGATGGCTAGAGGACAAATGTAAGGATGTAGAGGCTTATCTCACTAGGGGTAAGATAGATACTGCCTACAGTAATATTAAAGAAACCTTTGGAGATAAAAGAACGACTTGTATGAATATCAAGAGCTCAGATGGAAACCCAGTTCTAAGCAAAGAAGGGAAAGCAGAAAGGTGGAAGGAGTATATAGAGGGTCTATAGAAGTGCGATGTACTTGAGGACAATATTATGGAAATGGAAGAGGATGTAGATGAAGATGAAATGGGAGATATGATACTGCGTGAAGAGTTTGACAGAGCACTGAAAGACCTGAGTCGAAACAAGGCCCCGGAGTAGACAACATTCCACTGGAACTACTGACGGTCTTGGGAGAGCCAGTCCTGACAGAACTCTACCATCTGGTGAGCAAGATGTATGAAACAGGCGAAATACCCTCAGACTTCAAGAAGAATATAGTAATTCCAATCCCAAAGAAAGCTGGTGTTGACAGATGTGAAAATTACCGAACTATCAATTTAATAAGTCACAGCTGCAAAATACTAACACGAATTCTTTACAGACGAATGGAAAAACTAGTATAAGCCGACCTCGGGGAAGATCAGTTTGGATTCCATAGAATCACTGGAACACGTGAGGCAATACTCACCTTACGACTAATCTTAGAAGAAAGATTAAGGAAAGGCAAACCTACGTTTCTAGCATTTGTAGACTTAGAGAAAGCTTTTGACGATGGTGACTGGAATACTCTCTTTCAAATTCTAAAGGTGGCAGGGGTAAAATACAGGGAGCGAAAGGCTATTTACAATTTGTGCAGGAACCAAATGGCAGTTACAAGAGTCGAGGGGCATGAAAGGGAAGCAGTGGTTGGGAAGGGAGTGAGACAGGGTTGTAGCCCCTCCCCAATGTCATTCAATCTGTAAATTGAGCAAGCAGTAAAGGAAACAAAAGAAAAATTCGGAGTAGGTACTAAAATCCATGGGGAAGTTCTAAAAACTTTGAGGTTCGCCGATGACATTATAATTCTGTCAGACACAGCAAAGGACTTGGAAGAGCAGTTGAACGGAATGGACAGTGTCTTGATAGGAGGATAGAAGATGAACATCAGCAAAAGCAAAACGAGGATTATGGAATGTAGTCGAATTAAGTCGGGTGATGCTGAGGGTATTAGATTAGGAAATGTGACACTTAAAGTAGTAAAGGAGTTTTGCCATTTGGGAAGCAAAATAACTGATGATGGTCGAAGTAGAAAAGATATAAAATGTAGGCCGGCAATGGCAAGGAAAGCGTTTCTGAAGAAGAGAAATTTGTTAACATCGAGTTTAGATTTAAGTGTCAGGAAGTCGTTTCTGAAAGTATTTGTATGGAGTGCAGCCATGTATGGAAGTGAAACATGGACGATAAATAGTTTGGACAGGAAGAGAATAGAAGCTTTCGAAATGTGGTGCTACAGAAGAATGCTGAACACCAGGTGGGTAGATCACATAACTAATGAGGAGGTATTGAATAGAATTGGGGAGAAGAGGAGTTTGTGACACAACTTGACGAGAAGAAGGGGCCGGTTTGTAGGACATGTTCTGAGGCATCAAGGGATTACAAATTTAGCATTGGAGGGCTGCGTGGAGAGTAAAAATCGTAGATGCAGACCAAGAGATGAATACACTAAGCAGATTCAGAAGGATGTAAGTTGCAGTAGGTACTGGGAGATGAAGAACCTTGCACAGGATAGGATAGCATGGAGAGCTGCATCAAACCAGTCTCAGGACTGAAGACCACAACAACAAACATCAAAGTGTCTCTAAACAGAAGAAAATGAATATACAACTGGTGATACAACAAAAAACCTGCAAAAGTTCTGGCCACACTAATACTTAAGAATGGAAATAGGACTGCTCCACTGTATTACAGACACGTACCACTGATAACCAATTCCAGAAGGACTTTGGACCAAATTAAGTACCTTAAAAAAAGCCTCATTGAACATAATCAGCACTGATTCATAAAATATCGTTCTTGTGAAACACAACCAGCTTTTTATTCACGTGAAATAGTGAGTATTAATGATATGGGACTTTAAATTGATTCCTTGTTTGTAGATTGTCGGAGGGCCTTTGACACCTTTTCCGCAAGTGACATATAGTAAAATTGCGTTCCTGGATATGTCATTTCCTGTCAGAAATGCAACAGTCGTAGTTATCGATGTAATATCATCGACTAGAACAGAAGTAACCTCTGGTGTTTCCCAACAGTGTTATAGGCGCCCCTCTGCTGTTCCTAATCAATATAAAAAATTTAGGGGATAGTCTGATAAGCTCTCGTAGATTGTTTGCAGATATTTCTGTCATTTTGTATCTAGAAAAACCATCAGAAGGCCAAAACCAATAGAAAAATGGTTTATGTAAAATATCTGCGGACACTGAGAAGATGTAACAGGTTTACTGGAAAGACTGCCTACACTAACATGTCTGTTCACTTCGTGAATATTGCTCTATCTTATGAGATACGTACGTGATAGGATTGACAAATGTCAGGTTCATTGAAGGGCAACTCATTTTATACTATCGCTGAAGAGAGAAGACAGTGTCACGTGGGTTCAGTGCTAATGGCATAAAAAAAGGCATTTTTCGCTGTGGCAAGGTCTTTTCACGAGATTTCAATCAACCACTTCCTCCTTTGAATGCGGTAATATTTTGTTAACACCAGCCGACATAGGGAGAAATGATATTGTAATAAAATGAGAGAAATCATAGTTGGCATAGAAAGATATAATAATTGTTTTTCATGTACGTTACTGGAGTATGAAACGTTAGAGAAACCCTCAAGGTGGTTCGATTAACCCCTGCAAGGCACATATGAGTTCATTGCCATGTAGACATGTAAATGTGCATGTAGATATATTATTTGTATTGTAATCTTATATCTGCATGGGAGTGTAACCCTATTTGAATTCCTGAACACGAAAGAATAAATAGCTGTCTGCATTCAAGAGGTGATGAATCAGATGTAAAAGCACAGATATTACTAATCATCAGCGAATTTTAAACAAATCCAAGACTAAACGAACATAGATGTGTTTTATGAACAACAAAGTAAAGGAAAGATGCAGCTACTGCTACTTCATGCAGTCAGCCTTGAAATTTACTGAAACATGTTCCAAAAATTGATTCTAAACTATGAAATAGGACAAATATATACGATAAACGTACAAAATGGTTATATAAGAGTGTAATGGAAAATAAGAAATCAATGGTAACTTCCCACAAGTACTATTGTGAAAACATTAATGGATTATAATATAAATCGATACTCAGTAATGACAGTTTATTGTGATGATGTTTTATAGTTCTGATGAGTCTACATTAATAACAATGCCATGTAGATGTGACATTGCATGATACCATAATATATTTTCCCTTATCTGTAATCATTTACCAAAGTGCAACAGTCCAACCGATTAAAGAAAATAATCATATTTTGTGCTCTGTTGGAAATAGAGGAATAGGTGTAAATTGATAAACATTTCAGTGATAAAGCTGAATTACCGTTTATGGTTGGCGAGATGTCTGGTTCGTATTTCGCACAGTGAATGAAACACTGACTCCCAGCTCGCGTAATCTTGTTTTCACTCAACTTCAAATACAGCAAATCAACAACATCTGCCGGCCGCGGTGGTCTAGCGGCTCTAGGCGCTCAGTCCGGAACCGCGCGACTGCTACGGTCACAGGTTCGAATCCTGCCTCGGGCATGGATGTGTGTGGTGTCCTTAGGTTAGTTAGGTTTAAGTAGTTCTAAGTTCTAGGGGACTGATGACCATAGATGTTAAGTCCCATAGTGCTCATAGCCATTTGAACCATCAACAACACCTCAACTCAGTTGTAACCATTTTCAACTACCGTCAGTACACAGAAAACGTACTCCCATTCGACCTCGCACTGAATCGTATATAAAGAAGTAACAATCACCGAATTCTTTTACATCACTTGTATTAACACTTTGTAAATATTACATATTTAAAAAACCTATAGTTCCTCAATAAGCTCAACATTAATTAACTAAATGTTTGTAACATTTCCTTTGCTTGTATATAAATTGATCTGAATCAGAATTTTGTAAAACGTTGGTTGTCAACAATTACTTCGAAAATATAGTAATTCTAGCTATAGTAGTTAACTGTTTTGACTGTTCATTTACTGAGGTTCCAAAATTAGTTCGCGCGTAGAACAGCTTTTACAATCGTTATAAAGATTGTTGATGAACGAATTATTGATATTTCCTTATCGCTCACACAGGGATCGTGAGAAAAGATTGGAGTAATTATCGCATGCACAGAGGCATTCTAACAACCATTCTTCCCGAACTTCATACGTGAATGGAACGGGAAGAAACCCTGATAACTGGTACTATGGAACATACCATCTGACATGCACCTCGTTTGAAGAGTATAGTTGTAGTTCTAGATATTTGTTACAGAACCTTGTAGAGGTGCATTTCACGTTCGCGTCTACAGTTTGCAGTACCGGAAAAGCAACGCATGTACAGAGAAATGTGTCTTGACAGACAACCAGCAAATACTCCTCAGCTCCTCCAGTTTTGTGAATGGCTGTTCACTGACATAACAATGAAGAGCTTGGACATGGATCTGTTCTTTATGTTTGATAAAGCTGGGTTTCACCTGAATGGTTATGTATGCTCACAGAAACACAGTTTCTGGGCAGCGAAGAATCCGCATAACTTCGACGAAACACCACTGCACGATCGGAAGGTTAAGATTTGGTTTGCAGTGTCTGCACGCCGCATTGTTGGTCCCATCTTCTTTCATCACACGCTGACTTTACGTTGCCAAAATTTTGAAGCCATTTGCTGCAGCTTTAACTGAGGAAGAAAAGACCTATAGTTGGTTCCAACAGGATAGAGTATAGTTGTAGTTCTAGATATTTGTTACAGAACCTTGTAGAGGTGCATTTCACGTTCGCTTCTACAGCTTGCAGTACCGGAAAAGCAACGCATGTACAGAGAAATGTGTCTTGACAGCCAACCAGCAAATACTCCTCAGCTCCTCCAGTTTTGTGAATGGCTGTTCACTGACATAACAACGAAGAGCTTGGACATGGATCTGTTCTTTATGTTTGATAAAGCTGGGTTTCACCTGAATGGTTATGTATGCTCACAGAATCACAGTTTCTGGGCAGCGAAGAATCCGCATAAC
The DNA here is from genome assembly GCF_021461395.2 of Schistocerca americana. Lineage (NCBI taxonomy): Eukaryota > Metazoa > Arthropoda > Insecta > Orthoptera > Acrididae > Schistocerca > Schistocerca americana. The sequence continues at coordinate 47,238,249 of NC_060124.1, forward strand.
TTCGACGAAACACCACTGCACGATCAGAAGGTTAAGATTTGGTGTGCAGTGTCTGCACGCCGCATTGTTGGTCCCATCTTCTTTCATCACACGCTGACTTTACGTTGCCAAAATTTTGAAGCCATTTGCTGCAGCTTTAACTGAGGAAGAAAAGACCTATAGTTGCTTCGAACAGGATAGAGCAACTGGCCCATACGGCCAGCCGAACCTTGGAGCACATTTGCCAAATCTTCGCACCTGACAGAGTTGTTAGTAGAGATTAGTCTGGTGACGGTCCTAGCCGACCACACAGGTCACCTGTTCGATTACTTTATGTGAGGAGCCTTTAAATCTATGGTGTATTTCCGCAACTCTCATATTTTTGCAGAGCTGCAGCGAAACATCTCGGATGAGATTCCAGCAATTCCAGCAATCCAACTTCGATCCGCCTTCAGGAACTGGCTGACAAGAGCCCAAAAGGGCCGGGAGATGAATGATGGTCACTTTTAACATCTACTATAGTTAGTTTACTACTTTCCTTTCCTCTGCTGTACTTCTTTGTACCTTGTAACTATATTCTCCGGCCCACTTTAGTTTGCCCCACAATGTACTTGTCTAAGCACCTCACCGAGAGCTACAAATTCATTTTCTGTTCTTCATTGTACATTAATTAGTAAATAAATTATTTTCTAATTGGCGGTTAAAGGAAAATTTGTCGATGCTGTTTTTTTTTTATATACAATCATTACAAATAAGATCTACACACTGTCAGAATCCTGGTGCTCCCCTCTTTCATATGACGCACCGTTCATCGTTTTATGATTAGCCGTCTGCTTTGTATGAGCGGAAACGCGAACAATAGTCAGCTGCCATCGTGCGTTCATCAGCTGAGCTGACGTCACGTCCGTATTATTTTAACTTTGACACATACGCGTGGCGCCGGTCAGCGCGCGTGATAACGGAGCCGACACGAGGTAGCGCATGGATCAAATCCAGCCACATACACAAGCACAGCTGGCACGGCGCCCAGCCTCCCCGACATGGAGCGCACGCCATTCAAACGCCGCTCACAACCAAACCCTCTCCTTAACGCACAAATACAGCCCGTGGCGTCCTAGTACCTCCGTTTACATAATCTTTCCCGTAGTAACCACGATAAGAGAGCAGCACCAATAATTTAAACATATATACAAGTTACTGATATACCAGTCTACAAGTAACATGTCAATAAATAAACAGATATTTCTAAAATTTGTCCATTGTCAAAGCCAGTATGGACAGTGCGTCCTTGTCATCTTAATCTACATACATATCACTTTCCCAGAGTAACATCTTAAACCTCGACAAAACAATATATTTACACTATCAACATAATCGATAAACCGGTTGTCTGTGTTATGGTTCTTGTGTGAATGTAACACTGACTGCAATTTAAAAATACTTGGGTATCATGTCACTGTGTCAGAGTTGATTACTCAGTGCTTGTACTATTTTTTGCATTATTTGCGCCTTTCATTGTCCTGTGATGTTTGCGGTACTCTCCAATTTGCTACGATTCAACGTTTCTATTAAATATGTAGCACAGTTTAGATATCAGTCCACTCAACGTAGTACTTGTAGAGACGAACATGACGTGGTGTCAGTCCATCATGCGGTGACAGGACGTTCGATAGAGGCAGCATTGCCGTGATTCCCCTTGCAACATGTCAGCCCCCATTTTCTACCCAAGGAACAATGCAGCCCATTAGCCATTTTATCAAATGGTTCAAATGGCTCTGAGCACTAGGGGACTTAACATCTATGGTCATCAGACCCCTAGAACTTAGAACTACTTAAACCTAACTAACCTAAGGACAGCACACAACACCCAGCCATTACGAGGCAGAGAAAATCCCTGACCCCGCCGGGAATCGAACCCGGGAACCCGGGCAGCCATTTTGTCGTTTAATACAAACGCGCCTCCATAGATGAGGCAATCAAAGTACCCCCCCCCCCCCCCCCCCCCGGCAGAGCGAATTCACACAGCAGAATACTCATTAGAACAACGACAGACAAATACCTCCAGACCACCGACAACAAAACACCCGACTGCACTTTTTTACTTCTCCTGCGGTGATCAGTGCCTTCACACGGAAAGAACACCAAGCACAACACTGCACACGTCAGACAACGAGATCCTTGCCTCAACTTCTCACAGTTGCGACGTGCGAGGTAGCCGCGCGGTCTAGGGCGTCTTGTCACTGTCCTTGCGGCTCCTCCCATCCTAGGTTCGAGTTCCCCCTCGGGCACTCATGTGTGTGTATTGACCTTAGAGTGAGTTACATTAAGTAGTGCGTAAGCTTCGGGACCGATGACCTCCGCAGTTTGGTCCCATAAGACCTTACCAAGTACTCTCAATGCAAACAAGCAACCAGACAATTAAATCGACACATCGTCTCCATTCTAAATTTAATCACGTCACAGAAACGTCAAAATACACATTATCAGACACCTTAAACCCACAAAAAACCATTTAATCTAGGACCACCGAGAATTAATGCACAGGATTAATCTGAATACCATTTCCCCCACAATAACCACATGTACAACATCAAAACCCCGAAACTGAACTCCTGTCTCTAGACAAATCTAATGTAATTACAATGAACAAATCATCAGAGTATCAGACACTACTCAGTTCTGAAACTACGATCGTAGTTCAGCTATATTTCTTAGTCCCTTGTTTTTCTCTGAAGCTGCATAAGCTAAGCGGTAAGCATTCGAATGTTATCTCTCCATAATCATAAAAGGTCGGTAGTACAACACAAATAGTTTCTTCATTTCTCTTCCTTCAATCGTTTTGCATCGTTCAACTTATTTCTAATGCTACCAATTGTATGTAATTCACAAATACTATTATCTATGTACGCACTAGTCACTAATCTTCACCAGCAAGCGAAATATTAAACTTAATGAGCTTCCAATATGCCCTAGCGTTCAGCTCAATGTATCTATCTTGGTAATTGATCTTACCAGCACATATGGCCAAAAAGTATGTGCCAAACAAAATATTGGTGCACAGATATTGCACCACAAAACCCGTATGCGCACACGTCAGTCCATCAAGATCTACCTCAAAGATGGCTTCACTTTCAACCGGCTTATTGGGACTGCCACCAGCCGTCTTAATTTTCACTTTGCTGACAGAATAACAACAAAATCTTCGCTATTTACATGATTAGAATGTGACCCTGAAGCACAACTTACATCGTTTCCAGCGTCGAACAGGCAGTCTACAGCTGCTTTATTCGCCACAACCTTTATGATACGCTGAAATTTTCTAAATATTCTTTCCTCAGTTCAGTCTCCGCCAGTAATCTCCTTAAAGCTGTCAGTGTGGATGGTGTCAATTACAACGTCGCTCTAAGGTTCAACGTCAGTATTACCATTGTAACCTCCCCGCAAAAATAAGTCAGTAAAAATGTAAATGGAAATGGAGCCAAATATCGTTAAATTGAAATGAAGCCAAGCGTAAACTCCCCACAAAATTAAAGAATAATAATTGATCATAAATCCACAATAATATTAATTAAATAGTGAACATGACCGAAATGGAACATCTCAGCAGAAATAATAATATCTGGTAAATTTTATAAGGACAGCAGCGCTGACCTTCGGCCCTGTGAAATAACGAAACCTGATAAATTTTATAAGGGCAGCAGCGCTGACCTTCGGCCCTGTGAAATAATTAAACCTGATAAATTTTATAAGGACAGCAGCGCTGACCTTCGGCCCTGTATTCTGAATAAAAAAGCAAAAATTCTTACCTCAATAAAAACTGCATCTATATCTGCTCTTAGCCGGCCGGAGTGGCCGAGCGGTTAAAGGCGCTACAGTCTGGAACCGCACGACCGCTACGGTCGCAGGTTCGAATCCTGCCTCGGGCATGGATGTGTGTGATGTCCTCAGGTTAGTTAGGTTTAAGTAGTTCTAAGTTCTAGGGGACTTATGACCACAGCAGTTGAGTCCCATAGTGCTCAGAGCCATTTGAACCATTTATATCTGCTCTTATCTATCGACTCAGCTTCGTGCAATGCTGGCGTATATTAAATGTTGATTCTTGGAGGAAATGCGTAGGATATATTCTTTAAATTGAAATGAATGTTTTTCTTTAAGAAAGTTACTTTATAAAAAATTATTATTGGGACATTTTTTGAACAAATTAATTACAATTAACATACATTACTAGATGTGCTCAATGCTGCTTGATTACCTTCTACAACAATACTCATCGTCCACCACAATCCTGACCAGAGTCGCAAGAAGAGCACGCCGCCGACGCATGCCGACGTCTGCTACCGTATCCGACTGACTACTACTACAGACAAAGTGCAACTTCTCCTGCCGACTCGCTACATGGTACTGTTCCTGCCGACTCGCTACACGCAACTGAACTAGCACTGTTGTCTCGCGCGGTCAAGCGCAGACTAGCAACAGCTAACGATAAGTAACTCTCTGGTCAGAGATTCTGTCATGCCTCGCCATCGCTTGGTTCAATGGTTCAAATGGCTCTGAGCACTATGGGACTCAACTGCTGAGGTCATTAGTCCCCTACAACTTAGAACTAGTTAAACCTAACTAACCTAAGGACATCACAAACATCCATGCCCGAGGCAGGATTCGAACCTGCGACCGTAGCGGTCTTGTGGTTCCAGACTGTAGCGCCTTTAACCGCACGGCCACTTCGATCGCTTGGTAATGAATACATACGTGTTTCACCATTAAAGATGTCATCGAGAACAGCACGAAATTTCAGCTGAATTTAACTTTATATACACAATTTCCTCGCCACTTTAAACTTCTCGGTTGCCCACATTTGTGGTAACAATCGACTTACAAATTTGGCCTGCGAAACATAACCATTTGGCTTGAACTCATTCTCCTCTCAGCTGAGCAAGTCAGTATACACACCATTAACGGCCACGTGCTCTTCGTCACTATCAATCAGCCTCCTGTCGGCTATCTTCACTGCTTGAATAACTACCAAACTGCACTTGTCAGACCCCAGTGTGCACTCACTGTGTCTGTAACAGCATTTGCTGCAGCTCATTGCTGTTTAATAAATAAGCCGTCAGCACACACAAGGCTCTTTGCGTGTCTGATCACCACTTCCCTTGCCGCAACTGGTTCCGTTTTCTGTAGACTAGTAGCACAAAAATCTAACATCGACACTATTTTAGTCAAAACCATACTAAAATATTTGTATCCTTTACGTTTTGTAGCTCTTAATCATTCTTTGTTTTGACTTTCCCGCTGTAGAACTGCTAAATTGACATGTTCATCATCCACGAAAGATTTAAGATTAGATAAAATATTCAAAACTACGTCTACAGATTCAATGCTCTGCTTCTGCCTTTTTCCAAATTTACGATCATGCTGCTTCCAGGCTCTCCACAGTTCTTTGTTCTCCAATATCGCCTCCATGTAGAACACTCCGGTTTTCCCATGATAATCACTATTACTGACCCTTATCTTAAACCCGTGTTCGGTCCTGTTTCGGTCATATTTTGTCCTCCTTTCGTGGATCAGAGTCGAGATAAAATGTTTCCCGACTGCTGCCACTGATTATTTCCATTTTGTTGCAAATTAGTGCATTGGCTGTTATTTTCGGGCAAATCTCTGCCCAGCTGATTCCCACGGTTGTATAAATTTGGCTGAGAATTTTTAATATTGTTCTGGAAGCTCTCACGGCCAACGTCTTGCCAGATCCTATCTCCTCGACTATTTCCGTAATTTTTTAGATTACCGGCACCCATGTTCCGGTAACTCATTACGCCATCCATTCGTTGCACAAATTCAAGAAAGCTCTCCATCATTCCCGTGGGGCTATGGACCATATTTCACCGCATCTTTTCAGAGTTGAAGTCTTTGTCAGCGTACACTACAGGCCGTTACGATGCAACAATTTTTGCAGCACAGACTCGCAAAATTCGCACTTACGTCCACGGCTACTGCTGTAGCGTAAGCCGTTCAGAAAATAGTCCTGCTTCCCTACACCCCAATACTTATTTGGCAGTAGCATCTCAGAAGCAGCTACATTTTGATTTAGCCACGTCTGCACACGGTGTGCCGTTTTCATGAACTTTACTTCTTCCTCATCGGACATGCCATCCACAAACGAATCCTTACGTGAGGCCAAGAGATCTACCACGTGATATTTACATATCTTTTCATAATTTACATATCTTTAGTAGATCATTACGTAAATACGACAATATGCGAAATTATAAGCAAACAAAGAAAAATGCAATAAAAGTTATAAATCTCAGGAATTAATGATTGTAAATCGTGTGTTACAAATTCCGCCAACGAATACTGTCTCTAGCTGTATGTGTACTTGTTTGGCAGCAGATTTTATATCAGCTTTGAATAAAAAGACATATTAAAATGTGTCTCACTGCTGAATTAATTACACCATAATTCGTGTGAATGTACCAAAAAATGGTTCAAATGGCTCTGAGCACTATGGGACTTAACTTCTAAGATCATCAGTCCCCTAGAACTTAGAACTACTTAAACCTAACTAACCTAAGGACATCACACACATCCATGCCCGAGGCAGGATTCGAACCTGCGATCGTAGCTGTCGCGCGGTTCCAGACTGAAGCGCTTAGAACCGCTCGGCCACACCGGCCGGCTGAATGTACCAATCATAGCACTTTGCCGAGAGCTACAATCTGATTCTCTGACTCTCGTTGTACATTAATCAACATCGAAATTACTAGGCTTCTGCTGTTTTGCGGCTACAGAAAAACTGGTTGATGCTGTAAATGTTTGCATATGATGATTACAAATAAGATGTGCACATTGCCAGAATCGTGGGACTCCCCTCTTTCTTACGACGAACCGTCCCTCATTGTATGATTAACCGTTTACTTTGTATCAGCTCAAACTGGAAAAATAGTCAGTTGCCATCGTGCGTTCAACGGCTGAGCTGATGTCACGTCCATATTATTTTAGTTTTTACAGATAAGCATGGTGCAGGCACGCAACAGTGGCCAGCGTGCGCGGAAACGGGGTCAACATAAGATAGCGGGTGGACCAAATACAGATCAGTGGCCGACAACACACACTAACAAAACAGGCACCTTGGCCAACCTTTATGTCATGGAGCACATGCTATTCAAACGACGCTCGCTACCGAACCCTCTCCTCCACAAATAAACAAAGTATCTAGTGTCACATACACTCGTCCACCAGTTGGAATATCTGGCAGGTGGGTTAGAAAATGTAAAGAGGAAAATGGATAGGTTAAAGCTATATAGTTATAATTATTGAAGTTCGGTAGCAGGAGTAACAGGACTTCCAGTCTGGTGACTGTAAGGTTGTAAGTAAAAAATCAAACAGGGGAAATGCAAGAGTAGTTTTTAATAATGCATAACAAGAAAGGAACAAGACCAAGCTACTATGAACAACATAGTGAACGCAGTATTGCAGCCAAGTTAGACATGAAGCTCACACCCACCACAACAGTACAAATTTATCTGCCAACCAACTCCGCAAATGAGGAGGAAATTGAGGAAATGTGTGATGAGATAAAAGAAACTATTCAGTCAGTTAAGTGAGACGAAAACTTAATACTCATTGTGGATTGGAAGTCGATAGAAAGGAAGAGGGGGGGAAAGTAGTAGGAGAAAAAGGACTGGGGTAAAGCAACAAATGAGGAAGCCGTCTGGTAGAATTTTGCACAGAGCATAATTTAATCGTAGCCAACACTTGCTTTAAGAATCATGAAAGACGGTTGATACATGGAAGAGACCTGGAGACACCAGAAAGTTTCAGATTGATTATATAATAGTAAGACAGAGATTTCGGAACCAGATTTTAAGTTGTAAGCCATTTCCAGGAGCGGATGTGGACGCTGACCACAATTTATTGGTTATGAACTGCAGATTAAAACTGCAAAAAGGTGGGAATTTTGGAAGATGGGACCAGGATACCTTAATGCGTAATCCCTTCAATGTCTACTGTAGCTGAATATTGCAAAGTGATCTTTCACAGAGCCCAATGAAATTCTGGTCATATGTAAAGATTGTTAGTGGCACCGAAGTTACTGTCCAGTCCCTATCGAAAGAGATAGGAACTGAAATTGAGGGTAGCAAAGCTAAAGCTGAAATGCGTAACTCCGTTTTCAAATGTTCCTTTACGAAGAAAAATCTGATCCACTTTAATCCTCGTTCCACTGAAAAGGTGACTAAAATAAATATTATTTTCAGTGGAGTTGAGAAACAGCTGAAAACGTTAAAACTGAACAAAGCTCCAGGGCCCAATGGAATCCCTGTCAGATTCTATACTGAATTTGCTGCTGAAATGACACCTCATCTAACTGTAATCTATCATAGTCCGTCGAACAAAACCCCGTACCCACTTCCTGGAAAAACACTCATGTCACCCCCGTCTACAAGAAGGGTAGTAGAAGTGATCCCCAAAACTACAGACCAGTATCCTTGACATCGATTTGTTGTGCAATCTTAGAGTTCAAACTTAATGAGGTATTTTGAACAGGATGACCTCCTCAATGCAAACATGGATTTCGAAAACATCGACCACTTGAAACCCAGCTCGCACTTTTCCTTCATTATATACTGAATGCTTTTGATCAAGGCAGTCAGGTAGATGGCGTATTTCTTGATGACTGAAAAGCATTTCACTAGTAAAATGGATATGAGCGTTTGGCGTCATTGACCGGAAGGCCCCTTACGGGCTAGGTCCTGCCGCTTTGGTGCAGGTCTTATTACATTCGACGCCACATTCGGTGATCCGCGCGCCGGATGGGGATGAAATGATGATGAAGACAACACAGCAACCAGTCCCTGAGCGGCGAAAATCTCCGATCCAGCCGAGAATCGAACCCGCGCCCGTAAGACGGCAATCCGTCACGCTGACCACTCAGTTGTCAGGGCGGACTTGTTAAAAGTTTGATCATGTGGGGTGCCAAGTGAAATTTGGGACTAGTCTCAGGACTTTTTGGAGTGAGGACGCTGCAGCATGTTAACTTGGATGGAGAGTCATCATCAGATGTAGAAATAACTTCTGGAGTGTGCCAGAGACTCTTGATGTTCATGCTGTTTGTTAATGACCTTGGAGACAATATTTTCAGTAGCCTCAGATTTATTGCAGATAATGCATCAAGTAATGTCAGAAAGAAAATGCATAAATATTCAGTCAGATCTTGATAAGACTACAACGTGATGCAGAGATTGGCAACTTGCTTTAAATGTTCAGAATTGTAAAGTTGTGCACTTTACAAAACAAAAAGTCGTAGTGTCCTGTGACGATAATATCAACGAGTCACAGATGGAATCCGCCAACTCATACAAATATCTGGGTGTAACGCTTTGTAGGGTTATGAAACTGAATGATGATATAGGTTTGGTCGTGGATAAAGCAGGTGGTAGACTTCAATTTATAGGTAGAGTACTGGAAAAGTGCAACGAATCTACTAGAGATATAGCTTACCAATCAGTTGTATGATCGGTTCTAGCATGTTGCCCAGGGATGTGGGACTCATACCAGACAGGACTAACAGAGGATGCTGAACGTATACAGATAAGGGCAGCACAAATCATCACAGGATTATTTAATCCGTGGGAGTGTGTCACAGAGATATTGAAGGAAATGAACTGGAAGACTCTTGAATGTAGATTTAAACTATCCCAAGAAAGTGTATCAACAAAACTTGGAAAACTAGCTTTAAGTGATTACTCTAGGAATATACTATAACCTCAATGTATCACTAACTTAGGGATCATGATAATAAGATAAGAACAATCACTGCACACATGTATGGATGCATTCAAACAATCGTTGTTACCGGGCACCATACTTGAATGGAACAGGAAGATATCCAATGAGACGTACCCTTGGCCATGCACCTCACTGTGGTTTGCACATTACAGGTGTAGATGTAGATGCTTGTTACGGTAGCTTGTAGAGACTGGTCCAACTTGCCATTCTGCAGTCTGCAGTATCTGTAAAAGACAGTGGATGTGTAGAGAAGTGTTCGCAACAGACGTAATACTAACTAGAAGAAATGTCACCATCGATATACACTCCTGGAAATGGAAAAAAGAACACATTGACACCGGTGTGTCAGACCCACCATACTTGCTCCTGACACTGCGAGAGGGCTGTACAAGCAATGATCACACGCACGGCACAGCGGACACACCAGGAACCGCGGTGTTGGCCGTCGAATGGCGCTAGCTGCGCAGCATTTGTGCACCGCCGCCGTCAGTGTCAGCCAGTTTGCCGTGGCATACGGAGCTCCATCGCAGTCTTTAACACTGGTAGCATGCCGCGACAGCGTGGACGTGAACCGTATGTGCAGTTGACGGACTTTGAGCGAGGGCGTATAGTGGGCATGCGGGAGGCCGGGTGGACGTACCGCCGAATTGCTCAACACGTGGGGCGTGAGGTCTCCACAGTACATCGATGTTGTCGCCAGTGGTCGGCGGAAGGTGCACGTGCCCGTCGACCTGGGACCGGACCGCAGCGACGCACAGATGCACGCCAAGACCGTAGGATCCTACGCAGTGCCGTAGGGGACCGCACCGCCACTTCCCAGCAAATTAGGGACACTGTTGCTCCTGGGGTATCGGCGAGGACCATTCGCAACCGTCTCCATGAAGCTGGGCTACGGTCCCGCACACCGTTAGGCCGTCTTCCGCTCACGCCCCAACATCGTGCAGCCCGCCTCCAGTGGTGTCGCGACAGGCGTGAATGGAGGGACGAATGGAGACGTGTCGTCTTCAGCGATGAGAGTCGCTTCTGCCTTGGTGCCAATGATGGTCGTATGCGTGTTTGGCGCCGTGCAGGTGAGCGCCACAATCAGGACTGCATACGACCGAGGCACACAGGGCCAACACCCGGCATCATGGTGTGGGGAGCGATCTCCTACACTGGCCGTACACCACTGGTGATCGTCGAGGGGACACTGAATAGTGCACGGTACATCCAAACCGTCATCGAACCCATCGTTCTACCATTCCTAGACCGGCAAGGGAACTTGCTGTTCCAACAGGACAATGCACGTCCGCATGTATCCCGTGCCACCCAACGTGCCTTAGAAGGTGTAAGTCAACTACCCTGGCCAGCAAGATCTCCGGATCTGTCCCCCATTGAGCATGTTTGGGACTGGATGAAGCGTCGTCTCACGCGGTCTGCACGTCCAGCACGAACGCTGGTCCAACTGAGGCGCCAGGTGGAAATAGCATGGCAAGCCGTTCCACAGGACTACATCCAGCATCTCTACGATCGTCTCCATGGGAGAATAGCAGCCTGCATTGCTGCGAAAGGTGGATATACACTTTACTAGTGCCGACATTGTGCATGCTCTGTTGCCTGTGTCTATGTGCCTGTGGTTCTGTCAGTGTGATCATGTGATGTATCTGACCCCAGGAATGTGTCAATAAAGTTTCCCCTTCCTGGGACAATGAATTCACGGTGTTCTTATTTCAATTTCCAGGAGTGTATTTGTTCCTATCCCATTGATTAGTGCAAGTAAACTGCTGTTTATTAAGGTTCTTGCTGCAGCCACCACAGACCCCTACTACAGCGGCAACACTGCAGACAGACCATCGATGCGTGTTGCCCAGTCCGCTGCGAAGGCTGGCTGACGCAAGAGTGTTTACCAGCAAGTACCACAGTTGTCAGCAAACACGAAGGTACGGTCAACGTCGATCAAAGCTCATCAACCAACAGCAGAGGAAGCGGGCAAGACGATCAACGAACTGTTTTCTGGCGATCACGTGTGTGCTAATAGTCACGGAAATATCCTTCCGCCTGGGGCTGGATTAGCCGGTGCCCGGGCGTTCAGCTGTCAGTTCTCGTCTCGCCGACTGCGGGGAAGATTGGCCGGTACAGCGGTGTGCCACCTCAACCATCCTCTCTTCCGTAACGATTACGATACGTTGCTTCGTCGTGTTATGCTAGCTACTAGCTGCTAACAGCCGACTTCGACGTGGAACAGTTGTACGGGTACAGAGTCGAAAGGAATTCTGATTGTAGGAATTAGTTTTTATTTGCTTTCCCGGGTTCGATTCCCGGCGAGGTCAGGGATTTTCTCTGCCTCGTGATGACTGGGTGTTGTGTGATGTCCTTAGGTTAGTTAGGTTTCAGTAGTTCTAAGTTCTAGGGGACTGATGACCATCGAAGTTAAGTCCCATAGTGCTCAGAGCCATTTTTTTATTTGCTTGATCCGCACAAAGCATCCTTATTGTTTTGTTGGTTTTGAAGAGCGTGTTACTGTTGGTGATTAATTGTAGTTTTATTAATAAATAAGTTGGCAAAATCACTTTATTCTTGCTTTGTAAATTTAGCTTGTAATCTCCGTCAGAACCTGAAGAATAGATGCTCTCATCGTTGTATTCGAACATTAGGTCCTGTTTCCCGACCCGCGTGCTTGTCGAATCTCATTGGCTCGACTTACTACACGTTCAAGTCACTTTAATGTCACCACATCCTATGCTCAACATCAACATGCAATAACTAATCACAGGCGTCTGGCGCCACCTCTAGTAATGGAGGGTATGTAAAGCATGTTCACGGCTCGCGGAAAAAAGCAGCGCAGTCTTTGTCGTAACACGGAAACAGGAGCGATTTATCTTGCGCCCAAATGGGCTTTCGAACGAGGATGCAAGCATTTACGAAACGGCAATATAAATTGTTCACGTGCCACTGTGATTAAAGTATACCGTATATGTCTAATGGTGCTGCGCAACTCGCCGCTGAGGCATCTATGGTGCACCACTGCAATGGATGAGAAGAGTGAACGACGGCTGTGGAGATGTACACCGGCGAACAGAGTACCACTGTTGTGCAACTATCGGCCGTGATGAACCAAGAGGCTACGAACAGTGTCTCCTGAACGATCGATCAGCAAACCTTTCTGCGTAAAGGCCTACTCGTCAGGTGCCTCGTTAGTGCACCCATGCTGACTGCTGTTCGTCGTTGGCGAAGGCTGAAATTAGCTCGCCAGTACCGCAACTGGAAGTCCGCTGAATGGCAACAGGTGGCCTTATCAGGTAAATCACGACTTTTCTCGGCACGATGGCGTCTACCAGCAGGACAATGCAATGTGGTACACAGCCCCAAGTATTCGTGCATTGTTCGAAGAGCACCGGGATGAGTTTACCGTACTCTCCTGGCCTTAAACTGCCGGGATTTAAACCCAATCAAGAATTTGTGAGAGTGCCTCGATCGGGCTGTACGTGTCACGGATCTAGAACAGCGAAACCTAGCGCAACTGGCGACACTGCTGGAGTCGGCATGGTTCCATGTCCCTGTCGGTACGTTTTAGAACCTCTCTGCCTCTCTTCCAGCACGACCACACAATAAAAGGTGGCTAATCCGGCTTTAAACTGATACTCACATTAATGTGACTAGACCGTATATTCCTGTTTGCACGAAGTCATTGGTCTATGAAACCTTATCGCAGACTGCAGCGCGTCTGACCACACTGCTCATCAGATAAAAATAAAGTCAAATATTCAGACCATAACTAACTGTTTTTTATAATAAATTCATACATGGCCCGAGGTTACGCCCCATCCGTCGATCGGTGATGGTGCACACAGGTAGAAGGAACTCATATTGGGTCGAACTGGAGTTGTAAGTGACTGAGTAAATATAAGAACATACAGCCTACACTTGCAGGTTAACTTTATCGTTTACCTAGGTTTCAACGTTAGTAATAACGTCTTCTTCGGAACATGAAGTATTATTTGAACGTTTGCCTAAAACAAGCCATGTCCTAAGTAAACTTGCACATGGCTTGTTTTAGGCAAACATTTAAATAATATTTTATGTTCTGAAGAAGATGTTATTACCAACGTTGAAACCTAGGCAAACGATAAAGTTAACCTACAACTGTAGGCTGTACATTCTTATACAAACAATATCAGTTGCTGTCGCTACATAAAAATGTTAAAAATGATGACTGAGTAAACACGAAAATAATGTATAAAAGCAATCACAAATATAAAGGAAAATTAAAATAGCTTCTCCTGGAAAAACAACTTTTCCAAGTAAGATTATTCTTTTACACAATCCGACATCATTCCACTTCTTCACAATCCTCCTTAATCCGTTATGGAATAAATTATGTGACATCATTGATTATGGCACTACTTCTACAATTTCGTCATCGACATTATGTTGGGTTCACTAAGGTGCTCCTTCATACGACCTAAAGGGTAAAGAACAATTAAATCTAAGTCAAGAATGAATGTTTGGCGGTTGTCCAGCAGGTACGAAAACAGACATTGAATGCACAAGATTGCTTTTTCGATCTGTATGAGGACGGGTATTATGCCGAAGTAGAATAACACGTTTTGGAAGAATCCCTCTCATCTTTTTTCTTAATTTTGAGTTTTAGACTTCGCATTACCTGACTGTTCGACTTTTCGAAGTGTAATCTACCTGAAGTGGGCATTTATAAGCTAATACACAGTCATCGTCAGTTTTTTTTGTAAAAGTTTGACTTCTGAACTTTTCTGATGCAGTCAGATGTGGATGTTCCTATACCTTGCTACGCCACTAGCTCTGTAGTTCGTAATGATGGACCTGCGTCTCAGCAATGGTTACTTAGCGCTTCGTGAATCCTTTGATTTCTATATTTCCAAAAATTTATTATTGTGTTTGCCAGCTAACACTGCATACACTGTAATATTTTAACTCATGGACGATTGCAAATGATGACCCGTCGCTAATGTTAAATTCATATCCTATATCATCAATTCTTACACAATGATTATTCCTAGTCGTTCGCTGAGCATCCTCAATTTCCCCGTCCATTTTAGATATTCTGAAGCTGTTTGTTACAGACGTATACAAGCACACTTTGAAAACTTTTTAGCGTTCCTTAAATTAACTAAGACTGCCATCACCACACTGCAGCTGCAATCCGTGAATAGTCTTTGAAGTCTTAGTTCTTTTAGGGAACCGAGAATGATGCGGTGCCCTCATTTCTTACTTTTTATATGGTCTTTGGGCCTTTTATAATTAAATGCTCTACGAGTAGAGATTTTCACTCATCCAGCACAGATGATGCACAAGACAGTGAAGACAAAGCAATCGTTCTGAATCACTACTGTCAATCTGCGAAGTAGAAAAGAAAAAATCCCTCTCTCTTATTTACTGTCCCCTCTAGGTTTCTTAAGTATTACGGATCTGTACCAACTCTATCTGCCGAGAATAATAAACTGCAAAAATACAAAACTAAAGGCTACAGTCTGGAGCCGAACGACCGCTACCGTCGCAGGTTCGAATCCTGCCTCGGACATGGGTGTGTGTGATGTCCTTAGGCTAGTTAGGTTTAATTAGTCCTAAGATGTAGGCGACTGATGACCTCAGAAGTTAAGTCACATAGTGCTCAGAGCCATTTTTTAGTTAATTGGTAGAGCATATGTCTGTAACTTGAAGAGCAGTTCAGACTGCCATACTCGCCCAGAGGCTTTTAAGATCTTAAGGGAGACATATACAACGGATTTCAGTTTGTGTAGTTGATAGGAGATTAGACATATAAAGTAAATCAGTTGACCCTCGATAGAATAGTTTGGACGAAATCCACATTGCGTGTTCGTAATTGGTGTGTCGGTTACAAGAAGTTAATGATTTAAAAGGGTAAGAATAGTTTCAAACACTTTTCTCAAAACTGACTTGAGGCTCATAGGTCAATAGGATGAACTCAGCCAGGGCAGTTTATCACATTTCAGGAAGCCCTTTATGGGTGGGGGATGGGCTGTCGGCGGTAAAATTCTCCGCTCTTTAGCCAAGAGCATTCTAAATGACATAACAAACATGAGAAGGAAAAATATCAGGCCTGTGATTTTAAATTAAGAATATTAAAGATGGACAGCTAAAAAAGATAAAAATTATATAAAATTAAAGAAACACAAATGAAATGTGCTGATTTTTTTCCATGAGAAAGCACTGGAGCACTTCACTTTCATCTAATAACTGAAGGACCTGCACTGTGTTAGAAAAATTGTCGAAGGAAAGAGTATGGTCCACATATCTTAAGGGGTCTGGGTAAAGAGACAGGGGGTGGTGAGGCGTGGAAACTGTGGAGATGATAGGTAGGAGGTGAAGCGAATACTCGGAGTGCAGATGACGGGGAAGACAACGGTTCAAAGTGGTTCAAATGGCTCTGAGCACTATGGGACATAACTTCTAAGGTCATCAGTCCCCTAGAACTTAGAACTACTTAAACCTAACTAACCTAATAACATCACACACATCCATGCCCGAGGCAGGATTCGAACCTTCGACCGTACTGGTCGCGCGGTTCCAGACTGTGGCGCTTAGAACCGCTCAGCCACCCTGGTCGGCGAAGAAAAAGGGTCAAGAGTATTATGATGTATAAGAGGAAAAGGATGGGGGTGATAGAGGAGGAAAAGGAGAGAAGAGCCTTGATGTCTAGTGGAATGAGTGGGGAAAGGTTGAAGTTGGTATGAGGGATATGTATCAGGGCGGATCTCATTGCTTGGGAGTTGGCTGAAGTTGCGTTGAGATAGCAAATAGAGTGTGTGTAGGTGTAGGAACGGAGGCATGTGTTTATTAAGGCGTGGCAG
The DNA here is from genome assembly GCF_021461395.2 of Schistocerca americana. Lineage (NCBI taxonomy): Eukaryota > Metazoa > Arthropoda > Insecta > Orthoptera > Acrididae > Schistocerca > Schistocerca americana. The sequence goes on from NC_060124.1 coordinate 47,254,841, forward strand.
ACTACCTTGTTAGGCGGTCCCAGGCGAGAAAATGGGGTTATTGGAATCCATGCGAGGGAAAGTAAAGGAGGCAGAAGGCGAGATAGAGTACAAGGCGTTTGATTATTTGGAGAGACTTTAGTGAGGTGGAGATCCACAGATCATTTGCATAGCAAAGAATGGGTCAGGTCAGAATTTTGTAGGTGTGAGGAATACTGGAGGAATGGAATCCCCAGGTTCGGTCTGTTAGTAGTTTTAGTCTGTTGTGACCTTTGTGTTCCATGTTTAGTACGTTAAGTTTCCACGCCAGCTGCCGGTGTTGGCCGTCGAATGGCGCTAGCTGCGCAGCATTTGTGCACCGCCGCCGTGTCAGCCAGTTTGCCGTGGCATACGGAGCTCCATCGCAGTCTTTAACACTGGTAGCATGCCGCGACAGCGTGGACGTGAACCGTATGTGCAGTTGACGGACTTTGAGCGAGGGCGTATAGTGGGCATGCGGGAGGCCGGGTGGACGTACCGCCGAATTGCTCAACACGTGGGGCGTGAGGTCTCCACAGTACATCGATGTTGTCGCCAGTGGTCGGCGGAAGGTGCACGTGCCCGTCGACCTGGGACCGGACCGCAGCGACGCACGGATGCACGCCAAGACCGTAGGATCCTACGCAGTGCCGTAGGGGACCGCACCGCCACTTCCCAGCAAATTAGGGACACTGTTGCTCCTGGGGTATCGGCGAGGACCATTCGCAACCGTCTCCATGAAGCTGGGCTACGGTCCCGCACACCGTTAGGCCGTCTTCCGCTCACGCCCCAACATCGTGCAGCCCGCCTCCAGTGGTGTCGCGACAGGCGTGAATGGAGGGACGAATGGAGACGTGTCGTCTTCAACGATGAGAGTCGCTTCTGCCTTGGTGCCAATGATGGTCGTATGCGTGTTTGGCGCCGTGCAGGTGAGCGCCACAATCAGGACTGCATTCGACCGAGGCACACAGGGCCAACACCCGGCATCGAACCCATCGTTCTACCATTCCTAGACCGGCAAGGGAACTTGCTGTTCCAACAGGACAATGCACGTCCGCATGTATCCCGTGCCACCCAACGTGCTCTAGAAGGTGTAAGTCAACTACCCTGGCCAGCAAGATCTCCGGATCTGTCCCCCACTGAGCATGTTTGGGACTGGATGAAGCGTCGTCTCATGCGGGCTGCACATCCAGCACGAACGCTGGTCCAACTGAGGCGCCAGGTGGAAATGGCATGGCAAGCCGTTCCACAGGACTACATCCAGCATCTCTACGATCGTCTCCATGGGAGAATAGCAGCCTGCATTGCTGCGAAGGTTGATATACACTGTACTAGTGCCGACATTGTGCATGCTCTGTTGCCTGTGTCTATGTGCCTGTGGTTCTGTCAGTGTGATCATGTGATGTATCTGACCCCAGGAATGTGTCAATAAAGTTTCCCCTTCCTGGGACAATGAATTCGCGGTGTTCTTATTTCAATTTCCAGGAGTGTATAATTATTGCTTGGATTTTGAAGGGGTTGATTTTTAAAGCTCTTCGTTACACCAGGAGATAAACAGATTAGGGTGTTTGGAGGGATCTTTTGGAATTGTCGAGTGTCGGGTAAAGGGTGAGGAAAGAGGTATCATCCGTATACTGAAAGAGGTGGAATGATGGGGGGGGGGGGGGGGGGGGGGTAGGGTGCTTTGCTCACATTCGCAGTGTAAAGGATATAAATGACACAAGAGGGGACGGGGTGTTTTGGTACTCCTGCAGTGGTTTGGAAGATACAATATTGCTTCTGTGTTGCTTTGGTTTTATGTTTAGTATTATAAAAGAAGAAAATGGGAACATCTTTGGGTACATGTATAATTATACATAACAATAAGTAAACAAAACAAAAATTGAAAGCGAATCAGACATGAAGTAACAAGAAGATGTAAGTAAATAAGTTTTCAGAAATGTAAACGAGAGGTAGCTGAGAATGTAGTGGAGAGCCGAGGCTGAAGCTAGATGGCGGTAGCTGCTGGTAGTTCCATGTTTGTTTATCTTGGATGTAGTTGTTGTGGTGCTGTTTAAGGTAGCATATGTTCCTGCAGCGAGCACCGTTCTACGCTGTGCACTGTGCTTCCACACAGGGATGTAGGTGACAGCGGCACGATTCTCTTCTACAAGCCTGTGACGACTCACAATGATACTTCACAGTAGAAACGCCTATGTCAGGAAGTAACTTCTTCAATTATTTGGAAATGAAAGTTTCGGCTGAAATCACTTTTCTCGCTAAGAACACGATCAGTGTACTGTCTCTTAGTGTAAAAAGAAAAAAAAATGTTCAAATGTGTGGGAAATCTTATGGGACTTAACTGCTAAGGTCATCAGTCCCTAAGCTTACACACTACTTAACCTAAATTATCCTAAGGACAAACGCACACATCCATGCCCGAGGGAGGACTCGAACCTCCGCCAGGACCAGCCACACAGTCTATGACTGCAGCGCCTGAGACCGCTCGGCTAATCCCGCGCTGCAGTGTAAAAAGATTTGCGAACAAAATCTTCCAATTATGTGCTACATACATTGTTTGACTGGTCACCAAATGCTGTTTTATGGCGGCTATATCTGTGCTCTTTAAACATTTTTTCCTCCAATTCACCATGGACCCTGCCATTGGTGGGAAGGCTTGCGTGCCTCAGCGCTACAAATAGCCGCATCATAGGTACAACCAGAACAGAGAGGTATCAGTTGACAGGCCAGATCAACTTATGCTTCCTGAAGAGGGGCAGCAGACTTTTGAGTAGTTGCAGGGGTAACAGTCTGGATGATTGACTGTCTGGCCTTGTAACATTAACCAAAACGGCATTGCTGTGCTGGTACTGCCAACGGCTGAAAACAAGAGGAAACTACAGCCGTAATTTTCCCCCAGGGCATGCATCCTTATTGTAAAGTTAAATGACGATGGCGTCCACTTGGGTAAAATATCGGTAGGTATAATAGTCCTCCATTCGGATCTCCGGGGGGGGCTACTCACCAGGACGTCGTTATCAGGAGAAAGGAGAGTCGTCGTCCCACGGCTCGAAGCGTGAAATATGTCAGATCTCTTAATCGGTTAGGTAAGCCGGAAATTTAGAAAGCGAGATGGATAGGTTATAATTAGATGTAGTGGGAATTAGTAAAATTCGGTGGCAACAGGAACAAGAATTCTGGTCCGGTGAAGAAAGGGTTATAAATGTAAAATTAAGTAGGGGTAATGCAGGAGTAGATTTAATAATGAATAAAAAAACAGGAGCGAGGATAAGCTACTACGAACAGCATAGTGAATGCCTTATTGTAGCCAAGTCAGACACGAAGCCCACGCCTACCACAGTAGTACAAGTTTATATGTCAATTAGCTCCACAGATGACGAAGAAAACCAAGAAATGTATGATGAGATAAAAGAAATTATTCAGACAGAGAAGGGACTCGAAAATTTAATAGTAATGGGGGACTAAAGGAATGGAAAGAAAAGTAGTAGGTGAAGATGAAGTGGGGGTAAGGAACGTAAGAGGAAGCCGCCTGGTAGAGTTTTGCAGAGAGCATAATTTAATCATGGGTTTAGGAATCATATAAGAAGGTTGTATTCGTGGAAGAGGACTTGACACACTGGAAGGTTTCAGATTATATAATGGATTGAGGAACCAGTTCTTAAATTGTAAGAGATTTCATGGGGTAGATGTGGACTCTGACCACAATCCATTGGTTATGAGCTGTAGATTAAAACTATAGAAACTGAAAAAAGCTGGAAATTTAAGGCAATAGGACCTGAATAAACTGAAGAAACCTGAGGTTGTCGAGAGCTCCAGAGAGAGCATTAGGGAGCGATTGACAGGAACGGGAGAAATAAATACAGTGGAAGAAGAATGCGTAGCTTAGAGAGATGAAATAGTGAAGGCAACAGAGGATCAAGTAGGTAAAAAGACGAGGCCTGGTAGAAATCCTTGGGTAACAGAAGAGATATTGAACTTAATTGTTAAAAGGAGAAAATATAAAAATGCAGTACATGAAGCAGCACAGAAGTAATACAAACGTCTCAAAAATGAGATCAGCAGAAAGTGCAAATAGTTTGCAGGGATGGCTATTGGACAAATGTAAGGATACAAAGACAGATATCACTAGGGGTAAGATAGATACGGTCTACAGGAAAATTAAAGACACCTTTTGAGAAAAGAGAACCACCTGTATGTATATCAAGAGCTCAGATGGAAAACCAATTCCAAGCAAACGGGTGAACACATGAAGGTGGAAGGAGTATAGAGAAGGTCTATACAAGGGCAATGTACTTGATGGCAATACTACGGAAGTGGAAGAGGACATAGGTGAAGATGAAATTGGAGATATGATACTGAGTGAATAGTTTGACAGAGAACTGGAAGACCTAAGTCGAAACAAGGCCCCGGGAGTAGACAACATTCCATTAGAACTACTGATAGCCTTGGGAGAGCCAGACTGACATCTGGTAAGAAAGATTTATAAGACAGACTTCAAGGCTTCACACTTCAAGAAGAATATAATAATTCCAATCCCAAATAAAGTAAAATCAGTTTAACAAGTTAAGGTGGCAAAATTCTAACATGAATTCTATACAGATGAATGGAAAGACATGTAGAAACTGACCTCGGGGAAGATCGGTTATGATTCCGTAGATATGTTGGAACACGTGACGCAATACTGGCCCTACGACTTATTTTAGAAGAGATATTAAGGGAAGGCAAACCTACGTTTCCAGCATTTGTAGACTTAGAGAAAGCTTTTGACAAAGTTGACTGAGATAGTGTCAGATTCTGAAGGTGGCAAGGGTCAAATAAAGAGAGCGAAAGGCTATTCACAATTTGTGCAGAAACCAGGCGGTAGTTATAAGAGTCGAGGGGCACGAAAGGGAAGCAGTGGTTGAGAAGGGAGAGAGACAGATTTGTAGCCTATCACCGATGTTATTCTATCGGTATATTGAGTAAGCAGTAAAGTCACCAAAAGGAAATTTTGGATTAGGAATCAAAATACGTGGAGAAGAGATACAAACTTTAAAGCTCGAACAGTCGACGGGTTTACTGGCGGTTTATAGTGTCCAACGTGCACAATATTTCGGCGATCAGACATGTCGCCATCGTCAGGTGCGCTGACGAACTCAGCTCCTGAGGGCGGGTGGCCGATTTAAATCCCCTCACCCCGCGGGCTGATCTCTTCGCTGTCCACGCCCCCGCGCCGGCAGTCGCGAAGACGTGGGCGTCGGAATCTGTCGTAGCGTCCATGTGCTTGCTACGTCCGCCCTGGTCGCCAATTCGTACTTGTTGCTGAAAATCTTCTTAATTACACTGAATGCCGGGTCCCAAGCCTTGCTGAGATTGTAACCGCAATCTCGGTTGATAAGATCTTCTCTGGTGCGAATTTAGATAGCCTCCGTTATAACGCTGTCCCAATTTTTAGAGGTCTGAGCCAGGTTCATGGTATGCTCATAATCCACCTCGCGTTTCTCGGACAAACAGTGCTCTGCTACCGCCGACTTATTTGGATATTTCAGTCGAGTGTGCCTTTGATGTTCTCGGCAACGATCTTCGATGGTGCGTACTGTCTGTCCGATATAAGTCTTCCCACCCTCACAGGGAATTTGGTATATGCTGGCCTTCCTCAAACCGAGATCATCTTTCACACTTCCCAGTAAAGCCCGTGTTTTATATTGGGCAGGCAAAAGACGCTTTTAACTCGGGGTTTCTTTAATATGCGGCCGATTTTCCCCGATAGTGCACCATTGTACGGAATAAAGGCAGTGGCTACCTCTTCTTCCGTGACTTCATCCGTCTGCACAGGTTCTGCTGTGGTGGTGCGACGGAGAGCGCGTCTAATCTGCCATTCCGAGTACCCGTTTTTTCGGAACACGGTTTTGAGGTGTTCCAGTTCCTGGGGCAGATTCTCTGCGTCTGAGATGCTGAGCGCCCTGTGTACTAGTGTTTTTAGTACTCCATTCCTCCGAGAAGGGTGGTGGCAGCTGTCTGCATGCATGTACAGATCAGTGTGCGTTTCCGTTGGACACTATGAACTGACAGTATACCCATGGACTGTTCGACCAACAAATACGCCGGGAGAAACTGAAGAATCACATAAATTTTGAAGTTTGTTTGCTGTCGACACTCTCAGCGTAAATTGCACTTATTCTACAGGATTACATGAGTAGATTATGTTATTGAAAGGTCTGAAGTCATCAAAAACTTATCTCTAAAACCGTTATTAAAGTTATTATAGTGATCGCATGTAAATTTGTTAACCTTACTTTGCAGCTCGAAACGTCGATGAAATCGGATACTGGACAATAGCAGTGCACGTTCATATAGGCAAGAAACAAGGATTCATATGTTTTCAAAGCCACGCAAACATTGCAGTGAGTCCTTGCTATGGTATTAATATAAGCTTGCTGTACAAAACCTGTATCATCCTAATGCTGACAATGTTACGCAGGCAAGGTAGTGATTGTTGATACACAAAAATATGACTCGGATCTGAATTAGTATTCTAACAGCAGGTGCGGACAGCGTAGATGCCATAATCTCACGCCAGACTTACAAGAAGCTTTGACTACTTTTCACTAGTTCAGACAAGTCACATTTTCATATTACAGCATAACTGTGGGAGACAGCCATTGTCCCCAGACACTGTGGGTTGGGGCAGTGATGGTACGCCGACAAGATGACTAGCCTACCATTATACGGGTTAATCTCGACTTCGAGCGAGTCTAATCATGACGCTGACTACACAAGATGTTACTTCTCTTGCCAGCCAACAGCTTTTTGACTTTTCGCTATCAGATTCGCCTGACTTGAAACCGATGGAACACACCTGCCACGTCACTGGACGCAAGGCTCCTTGTACACTCTTTGACATAAAACTCGACAGGCGGCCGGCCGCTTCAGAGGCTAAGTCCGCGCCGATCGCGACATGTGACTAATAAACTGGCCAACTCGCTAATATCTCTAAGTCCGGTTATCTGCACAATCTGGGAACACTGTAGACTGCGGCGCTTCCTGGAGGAAAACTTATGAAAGAGTGGCCATAGGCTGATGACGCCTGTGGTCTACCAGTCCGCCTTTCGCCGCGGAGCAGCTCGGTCTTGTTTACGTCTCGGCTGCGAACGGTCGCGGAAGAAGCGGTGTTTACACCGTCGTCACTCGCGTGTGTTACTGTTTGAATCGAACGCAATGGCACACAATTTCCGAAAAACCACGATACGGTTCACGTTCTGTAACGAGTATGCAAGGCCGAAGGCTTTCGAAATCGAACGTTTCTTGAGGGACGAAGTGCATCTTAATTGCACGGAGATTATTGGGATTCATTTATCAATCGTGAGCAGCACTCTCTACGTAAAGATGATTGACGACGCAGCATGTGATAGGATCATTGAAGCCGCCAAACGAGGATTCCAGTTCCGACACTCCGATGGTCATATTGGCGAAGTTTTAGTCGCTCATTCGGGCCTGGGCGTGCGTGCGATTCGAATCTTCGAGCTGCCTTTCGAGGTACCCGAATCATTGGTCACTGAATCACTCCAGCCATATGGCAGAGTTATTAGTCATACGGCCGAACGCTGGGCAAGTTTTAGCACGTATCCAGTGCTCAATGGTGTCCGACAGGTGCGAATTGCCCTTACGAAACATGTGCCCTCGTACATAAACATCGGCGGCTGTAGAGCTATTGTCATCTATGATGGACAGCCCCGGACATGCTCCGGGTGTGGTGGTGAAGGACATCTTCGATCAGCGTGTATGCAGAGGAGACTCGTGCAACTCCCCAGCGGAGACTTCCAGAATCCGACTACACCAACGTCACTGCCGATGACTTACGTGACGGTACTTCGCGGGGAGGTGACGCCGAGGTCGGAGCGCACCATCGAACCGACGCCGCAGTTGATTGAGGCGCCTTCGGACGCCACTGAAGAAGGAATGGCTCCGACCAACCTCCAATCTCAGACACTACAGGTGGCGCAGAAAGAGGATGAGAGCATCACACTAGGCATGGAAGCTGAAGTGGAACGGCCCCAGGGCGTTGTGGCGGCGGCGGGAACGCAGGAGATGCAAGATGCCCCAACACCAGAGGCCGAGGTTAGGGCTCGCAAACAACGCTCGCCAAAGCGCCGTAAGAAGCGCCGACTAAACTCTGCGGAGACGCTCCCTTCTCTTCTAGGGAGCCCAGACGAGTCTAACACTATGGACCTGTCTGACATGGAACCACAAGCTTCGGATGTCACAGATCATATGAATTCGGACAGTGAAATGATGTCATATCGTTCAGACGACGCGTCCGCTCAGGGGCCTGCTACCCCTTCGGCGGTGGAGTCTACAGCTTCGAAAGAACAACAGATGTCACACATCAATGCCGCACAGGAAAATTTGGAGCACACCAATAGTATCAGCTGGTATGAGCAGGACGACGACATCACCGATGCGGACCATTCTATTAGTGGGGCCTTGCATCCGTCCGCATATCAAAAAACCTAATGCCACAGGGACACGTTCCTCGGGCGACCCTCGGCGGATGTGCAAAGGGACTATCGACACGGTGAAACTTTGTCATTTTAACATCATGTGGAGATGACAACTACTCGACCCCAGGCATACAGAATAGGGACAGTGAATGTAAATAACATTAGATCGCCCGTGAAACAGCAGTTGTTTAGGGACATGATATACGCGTCGGATGTGGATATACTGATGGTGCAGGAAATTTACATTCCTGAGTTCCAGGAAGTACATGGATACATCTCCTACACCTCGCCGCACTCGAACAACGACAGTGGAACGGCGATATTGGTCCGGGACGGGATTCCGGTCAGAGACCTGGCTTATCTACCTTCGGCACGAGGACTGGCGATAACTGTTAATGGAATTCGCATTCTCAATGTTTATGCCCCTTCCGGCACAGACAACAGACGGGCGCGTGCGAGATATTATTCGGAAGAGATTGTGCCCTTATTTACCGGCAGATTCGATCATTTCATTATAGGTGGTGACTTCAATTGTGTTTTAGCCCAAAAAGACCAGACACCACATTACAATACCTGTCGTGAATTGCATGTGATATGCCGGGATCTGGAGTTAAGCGACACCTGGGACATGATTCATAGGAACCGTGAGGGATATATATTTTTTACCAGTCACTCGGCGAGCAGACTCGATCGCATATATGTTTCGGATGGCCTACAGGATAAGGTGGTCGACGCGGAACGATGGCCTGCGGCATTTACTGATCATCTGGCTTACATTTGTACCATGTCACTCCCTAGGCAAAGTGTGTGGAGAAGCCGCGGGACATGGAAGCTCAATTCGTCCCTTTTGGCGGACCCCGAATGTCGTCAGAGAGTCGAGGAGGTATGGGCCACATGTCAACGCCGTCTACCAACGTATACCTCCGTGCTTCAATGGTGGCTCGAGTGCACTAAGCCGGCAATAAGAAGAGCTCTAATACAGTATGGTCGGGATAGGGCGGGATGGCAGAGAGACACTCTTGATTATTATTACACCTTGCTTCGTGAGCTGTCCTTCCAGGTGCCGTCTGCAGAACATCATGCGGAAGTTCATCGTGTCAAGGCACAAATCCTATCGATCACGCGACGACGACTGGGTGACATCCCAATACGGGCAAGATGTCTTGACACCATCACTGGGGAACGTACCTCGATGCACCATGTGTCGCGGGAACATAAGCGTTACCGCCGGGCATTGGTAACAGTGCTCCACGGTTTAGATGGCCGTCAACTGACAACACAACAGGACATTGCAAATGAATTTTTAGAGCATTTCCGCCATCTCTATGCCGGTACACCGACGGACCGTCAGGTAGGGGAAGAGATACTGCAACATCTGCAAACGACACTGACAGAGACGGATAAGGCAGCGCTTATGGAGCCACTCACAGAAGATGATATAAAGGTGGCACTCACAAAAGGAGCGGCCCATAAATCACCGGGGCCAGATGGGATTACGCTACAGTTTTATCGAGAATTCGTGGACATCATGATGCCACAGTTGGTGTCGATGTACAATGAGGCGATGAGTCCGAACATGCGCCTACCGTCGGATTTTGTGACGGGCTTTCTTCTTCCCATCCCAAAGATGGCGGGGAGTCGCAGTGTTAATCAGTATCGGCCTCTCACTATGCTTAACACCGATTATAAAATTTTTGCACGGCTACTAGCGTCTCGTCTCAAGCTGGCGATATTCAGGACAATATCCCCTGATCAGGCTTGCCTAGGGGTGCGAAGCAACATCTCCTCGGCGTTAAGTGAATACCGTGACGTTATTGCCCTTGCGGAAACTTGTAAAATGCGAGCAGCGATGATATCTGTGGACTTCGATCGTGCGATCGACAGGATAAACCATGACTTCTTGGCGTCAGTCATGAGCCGAATGGAGATTCCACCTGTTTTCATCTCCATCATTATGAGGCTAATACGAGGGGCTACATCGAAGGTGATTGTAAACGGTCGGGAAGCGGGCTCGGTTCCTATTAACAGCTCCGTCCGACAAGGGTGCCCACTCTCCATGATGCTGTTTGCGATAGCACTTGAGCCGCTGATGTGTGTTATGAGGCGCTCACTTACTGGGATAGCGCTTAATGAGAACTCTTTCGTTTGTCGCGCATATGCGGACGACCTGATCCTTCTTGTCAGATCAGGTCATGAAGTGCGTCAGGCTGTTGAATATCTAGAATCTTACGGGACGGCAGCAGGCAGTGTCATTAACGTGACGAAATCCAAAATTATGCACATTGGACGGGGTCTGGAAGACATACCGGGACCGTTTCAGACGGTGGAATCGCTGAGATGTCTGGGGATCACATTTACCCGTTCACTACGGCGGTCAGCGGCGGCGAGTTCTCGGCGGCTTCTGCAAAATGTTCGTCTGGCGATACGGAACAACTCACTGAGAGCCTTTGACATGATCCAGCGTGTGGCATACATTAACGTTCACATAGCGTCACGACTGCCCCATTTAGCGAAGTTCCTACCAATACCGAAGGGTATTGCAGACCGCCTCATGGCTGCCTTTGGTTGCTATGTTAGTACTGGGATGGTGTTTAAGATCACATATGACACGTTAACGCTACAATTCCGGAACGGTGGACTCAACCTCACAAACGTGCGAAACAAAGCTCTGGCGCTTTACATGCGAGCGATGATACGAAATTGGCAACAACGAAAGCACACCATAACGTCAGCTCTGATAGAAGTACTTGTTCCGCCTTCGTACGAACCCCCTATTGCGGTGGGCAATATTTCGCCTTCTCTTGCACACATTGCCTCATTTCTTGTTGATTACAGTTATGTTCGTCTGAAAGTACCTTCGACGAGAATACCCACGACTCGGGAGATCTATAGGTGCTTGATGGATCACCATGCCCGCAACGTAATGGAATTCAAATACCCGTCGAGAACGTGGAACCACATTTGGTGTGCAGTGCATACTCCATTACTGTCAACAGCAGCGAGATCGCTGTGGTACATTCTTATAAACCGTAAACTTGTGACCAGGAGTCGATTACATACAATTCATATGGTCGATTCTCCTCTTTGCACAAACTGTGGCCTGTTAGCAACGGAAGAACATGGTTTAGTGTGTGGCGCAGCGAGGGACGTCTGGATGCTGACGCGTCGAATATTGGCCTTCCTTCGGCGCACTAACTACACAGAAATCACATCGGATGTACTTTTTCTACCGGACAAGACCATTTTTCCCAAACAAAAGACGTATGCGGTCAATTGGATCGCTGGACATGCGACGAAATATTTGTATTCTTACGATATTAAGTCCGTGATGGATTATTGGATGTATTTACAAGAACAACACGAGCTCATACGGAGTCATACGAAACACAGGACTTACTTTTCCAATTTTTTAGAAAGTGTTTTTCACAATCCGCCCGACAGCTGTGGTGTCCCAGAACTGAGAAGACTCCTGCAGCAGAACGACTAGAGACAATACTGCGCGGTTCAGTAATATTGGCATACAGCACACTGAGTAGAAAACTGGCCCCTACATGGTCGACGCTGGGGAAATACATAAATATATGCCGCCCACGAAGGCAGAAATGGTCAAGATTATATGGCTGTCTGCCAGATTTATGATGCGACACCGCGTGCTGCAGGGATTGTGATGCAGATGATAACTTCATTTTCACTCCCGCCCGTGACTAGGATTGTCATTTACTTTATTCATGTTACACAAAAAAAAGGGTGGCCTTTACGTTGATTTTCTGGTTTCCAAATTGTTTTTGCTTTGTTTTCGCTGTCTCGATCCTTTTCTTATCCCTAAGATAGTACAATTGTACGAGTAAGATTGTTTGTTTACCCTGCCTTCCTGCTCCCAAAAAAAAAAAAAGATTACAAAATCCGCTTAAAATACGAATTTTTATTTTTTTATTTTCACTTTCATTTAACTTGTATGTAAATCTTATTTCCGTATTTGTATAGATGTATGACATTTAAGTAAAAAAAGGGGGTAGCGTCTAAAAATAAAAAAAAAATAAAAAAATTAAAAAGTGGCAGGCGAGTGAGATTCCCGTCCAGGCGACCCTGGTTCGAGACCTGTCTCTGCTACTTAAAAAAAAAAGTGGCGAAGAAAAAGCGGTAGCGTCCGTTGTTTCTTTTCACAATGTCTGTGGATCGAGAGCAGCTGACATAATATATTTTTATAGCCTCTTCTGTCTGAATGTTGAAGACGTGATTGTAATGGTAGCGCAGATTCAATATATTGCGCTTTCTGACACACCGATATCAAAATTTTATCCAGTAACCATTTCCTGCAGACTGTCCTCCTCTGGACGCCGTATGCGGCAAAGCTCCGGGATCCATTTGCTGGCTACCGGCAGCGGCCGTAGCGGCAGCAGTGGGGCTGCACTCTCCCGTTCTTTATCGAAAGCGCCTGCTACCGCTCATCGCGTTTGATGATTTAAAACGCTGTATTATTAAACGCTGCTCCACAGACGCCGTGATTAGTAGGCGGGTATTACATTACATTAATCTGTAAGAGTCGAGTATGGGCCAAAATTAATTTTATAGACTGGGACAAAAGCAAAACACCTCACTACAATCGACGAATTTATAAATGCTTCATACCTCGTTTCTTTTCCTTTCAAATGCAATTATTTGTGCAACTTTTGGTCAATGTTCGGATGTTTTCGTCAAGCCAGAGTGAGCGACTGTGGTGTAAGGTGTATTACAGTTCTTGTTTCATTCCTTATGGTAAGTCTGTCGATAAACTGTTTGAATACCTTGCAATGTACGCTCTGTAGCAGTGCAGGAACACTGCAAATTTGGAGTTCCGTGTATGGATTCATGAAGTATGTAACCCTGATCGAAAGTGATAGTTAAGATCATCAGATTTAAACCAGAAAAATTTATCGTTTTGGAGGTTTCAGAGAACGGGAAGGAATTGCTAACGCCGGTGTCAGAAAACGTCTACAGTTTAATGCTAGTGCAAAAATTTAGAAGAGAGGAACTATATTAATCAACACGTGCACTTCATAAGCAACCTCCTGACATGTTAGACCTATATGCCGAACAATGCTCAAATTTATATCGTTGACAGTCGGTTTGTATCTTTTCAGGATCTATTTTACAGTGAAGCACCTTGGCATTTGCAAAGCAGACATCCATGATATTAACATAATTCTCTAAGTCGAGATCGGACGAAGATTGATGTTTAAAGGCATTCTTAAGATTTCGTTCAAGGAATTTTTACTAGCAGTTTGCCACTCCATTAATTAAAATGGAAAATAAAAGGTTGTGTTCAGCGGCTTCCACCGAGATTGGAACTGCTATGTCGTATAGTACGAGCACCGCGACGCACAACGGAACCTCTCAGCTAACGACTCACTGGCGGAAACGTCCGGACTATGGTCGCTGCGATGTTGCCTGAGCCTCAAAACGCAACCTTAATCACACAAACAGGTGTTACTAATGTGAAGAACGCCGTTCTTGGAGTCCAGAAATTAAATATACTTTCTAAGTGTCTCATCTTACAGTGGATTATATCGTATGAGTCTTCGATGTGGAAAACGAATGTCAAGTGAATTTAGCGAGGTAATGCCGGCCTAAACCCGGAAGTAAATGCACTATCACAATGTTGACAAACACCTGCTACGACGCTCCCAAATCTCGGCTCTCTTACGAGGCAGCTTTTTAGCGAAATGCTTGTCGTGATTGTCCGATACCGTTCTTCAGAGTGGAGACGCGCGCGCACTTTTGGCTTTTTTGCGGCGTTCTCCCCTGATAGTTTCTGACGTCGCCTTGTGGGCTATGTATACATTTGAGACATTCACAATTACCATTAATCCAGAATGATACAAGTTTCAGCTTCCGGCGTGGAAGAAGGCTGTTGACGCCTACATTATATGATTTCAACGTAAGGAAAGCAAAACGGATGATTCAGTGTTTCTCTTTCAGCATAAAACATGTGAGATAATTTTCCGTAACATTATAATCATCTAAAAATATAAACGAAGTAAAAATACATCGGAAGCTCATTAGAATTTGAATATAAAGTAAGATATCAAACGCTTTGCACCTAGATGTTGAATGTGTCCACGTGCAATCTTTTGCAGTATACATATAGAATGTCATGATTACCACGAGAATGAAGAAATATGTTGGTAAGGATGGAAGCAAGAAGAGATGCAACAACAAATATTCGATTCCTCATGGCATTCATTTCATTTGAAATGTAAGAAGAGGTAAAGAGGGATATTACTTTCGTTAACACGAAAGATATGCCGCACATATTGATAACGAGGAAGTCTGCGTCTTTATACGTTTCCTCCTTGAAATCTGTATGCTCTATTATATACTAAGTAGCCTGATCATTGTTTCAGTAATGTTACCCTCTTGTTTGACCCCGTAACGATGAACAGATTCCTCTGCATGAAAAGTAGTTGTTCGAATCCTTCCTGCGTTTTTTTTTTTTTTTTAGCTATCTTGCTTGGAATTCCTGAAGCAGACCCCACTTTCATAGCTACTCTTTATGTGCATCGATACTAAATACGGATGTGAAAACTTTTAAAGTGGGAGAATGACGATAATAATCATAACAAGAAAAAGCAAGTAATGAATGAAGTTTATTGCAATGCAGAATGAGAATGGCTGTGAATATAAAAATCTATAAAAATAGGTTGATCTCTGAGTAGGCGCAATGCAAAATATCTTAGCATTTTGTTACTGAATTTAGTTCTGTATGTTTGCAGAGAAAATGGAAAAGTCGGTACTTCTCGCTAGTGTAATACAATGTGAACCAGCATCTACCCTTTCCTTAGTACACGACTCAAGCAGGTCTCCCAGTAGCTACCAAGTTACTGCTGCATTCTGTTCCCTGATATTGCTCTGATGACGGTTAATGCACATAGTTCCGATTAAGAAATACAAAACATATTGCAGGTTAGGTCCTAGTATCGCAATATTAAATTTGCGATGTAGATGGCACATGAACGTGATACGACTATCCAGATTACTCGTCAATATAAAAAGACAATATTTTGGGAATTGAGCATGGTCCTTCGGCACCAGTCCTGAAAGAGAGTGAATGACTACAGGCGTGCCAAACCCTTTCAAAACGTCTGCCAAGCACAAAAAACAGCAGCAATATGAGTAAGGCATTGGACAGATCAGAAAGGCCTCACAGCTATCCAAAGCCTGTTTCTGTCAGCCCTAGTGAAGCTGCGCTGCCAGACGCCAACCCGATAGCACATAACACCGCTGAAATCTACCAATGAATTGTGTACTTATAATCAGCTTCAGTGAAATTTGTTATACATGAATAGGATATAGCTTCCATACATAATACATCAATAATAACCTCGTTTATTGCTTCAGTGACTGTTACCGTCTTGTTTCACACCGAAATTATGTAAACAACACAAATTCTGGTCCCTGACAAATAATTCTAGTCTCTTCAGCGACTTAGTCTTGTTTTGTTGTTGTTGTAAATTTGCATTCGCGAAGAATACTACTGTCGCAAATCCTGAGAGGGTTTCAAAACCCCATATGATACGGAAGGTTAAGAATAGTCTCTCAGTTTTGACCTTTAGAATAGCAGTTGCCGCGCTGGCTTGCTGCGCGGTCTCGTGCGACGTGTCACAGATTTCACGGCCGCTTCTGCCGGAGGTTCGAGTCCTCTCCCGGGCATTGATGTGTGTGTTGTCCTTCGAATAATTTATTGTAAGTAATTCCTACGTCTAGGGACTGATGACCCTAGCAGTTTGATCCCTTAGGAATTAGAACTTAAAAAAGAGCACTAGCGGAAGGAATTGATAAGATCAAGCTTCTGCAGAAAAAACTGGAACTAATGAAGGAAACAGCTATAGTTATATAAATTGAGCACTTTACTGCAGCAGTGCCTTGTTCGCACAGTAGTAAATACTGCCCTTACCATAATCGCAGCTGACGTATACAGCTTCCAACGTGAAACATCAAGAGTACGACCACCTTTTGCATGAAGCGACCATTTTTAACTGAAATTCGTTTCCTAGCTCAAAACCACTCCTTCTGTGATAATTATTTCAATATTTGATCGAGATGACAAGAAAATATTAAATGGATGTAGCAGATACAATGTATTCCCACAACCGCAAGTCATTCTCATACCAACACAGTTGCCAAGAAGGGCGTACGACGTCGTGAGTTCTTGACTACGTTAGTGGCAAGAAGATTCCGTTTTCTTAGCAGGAATTCTTCACGAACGGATGCGGAACAATGCAGTCCGAATGACAGATATGGCGGTACGCCTACATGTCTAAAAAGAGCAGAAATTCTAATTGTTAACCCTTTGAGTAATATTCCCACGTCTATGACTTGTATCATGGTTTAAGCCCATGTATTACCTTTGTTCGTGCTTACCTATATCATCAAATAACAGCAGAAACGGAGAGAAATACTTTCGGAGAATACGCCTTGATATTTGAATTCATTTTTGGATGTAGGAGGTTTTCTTTTTCAATAAAGCTATTGTTTCTATTTCCAGACCACATTTCATATCCTTCTTACTTCTGCCGCATCAGTTTTTTTGCTGCCCAGATTGTAAACCACGCCTAAGACTACCATCGTCTCATTTCCTGACCTCGTACGCTCTGCACAGCCTTACTTAATTTTACTGCTGCTCATTACCCTTTTATTAAAGGCTATACACCAAGGAGAGATAAATAACATCTATATGTAATGTTTAATGTTTACCGTGATGAAATCAGAAAATTGTGCTTATAAAAGCGCTCAGAATCTTTGAACGAGCCTTTCAATTTGCAGCACACACCAGAGCGAATGAAAGAAAATAATATTGAGAGGAGCAAGTTGACCATAGCGAGCGTGGGGAGGGATTGCTGTAGTGCCTTGAAGTTGGACCACTTTCCGTCGAATTTAGTTCCTGGTAGACCAAAATATGATCTTGATACAAAAGCATCAACGTACTCATATTGGAACTACTTCCAACGTGTAATTGGAAGAATACCTGGTCACGTTAGGTAGCGCTTCGCTTGTGGCCATCATTAATTTTAATTTAAGCCCATTCCTTGATGACGCAGTGAAATGTTTTCGAACTTTTCTGATTGCTTCCGGCCTCAGAGATTTCTTAAAGCGTTATATCGAATGTTAGTCACACCGTAAGTTAGACACCCATAAAGCTCTGACTTGCTTTAGAGCATCAAATCATTTGAGCAGCGATTATAAAATGCAGAAGACCACTTCTGAAGAAGGGCCTGGTGTCAGCAGGTCTTGGAATACAACACTGTGGGCAGTAACAATACCCATGTTTTGCGTCACAAGATGCAGAAGTGATTTATATACTTTTCGAAAAACTCATTTCATGAATGCTTTCGAGTCTGGTGTTGTATGGGAAGGGTGTTTTGTGATGATAAAAAGTCGGGTAACGCAGATTTCACTAGTTCCGTTGGGTTTGAGAATGGGAAACAGTTTTTGGATAGTCAAGTGATGTGATCATGGTCAAGACCGACTGCTTTTTCTATATCACAGTGGCTGCCGCAGCGTTCCTGTTTCGTCAACACAAACACCACGTGTCTGGGCCCACTGCTCATGACGTCACATGCTGCGAGTGGCAGTGTCAAGAGGGCGCAGTGTTTTTTCAACATGTTACTCAAGTAATAAGTCAAATGGATTACATGAATGGGACAGAAACCTCAATTTACTTTCATTGCTTATTTGTGGTCTGACCTAAATGAACAACAGCATCATTTTATATCTTCCCTAATGACTATCGTTTCTTTCTTAACAGTGGTTCTTGACAAAGATTTTTAACGAAGTTTATATTTTTGTGTGTCAGATAACTGAAAAAAGATATTATTTTATTTTGTCAGTCTTTGTTTCGCCACTGAGCTGTATATGGTTCTCTTTATAAATTGCGCGGTAACGTCACAAGGGCGACATTCGCAATGCAGTCGCAGTGGAATCGAGAGAGTAGGGTGCGTGTGGTTTCACTGATTGAGCATGGCAAGTACTCGGCATCAGAAGCTGGAGAAAAGTGTGGAGTACCGGCAAGAACAGCTAGACGCTGGTGGAAAGAATACCGGGAAAGGGGCTGTATATGGCGGAAAAGAGGAAGTGGCCGGCCCCGTGTGTCCACTGCAGCAGATGATCTACGTGTTTTGGAGAATATACGTGCTAATCCATTCCTCAGTTGCCGTGACCTGAAAGAGATAGCTCAGTTTCCCGGCAGCGGAAAGACTGTTGCGAGGGGACTGAAAGACGCCGGATTATATTGTCGGAGAGCTGCTACGAAGCAACCATTGACCGACTATCAGAGTATTGACCGCATGGCTTTTGCAACAGAATATATCGACTTTGACTGGACTAGAGTAATCTTTTCGGATGAAAAAATATTTTCTTCCTGTAGCGACGCCCCTGTTCAGGAGACACACTAAATTTTCTCCATAAATTTATTAGTTTATGCTGTTAGTGACTTTACATTTGTAGTAGGCACAAGATAATAAATATAAACAGTTCCCTATATAATGATTTTAGTAGTTCATCCCTCATCTGATAAGTAAATATGACCCCTGAATTTGTGAATATTTGCATTAGGGTTGATAGAAGAGATAGAGAAGATCCAACGGAGAGCAGCGCGCTGCGTTGCAGGATTATTTAGTAATCGCGAAACCGTTACGGAGATGATAGCTAAACTCCAGTGGAAGACTCTGCAGGAGAGACGCTCAGTAGCTCGGTACGGGCATTTGTTAAAGTTTCGAGAACATACATTCACCTAACAGTCATGCAGTATATTGCTCCCTCCTACGTATATCTCGCGAAGAGACCATGAGGATAAAATCAGAGAGATTAGAGCCCACACAGAAGTATACCGACAATCCTTCTTTCCACGAACGATGCGAGACTGGAATAGAAGGGAGAACCGATGGAGGTACACAAGGTACCCTCCGCCACACATCGTCAGGTGGCTTGCGGCTACAGCTACCTTCTCTATCCGAAAAAAAAGCACGCAAATGTTTTTTGAGTTAGGTATACCGCCCACAAGGACACCGCTTCCAGCCAATGTATCTTAACGAAAGACAAAGAAGTGGACGGTTCTCTGTAGCTGTATGGGGCTATATTTCGGCTCATGAGGAAGGTCCTCTCTGGAGAACAGAGGGAATTCCCAACGGAGTGGCCTACATTAACCCTCTAACGGTAAGGTTGGAATTGCATCCGACCCCAGCGAGTCTGTTTTGTTTATAACACCCCACTCCCTTTTCTGAGAGCGCTGTGGTTCCAGCTACCCTAACAGCTAGTCGTCCCGAGAACACCGAGGAGGCCACGTCAGTCTGGTGAGAGACCTGCAGCTACCCTCTCTATCCGAAACCTACATTACCCGCGCTCGGGTTGGATCCGATCCCACCTTACTGTTTACGTCACACTTATTAGTTTCTTTTGTGTGGAGGATTCAACCCCATATTGATGTTTATATTACATATAAGTTTTGTTTTCTCTTCTAGTATCTTACTAAAATGGCGCATCAACTCCTTAGAACTTCTGAGGAGATATACAACGAGTTTCTCCGACAGGAGGCTGAGTCAGAGGATGGCGACAATATCGATGTAGAAAACTGTTCAGAAACCACCTAGTACAGTATGTGTACAAAGACATTTAATATTGAGAACTTTATATTTCGGAAGTGCTGACACTATAATTATTTTCTACAAGTAGTAAGAAATGTTTCTCATTTAGTTCCTATCTTTAGAAATTATAAAGCACTCAAGTTCATAGTTGATGACTGAATCTATTGATTTTCACTAAGTTCTCAATAATTTTATAGAGAATATTTCTGTTAAGGTATTTTTTGTATTCAAGTACCTATTTTTTTGAAAGTACTTTATATTCTTACTTATTGACTATAACAATAAAAAACACTTGTTATAACAAATATATGTGTTTAATTGATAATAAAACTTTTTCCCAATTATTCATTTTTTATTTTACCCCGAAAAATCGATATTTGGAGGGTGGGGTCTGATCCAACCTCACCTTACCGTTTATGTCAGGAAACTTCACCTTACCGTTAGAGGGTTAACATACTGAATTCCATTATGAAGCCGAGTGCTGAAATGTCGTACCCAGACTGTCAAATATATCTTCTGCAGGTATGAACAGTGGACGTGTGGAACAATTAAATTTCCGGTTTTTCCTACGATTTATTCATTGCTTTGATAATCTCTACATCTTATCGAAGCGTCTACTCTACTTTGTCAGTTATATAATTTTGATTTGTCCACCTTGCTTTGATATTGATGGCCGTGAAATACAGCTTTCCCGGGCATCATCATAGTACCTTCCTTAGCGCCTCGTTCCATAATTGTATGTGTAAGGAAGACGCCGTGTATAAATAACTGTTATCTATAAATTTCATTTTCCTACTTACCTTTTCTCTTCTTAGGCTTCTCTCGACAGTTAAAATGGCTCTGAGCACTATGGGACTTAACTGCTGTGGTCATCAGTCCCCTAGAACTTAGAACTACTTAAACCTAACTAACCTAAGGACATCACACACATCCATGCCTGAGGCAGGATTCGAACCTGCGACCGTAGCGGTCGTGTGGTTCTAGACTGTAGCGCCTTTAAACGCTCGGCCACTCTGGCCGGCTCTCGACAGTTACTTCTTATACGACTCTGCGATTCGTTTCTATCTCCTTCTACATTGTTTTGGTCATTTTCCACTACATTCATTATCCTGTTACCTGTTGGCGGACCATACTTCATTTTTTCAGATCCCAAAAAAGAAATGGCTCTGAGCACTATGGGACTTAACATCTATGGTCATCGGTCCCCTAGAACTTAGAACTACTTAAACCTAACTAACCTAAGGACATCACACAACACCCAGTCATCACGAGGCAGAGTATTCAGATCCCATCTATCACTTACAAAGAAAAGAGTACTCTACATAATCCATTTTGCAGTGTGTTTCTATATTTCTGTGACTTGTATGTTTACATGAAAGAACATTATTCGTAAACACAAATGGTTTTTTAGCTCTGTTCTTCGTTTTACTTTTGTTAAGCATCTATTTCTCTCTCATTCTGAAGTGGCTGAAGTGCTATACTTGTAATAGCATCAGTTTTCATTGCTGTGTTCATATGTTTATTACTTTTTTTCATTGCCATTACCGTGTGTTGTTGTTCTTACATTCCAGCGTTATTATTTTCTCGATTTTCGGATAATACCTGTAAAATGTTGCTCATTTTGTTTCTAAATATGAAACTATTACGAAATTGTTAACAAATGTGAAGCAGCGTATCTTTTCACAATTGAATTTAACTGTTAATATTAACTGCTTCTGTAATACACATAAACACGGTGTTAAGGAAAGTGGTATTCCATACTTTTGTGAGTCGGTAGTAAGGACTAAAACAAGACAAAGTGCATATCGAAAGAGCTACATGCACTTCTTCAGTACAAGAGAAGTGTTTTAAGTATAACAACAGATGTATTTCACAGGGGTAAAGGTGAAGAAATGCTCATTGCACTTAAGATATTCATTCCAGACTCATAGCTCTTATTTACTGGATATGTTTGTATTGTTTCTGTCCATCCTATCAGCTCTCCAAATATGGACTACATGTTTTTAATACCGTATATTCGAAGCAGATATGTAGACAAAGGACGTCCTCGCTTACTCATTCCAGACGTTATATTCCTATTTTATTCCATTTGTATTGATTACTGGGCTGTAATGTATTCAAAAATTGGAACTAATCAACTCAATCCAGGCCAGTTTTTTATAATAGTAAAATTACACCTTCCATTTCGAACCATTCCTAAATAAAGGAAGGAAATATTTCTCTATCGGCCGGCCAGAGTGGCCGAGCGGTTCTAGGCGCTACACACTGGGAACCGCACGACCGCTATGGTCTCAGGTTCGAATCCTGCCTTGGGCGTGGATGTGTGTGTTGAACTTAGGTTAGTTAGGCTTAAGTAGTTCTAAGTTATAGGCGACTGATGACCTCAGATGTTAACTCCCATAGTGCTCAGAGCCATTTTGAACCATTTTTGATCAACGCAACAGGAGAAGTGAGATACATAAATTTGACAGTGTGAGGACAGACATGCTGGCACAACTCTGCGACTACACAGTGTTACCAGATAAAATGGTGCTGCGGAGACGAAAGTGCAGGACGGACTTTCCGCAGTAGCAGAGAGCTGCTAATTTTCGGACCATGACCGTGGGTTACCCTTGGGTCAGTTGCTGGTTGGAGTGCTGCAACTGTAAATCGAAGGCTTTGTTTGATAGTCTTGTGCTGATGCTGTCTGAATAAATTATGCCACTGGATAAAAAGCGGTTTCGTTTTGGGACTTAACCAACGACGGGGGGTGGTGAGCCACAGTGGTCTGCTTCAGGAATTCCAAGCAATATAACTCAAAAAACAACGCAGGAAGGATTCGAACAACTACTTATCATGCAGAGGAATCTGTTAATCGTTACGGGGTCAAACAAGAGGGTAAAATTACTGAAACAATGATCATGCTACTTAGTATGTAATAGAGCATACAGATTTCAAGGAGGAAACGTATGAAGACGCAGACTACCTCCTTATCAATATGTGCGACATATCATTCGTATTTACGAAAGTAATATCCCGCTTTACCTCTTCTTACATCTCAAATCAAATGAATGCCATGAGGAATCGAATATTTTCTTGACTAAGTCTCTTCTTGCTTCCATCCTTACCAACATATTTCTTCATTCTCGTGGTAATCATGACATTGTATATGTATGCGGCAAAAGATTGCATGTGGACACATTCGACATCTAGGTGCAAAGCGTTTGATATCTTGCTTTATATTCAATTCAAATGAGCTTCCCATGTATTTTTACTTCGTTTGTATTTTTAGATGATTATAATGTTGCAGAAAATTATCTCACATGCTTTATGCTGAATGAGAAACACTGAATCATCAGTTTTGCTTTCCCTAAGCTGAAACGATGTAATGTCGGCGTCAACAGCCTTTCTTCTACGCCGGAAGCTGAAACTTGTATCATTCTGGATTAATAGCAATTGAATGTCTCAAATGTATACATAGCCCACAAGGCGACGTCAGAAGTTATCAGAGGAGAACGCCGCATAAAAATCAAACGTGCGCGCGCATCTCCACTCTGAAGAACCGTATCGGACAATCACGACAAGCATTTCGCTAAAGAGCTGCCTCGTAAGAGAGCCGAGATTTGGGAGCGTCGTAGCAAGTATTTGTCAACATTGTGATAGTGCATTTACTTCCAGGTGTAGGCCGGCATTACCTCGCTAAATTCACTTGGCATTTGTCTTCCACATCTAAGACTCATACGATATAATCCACTGTAAGATGAGACACTTAGAAAGTATATTTAATTTCTGGACTCCAGGAACAGCGTTCTTCACATAAGTAACACCTGTTTGTGTGATTAAGGTTGCGTTTTGAGGCTCAGGCAACATCGCAGCGACCATAGTCCGGACGTTGCCGCCAGTGAGTCGTTAGCTGAGAGGTTCCGTTGTGCGTCGCGGTGCTCGTACTATATGACATAGCAGTTCCAATCTCGGTGGAAGCCGCTGAACACAACCTTTTATTTTCCATTTTAATTAATGGAGTGGCAAACTGCTAGTAAAAATTCCTTGAACTAAATCTGAAGAATGCCTTTAAACATCAATCTTCGTCCGATTTCGACTTAGAAAATTATGTTAATGTCATGGATGTCTGCTTTGCAAATGCCAAGGTGCTTCACTGTAAAATAGATCCTGAAAAGATTCAAACCGACTGTCAACGATATAAATTTGAGCTTTGTTCGTCATATAGGTCTAACATGTTAGGAGGTTACTTATGAAGTGCACATGTTCATTAATATAGTTCCTCTCTTCTAAATTTTTGCAATAGCATTTTACTGTAGACGTTTTCTGACACCGGCGTTAGCAATTCCTTGCCGTTTTTCTGGTTTAAATATGATGGTCTTAAATATCACTTTCGATCAATGTTACATACTTCATGAATCCATACACGGATCTCCAAATCTGCAGTTCAAAAATGGCTCTGAGCACTATGGGACTCAACTGCTGAGGTCATTAGTCCCCTAGAACTTAGAACTAGTTAAACCTAACTAACCTAAGGACATCTCAAACATCCATGCCCGAGGCAGGATTCGAACCTGCGACCGTAGCGGTCTTGCGGTTCCAGACTGCAGCGCCTTTAACCGCACGGCCACTTCGGCCGGCCAAATCTGCAGTGTTCCTGCACTGCTACAGAACATACATTGCAAGATATTCAAACAGTTTATCGCACAGACTTACCATGAGGAATGAAACAAGAACTGTAATACGCTTTACACCACAGACACTCACTCTGGCTTGACGAAAACATCCGAACATTGACCAAAAGTTGCACAAATAATTGCATTTGAAAGGAAAAGAAACGAGGTATGAAGCATTTATAAATTCGTCGATTGTACTGAGGTGGTTTAATTTCGTCCCAGTCTATAAAATTAATTTCGGGCCATACTCAACTCTTGCCTACTAATCACGGCGTCTGTCTCCGTTGCTTTTGAGCGTGAATGGAAATTGTAGAAATTTCCTGTGGAGCAACATTTAATAATAAAGCCTTTTAAATCATCAAAAGTGATGAGCGGTAGCAGGCGCTCTCGATAAAGAACGGGGGATTGCAGCCCCACTTCTGTCGCCACGGACGCTGCCGGTAGCAAGCAAATGGATCCCGGAGCTTTGTCGCATACGGCGTCGAGAGGAGGACAGTCTGCAGGAAATCTGCGGTAAAATGGTTACTGGATAAAATTTTGATATCGTTGTGTCAGAAAGAGAAATAGAATGAATCTGGACCATTACATTCACGTCTTCAGCATTCAGACAGAAGAGGCTATAAGAATATTATATGCCAGCTGCTCTCGGTCCACTGACGTTGTGAACAGAGACAACGGACGCTACCGCTAGACCACAGGCGATATCAGCCTATTGTTTCTCTTTCATGGAATAAGTTTTCCTCCAGTAAGTGCCGCAGTCTACAGTGTTGCCAGATTGTGCAGATAACCGGACTTAGAGAATTAGCGAGTTGGCCAGTTTATTTGTCCCACGCCGCGGTCGGCGCGGACTTAGCCTCTGAAGCGGCCGGCTGCCGGTTGAGTTTTATGTCAAAGAGTGTACATAAATCACCGGTCACAATTTACGGTAAACGCGTTACCTGTGCCTGTATTTCTGATGGCACAAACCTCCGGAAACATACCACGGATGTCTCAAATGTCTGTCATACATAATCACTGCTATATTGTGTTCTGAGTTAGAACCAACCCACTTTGATGAAGGTGGTCATTACGCTGTAGCTTCTCAGGCTTTGTTGACCAGACGTGACAGTGGTCGAGGTTTGGTAGAACACAGCTTACAATTGAATTTCTCTAGTCACGTTTGTGCGATGATTGTAGTTATGGTAAAGTGCTAGTGGTCTGATAAGTATAGCATTTCTGTGGGTAACGCTGGCGGACTTTGAAAGCAAAGTGGGTAACAAACAACAATGTTCTGATACTGGCGAAGAGCGTAAGACTTAGAAAAAGGTGACAATGCGTTAGTCTGCATAAAGCTTTTGTAGCGATGAATAAGTTGAAAGGAACTTCAGGTCATCTTTAGTAATAACGCTAGTTTTAGTTTACAATGCACTTTCTATCTGGCAGACTGTAAGTCGAGTTTTTATTGTTTTTGTAGTAGAACATTACACACAGATACTTAAGAGTGATAGGGAAATAGAAGGGTTCGTTGTATAGTAAGATGGAATTCAGGAAGGAAAAAATATAAGACGGTTCGTCCCGTGATTACTACATTTTTTGACAGAACTAATTGTTACACACCCGAAGACAAAATAAGTATGATATTCTAATGTAACTGAACTGTTTATTATAAAATATGAAGGGTCAGGGTGCAGGCCAAGACAGGCAAATTTTGTTTGCATCCTAGACTGGGTGACTTGGCAAGGTGGCTTGTGCTCATACAGGGTGTTTCAAAAATGACCGGTATATTTGAAACTGCAATAAAAACTAAACGAGCAGCGATAGAAATACACCGTTTGTTGCAATGTGCTTGGGACAACAGTACATTTTCAGGCGGACAAACTTTCGAAATTACAGTAGTTACAATTTTCAACAACAGATGGCGCTGCAAGTGATGTGAAAGATATAGAAGACAACACAGTCTGTGGGTGCGCCATTCTGTACGTCGTCTTTCTGCTGTAAGCGTGTGCTGTTCACAACGTACAAGTGTGCTGTCGACAACATGGTTTATTCCTTAGAACAGAGGATTTTTCTGGTGTTGGAATTCCACCGCCTAGAACACAGTGTTGTTGCAACAAGACGAAGTTTTCAACGGAGGTTTAATGTAACCAAAGGACCGAAAAGCGATACAATAAAGGATCTGTTTGAAAAATTTCAACGGACTGGGAACGTGACGGATGAACGTGCTGGAAAGGTAGGGCGACCGCGTACGGCAATCACAGAGGGCAACGCGCAGCTAGTGCAGCAGGTGATCCAACAGCGGCCTCGGGTTTCCGTTCGCCGTGTTGCAGCTGCGGTCTAAATGACGCCAACGTCTACGTATCGTCTCATGCGCCAGAGTTTACATCTCTATCCATACAAAATTCAAACGCGGCAACCCCTCAGCGCTGCTACCATTGCTGCACGAGAGACATTCGCTAACGATATAGTGCACAGGATTGATGACGGCGATATGCATGTGGGCAGCATTTGGTTTACAGACGAAGTTTATTTTTACCTGGACGGCTTCGTCAATAAACAGAACTGGCGCATATGGGGAACCGAAAAGCCCCATGTTGCAGTCCCATCGTCCCTGCATCCTCTAAAAGTACTGGTCTGGGCCGCCATTTCTTCCAAAGGAATCATTGGCCCATTTTTCAGATCCGAAACGATTACTGCATCTCGCTATCTGGACATTCTTCGTGAATTTGTGGCGGTACAAACTGCCTTAGACGACACTGCGAACACCTCGTGGTTTATGCAATATGGTGCCAGGCCACATCGCACGGCCTACGTCTTTAATTTCCTGAATGAATATTTCGATGATCGTGTGATTGCTTTGGGCTATCCGAAACATACAGGAGGCGGCGTGGATTGGCCTCCCTATTCGTCAGACATGAACCCCTGTGACTTCTTTCTGTGGGGACACTTGAAAGACCAGGTGTACCGCCAGAATCCAGAAACAATTGAACAGCTGAAGCAGTACATCTCATCTGCATGTGAAGCCATTCCGCCAGACACGTTGTCAAAGGTTTCGGGTAATTTCATTCAGAGACTACGCCATATTATTGCTACGCATGGTGGATATGTGGAAAATATCGTACTATAGAGTTTCCCAGACCGCAGCGCCATCTGTTGTTGACAATTGTAACTAATCTAATTTCGAAAGTTTGTCTGCCTGAAAATGTACTGTTGTTCCAAGCATATTGCAACAAACGGTGTATTTCTATCGCTGCTCGTTTAGTTTGTATTGCCGTTTCAAATATACCGGTCATTTTTGAAACACCCTGTAGCTGCATTAAGCAAGAAAGTTATAAAGGCAGGAAAGATGGGACTAATGTGGATGGGCAGTGTATACGAAAATCATATGGCTTTGAATGTAATAGGATAATGAAACGAAAGAGGAGGCATTTACGATGATTTCTGAATGTTTACAGGTTTGACTCTGGATAGGAAAGGATAGTGCCTTATGCTATCGAGATATTCTTTAATAACTTAGGAATTTAGGATGGTATAGTGGTGTTTGTTCAACTGCTGCTATTGATGATACGTTAACGAGATGTCCTGAAGAATATTACGAACGTAAGATTCAGTGGGCTTGGGGAAGGAGTATGTACCTTTCAAGAGGCTAATGAATGCTGAAGCCTGGGAGTGAAACGATATCAGAATCCATCGACAGCTAGATATTTTCTCCTACGTTATGTACAAGAGGCGTTCAATTAATATTTCAACACATTTATTACCCCATCATCTTCGACTGAAAAAAATGAGAAATCTATTTTGCAACATCTTGGAATACTCCGGCATCAGCCCCTATAGTTTCATGACGTTCCGATAGATAGCGACTCTATGTATACCCTACAAAATGGCGCCTGTAACGGAAGTGCATTCCAAGCGCTGAGCACTTGGCGTACAACCAGAGCATCGCAGATATCCATAGGCATTTGAAAAGTGTCTACGGAGACCTGGCAATGAACAAAAGGACGGTGAGTCGTTGGGCGAAGCGTCTGTCTCCATCGCGGTAAGTCGCTGAAGCCTGTCCAATCTCCCACGTGCTGTCGACCGGACGCAGCTGTGACTCCTGGAATGTTGGAACGTGCTGACACTCTCATTCGAGGTGGTCGACGGATCAGAATCACACACCTTGATGCTCAACTGGACACCCCTCTTGATACTAATTACACACTCGTCCACCAGTTGCTGTACTCAAAGATGTGTGAGCGCTGGGTTCTCACTGCCTAACTGAAGCCCGCAGAGAAGGACCATCTGTGCGGAATTGCCTTCTCGTCAGGAGGCTGTTCATGATAATTTTTTGTCAAACAGTGCTACCGCCAATGAAGGATGAGTTCATCACTTCGAACCGGCAGTGCATAGAATGTAACCACGCTACCTCTCCTCGGAGAAAAAAAATTTGAAACCTTGCACTCAGTTGCTAAAGTCATGTCGACGCTCTTCTGGGACTCAGAGCAATTCTGTTTGATGACCTCCCTCACGGTGCAGCAATCGACTCGAAAGTGTATTGATCTACGTTCAGAAAACTGAAGAAACGACTGCACCGTGTTCGTTACCACAGAAATGCAAACGAACATCTTCTTAAACGTGAAAATACAAAGCCTCATACATAACTGCGCACCCGAAAGGAACTCAAAAAACTTCATTGGACTGTTCCCCTTATCCACGCCACATCCCTGGTCTTGCACAATCCGACTTCTATATGTTTGCGCCCCAAGGAAGGATGCACTCAGTCCGAAGCAGTACGTGGATGACGGGGAGGTTATTTATGCAGACGGACATTTTTCCGACGTCGACCTTCAGAGTGGTAAGATGCGGACGTACGGCGGTACCAGTAAGGTCTTGCCATTGAACGGTGATTATGCTGGAAAATAGGGCTTTGCTGGAAAAAGAGGGGGCGTAACACGGTGTACTGGAATCCTGAATAAGACCAACGCCTTTTCAGTGTATTTCATTACTTATTGAACGCACCTCGAAGACTGAAATTTAGCGAAGAAGGTATAATCAGAGTGTATGATGACAAAAGCGCAATGCTTACACAGGAATGCTCAACACAGCTCAATTCCAGTGAGTTACTGCCTTTCTGCTTACTGCAGTGAAACCCTTCCCAGTCGTTAGAGGGCCCATCACGTTTCCCATTCCCTCAGTAAACCCTGCTGGTGGAAGTGTTCTGTTTGGAAGAGGGAAACACATCGCTTACATCCCCCACTGAAGGCTTTTTAATGGCCAATGTTATAGCAGACAGCAATTTTTATTAGGATCGCATTCGATTTTACGAGAGTCAGCTAATGCCGCTGTGCGAGGGGGAGAAATAATAGTAACGAGGGCAGCCTCGGATGCCTAACGTTTAGTTGCTGTATTTGCTTGTGGTTTACTCTCAAATTGATGTAGTTGCACTTACTTCAGCACTCATATTTAAGTGAACACGAAACATTTCCCGACATTGCTTACCTAGCATATGTCTGCCGTAGAGTTTAAATGATTGTAGTAAGACATCAGAGATGCAACTTCGCTAAAGTCACTGACGATCCCATCATACAATGTCTTCGAGTGCACCACCGAGCTCTTGCATTTACTCAAACAATTAGCTCTTTATTTTGAGAGTGCCTGAAGATCCAATGCAAATTAAAATATTTATCTTACGTCTATGGACACCAGCAACTCCAGGTTGTATTGGAAAGAACGAGAAGAGGTTTAAATCTGTACTACGAGTATGTGCAGACTAGCGAGTTTTCTCATATTCACTTACCAAAATATTTTGCTTTTAAATTACTAGATGTAAGAATACTCTCTCTCATTCTGATTCATTCTACATCTACAAAGCTACACCGAAAGCCATGGTAAGGTGTGTAGTGGAGGGTATCCCGTACAACTATTTGTCATCTCCCCTCCTGTTCCACTCCCAAACAGAGCAAGCGAAAAACGACTGTCTGTACGCCTCCGTAAGAGCCCTAATTTCTCGTATCTTATCTTCGTGGTCCTTACGCGCAATATATGCATGATCAGAATGGTTCGGCAATCAGCGGTTCTCTAAATTTTCTCAATAGTGTTTCCCGAAAGCAATGCCGCCTTCCATCAAGGAATTAGCATTTGAGATCACAAAGCTTCTCCGTAACACTTAAGCTTTGTTCGAAGATACCGCTAAAAAATCCAGCAGCCCTCTTCTGAACTGCTTCAATGTCTTCCTTCAGTCCGACGTGGTGCGGATCCCAAACACTCGAACATTACTCAAAAATAGGTCGCAAGTGTGTCCAGTATGCGGTCTCCTTTACAGGTGAGCCATTCATTCCCAAAATTCTCCCCATAAACCGAATTCGACCATTTACCTTCCCTACCTCAATTTTCACATCCTCCTTCACATCGCTTTGCAATATTATCCCCAGCAATTTAAACGACTTGACTGTGTCAAGCTGGACAAGAGTAATACTGTATCCGAACGTTACAGGTTTGTTCATCCTACTTATCCACATTAATTTACATTTTTCCACATTTAGGGCTAGCTGCCATTCATCGCACCAACTGGAAATTTTATCTGTGTCGTCTTGTATCTTCCTACAGTCACTCAACTGCGAAACCTTACTGTACACCATGGCATCATCAGCAAACCACAAACTACTGCCGACCCTGTCCGCCAAATCATTCGAATATAGGGAACGACAACGGCCCTATCACACTTCCCTGGGGCATTCCTGACGATACCTTTGTCTCTGCTGAACATTCATCGTCGAGGACAACATACTGGTTCTACTATTCAAGAAGTCTTCGAGCCACTCTCATATCTCTGAACTTACTCCATGCGCTCATACCTTCGTTAACAGCCTGCAGCGGAGCACCGTGTCAAATGTTTCCCGGAAATCTACAAATATGGAATCTGCCTGATGCCTTCATCCATAATTTTCAGTTTATCAAGTGAGAAAAGGGCAAGCTGGGTTTCGCACGAGCGATGCTTTCTAAAACCACGCTGACTCGTGGACATCAGCTGCTTAGCCTCAGGAAAGTTTACTATATTCCAACTGAGAATGTTTTCAAGAGTTCTGCAGCAAACATATGCTAGGGATATTGGTGTGAAATTTAGCGGGTCCGATCTTTTACCTTTCTTATATACTGGAGTCACCTGCGCTTTTCTTTTTTTTCAATCCCTTGGAACTTTGTGCTGGGAGAGTGATTCACGATAAATGGAAGCTACGTAAGGGGCCAATGCCATAGAGTACTCTTTGTAAGATCGAACTGGGATATCTTCCAGACCTGATGATTTCTTTGTTTCAAAATCTATAATTTGCTACTCTACGACAGGTGTGTTTATTTCTATGTCATCTATACGGGATTCTATCCGATGGTCAAATAACAATATGTTTGTACGGTACTCCTGCTGAACGATTTCTTGAACGTAAAATTTAAAACTTCGGCTTTCGTTTTGCTATCTACATCTGCCACACCAGACTGGTCAACAAGGGACTGAATGGACCCGATTAGCGATTTCACATACGACCAGAATTTTCACGGGTTGTCTGCCTGATCTTTTGCGAAGGTGTGAAGGTGGCAGTTGTTTTATGCTTCGCGCATAGATCTTTTCACAGACGCACGAATCTGTAGTAACCTTAGCGTGTCGTGGTTTGTCCGTCCCCTTTTGAACACAGAGTATAACAGCCTCTGCTTCCTTAGCATCTTACGAATTTCGTTATTAAACCTTGGTGGTACTTTTGCATTCTTTATCCACATACTAGGTACTCTTCAGACCACGCTTTACAATCTGCCTAAACTTTTCCCACAATTCCTCTACATCCATCTTACTGGAATCAAGGGATGCGAATTCAGTGTCTACGGAAGATGTTATTAACTGCTTCTCTGCCGGCCGAAGTGGCCGTGCGGTTAAAGGCGCTGCAGTCTGGAACCGCAAGACCGCTACGGTCGCAGGTTCGAATCCTGCCTCGGGCATGGATGTTTGTGATGTCCTTAGGTTAGTTAGGGTTAACTAGTTCTAAGTTATAGGGGACTAATGACCTCAGAAGTTGAATCCCATAGTGCTCAGAGCCATTTGAACCATTTGAACTGCTTATCTGCTCTACCTAGCAGAAACACTCTCCTAGCCTTCTTGACTGATTCATTAACTTTCATAATCATAGTTGCTATAATGACATCATGATCGCAAATTCCTGGCTACTTGTAAGATATTTCCATTGCGTTTGGGGTGCCGAACTAGCTGCACCAGACAATTTTCATAAAACGTGTTCAAAAGTATTTCATTATGAACTATTAAATCTACTAAAGTTATTGAGACTTGGAAGTATTAACATACGACTAATATTTCTACAACATTTTTGCTTTGCGAGCAGACACACCAGCGATGCGATTGGGCACGCTTTCATAAAAATAGTGTGTCAGATCTGCTTACCAATGAAAAATTTGCTACAAATCAAAATCTGTCAGCCCTCTCTCACACGACAACAGTAAACTTACCAGGAATATCAGAGCGTCAGACCATAGTGAAAAGCATTACCTTTAATAACCCCAAAAATAACCAAGAACTCGAAGATCCATGACCGTAGGTTTATAGCGTGCTATAATAAAACAAATCTGGTTTTACGAAGCATTATTTGATACAATTCAGTATCAAAGGCAAAGAATTTTGGAAAGAGTCAGGTTATCCTCAGCAAATTACTGTTACTGCTAGAACCTTCAAATGATTCTACCACTATTTCTGATTTTAGACGGATGTATATTCTTACAAATTCAGTGAGAAACATCAATTCCCCACTGTCTAATTATAAGGAACCATGCAAAAAACCTTGGCTCACTAAAGGAATAAAAATATCTTGTAACCACAAAAGGGAACTGTATCTAACAACGAGAAAGAGTAATGGCCCAGAAACAGCCAAATATTATAAAAACTACTGTGCTACATTAAGAAAGGTTATTAAAAAGTCCAGAAGCATGTGCATCATGTCTGAGATTAATAACTAAGATAATAAAATCAAAACAATTTGGAATATTATTACAAGGGAGACAGGGCCACCAAGAGTACAGGATGGCGGCATCACCATCAAAGCGAATGGAAACTTGATAGACAACAAGCTGGAAGAGGAAAACATTTTGAGTAATCATTTTTTAAATGTTGTAGAGAAAATAGGATCTAAATGTTCATTAGAAGAAGCAATGCAGTGAATGGAAGAGGCCTTACCCACACCATTTGATACAATTGAAATTCCACCCACCTCTCCTTCTGAAATTAAGAAGATAACAAACCCAAGAATAAAAGCTCAGAAGGAATTGATGGCATTCCCAGACGAATAATAATAAAAGCTTGTTCCCAAGAAATAGTGGGATTCTTAGCCACGTATGTAATAGCTCTCTGAAGCACGGTATTTTCCCAGATAGACTGAAGTATGCCATTGTTAAACCACTGCATGAAAAGGGGGATATGTCTGACGTCAACAACTACCGCCCAATCTCTCTTCTGACTGCCTTATCCAAAATTCTTGAAAAAGTAATGTATTGTAGAGTAGCTTCACACCTTTGTAAAAATAAAGTTTCAACAAAATGTCAGTTTGGTTTCCAGAACCGTTTTTCAACGGAAAATGCTATATTTACTTTCACTAATGAAATATTAAGTGCTCTGAGTAACCGAAAGTCAAGTACTGTGGTATGAATGGGACAGTGCTGAAATGGTTTAAATCATACCTAACTGGAAGAGTGTAGAAAGTTGAAATAAGCAGTTTACATAATATGCAAAAAGCTGGTGATTTCTCAAACTGGGGAACAATCAAGAATGGTGTGCCACAAGGTTAGGTCTTGGGTCCTCTGCTGTTCTTAATATATATTAATGACTTGCCATTCTATATTCACGAAGATGCAAAGCTTGTACTTTTTGACGATAGTACAAGGATAGCTATCACACTCAACAGACAAGAATTAACTGGTGAAATTTCAAACTATGTTTTTCAGAAAATCATTAAGTGGTTCTCTGCAAATGGGCTGTCATTAAACTTTGACAAAACACAGTACATACAGTTCCACACAGTAAATGGAATGACACCATTAATAAATATAGACTTCAATCGGAAATCGGTAGTTAAGGTAGAATATTCGAAATTTCTAGGTGTATGCATTGATGAGGGGTTGAACTGGAAAAAACACACTGAGGATCTGCTCAAACGTTTGAGTTCACCTACTTATGCTGTTAGGGTCATTGCAAAATTTTGGCGATATACATCTCAGTAAATTAGCTTACCACGCCTATTTTCATTCTCTGCTTTCGTATGGCATCATATTCTGGGGTAACTCATCATTGAGTAAAACAGTGTTCATTGCACAAAAGCGTGTAATCCGAATAATTGCTGGAGCTCATCCAAGATCATCCTGCAGGCACTTAATTCTTCACTGTAGCCTCACAAATATATATATATATATATATATATATATATATATATATATTCACTTATGAAATTTGTTATTAACAATCCGAACGAATTCAAAAGTAATAGCAGTGTACATGGCTACAACACTAGGGGAAAGGATGATCTTCACTACTCAAGGTTATATATATATATATATATATATATATATATATATATATATATATATATATATATATATATTCACTTATGAAATTTGTTATTAACAATCCAAACGAATTCAAAAGTAATAGCAGTGTACATGGCTACAACACTAGGAGAAAGGATGATCTTCACTACTCAAGGTTAAATCTATCTTTGGCTCAGAAGGGGCTAAATTACGCTGCCACAAAAGTCTTTGGTCACTTATCTAATAGCATCAAAAGTCTGAAAGATAGCCATACTGCCTTTAAAAGGATATTAAAAGAATTTCATAATGACAACTCCTCCTACTCATTAGATGAATTTTAGGATATAGTAAGTGGGTAATTTCCCCACCCCCACCATGAAAAGAAAAGAAATTAAAAATATTAAGTGTCATGTAATATTTTGTGTAACGTAATATCTTGTATAGACACCTTTTATTAACCTGAGACGTTCTACATCGTTTCAAAGTATCGTATTCATGATCTATGGAACAAGTAATAATCTAATCTAATCTAATGTAACAAGACAGTCAATATCGCTTCGCACTCACTAATGATGCTTCCTCGTTTCGAAGTTTCACAGTCTTCACCTCAAGACAATATAATTGACGTTTAAGATTTTTCCTTACTTTTCGACATTTTCATCCCGATATCCACAAAGTGTCCGTATTAGCTGCTTAACCGAATAAGACGCAGTGTCTTGGCGGCGGCACTTGAACTATACTGGGCAACAAGATTAATCGGTCACCATTTGCAAAGAACTTTCTCTCATTGTGATGCAAAAATTCAGAATGACGCTCGAAGGTCACTACAAGCTTCCTCTGTAATGGTGCAAAAACGTGGCGTCCCGTGACGTCACCTCAGATTCGGTGACACTTCAAACCGCAAGTTGTCAACACCTGCACAAAGAAGGCTGGCCAGATCTCAGGAGTTCATGTGTGACGTAAGATGTGTTGATGATGTCATATTGACACTACATTACAGCCAAATTGTCCCCATCGCCACCCTGGATGTGTCACACCATGGGAAAGTCGTCATACTTCCGCTTAGCGACATCTCAACCCTTCTCTTGACACCTCTCCGACGAATGCTAGAACCGCGACGCCTATCGCAGAAATCGCTCGGTTTTCTGGTAAGTTGCCGAGGAAGACGGTTTGGACACACCGGCTCATAAGGTGCTTTAAAGGTTCTGTATGAAACCTCCTCTTTTCTTGGGGCGTTCAAATTCAAGTACTTCACGGTAGAAAATGGCAGAATGCAGTGCAATAAGCAGCATCACGACGCTTTTGACAGCTTAACACACTACTGACACCTCTGGGCTACTCAACCCTTCCGTGAAAATATTTGCGGCTACAAACGTGCTGAGTGTGATCTCACCCCTTTAGAACGTGACGTGACCGTAGTTTTTGCTCTGGTATATAAGGTGTGACCAAAAGGGGCCGCTAAAAACGATTCTGTTAAATTTGAAAGTGATCCGAAACAGAAAAAAGGGTTTATGCTTTTTCATCCCTCCATTTTCGCACTTTCCTCTGGCGTCTGCAGAGGGGATATGAGCGCGTCATGATCACACTGAGGGGATCCTGTAAGATCCCTCATTTCGCCAAAACATACTGGCTGCCACATTTGTTTGGCATATAGAAATGTCCCCTGTCCTACGCCCCGGTGAGATAGGTAACTCTTTCAAAGTCACAAGAGACGTAGTATGATACGTCCACAGTGGCAATGGGCAGAACTGTGGTGAAATGAGGTGCCAATGTGCCATCAACCACCTTATTCATCACGTGATGTTCTGAGCTCTGACCTACATCTGTACGTATCCACACGTTCCTGTTTGAAGCGTTTTCTGGGATGATGTCTCAGGACGCCACGCTCTTAAGGTATTACAAAGGAAGGTTGTAGGGCCCTTGGAACCAAATCTTGAACACCTGTGTCACCATGGGAGAAATTCATGGGGTTTCAAAATGGTGATCTTTTACTTTTGTCATTAATATGGCATAGCCACAACCACAGACTTCGCCGCTAAATACATGTCAGTTACATACAACCTTAAAATTCTTCTTGAACATTTCACATAGCTTTCGTGTTCGCGATCAGTTACCACACAATATCAAAATATGTTTGAGTCATAAAATGCAATAAAACAAAGTCTGTGCAATATGAGCTCAGGACAATAAATACTTTTCGTAAGTATTATCTGTCTCAGATTTTTATCGTAAAAATGTCGGAACAAACGTTACGTCATGTGATGACAGCAATTCCATTCTTGATACAGAAAGTATAAATTACAGAATAGACTTTAAAAGAAACACCGTAGAATGTGGGAAATGCTGACGTAGTAAATCAAAATTTCAATTCCAAATGAATTTGAAGCAGGAGAGATTTTTATATTTTCTGCTAAGTTCTATATTGTGTCCCCCTATTTTTCAGAATATTTTGCGTTACTAAGATTTCTTGCAAAAACACTTCACGCGTTCTTGACATGAATGTACCATTAAATTACTTACTCAATTGCTTGTATTTCGCTATGTCTTGTACAGGCGTTCAAAATCCCATTTAGCTGACAGTTAGGTCATGAATACCTTTATCTATTTCTGGTAAGAACGCTGTAATGAGGTATGATGATCAATATTATAATGAGTTCGGTAAAGTAAAAAGACCAACCAGTTACTACCGCTGTTTCGTTGAAACAAGTAACACGGCTTTTTTTTGGAGGGGGGGGGGGGGGGGGAGGGAATCTACAGGACATGTGACCTGTAATAGAAAAAGTGTCACTATGAACTTTTAATTGGCAAAACATTCCGGAATAGCCCCTATTCGAATCTCCGGGAGGGGCTGCCAAGGGGGAGGTGACCGTAAGAAAAAGACTGAAAACTCAACGAAAGGATAACGTTCTACGAGACGGGGCGTGAAATGTCAGAAACTTGAATATGTTAGGGAAGGTAGAAAGTCTGAAAAGGGAAATGCAAAGGCTCAACCTACATATAGTAGGGGTCAGTGAAGTGAAATGGAAATGCGTATTGGGTAATATCTACATCAGCAAAAAATAGCGTAACGGGAGTAGGAGTCGTTATGAATAGAAAGGTAGGGCAAGGAGTGTGTTACAGTGAACACTTCAGTGATAGGAATGTTTTTGTAAGAATCGACAGCAAACCAACACAGACAGAGTTAGTTCAGGTATACATACCGACGTCGCAAGCTGAAGAAGAAAAGATAGAGAAAGTATATGACGGCATTGAAAGGGTAATACAGTACGTAAGGGAAATGCACTGTTAAATGCAGAGAAGAGAGCGGATAGGTGGAAAGAGCACATTACAGGGGTCTGTGAGAGGGAAGGTTTGTTTGATGTGACAGAAAAAGAAACAGGAGTCGATTCAGATGAGAAAAGGGATCCAGTATTAGAACCAGAATTTAACAGAGCTTTGGATGACTTAAGATCAAATAACGCAGAAGGGATAGATAACATTCTATCAGAACTTCTAAAATCATTGGGGGAACTAACAACAAATCGGTGATTCACGTTGGTGTGTATGATGTATGGGTTTGGGGACATACAATCTGACTTTCGAAAACATATCATACACAGAATTCCTAAGACTGCAAGAGTTGACAAGTGTTGGAATTATGACACAATCAACTTAACAGCTCATGCATCCAAGTTACTGACTAGAGTAATATACACAAGAAGGGAAAAGAAAATAGAGAACGTGCTAGATGGCGATCAGTTCGGCTTTATGAAAGGTAAAGACGCCACAGAGGCAATTCTGACGTTGCGGTTGATAATCGAAGCAAGACTAAAGAAAACTTAAAACACGTTCGTAGGATTTGTCGACCTGGAAAAATCGTTCGACAGTGTAAAATGGAGCAAGTTGTTCGAAATTCGGAGAAAAATAGGAGTAAGCTATAGGGAGAGAAGGGTTATACCGTAATACGTAGGAGAGCAAAGAGGTAATAATAGGAGTGAACGACCAAGAACGAAACGCTCGGATTAAAAAAGGAATAAGGCAGGGATACTGTCTTTGCCACCTACTGTTCAATCTATACATCGAAGAAGCATTGAAGGAAGTAAAAGACAGTTTCATGAGTGTAATTAAAGTTCAAGGTGAAAGGGTAATAGTGATACGATTCGCTGATGACAGTGATGTCCTGAGCGAAAGTGAAGAAGAATTACATGATCTGCTGAATGGGATGAACAATCTAATGAGTACAGAATATGGATCGAGAGTAAATCGAATGAAGACGGAAAGTAATGAGAAGTAGCAGAAATGTGAACAACGAGAAACTTAACATCAGGATTGATGGTCATAATGTAGATGAAGTTAAGGAATTCTACTGCCTAGACCGCAAAATAGCCAATGAAAGAAAGAGCAAGGAGATTAAAATCAGACTAGCACTGCGTTCACATGGCTCTAAGCACTTTGGGACTTTTAACGTCTGAGGTCATCACTCCCCTGGAAGTAGAACCACTTAAATCTAACTAACCTAACGACATCACACACATCCATGCCCGAGGCAGGATTCGAACCTGCGACCGTAGCAGCAGGGCGGTTCTGGACTGAAGCGCTTAGAACCGCTCGGTCACAGCGGCCGGCAGACTAGCATTGGGAAAAAGGACATTCTTGGTCGAGAGAATTATACTAGCATTAAAGATATACCTTAATTAGATAAATAATTTTCTGAGAATTTGCGTCTGGAGCTCAGTATTGCATGGTACGAATCATGGACTGTGGGAAAATCAGAACAAAAGAGATTCGAAGCACTTGGGATGTGGTGCTACAAGAGAATGTTGAAAATTAGGCGCACTGGGAAGGTAACGAACGAGGAGATTCTGCGCAGAATCAGATGTCAAAAGAATATATGGAAAACACTGAGAAGGAGAAGGGACAGGTTGACAGGACGTCTTCTAAGACATGAGGGAATGACTTCCATGGTACTAGAGGGAGCTGTAGAGGGCAAAAACAGCGAAGGAAAACAGAGATTGGACTGCATCCAGTGCAGGAAATGACTGAGGCCGTAGATTTAAAGTGCTACTCTGAGATGAAGAGGTTGGCACTGGAGAGGAATCAGCGGCGGGCCGCATCAAATGCCGTTGTTTCCATTGCCTTCTTCATCCTCAAGTACCTTTACCGGTTTAAAATCGATAGGTACGTTCTCATGTTGCTGTTCTGGTTTAAAATTACATTGTGCTGTACATGTGATGTTCGATAAATTATTACAACAGTTTCTTCGAGTGGTGATGACCTACAACACAACACGATATGAGAAGAAAACTGGAAATTTTTATGCTAACAGCACCTAACTGTTACAAGTACACGACTTCTTAAGAACTGAATTACTTTTGCAGCCGACGGTCTTGCTTCTTTGAATACACCGTTTTTCGTCTGGTCTTCGAAGGTAGACAACGTCTGGGGTGGCCAGATCGGTAATGGCTAACCGTCTTGGATCATCATGTGGTATTGGTTGCTTTCCTTTCGCCAAACGTCTGCACAGTGCCCAGTGAAAAGAGGGCATGGTACATTGTTGATGGTGATTCGCTCGCCGTATGGGCACGTCAAGCTCGGCGGTGCCCTTGGTTCCCATCTCTTACGATCGTGCAAATCACGCATGACACCACGCAACACAAACATATTAAAGTCATTTACACTTATCAGCTACAGTGAAACACACAGTTCTCATATTATACAAAATGAAAGTTTCATTATGCACAAAGGAAAGAAATGCTTTTCCAGTTACGTGGCTCTAAGCACTATGGGACAACATCTGAGGTCATCAGTCCCCTAGACTTAGAACTACTTAAACCTAACTAACATAAGGACATCACACACATCCATGCCCGAGGTCGCATTCGAACCTGCGACTGTAGCAATAGCGCGGTCCCGGACTGAAGCGCCTAGAACCGCTCGGCGACAGCGGCCGGCTTCCAGTTAGGTGTCTGAACGTACCCTTCGGGGCCTCCCGAAAACCAATGCCATGCAAGTGTATTTTTTAAAATTAGTTTTGTGTTACTTACTTCGAAAATTCTGTGTATTTTTATTGCATTGTTGACTCTTTACAAATAAGAGCATATATCGCTGAATGACAGGGAGGATTTAGCAGTCTCCTGAACTTTGAAACCACAGTCTACAGCAAAGCACACTCACGTAACTATTTCAACCATATGAACGCTTGTATATAAAGATGGCGCTTTCCACAGACAAAAGTCAGACAGATTGCGGCTACAAAAAAGTTTTAGTATCAACACTCTTTGACATAATATCTACTGGCTGCCGGCCGCCACGGAGTCTGTCTGCACCGATCCGACATGGGAGAAATACAATTACCAGACTAATTAATTCTTTAAACCGGCATCTGCACAACCTGTCTACAATGTAGACTGCGGCAGTTCCTGGAAGAAATCTTGTGTTCTGTTCTAGGAGCTACGCTACGTTTACGTCCGTGGTCTACCTAGAAACCACGCAATGTTTGGATACAGTGTGTCGGGGTGAAACCGATCGTTGCTTTCGTCTGAACCCTGAAGTCTTGAGTGTAATAGTAGAATAGCTAAGATGTATTTCTCTTTCCGACACGCCGGTGCTAAAAGTTCCGCCCAATAAAATTTCTGCGGAAGATTTCTTGGCAGACTATCAGTCTTTGAAGGTCGCACGCTCTCTGGAGCATGTTTGATGGCGCCCAGTTGCCTCATCCCCGTTGACCCTGTACTTCATCGCCTGTTGTAGAAAGCGTCGGCCATTGCTAAGCGCTTTAGATAGTATAAAATGCTTTACAGTTCTTGAGTGAAACCTCACAAAAATTTCAATGATTTCTATATCACGCACGTTAGCAACGGAGGCAGACGACCCTATTTATATAGTGATTATTGTATTACACTAATATGCATGACATGAGTATGCCGCGAAATAAATGTTATTCTTTGTGATCCAATCAGAATACCTCGGTATGTTGTTTAATGTTGTTATTAATGCTTTATACCTCGTTTATTTTCCTTTTGGAAGCGATTCTTCACGGAATTTTTCCGTTGTGATTCCGTATGCTCTCGTTAAGCCACAGGGTAACTGTCTTCCGATGAATGTGTAGGACCATGGGACAATATGTGTGACTACCTGAAAGTTTATGAAATATACAAGCAGCAACGCAGGCACACTGCACAATTTGATGGCAGCGTATGGATTTATAGAGAATTTTAACAGTCGTGGAAACTGATATTTAAAGCATTAAATTAGATTTTGAAACAATAAAACTGCCTATTTTTGAAGGTACCCAGTGGGAAGGAAATTGCTAACGCTGGTGACAGCAAGCAACTATAGCAATTATAGCAAGCAACAGCCTTAGCACAGAGGTTCTGTGTTCACTTTATAACTATTCCCCTGCTGAACAAAACTCAATTGCTTTGGGTGACGGCTGAGTCGATCCGTCAGAGATGTATGAGTAGAGAGCGAGCTTGGAATTTATCAAGCATATATTTATGACCATTAACACAGCTTACTGAATCGAACTTGTGAGAAGACCTAACGTGTGAAGGTTTTCATCAGAGTTTGTTAAGGAATTTGATCTATCAATTTGCAGCTCTATTCAATAAAACAGAAAATAATAACTAAAAGTACGCCGATCGACACTCTGACTAGAAGTGAGCTCGCACCGCCGTTGCTTCAGCAGTCTGGTGCGGAACTCTACTCATAGCGCGGCTCTCTCTCATCGCAACATTGGTGGCTGCACCTCATAACACAAAGCTAAAAAGAGGAACTCGTATTACTTCTGTGAAGTGC
Organism: Schistocerca americana; assembly: GCF_021461395.2. Classification (NCBI taxonomy): domain Eukaryota; kingdom Metazoa; phylum Arthropoda; class Insecta; order Orthoptera; family Acrididae; genus Schistocerca; species Schistocerca americana. The sequence goes on from NC_060124.1 coordinate 47,297,894, forward strand.
GGCATTCCTGGAGTCCAAAACTGGTACTTTCTGTTTCAGTGTCATATCTTCCCTGAGAATTAAGTAGTATAAGCCATCAAAGTGAACAAAGGAATGCCAAGAGAATTTGGCGGAACAATTGACGACCACATACAGTATCAATGAGCTGCCAAATATTTGCAATGATTCTGCCAGTTCTCATCTGTGCTAGGGGCAGGAAGGTAGCCAAATGCTTATCATGCTCATGTTTCAGGGGTTCGATTTTATCCAGCGTTATCTCATGATACTATCCTACGTCGCTTTTCAGGCTATTTATATTTAAAGCATTCATTCAGTTATAGCCCAGGGACGACAAATTTTGTAATACTGGCATCCGCTCATGCAGCATACGACATGTGAAACATTGACGTGTATAATTTTCCAGCACGATTACGATTTATCCAAAAGGCAAAGTCATAAAATACCTACTCTGATAGTTTACAACAAAAATTACTTAATTTTATTAGAATGTAACTGTAAATCAACCTTCCCCACACTCGTCAGGAAAAAGTAAGACATGTAACACTTTGCACCTCATTATAGCTTGTATCAACGTATAGTATTGTGGCAAATACAAACTGAATTTCACGGCTACTACTAGGATGCAGAAACACGTTGGTAGGGACGGAAGCAAGAAGAAACGCAGTTAAATAATTAATACCACACAGCAATCGGTTCAAATGTGGATTCATAAGAGGGAAAACTGAATGTTACGTCCAGTAACACAAACTATACAGTAAACGTGAGCAATGTGCAATTCTGCGCCTTCATATTTTTTTTCAGCTTATGATCTATACATACAATGCATACCAACTAGCCTGCTCACTGCTTTCGTAATGTTTGGTCTCTAAATGATTAAAGGAATCCACGTCCAAACCATTGATGGTTCCTTCGGAACTTACCAGTCAATTTTTTGTGTTTTGTTGGTTCATACTCATAAAGCAGACACTATACCTACTCCCACGACATAATGGATCGATGTTGCCGGAAGTCTCACGGATTGTGTTAGGAACTGAATGTCACAACTGAAACTCGCACTTGATTACCCAGGATTTTCATATTAGTTTACCTAGGTGATTAAATAAATCCCAGAAGAAACCCTATTTTATCCTTTGGCACAACCCATTCGAACAGCAGCAGAAAAAAATTGTCAAACACAGTTTTCCACTTACAGTTGTAAAACTATAACCAGCAACCGAGCAAATAGTAAACCAAGGTAATGGTCACAAATTCGTAGCTATTTGTAGCAGTGGCGCAATCCACACTGCATACTCAATTGTAGAGGAATTTACTGTGACACGAATTTATTTTTTGTGACGGCGTTAAATCAACACAAACTGCTGCAGAGTTACGTCACGTACCACTTATTTCCTTATGAGACTTTTCCTGTTGGCCAGGAAAACGTTCGTAAATGTGCGTTTTATGCGGGGAAAAACGTTCAGTATTCCATTCTTCTAGATTCACACGACGTATGCGGCCCGCCAAACAGGGATATGAAAACTCTTGCGAATAATCGAATAACAGTAACAAAAGTTCACGGAAAGTATTCGCAGTTGCGAATGCGAACGACCATCAATTGTGTAAGGGAATTACGACAGTGAAAATCCGCGCCGGACCGTGACTCCAGCACGGATTTTCCGTTTTACGCTAGTGGTCGCTTCACACCTTTTCGACACGAATGAAACATCTGAAAAGAAAAGGTATTCTAACTTCATCGAAGTACTTCATCATTAAACACGAGGTAAGCATATTCGAAAAAAGTGCACGACAGCGTGGCATCCTTTTGCCACTTTCAATGGGTCGTGCCCATATACTGGTAAAAGGCACAAGGGATCTAGTCATAACCGCTCCCCACCACAAAATGAACATAATGCCCGACAAGCCACATAACTGTATTGTTCTTCGTACTGGGAAAAATTTTTTAATCGGGACGCAGGAGAATCTCACCGGATTTACCACTTCCGTCGTTCTGGCAAGGAAGGCCAATTGTCGGCGGAGCCCCGTCTCATGGCAACCACTGCATTGGTCTGTAAGGCCATTGCGCCGAAGTTAGTGGGGACAAGGTTATTAGGGACATGGTACCATGAGGAAGCCACTTCCATCGCAAGAATGGGTAGGACTTGGACCAAACAGCCTTCCAATCTGTCTCTGGCGTCAGGGACTCCGCAAAAAAAATGCGATTTGGAAGCGTCCAAGGACATAACTGTATTTTTACAAGGAGATGATACTTGAAAAGAATATTAACCCAGGGGTTACGCTTACAGATAGGAGACAGGCTACAAGACGAATTGTAAGTGACTGAGTGACGCGAAGGCACATTAAAACAATGCGTCGGAGAAATAAAGCAGAGGGCGGGGACTCATAATAACCCTGTAACACAATCGAAAAATATACAGGGTGTTTAAAAAATGACCGGTATATTTGAAACGGCAATAAAAACTAAACGAGCAGCGATAGAAATACACCGTTTGTTGCAATATGCTTGGGACAACAGTACATTTTCAGGCAGACAAACATTCGAAATTACAGTAGTTACAATTTTCAACAACAGGTGGCGCTGCGGTCTGGGAAACTCTATAGTACGATATTTTCCACATATCCACTATGCGTAGCAATAACATGACGTAGTCTCTGAATGAAATTACCCGAAACCTTTGACAACGTGTCTGGCGGAATGGCTTCACATGCAGATGAGATGTACTGCTTCAGCTGTTCAATTGTTTCTGGATTCTGGCGGTACACCTGGTCTTTCAAGTGTCCCCACAGAAAGAAGTCACAGGGGTTCATGTCTGGCGAATAGGTAGGCCAATCCACGCCGCCTCCTGTATGTTTCGGATAGCCCAAACCAATCACACGATCATCGAAATATTTATTCAGGAAACTGAAGACGTCGGCCGTGCAATGTGGCCGCGCACCATCTTGCATAAACTACGAGGTGTTCGCAGTGTCGTCGAAGGCAGTTTGTACCGCCACAAATTCACGAAGAATGTCCAGATAGCGTGATGCAGTAATTGTTTCGGATCTGAAAAATGGGCCAATGATTCCTTTGGAAGAAATGGCGGCCCAGACCAGTGCTTTTTGAGGATGCAGGGACGATGGGACTGCAACATGGGGCTTTTCGGTTCCCCATATGCGCCGGTTCTGTTTATTGACGAAGCCGTCCAGGTGAAAATAAGCTTCGTCAGTAAACCAAATGCTGCCCACGTGCATATCGCCGTCATCAATCCTGTGCACTTTATCGTTAGCGAATGTCTCTCGTGCAGCAATGGTAGCGGCGCTGAGGGGTTGCCGCGTTTGAATTTTGTATGGATAGAGGTGTAAACTCTGGCGCATGAGACGATACGTGGACGTTGGCGTCATTTTGACCGCAGCTGCAACACGGCGAACGGAAACCCGAGGCCGCTGTTGGATCACCTGCTGCACTAGCTGCACGTTGCCTTCTGTGGTTGCCGTACGCGGTCGCCCTACCTTTCCAGCACGTTCATCCGTCACGTTCCCAGTCCGTAGAAATTTTTCAAACAAATCCTTTATTGTATCGCTTTTCGGTCCTTTGGTTACATTAAACCTCCGTTGAAAACTTCGTCTTGTTGCAACAACACTGTGTTCTAGGCGGTGGAATTCCAACACCAGAAAAATCCTCTGTTCTAAGGAATAAACCATGTTGTCTACAGCACACTTGCACGTTGTGAACAGCACACGCTTACAGCAGAAAGACGACGTACAGAATGGCGCACCCACAGACTGCGTTGTCTTCTATATCTTTCACATCACTTGCAGCGCCATCTGTTGTTGAAAATTGTAACTACTGTAATTACGAAAGTTTGTCCGCCTGAAAATGTACTGTTGTCCCAAGCATATTGCAACAAACGGTGTATTTCTATCGCTGCTCGTTTAGTTTTTATTGCCGTTTCAAATATACCGGTCATTTTTTAAACACCCCGTAGTTTCGCCAGACAAACTGGCCCGATGGTCGGTGTAACTTCCGAGACATCATCGCAAAAAGGGAAAAATTGTGTGCAACAAAATAGGCTTACTCAACACATAAGTTTCCAAGGACCGAACCTCATGCAGTAACGAGAGGGAACGATGTTCTTGTTCAAGGATCGCTGCTTGAATCCTGTTAGTGACGGACTTCCAACTTTTCCCAGTTGTCTTCATCGGACAACGACGTTGGCGGACGACCGCTACAGCCTATTGCATCTCAACCGCGTCAAATCCCCGCAACCTGAATAATCGACATTGGAACTCATTAACCTGTGATCCAGTATAACGACAAAATGCATCCGAAAGTCCTCAAGCAACGGTATGTCGCCGTCAGTACGAAGAAGTTCCATAACTTCTAATACGTGATACTTACTGGAATTAAGAAAAACGTGGGAGAGCGGAGCCCCCAATATAAATTTCTTTTCTCACAACCTGTTTATTTAACAATATATAAACCGTGTTTCACAGAAAAGCGAAGTATTTAACCATAAGTTTGTCTTTAACCAAATGAACAAATTTGCAAAATTCTTTTGACCTTAAACCCTAAGTTGAATATGCTCTTAACCTTTTCAAAAGGAATCTGAAGTGCTGTATTACAAAACAGCGAACAATGTGACATTGATTACAAGACTGCCGGACCTGCCTCCCTCTTATCGGGTATAACAGCGGTGTTTACTATCGCGCTGAACACAGTCTGTCCTAATCAGTGCCCTTTTGCAACACAGTGAAAACTACTTAAGCACAATTTATGATAAGAGTGATTCAATTACTCAAAATATATGACTAAACTTTTAATTTGAAAGCTGTATGGCGAAAGGTTCAGGGATAAGATGCGCACCTGATCTTAACGGTTAAACAGAGTAGCAAATAATATGGCAATGATAAGGCTTACTTCAATGCTACCAACTTCTTGATTTCAATCGGCTACCAAGGTGCGACTGGATGCCAACCCGTCCCTTCTGACAATTTTATTTTGGTTAAATGCCTCGTGACAGTTGGCTGTTAATATTTTCAAAGTTAAATTGATTGTCAGTTATTAAGACCGCTCTGGAGGAACGTCTTAAAACATTACTTGTGAACACTTCACACAAGAAAACACAGTAGGCGGAACCACAAGATATAGCCAAAATACACCAATAATGACTCGGTCTTTCAAAAACAGAAACGAACAGCTTAGTACAACAGGTTGTTCGGGTAACGATTAATGACTGGGAAATGCAATTACAACCAAAGAACTGAAACATTAGCAGCTAAATCTAACCACAAGGTATATCTTTTGTTTAACAGCAACCTGTGCCTTAGTACAATAGTTCCCGCTCTATTTACAACCAAGAGCTGATTAATTACAACGTTAATGATCTTCTACAAACCAGAAAGGAAAGGAAATATAATAGCGAGGCAAATTTTCAGGTAACAACTAGTGTCTAGGTACAATAATACTGCCTATATTTACGACCAAAGAGCCGATCGAGTAAAACTCTGAGGGTTGCGTGCAAACCAGAAAATAAAAAGGAAGGCAGGTAGACAATAAAACAAATCATCTCGAGGATTACAGAATGTTACTCCCCTTTATAATCAAGCAATTTCATGGATACACGGTGCGTCGCAGCGGTTACTGAGTAATGCCGATGAAAGTCAGGTAGAAGAGGGCAGCCAGGCCACGAGCAATGGTCGGACACGAATGCTTCCAACCAACCAACGGATGACCACTGTGAAAAATGAAATGAAATGTCGTGTGGCTAAGGCCTCCCGTCGGGTAGACCGTTCGCCTGGTGCAGCTCTGTCGATTTGACGCCACTTCGGCGACCTGCGCGTCGATGGGGATGAAATGATGATAATTAGGACAACATAACACCCAGTCCCCGAGCGGAGAAAATCTCCGACCCAGCCGTGAATAGACCCCGGGCCCTTAGGATTGACAGTCCGTCACGCTGACCACTCAGCTACCGGGGGCGGACACCACTGTGAAGTCCTCCAGTATCTTCGCTCTGCGCAGGCCCTCCTTGCGCAGCTCGCCTGAGAACAAACCAGCAACATGCTCTGCTAGGCAAGAGCGACGTGACTCGGGCAGATACACAAATACAATACTGAGTATACAGAAGTTCCAGACACGTGGCATTGCCGTATAGGCCGTAGTAAGAACGACCTGGTCGCTAGACACGCAAATCGGAACTAAACGCTTTGGCAATCAGGGCAAGACTCACACCCAGATCCAATCTTCTGCTAGTCGTCGGTCATGCGTCACTACCTGCACTCGTATACATTATGTAGTTCCCGTACAGGGCGATATGTTGGAATTTAAAGTTGTCTCATGGTATCGACGGATAAATACGGTCTTGCAGTCCCTGTGCTCTTAAGATGAAGGATGCATAGTTCGAAACTTCCTGGCAGATTAAAACTGTGTGCCCGACCGAGACTCGGACTCGGGACCTTTGCCTTTCGCGGGCAAGTGCTCTACCATCTGAGCTACCGAAGCACGACTCACGCCCGGTACTCACAGCTTTACTTCTGCCAGTATCTCGTCTCCTACCTTCCAAACTTTACAGAAGCTGGTTCGCAGGAGAGCTTCTGTAAAGTTTGGAAGGTAGGAGACGAGACACTGGCAGAAGTAAAGCTGTGAGTACCGGGCGTGAGTCGTGCTTCGGTAGCTCAGATGGTAGAGCACTTGCCCGCGAAAGGCAAAGGTCCCGAGTTCGAGTCTCGGTCGGGCACACAGTTTTAATCTGCCAGGAAGTTTCATATCACCGCACACTCCGCTGCAGAGTGAAAATCTCATTCTGGATGCATAGTTCCTTCGGACAAGCATGCATCTCTGAAGGAGCAGGGGCCGCGGCGGCTACAGCCGTTATGTAGTACACGAAATGTATTCGCAGTTGCGAATATGCACTATCATCAGCACTATATCGGAATGACGAAAATAAAAATTTGTGGCCGAGAGGGACTCGAAACCGCATAACCCTCCTTACTCGAGCGGCCGCATTAAATGTTTTCCTATCCGTGCACAACTCAATGTCCGGCCCAAACTTCCATGTCGGGAATTATATAATTTGTACGACGGCAGGCTGTGACGTGTGAATGACGACATTTGTTAGTCTGGGTCTGGCTGTGAATCGTGTACGGATAGCGAAAGCAGTTAAGGTGATATCACGTAAACCTGTATATCTTGGTTCTAAACTCGGTCCGGCACAAAATTTAACTGTCATCATTCCAATATACAGCTGATAGTAGTTGATATTCGCAACTAGGAATACATTTTGAGTATTTCATAACGGCTGTTATCGCCCCAGTGCCTGTTTCTTCGGACATGTTTGCATAATTGTATGTGGATGCAGGTTCTGATGCATAAAGGACGGCATATGGAAATCTGAGTGTGGCTGTGACTCTTTCACGGATAGCCCAAACGTATAAGGCTACTGCTCTTGCGAAGTAGGAAGTTCGAGTCCCGGTCCAGCATAAATTTTCACTGTTGCCGGTCGAATATACAACTGGTGGTCGTCCACATTCGCAACCGCAAATACATTTGATGAATTTAATGACAGCTGAAGTCGCAGCAATGTCTATCCCTTCGGACATGGATACATGTCAGAAGGAACACTGAATTGTGCTTCTTAACAACACGTGCACTGCAATGTCGTATTTACTGAAAGTATTTGTCAGCTTTCCTGCTGTTATTTAATGGTGTAGGTTGTTGTCAGCACATATAAGCATTATCCCTAGACAACAATTAACCATGATCATAGACACAGAAAAGGGCAAAGCACTTCTTGTGGGTTTTATTCAGATTTTTACTATTTTCAGACGGGTGGCTACACCACATGAATGAAATGCGGAGGGCACAGAGTGTCTCACACTAGATTCCAGTCTTGCTTGATTGCTGATACGAAAATGCTTTCTTGTTGTCAGTAATGTATTCAACGCTTTGCAACATCGAAGGCACTCTTTGGCAACCTGTTAACTAACAGTGATTTGGCGGGTGTGGGACTATTGTGTTAAATTCACTTGACCCTTCTTTCGCGGCTGTGAAATATTCTGAATAATTCATACTCATGATGTTAGTGGTAAGCTTTCTTGATTCCATAAAGGCCGCTTCATATATATATTACCCCTATTCCTATCAGGTTGTTGTCTATTTCAGGTATGTTTATGGAAATAAGAGAGTGTTTACTGCAGCTGACCCTTGGCCGCACAGTTATAAAGTGCTCACTTTGTAAAACAGTAGCTCCATTTGAAATAAGATATAATTTATCAGAAAAAGTTGTATATTATCTTTTTTTCGCTAATACCTTACACGCCGCTAAAAATTTAAAAGTTAGAAATATGTGACCAATAGTACGTTCCTGTGTCTCCAGGAAACCTTTCAGTAGAAGCCATAGTCGTCTCCCTCGTGAATATTACATTGCCAACAAAAGCCTAAAAGTCTCTGATAAGATTCGAAACAAGTGCCAACAATGCGAATCTGTGTTTTGCTCATCACCTCCGTACCAAACATGACTAGATAAATCACGGAAGCAGTGCAGGAACTTGTAAATGTGCATTACCTTTAGTAGATCAGGATCTGGGAAAAGTGAACTACGGCACATTTATCTATGTTTTCTCCTTTGTTTCTGACTCAGTTTCTTCTGTCTGTTCAGTTTTCTCCAATGAATCCACAATTTTGTTTATTACTGTATGGCACTGTGTACCACCGCATTTGAAAAGGATGGATCTCTCAGCTTCTTAGATCACTAGACTAGGTTCAGAAATATGGTTTGACGTCTCCCAAAAATCTACAGTATCCTGTTTGACTTTTCCAGTAGACTCACGTCATTCAAATGTGTATAAACAAGTCTGCGTGCATGCATGTTTTATAAACTGACAAAACTAGGCTTCGACAAAGAAGCAGTATATGGGGAGGTAATAAAATTACTGAAGTCGCTTTAGCAAATTGTTTCGCAGAAACATAAATAAGGGACATAAGGAAAATTATGTAGAAAAGCAGAAAGGAACACAGATGAAAATAAAATAGCGGTCACACATACAGGGCTATTACAAATGACTGAAGCGATTTCATAAATTCACTGTACCTCCATTCATTGACATATGACACACTACAGATACGTAGAAAAACTCATAAAGTTTTGTTTGGCTGAAGCCGCACTTCAGGTTTCTGCCGCCAAGGCGCTCGAGAGCGCAGTGACACAAAATGGCGACAGGAGCCGAGAAAGCGTATGTCGTGCTTGAAATGCACTCACATCAGTCAGTCATAACAGTGCAACGACACTTCAGAACGAAGTTCAACAAAGATCCACCAACTGCTAACACCATTCGGCGATGGTATGCGCAGTTTAAAGCTTATGGATGCCTCTGTAAGGAGAAATCAACGGGTCGGCCTGCAGTGAGCGAAGAAACGGTTGAACGCTTGCGGGCTAGTTTCACGCGTAGCCCACGGAAGTCGACGAATAAAGCAAGCAGGGAGGTAAACATACCATAGGATGGTGCTCCACCGCACTTCCATCATGATGTTTGGCATTTCTTAAACAGGAGATCGGAAAACCGATGGATCGGTCGTGGTGGAGATCATGATCAGCAATTCATGTCATGGCCTCCACGCTCTCCCGACTTAACCCCATGCGATTTCTTTTTGTGGGATTATGTGAAAGATTCAGTGTTTAAACCTCCTCTACCAAGAAACATGCCATAACTGCGAGCTCGCATCAACGATGCTTTCGAACTCATTGATGGGGACATGCTGCGTCGAGTGTGGGAGGAACTTGATTATCGGCTTAATGTCTGCCGAATCACTAAAGGGGCACATATCGAACATTTGTGAATGCCTAAAAAAACTTTTTGAGTTTTTGTATGTGTGTGCAAAGCATTGTGAAAATATCTCAAATAATAAAGCTATTGTAGAGCTGCCAAATCGCTTCAATCATTTGTAAGAAGCCTGTATTTCACTACCATGTATTGCCCCTGTTCCCGAAAAAATGTCAGTGCCTTTAAAAAAAGTTAAGATTCAAATTCGTTTTAAAACAACTAGTAAACCAGGGACGTCACAGTCTACACTCGCTATAGAACAAATTTCATGACGCAGGAGAGTACAAAATTAATTGTGGATCTTGTAATAACTTTTACATGTTATGAACAGCCTCAGAACTTAAGGTAAGATAGAGAGCCATGCGAGAGACAGTAGTGAGTTTCGTTGTTATTTAAAAGAGCAGAACAAACCTCTCACGAAGACTGAATTTAGCCTTTACATATTACATCCTGAACAAAAAGGCTGTATACCGGATATTTTCGAGGAACTTGAAATCTATAGCAAATCTCACTCCCAACCTTATAATTAATTAGCAAACGTTGTAGACGGAAGTGGTTTGTTGGTACATTTGCCGAACTGCATGTGAATAAAGGAGATATATTTATCTGTACATTTGCCGAACTGCATATGAATAAAGGAGAAATACTTATCTATCTGCGTTATTGAACATCTACTGCTCTAAGTTTGCATATATTCCGCTTCTAAAAAAGAAAAGAAAATTGTAACTAACTGACTTAACATATTTCACTGTTTTCTTCTTATGAGATTATAATATAGAGAAATGCTTGTGCTGTTATCTTGTTTAGTCACATTATGTGTAGTTTTATTCTGATATCCATTTTATATAGAAAACAGTTAAGCTGAGTATATTATAATGACTCCTCTATGCGTAGTTGTTTTGCCTAATATGTCTGAACGAACAACTCTTAAAATTAATAAATACATATTTTTTCCACGTCCATGATTTTGTTATCGACAAATATGTAACTAATGATAAAGATGAAATGCTGTAAAACAGCACCGCTATAGTCACGCCACCTACTGATAGATTCAAATGTATTTTATTCCGGTCTCTGATCGCAATATCAATTCTTTAGACGATAACCATCGTCAGATCTGGTCATTACGGACTGAAACCGGTCATCGTTTAAAGAATTGATATTGTGATCAGAGACTGGAATAAAAATCATTTGACAGTACTGGATCATTGTTTGTATACGCGACGATGTCGCAGTTGGTGATACTGATATATTGTTTTCCTAGCAGGCACAGAAGACCGTTCCTATCATTCGGCTGTAAGTTTTATATGTGATAGGTCATCATCGCTAGTCACTGCTGCTGTTTTGTATAACCTCATCGTTTTCTAGTTGATTTTTGACATACTCGTCAAAGTTACGTTTAACACTTATGCAATTTGATTGTCTACCAAATACAGGGTGATTCAAAAAGAATACCGCAACTTTAAAAATGTGTATTTAATGAAAGAAACATAATATAACCTTGTGTTATACATCATTACAAAGAGTATTTAAAAAGGTTTTTTTTTCACTCAAAAACAAGTTCAGAGATGTTCAATATGGCCCCCTCCAGACACACGAGCAATATCAACCCGATACTCCAACTCGTTCCACACTCTCTGTAGCATATCAGGCGTAACAGTTTGGATAGCTGCTGTTATTTCTCGTTTCAAATCATCCATAGTGGCTCGGAGAGGTGGCCGAAACACCATATCCTTAACATACCCCCATAAGAAAAAATCGCAGGGGGTAAGATCAGGGCTTCTTGGAGGCCAGTGATGAAGTGCTCTGTCACGGGCTGCCTGGCGGCCGATCCATCGCCTCGGGTAGTTGACGTTCAGGTTTCATAACTATCCTTTTTCGTAGGACTCACCATACAGTTTATTGTGGAATTTGCAGCTCTCTGCTAGCTCTGCGAGTAGATTTTCCTGGGCTGCGAACAAATGCTTGCTGGATGCGTGCTACATTTTCATCACTCGTTCTCGGCCGTCCAGAACTTTTCCCTTTGCACAAACACCCATTCTCTGTAAACTGTTTATACCAACGTTTAATACACCACCTATCAGGAGGTTTAACACCATACTTCGTTCGAAATGCACGCTGAACAACTGTCGTCGATTCACTTCTGCCGTACTCAATAACACAAAAAGCTTTCTGTTGAGCGGTCGCCATCTTAGCAACAACTGACGCTGACTCCTAGTCAACAGCGTGTCAAGCGAACAAATGTACAACTAAATGAAACTTTATAGCTCCCTTAATTTGCCGACAGATAGTGCTTAGCTCTGCCTTTTGTCGTTGCAGAGTTTTAAATTCCTAAAGTTGTGGTATTCTTTTTGAATCACCCTGTATAATTGTTGTGTAAACATGTTGCAACTATACTGCTCATTTACGACGCTTGTGTATTATACACACCATGTAACTTTATATTTGTTACTGTATATTTTATGAAGTCATCTGAAGATGGGCAGAGCGCAAAACGGGTAATGAGGAAACAAAACCTGTTTTTTAATGACCGTTCAGATTTCTTAAAATTTCATACGCTTTTGGTGCTATAAAAGTAATTCCAAGCATAAATATCAACTGGTTTGTAGATAATGTTGTGAACCCTTAACTATCCCAATAACGACGACAGAGAGCTAAAAGGAGCGCTGTCATGTTTGCTCCGAGGCACCATTGGTGTCTCCTGATCTGAAGCAAGAGTAGTTCCTGGTACAGATCTCGTTGGTCTACTCATGTGTACGGCTTAAGCTTTCTTTCCTTTTTTCTCTGCAAATAGCCATAATGGCATTCAGTAAAAAAAAAAAAGTAAGAAATTGAACGTCAGTCTATTTATATTTTATCGACAACCTCCATCTGTAATGCAATAAACTTCATTCATTATTAGTCTACGGTTGTTACTATTATTACTGTTATTCTTTCTCTCACAAGAGCTTTCCTTTCTCTGTTTGGTACTAATGTACATGTCCAGGGACTCTACAACAACTGAATGTTGGGTTTTGCCTAGCAGAATATGCACATTTAACTCGGCGACTCACTTCCAGGGCAATGAGAAAAGACCAATACTGAGGTAGGTCGCCTGTGACGCAGGCAGAACTCTTGCAACAATTGCAGTTGATTTAACACATTGATGATAGGTGAAACCTTGTCACCGTATATGACTCTGCAATCCAATCTGTAGTATGTATTCTGGTACTGCTGTAGGTAGTTACGAATTTGACCATGATCTGGTTTACCATAGGCTCAAATGCTGATTATAGTCTTAGAATTGTAAATGGAAGAGTATGTCTGCTGCTGGTCAAATGCTTTTATTTAACAAACTGCATAAACTAACATGAAAAATCCCCGTAATCAAATGCTTGTTTCGCTTGTGACATTCTATTTCGAATAAAATTAGTAAGCTTACCGGCTACCTCGAGCCAGTATCCCGTGGGCGCAGGCATAGTGCCTGCTGTACGACTACCAAGAAAGTCGCTTGAAAGGTTACATGGAACCATCGGTGACATTTATTTGGATTCCTTGAATCATTTAGGGACCAACGAGAAAAAAGGACGTTTGTAAAGCAACAAACAAGGTAGTTAGTACGCATTAACTGTATATATTTCAAGGTGAAAAAAACTTGAAGGCGCAAAACTGCACAATGCCCACTTTTTCAGTTTAGTTTCTGAGTGAATGAAATAATTTTCAGTTCCCGCTCTTCTGAATCCTCAAATGAATTTATTAATGCGTGACGTCGAATAAGTAGGTGCGCTTCTTCTTGCTTCCATTTGCACCAAAGTACGTCTGAGTTTCCGTGGTAGTCGTGAAATTCGGTTTGTATTTGGCGGAAGACTGCATGTACACGCTTGATATCTTATAGTGTTGTGACGTGTGGGCAGAAGGTTGTTTTACAGTTACTTTTCATTCTACTGAAATAAGTTTTGTTGCAAAATGTAAGAGTAGATGTTTTGTACATTTGTATTTGGCAAAATTTGCCAATTCTGTACCTCAATATTTCACATGCCGTATGCTGCATGAGTCTAAGCTAACGTCACCAGCATTGCAATTCCTGGGCTAAAATTATAGAACACCAGCTTAATAGTTCACTTATACGTCGGCGTTCTTCGAAAATAAGGGAGTCTATATCAAATATGATTGCCCTGTATAGAAACAGCCTGAAAGGCAACGTTAGAAAGTACCATTAGATAGCATAAAAACTATAGGCTCTTGCGTCTTACATCTAAGAGATCTGAGAGTTCGTTGGCCACTACATGCATTTCGCTACACAGCTGCCCGTAGAACAGCTAGGTATTGGCAACATCGTTGCAAATATTTAGCAACCCTTTGATAGTGCATTTATTTCCGCATGTTGCCTGAATTGTTCCTGTACATACACTCGGCACTCCCTTTTCCCTTCGCTGACTTATGATACATACTCTTCACGTAGGAAGAGACATTGAAATTTTAAAAAATGTAATATTTTGACTCCATAAATGCCGTACTTCAGTGTTCTTACTTTTATATTTGCTTTGTGAGGCTCATCGACCAATATTATGTTGAGAGGGACATTTATCCAACAGCATCTTGTTGATATCGTTGTTACACACATGTCTTGTGTGAGTTCTCACTTCTAGTCGTATTACCGACCAGTGTACTCTTGGTTCTCCTTTTCCGTTTTGTTTAATAGAGCAGCATATTGCTGGAGGAAATTCTTTTAAAAAGTCTGAAAAAAAACTTACACGTTTGGTATTCTCAGCAGCTCGTCTCAGTAAGCTGTGTTAAAGGTCATAGGTGTCTGCGCTGTGAAGTCCTTTTCACGAGACAACTACTCTGATGAACTTTGATTCGAGCGTCACCTATGCGAATTTGAGTTTTGTTTGTCACGTAGGACCCATGTGACAGGGGATTAATTTTGAAGTGAATATAGTTCCCATGTGCTAAATCTGTATAACAGTAATTACCCAACGCTGTAGACGTTTGCTGGCACTTGCGTTAGCAACACCCATCCACTACGGGTAGACACAAAAATGGACAGTTTTGTTGTTTTAAATCTAATTTAATACCTTAAATACCACTTTTGTTTACCATTAAGGTTCTCTATGAGTCCAACCGTGGACCTCAAATTGTGCAATGAGAATTCTTAGGTACGGCTGAAGAGCAAACAATCTATGTCCTTTTACAATATAATTCATATACTACGAATAGGTTTTCGGCTTTCTAGGCCATCGTCAGAGAGAAACATGGCTCTCTTCCCCTCGATTATGAATTTAGTAAGGCCAGGAAGCTTGAGGTTCATTCTACTGAAACCTGCCATATGGAAAACTGCACAAACGAATTATTCCAGAATTATTCATACATCGGTTTACACCAAGAGGAGAAACAGCCAGATACTCACGTCTGCGACGTAATGTAGAACTATCTTCCGTGTAGAATAAGCAGAGGAATAAGAATGGTGTGTGACTTACTTACTATGGGGACATACCATCACGTAATGTGTACTTGAAGTCCTGTCGCACGTAGTCGACTGTTGACGTACCTGCCTTCACCTGTGATGCCGCTGATCTTTCACTACGTTCTCATATGAGGGACCTGAACTGGTTTGACTACAGCAACAAACTCCAGAACATCTACGTAAATCCAATTCTTCTTTTTTCTTGGGGGGGGGGGGGGGGGAGGGGGGGCTTCAGTCTTCTGACTGATTTGATGCAGTCCTCCAAGAATTCCTCTCCTGGGCCAACCGCTTCATCTCAGAGTAGCACCTGCAACTTACGTCGTCAACTATTTGCTGGTTGTATTCCAATCTCTATCTTCCTCTACAGTTTTTGCCCTCTACAGCTCCCTCTAGTACCCTGGAAGTCGTTTCCCTCACGTCTTAACAGATGTCCTATCATCCTGACCCTTCTCCTTATCGGTGTTTTCCACATATCTCTTTCCTCTCCAATTCTGGGCAGAACCCAATTTTCAAGATTCGTTTGTAGTACCACATCTAAAATGCTTCAATGCGCTTCTGTTCCGATCTTCCCACTGTCCGTTTCACTGCCATACAATGATGTAATCCAGATGTACGTTCTCAAAAATTTCTTCCTCAAATTAAGGCTTATGTTTGATACTAGTAGACTTCTCTTGGGCAGGAATCCCCTTTTTGCCGTAGCTAGTCTGCTTTTGACGTCCTTCTTGCTCCGTCCGTCATTAGTTATTTTACTGCCTGTATAGGTGAATTACTTAACTGCATCAATCCTGATGTTATCTTTCTCGCTACTTTTCATTACTTTCATCTTCTTCAATTTACTTTCAGTCCATGTTCTGTACTCACTAGATTGTTCATCTGTTCAGTAGATCATGTAATTGATCTTCCGTTTCACTCAGGATAGCAATTTCATCAGTTACCGTATCAGTGATATCCTTTCACCTTGAATTTTAATTCCACTCCTGAACCTTTTTTTTATTTCCATCATTGCTTCTTCGATGTACAGATTGAACAGTCGGGGGGAAGGAATACATACCTGTCTTGCACACTTTTTAATGAGGGCACTTCATTCTTGGACGAACAAGCTCCGTATAAATCACTTCCTTTTAGGATGACTTACATTTCCCTAAGATTCTTTCTGTGCGTCCCAGTCTGGCATTTGGTTTTCCTACTATTTGTTTTATGTGATCATTCCACTTAAGGCCGCTCTCGATAGTTACTCCTAGATATTTTACCACATGTGCGCAGTGTGTTTAATTTCTTTACGTTCAGAGTCAACTGCCAGAGTCGGCACCGTTCACCAATCCTCTGCAATCATGCTGCAAAACAATACTGTCTTTCGGCGTTGCTACTTTCTTACAGACCCAACTCATCGTCTGCGAACAGTCTCAAAGAGCATCCCGCTGCTTTTATTCCGTTATGAGCTACGTGTTGAACAATATCTGCAAAGAATTCTTGAACGGAGTCCAAAATCTGCTTCATTACTAGGTAGTTTCGTATTTAACGACAGTGTGGGACTGTGTCAAATGCCATCCTGAAGTCAAGAACCAATCAGCCTGACGGCCTCTGTCTACAGCGATATGGAACTCATAGAAGAACGGAGCGAACTAAGGTTCACAGGATCTCTGCTTCCGGAATCCATGCTGATTTTTAAAGACAAGATTTTCCTTTTCTAAAATAGTCATAATTCTTCATCATAAAACACGTTCCACAATTCTACAACAGATTCCTGTCAACAACGATATAGAGTTATAAATATGTGCATCTGTCCTAAGACCTTTATTGAAAATGGGAATGTCATGCTGCTTTTTCCAGTTGCTAGGTACCCTTCGGTACTCCAACAATCTAAAATAAATTTCTGTTAGAAGACGAGAAAGTTCTTTAACATATTTTTTGTAGAACCTGAAGGTATCTCATCTGGTTCACTACTAAGCGAATATAGTTTTTTTTCCTTTTCTGTAATCGCTCATTTCAATATCTGACGTTTCGACGTACTCACGATGACTGAAACGAGAGACTTTGTTACGGTCTTCCGCGGTGAAACAGTTTCATAAGACTGAATTCAGTATTCGGGCTTGGGTTATATTCCGTTTCAGTTCCAGTATGGTATCTGACTAAAAAAAGTGAATAGATGAAACGGAACCGGTTACTGGTTTAACACAAGATCAAAACCTATTTTGTTTTTCAATTAGACTGGTTGATAAAATTTTACTTTCAAAGTCTTTAAAAGCTCTCCTTACACTCTTTTTCGCTTCCTTCGGATTTCATCAGCTAGGTTTTGAATTGTCTTCCATCTGATGAAGCTCTATATATTTACGTTTCGGGAAGATTAAAACGATGTGACATTACAGCGCCTACTCAAGATGAACACAGTTCTGCTTACAGGTATTAAATTTGCAGTTCATTAGAGTAACTTATGCAACAAGATACGAATAGTACAAACCTTCGATTTACGGTTTGCCATATATGGTGTCACCGCCAGACACCACACTTGTTTGGTGGTAGCCTTTAAATCGGCCGCGGTCCATTAGTATACGCCGGACCCGCGTGTCGCCACTGTCAGTGATTGCAGACCGAGCGTCGCCGCACGGCAGGCGTAGAGAGACTTACTAGCACTCGCCCCAGTTGTACAGCAGACTTTGCTAGCGAAGCTACACTGACAAATACGCTCTCATTTGTCGAGACGATAGTTAGCATAGCCTTCAGCTACGTCATTTGCTACGACCTAGCAAGGCGCCATTGCATTTGATAAATAATATTGAAGCAATGTATCAAGCAGAGAGATGTTCTCCAGTTGTGAATTAAAGTTAAGTATTCAAGCAACTACGTACTTTAATTACTAGACCCAACTCCTTTAACTGTTCCAGACCTCACGCCAGTTTGCGTGAGCTTAACGCGTGCCTTTCGGCTACCTCCGAGTGGCTTGGCTGTCTTGCCACGCCACTACAGTTGGCGCCGAGGATTATGTGTTCGTATTGATAGATTGATTTCATTGTGTCATGGCTTCGCCACATTCTCCAGATCTACTGGCCGAATTTTATCGCTTGCAGAATCAGCAGACGCAGGCCTTATTGGATGCCGTTGGACAGCTCGTCCAGGGTCAACGTGCAATGCAAACCGATGCGGCCGCCGCTGCTCCACCGCTCCCGCAGTCACAACATGCTGTTGCACCACCTTTTCGTCCGTTTGATGCGGCACTGGAAAGCTTGACGGAGTGGTCACGCCAATTTGGATTCCATCTCGCCGCCTACAGAATTCAAGGTAATGAGCGGCAGCCTTTTTTGTTGGCATGTGTAGGTGTGTCCACCTACCGTGTGATAGTGAAATTGTTTCCCCGACGCGACGTAGCAACTGTGTCCTACGAAGAAATTTTGTCGGCATTAGATACATATCTCAAAGAATCAGTCAATTTCGTTGCAAAAAGGTATACGTTCTTTCGTACAAAACGTACGACCGGTCAGACTAATAGGGAGTGGGTTGCAACATTGCAAGGCCTTATTAGGGATAGTGCTTTTGAGTGTGAATGTGGACTCCCTTATTCAGATACTATGGTGCATGATGCAATTGCACAGAACGTTTCTGATGTTCGTATAAGGGAACAGATTTTGAAACTAGTCAATCCCTCCCTTCAACAAGTGATGGACATATTGTATAGGCAAGACACACTTGACTTTGCTCAGGAATCATTTGAAACCTCGCCAGCCATGTGTCACGTTAACCGGCCCGCCGGGCGAGCTGCACGGGACAGTAAACATTCCTCGCGCCCGTCCGTGCAGCTGCCGGCACGCCCTCCGCTACGAGTGCCCCGCAATTACGCAAATGCAGTGCTAAAATCATGCCTGCGGTCTGCTACTAGATATTCGCGTGAGAATCGCCCGTCACGCCAAGCTATTTGCTTTTTCTGTAATAAAAAAGGACATGTTCAGAGTGTTTGCCAGAAAAAGCTCAAATTGGACACTCACAACCATTCCAGGCCCTTTGCTTCGGGCCGGAATCGAACCAAGGATACTCAGGCTCGTGAACCTTCGCCCATGGACATTCATGTCGTCAAATCTACTCCGTCCAGTGCCACTCTTTCTAACAGTGACTGTGTTCGTCCCACACATAGTGTGCGTCGACAGCGACGGAAATCCCGTCATGTCGCAAGTGCTTCTGTACCAGTGACTGTCCACGTTGCACGAGACAGTCGCTCTTGTCGTCAGCAGGACAATAAACTTTTTGTAGACTTGGACATTAATGGCAATGTGGTCCCATTCCAGCTCGATACCGGAGCTGCAGTTTCATTGCTCAATAAAGACACGTACAAACAACTGGGCACACCTCCATTGCGTGCCGCAAATGTTACGTTAAATAGTTATTCCGGTCAGAATATCCCTGTGTTAGGACAGTGCAGCCTTCTTGCAACACACAATGGACAAACAAAACTTGTGTCATTTTACGTACTTCATTCTTCTTCTGCAGTGAACTTGTTTGGCTTCGATTTATTTTAGTTGTTTAACTTGTCTATAGTAAATCAGGTCCTATCAGTGAACCAATCTGTGAGTTCAGACAGTGTTTCTCGTCTATGTGAAAAATTTGCAGATATTTTTGCGCCGGGCCTTGGTTGCACTAAGAACTATAAAGCACATTTGGAACTGAAAGTAAAGGCGCAACCGAAATTTTTCAGAGCGCGCAATGTTCCCCACACATTGCGTGATGAGGTCGCCAGAACATTAAACGATTTGGAATCACAGAGTGTGATTGAACGTGTGCAGGCTTCTCTCTGGGGCTCACCCTTAGTAATTTTGCCAAAACCTTCCCGAAAATTGAGACTTTGCATGGACTTCAAAGCTACAGTGAATCCACAACTAGTGATTGCAACTTTTCCTTTACCCCGCCCGGAAGATCTTTTTGACAAACTGTGCCCGGGTAAATATTTTTCGAAGTTGGACCTAGCAGATGCTTACTTGCAAATACCAGTGGACGACGAATCCCAGTGCGTCTTGGTGGTTAACACGCATCTTGGTTTGTATGGGTTCAAAAGACTGCCATTCGGGTGTGCATCTGCCCCTGCATTGTTTCAGCAACATCTGCAAACTGTTTGTGCCTCGGTCCCTACTGCAGCAAACTATCTGGACGATATTGCGATCTCCGGAAAGATGGAAGAAGAACATTAGCCAATCTCAGAACATTATATCAGGTCTTGCGTCAAAATGGTCTTCGCTTGCGGAAGGACAAATGTGTGTCTTTTGCTCGTGACTTACCCTATCTGGGACATGTAATCAATGCCCAAGGCATACATCCCAGTCCAGAGCACCTCCATGCCATACAAGACTTGCCTTCGCCGCAGAATTTGAAGCAGCTACAGAGTGTGCTAGGAAAAATTAATTATTACAACAAATATGTTCCCCATGCCTCTTCCATTTCAGCTCCGCTTCATCGCTTACGCCGTAAAGGTGTTCCTTTTGTCTGGTCGTCGGAATGCGAATGCGCCTTTCGCCAGTTGAAATCGCCGTTTCTTTCAAATACTTGCCTTACGCCATTCGATCCCCAGAAACCACTTCTGTTGATGGTAGATGCATTGGATTTCGGAATCGGTGCTGTGCTTGCGCTCAAAGATGGATCGCATGATCGCCCTATTGCCTTTGCGTCCAAATTGCTCTCGTCTGTGCAAAGGAATTATTCACAGATAGAGAAACAAGCTTTGGCTCTCGTATTTAGTGTTACTAAGTTTCATGATTTCTTGCATGGTCGTCACTTTACCATCATCACAGACCACAAACCTTTGACGTCACTTTTTCATCCGAACAAGCCTGTACCTCCACGTACAGCTCAGAAATTCATTCGCTGGTCTATTTTCCTCTCGCAGTACCGCTACGATATCTTGTATCGGTCCACTGCTAAGCACGGAAACGCCGATGCGTTGTCCCGTTTGCCTGTTGCTGCGGATAGAGCGTTCGATTCTTCCGAACTTGCTTGTCTCTTCATTGATTCGGAAACCGATGACGTGGTCGAATCGTTTCCGATTGATTTTCGTCGTGTCGCTGCAGCCACAGCTGCGGACCCTGTCCTTGCTACCGTTTTGCGTTTTGTTGCTACGCAATGGCCCTTGTCAAAGTCACGGATCGAGGATCCGTTGGTTCGCCGATTTTTCGCTCACAAGGAGAGACTTTTTGTACGACGTGGTGTTTTGCTGTTGCGTTCTGATAATGATCAGTCCAAGGTCGTGGTCCCACGTTCGTTACAGTGGTGGTGGTGGTGGGTAGTGTTTAACGTCCCGTCGACAACGAGGTCATTAGAGACGGAGCGCAAGCTCGGGTTAGGGAAGGATTGGGAAGGAAATCGGCCGTGCCCTTTCAAAGGAACCATCTCGGCATTCACCTGAAACGATTTAGGGAAATCACGGAAAACCTAAATCAGGATGGCCGGAGACGGGATTGAACCGTCGTCCTCCCGAATGCGAGTCCAGTGTGCTAACCACTGCGCCACCTCGCTCGGTTTTGTTACAGTCCTCTGTCTTACGGCTTCTCCACCAAGGACATTGGGGTATAGTGCGAACGAAACAACTTGCTCGTCAGCACTGTACTTGGTTCGGAATCGATGCTCCGATTACGAATATGTGCTCTTCTTGCATGGCGTGTGCTGAACAATAATCCGCACCGCCGCGGAAATTCTTTGCATGGCCGAAAGCCACTTCCCCTTGGCAACGCTTACACATCGATTTTGCTGCTCCATTCTGGAATGCTCGATGGTTGGTTCTGGTCGATTCATTCAGTAATTTTTGTTTTGTTGTCCGGATGTCTTCCACGACGTCATCTGCCACCATCCAAGCGTTATCCGCTATATTTTGTATTGAATGTCTTCCACAGACTATTGTTTCCGACAATGGCCCACAATTCATGTCCGCAGAATTTCAGTCCTTCTGCACGGCCAATGGTATTCAGCATCTGACATCCGCGCCGTTTTCGCCTCAGTCAAACGGTGCCGTTGAACGATTGGTCCGGACTTTCAAGTCACAGATGTTGAAGTTGAAAAAGTCGCATTCTCGGGAGGACGCGTTATTGCTCTTTTTGTCCTCGTATCGCTCTCAGCCCCGAGATGGTCGCTCGCCGGCTGAGTTGCTCCACGGTCGTCCTCATCGAACCTTGATGTCTTTGCTACATCCGCCGCATCAGGTTCCTGTGCAGCGGCAGCCACCTACTTTTGCTCCAGGCGACGTTGTATACTATCGCAACTATAGCGGTTCACGGCGTTGGCTCGCAGGGCGCATTCTTCGCTGCCTCGGCCGCGCTATGTATCTGGTTTTGGGGGCCTCTGGTGAGGTGCGTCGGCATCTCAATCAGCTGCACCTCTATCGTCGCACGGGTTCTGCCGCTCCCCGTCTGCTTTCAGCGACGGTGCTTCCGGTCAGCGCCCTGGGGACCCATCTACTGGCTCGCCTCATCCCCAGGTGTTACCGACGCTGCCTTCCATTTTGCCCCATGGCGACGCGCCACCGCCGCCGCCGCCGCCTGTTCTCTGGCCGCCGCCGCCCGCAGTGGACGCTTCGCTGCAGCCGCCAAGCGCCTCCCTGGGTCACGCGCCGCCGATTGCTTCCCGTGACCAGCTGTCCTCCGACATGGACCTCTTGCCCGCTCCGGACCAGATGTCGTCTTCGCCCATCGGCTGCCCCGCCCCGATGGAGGTCGAACCTTCGGCCCCTCCTGTCTCTTTATGGGCGCATACACCGCATGTTGGCGTGCACCCTGGACTAGGTTTTCAGGCGTTTCCTAGCTCCCCTCGGGCTGAATGGCCGGGCGCGGGTGGCACAGCCTCGCCTGTTGTTAGGCTCCCCACCTCGTCGCATACGTCAACATGGGGTCCTCCCCACGGCGGGCGGAAGCCTTATAACACAACCGTACGCCGATTTGCGGGGGAGGGATGTCGTGTCACCGCCAGACACCACACTTGATAGGTGGTAGCCTTTAAATTGGCCACGATCCATTAGTATACGCCAGACCCGCGTGTCGCCACTGTCAGTGATTGCAGACCGAGCGCCGCCACACGGCAGGTCTAGAGAGACTTATTAGCACTCGCCCCAGTTGTACAGCAGACTTTGCTAGCGAAGCTACACTGACAAAAACGCTCTCATTTGCCGAGACGATAGTTAGCATAGCCTTCAGCTACGTCATTTGCTACGACCTAGCAAGGCGCCATAGCATTTGGTAAATAATATTGAAGCAATGTATCAAGCAGAGAGATGTTCTCCAATTGTGAATTAAAGTTAAGTATTCAAGCAACTACGTACTTTAGTTACTAGACTCAACTCCTTTTACTGTTCCAGACCTCACGCCAGTTTGCGTGAGATTAACACGTGCCTTTCGGCTACCTCCTGTCTTGCCACGCCACTGCACCATAATATTTCATCACAGATTGACTACATAGTACAAGCGTTCGTGTTGGCACCACTTCAGAGCATTCTTCATCAATGCCGCTGCTCTTTCCTAAAAGCTCCTCAATTGATCTCACGTGTCTAAATTATGTTTCCGTCAGTGGAGAGTCTGAGGCAGCATGTGGAAATCGTGAAGTGTAGCTAACCACGCAATCAGTTGAATTGCTTGTGACAAAATGAGAGTAGAGCGAACATTTTGTCGATATATATTAAATCACGTCAGAGAGAGATATATTCCATCAGCACAAAATAAATGGAAACTGAAGTAATAAATTACTTCGAAACAACGTTATTACGTTAGCTAAACCGAAATTGCCAGCAGTATCGGTTGAAAACTGACGATTTGCTGATCATGTTATAGAATTATTCGACACTCTTTAAAGCGGTATAATATTTTCAGTTTCATGTTATTCTGGAGTTTTCAAACACATGACATAAATTATAGCAGTCATAGACTTGATCGTTATTTGTTGCCCACGTGAGACCTACAAGAATAGAGGAAAGATCAACCATTATTTGTTAATGGGTGGTGTGTAATTCAAGCATTCACGAATCTGTGAGACGTGTATCGAATCAGTGATCTGTAGCGGCTACCATTGGTGTGGCCCTGCGGCCATTGCCAGCAAGTTTTTTCTAACAGTTTCCCGCACTAGTCTAGTCAAACGCCTCACCTCTGAAAAAATGTTAAGCACAAACAGTTAAAATACAAACACATGAAAAAGAAATCATATGATTAACAGCTGTCGGGGAACACTTCCCGTTTGGCTGACACCGATGAGCTTAATAAGAACTGTGATTCTTTAATTTCATCCGGTGTGTTTGTTTATCAGACAGTCCACGGGTGGACTGACGTCCACAGTGTGCAACTGGCGCCATATTTCCGCGACCAGGGAAGTCGCCGTCATCAGGTGCATGGACGATCTGAGGTCTTGAGGCCACTCGATCGACTTATGTCCCCTCTCTCTCCGCAAGCAGTTCTCTCCGCGGTCGGCCCCGATTGCACTCGCGGAGTCTCTTGATTCAGCGTCTGTGGTAGCGTCGATGTAGTTGCTCTCTTCGCGCTTGTAGTCGGATCGATGAGTTTGCTGAGTGTCTTCTTAACTGAGACTTTGCTAAGATTTAGCAGTAGTCTTGACCGATAAGATTATCCTTGGTGCGAATTCAGACGGCTTTTCTAACGACACTGCCCCGGTGTTCGGAAGTCTGAGCTAAAATCTCGGTATGTTCATATTTCATCACACGATTCTATGACAAGCAATGATCTACTACCGCCGACTTGTTGGGCTTCAGTAGACGAGAGTGCCGCTGATGTTCTCGACGTCGATCTTGGATGGTGTGCATTCTTTGTGTAGTATATGTCTTGCTCCATTCTCACAGAATCTGATGTAACCCAACCTTCCGCAAGCCGAGGTCACTGTTGAGACTCCCCAACAATTCCCATGTTTTACTGGATGAGCAAAAGGCTCTTTATCCGTGTTTTCTTCCGTCCCCACAAGTTGTACTGTAGTGGTGGGGCGAAGAACGGGCTAAATCTACCATTCTGAGCATCAATTTTTTCCAGAACACAGATCTGAGTTGTTCCAGTTCCTGGGGTAGACTCTCTGCTTCTGAGACTGTGTCTGACCCATTCACTAGTGTTTCTAGCAGAGGATATCATCAAGAAATTGTCATCACAAGGATTTGTACCGCCAATACTTTATGGATTCCCCAAGGTCCACAAGGATGGGGTGCCGCGATGCCCCATTGAAAACAACATGAGAGCACCTACTTATTTGTTACCAACTATCTGACACAGATACTAAGTCCCTATGTCGGTAACTACCCTCATCATACCGGCAATTCTGTGGATTTTGTGATTTGACTCTGCAACTTCAACCTGAAGGACTCAGGTGTCATGATGCACTTTGACGTTATTTTATTATTCACCAGGGAGCCTCTATGTCAGTCGCTAGAACTGATTGGTCAGAAATTTGACGAGAAAACCATCGACCTTTTCAGGCATGTCCTAACTTCTACGTGTTTTCTATTTAATGGAGAATACTATGAGCAAACGGAGGAATTGGCAATAGACAGCTCACTCTCGCCACTGGGGACAAATATGTGTGTGAGAAACTTCGAGAAAGAGGCCCACACGTCATCCAGATGGAAACCCACCAGATTTTTCTGTTATGTGGGTGAAATGATAGTCATTTGGCTCCATGGAAGGGACAAACTCAATAAAACACAACATCAGATTCACTATGGAGTCCGACTTCATCTTCAAGAGAAGGGCCGATGGCATCGCAGTCCACAGTGTGTATCGGAAGAAAACGTACCATGACCTGCATTTGGACGTAAACAGTTACCACCACCCTGCGCAGACGAATGGGGTACCAAAAACACTAGCATACAGGGTGCACACCATCTCAGAAGCAGAAAATCTATCCCAGGAACTAGAATATTTCAGAACTGTGTTCCGAAGAAACGGATACTCAGAATTACAAATTAAGCGCATTTTTCTTCCCACCATTACACTACAACCTGTCGAGGTGGAAGAAAGCACAGAGTGACAGCCTTTATACACATTGGATAAGCACAGTGTAAGATCTGTCTTTTGACTGCCCATTAAAAAACGGGCGTTATTGGGGACTGTCAGAGATGACCTCTATTAGTGGAAGGCTAGGGTACATCAGATACCTGTCAATATGACAAGAGGCGAATTGGACAAATAGTGCACACCATTGGAAATCGACCTAAGCGTCTGCGTTCAAGTAATATGAAATAAATAAGTTATATAAGTAAACCAATCGTCTGAAAAGAACATACTACAGGCTCTCAAACAGCCTTTTTCACCATCTCAGGATGAAAAAAATAAGAAAAGGAAAGAAAAGGGGGAAGCCTCAGAACCTCACCAAAGCATCTGACTATAGAGACGTGTCTGACTGATCGCCGAAATGTTGCGTCCGTTGGACAGTATGGATCGGCAGTACATCCGTGGACTGTTCGATCAAAGAAATGAATTACAAACCGTATCAGTGTGATTATTCGATAAGATATGTCTCTGCCACGTCCAGACAAGCGCTTAGAAATAAGAAGAGAGTGCTTTTCTACAGCATACTGTTCTGTTGTTGCATTCTTAATTCAGCGGGCGGCCTGATTTTTTGTTGCTTTAGTAGTTAGTGTATTCTGTCGAATTCCTTCCGTCTCTGCATAGTTATTGCCGCTTATATGCACACGAAATTGCTTTGGTCTCCATCTATAATTTCTGCCTCTCTTGGTTCCCGTGCACACACACACACACACACACACACACACACACACACGAGCGCGCGCGCGCACGGTGTGCTAATGAAGCGGAGCCACTAGTTATTCCTTGACACATACTCTTTTCTTCTTAGTTATTTTACACGTGTAATTGTATTTAATTATGCGGCTGTGTATTTATATACTGTTTAAGAGCAGTGAAGGAATAGTTAGGGAGTTTTTTTGAGTGGGGGAGGGAGACTCCATGATTAGTATATAGTAGTGTGAGTTGGAGCAGAATGTAAGGACGAAGCAGTGAAATTAAATTGGGAGGGGATTGGTTATGAGAGCGGGAGAGGGTGAAAGATTGTTCAAATGGCTCTGAGCTCTATGGGACTTAGCATCTGAGGTCATCAGTCCCCTAGAACGTAGAACTACTTAAACCTTTTTTTTTTTTTTTTGGTCATCTGTCTACTGACTGGTTTGTAGACTGGTTTGATCCGGCCCGCCACAAATTACCTTCCTGTGCTAACCTCTTCATCTCAGAGCAGCACTTGCAACCTACATCCTCAATTATTTGCTTGACGTATTCCAAACTCTGTCTTCCTCTACAGTTTTTGCCCTCTACAGCTCCCTCTAGTACCATGGAAGTCATTCCCTCATGTCTTAGCAGATGTCCTATCATCCTGTCCCTTCTCCTTATCAGTGTTTTCCACGTATTCCTTTCCTCTCCGATTCTGCGTAGAACCTCCTCATTCCTTACCTTATCAGTCCACCTAATTTTCAACATTCGTCTATAGCACCACATCTCAAATGCTTCGACTCTCTTCTGTTCCAGTTTTCCCACAGTCCATGTTTCACTACCGTACAATGCTGTACTCCAGACGTACATCCTCAGAAATTTCTTCCTCAAATTATGGCCAGTATTTGATATTAGTAGACTTCTCTTGGCCAGAAATGCCTTTTTTGCCATAGCGAGTCTGCTTTTGATGTCCTCCTTGCTCCGTCCGTCATTGGTTATTTTACTGCCTAGGTAGCAGAATTCCTTAACTTCATTGACTTCGTGGCCATCAATCCTGATGTTAAGTTTCTCGCTGTTCTCATTTCTACTACTCCTCATTACCTTCGTCTTTCTCCGATGTACCCTAAAACCATACTGTGCACTCATTGGACTGTTCATTCCGTTCAGCAGATCATTTAATTCTTCTTCATTTTCACTCAGGATAGCAATGTCATCAGCGAATCGTATCATTGATATCCTTCCACCATGTATTTTAATTCCACTCTTGAACTTTTCTTTTATTTCCATCATTGCTTCCTCGATGTACAGATTGAAGAGTAGGGGCGAAAGGCTACAGCCTTGTCTTACACCTTTCTTAATACGAGCACTTCGTTCTTGATCGTCCACTCTTATTATTCCCTCTTGGTTATTGTACATATTGTATATGACCCGTCTCTCCCTACAGCTTACCCCTGCTTTTTTCAGAATCTCGAACAGCTTGCACCATTTAATATTGTCGAAAGCTTTTTCCAGGTCTACAAGTCCTATGAAAGTGTCTTGATTTTTTTTTAGCCTTGCTTCCATTATTAGCCGTAACGTCAGAATTGCCTCTCTCGTCCCTTTACTTTTCCTAAAGCCAAACTGATCGTCACCTAGCGCATTCTCAATTTTCTTTTCCATTCTTCTGTATATTATTCTTGTGAGCAGCTTCGATGCATGAGCTGTTAAGCTGATTGTGCGATAATTCTCGCACTTGTCAGCTCTTGCCGTCTTCGGAATTGCGTGGATGATGCTTTTCCAAAAGTCAGATGGTATATCGCCAGACTCATATATTCTACACACCAACGTGAACAGTCGTTTTGTTGCCACTTTCCCCAATGATTTTAGAAATTCTGATGGAATGTTATCTATTCCTTCTGCCTTAATTGAGCGTAAGTCCTCCAAAGCTCTTTTAAATTCCGATTCTAATACTGGATCCCCTATCTCTTCTAAATCGACTCCTGTTTCTTCTTCTATCACATCAGACAAATCTTCACCCTCATAGAAGCTTTCAATGTATTCTTTCCACCTATCTGCTCTCTCCTCTGCATTTAACAGTGGAATTCCCGTTGCACTCTTTATGTTACCACCGTTGCTTTTAATGTCACCAAAGGTTATTTTGACTTCCTGTATGCTGAGTCTGTCCTTCCGTCAATCATATCTTTTTCGATGTCTTCACATTTTTCTGCAGCCATTTCGTCTTAGTTTCCCTGCACTTCCTATTTATTTCATTCCTCAGCGGCTTGTATTTCTGTATTCCTAATTTTCCCGGAACATGTTTGTACTTTCTCCTTTCATCAATCAACTGAAGTATTTCTTCTGTTACCCATGGTTTCTTCACAGCTACCTTCTTTGTGCCTATGTTTTCCTTCCCAACTTCTGTGTTGGCCCTTTTTAGAGATGTCCATTCCTCTTCAACTATATTGCCTACTGCGCTATTCCCTATTGCTGTATCTATAGCGTTAGAGAACTTCAAACGTATCTCGTCATTCCTTAGTACTTCCGTATCCCACTTCTTTGCGGATTGATTCTTCCTGACTAATGTCTTGAACTTCAGCCTACTCTTCCTCACTACTACATTGTGGTCTGAGTCAATATCTGCTCCTGGGTACGCCTTACAATCCAGTATCTGATTTCGGAATCTCTGTCTGACCATGATGTAATCTAATTGAAATCTTCCCGCGTCTCCCGGCCTTTTCCAAGTATGCCTCCTCCTCTTGTGATTCTTGAACAGGGTATTCGCTATTACTAGCTGAAACTTGTTACAGAACTCAATTAGTCTTTCTCCCCTTTCATTCCTTATCCCAAGCCCATATTCTCCTGTAACCTTTTCTTCTACTCCTTCCCCTACAACTGCATTCCAGTCGCCCATGACTATTAGATTTTCGTCCCCCTTTACATACTGCATTACCCTTTCAATATCCTCATACACTTTCTCTATCTGTTCATCTTCAGCTTGCGACGTCGGCATGTATACCTGAACTATCGCTGTCGGTGTTGGTCCGATTAGAACGACCTGGTCACTGAACTGTTCACAGTAACACATCCTCTGCCCTACCTTCCTATTCATAACGAACCCTACACCTATTATACCATATTCTGCAGCTGTTGATATTACCCGATACTCATCTTACCAGAAATCCTTGTCTTCCTTCCACTTCACTTCACTGACCCCTACTATGTCTAGATTGAGCCTTTGCATTTCCCTTTTCAGATTTTCTAGCTTCCCTACCACGTTCAAGCTTCTGACATTCCACGCCCCGACTCGTAGAACGTTATCCTTTCGTTGATTATTCAATCTTTTTCTCATGGTAACCTCCCCCTTGGCAGTCCCCTCCTGGAGATCCGAATGGGGGACTATTCCGGAATCTTTTGCCAATGGAGAGATCATCATGACACTTCTTCAATTACAGGCCACATGTCCTGTGGATACACGTTACGTGTCTTTAATGCGGTGGTTTCCATTGCCTTCTGCATCCTCATGTCGTTGATCATTGCTGATTCTTCCGCCTTTAGGGGCAATTTCCCACCCCTAGGACAAGAGAGTGCCCTGAACCTCTATCCGCTCCTCCGCCCTCTTTGACAAGGCCGTTGGCAGAATGAGGCCGACTTCTTATGCCGGAAGTCTTCGGACGCCAATGCTGATTATTTATAAAAATTTAGGCAGTGGCGGGAATCGAACCCGGGACCGACGACATTTAGACAATGAATCAAAGACGCTACCGCTAGACCACGGGTACAACACCTAAACTTTTATTAACCTAAGGACATCATACACATCCATGCCCGAGGCAGGATTCGAAGCTGTGACCGTAGTAGTCGCGCGGTTCCGGACTGAAGCACTAGAACTGCTTGGCCACCGCGGCCGGCGTGAAGGATGGATAAAACTCTTTTCAACACAATATCGTAAACTATATTATATAGAGTCTGGTTTCCAGTAATTATTTGGTCATTGATCTACTGTCTATTTTGTGTCACTTTACAATATTCATTGGTCTGTGGTGCCTTTGTTTTAGATTATCTGTAACTTCTGAATGGTTTGTAGCTAATTTAAATGACAACACCACAAAACACAATCAGAAAACAGTGATGTGTGAAAAACTGTGCTCTGTAAAACATAAAAAATGCATAGTTCTGCAGAGTAACTAAAAATTAGACTACAGCTACCAGTGTCTAAGGAAGACGGCATTTGCCATGTAGGCGAGAAATCAAACGAAACTCACCGCAAGTAAACACCAACATATTTTTAACGAACTGTTTCTCGATCCAACAAATCACAACTACATAACTTAATTGCACACCATTAAGGATGCTTCACCTCAGTAAAGCGTCTGGTGAAAAAAAGCACACATTTTTTGTAGATAACCTCAAAGTCTTTAATAATTACTTGATTTACTTATGTAATATTCGGCATTCTTCTCTGCCCTTAGAATGAAAATCCTTATTCCTGTCTTGTCAGTACTGTTAATTGTCCACATTTCATAGCCATAAAAGCCTACAGTCCAGACAAATACTTACGGAACGGGCATTTTAACAACTACAATTATCTTCAAAGTGTTTCAGTTACTTGCTAATTTCTTACTCTATTGCTTTCAGCACAGCCGGATGTAGTTATTCCCTTGATACGCAGTTTTAATATTCATATATTTCTTGCAAGATACATCCATTCAGGTTAACTGATCATCCAAAGACATTGCCATGTTTAATAGACCGGAAAACAATTAAGCTTTCGTATCTTCTCCGTGAACTTTAATTTCCTTTCCAATCCTCCACTTTACAGCTGTAAAGTGATAAACGTTAGGAGTGGTAAATGGCTGTAGGTTGTGGGGAAGTAAATAACTGTCAACGTCAATATAATTTAACAAAAACCTAGCTAATCAGAGCGCATTAGTTGAAATGAAAATGTCTATACATATTATAAAAATGGATGATTATATGTGTGTGTAATATGTCTGTATGTTCCACATCTTCTAGCCGGCCGGTGTGGCCGAGCGGTTCTAGGCGCTTCAGTCTGGAACCGCGCGACTGCTACGGTCGCAGGTTCGAGTCCTGCTTCGGGCATGGATGTGTGTGATGTCCTTAGATTAGTTATGTTTAAGTAGTTCTAAGTTCTAGGAGACTGATGACCTGAAATGTTAAGTCCCATAGTGCTCAGAGCCATTTGAAGTTCATATTCTACCAAACCACCGGTCCGACTTCAATCAAACTTTGTACACATATCTCTTATTGTCAGACAACAATCTCTATGAGTGTAAGAACTGCCTACCTTCCATATTTCAGGAAGTAGGATGTCGTGAAAAATCAGATGCGTGAGAAACTGTCGCATCATCATGACATTTAAATTTATTACTTCTGTACTGCTAACTCTTTTCGCTATAAACTTAGCAGACTGTATCCACATATTCCCTTAAATTCACTTACAAATCTATACCAGTGTATCACACATAGATCAAGAGAAATGACGTCATCATGAAGACTGAAGTGTGCGAAAAAATTAATTTTT
Source organism: Schistocerca americana (assembly GCF_021461395.2). Lineage (NCBI taxonomy): Eukaryota > Metazoa > Arthropoda > Insecta > Orthoptera > Acrididae > Schistocerca > Schistocerca americana. The sequence goes on from NC_060124.1 coordinate 47,330,325, forward strand.
ATTAGATTAATTCTTTACTACAAAGACCCTCTTGCAGGGAAGTCAACTTAAGGAATTCCGTGACGGCTAGACGCGCTTCTTACAGCTTTCAATTGTGAGACGAAAACACCTGTAGGCAAAACAAAATTGGAAATTTGTGGTAAGTTCCAATGGGACCAAACTGCTGATGTCATCGGTCCCTAGGCTTACACACTACTTAATCTAACTTAAACTAATTTAGGCTAAGGACAACACACGCACGCACACACAAACGCACACACACACTCCCACGCACACACACACACACACACACACACACACACACACACACACACATCCATGGCCGAGGGAGGACTCGAATCTCCGACGGTGGGTACCAGTGGGAACCATGGCAAAGCACTGAATACCACGGGGCTACCCTGCGCGGCTGTAGGCGAAAACAACAGCCGTCTACAGAGCTAGGCGTTGTGATAGAATCGTTTACCGTATCGCATTGTAGACATTCAAGCAGTTGCGTACAGTGTACAGAAACTGTCAGTGTTCATCTCCCACCAAGTCTACTGCATGATTTCAAAGGCGCTATCACGAAAACATGGAAACGAAATTTTGTCGATATCACACCACAAACACCGTTAATTCTCGGTTTTCTTTTCTAACGGAAAATTGGCGAAACAAATACTTGCCCAACGTCGGGCTTGTTAGGTAGTAAGAACGGTAACATTAGTCAAATCGAAAAAAAAGTCCATGAATAGTATATCTGATATGAAACGTCAATGTCACAAAAATTTCCTAGTACAATATTGGCGAAACGAATACCTGCGCAATGCAGAGCTTGTGAGCTAATTTGTGAGGTAAAATTACTTACGCTCAACAAACAAGAAATGAATAGTATATCTCATATCAAACGTCAATTTAACAGAAATTTTTCATAATTTAAATGTAGACCGCAATGTAATGTAACAAGCCTACAACCAAATAACTATACAAGCTGGCAATGAAACATGTTTGTAGGGCACAAGCTCAGGCCTATTTTCTAAGTGAAAGATAAGTGAGAGACGGCAGAAGACATCCAAATGATAAGACTGAACCTAGAAATCAACCTAATAATAACAAGAAATATTAACTTTAAACAGCGCAAATAAAGAACTATATAGCTCTGAAATATGGGGAAAGATAGACTGGAGTAGGATGACTTAGCGGATATGAGAAAAGCCTGCATTGTTACCAGATTGCCTCTTCCCATTATCCGAATGATGTCATTGTCATACAGCGAATACTCGACGTATAAAACGGTGGAGAATGTAAACACTGAAGGGGTATTCAGAACAGCCTAATCATGCTAAAGAATTTCATCCACCTCTATGACGTCATTGTGGAAGTAGGTCACTTGTCCAAAGTGTAAACTGGAGGAAAATTAAAATATGCAAAAGTAAACTGTCCTGTTGCTTTGATATTCAAAATACCAATATGGCGATCCAAAAGTGCGTTCAGGACGTGAGAGGACAGCCTCTATGCAGCCAGAATTCGAGATTGCTGAACAAGGATAGACTATGTGACATCATAATCCAAGACTGAGAACTAATGTGGAAACTTTGGGACGTGAGGATAGCCACGATGATAGAATACTTAATGCCTGACCTGAAGATTGGATGGCAGTCTCTACATTTCCACACTGCATAATCCAAGGCCGCAACCTAGAGATATCAGACAGTCTTCATAGTCGGCAAGTCATATAAATGCAAGGTGAGATAAGAGGATATTCTGTATGGCTATGGTATTTCATATGATCTAAGATTACACCGTACACTAAGAGCATCACGTAGGAAATTCAAAATTCGTTGGTCTTCCAGCTGCTAACACATAGTTTGCAGTTGTCTCAAGCTGAAGTCCATTTGTGTTATGCTCATTTCTACAACCATTTTTGTGGTAAAATAGGGTTGTGAATTGTGTCTTTGTTTAAAAAAGTATTGCAATTGGAAAAATGCCGCTGAACCTGTCTCAGTGAAGGAATGCTTTGCCACATCTAGTCCTCCATCTGCAGAGAAAACAGGCACTGAGTCCTAAGTTTGGAATCCCAGACCTCACCTATTTTTATATGGGAAATTCAAGTTTACAGTGGTGGAATTCCACTTCGCAGCAGCCCTGAACCACCTCCTGTTAACCCGCACATCAGAGGCACTGAGTCTCACTTTAGAATCTAAGAGCCTACCTACCTTAAGTTAAAGATTGCACGAAATTGAAAAAAATTACAAGAAATTAGAAGAATGTGCAATTGATGTGGCCGCATTTTTCATGCAAGAATTGGTCTGCTAAAAGCGTCTCCAAATCTGAATTGTGATACAATAAAAGAAATGAGAGAAATTAAAACTCATATCTGAGAATGAGGAGCCACCGACACTGGTCGTTATGCACTACTGGCCATTAAAATCGCTACAGCACGAAGATGACGTGCTACAGACGAGAAATTTAATCGACAGGAAGAAGATGCTGTGATATGCAAATGATTAGCTTTACAGAGCATTCACATAAGGTTGGCGCCGGTGTCGACACCTACAACTTGCTGACATGAGGAAAGTTTCCAACCGATTTCTAATACATAAACAGCAGTTGACCGGAGTTGCCTGGTGAAACGTTGTTGTGATACCTCGTGTAAGGAGGAGAAATGCATACCATCATGTTTCCGACTATGATAAAGGTCGAATTGTAGCCTATCGCGATTGCGGTTTATCTTATCGCGACATTGCTGCTCGCGTACTTCGATATCCAACGACTGTTAACAGAACATGGAATTGGTGGGTCAGGAGGGTAATACGGAACGCCGTGCTGGATCACAACGGCCTCGTATCACTAGCATTCGAGATGACAGGCATCTTATCCGCATGACTGTAACGGATCGTGCAGTAACCTCTCGATCCCTGAGTCAACAGATGGGGACGTTTGCCAAACAACAACCATCTGCACTAACAGTTCGTCTACGTTTGCAGCAGCATGGACTATCAGCTCGGAGACCATGGCGGTGGTTACCCTTGACGCTGCATGACAGACAGGAGCGAATGCGATGGTGTACTCAACGACGAACCTGGGTGCACGAATGGCAAAACGTCATTTTTTCAGATGAATCCATGTTCTGTTTACAGCAATATGATGGTCTCATCCGTGTTTGGCGACATCGCAGTGAACGCACATTGGAAGCGTGTATTAGTCATCGCCATACTGGCGTATCACCCGGCGTGATGATACGGGGTTCCATTAGTTACACGTCTCGGTCACTTCTTGTTCCCATTGACGGCGCTTTGAACAGTGGACTTTACATTTCAGATGTGTTACGACCCGTGGCTCTACCCTTCATTCGATCTCAGCGAAACCCTACATTTCAGCAGGATAATGCACGACCGCATGTTGCAGGTCCAGTATGGGCCTTTCTGGATACAGAAAATGTTCGACTGCTGCCCTGGCCAGCACATTCTCCAGATCTCTCACCAAGTGAAAACGTCTGGGCAATGGTGGCCCAGCTACTGGCTCGTCACGATACGCCAGTCACTACTGTTGATGAACTGTGGTATCGTGTTGCAGCTGCATGGGTAGATGTACCTGTACACGCCATCCAAGTTCTGTTTGACTCAATGCCCAGGTGTAAGAAGGCCGTTATTACGGCGAGAGGTGGTTATTCTGGGTACTGATTTCTCAGGATCTATGCACCCAAACTGCGTGGAAATGTAATCACATGTCAATTCTAGTATAATATATTTGTCCAAACAATACCCGTTTAACATTTGCATTTCTTCTTGGTGTAGCAATTTTAATGTCTAGTAGTGTATCTTCCGGAGATCAGATTTTTCTCCGCACAACATAGGCTGTGGAAAGTAAAACTGGTCGCGAACTTGTCTTTCGCCCACGCCTTTACCTAGATAACGTAGAAACTGTAGAAAACGTGGGAAACAGTGTTCCAGGAACGTCCGGCGTCCCAGAACCGCCTCAGACACGGGCGGCGGCGAGGGACGCGATACGCGGGCCGTCACCGACAGCGCTGGCGGACTAATTACCACGGCCTATCACCCAGCAGACAGCCGGACGGCCGCCTTAATTACAGCTGAGAACACTGCGCACAGCGCACCCTTGCCTGCAGAGGACGGGAATTCCGCGAGCGAAAAGGGCGGCCAGCGGGGCGGGAGAGCTGCACGCGGCGTACGTCGGCGCCCCCTGCCTGTATCGGCAAACGACGAGCACACCACGAGAAACGTGCAATTAACGTCAGCGCCTGAGTGGCGTGCCGCTTCCCGCCGCGCCGGTGGGCGGACAAGACACTGTCGTCCCTGCTGGGTGGGTTCCAGCTCTCCTACACCTTGTACGGCGGAGTGTGTTAACGGCTGCAGTAACTTCTTGCAGCTCCAACACCACTCTATACTCTTATCTCTGTGTACCTATCTCTGTCTCTCGCGCTGTGTGTGTGTGTGTGTGTGTGTGTGTGTGTGTGTGTGTGTGTGTGTGTCCCACTCTCTGTGTCCCCATCTTTAGTGCGATGTCCCTATCTCTATCTATCGGACTGTGTGTGTGTGTGTGTGTGTGTATGTGTGTTGTGTGTGTGTGTGTGTGTGTGTGTGTGTTTCTCCAAGCACTGTACGAACCATTTGTGATATTACAGTCTTTATCACTGCGATTTTTAACATATAAAAGTTTTTTTTCCTGTATTCGCGTTAGTATGTGCGAACTTTTAACATACACCAATGTATGTTGTAACCAGATATCTTTGCCGCGCTCCTGAAAAGCGCAGAATATCACGATAGCTATAAACTGTTATACGCTGCTATCGATCAATAAAAAAACGATGCACTTATGTTTCGAAAATAACAATTGCCAATTTTTTACTTCTGCAGGGAGCCGCGCCGCTCTCTAGCTGTTCTTCTGTGAATGTGTTGCGAGTCGGACGCAAAAGTATTGTGCTCCATACTGATATAATCATTTTATTGTAAATTTAAGAGTTTAAGTGATTAAAAATATATGTAGCCACAAACAAGCGGGAATGTGTATCATGAAAATTCGCTTCACCGCCACAATGGGTGGCCATGTTAATGTAAGTTTCCGTTTCATAATATAATACTTGAAGCCTTGAAGTTTATTTAATTTCAAAGAAAATCTCTCAACCTTATTTTCATTAATTATACTTGTGATAATCTTTTCTGTTTAAAAGATTTACGCAGCTTATGATCCAGCGTGTGTTCTGTCGGAACAGAAGGCTGCCGTGACGACATCGTTATAGTATTTATTCCAAGTTCTTTCAGTTCCGTTTATATGTTCGTACAAATCCAATTAGTTGGTCCCTTAGGTTTCTTTCACGTAACTTTTGTCTGTTTTCTCCGCGCGATCTTCCTCCGAAAAAAAAAATTTCTGTTCATTTTTTAGTAATTTTCGATATCGCGAATGAGAAAAGACAGCCGTCTCCTGCTCCGAACGGAACACCACGACTTTTCTAACGTCTGAGAGTACCGCACGAATTTTCCGCTAAAAGGTAATAGAATTTCTTAAAGCTGGATCAATTACACATGTTGCTGCTGTTCTCCGACAAATCTGGTGTGATTAATAGTAATTTATTCTGTCACGACAAAAAGAACCAATTTTATTTTTACCAAAGCAACAAAGCTTTCAATTAAATTACTAAAAAAATCATACCAGATCTGGCGCCCGAGCAGGGACTTGACTAAAATGTTGAAAGTGTCATGGTACTAATATATGATTGTCTTATTTCATGTATCGCTCTTTGGAACCCAATGCTGCATAAAATTACGGATGAGCAATAAATATACGCAATATTGAAGGACGCGGTATTTACACAAATATCTTGGGATTTATAAGACGCAGATTTGCAGTTTTGAAGACAACGCCGAGTGATTGCCAAATTTTCGTTTGCCATAGTTCTGTCTAAAGAGCAGCTCATTTGACCTTCAAATTCGACCTCACTCTATCCTTTCTGTAGCTTAACGTAAAAAACCACTTTTTTTTCTACGTCAATATTTGAACATTTTCTGTAACCTTTTGCTTGACTATTTGGTTTATACTGCAGTTAGTATTCTCGTGTAAGTTCAATATGGATGCCATTTCAGTCTTTTCTGTGTAACAGCGTTGGCAATCAATTGTTTCAACGGCGTTGACTCCATCTTGTCTTTTTGCTACAGACGTGTGTCAGTTATTACTCGCGTAACATTAGACATTTGACGAACGCGCCGCGACTTTAACTTGCGCGGCAAGAATAATTGACAATCAGAATTTCAGTTGGCAGTACCCATTTTAAGTTGGCAATAGTTGAATTTCATTATGGCGGACGGACAATCGAGCGCGAACTCTGCAGACGAAAGCGACGGCACTGTTAACAAACATTGCCGACTCCGCTCACGCGGAACGACGGCCAGGACAGACAAATGGTAGCTAACGTGGACGACACTCAGCAGGAAACACCCACCTCCCCGATAACGGTATCAATTGACATTGTCAAAATGTTACAGGAATTGATACTAGACAGACAGGAGAGGGAACAGCGCGAACGTGATCGCGAACAACGTGAGAAAGACAGAGACAAGTTTTTATCAGAGTTGAAAACGGATATGACAACACAGATTGACTCAGTTAGGAATGACGTAAATACCACCATTGATGCGAAAGTAGGTACCCTCAGTACACAAGTAGGCTCTCTCACAGCACAGATAGATTCGGTTAAGGGTGACGTCACGGCGCAAGTAACCACTTTCACAACACAGAAAAGCACTCTGAATAACAAAATTGATAACATTGGTCAGAATCTCACAACTCAAATCGAAGCGTGTCGCAAAGAAACCGATTCGGTAAAACTTGCGTGTAAAACAGTTGCACGGCAGATAGACGAGTTAGCGAGAGCGGTAGCCACTGTACAATCAAAAGTAAGTGCAATGGCGAATGACATTTCGGACCGAACTATTGAGGAAAGAGTTAACAGTAGCGTTGCTTCGCACACTAAAGCACTTACCGAACATTACAAAGAATGGATTGATGTACGAGAGAAGCTTGTTGAGGAGAAAGTTACACGTGACTTGAAAGATGTTGTTGAATCCGCAACCTTAGACATATTATCTGCATCCGGCAGTTCAGGAGACACTGTTTGTACTGAACTAGGCCAAATTAGACGAGTGTTTACCCGGGATTTGCCGGAATGGCGGAAGCAAGTAACAGATGAGATATCCGACCTGAAACAGCAAATTCAAACACTACAGTATGATAACCAGAGTGACGGGAAACACTCACTACCTTCTGAGCCAGATGAACATCAATACCAGACAACACAACAACACAACACACCACAGTACATTCCGCGACCGAAAGATGAATTTAACGATCCACACAACAACAACACTGAACAATTGACACTCACAACCCTCATGAAAGAGGAGAGTGTATTGAAACACAGAGTTTTTCAACCATTCCAACCGGAAAAGCGAAATATTCATCCAGTCGTTTTCCTAAAGAACTTTTCAGGAGTCTTTCCAGCTGCCTGGAATGACAAATAGAGAATACAATTCATTACCGGATATATACAAGGAGAAAGTGCTATATGGGGAACCGAGATGGTTGATAAGTGCAAAACATTTAGCGAGTTTGAGAAGAACTTTTTAAGCAAATTTTGGAGCGCAGGTGTCCAGCAACGCCTACGCAAAGAGGTCTACAACGCCGAACCTTTCCATTCGAACAGTGGCGGACTTCGCCGGTACTTTGAAAAGTACTTGAGAAAGATACAATATTGGGACACTCCCATAACAACAAAAGATGTTATTATGATTCTTAAGTCAAAACTACCCATTTACATACGCGAAAAATTAGTGAACGTGTCAGAGGAAGATCAGGACGCATTTTTATCCGTCCTTGATTCGCTCGATCTTATACACGAAGACGCGCTTGCGAATGCTAACCGTAAGAACAACAACGCAGGCACGTATTCGAATGGAAACGGTAGTAATGGAAATGGTTCACACGAAACACAATACGGAAACAAACAGTACAATAACCGCAATAGAGGCCGAAACAATGGTTACCGTAATGGTAAACACAAAAACAAGCATTACGGCAACCAACGGTACAATCCAATATACAACACGCAACAACAGTATTACGGGAAATCCCATACCAATCAAACAATAACGGTAGTAACTTCTACCAGAATGGGAACAAATACAAGGGTAAACGTTGCAACAATCAAAATTGCGGAGGTCAGCTACCTCCACCACAACCCTATGGGCAGTCACAACACCAGCAACAACAGCAATACACGCCTCAGCAACAACCATTCATGCAACAACAACAGTACACGCCACCACAACAGGACTTTAGATACAATAACAATAAACCAAGAAAACAATACAATCCACCGGTATATTTTACGCAGGCAAGTAATGTACCGATTTTTCAGCCTGGTAACCAAGTGCAGTACCAACAAGGGTTTGATACAAATCAACACACACAATGGGTAAAAAACCAGCGAGAATGGTCAAGTGATGTGACAGAAGAATCAAATCAGTCGCATCACAAGAAAGCGGAAAACTAAAGGCAGCACCTTTTCGCCTCCTTGGGGATGCTGCGGGACATAATGGGGGCAAACTCGACCTTGAACGACTTAACGTAATACGTTATGATCGCGACACTGACTTGACAGACGATTTGTTGCAGGAGAATATTGAGACAGACTTGAATGACGTATGGGAAGACGAAGTACAAGCAATGACTAAAATTTACATAGCCAATACACCAATAGATGCTATTATTGATACTGGTGCAAACGCAAATGCTTTATCACTATGTATGTTTAAGAAAGTTTCTGCAGGGATGAAAATTTTAACGTTACCAGTACAAGGTTGTTCAGTAACAGGAGCGATAGGATCTTTATCACAGTGAGTCAATTTGCAAGCTCAGGTACCGATAAGGATTAATTCTACTTCTTTCATGTGTGTATTTCTAGTAGTTAAGAATTTGTCGGTGTCATGCTTATTAGGAATGGAGTTCCTGAGGAAGAATAAGGCAGTGATTGGTATAGAAAAGGGTATCTGTACAATCCGAGTAGGTGAACAGGAGGTAACGCTGCAATTGTTGTGCGGCAAGGTCAAAAGAGTCAACACTGAGCACAAAGTTAAGGTACGCAGACTGGTACAGCGAATGTTTTTGAACCAAGCACACATGACAAGACAGGGTGACAGTTGGACGGATTTTGATACTGATGATGGACTTCCGACTAGAGAAGAGATTTTGAATAAAGTAAGCGAATCAAGTGAACTTGATTACATACAAAGGCAAGATTTACTGCACTTACTTATGAGGTATCTTCATGTCTTTTCTTCGAAACCTGGAGTAATACGTGACTATGAATATGACATGAAGGTCGCTCCCCATTCTACTTTTTGCAAAACAACGTCCTCTGTCCCGTATGCAAGGCGCGAGGCTGTGAAAAATGAAATACGTAAAATGCTTAAGTGGGAGATCATTGAACCGTCAGACTCACCTTACAGTAGTCCGTTATTGCCAGTTTTGAAGCAGGATGGTAGTGTACGTATAGTTTTGGATGCAAGAAACATAAATAAAATAATTATTCCAGTAAGAACTCGACCTGAGGCTATGGATGAACAATTACAAAGGTTTCATGGAGTAAAATTTCTCACATCGGTAGACTTGAGATCGAGCTACTGGCAGGTCAAGATGACATCACAGTCTCGAAAATATACAGCGTTTATATTTGCAGGTAGATCATACCAATTCAAAGTAGTTCCATTTGGTTTGAATGTGAGTTCAGGCATATTCATAGCTGCACTTGATCATGTATTAGGACCTGAACTGTTGGATCGAGTAACAGTGTATGTTGATGACTTACTGAATGCTACGAAATCTTGGGAAGAACATTTAGACATAATAAGCAAAGTTTTCCAGAGGTTTGTTGACTATGGAGTCACAGCTAATCTACATAAGTCTAAATTTGGTAAAAGCGAGATTAAATTTTTAGGACATCTTGTATCATCACAGGAAATTACCCCAGATCCAGACAAACTATCAGCTATTAAAAACTTTCCTGTGCCCTCTTCTAAACGCCAGTCGAAAGGCTTCCTCGGAATGACTTCCTTTTTCAGAAAGTTTATTTCGGACCAGTCGATGAACAGTCAAGCATTGCATGATCTTCTAAAGAAAAATACTCACTGGCATTGGACGCCAGAGTGTCAGGCAGATTTTGATCGCATTAAACAAGCACTTCTTAACAGCAATATTTTGTTCCATCCAGACATGGATAAAGAATTCTGTATTTCGTCAGATGCTTCATTTCAGGGGCTTGGTTCTTGTTTGTTTCAAATAGAAGTAATTGATGGAAAAGAAGAGATAAGAGTTATCAGCTTTGCAAGTAGGGTTCTCACAGAATGCGAGAGGTCATACTCGGTGACAGAGTTGGAAGCTCTGGCCATTGTATGGTCCTTTAAAAGGTTCAATTACTACATCCATGGTCGGAAAATTAAGGTCTTTTCTGATCACCAAGCTCTTAGTTTCTTGCTCTCGTGTAAACTTCTTCATCCTCGTCTTACACGATGGAGTCTTTTCTTGCAAGAGTATGATTTCGAAATAGTATACATCCAGGGTAAAAACAACATTATCGCGGATGCTTTGTCACGCATGCCGCAAGGACTTCCCGAGTCCAGTGAACTTATCGAGCAGATGTCTAACTACCGAATTCTTCTAATGAAGGACCCACTACATAGAAAGTATTTCCTTCAGCTCTGCAAGCAGATGCGTATACTCCAAGAAACAGATCCCAAATGGCGTAAGGTCAAACAACGTCTTCTAACAAAACCCGATCACCACTTGTCCAAATTTTATAAACTACACAACGATGTTTTATTCCATCGAACTTCTCTCCTCTCTGGTAGATGGTGTGTGTGTATACCACAAGCATACGTTGAACACCTTATCTGGTACACACATCTTTCCTGGGGTCATTATGGACCTGAAAAATGCAAACGAAAGATTTCTGCGTATTGCTATGTACCAAACTTGCACCATCGAATCCACAAGTTGTTAAGTACATGTCTTATCTGCCAGAAGGCAAAACCCTTCAACCATTCGAATCCAATTATTTCTGAGAGACCAAATCAAGTTCTGGCCCTTGATCTCGCCGGCCCCCTGCCGCAAGGGAGGGGAGGGGTGAAATACCTAGTCGCATTGTTGGATCTTTTCACAAAACATGTGAGACTTTATGCGGTGAAATCATCCAGTGCACTTCCGATCAGCCGTCGAATCGAACAAGACTATTTTCCTCGATTTGGCAAGCCGGAGGCCATTCTATCAGATAATGCATCGAATTTCACTGGCAGACAATGGCGCAATTTTCTTGCCAGACATGGCATCAAACAAATACTTATATCTCGTTTCAGACCGCAATCTAATCCCACCGAACGTATCTTCAAAGAGTTCAATAGATTCATTCGAACCTACATACCTAATCGACAAACCCGTTGGATTGACTTTGTATCTTCATTCGAGCAGATTGTCAACAATCTTCCACACTTCTCAACTGGATTTACACCTGCGGAATTAATGCCCACCGAACGTATCTTCAAAGAGTTCAATAGATTCATTCGAACCTACATACCTAATCGACAAACCCGTTGGATTGACTTTGTATCTTCATTCGAGCAGATTGTCAACAATCTTCCACACTTCTCAACTGGATTTACACCTGCGGAATTAATGACGAGTCATCGGGAAAGAAATGAATGGTTAGATCCCATACCTAAAATTGTAGAACCAGAATTAGATTTAGATGCAAAACTTAGGCAAGCATTGGTATCCTTAGCTGTACAGGCGAATCTACGCAAGAAGTCTTATGACAAGAAAGTACCTAAGGCTCTTACATATGATATTAATGAAAAGGTGCTTTTACGGACACATTTTAAGCCATCGAAGTTGTTGAAAAGAAATCGGAAATGGAGGCTATTGTACGACGGACCATTTGTAGTAATTAGAAAACCACATACAGGATGTTATCTAATAGCGGATCCAGCACCTGGCAGAATTAAAGGATTGTATCACCACCTGGATCTCAAGAAGTATAACGAGGCAAAGTAACAAGCAAAGGAACATTAGACTAAGGTTTAACCTGTGAAACACTTCGGTATTCAAACACACCAATACGAGTACTCACACTTTGGCGAAAAACTATGGAGGTAATTGAAGATTTGATTTATTATGGCGTACGAAAAGGAAAGCACATTCCATTTGAGAGGACAGATTCTCAGTTAGTTTTAAGTTAGTCATAGGTGTAAGCAGTCCAAGTTGGCTGTTGGCATTGAGAAATGCCGTTATTGGTGAAAGGAGATACGGAAGGAAGTAGCAGATTGCCACCTTCTATCTCCAATGAATATATATGTATGTGAAATATTAGGTTAAGCAATTTCTTTTTCAGCCCTCAAGATGGTATGTTAGTCTTTAAGTGTACAGAGTACAGCCTATTGCGTGTAAACTGTGCGTTATTGTAACACCGCCATGAGCTATACCTTTTGTTAGCGCGATCTTCAGAATTAAACAGATTTGTGTAGCCAAGTGTTTGAACTGTCAAAAGCAGTAAATAACAGAGAGAGAGAGTATCACGTAGTATTTGATAGTTTTCAGGAGAGTCAATCTCAGATTCAAAGTATCATCTACGAACAGTAAGCCTCATAAAGATTTAATAGCTAAGCAACAAAGCATTTCCTTTATTCTGTTTTACAACAGCTGTTAGGTCATGTAGTCGAGAGTGCCACTACATGGAAACATATACGTCGTACTGACAAGTCTGAAGTATTCCTGATGGTAAAAGTTTCTTCTTTAAACATGTTAGATGCACTAAAGTAATTAGCTATTTCACAGCCAAGCCCGACAACCGCCCAGAAGGAAGCGTGAGAAACTAGAAAGCTGTCACCAGATATGACTCACATTATAATAATAAAACTAAGATCTGATATTAGATTAAAGAATAGCCACTTGAAGGCACACGTGACGCATGTCATGCATCTAAGGTCACAAAAAATATCCTAGTGTAGTTGTGCTAGAATTTGTATATGTATATAGTGTATTTATGTTCATATTTGATCCTCTCCTCTTCCACTTCCCCATCCTATCCCATTAAAAAAAAAGTGAGGATTAGAATTTGACAGGCTCATCTGAGTGCTCTTTAGACGGTTGAAGTGGAAACGAAATTTGTGGGAGAGATCCGTTAGCGAAAGTTTTGTCCCAATCGCGTATCGCGAGTAGCAATGTTGAGAGATTATAATACATTCCGCGAGTAGTACTTGCAGCCAGTAACTTTATGAAGCATGAATCTTCCGGAGAGAAATGCACGAGTATGCTCGACCAGTAGAGACAGAGTTTGTTCAATCTGTGCTCTACATAAACAGTGACACTAAATTTTGAAGAGAAACGAAATAACAAGCTGCTTAAAAGATTTGTTTTAAAAAAAAATTTTACCTTTGTAAAAGGGAGAGAGAATAACCGAAATAATCGTGCCTTGATGCACAAGTAGTGGTATTCAATACGCTAATCCGGCGTGGCGTGACTGAAAAGGTTAACAGAATTTTGTGACTGTAAGCAAACTTAAGAAATGTATGTATGTATGTATGTAATTTATGGACATTGTTTAATCTTGTAATGTATTTACCTGTGAGTAACTTGAACTGTGAACTTTGAAATCACAATGTGAGGTGGGAGATGTGAATTTGCAGACACTCTAAGACGTTCTAAACAAAATGCGAGTGATAAAGTGTACAAAATACGTGTGCAGTGACATGTGTACACGCAAGTGCAGGTAGTGACAGCGATCACAGCAAAACATTTTGCAAACTATATGTAAAACGTTGGCTTCACTTACCTGTGTGTAAGCAGCATGGCAGGTCGCAGGGACTGTCCTGTGAAATCCTCGAAACAGACGGTGGTATTTTCTACCCAAGTTTCGATACGCCGATCGACGATGGAGAAAGGACACTAGACGTGTGTTTTCCGCGTGTTCTCATTTTAGCAGAGCGCGAGTGACACACGTTAAACTTAATACGAGCATACACGAGCGCGTGTTGCACTGGACTAGTAACCGGCAACAGCGCGGAGCTGCTTGCAGTTGGACTCAACAATTAACATTTGAAACACAACCGACGCGCGCGCTGTGGAGGCGTGTCATTGACCTTAGAATGTTTTCCGTCTCACAACTACGCAAGAGGCATTGCTAAAGCTATCACAGTGAAACTTAATTATGAACTTTATTTATTCTGTAAAAAGAGAAGTCTTAGCTTCAAATTAATTTCCATTTAATCAGTCACGTCGGATATTTTGCGATAGATAGTTAAATAAAGACAAGGCATTACTGAGCACTGAAACGTTAACTGGAGGGGAAGGTTATCAATGCTGTCCAGAATCCTATAAAACCTTTACCTGTAAGTCTACATTATAGCACGAACCTAACATAGGTTTCTTTCTGTTTATTTGCATGTAAACGACATGACGCTTGATGCGAGACATTAGAGAGGCAACACGAGCGAACACAAAAAAGACGCTACCCAGGGTCGTGACCTCTCGGACGACGCCGCTCACCGAACGAGAATAGACATTGCAGACTCCAGTTAAGTGAGCGCGTGACAAATAAAAGTGTACAGTGTAGTGTCAAGTGAAACGTCCAGATTAACAACGACATTCTAAAAGAATCTAATGAAACGGATAAAAAACATTACGAGACCAAACAGGTCACAGACAATTTTAGAGGACTGTTTAAGTAATTATTTCAATGTATCTGTGTATGTTTGTCTACTGACATGTTTTGCTTTCTATATAGAGTATTATTCATTTATCTTTGTGTGTGTTAGACTTAAGATTGATTTTTGTCATATTTTGTTTCACAGTAACAGCAATTAAGATAACAGTGCAAGGACACCTTACAATGAACTGAGAGAAGTGCCAAAGTGCACAAAAGACACTGAAAGACTATTTGTTTTCATAACTGTACTGGAAGCATAAAATAACTAGATGACAAACTCATTCCAATTTTATGTTAGAACGAAAGTAAACAGATGATAAAACACAGTAATGTCTTGAAACTACATGTGAGTCCTGATGATCCTTCTGGAATCATCATGCCTCACATGGGAGGCATTGTGACATTACAGCCTTTATCACTGCGATTTTTAACATGTAAAAGTTTTTTTTTCTGTATTCGCGTCAGTATGTGCGAACTTTTAACATATACCAATGTATGTTGTAACCAGATATCTTTGCCGCGCTCCTGAAAAGCGCAGAATATCACGATAGCTATAAACTGTTATACGCTGCTATCGATCAATAAAAAAACGATGCACTTATGTTTCAAAAATAACAATTGCCAATTTTTTACTTCTGCGGGGAGCCGCGCCGTTCTCTAGTTGTTCTTCTGTGAATGTGTTGCGAGTCGGACGCAAAAGTATTGTGCTCCATACTGATATAATCATTTTATTGTAAATTTAAGAGTTTAAGTGATTAAAAATATATGTAGCCACAAACAAGCGAGAATGTGTATCATGAAAATTCGCTCCACTGCCACAATGGGTGGCCATGTTAATGTAAGTTTCCGTTTCATAATATAATACTTGAAGCCTTGAAGTTTATTTAATTTCAAAGAAAATCTCTCAACCTTATTTTCATTAATTATACTTGTGATAATCTTTTCTGTTTAAAAGATTTATGCAGCTTATGATCCAGCGTGTGTTCTGTCGGAACAGAAGGCTGTCGTGACGACATCGTTATAGTATTAATTCCAAGTTCTTTCAGTTCCGTTTATATGTTCGTACAAATCTAATTAGTTGGTCCCTTAGGTTTCTTTCATGTAACTTCTGTCTGTTTTCTCCGCGCGATCTTCCTCCGAAAAAAAAAAATTTCTGTTCATTTTTTAGTAATTTTCGATATCGCGAATGAGAAAAGACAGCCGTCTCCTGCTCCGAACGGAACACCACGACTTTTCTAACGTCTGACAGTACCGCACGAATTTTCCGCTAAAAGGTAATAGAATTTCTTAAAGCTGGATCAATTACACATGTTGTTGCTGTTCTCCGACAAATCTGGTGTGATTAATAGTAATTTATTCTGTCACGACAAAAAGAACCAATTTTATTTTTACCAAAGCAACAAAGCTTTCAATTCAATTACTAAAAAAAATCATACCAGACATTACACAAACTATTCTATGCATGTGCACTACTGGCCATTAAAATTGCAAGAGTACGAACAATAGAAAACAACAACATTTGGTTAATATTGCAGAAAGAACACATGATTACATTTCTATGCGATGTGCGGTGTATATAAAGTGTGAAACTGAGTACGTATAGTTGCCACTTGTGATAGTAACAATGGCACTAGCCCAGTGGGCATCGTCAGAGTTCCGATGACATACCCGTTCACGACATATAAGGTTTCGGGGTGTGGTACCGTGTCATAATGTATAAAACTACTGCTTCTGGAAAAAAACCAACGTTTCAGCCATGCTTGCAGCGGCCTTCTTCTAGTTCTACTGGTGGGTTCTAGCTATGCATTGTCCCTTATATTTTGTTGTCACTGTTCGCTGTACATGCCATTACGCCATAATTTTAAAAAGATTGCTAGTTTCATAAGTCACTTAAGGAAGAAGGAGACGGAACTTTATTTTAATAAGTTGAAGCAGTGGAGGGAGAACGTAACCTCTGTTGTCTATTGGCTCTTGTGTTATGTAATTAGTGGTCACCGTTGAATGAGAAACTGGCTGCTGTTTACCAAATGCTGGACGTCAGCCGCGCTGCGGCAGTTACTCGCCGGTAGTGCTCGTGCCTCGTGTTGACAGTGCGGTCTGTTGGGCTCTGGTCGCTGGCAGCCAAGTCCATTTTCCCTATTCGTGTTATTCGGGTGTTTAAGTATTTTGATGGCCTCTCTGATTTTGCGTTTCGTCATAACCGCTTGCTTCGCCAACACATAGCATTCGCTGAATTTGATTTTTTTTTTACGCAATCTTGGTGATGTTCAGCCACTGCAGATTTGTTGTGATTCCCTAGACGAATATGGCGCTGGTGTTCCCGAATGTACGTTGCCATCGGCCTGCCAGTCTCGCCGGTGTGTGGCTCTCGACATTCGCATTCCACCTTGTACACGCCTGCGGTGTGTAATGCATCCACCTTGTCCTTAGTGGAGCTCAGCAGGTCTTGGATCCTGCTGTAGAAGACAGAACAGGCCGCAACCCAACCGCCGGCCGGTGTGGCCCAGCGGTTCTAAGCGCTTCAGTCTGAAACAGCGCCACCGCTGCGGTCGCAGGATCGAATCCTGCCTCGGGCATGGATGTGTGTGATGTCCTTAGGTTAGTTAGGTTTAAGTAGTTCTAAGTTCTAGGGGACTGACGACCTTAGATGTTAAGTCCCATAGTGCTCAGAGCCATTTTTTTTTGCAACCCACCCCGGCGGAGGTGTTTGCCTAATCGGTCAGTAACATTTTTCACAAAAAAGTAAGTGAACCCGTTCACGTCATTGTAAGTGTGTAATAGTGACATTTCGCACCGATTTAATTACCTTGCGTATTTACATTTTTGTTAGCGATCGATTAAGTTCAAATAATGGTTAAAATGGCTCTGAGCACTATTGGACTTAACATCTGAGGTCATCAGTCCCCTAGAACTTAGCACTACTTAAACCTTTCTGTGATGTTTTTATTTACAAACACATTGTCTGTGCATGAACGACCTGATCTAAATCCATTTCCTTCTTCAGAAATAGCATTCCCTTCTATATCTTTCATGCGGTTATTACGATCTTTGAATATAGTTTTTAGACTGTGTTTAGAAGACTTATGCAATGATCCTTTTTACAGTCATTCATTTGATAAATGTAAAAGTATTTTTTCTAGTGATAACCCTCGACATTTAATTGGCTCAGCATTTATTCCATATATTGCAGTAGATTTTCTGTTCATCATGCCTTTTAAAGCTTGTTGTAGTTAGTCCATAGCAGCTGGATCTACTGATTCATTGTAAATGCTTTGTCCAGTGTACACCACACATTTCTGTATGATTTATCAATTATTCATTGGGTATAATGTTGCGTGAGGCAGTGTCTTTTTCTTCTTTGTTAAGGGCGTTCATTACCCTGTGTGCATACTGCTATCTACGGCGTACGTCGTGTTCTAAGCCGCTTATGAATGAGTCCCACGGCCCTTGGGGTGCTCTGCGCCCTATTTGTTTCGCTGAATTTCTTTTTATTTTATATGTTTCCCAGATTTCCGATTTTTTTCTGTAGAAACTTCAAATAACGTATTTATTTTTCTATTTTACAATATTAAATAGTAACATGGTCGAACGTTACTCTTTAGTATAGTTTCTTCTGGAAAGCAGCCATGACAGATTCGGTATAAAAATGGTTTTAATGGCTCTGAGCACTATAGGACTTAACATCTAAGGTCATCACTCCCCTAGAACTTAAAAAAAATCATCAAATGGCTCTGAGCATTATGGGACTTAACATCTATGGTCATCAATCCCCTATAACTTAGAACTACTTAAACCTAACTAACCTAAGGACAACACGCAACACCCAGTCATCACGAGGCAGAGAAAATCCCTGACCCCGCCGGAAATCGAACCCGGGAACCCGGGCGTGGGAAGCGAGAACGCTACCGCACGACCACGAGCTGCGGTCCCCTAGAACTTACAACTAATTAAACCTAACTAACTTAAGGACATCACACGCATCCATGCCCGATGCAGGATTCGAGCCTGCGACCTTAGCGGTCGCGCGGTTCCGCACTGAAGTGTCTAGAACCGCTCGGCCACAATGGCCGGCCAGAAGGACCTTCCTTGTTACATAGATCTGTCTGGGGCACACAAAGGTTCCAATACTAAACATACATTTCAAAGAACATACGTCTTCAGGACTTCAATTTATGAACCTGAATCAGAAAAGACCGAATCGAAGCGTTTGGTATATGTAGTTACAGAAGTAAGAAATTCTGTGGGCTTATAAAGTAAAACATAATTCTTCATGGAATTGGCAACGAAATTAATATCTGAGTACACTAATTAGAGAATGAATGGTGTTATTGGATAGGTAGTAAACAGCCGGGAATGGGAGAGGTTGGGATGTATTCAACAAATATCTGAGACAGTGGAATTTGGGCATTATACTATGATGATGAAAGTGTGGGGAGGCGGAATCGTGGCTGGCTACTTCTAACCGAGCGGGAAGATAATGAAAATGAAAGGAAATATTACTACCACGTTACAGTTCATGGTGCACTTGCAAATTGTTTTCGCATATATCGGTTAATGGCTTTTTAGGCCGACAAGCTGGCATGTTTTCCATCCATGTCTGGACCAATAACTGCTTTCCTGGTTGTTTTGTTCAGTACACAGCGATTCGAGCTAGTGAAAAGTCTTTTCAAAACTACACGCATTGTAATAAACACAGGGAGGAATGGACTAGTAGAAATAATTGTTAACTAAGGCGTTAAGACAAGGTTGTGACTTCATTCTTAGCAAATGGAAATGTAAAGTACACTAAGGAATTTGTAATTATGTAGCTTTTATTCAAAAGAATAAAGAAGGTCTTCAAAGATCAGTTTACTAGCTGAACGAAATTTGCAAGAAGTACAACTTTAAAACTTTTAGTAACAAAACAAAATTAAAGACAATCCGAGGAAAATACCCAGTCAGACCAAACGATGTTTAGGATAAATCAGATTTAGAACAAACGCCTCAAATCTCCTATTTAGGCTGTGCTATTTTGATTTGGACTATGATTTTGGAAATAAAATACGTAAATTCCAAGCTGTCTGTGGTGCATTGCAGAACATTGGGCCATAAAGTACAAAAAGAACACGTCATGAAATTCTATATGGTAATGGCGGTTCCGGTGTTATCCTGCAGAAACGAAAGCTGGGTTACCATGAAATGACGAGAAAAAATTCAAACAGCAGAGATGAGATTCCTAAGAAGGACGAAGGGTGTGCAAGAAGAGAAATGGTTACTTTGATTTTATGATTTTATGATTTTTTTCTGATTTTAAGCGTCAATGAAAGAACTCAAAAATATCAAGAAGATTGGAAACAACATGTCCTGAGAACGGCAGGTCACAAAATTCCTCAGAAGATCTTGAAGTGCAAAATAAATGGGGAAAGGGATATTGGGAGGCATAAAACAAAATAGAAATGATTTTGTTTGTGAGTTCGGAACATGCAACAGCTTAATCCTTGAAAGGAAGACGATGATGATGATGATGATGACATCAGATAACACGCATGCCTGATATCTGGAGGGCACCAGAAAGAGGATTTCTGCGTCAACATTCGGATTGAAGTACGCGATATTCATGGCTGGCCGAGAAAGTGGCCTTGCTGTAAATGCTGGCGTGAAAAATAACACAACGCTTGAAAGTGCTATTCGGTGACTGTAAAAAGCAGAAGTAAATACAAAATATTTTACTGGCCTAACTTCTGCAATTGAGGAACATATTGATACCATAAAAATCCGTTTCAGTTGCCAGTAATTTTTCATTTATAGTATGACCGGTTTCGAAGCCTTAAGCTACACCTTCAGATGCCACCACGTTAACATGGAAACTTAAATAAGAGGCCCGACCGCCGCACATGTGTGGCATCTGAAGATGAAGCCTTACGCAGTAAGTAAGAAAATACTGGCAACTGTAGCGGATTTGTTATTCTGTCAGAAGCAAATAAATTCGAATCAGCCATAACTCTTGTGGGAAGATTTCAGTCCTTGTGAAGACCTACGGAAGAGTCAGCACAAAGAGAAATTAGCCCAAGAGCTCTGATAAATGAGTATACAGTATATCATAGAGACACTACTGAAAGGTGCGATTACAAACTTATCACGCCAATTGACAGCCACGGAAAAATTACAAAAATATGAGTTCATGAGGAGGTTTATAGACAGTCTAATTCCTCGCAGGCTACATTGCAATGGAAAAGGAAGTGAGGGCAGATGGTACGTGAAGGACCCATCGGTACACAACGTAAGGTGGCTTTCCGAGCAAATGAGATAGACTGGTTGCTATCGAAAAATTATGACAGTTTAGTTTTGAAGATGATGTACAAAACGAGTAACTGCCAATAAGTGTAAGAAGGTAATCAATTCTATAGGAAACGCTTCATGGAAAAAGATATAGGGCAGTGGTATGGGCCCTACAGTACCCAGGAATGAGTGACGTCACGATGAAAGTGCCTACAACAGGGGAAAATTGTCGGGCAGACAAAGATTAATATATAAAGAAATCATTATAGGGGATTCGTAACCCGCCCACCTACGATACGTTAAAGGATGTCAAAGGATCTAAATCCCATATCAGAACAGTTTGAAACGTCTCATCAAGAATCAGTTAACGTGTTAAATATTTGACGAAAGATTTTACGCTAGAAGATTCAAAATCCTAACTACGTTGGTTTTCTCAGTTTCGGAATAATCACTTGCAAACTAACGGAAACGTCCGTCAATCAGCAAATAACAAATTAAAACGTTATGCATGATGAAGTTTTACTACATGAACTACGAAAATGTTATAAACAATTATTTTCCTTTAATTAATTTGTGGAAATGTCAGCGAGAAAATGTTTGAAATTATGTCTAAAGTTTGTTGAAAGTCAGCAAGTGCTCTCATTGTCAAATACTGAACGAATTTAATGCTGTTAATTTGCACGCCGTTAGTTACATAACCTCAGGAGATATGGGGAATTTCGGACTTTAATTCTTACTTTATTCTGTTAAATATTTAACATCACATGCATCCATGCCCGATGCAGGATTCGAGCCTGCGACCTTAGCGGTCGCGCGGTTCCACACTGAAGTGTCTAGAACCGCTCGAACCGCTCGGCCACAATGGCCGGCCAGAAGGACCTTCCTTGTTACATAGATCTGTCTGGGGCACACAAAGGTTCCAATACTAAACATACATTTCAAAGAACATACGTCTTCAGGACTTCAATTTATGAACCTGAATCAGAAAAGACCGAATCGAAGCGTTTGGTATATGTAGTTACAGAAGTAAGGAATTCTGTGGGCTTATAAAGTAAAACATAATTCTTCATGGAATTGGCAACGAAATTAATATCTGAGTACACTAATTAGAGAATGAATGGTGTTATTGGATAGGTAGTAAACAGCCGGGAATGGGAGAGGTTGGGATGTATTCAACAAATATCTGAGACAGTGGAATTTGGGCATTATACTATGATGATGAAAGTGTGGGGAGGCGGAATCGTGGCTGGCTACATCTAACCGAGCGGGAAGATAATGAAAATGAAAGGAAATATTACTACCACGTTACAGTTCATGGTGCACTTGCAAATTGTTTTCGCATATATCGGTTAATGGCTTTTTAGGCCGACAAGCTGGCATGTTTTCCATCCATGTCTGGACCAATAACTGCTTTCCTGGTTGTTTTGTTCAGTACACAGCAGTGTGGAATTGACTCGAACGTCTTCCTCAAGTAACAATGATAGGAGAGGCTTTTGCCATTTTCCAACACTGTTAGTCAATCCATATTGATTCCTATAGGGAAATTCCAATGTATAGTACTATGTTGTTCCACAATTCTGCAACATATACGGTCAATGATGTAAATTCGTGGTTGTGTCGAACAGTACGACAAGCCTACTTGGAAACTGGTATTACCAGCAATTATTCCAGTACCGAGATCTCTTCGTTGCTACACATGAGTTGAAATGGATTCCTGGGATTCAGATTTTTTCGATATCTATGTAACATCAAACATCTTTCCTATCAGACAAGATCTAGTAAATTACATGATTTTCTATTCATCGATGACGTATCCCAGTACGTTACTTCTGCGCTCGTCCGATTAATGAAATGTAGAGACACAGCACAATATTCGTGACTGAAACCATTTCGGAAGACAGAACTCTGTATTTCGGTGATCTGGCTTATCTTCTGTTTACTGTGCCAGTGTGATCACTGAACGGTCATCTAGACACACATAAGCCAAAACATCATAATGATGAAAATTATTTGATTTTCGCCTTCACTGAACATTCCTTACGCTCATTTTGGCTTCGTCAAATATTTCTTAGTAGTAAAGATTTTCGTTTTATTTAAAGCTGTCCTATACTCTTTACTTTCATATCAACTTTCTTACAAGGCCGTCGAACCATGACGTGTCTTCCTCCAGGTGGAATATAATCCACTAACACCTCAATTGCTGTCCACAGGCCTTATGAAGGATCACTGAAAAGCAAACCGAACACCCGCCACAACGGGAGCATTGAATGGTACCATTCAAAAGTAGTCTCCACACCCGTTAAGAGATTTATCCCAATGGGAAACGAGATGATCAAATCCTGTTTCCTAGAACACGGTCGGCCGCAGAAGGAGCTACGACTGAACCCGCTCTTGCTCTTCCTTGACTGAGCGAAAACGACGTTCACGCGTATCTTTCTTTAGGTCACCAAAAATGTCAACATCATACTGTGATAAATGGGACTTTACAGAAGATGCTGCAGTGTTCCCCAACCAAATCACTGAAGCATAACGTTAATACAATTGGCAGTGGAGGGCGGGCATTATCGTCCAACAGGATGATTCAATCGGACAGAATTCCTTGGATTTTTTACTTTATGACACGTCGCAGTTCCTGCGAAGTTTCTTCAAAGCGCTGAGCGTTCATTATTGTTCCAAGCGCTTGGAACTCGACGAGCAGACGGCCCTCTGCAGTCGAAACTAAAGGTTATCTTGACATTAAGTGATGCCACCAATCAAGGCCCGAGGGCAAACAGCAAAACCAACAGTAAAAACATCCCACATCAGGCCCGCCAAAGAAATCCATAGCTGTTAAAAATTCCACTAAGGTCATGATGATC
The DNA here is from genome assembly GCF_021461395.2 of Schistocerca americana. Lineage (NCBI taxonomy): Eukaryota > Metazoa > Arthropoda > Insecta > Orthoptera > Acrididae > Schistocerca > Schistocerca americana. Next base: position 47,354,184 of record NC_060124.1, read on the forward strand.
ATCTTCTTCGACTGTAGGGGTCTTCTCGTCGTCGAATTCCTAGAGCGTGACAGCTATGAAAAATTTGGAAAATGCTGTTCATCAACTTTGTAGACAACTATAGCTCACTCATAAAAGGGACTGAAAATCTGTTATGAAAAGAACAATGCATGAGTTGATGGAGACTATCTTCTGTTGCTCAGCAAACTCGGTGAATATTACGTTAACTTATAACTTAAATGCTTGCTAAAGAGCTCCTGTAGTTCATTTGGAGATAACTCTTGTGCCGTGACAAAGCTTTCACTTTGAAACTGGTAAGATACGACATATAAAATTTTGAAAAAGTGGGAAATACAATTCCATGGTGGATACGAATGTGATCATGTGCATTTTCGTAGCATCGAAACAGTTTCCAGTGAATCCGTGAGTCTATAGAGCGTCGAAACTCGTCGTAGTATGAAATTACAGCATCGTGAAAGAAACGAGATAAAGTACCTTTTAATCAGTAGAAGACATGTACATTTTGAAAATGGATCAAGGTAATGATCAGATCTTCTTAATCCCGTCAATATTCGTCTTGCAATATTCCTATAAATGTCTGATTCTGAAACAGTCTCAGATGGCAGCTCTTAACAATAACGCAAATGCCGGAATAGGAGTATCACTAAATACACTGCTACTTTGCAAGAGATCTCTGACCAAAGAACTTGTGGGTTACACATTGATACTTAATTATGGCTAATATTTTATTGCAACTTGGGTGACACAGAGCTTCCACGCTTGACTTAATCGATCGTAGCGGTTCCAGGCGCGCAGTCTGGAACCGCTCGACTGCTACGATCGCAGGTTCGAATCCTGCCTCGGGCATGGATGTGTGTGATGTCCTTAGGTTAGTTAGGTTTAAGTAGTTCTAAGTTCTAGGGGACTGATGACCTCAGAAGTTAAGTCCCATAGTGCTCAGAGCCATTTGAACCACTAGCTCTGTTAGATGATAAGGATATCTAAATTCAGCCATAATCTTCGCAGGTTATCACGGCTGAAACGGTCGAAAGCCTATCAAAATCGATAAAGGCCGCATGGGTTCCTATACTAAATTCTCTGAGTCTTTCTGTGATGTTTTTAATTACAAACACATTGTCTGTGCATGAGCGACCTGATCTAAATCCATTTCCTTCTTCAGAAATAACATTCCCTTCTACATCTTTCATGCGGTTATTACGATCTTTGAATATAGTTTTTAGACTGTGTTTAGAAGACTTATGCAATGATCCTTTTTACAGTCATTCATTTGATAAATGTAAAAGTATTTTTCTAGTGATAACCCTCGATATTTAATTGGCTCAGCATTTATTCCATATATTGCAGTAGATTTTCTGTTCATCATGCCTTTTAAAGCTTGTTGTAGTTAGTCCATAGCAGCTGGATCTACTGATTCATTGTAAATGCTTTGTCCAGTGTACACCACACATTTCTGTATGATTTATCAATTATTCATTGGGTATAATGTTGCGTGAGGCAGTGTCTTTTTCTTCTTTGTTAAGGGCGTTCATTACCCTGTGTGCATACTGCTATCTACGGCGTACGTCGTGTTCTAAGCCGCTTATGAATGAGTCCCACGGCCCTTGGGGTGCTCTGCGCCCTATTTGTTTCGCTGAATTTCTTTTTATTTTATATGTTTCCCAGATTTCCGATTTTTTTCTGTAGAAACTTCAAATATCGTATTTATTTTTCTATTTTACAATATTAAATAGTAACATGGTCGAACGTTACTCTTTAGTATAGTTTCTTCTGGAAAGCAGCCATGACAGATTCGGTATAAAAATGGTTTTAATGGCTCTGAGCACTATAGGACTTAACATCTAAGGTCATCAGTCCCCTATAACCGTTCACCCCTGGATCTGTATGCCAATCAGGCAAAATAGCCGTGAGCACTGAGGCAATCATCCCGCCTACGCACATGTTGAAGATACCCATTTGGTAATTCACCGTGTGCTGCTGCTTGAGGACGTCCTTAATTGACTGCGGCTCATCCTCGTCCGACAGGAACCGTCGACACTTCAGGGCCTTTTTTAAGGGACCGAAGGCGTGTTAATCACAAGACGAGGGGCCAGCACTATAGGGCAGGTGCTCGAGTGTCTCTCACTCGAGTTGCCGTAACCTTTGTGATACGAAATTTGCAATATAAGGGACGCGAGTAATCATGAAGCAGCAGTATCTCTTGTCGCAGTTTTCCACAGTGGTAGTTTTCGACAGACAAGCAGCCCCATAAACATTGCTCATTCTCCAACGAATTCCTGCGTGTTCGTCCCCTGTCATCACGTTGTTGGTCCTGTTTGGCCGCATTTGGTAGTTGCGTCCCCAGAGATGACGTTTCTACGTCGGAATCACACGATTGCGACACTAATCCATTGCCTACTTCTCGGATTAGTGTTGAGGTCCGGTGTGCCAGTCCGTCTATAGATCGTTTTTAAGGCGCTTTTCCATCTATCATGGTGACTGCCGGCTGGTTCCCCTCATTCCGCTTCAGTTACACTATGTCGACGATTCAAAAAATGGTTCATATGGCTCTGAGCAGTATGTGACTTAACATCTGAGGTCATCAGCTCCCTAGACTTAGAACTACTTAAACCTAACTAACCTAAGGACATCACACACATCCGTACCCGAGGCGGGATTCGAACCTGCGACCGTAGCAGCAGCGCGGTTCCGGACTGAAGCGCCTAGAACCTCTCGGCCACGACGTCGACGATTGCTGCGCAAACACTTTCTCCACGTTCGCGTACACCATATTTACTCTACCACGCAAACATTGGGGTTACACGCGTCTAGTGTGTGATGTTCCCGCGGGGGAGGGGACGGGTCCAATGGGGGCCGGACCCCACAATAACACTGGGTTTGGTGGGTTGGGTGGACTGCTGGGCCTGTTTAGGGGTTGTGAGCAACTGAGGCTTACGGCGAGACGAAGCCTCTCCGTCGTTTCTAGGTCCCAAGTTCCATACAACACAATGCAGTGATATACGAATGGCGGACAGCATCAAACCTGAAAAATACTGATGGTGTTTAAAATACGTTTGAGGTTAGATGCTGTCCGCCATACTTCATTATAAGGGATGATCGAGAAGTTTCCGTTTGAGGCCCTTGCTGCAGCGTATATTTAATGTTTAATGAATATTTTTCGCCGGAGGTACCTACAGGTAATAGACACATACCAGCTTCAAGGTCGAAAGGCAGACAACAGCCAGGAGTGCGCCGTCCTCACACCGTCTCATCCGATGATATATGACCGAGGATATTACTGTGGTTTGTCGACTATCGCGTGGTCTTCAGGGCCCAATCGTCATGTTTCCTTCTTTGTGATTCCGTGCCTCAATCGGAAAAAATGGAACATTAATATGATTGAAACTTCCTGGCAGATTAAAACTGTGTGCCCGACCGAGACTCGAACTCGGGACCTTTGCCTTTCGCGGGCAAGTGCTCTACCATCTGAGCTACCGAAGCACGACTCACGCCCGGTACTTACAGCTTTACTTCTGCCAGTACCTCGTCTCCTACCCTCCAAACTTGACAGAAGCTCTCCTGCGAACCTTGCAGAACTAGCACTCCTGAAAGTCTCCTGAAAATCTCATTCTGGATTAATATGATTGCTCTACTGTCCATCTGTCTGTTGGCCTGTCTGTTTGCTGGGAACGCCTTGATGTATCAAGTTGAATTTCATGTCACCCACTGAGGCCTATGCTCTGTTGGTGGCATTGAAAGTTGAAGCTTCTAAGACAATACAGTCAAAAATTTTACCATTGTGGCACATATTTTCATGCTAGAAACGCCACACAACAAAACCGATACGGTACCTTCCATTGACTAAAACGATTATATTTCGCAAGAATCAAGGTATCAATGTACTACTAAAGGAAAAAGAAGGCGAAAATTTTGACTTTGTAATTGTATCACATAAAAAAATGTTTTTCACATTTTTTATCTGACAGTGTATCCGAATGTCCGTTAAGACCGCTTTTTCTCAAGTACAGGGAGACGTAACGTCTTGAAATTCATGCCACATAATAAGGTTTATGGTCCCTCGCCAGTTTAATAAATATAAGCTTAATAAATGTAAACCTATGGGGTGCTTCTCATTGACCTAGAACCAAGAAATTTGGCAAGAATCGGGGTTTTGCAGTACAACTAAAGGAAGCAATCCTAAAGTTGTGAAACTGTAATTATATCACATAAAATAAACTTCTTGTGTTTTGCTATCTTACAGTATGCATGTCTATACGTCTGTTAAGATGTCTTTTTACCAGTAAGGGGTAGACGTATCGAACCGAAGTTTATTTCCGTAATTGAGGACTGTGGTCGCTTGGTGTTGTAGAAATGTTAACTTTTCGAGCCAGTACGGTTGAAACATACGGCCTGAGCGATTGCACTCAGTGCGAGATGATGCTTCCATTTGGCAAGAAGATCCTTTGGAGAATTTCGAGAGGTCTAGTACAGAAACCCGCAGCGAGAAGTCCGGGTAGCGGGGCGAACAAAAAGACGCGTGCGGACAGTGGCTGCGAGAGAGAGTTGGCAGGAGTGCTGTGGGGCTGGACAGGGTGTTGGAGACCGGGCCTTGGTCGGTCGGTCGCTGCTGCTGCCTTCATCGGCAAACACTGTCCTTCGCTAAGGTGGTCCGTGGAGCTGCGAAGTGGTGGCCTCGTATCTATTGATGCCATTGTGTACGCTGCGTGAAGGGTCCAATTCCGGCTATTGAAAACGGTGAGCCTTGTTGAACTTCAGAAAAGTCCTAGTGTAACGAGTGTTGGTAAAGTGGCGAGTTGGATCAGAAGCTGGTTGTGAATGTTTCTCATGAATCGAGGTTAATGTCTGGAACTGAGTACGCTGGTTAAAGGCGTCACAAGTGAAGTAGGCTCAAGCTTACGTTTGCATGTGACTTTGCTGAATAGCTTGGTCAGCTGATTTACATTGTATAGTCTGTTAAGATTCTCAACTGTAAATGCTCCCGTGCCGTGTCGTGCTTACTGTATTTACATACATTGAACCTTATTAGTGCAGACTGGCAGTAACTTGGAACATGTAGGTTTCATTCTTGTCGGATAGTGGATCTTAGCCTTGTGTCAATGCTTAAATGCCAAGCGTCCCCTTTAAGCACTATAAGCCCTCGGTGCGGCCAATTATTGCCCCTTAATAGTGTTACAAACTTAGCACGTTTTAGTGCTTAACTCCCCCCCATGAACCATGGGCCTTGCCGTCGGTGGGGAGACTTGCGTGCTTCAGCGATACAGATGGCCGTACCGTAGGTGCAACCACAACGGAGGGGTATCTGTTGAGAGGCCAGACAAACATGAGGTTCCTGAAGAGGGGCAGCAGACTTTTCAGTAGTTGCAGGGGCAACAGTGTGGATGATTGACTGATCTGGCCTTGTAACATTAACCAATACGGCCTTGCTGTGCTGGTACTGCGAACGGCTGAAAGGAAGGGGAAACAACAGCCGTAATTTCTCCCGAGGACATGCAGCTTTACTGTATGATTAAATGATGATGGCGTCCTCTTGGGTAAAATATTCCGGAGGTAAAATAGTCCCCCATTCGGATCTCCGGGCGGGGACTACTCAAGAGGACGTCTTTATCAGGAGAAAGAAAACTGGCATTCTACGGATCGTAGCGTGGAATGTCAGATCCCTTAATCGGGCAGGTAGGTTAGAAAATTTAAAAAGGGAAATGGATAGGTTAAAGTTAGATATAGTGGGAATTAGTGAAGTTCGGTGGCAGGAGGAACATGACTTTTGGTCAGGTGATTACAGGGTTATAAATACAAAATCAAATAAGGGTAATGCAGGAGTAGGTTTAACAATGAATAAAAAAATAGGAGTGCGGGTTAGCTACTACAAACAGCATAGTGAACGCATTATTGTGGCCAAGATAGACACAAAGCCCATGCCTACTACAGTAGTACAAGTTTATATGCCAACTAGGTCTGCAGATGATGAAGAAATTGATGAAATGTATGACGAGATAAAAGAAATTATTCAGCTAGTGAAGGGAGACGAAAATTTAATAGTCATGGGTGACTGGAATTCGTCAGTAGGAGAAGGGAGAGGAGGAAACACAGTAGGTGAATATGGATTGGGGGGGGGGGGGGGGGGGAAGAAATGAAAGAGGAAGCCGCTTGTAGAATTTTGCACAGAGCATAACTTAATCATAGCTAACACTTGGTTCAAGAATTATGAAAGAAGGTTGTATACTTGGAATAATCATGGAGATACTAAAAGGTATCAGATAGATTACATAATGGTAAGACAGAGATTTAGGAACCAGGTTTTAAATTGTAAGACATTTCCAGGGGCAGATGTGGATTCAGACCACAATCTATTGGTTATGAACTGCAGATTGAAACTGAAGAAACCGCAAAAAGGCGGGAATTTGAGGAGATGGGACCTGGATAAACTGAAAGTACCAGAGGTTGTAGAGAGTTTCAGGGAGAGCATAAGGGAACAATTGACGGGAATGGGGGAAAGAAATACAATAGAAGAAGAATGGGTAGCTCTTAGGGATGAAGTAGTGAAGGCAGCAGAGGATCAAGTAGGTAAAAAGACGAGGGCTAATAGAAATCCTTGGGTAGCAGAAGAAATATTGAATTTAATTGATGGAAGGAGAAAATATAAAAATGCAGTAAATGAAGCAGGCAAAAAGGAATAAAATGTCACAAAAATGAGATCGACAGGAAGTGCAAAATGGCTAAGCAGGGATGGCTAGAGGACAAATGTAAGGATGTAGAGGCTTGTCTCACTAGGGGTAAGATAGATACTGCCTACAGGAAAATTGAAGAGACCTTTGGAGAAAAGAGATCCACTTGTATGAATATCAAGAGCTCAGATGGCAACCCAGTTCTGAGCAAAGAAGGGAAGGAAGAAAGGTGGAAGGAGTATATGGAAGGTTTATACAAAGGCGATGTACTTGAGGACAATATTATGGAAATGGAAGAGGATGTAGATGAAGATGAAATGGGAGATAAGATACTGCGTGAAGAGTTTGACAGACCACTGAAAGACCTGAGTCGAAACAAGGCCCCGGGAGTAGACAACATTCCATTAGAACTACTGATGGCCTTGGGAGAGTCAGTCATGACAAAACTCTACCATCTGGTGAGGAAGATGTATGAGACAGGCGAAATACGTACAGACTTCAAGAAGAATATAATAATTCCAATCCCAAAGAAAGCTGGTTTTGACAGATGTGAAAATTACCGAACTATCAGTTTAATAAGTCACAGCTGCAAAATACTAACGCGAATTCTTTACAGACGAATGGAAAAACTGGTAGAAGCGAACCTCGGGGAAGATCAGTTTGGATTCCGTAGAAATGTTGGAACACGTGAGGCAATACTGACCTTACGACTTATCTTAGAAGAAAGATTAAGAAAAGGCAAACCTACGTTTCTAGCATTTGTAGACTTAGAGAAAGCTTTTGACAACGTTAACTGGAATACTCTCTTTCAAATTCTGAAGGTGGCAGGGGCAAAATACAGGGAGCGAAAGGCTATTTACAATTTGTATAGAAACCAGATGGCAGTTATAAGAGTCGAGGGGCATGAAAGGGAAGCAGTGGTTGGGAAAGGAGTGAGACAGGGTTGTAGCCCCTCCCCGATGTTATTCAATCTGTATATTGAGCAACCAGTGAAGGAAACAAAAGAAAAATTCGGAGTAGGTATTAAAATTCATGGAGAAGAAGCAAAAACTTTGAGGTTCGCCGATGACATTGTAATTCTGTCAGAGACAGCAAAGGACTTGGAAGAGCAGTTGAATGGAATGGACAGTGACTTGAAAGGAGGATATAAGATGAACATCAACAAAAGCAAAGCGAGGGTAATGGAATGTAGTCAAATTAAATCGGGTTATGCTGAGGGGATTAGCTTAGGAAATGAGACACTTAAAGTAGTAAAGGAGTTTTGCTATTTAGGGAGTAAAATAACTGATGATGGTCGAAGTAGAGAGGATGTAAAATGTAGACCGGCAATGGCAAGGAAATCGTTTCTGAAGAAGAGAAATTTGTAAACATCGAGTATAGATTTAAGTGTCAGGAAATCGTTTCTGAAAGTATTTGTATGGAGTGTAGCCATGTATGGAAGTGAAACATGGACGATAACCAGTTTGGACAAGAAGAGAATAGAAGCTTTCGAAGTGTGGTGCTACAGAAGAATGCTGAAGATAAGGTGGGTAGATAACGTAACTAATGAGGAGGTATTGAATAGGATTGGGGAGAAGAGAAGTTTGTGGCACAACTCGACTAGACGAAGGGATCGGTTGGTAGGACATGTTTTGAGGCATCAAGGGATCACAAATTTAGCATTGGAGGGCAGCGTGGAGGGTAAAAATCGTAGAGGGAGACCAAGAGATCAATACACTAAGCAGATTCAGAAGGATGTAGGTTGCAGTAGGTACTGGGAGATGAAGAAGCTTGCACAGGATAGAGTAGCATGTAGAGCTGCATCAAACCAGTCTCAGGACTGAAGACCACAACAACAACAACAACTCCTCGGGTCCCGTAATTGGTCGCCTTACCCCCTGTGATGTTGGGCAAGCAGTTCAAGCTGTTTAAGGCAGTCCAAATGGTCTTGGCCGATGAGTTGGTGGTGGAAGGAAACTTTCCGATGCAGCAACCATATTTGTAACATTGCTATGACGAAAGAGAACAGGTTGGCGCCTTGGCTTTGGCTTATGGACTATGTTATGTACATAACAATTGTGTTGAAAGGATTTTATTAAAGTACCTCGCTTAATCTGCTTGCCACTCCAACTTAACTATATTTAAGTGTGTGGCTAGCACTATTTTCTTACATTCTGTGACAGTGTACGAAATTCATTTAACCACATTTTAGTGTCTGTAAATTATTATTAGGCAATTACTAAAATTTGGTTTTACGAGTTTAGCCAGTTGTGCGTCTTCAGAAATGATTGTTTTTGATATGAGGTGACTAATGGTCTTATATGTTTTGGTATTATTGATGTTATAAATATAATGTCATTTCTCTTAACGTCAGCGTTTGTTAGCCTCAAGTTTTGGCAGGAATTCAGAGTGTCGCTAGTAGTTCAAGATGGTGATTGCCTTCATAATTGCAAAATAAGTGAAGGAAACATCTTACGTAAAATACCATTGTTCTGAATATTTTCTTGGGTTTAAAGCTATTTATGATTCAATGTGTTTAAAAAAACCTTTCAACTTCTTTAAGAAGATGATTTTTTTTGCCTTTTTAAGGGATCATTGCTTTAAATATGTGAGATTGTTCAAGTTAAATAAGATGTGGAAAAAAATTTGTTTCCTCTATCTTAAAATTTCGTTATACATGCTATTAGTTAAGGCTGCTTTATCAAATTAAGCTTACCAATCGCTAATAAAACTTTCTGTAAAAAGTTTTTAAATGTGGATGGTGTTGTTGTTGTTACCCTTGGCTTTTCCCCTTCCACAGCACAGCCCTTGGCTGGCTTTTATCTTTCCCTGGCGAAAATCCTTTTAAATGGTGTCAGAGAATGGTATTGTACCACACGGAGAGGGGTGGGGGTGGGGGCTTAGGCAGTGCTAACGTTTGTATAGTAGTAGTGATAGTTTTAAGTGTTTGTTTTGGTTTGTAAGTTAAGTGCTTGCGATTTTGTTTCGTCATTATGTTGGAGGAAGGCACAGACGCTGGAATTAGTCTCCTACATGCACGTGGATGCCTCGGATTGAATTATTTACAAGAAGAGCAATTAATTTATGAGCTGCAAATATGATCGCATCTGACTGACTGTACGATGGTGGAGCTTACCGCGCGGTTACAGAATGTTTGGGACAGACCATTGCAATTACCTTCGGAGCGAATTGGCGAGGTAAGTCCGGAGTGACACGATTCAAATTTTATAAGATAGCCATCCGTCAGAAACTCAGGTGAACAGGATCCAAGCTCTGATTAACCCTTTGCTAAATCGACTCCGCGGTTTGAAACAGTTACAGATTAGCAAGGAACATAGCTTTCTTTTAGAAAAACTGTTGAATCAGGTCAAGGAGTTAAAATTAGATCTTAATACCGTGCAGTGGCAAAAGGAAACCATTGAGGTTCAGCAAGTCCTTCTTTTAGACACAGCACAAGGGAACTTGGTATCTGAAAATTCTGCTAAATTTCCTAACCTCATTACGTGCTTGCTATAGGATTTGGAGGTCCTAGATATTGAACATTTAACGCCAACAGCGTATAACAATACGTCCACTAATAGTTAATCACTTCAAAAAGTATGACGTCAGGCACTCAAAGTATGATCTTTTTATTGAGCAACTTAAACGTCTTTCATGCGGCAGACATTGCTACATCAATTGATTACAGTCACTGAAGAAAATTAACAATAATATAACTTATCTTGTATTTGCGATTCAACGACGTCTCGCTCTGGCTTTGGATCGTAATTAAAAATGTTGTCTAGGTTGCATGACTATCGCTGTTGGTGCGAAACGCACTCGGATGTTAACTACGCCGACTTGAAGAACTTACGAAGACAATCTTTCAGGATTAATTTGATGATTTATGTTTTTCATTGCAATGTGCTTCATACTTTTTCCAAACAATGGTCACTTAAAAATAATTCTTGACACTCACTTTTTACAAAAATTCACATTTATTAAACTTTTTATACTTTCGCATGTTCAAAACATTACTTCATCATACAGTTTCGCAGCCGTTACTGCTCTTAATAAAATTCACAATATTTTTCATTGTCCACAACTCGGACTCTTCATTTCCAACAAAACGTCAAGACTGTTCATATTCAACACAAAAACTTGACTACCGTGTACACTTCCGCGCCAAAAGTCACAAACCAACATCAGAGATAACATTAAGTACAAAGATATTCACCCTAGATATTATATCGATTTCAATATCTCAAAATTTCGTCGTACATAAATATAAAAATGAAACCAAATTTGAATAGAGTGAAAAATATGAGACATTACGTAGAAAAATATTAATCTACGGCATCGAAAAATAGGGTTGGCGGGTGGTAATGGTTTCGCAAATGAAGAACCATTACAGGTGGAACTGCTGTGGTTACTACTTCGGTTAGAAATACAGACCGAAGCATTGGGAACGAGTCACTTTGTGAGTTTCCGACAAAACGTCAAGACTGTTCATATTCAACACAAAAACTTGACTACCGTGTACACTTCCGCGCCAAAAGTCACAAACCAACATCAGAGATAACATTAAGTACAAAGATATTAACAGCGTCTGATATTGCGGAAACGGTGCCTGGACAAGGAACCCTGCAAAATTTAAGAACGGGCATCATTAGGAATAAAGTTTCTCCTCGGCAGGAATACATTGGTGCAACACAGATTGCTGTTAGTGCCTTGCAGATAAGTGTGAGTGAACAGGAAGCTATTAAGAAACCTTGGAAGGCCTTAAATCAGACAATAAATCACGTCTAATATTCACTGAGAAGCCTGCCACCCTTGGCGAATTCGGTGGGCTGGTACTCAACACCGATTATGTGCGTTTTCCCGACGAAAGACGGGAAGGCGTACTGGGTATTTGTGTTGAGTTTACCGATGCGCCCTCCTCCGGAAACGACTGGAATGATAAAAACAAACGTTGTTCCCTTTGCAGGGGTCCTGGTCATTTAATGAACCGATGTCCAGTGGCTCGTAAGTCTAGTTCGAAGACCTGACACCAGAGGTAGTAGGCTTTTCAAGGGTTATAAAGCTTGTAACCGCATCAGGGAATCCGTTAATTTCTTCTTGCCTTTTGCCTGTCCCGAACTCAAACAAGAACTGCTATGCTCCTTAATCAATTCTGGGAGCAGCCATTCATTGATGGATTAGGACTGATACCTTCAGATTTGTAATAGCTGTAAACTTCCCGACTTGCAACCGATCCGGCAGGGATGTCGTACTGCCAATGGGCAGCTGTGGTCTTTTGTTGGTCTTTGCTATGCGAGTGTTTCTATACAGGGTTTTTCTTGGCCTTTCCGCTTTGTGGTCACTAGTCACATATGTGTGAAAATTATTTTTGGTGTGGTGGAGTCAGCATACTGGTCCAGGTTTAAACATTTGAAGAAAGCGTTTTCCATTATGTTTTGCCGCCAGCGACAATTTAAGTTGTCAGTGAATCTCGGTAACAGAGGTTAACGCGGTGATGAGGTTATAAATTTCAAGTGGACCATCTTGCGGATGCTCAGGCTCAGGCCTTGTTACTGGTTCTTGATAAATTCCCTGATGTATTAACCCATTCACGGGGCGTCACTAATAGGATAAAATATACGATTTGTCTTACCAATGACATCAGGGTGCTTCAGTCTCCTTATCAATCGTTACCCCTTAAATACTTGCGGCAGCTCATTTAACATATACTCCGGATGGTGTTACTAGGCCTTCTTCCTCTCCATACGCCTCGCTCATCTTCAATAAAAGATTTCATTATCGTAAATACATGCTATTAGTTAAAGCTGTTATGTCAATTTAAGCTTGCCAATGGTTAAATACATTTTCTCTTAAATTTTTTAAAATGTGAATGGTGTTGCTGCTGTGTTACCCCTAAGTTCTCCTTCCACACCACTACCCTTGTGCTGGCTTTTACCTTCCCCATGGTAAAATCATTTCCACGCTCATTAAGTCACATATTTTGATATTCGGTAACTCATTCATTGAAACCTGTAAGGAACGAACTTTCCACCGAGAATAATGAAATTTGGCATGAAACCAGGCTTCACAGCGCAAGTAAAGGAATGAAATCAGATAACTGTAAATTTTTAGTAATATTATACAAAAAATTTTCGTTTGTTATTTGCATTGTGATGTAAAACTTAAAACAAAAGCATTACTGTGACCGATATCCTGCCAGTATCGATGTCGATAGCAGCGATAGCAGGCAAAAATCCAAAAACCATCGAGATTTATTTTGTTTATTACTGTAGAGTGCCCCGCCTTATCACCGGTGCTGTCATGTTGCTTATCCTTTCATCGGACACGAAAAGCAAATCCAGCTTTAATTTTTAGTCTTTCGTCGGTTTCTTGGGTATTGCAAAATGGAAGGAAGAGGCACCTGAGGAAATGGTTGAAGATAATCACATGCACTGTCGATGAAGTATACCACTTTTCAGAGTAGTAAAAGATAGGCGCTTTGCATGGCAAGGCGCTTGGAAAGCCGCAGCATTGACGTTTCTCACACAGAGGAGCATATTCTCTCCGCGCGGCTTCCTGCGGGAAACAGATGTGTTTTTGGGGATCCGATGACCAGCTGTCTGGCGGGAATGTGACAGCAGTTTTATGGTTACCAATAAATGTGTGGTGGCTGCTTTTTTCAAGGTGGGAAAACTTGTGGTCCTGAGTTGCAAGGAGGGGTGACGCTACATACCATCAAAGTAAATAATAAAACTAGAAAAACGGTCGTTTGTAATTAGTATTTAAAGAATTCAGTTTTTTTATTATAGTGAGGAATGTCGTGGAAGCACCATAGAACTAAGACCGCTGTCACGACAGTATATACAGTAGAGGCTCTGGGCTTTTTGACCAGTTTAGACTTCGACGATGTCATGTAATTTTGTGGTTCCCATTCTCCACACGGTGACATACAGGGAGTGGCATAGGTCCGGCCCATTATCGAGTTCTTGCCACTTACGTATCACACAATCTGGCTGTGATGCAGAGGTAGTGCACAGTTGGAAGTAAATGGGAGAGATTTACCGGTTCTGGTACTTAACCGACTAGGCAGCAAAATCTCCCGGAAACGTTTGTCAGGAAAAAAAATGGTTCAAATGGCTCTGAACACTATGGGACTTAACTTCTGAGGTCGTCAGTCCCCTAGACTTAGAACCTAACTAACCTAAGGACATCACACACATCCATGCCCGAGGCAGTATTCGAACCTGCGACCGTAGCAGCAGCGCGGTTCCGGACTGTAGCGCCTAGAACCGCTCGGCTACAGTGGCCGGCGTTTGTCAGGAGGAGGGATGAAAAATATTTTAATTTTTGTGTTAATTTATATCTTTCAGAATGCCCTTCATTTGCCTACATAAAAAGAGTATTTTATATGTGTGTGTTGTGTAAGAATGGAGTGTACTACAATGTATACAGCGGTTTTTTTTTCAGCAGAACGTCGCAGCTAGCTGGGATTAGAGGACACAGGATCTCGATCGGGAATACTTCAAATATTTCAGAAGAGACTTACAATCCCACCTTTCCATGAAAACGAAGTGAAACTTCCAAGAAACCATGCTCGAAACCAAGGCGTTCGGTCACTTTTATCTTCTTTCAGACAAAAATGAAATTGTAATGCGTGTGTGTGTGTGTGTGTGTGTGTGTGTGTGTGTGTGTGTGTGTGAATAAAAGCCAACTGCCTTGTCATGTTGGTAACACCAGTCCCTGCCAGAAAGACTTCCCGTAAATAATGATTTCTGTGTTGGCTGCTGATATGCAAGGACACCAAACATCGACAAAATATTTGAGAACTTTATTTTATCATCCATTATTAATAAGATCAGTTATAGTTCTATGTTTAACCAGATGAAATCCTTTATAAATCAGATTTATCCAGCAATAAATATAGAAACAGAAATTAAATTTATTATACTCTTATCGCTATTATCCCACAGCAGTGCTATTACCTCATAGCAGTACAAACAGCTACGGAAGCGTACGAGGGTTAGCTACTCGCGGTACGTAAAAGACACGATTTATTTGTAGTTTTATTGATATCTGTTTAGCAAAAGGATTTTGGTATGTTCGTGGTGTCTCACGGCAACAGCCATATTTACATCCATTAAGCCAACCCACAGAAGTGGTCATTACATGGCCACCCATGAATAGATTTTAGAGACGGGCCACAGTTACTTCCCAATGTTTCGGCAAAATCCGCAGGCGAAGCCTGTGCTCTAGGGGAAACGATTCCACCGCTCCAGCTCGGTCACACACATGCACATTTCTGTCACGGGCCACGTTCTGAAATTGCGTCAGTTTTCCAGTGGTTTTCAGATGACAGCAAAATTTAGTTGCTGCAAGTATATTCTAAGGAGTGAACCAACGACGACGTCGAAATACTTACAAAAGTATCATTAAACACCATGTTTGTGCAAACTGACGCATGACCATTATATGAACAAGAAGGTAAAAAATACGAGTACGAAAAGATGTTGAAAACATTTGTAGACGGTATTCCAACTTGGGCGAAAGTGTAATAAAAATTGAGCTACAAAATTTGAAGCAAAGTTCCGGAAAAGAACTCTTTCATTTGCATGATCATATTGTCCGTAGTTGCTCTATATTTTAAATATGTATTTGGAACTACAAGGAAACGTGAATTTTTTCCACTACACGCTTTTCGTTTTATTGAAATAAAACATAATTAGTGGCCTGCTCTGAAACTTATTCACAATTTCACCTCCTTTCTAGGTCTGGAAAGAGTTCGTTAGAAAATAATGTTAGTTTCATTTACGGTACTCAATGTCCGAAGAGAAGGAGATATACTTCGAGAAGGGTGGGAAGTACGAGAAGATATCAGTTTGATCACATCATGATCAGATAGAGACTCCGAAATCACATATTTCCTTGTAAGGCGTACCAGTACTGACTCAGTTCACAATTTAGTAAAGCTGAAGACCAGACTGAAGTTTAAGAGATTAGTCAAGAAGAATCAGTGAACAAAGAAGTGGGATACGGAAGTATTAAGGTACGAAGAGATGCCCTTGGAGCTCTCTGAGGCTATGGATACCAACATAATGAATACCTCGGAAGGCAGCTCAGTTGACGAGGAAACGACACTTCTCATAGAGGCAATCACAGAAGTTGGAAGGAAAAATATAGCACAGATTAGGTAATAGCAAATAAACGTTGGATAACGGAAGAAATACATCAGCTAATGGACGAAAGAAGGAAGTAAAAAAATGTTCCCAATAATTCAGAAAGACAGGAATACAAGTCACTTTGGAAAGAGATGAAGGGGAACTGCAGGGAGCTAAGACGAAAAGGCTGCATGAAAAAGTAAAAAACATCGGAAAGGGTCTTTGATCTATAAAAGAGCCGTTGATGATGTTAGGAGCCATAGTGAAGTGTTGTGCAAAGAGATCACAATTGCAAATGACTTGAGAAGTTGTTGTGAAACAGAATAAGTATCGCGATACTTGGAATGATTCCTCCTGAAAAGCCCTGTTTCCCACCAAACCGTATCTGTGTGGATCAGCTACTTTTCTTGACAACATACATAGCAACTGGCTTCGAGAAACAACTAACAACATCTGCTTATTTATTCGTCTGTCAGCAACTTATGATATCGTTTGGAGGCAGGATGTTACCAGCTGCTCAGCATCGTACCCTGCAGAAGAATAGTACAACTCCTTAACAATATGTTGACTGACAGACCGATTCATGTAATTAAAGGCAATATCACTAGTGACTAGAAGGCCCTCACCAGTGGCCTATCTTAAGACTCAGTCCCAGCTCCGCTGCCGTTTAGCTTGCATGTTGCAGATATGCCAACCACTTAGTTCAGAATATTTGGTAGTGCCGATGACTGGGTGATATCAAACACTGCACCAAGCAAATCGGGATCACTCAAGACACATTAATAAAAGACCTAAGTATAACGAGACTTCAACCGAACTCTAAGAGAAATTAATCAACTTGCTTTCATCTGAATATATCCGAGCCACCTATGAACTGGACTTACTTTTCAAGTAAAACCACACGAACCCTAACAAACATTCACGATACTTTGGAGTTATAGTTGACAGAGCGCTGCCATTTAAACAGCATCTAACAGAGACTGCAGCTGAACTGAAGTCAAGAAATACTATTCTGCAAAAATTATGTGATATAACTTCAAGCTTCGATCTTACGATCATCTATCTGGGCTTTGTCTACTCAGCAAAAGAATGTTGCAGCCCTTTCCGAATAAACAACAGCCACACGAAGACAGGAAAATAAATAAAGCAATGGAGATTGTTACTGACACAATAAAGTTTGCTATGGTATTCTGAACACCTGTCGTGAGATGCATTCCACCAGAATATCATTCTAACGGAGTACTTGCAAGATCTGCAAAAACCAGCAGCTGCAAATTCGAGAAGACATACCCGCTATCCGAATCACAAGACTTGGTTCGAAACATCCCCTGCACAGAAAAACAAGCAACCTGGTGCACCATAATTTCAGTCTTCATGAATCTTGGACTCTGAATGGTATAACAACAATCTACCAAAGCTCCGTAATATCTCGAAAACAACAACAAACCATTGTATCCGGAGGACATTGGTGCATTGAACGGGATCTAAACTGACCATGGGAGACGTTGTTACGTACTATACGCATGGGGTAATAATATTACACAGGAGTGCACCTGCGGCTTTCCAAAACTGAATGTCAAGCACATTGCTCAAATGTGTCCTCAAAATTAGTGCGCTTCAAACCGTTCAGTCTTCTTGGATACTACAGCAGATGTGATCAATTGTATAAATATTTGTAAATTTGTAAATTACGTACATCTTTCATTCGTATTTCTAAAGTGATGTGTAACTATCATCCGATTAATAAGAAGTCCCAAAAATAAATAACCTGTGGGGATAATAGAGTTGTTACGCAGCAGTGCGCGTACATCCATTTTGTTAGTTGACGTAATCGGGTTCTCGAGGACAACGCCTTCCTCCCAAAGATCCCAAGATTTTCTAAGCATCAAATGGTTCAAATGGCTCTGAGCACTACGGGACTTAACATCTGAGGTCATCACTCCCCTAGAACGTAGAACTACTTAAACCTAACTAACCTAAGGAAATCAGACACATCCATGCCGCGTGCAGGATTCGAACCTGCGAAAGTAGCAGTCATTCGGTTCCGGACTGAAGCACCTAGAACCGCTCGGCCACCGCAGCCGGCTTGCAACATCGACCTGTTAAGATTCTAGCGCCGTAGTCTGATCTCAGTCCCACTTTATATTGGTCGTAAACAATGGGACAACCGAAAAACCCTATAGTTTTTCTAATAGAACTACTATTCGTGTTCCTTACTGCTGTTTTCATGTATCTGCCCCACTTTGGATCGATCTCAGTATTACCCACAAAAATTCCAGAAAAAATTCAGTGGCTCCAGAAGTACAGTTTTGATTTCTTTTATTTTCCCAACACAGCCACATTGATAGAGAACATCCAGTAAATCAAGGGGATATAAAGTTGATCAGCATTTACTTACAAGGACTTTTCATTTCTTCATGGAGATTAACATAATCACCTAGGTTTAAATTGTGGTGGTTGATGCTATAGTTATATAAGGAGCTGTTAAATGAGAACTGGAAAGATGATATTTAATGAAATTTGCTTGGCGTTTCTTGAAATATGTTTTGTATTTCGTATTTAGTTCTACATCACTCATACCGAGAGAATGCGAAGTTGCTGAATCCTGTAGGACGATCAAAACACCAGAAAGTTCTGTCACAAAGAGTAGGCTACCTCACGACTGTGTATGCCCTTACAAGCCGGCGCTGTTTCGTACAGTTGTTGCATTACAAAGATGCTAACAAAATTTTGTGCACGCCTCTATAATTTTCTCAGATGAGCTTTGTCTCTCTTCATTTAAAGCCAGATCTAGCTCCGAAACACGTTAACGAATTTGATACTGGTAAGGCGGTACAACGCGTGAGAAGACAGTGAGAGATAGCTTGGGAAAAAAACTTTCATTGTCTGTGGATGAAGGTGCGATCCCTATAAGAGAGCGGGACCCAAAGTCGTCGCTAGAGGGACACGATCATACGCTCACGTGACGGCCGAAGAGAAGGCGTGCACGCCTCGACGGTCCGCTGCACTCAGTCGTGCTGAAAATAGTGGCGCTAAGAGCTGAGGCTTCCAAACATGTTCGATGGGCTGAGGTGCAGTCTTGACAGGAGAAGGAGCGCCAGTAACGCATATTCATCGAAGAATTAGACAAGTGCACGAAGAGCACTGCATATTCGTCTCAACGGCCAAGGTGTGGCATTAGCGTTGCTGAGAAAGAAGGGTGTCGTTAGCCGATGATGCATGGTCTGGAACAGCACACCGCATTACCGATGGGGTTATCCGGCATTGGATGCCCTCATTACTTACGACCGGCGACCTGCAGCAGCCAGTGCCGTAGAGGTCTGAGTGAGCGTCACAAGTGTTCATGTCACCACTGTGCGAGCAGTGACTAGAATTCTTCAACCAGCAGAGAAAGCTTGTCCATCTTGAGTGTCTACAGCGCTATGCCAAGGAGTGGGCTCGTGTCACGTGTGCTCGCTGGAAACGTGACATGGCGTAATCAACTTTAACAGGAGTAAAAACGAAAATGTTTTCTGTCGAATGACAAAGGTTCGCCGCCACCAGAGATTCAAGGCTGTCCCGAGAGGTGTCGGAAAGGTCAAGATCATTTTATTCCTTGACCAAAATGACCACGTTCTTCTCGATGTCGAGAATCCTTGCCCACACTTAGCTAAGCATTCAAATCGAAACAACGGCATCTCATCCGTGACGCCATTCTGTTCCATCACAATGCAAAACGCCACACAATAAACGCAGTAAGGAACTCTTGCAGACAGTTCCTTAGTACGCCTCCACACATTCCAGTCACGTCTCCAAGTTATCATTTCTGTTCAGTTAATGAAGTTCAACCATCCGCCTTGGACGAGGACGTCAAGCAGAGCGTTCGGGACTGTTTCACAATGCAGACTTCCATTCAGCACCTTTTGTCGCAATGGACAATTCCTCAACTGAGCTGAAGAAAATAAAGCTATAAATTTCTGTTTACCGGCCTCCGGCAGGCTTTATTTATTGTACTCTATAGTATTTAGCGCAAACATATCGTAGCCTTAATATTCCCTCGAGAAAACATACATCTTGGGACTTACTGCACAGTTAAACTATGGGTGGGACAAGGACTCGAAACTGGGGTGTTTGTATTCGAAGACAAATGATCTACCAAAAGAGCTATCCATATACAACCTAGGATCCGCCCTCAGACTTATAGTTCCGCTGATACATTATCTCTTACCATCTAAACTTCACAGTAGTCCTGGATACCTTGCAAGACAAGCGCTCCTGCAAGACTGGAAATTGTGAAGAAATGACTTCGCTAAAGTCTAGGGGACTGCTTCCAGAAAGGTATATTATTACACAATAGATTGTGTGTTAATTAGAATCTGGCAGATTAAAACTGTGAGGTGTAACGGGATTCGAAACTGGCAGTCGTTATACCACGCAAAGTACGCCCGAGAACACCTGTGAAGTTTGAACGGTAGGATATGAGGTACTGCTGAATTAAACCTGTGATCTGAAGTCGTGAGTCATGCTTGGTTCACCTGGTAGAGCATTTGCACGCGAAGGGCCAGTGTCTCAGGTAGGAGTCCTGGTGCGCAAACATTGCTCATAAAAGTTACACTAAAATGGTCCGGCCAAGGGCAAAATTCAAGTTCGTTTCTTCTGTGTGCACTATGAGATTATTATCCTGGATTCCGCCAAAACTGTATTCACAGAAAACGTTTTCGACTTAACAATGCCTAGAAGCTCTTTGGTTAGAGCATAATGATTATGTGTCTGCCAGAGGTGAGAGACATTCACATTTACGGAGAACGGTTAGAAGAAGACGAAGCAGAGGTAAAACGAAAGCAGTTTCCTCACCTCTTGGGGCAATGCCGCCTTCTTGAGAGACGGCAGCTATACAGCCTGACGCCTGATCCTGCTGTTGGAGATAAGGCACGGCGAGCTCTGTGTGTGTGTGTGTGTGTGTGTGTGTGTGTGTGTGTGTATCTGCGCGCGCGCGCTGGAGGCAGGGCAGGGAAAGCTGGATTGATGGGGGTTACCGTTATGGGTGAAAGCCTTTTTCCTTCAAGCACAAACGCAATCGGCACACCAGCGTTGTTTGTCGAAATGATAATCGAAAATATGGCGGCAGGTTCGAAAACCGAAGACACACAACAGGGCTGAGGCAGAGCGTGTCCCCATTTCTTCCGTCCTTCATCTTGTTATTCGTACGAGGAATAAAAACATTTCTTCAAAGAACGTAAAAACGGCAGATTCATTTCCCGAGCGGAATATATCTGTGAGCTTCGTATCGTGATCTGAAACCGCTAAACACCAGTTACCTAACCAGTTTCTTTGTTAGACGGACTACTGAGATCGCACAGTAGATAGTGATCCGGATTACAATTTGTCTTACAGATAAACGTACATATTTTTTCCCGAGTTACTCTTATTAAAATGTAGCATATTAATAAATATGTAGACCCATTACACGGCTGTCGTTATATTTCAAATAAATAGTTCATAATTATCCATTCCACACTGATAAACGTCTTCTCGTGGAATCGGGTGTACTGCCGGTGGTCTGCGTCTTCCCAACACATATTTCTACGTCGTAACTCGGCGCCTACATCATGTGTGATTCCAGGAGAAGACACCGGATCGTCAGGAAAGTCTAAGAAATTACACTCTGGAATATACTTACGGTGTTAAACGCCACAATTTCTGGAATTTGTTATCTGAGGTTACTAATTAAATTGTGCAACAGACCATATTCTCAATGGAGATGGCTAGATATTTAAGTAGAAGAATTTAAGCGGTTCTGCCTCACGTTTCCCAAGAAAATTCACTAACTCGTTCCACTCGTTCGTTCACTTTCTTAACAAAACTGACACAGAACTGGTTAAATTCTTCTACTCTCCCTCATTTTTACACCTCTGACACACATTTTTCTTATAAAAGTTTCTCTTTTTTCCTAAAAAGTGAACATAATAAAAACATATAATTTTCTGAAAAAATCTTGAACGAAATTTTCAGTCTACAGCGGAATGTGCGCTGATATTAAACTTCTTGGCAGATTAAAACTGTGTGCCGGACCGAGACTCGAACTCGGGACCTTTGCCATCCGTAGACAAGTGCTATACCACTTGCATGCAAAAGGCAAAATTCCAGAGCTCGAGTCTCGGTCCGGCACACAGTTTTAATTCTCTAAATCTTATTTACCCAAAATCTGATCCTATCTTCTTTTATAACCATGGTACTTTCATGAAACATCGATTGTTTATATGTTTTGAGACAAGACTTGGTAAGATTTACCACATTCTCATGTTACTTTAAATTTCTGGTATCTCTTAAAAATATTTCGATACCTAACTTTTCGATGTATATCATTACGACATTCTGAATTACTGTTTCAACGCATAAACTGACTACACTCGTTGGTGTTGTCCATTTAAACATTACAAAATTTAATAGGGAAAAATTAAACTGTTTAGAAAATTTCACAGAGCGAATTCCTTACAAAATATCCAAATAATTCACATAATTAATGGCAAATTGTGAAATTTATTTTTAACATTAAATTTTAATTTCTTCATTCTTTTATATCTCAATTTAATGTTCCGTTCTTCAAGAAATTGAAGAACCCAATTACCAATTATTTTTAAATATCTTTCATATAAAATAATTTAAAATTCATCATCGAGTTTCAAATATTTTTTCCTCCTTATCCGGTACATAAATATTCACAATAGTAATACTATATAAATCACCTAACCGAGCGAAGTGGTGCAGTGGTTAGCCCACTGGACTCGTATTCGGGAGGATGACGGTTCAATCCCGTCTCCGGCCATCCTGATTTAGGTTTTCCGTGATTTCCCTAAATCACTTCAGGCAAATTCCGGGATGGTTTCTTTGAAAGGGCATGGCCGATTTCCTTCCCCATCCTTCCCTCACCCGAGCTTGCGCTCTGTCTCTAATGACCTCGTTGTCGACAGGACGTTAAACACTAATATCCTCCTCCTCCTCCTAAATCACTTACCTGTAACTCACTAATCTTCTAACAAATGAGTATTGCTAACGTTGTTGAGCTTTTTGAAAAGTGATTTCATTTATGTATCATTAGATTTTCGCAATGTCTAATGTCGGTATGTAAGTATTTATTTTATTTTCCAAAACTTAACTTTTATCATCATGAGGAGTGAATTCTTTCTTATTTATTTCAACTGTGTACATTATTATGTTTCTTACTTCTAATTACATTAATTGTCCAGTGTGCCCCTCTATTGTTGAACAAACAATCTTTATAATCATCTCAGCCTATGATAGTTGAGAATACATTTGCTCAATCCTTTTGATTATTTCTTCTCCTTGTTACCAAGTTTATAACCATACACTTTTGCTCTAAAACTACAGAATTCTTTCATTATTTTTCCATTACAAGCCGACAGCTGTGGCCGAGTGGTTCTAGGCGCTTCAGTCTGGAACCACATGGCCGCTATGATCGCACATTCAAATCCTTCCTCGGGTGTGGATGTGTGTGGTGTCCTTAGGTTAGTTAGGTTTAAGTAGTTCTAAGTTTTACGGGACAGATGACCTCCGCTGTTAAATCCCATGGTGTTCAGCCATTTCCTTTACATTTGTCTTTAATTTTACTAAAACGTTCTTGATTAGTTGTAAATCTCCAGTTTGTATATTGTAGATGTAACTGCCTGTATCTTGATAACGTAACACAATATCTTCTCCATATTTTTGTTCATTATTCTATAGCAAAACTCATACTTCACTTCTTTAGCTAAATCAAGTCCACTCATACCAGCATAATGGGTTTATTAAATATGGTTTTTCTGTTGTATGTGGGAATGGTAACAAGATGCATATTAAATACAGTTCAATCTTTAAGGTTTCTTTTACTTACTAATTTATCACACATTTTTCCATTGATATTAATTCTGTGTTAACTCTGTTTCTTCTATTTTCCATTTTATTACCAAATACAGAATTATTCATCAACTTGTTGAAATAATTTTCAACGTATATTCTTCCTTTAGTACTCGTTTCTGTATTTAAATCAATGTATTTTTCAGCCAATCAGACACTTAAACTTTTTTCTATATTTGTTATTTTCATTCCTAATGATAGATACCATTTAAGATTTCTATGGGTGAACTATATAATTATGCTTATCATTCAAAGTAGTCAACAACTTGCTTTCGTTACCATTAGGTACAATTTTATTTTCAAGAGTGAGTGGTAGACCTTTACATAAAATGTGTCAATATTTTTAATATTCTTGATCTAATTCATATATCCATGTATAGTATTACCTGGAATTTTACTTATTTTTGTACTAGCAAAAGATTCTGGATTATTCCATTCAAATCCAGAATGTGTTAAATATTGACTCACAGCATAACCTTACAGATTTGTTGCATCTAAATATGCTAGACAATTTGATATCTTTTTTGCACCATCATCTTTCATATATTTATCATTGGTCTTACATACCTTTTACAACATTGGGATATTCCTCTTCTTATTCCTTTTTCTTATATAAGAGTCATATCATAATCATTCATTATTATTCTAGTAGTTATGTTCAACATTTCATCCAAAGGAAATCCAGATGCAGTAAAATACCAAGATGGATCTAAAGCATTTAAACAAGTTTTTCTAAAGTATTCAAACAAATCAGACAATAATAATATATCAGTTGCAGGTTACAGGATATTTTATATTCATTTTATCCCAAATAATTTTTGCATATTTATAATTTCTATTGCTTATTGCAAAGTAATGCAGATAATTGAATAATTCTTCGTTTGCTAGTTGATGTATCTCTTCACATTTCTTCCAAGAATCCATGTAATCCTATCGAGAGACACCTTTTCTGATCATTAGATTGAACAAATCTCCTGAGGTTTATCATTTTATTCTTTTCGAATTAGATGAAAGTTTTTATGGTACCAACCATAAACTTAAATGTATCGCTAAGCATCATCTTCTGATTTTTTGTCCTCTTACCAAAACTAATGTATGTATTGTCGTTATTAGTTATCAAATCTATTTGTTTTTATTGCAACCAAGTTCTTTTGAAAACAGATGTGAATCATATCCTGAGAGATTATATGTCTAAATTGGTAAAAATATCAGATGTCTTAGTTTTAGATTACAAATATTACAGAAACGATTGATGCATGATCAGGATGTAGAACATTCCTATTTTTCTTTGGGTAATAAGATCCACACATTGCACAAATTTTCGATATTGTGTGACTTGATAGGTCTTCAGGAGTTATTGATTTCATTTCTTCAATTTAAGAATAAAGTCTTCCAATACCTTAACTTCCTGTTTTATAGATTCAATAAATTGTTATGAATATTTGGTTCCCTGTGCAGAGTAGGATCTTCATAATGTCCATTAATGCACTTGATATAGTAACTGCATCCAGCTCGTTCACGTTTTTGAAATTTTATTGCATATGAGTTTCTGGATTTGGTCGATAGTTGTCCTGCTTCAATAATAAACTTTCAATACCACCATAAATAAGCTTTGGAACTTTTTGTACATACTGATAATTTTGTTGATAATTTTAAATGTATATATGAACCTTTCTCTGCCATTTCTACTTTTAAAGGTTTAGTTAGCAAACAGTGCAATGTGAGATCATCTAATTTCTCAGTATTAGTGAATTACAGTAAATATAAATCACGAACCAAATTTTTCTTCTTCACCTTCATTGACCGGAAACAAGCCTGAACATTTTTTTTAGTAAAATCACTTCCTTTGTTAATATAATGAAGATTTACATGTCTCCCTTGCTTACATTTCGTAATTTTTAAAGGTTATGTTTGATATTACTCATTAAACGAATAGACATTGAATAAACATTAATTTTAATCTCCATTTTCAAGCATATGATCAAGGTGAACACTAAAAACTCTAAATTTTGCAAATTTTTGTACATTTTTATTTACAGGATATAATTCATATTTTACAGACAATACAGAACAGTATGGATCATTATTTTTTACATTGATACATGCTTTTGTTTATATTCTAATATGATGCAAGATAATTCACTTAGTGGAATGTACCTGTTAGTTCCTAATTGCAGACCAATTAATGACCACTGATAAAATATCTTATTAACCATTCTCAAATTTTTTGATTAACTCTCATCCATTTTTGATACTATAGGTCTGTGCATGGAACTTAAATTCCATAATATTTTTTACTTGTCAGCCTTTGGTATTCATAAATATCATTAAGTTGCTTTCTATCTATGAGGTATTCATAGATTATCTTCCACAATTTTCATAATTTTTGGTTTTTGAACAATTAAGAAATAATTACATTCAGTTGAGCTTGCATTTTATAAAAAATTTATAGTTTATTATCTGTCTGTTAAGTGATTTAAGTTGCTTTACTACTCCAAAATACTTGTTTCTACGTTACTCATATCTGCAGCTGTTCATTCGAATTCTGGAATATTTACTTTGTCTTCTTTGATGAATTAATTTCGGAAATCTGTGTTTAGTAACTCTGATAGGGCAGCACAGATGTTGATAGTATTTCCATTGCAATTGTACCAAAAAGGCATTGATTATGCCTTGCCACTAGCAGCTTGTTACGTAACCTGAATACCTTTGTATGTTCTGCCAGCTTTCCTGACAAAGTTACTTTGTCATAACTATTATAAGCATCTCACATAGAAGACCGTGTTAAATTTCGAGATTCTGTAAAAAGTGGCCAATCTTGAATACTTTGTGTGCATTTAAATTTTTTAGTTGTGTTTGCAACAGTGTTTTTACCCATTTCGTGTATCAAAGAGAATTAGTTCTGGCATATGTTAATTTATTATAAACCTCTTAATTGCTGCCAATAATATTTCTTTCAATTCAGGTCACATCTCGTCTACACATACGTTGTTGATTTCGAAGGAGTGGAGAACTTTAATCTGCTTTTTTGAATAGCTATATTTTTGGTTTTTTTTTTTTGAAGGATTTAGGGGTTACAATATTCAATCTCACTAAGGCAATCATGTGTTCACTAATCCCTGTATCCAGTTTCCTGCTTGTTACTAGCTCAGTATTATTTGTTGCTAAGAGATCAAGTGTGTTTTCACAACAGTTTACTATTTGCTTGGACTCATGAACTAACAACTCGAAATAATTTTCAGAGAATGCATTTAGCAAAATTTCGGATAATGTTGTATGCATACCCCCAGATATAAATATGTGTTTTTGCCAAGGTATTGAGAATAAATTAAAGTCACCACCAATTATGATTGTGTGAGATGGGTATGTGTTTGAAATGAATCTCAAGTTTCTTTATACCTTTCAGCAATTGCATAATCTAAATTGGGTCTCGAAAAAAGGAACCAATTATTATTTAATATCGGTTTCAACGAAGACCTCTGCCCACAGTGACTCACAGAAAGAATCTAATTCAGTTCCATGACAAGATAAACTATTTCTAGCAGCAACAAACATGCCACTGCCAACTGTTCCTTTTCAAACACCATTACATTATTTGCAAAAATTTCGACTGAACTTATCTCTGGCTTGAGCCAGATTTCAGTGCCTATGATGATTTTAGTATCAGTGCTTTCTGAGAGCGCTTCGAGCTTTGGTACTTTGCCAACACAGATACGACCATTTACAACTGTTATACCAATGGTTACTGTATCTATCTTCTTCCTGTATTTGGTTTTAGAGACTGAAGCCCTTTTTGTGTTTTGCCAAGGAACTCTGACCCAAGAAAACCGCACAGTCCATGCCACAGAGCCCTTGCTAACCATTTAGCTACTTCCTGCCTGTAGTGGATCCCTGACCTATTTGGCAGAACCCGAAACTGAATCACCTTGTGGAGCAAGTAGGGGCATCTGTAGCCTATACAGTCACAGAACCCACTGAGTCTGATTGAGACCCTCCTCTCGGCTCTGTACCAGAGTCTCTGATTCAGACTCTCCACTTGGCTCTGTACCAGAGGTCTGCAATCGGTCCTGTCGACTATGCTGCAAATGATGAGAGCTGCTTTCGTCTTGCAAGCAAGACTAGCTGACTTTTACCACTTCCTGCTCAAAAGCAGAGAGAATCTTTTCTTTTCCAAAGTACTACCTGCAGTTGGCTGCACCCCATGCTCTTCATGGCATCCCAAAGGGCCTATTCCACATCTGTAATGACTCACCCTGGTATTCGCATGTAGTGCACATGGGGTTCTTCCCCTTACTGGCAGCTATGTGCCTAACAGGCCCCATTATGTGCTCCTAACTACCAATAATACCACCCTCTCTCAGTGCCCAGATCTTTCTGGCTGAGAGGTTTCCTCTGAAGCAGGACAGGTGACTGCATATGGGTAGGTGACAGTGTAAGACACAGACAGCATGTGGAACCGGTTTGTCAGACTAACTGAGGTGGCCATATGTGAGATCGCCTGGGTAGTCTTTCCCCACCTACCCTGGCGCAAGGCGACCTCCCATTCGATCATAGGTGAGGTGTCAACCTCAGTGTGAGGAGTACCTGGGCTGGCCACTGGTGTAGAACGACCAGAGGACAGTTGTGCTGGACGTCTGTAGGAACCCAATGGCAGGCTCACAACAGTGATGACAATCTACTGCAGCTTCAAGCTGTGTAACTGGAATAATCTCAAACTATCAGGACACGTCATTCCCTGTATGTGTTTCTAAAGGATCACTAATCACAGCTGTGTAACTGGAGAGTGAAGTGTGACCAACTCGGTTCAAATCTGTGCACAACAGTCACACTCCCCATCCATACTAAAGATGGTGGGAAACTACATTACTAAGACAAACGGTCTATCCACATGTGCTGTGGAACTCTATTGCAGACTGACGAAAACACAAGAAGCGTGTCAGCTTTTACATGTAAAATGACATTCATCCACCTTTGCATAGAAAAGTTCATCCAAGAATAAAGTTTTCAGCTGAATATGTGTTGACTTCACCATTTAATTTAAAATTTTCATGTGATCCTAAACCAGATACTGGTTTTCGATATGTTGACATTAGTTTTTATGTATTTAAATTTATTGTATATATATCGTATTGTCAACAAATGAAACAACTTCACCACTTGGTCTTAGGTATATTATACTTACTTTTTTGTTAATTTTGTGGTAAAAGTGTTAACCAGTTAGTTATTTGCTGAGATTTTATATCATTATCTATCCATACCCACTTTTGATAAAATATATAAAATTCCATTAACAAATAATAATTTAATAAACTTATTAATTTGACATATTCAATTGATTCAAGTGAAATAGAAATTTTCTCAGCTGCATTGGTACTAATATTTGTTCTTACATACAAGCTTTGAGTAGCATACATATAATTTGGAGATAATTCTAAATTCAATTGTTACAGTAAAGATATATTATTTCTTCATCATAACCTGTGCATTCTAAATCTAACAAATGACAATATCATGAACAAAAATTTGAAATATATTTGTTATATGTTTTGATGTACTTCCATGAATCTCGAATTATCAGGACTCTTCATCACCTATATGTATCTCTAAAGGATCAATAATGACAGTTGGAAAAAAACATGTGATATATTGCATTGGATTTTCCATCTAGAACCTTTGGACATCAGTGACCATATATTTCATAAATATGTACACATCTATTATTTGTAGTTAAAATATCAGCATTATTGTCATCTTGATGAAATTAAATGTCAATATACTTTTGTCATAAATGAAATGGTGCCTTTGTTACTTGTATAGCTTTCACGTGGCACCTTTACAATGCCGTATTATATTTCTTTATTCCATTTACCCATAGCAGATCTACAGACTGTATTTGTATCATTTACACTACAATAAGTGTTATTAATAAAATTTAAAGTTTCTTTATTTTATTCACCAGTTATTTCAAGACTGTATCTCTCTTGAAGTATTAATGTTTCAGTAAACTCATCACAACTCACTTGAGTAAGTTTGGTACGGGACAGACATCTGTCAAGGCTGTCTTCAGACTGTGTCTCTGCCTTAATATCTAAATCATCATGATCATTAATTCCTGTATTCTCTTCTTCTAACAGCAGGCCCAAGCCTACTTCAGCTGCAGCTGCAATTACTATTTTTACTTGCAACAATACTAGAAGTGACATCATTAACATGTAATTAAAATATTATAACAATAAAACATATTTGAAAATTTAATGCCCTCCAATTTGTAGGGTCTAACTTTGAAGAAAAGTCGACTATTTATTATAAATGAATCTAAGATCCTTAATAATTATAAAATTACAAGTTCTACTAAATGTTTTTATTAAATGTAGTCGATCATAGATCACATCAACAACAAGTTTAGGTATAACAATTATCAAGTGTTTACGATTATTGATGAACACAATAAGAGTTCCAGATAGTTTAGAATATGAATGTCCTTCAGATCCTATAAATCTCCATGTTAAGAAAAGTAATGTAAAAGATTTGAAATTTTCAGCAGGGTAAAATATATAGAAAAATCAACAAAATTTAATAATAAGCCAGCAACAGCTAAACATGTCTTGAGACTGCATCAGGTCTATTTTCTTTGATTATGAACTCTAAAATACTTTTTCCTGAAAAAAATCCAAGATTAGATTTATGAAGAAGTTATTACCATCGATTTGGAAATGTGGAGAATAAAAGATTAAAAACGAGGTGAAATAACTGTATAAAGACCAAATAACTCAAACAGAAAATTTAAATAATGTTGAAGATGATGGAATTAAAATTAGAGATGAACAGACAGATTATTTAGTTGGGTAAGCTGACATCGTTCCTCAAGGTGCCTATCAGAATTTATGACAAACTTTCATTCTGTTAAGGTTTATTTCACTAAGAATATAATATTACAATATTAGACCACAGAGGAAAAATTTACATACCAGTTTTATATTATTCAACATAGATAAGCAAATTCTGATGAAATGTTAAGAATTAATCACAGTCC
Organism: Schistocerca americana; assembly: GCF_021461395.2. Taxonomy (NCBI): domain Eukaryota; kingdom Metazoa; phylum Arthropoda; class Insecta; order Orthoptera; family Acrididae; genus Schistocerca; species Schistocerca americana. The sequence goes on from NC_060124.1 coordinate 47,384,882, forward strand.
TAACCCAGTTAATTTGTATCAAAGAATGAAAGAAATTTTGGGAACTGCTAATTGGCATAATTGCTTTAATACTTTGGATGACTATACACAAGAACAATTGATTAATAACATATTCTTTCTCAATCAACAAATTTTAATTACCTTCCTTTAAAACATTTCTATATATTGTACAAGAAACTTAAAAAATACAAATTGATCAATTTCAAACCATCCATCACTTGGTTAACTTTGAACAAACATGAATTGATTAATTTTGTAACGAATCAGTTAATCACCTATGAAATGAAGATGAATTAATCAGTTTTGAAATTGATACAAAATTATTCAATTTAGAAATGACGATTGTGTTTACGTTACTGTAAAAAGTTTTATTCAAGAAGAAACCTTTCCTTTTAACCATTTATCAACCCAGACTTTATGAACAATATGGTTACAGTTAGTTTTTACATACTAAATATTTTGCTCACTGAAGCATATAGAACATTCACTACATTGTGAAGAATCTATTATTTTATAAGATTTCATTACTTTTAATAAGAATGCTTCAAATAGATTTTGATATTTTAAAATTTTTTCCCAATTATCATTATTTTGGTATTCTATTACACATTCTTGAGACAATACCTGATCATTTGATATAACATCCAACTTAGTTTGTCTTTCAGTCTCCAGTCAATTCTTGACTGATATTTCATTCCAATTTAATCTCATAAATTGTTCAAACTAATTTTGTTCACCTGACATCTCACTCAAATATAATTCATCATAAAAATCTCTCATAAATTTTGCAGGTAATTCATAAAATCTTGAAACTATATATTTCCATTCAATGTCACCAAACAGATTTTCCTTTTTAATATATTCTTTTATTTAAAAAAAACGATATACCCATTTTATTGTCTGTTGGTTTGATTCATAGATTTTACTCACAAATGCTCTTGTGGTGTGTTTTATTCATTATGGTATTTCAGTATCCAAGAAAATAATATACTGGAAATTTATGTGGAATATAAGGACATTTTACAGAATCTCTAAATAATTTTGTAGATCACATAGCAAACTTAAACAACCATTCTAAGGATGCTGTCATTGCTTTCAAAGCCCAGCATGAGATAGCAGTGAATTCATGGTTAGAAATATCGTATGACAAGACCAAATAATTTGAGAACCAACAATCCAGTAACACCCCTTTGACCACTATACATGGACATTAGGGAGGGTCAATCACTCTTGTTATCTTGGTGAATGGGTCCACCCATATGGTATAGACAGCATCTCCATCTTAGAAGGGCATAAACAACTCATTGCTGCATACCTTCTGGCCCACAATCTGGACAACATGAAGTAAATTTCGCATATTGCTAAGGTCTGTCACTACAGAACTACTGTCAGACCACAGTTTTGGTATGCCGCAGAGACCCCCTTGATGAACAGAAAAGGCATGATGGAAGACCTGGAGAGAGCCAAAAGATGTATTCTCAGAAAAATAAATGGCCTGAGATTTATCCGAGATGGAACCTACTGATTGAAGTCTAATTCTGAACTATATCAAAAGTTTGAATCAGCTATCACCAGTATGCAGTGTAGGAAGGTCAAGTTCTATGGGCACCTACAATGAATGAACAACAATAGTTTTACACAAAAGAGCTTCTCATTGGTTCAAAGCTTTAAGACTCAAAGCCTGTGGCTTTATGGACTGCTAAAGGTCTTGAATTCAGCCGGAATATCTGATCTTGATGAAGAAGATCGTTCCAAATTTTGTGCTATGGTAGAATCTCGGACCCCATCACCAAGAGTCCCTCAATGTCGGAAGCTCCTTTCACAGGAGAGGAAGGAGAAATTTTCAGCAGGGCTTAAGAGATATTGTGAATGGAAAGAGCAATGAAGAAGAAATAGTCACAAGTGCTCCTTAGTGTGCTTAAATAGATAATAACAACAATACAATTGAGAATATACAGAAATAAAATACATTATTTCTCTTGTATTAAAATACGAATATATTCAAAACAAAATTAAACAATTTAGTAGAAACAACTTTTAGTTATTAACAGATATACATTTCAAAGGAAAGTAAATTGTTTCATTGATCAATGAACAATGTCGAATCTTTTCATTAACTGAATGAACTAATACACTCTTTGAATGATTAAAAAGTAAATTAAAGTAAATTCATTAATTAATTTCAATTAATCTCTGTTAGGAATGGATTAATTTTTCTGCAAAGTTGATCAATAGTACTCTGAAAATCAAGTAAAATAACAGATATGTTTGATTAATTAATTCCATATCAGTTTGTATTCTATTGCATAAATAAAACTGGTTCAAGTAGCCCTGGAATTTCAGTGTCCAGGAAGATGAATCCTCAAAATAGAATTTCAGGATTCTCAAAGAAAAACCCTGGAAATATCCAATGCAATATGGAATTTCAGCCAGCAGCATACCCTCTCTGGAGAACTGAAAACAGAATGTTTAAAAATTCCTGAAATGAAACATGTCAATGTTTCTAATGTTGCTAATGTTACAGGAAAAGATATTAAAAATTTCACATAGGTAGTTGCAGAAAGTTTCGAAAAAGTCCACTCAACAAAGGAGACTACCACTGAATAGTCTGCTATTCATTTACTTTGCAGCTTAGCTTTAGATGGTGACATCTCTCCTGCTTGCAAGAACGTTTTTGTGTCACCTTTGTGTGCATCTAGGATAACAGGCGCATTTTTGCGTAACATTCCAAGCAGTATTTTTTCTTCAGGAATCCTCCTATATAAACCGTCAGCTCAAAAATATTCAAGCATGATTTTATCCCTGGCATACAATGCCCAAATGAAAGACAGTACATGGCGCATACGTCACAGCATGTAAGGCTGCGGGTCTCAGTAACAGCAGCCATCTCCATCAGGGAGAGAGCAACTATTTCAGACGACTTTATTAATTCTTGACTTAAATGCATGCAAGTCACGATAGCACAAGACAAATCTAAGACCTTTATTGAGTATCTATTCAATTACGTTTAGTATGACGTCACAAGTTCGTTGCAGGAGCCATATATCTCGTTGGCCCCAGGCCAACTAGTGTTACGTCACAAGATTGTTGCAGGTCTCGTATTTCTCCTATAAGCAACGTCTGCGCAGTATCTAAGATGTCAGCTTAAACTAAAATTGTATACAGCAGATGGACATTGAACCTGTCAACTGTCAGCAGGCGGTATTAAGTAGTGGACGTACGACCGTAATGTATTAACGCTGTTGTATAGCCGACGGCACTGTAGCAACACCTCTGAGTCAAGTGCTGACGAAATTTTACAGAATGTTTAGAGTAAGGTCAACGTGTACATGTAACGTTTGTCCAATACACTTCGACTTCCGAACAACAGCAACGATGGGTGGACACCTGCCGCAGCTTGACTGAAGTGAAGAACGTAGACAATTAGTTTTTGTAAAACACCAGCACAGGTGAGACATCTTGTTGTTCTCGATACGAATGTACTACAAAATAACGAAGTGGAGAAATTAGCAGGAAGGATCGACGCGAGGGCTGAACATCAGCCCAAAGACAGACTTTTCTGGTAGGTTGAAATGGCTGTGTGAACTATGCATTGTACTCGTTTCAAGAATTCAGTCTTGAAGCCTTGAATACTGACGTGATAGGCTGAAGAACTGGCGTACTAAATTTCAACACGTCAATGCCGCGTAGAAACTAAAATGATTTACATCGGCCAATTTTTGTTATTGATATATTATGTTATATAGCATCAGTTTTGCCACCACACAACGGTAACGGGGAGATGGCACAAGGGCTAGTCGTCCTCCTTCTGGACGTTCAGGGCTTCAGTGAGTGGTTAAGAAATGAAAGGAACCCTGATAGCTTGACTAGCACTAGCTCTAAAATGTGTAATACTAGGTATGATTTAAATCGCAGAGCCACCTTCCAACATGAACACTAAGAAGTATATAGGAGGCTCCCACCATCTTATCTGTCTACCAGTCGACCATATTAAGGAATTTCCCTTTCAGCCACGACTGCACACACTGCAGCCAACCAGAGTTGTCTCGGCAGCCGCATGACACCACTGGAGCATTTTATTAGGTCACAGTACAGCCTTTACTCCTATTTACTGATACTAGCCAGTAACGTTTCAAATAACAACTACTGTCAACAAAAATTGTCATTTCTCTCCTTCCACTTGTTTTGCTAAAGACGTTTGTTTTTAAGTTGCATGACTAGAAGTAAAAGATAATGACTTTATGTACACATGTCCTTGAAAGGAACTTCTCCATATCATTTTGATAAAGAAATCATCGAAATGATCGACGGAACATTTAGCTAACAACGACTGCACACAGCTATGTACATTATTTCTGTTCTGTTGAGCATCTGTGCATGAACCGGTAGGGCAACCATACTGACCTTCTAAGACTTCTTTGTGGGGAACTATCTTGTACACATGAATATCTCGTCATTAGAAAATATGTAAACACAAGGCATTCAGCAGGAACTTATAACTGGCAGCTGAAATCAGATATAGGTAAATCGTAATTTTATGAGCGTTAAAAAGGAAAGACAATCCTTAATAATAAATTCGCCGGGCATTAAGTCAATGAAAACCGTCATATGGATAGGGAGAATTCTTTTTCTTTTTTAAGTATTTAAACTACCAGACAATATGATAGGAGGCAGGCTGAAAGTCATTGGAAGAACGTGTCACCGGCAAAATTACTGTCCAACTTGTTCTTTGGTGTACCAGTATCAGAGTCGACCCACTGTGAAAACCATCCAGAGCAAGATGATTGGACAAACAGACATTATGTGAGCCTCTCAGAAATTATGAGTAGTCTTCACAGGAAGGCTGTTAAAAAGTCACAGTTCACGCAAGTAATTAAAATGACAGAAATAAATGTTGAAATAAAGGGCAAAAGGTATATTGTTTCCTTCCACGATTACCTCATGAGGAACATTCGATCAAGAATCCACAGGGGCATACGGTCATAAACAAACTCCGAATAAAACGCACAGGCACACAATAGGTAGAATTAAATGATCAGCAGTGGAGCACTGCTGTAAATGTAGAAATGGTCAGTGAGCAGTAAGTTCGACTGTTAAGGTAATAAATGGATTTAGATCAATCCAAACACTACAGAGTTGAAGCTATGTTTAAGGTTTTTGCGATTTGTCATTAAAGCGGATCCAAGGGTAATAGGAAACCATCTTGCCAGATAATGGCACCCCAGGCTTACCCAGCCAAAGACCTTTGTATTTTGTATTTGCTGGATATTTCTTTTTGTCTGTTGTTTCACTGACGACAGAGTACAGTCATAGAGCGAATATAGTGGCCATCACATACTTCTTCTTCAGGTTTGCTGGAGACATGGGTATGTCACTGTAGGAAGGTAGTATGACAAAATAAATAGATTTAGATAAATCTAGGTACTAATGAGTTAAAATATTTTTAGCAGGAAACCATCTCGCCAGAACAGAAACCCTACGTCCATAGGACTACGTTTGTAGATCCGAGAGGGATCTTCCTTTTCTTTGTTGGCATAATGATTGAGGTACAAGAACTAAGTAAGGGAGTACACATGACCTAAACGTTGAGTTGTCACTGTAGGTAGAATTAAAGGTATTTTATTTAATTCTTTCGCTATTATGTCCATTACTGGAATGCATTAATCTGAAGCTTTTCCTTGTGTTGGAAGAACAAAGTTAGTGAGCACAAGTGACCTAAACTCTGAGTTCTCACTGTAGATAAAATTAGAGGTAGGTTATTTAATTCTATCGCTGTTATGTCCATTATTACAATGCATTAACCTGAAGTTTTGTCTTGTCTTGGAAGTGTTAAAAAAATTAAAAATTTTCGTCTCCAGTAAACTTTTTGCAGGTATGTTACTATACAACAAGTCGTTATTTAGACCAACGTTTCAGACAATTTAGAAAATAGTCTTCATGAGGGTAGTATTCACATTAATGAATCACTGGCTAATTCAGAATTTTATGTACTGATATTTCATCTCGTACGTAATTATGAAGAACGTACAGAACTCGAGCTTTAGTTGACGGTAGGAGTTGGAAGGCGACAGGTGAAGTCGTTTACTGATGGACGGTGCAGTCGCATTAATGTGTCCGCCACCTATGTTAGACGTCAACGTAGAATAACGACTCACAGGCGGCATGTGGTGGTACTGTCGGTGGAGGGTATGTAAAGTGTGTCGGGAGGACATGGAAAACACTGCAATCGTTGTAATGTGGGAACGGGCCGATTTATTTGACGTCCTGATGGACATTATCATTGGATTTCAGGAAAAGGGCGGAAGCATTTTCGGAACGGCTAAGTTCGTTAATAGTTCACGAGCAGCCGTGGTTAAAATATACCAGGGGAAGATGGCATTATCCAGAACCGAAGCCGAGGCAACTGTTGTGAGTCACGGGTCATAGACGACGAGGCTGAACGATGCCTTTCGAGGTATGTACGGACTAACATGGACGTATATCGGTTGAGATGCTGAGCGCCCATAAGAACCAACGAGCTACCAGAAATGTTTCGTGGACCACTGTTGACCGAACGTTGCTGCGTATGGACATTGCTGCGTATGGACATCCACAGTAGACACCTCGTTTAGGCACCTATGCTGACAGCTTTCCTTCCACGACGAAGGGTGCAATTCGCACGCCGGTACCACAACTGTAGGTCCACTGGGTGACGAAGGTGGTCTTCTCAGGAGAATAACGTTTCATGTGCTATCGGACACACAACCGTTGGCTTGTGCGGCATGAAACGTTTGAAACCGAACACCGTGCAACAATCCTCGGCAGGGTTCAGATTGGAGGGAATTGCCCGGGCGATCTCGTCAACACAGGTATACAAGTAAGCTTGGAGACGGTGTTCACCCTCACATTAAGTTTATTTTTTCTCCTCATAATAGCACCTGCCAAAAGATAATATTTGTTACACAGCTCGCAGCCTACGTTCGTGGTTCGAAGAGAACCATTATGAGCTGACCGTACTACCCTGGCCACCAAACTCTCCGGATTTAAACCCAATCGAAAATCTGAAGGATCACCTCGGTCGGGCTGTCCGTGCCATGGACCCTCACCGAATGACCTTGCGCAGCTGGCCACGGTATAGCAATAAGCATGGTTCCACATCCCTGTCAGTATTTCTAGACTTCCGTTGACTCTCTTCCTTCACTTGTCGCAGAGGTCCGCACTGCAAAAGGTGGTTGTTAAGGATTCCGAACGATGATCGCATTAATGTGACTGGACAATGTAGGTTACTTTAAATTTACATATGTTGATAAGTACTGACGAATGACGTGCAAGCCAGTACAGCAAATGTCACTGTTTGCTTCGTGCCCGCTGCCTACTAGGATCACTCAGTGAGCAACAGGTAGGTACGCCTAAGCGGCTGTGTTTACTGCAACTTCCGTTGGACCCGCATGCACTGTCAGTCCGTAGGTTACCGCTGGCAGCCAAGATGACGGGGATCTGCACCAGTCATCGCTTTTCATAGTGCCTGGCTGCTTCACAGTTTCAGTTGCCCCTCATATCGCTAGGTTGAAGTTGCTACCTAACCAGTACCTGGACATCAGAGAGTTGTTTAGTTTTGTCGCACTCGATATGCTGTCCTGCCAACTGAACTGCTACGTACACAGATTGTAACGAATATTGGCATAATAAATTCTCTGTACAGCAAGATAACATCGTTCGAAACTTGTTACGAGATGTAGTGAGGTGTGCACACTATCTTTGGCTGGTGGAAACAGTTGTAACTGAATACAGATAAAGTAAGGTAATGTAGTGGGTTGCTAGGTGAAAGGAGCTGGAGTCTTTTTTCAGACGCGACAGCAGTTGCTCACCCGAATTAGATGTACAAAACTGTAGTTCCCATATAATCGTTTACTTTTTCATACTGGGAGTCTGTTTAACAAGAAATTCATTTGTGATGTATAATAACAATATTTGAACAATGTGTTCGTGTCAACACAGTGCTACAGCATTCTCCATTTAAATGTTGTAACTTACGTAACAGTTAACTTTCTTCGTTCATGTGTAGTAAATATTGAACTATGCGACGCACGAATTCCAGTAGCATCTGTCTCAAGAATGGTTTCTTGTATTGAGAAAAAGATAGGATGCTACTGTTTGCTTCACTATCTCGGCATTTACGCAATCGTAAAAAGTGCATATGAGTACAAATAAATTATTGGGTAAAGCATGAGCTACTGAAGTGTCCTACTGACTGGCGAATAATTTGAAGTATTAAAAATTTATCGTTGCAATTTATAGAGGAGGTTTTGGTAAGATCCGTTCATCAATTTCAAGTACTGGCATTAAGTCTGTGAGACGAAAGCATCCAACTGAAGCATTACATAACTAAGGAGTGAAAATATCATTCTTAACGTGCCTCAGAAACAGCTCTATAATTACAGATATATATTATGTTTTTCGGAATTATGAAACCCTTGAAAATGACAAACGTGGCCTCTCAGGCCAAGGCTAGTTAATATAAAATTAGTTGCATTAAGTGAATACCATTTTCAATTTTCGTTTTGGAATTACTTCCTATTCTGGCTATCCAAATCAACTTCATGATATAAACCTCTTCCTCCATTTTCAGTGACCAGGTACCATATGTTTTAGCCACCAGCATCATGTTATCATTTTTTTTAGTTTTCTTTTTTTACCTTACAATGCTTCTTTTAAGGTACGTTAGTCTCCAGTGAACAGTTTTAGGGGGCCACCAGCTATGTCAGACCCCTTGTCACTTCGGTATTACAAACTCTGTCGAGGATATCTGTTAAAACTGTTAGCCTTAATATCCCCTGATCGAATCCAATCCCAATGGCTGATTTCTATCACCTGTAGCTTCATGGCTCGCTGTGTACGCTGTAGTATACAGGCACCTGCGTTAGAATAGGTTGTAATTATTAGTACGGAAATATTAAAGACGTAATCCCTCGGGTTATTTGGGATATCCTTGTTGATCAGGGTGAATTTGATTTTCAAATCGCTGGTCATCTCGGCCCTACTCTGCGTGGAATTATTGCGTTTCTTTATTTTTTTCCCTGTGTGGGTATTTCTACAAGGTAGGTATACTCATCTACAGCATCTATAGACTGGTTTCCGACTGTATTGGTATTTTTTGTTTTATTGGTGCACATCTCCTGGCCAGTCTTTGCAGAGGCAAATTTTAGTTCCCCTGTCATACCCTTCAGTTCTTCCACATCTTCACTTACGAGCACCGTACCATCGGCACAGAGCAAATGGCGCAGATGCGCGCCTTTGAATTTTATTCATCTGTCATGTCGGTTTAGTGATTTCATTACATCTTGTCATGCAAGGGTGAACAGATTCAGAGATATGGTGTCATCTTTGCGAACTCTGAGGGCAGCTGAGATATTGCTAGTACTATTGTATTGTATTATATTGTATTGTTTCTTCATAGATGCATTTCAGGGTACTCTGTTGCCCTTGGGGTGGGAACCCCCATAAAAGGCGAAACAATCAGCAATGATCAACAGCATGTGCATGCAGAAGGTGATGTAAACTTCATTAAAGACACGTAATGTATATCCACAGTGGCCCGTAACTAAAAAAGTTTCATGATGATCTCTCCACTGGCAAAATATTCCGGACTAGTCCCCCATTCCGATGTCCAGGAGGGTACTGCTGAGAGGAAGGTGACCATGAGAAAAAGATCGGTTAGCCCATGAAAGGATAATGTCTTACAAGTCGGGGCGTGGAACGTCAGAACCTTGAACTTGGTAACGAAGCTAGAAAATCTGACAAGGGGAACGCGAAGTCTCTGTCTTGATACGGAGGGGGTTAGCGAAGTGAAGGGAAATGGAAACTGGACAAGAATTTCTAGTCAGATAATATCAACAGCAGTAGAAAATAGTATGTAAAGTTATGAGTAAGAAGATAGGGCAGGGAGTGAGTAGAGTGATAGGGTTGTTCACATCAGAATCGAAAGCAGACCAACACAATATTTCAGGCATACACGCTGATGACTCAAGCAGAAGATGGAAAGATAGAAAGCGTACAAGCACACTGAACAGCTAATTAAAGGTGTACGTAAAGGAGATGTAAACATAATAGTCACGGGGGATTGGAATGCGGTTGTAGGGGAAGGAGTAGGACGAACGTTTACAGGAAAGCTTCGTAGTAGGAATGAGAAAGAAGGGGACTGATTGGGTTCTGAATTAGATTTCAGCTAGTAATAGCGAATACTCTGTTCAACAATCAGAAGAGGAGGAGGTATGCTTGGAAAAGGTCGGCAGATACTTGAAGTTTCAGTTAGATGACACCACGGATAGGCAGAGAATTCCAGATCAGAGACTGGATTCTGAGGCGCACCCAGAAGCGGATATAGAGCCTATCACAATTTAATAGTGATGAAGAGTAGGATGCAGTTTAAGAAATTAGTCATGATGAACCTGTACGCAACGAAATGGGACACGGAAAAACTAAGGAATGAAGAGATACACTTGAAGTTCACTCGGCTATAGCTACTGCGATAGTGAACAGTTCAGTAGGCAGTTGTGTTGAAGAAGAATGGGCATATCTAAAAAGGGCAATTACAGAAGCTGGAAACAGAAACGTAAGTCAAAGGAAGGTAACTGCCAAAGAACCACAGGTAACAGAAGAAATACTTCGGATAATCGTATATTGACCTGGGACGTCCACTTTGATGAAAATCTCCCTGCCCCTGAAAATGGCTAATACAGGTGTCCTGGTAGAACAGATGTGTGGGTTCAGCACAGTGCAAAGTATGACAACCAATTTGAAGTTAGAAAGGTACAATACCGAATAGTGAAATATGTTACCCAGCTTTGGTAACGCAAGTAGTAAAATATATTGCTCAACGTTGGTAACGCTAGTTAAAGCAATTATGTTGAATGCAACTTTAGACTATCTGTCCTGTGTTGACTAAAGTTCCATGAACACAAACTAAATAATGTTCTTTGAACTAAAGTAGGAAGAAAAAAACTTCTGTCTTGCTGTACTATTCGAAAAACAGTTCCAAATTCACAGTATTCCGTTAAATCCCTAAGAAGCCAGTCTCTATCCATACACGAAATTCTCTTCACTTTTCTGTTTCTGCTGAGGCCTCACCGCTGTCTGTCTAGCGGCCGCTGTTTCTGAAGACTTGAAGACACGACAAACGTTCTGCAGGGGACCCTAGTAAGACTCGAACGGACTTACACAACTTGCAACTCCGCTTGTGCGTAGTACTTCAGAGCGCGTCTCTCTTGCTGGTGGCGCCGCCGCTCCAGGGGACGCGATTCTTGCGCGCAACACGACTGGTGTGCGCACAGCGATGTCTCTGCAGCGGACGAATTGCCGCGGTACTTCTGCTACCAAATGTCGCCAAACTTTCTTGTGTGGTATCTCAGCACGCCAGAGATCGATGAGAGACCGTAGCACTAATACATTCAGGGAAATTGAGGAAAACATGTATGAGTCACTTAGATGTGAAACAAATAGGAAGTGCAGGGAAGATAAAGCGAAATGGCTGCATGAAAAATGTGAAGAAATCGAAAAAGAATTGGCTGTCGGAAGAATTGACTTAGCATATAGGCAAGTCAAAACAACCTTAGTGAAATTAAAAGCAAAGCGATGACATTAACAGTACAGTCTGAATTCCACTGCTAAATGCGGAAGAGAGAAGGATAGTTGCAAAGGTTTTATTGCAGACTTGTGAGAGGGAGGGCTTGTCTGACTACGTGATAGAAGAAGAAACAGCAGTGACAGGGAAGAGTTAGGGGATCCAGTATTAGTCAGAATTTAAAAAGCTTTGGAGGACTTAAGATCAAATAGGGCAGAAATGACAGATAACATTTCATCGGAATTTTCATAATCATAGCGTGTATAGTGGATCAAACTGGGAATACACAATGAGAATTTCGGAAAAACATCTTCCACACAATCCTCAAGATTGCAAGAGCCGGTAAGTGCAAAAGTTATGTCACAATCAGTTTAACAGTTCTGTTATCAAAGTTGCTTAGAAGAGTAACATACAGAAAACTGGAAAAGAAAGATCAGGATCTGTTAGATGACGATCAGTTTGTTTCGAAAGGTAAACATCTACATCTACATGAATACTCTGTAAATCACATTTAAGTGCCTGGCAGAGGGTTCATCGAACCACCTCCACAATCTATTATTCCAATCTCGTATAGTGTCCGTCCCCGATAGCTGAGTGGTCTGCGTGACAGAATGTCAATCCTAAGGGCCCGGTTCGATTCCCGGCTAGGTCGGAGATTTTCTTCGCTCAGGGACAGGGTGTTATGTTGTCCTAATCATCATCATTTCATCCCCATCGACACCCAGGTCGCCGAATTGGCGTCAACTCGAAAGACCTGCACCAGGCGAACGGTCTACCCGACGGGACGCCCTAGCTACACGACATTTCATTTCATCTCGCATAGCGCGCGGAGAGAATGAACACATGTATCTTTCGGTGCGAGTTCTGATTTCCCTTATTTTATCGTGGTGATCGTTCCTCCCCACGTAGGTCGGAGTCAAAAATATATTTTCGCATTCGGAAGAGAAAGTTGATAATTGGAATTTCGTGAGAAGGTTCCGTCGCAACGAAAACGACTTTCTTTTAATGATGTCCAGCCCAAATCCTGTATCATTTCTGTGACACTCTCTCCCATATTTCGCGATAATACAAAACTTGCTGCCTTTTTTGAACTTTTTCGATGTACTCCATCAGTCCTATCCGCTATTGATCCCACACAACGCAGCAGTATTCCAAAAGAGGACGGACAAGCGTAGTGTAGGCAGGCTCCTTAGTAGGTCTGTTACATTTTCTTAGTGTCCTGCCAACAAAACTCAGTCATTGGTTAGCCTTCCCCACAACATTTTCTATGTGTTCCTTCCATTTGAAGTTGTTCGTAATTATAATACCAAGCTATTTAGTTGAATTTACGGCTTTTAGATTAGACTGATTTATCGTGTAACCGAAGTTTAACGAGTTCCTTTTAGCACTCATGTGGATGACCTCACACTTTTCGTTATTCACGGTCAAATGCCACTTTTCGCAGCATTCAGATATCTTTTCTAGAGCGTTTTGCAGTTTGTTTTCATCCTATGATGACTTTATTAGTCGATAAACGACAGCATCATCTGCAAACAACCGAAGACCGTGCTCAGATTGTCTCCCGCATCGTTTATGTAGATTAGGTACTGCAAAAGGCCTATAGCACTACCTTCGAAAGGTAAAGGCACCAGAGAGACTGTTCTGACATTGCGTTTCGTAATGGGTGCAAAACAAGAAAGACATCAAGAGAAGTTCTCAAGGTGTATCGACATCATACGTCGTTCAGCAATGTAAAATAGTGCAGTATGTTTGAAATTCTTAGATAAGCTAAACTTCAAGACGGGTTGTACATAACATGTAGAAAAACCAACAGGGAAAAATAAAAGTGGGAGACCAAGAATGAAGTCCTCGCATTACAAAGGATGTAAGATAGGGAAGGAAGTTTTCGCCACAACTGTACATCGAAAACGCAATGATGGAAATAACGGAAAGATTCAAGTATGCGATTAAAATTTACAGGGTGCGTTGAATGGAATGAACACTCTAATTAGAACAAAATATAGATTGAGAGTAAATCAAAGAAAGACTAAATAATGGGAAGTAGAAGAAATGAGAACAGCGAAAATCTTAACAGCATAGTTGGGAATTACGAAGTAGACAAAGGTACTCTGCTATCTAAGTAGCGAAGTTACCCGTGATGGACGGAGCAAGGGGTACAGGAAAAGCAGACCAGCACTGGCAGAAATGCATTCCTCGCCAAGAGAAATTTCCTAGTGTCGAATACAGGCTTTAATTTGAATTAAAAAATTCTGAGAATGCACGTTTGGAACACAGCATCCTATAGTAGTAGAACTTGGGTTGTGGGCAAGCCGGGATAGAAGATAATCGAAGCATTTGAGATGTGGTGCTACAGAAGAATGTAGAAAATTTGGTGAACTGATAAGGTACGGAATGAGGAGCTTCTCCGCAGAATCGGCAAGGAATACATGGAAAACAATGACAAGAAGAAGGGCAGGATGGGAGGACACCTGTAAAAATTCCGGTAATAACTTCCATGGTACTGTAGGGAGGATAGAAACTGAAATAAATGTAACACATACTTAAGGACGTAGGTTGCAAGTGCTACTCTGAGACGAAAAGGTTGGCACAAGAGAAGAACTCGTCAGAAGACTTAGTGTACCCTGGGATTTTCAAAGGCCTTCCAAAATCCACGGAATCAAACGGTTTTCGGTAAGCTATAGAAGCCAGATGGATCTTGAAGTTACAATCATTGCCAGTTCTCGTCAGTTCTATTCTCAAGGAGAAGGTATATAGCCTGGATTTGATCCATAGTCGAATAACTTTTCAGACCTCCATCTTCCTCAGTACGGTTGATAGAAATCAATTATTCCTGTAAAACGATTTGTTACACTTCGACCCACAACTGTCTACAAATGTGATAACACACTATCCGTGCGCTAGTTCTGCTAGTTTACATCAGCCTTTTGTCTTCAGCATTTTTCAATTTTTCTAGTTCCCGCAGGAGGGTTTCTAGTATTCTTCCAGAGTTGATGCACTTGTTCATTAACATCCTCTTACCTTCAAACAGGTTATTTAAACTAGTTTCAGCATTTTATTTGTTGAGAGATTTTTTGTTTCTTAATTGTTTCAGTGCTTTTCCACTTTAGTTGTTGTTATTTCCGAGGGTTCTTCTTGTGAATCATCCAGTGCTACATTTTCATCTACGGTTGATATGTCAATAGTCGTAATATACAGCTCCTGGAAGGATTATTCATCTATATTATGTCTATTTCTGAGTATCTGTCCTTTCCGGTTTTTGAGTTCCAGTGTTATAGATTTTTCTGTGGAAATACCGGACTTCAGAAGTGTTATACTTCGATTTCTTTCCATGTGAATTATCAGATTATTGTTATATTTCCTCAGATTTTTTTTCAGAATATCTTGTTAAGAGCTGTATACTTTTTGTGTAACTCTCCACTGACATTCTGTCTTCCATGATCTCAATGATACTAACTGAAAGTCAGCAGTTTTCGCTACATTCGGCAGTGGAATCTTGCTTGCTGCAATGCTGATTCATTTTGAAATGTCTTCAGTGACTTCGTTTACTTCTAAAGACTTCAGATCTTCAAGTTTCACAGGTAAGGTTTAACTGAAATAGTTCTGACTCTTTCTCTAAGACATCGGCTCCCAGTGAAATGTGCTTCCTTATAATGTTTTATTGCTCAAGTTTCAGGCCGGATGTGATGGGCGTACGTATAAGCATCTGGTCGCTTCTGGTGTCGAATCTGTTCAGTACAGACACGCTTTTACAGTTCTGGTTTCGACTTCTTAAAGAAGGTAATCATTAAACAGTGATTTTGATACTGTAGTATATTTTCATCTGTTCATAATTACCCACAATTAATAACATTTCAGGTGTCTGATACCTTCTTTTGACGTACCTTTTCTTTCATTCTGTCCTCATAAGATTATGATGTGTCTTATTAACTCTTTTGCTTTAGTGATAGCTCCGTATTTATGTTCAGCCTCCTCTGCATCAGATTTGCTGATTGGAGAATAAACCTGGGCCACGTTTGTGGAAAATTTGGTGCTCAGTGTGAGGACAAAGTGTATCGCTCTGAGAGAAACGTAAACGATGTTATGTACGAATCTACTGATATTTCTGTTGACAAAAAGAGAACCTACATGTAAAGAAGCATTCAATTTTGATGAAATGAAACCTACACGTTGCCCCAAGATAAGCTCAAGTCACCATTGGAAACTCCATGGAAATTTATCCAGTACTTTGTGAAATTATCGTGTTCAAACAGACACACAACAATTTTATATAGTAAATTATGTCTGTCTTCCCACGATTTGCACTGATTCAAAGTGCAAATGCGGCTGAACTGAGTTGTTTCACGAGTTCCAAGTTGTACATTTTCAAGCTCAAATTCTCATCTTTGTGAGCACCTACTACATCTGAAGTTTCGACCTTCTTCTTCATGTGTTACACTTACCATTGTAGAAAGACCCAAAATGTGCAGAATTGAATGTGTTGTGTGTTTTTATATTCTAGGGTGAGACCGTTTGCAGAAAACTAGTCACTTATACTTCTAAGGACATTGTTCACCTTTCTTTCGGTTATGGTATGTATTCTTGGAAGTATTAATTTTGTTTGTTGTATAGAAGACAAAAGAGAGTTTAATATTTGAGGAATAATAGGTGAACTAAGATTAAGCCTTGGGGAAACTCCTATGTGGTTTCTCCCCAGGCAGAAAACGTCCAAAGACTACAATGATTAAATTACTAAGTACAATTTCCTGTATTTTTCATTGAGATATGACGTTATTCATTGGTTCGCATTACCATTAGTCCCATAAAGACTCAGTTTTTTAGAAGAATATTGTGATTCATACAGTGAAATGCCTTAGATAGGTTCAAAAAATACAATCCACCTCTATTCGCTTATCTAATGATTGTAAAATGTGGTGAGTGAACAAGTAAAGGCATTTTTATTTGAGGTCCTCTTCTGAAATCCAATCTGCATTTTACTGAGAATATAATTATAACTCAAATGAGATACTATTCCAGAATGGATCACTTTTTCAAAAATTTTGAAAAATGTCCCACCACCATTCTTATGAGATGGGTTCAACAACAGTAATTTCAATCCCTCTGGAGGAACGTCTTGACTTAGTGATGCATTACGTATTTCAGAGAAGAATGGGTTTGTTATAGGGGAACACATATTTACTACTCTGTTGAAAACATCATAAAATGAGTTTTTATTTTTGAGAGTCATATAATTTTCTAAGTTACAGAAGGAAAATTTGGTGGCACTTTAATATAATTCTATTTTATGAGTTTCTCTTTCAGTGTACTCGTAATTTTCCGGTTTTACTATTTGTCCCTATATTTTTTACCATAAATTATTCGTTTCTATGGCCGTCTATCCTTTCCCTCATTTCACTTGATTCCACATAGATTTAAGTCAATTTTTTTAATTACTGATTCTGACAATGTGCATGTTCCTTAATTTTCTAATGACTTTTCTTCATATATTTGTGTAGTTTCTGTAGTGTGAAACTACTGCAGGATTCCTACTTGTTGTTGCAAACAGGTACCTTTCCCTTTTCCTTTCACAAGCTACTTTAAACAGTCTTGTGATGGACAGGTTTTCTCATATGAGTGGTTAATGTTCGTCATCAATAATATATTCAGTAAGATATTTTCAAATAATAATACAAATTTAACAGGGAATAGATTAAATTATATGTCAGCATTTGGTTCATTATAAACTTCATTCCAGGTCTTCTCCGGCAAGCTGTTCTGTGAAACATTTGTCCTGGAGGCATCAATTATTCAGATTTGCACTGAGGAGTAATTCTGTAAGGCACTATCTTATTTATCCTAATTAGGTGTGTATTACGGTCAGATAAGAATATTTATTCCTCGGTTAAGAGTAAATGTTATTTTATTGAAGCTTCACCGAAGAACACATTATCAGTTACGATACTACCGTCTTCATCCACACACGCTGGAAATATAGCCACTGAGATCAAATTGCAGTCGCCAAATAAGTTCCGTCTCTCAAAATCGTTTACAAAATCTACATTGAAGTCACCACAATCTATTAACTGCTTACTGCTGTGTGACAGAAAAGAAAGGAATCAATGTTCCTCATACGCAGTAGGGATCTATATACAGTTTTAGTCAAAAGCGAATTATTTTTCAATACTAATTGTCGAGCACACACTTCTATGTGCTGATAACTAACAAATATGCTTGTCTCAATGCTTTTGAACTTATGTTATGTCTTAATATATGTAAAATATCCTTTTCCCAAAATAGTTATGTATAAGGAAGGTGATTTTTATACGTAAATTATCTAACCATGCGATTTAGTAGTGCACAGGTAGGCACAGGATTTTCAACTTTCCAGAGCTCTGTAAGTTTTCTTTATATACCTCATTATACCTTATTACTCAACCCTGTTATATTTTGATCAAATTTGATAACCTTACTTTCAGTGCATCTTTTATTATTTTATGGGGCGCCACTCTGAAACCAGTAATCCTAGGGATCTCGCTTTGTGTGATGGCGCCTCACCTCACCCCCCCCCCCCCCCCCAAACACAATTTCTGCAAGAAGTTCATCCAACCTGTGTCTTCCGCTCTTACTCGCAAGTAAGCCTTTCCGTGGAGACCCGCCTCAACTGTTATCTTATCAGTCCATCCGAACTTCAACATCCGTCTGCAGTAACACATCTAAAACACTTCGATTCTTTTTTGTTTGTTTTTTTCCCACTGTTAATGATTCACTACCGTACAATCTGTGCTCCAAGCATATATTCTCAGAAAATTAAAGCCTATGTTTAATACCAGTTGACTTCTATTGCAGAAGAACGCACTCTGCTAGTCTGCCTTTTATGTCCTTTCTTCGTCCGGCATGTGTTATTTTTCGTATAAGGCAGCAATATTCCTTAAATTCTCTTCTTCATGATCACCTATTTTGGTCTTAAGCTGGTTACTATTCACATTCCTTCTGCTTCCCATTACTCTCGTCTTTCTTCGATTTACTCTCGATCCCTATTCTGCACTCATTAGATTGTTCAGTACATTCAGCGGATCATTTAATTCATCTTCACTTTCACTAAGGATAGCAATGGCATCAGTGAATCTTAGATTCAAAATCTTTTCACTCTGAGTGTTAATCCCACTGCTGAATCGTCCTTTTATTTCGGTCACTGCTTCTTCAATGTACAGGTTGAAAAGTAGTGGCGAAAGACAGCGTCCCTGAGTTACACACTTTATAGCTCGGACATTTCGATCCTGGTCTTCCAGTATTAATACTTTACTCTTAGTACGTGTACATATCGTGTATCACCCGTCATTCTCACAGCGTAGCTCTATTTTCCTCAGAATTTCGAACACCTTAAACCCTATTATATTATTGAGCCCTTTCTTTAGGTCGACAGATCCCATGTGCTTGTTTTGATTTTTCTTCAGTCTTGCCTTTATTGACTAGCGCAATATCAGAACTGCCTCTCTGGTGCCTTTGTTTTTACGAAAGCCTAATTGACGTCACGTAAGTGTTCCATTCTTCTGCATGCTACTCTATTGATAGGTTGGATGCATGAACTGACGACTGTGCTGTAGTTTTCGCTCGTATCTCTCATACTATCTTTAGAATTGTGTGGCTGATATTTATCCAGATGTCTGACGGTGCACCGTCAGTTTCAGATATTCCACACAGTAACCTGAATAGTCTTTTGGTTGTCACTATTCTCAATGAGTTTAGGAATGGGGATGGAATGTTATCTATCCCTTCCACTTATTTGGTCTCACTTCTTCAGGAGGTCTTTTTTCCATCCTCCTCACAGAGGTTGCTATGTACTCTTTCCATTTATCCGCTCTCACCTTTGCTTTTAAAATTTGAAATCTCATTGCACTCTCTATGTTAAAACCCTTGCTTTTAATTTCACAGCTTCTCCGCTGAGTCAGTCCTCCCGACGATTATTTTCTTCTTAGACTTCTTCATATCCTTTCTGCATCCATTTCACATTTGCAGCCCAGCACTTCCCAGTAAATTCAGTCCTATTAATATCGATGTACTCCTGTCTTTCAATGAAGATTCTTCTACTTCGTTCTTTCTTTGATCGGTTTAGGTATTTCTTCTGTGACCAGTGGTATCTTCTCAATATATTCCTTGTACTTTCCTTGTACCTATGTTTTCAATCTGCGATCGCATTATTTGTAGAGATGGTCAGCCCTCCTCCACTGAACCGCCTACACTGGTACTTGTTATGGGAGTGAACTTTAAACACACCTCATCCTTCCTCAGTGCGTTAGTATCCCACTTCCTTCCACACTGATTCTTCGAGTACGATTCTCTTGAACCTCAGTCTACTCTTCATCATTAACAAATTTTGACCTTTCTCTATTACTGCTCTTGGATGGCTACTACTTAGCATCAAGAGCATTTCCTTCCTTCCGTCTTATGGTACAGATCTACACATAGTTACTTTGCTAAAAGTCTGCTGTATGCTACTGTGACGTACTGCTCGATAAGGTACTTCGCCTCGCTTCATGCAACAAGCCAAACTAATTCTACCTTGTAATCTGAAATGTAGGTGAAGTAGTCACAGAGCTGTTCACATTTTTGTTACCTTTGGCCACTTCCCACACCCTTTTTCCACCTTCAAATTTTCTAGTTCAAATTTCGCGTGTTCTAAGTCATGCTGGAGGGCAGAAATCCTTAACTCCTGTTCAGCGACTATGTTATCTTTTTTGCAGTACTTACAGTTCAATGGGACTGTCTCGCTGAGTTCCACATTCTATTCTCCATTCTTGTCGCCCAAGTGGAACTCCAGTCCACTATCTACACATAGCAATCCCCGTCTCAATATCCTGCGTCAACATCCACACCTGCCACATAGTTAAACATAGATAAGATCCTAAAAAATAAAATTAAATCACTTTATAACTTTGCACTATACGAATGTTTGTTAATTATGTCCCTCTAAAATGAGGGGCACAGTTTAGCGCTTCAAGTGCACAATATAACGTATAAATTTAAATATTAAGTGAGTTATTTACAATTAACTGTAATGTTTAATGTAGTTTGAATGTAAGCGAAGTTTACCTAAACAAACAATTAAGGCAAAATTTCTGGACTAAAAATGATTTATGCTGGTTTCTGGAAAACTGGATGCAGAAGTGAAGGGATATGCTCTATTCTAACTGCTGGAAAGGAAGACCAATTGAAAGGTGATCCATAATCTTTATTGCGCCAAAAATAAAACAAAAATACGACTGCTAGCTACGATCTTTTTGCGTTTTATGGTATAATAAGTAAATAAATGAAACCTTTAATAGAAAACTTAGAAACCAAGCTAGCACACATAGTTACCTAGTATTCTGTAGTAAACTAACTGCATATTACGATCTAAACAACTTATCCTTAGGAGAATAAAACGATTAGTTACTTGAAGTATGGATAGTCGAGTCATACTTTATCAGTCGTGCAATAGGGTGTGTCTTGGAATGAAGAGCCTTTTCAACTTGAAAAACGTGACATTTGCAAATAAACTTAGTTGTTTTAATTTCTGAATAATTTTCCCTTCTCAAAAATGAAAATGTGTTTTAAATGGAAACGGTCTCTATTTCAACATCTTAGTATCTTGTAACTAGCATTTAGTAAAACTACTTCTTGATTTCATTTGCTGATTTTTGATCTGTAGTAGAATAATAACATAGCTCATAGACCATTAAGTACAGTACTTGCAAGACATTCTAAATTTCGAGAATTTTAAATCTGAATGGAATATTTTTGCTCCTATTAGTGATCATGTTGCATCATGTTGCTTTACACATTTCGAGGAACCTCACTTTTTGAGTCTTTTTTATAATTTCGGAAAAGGACTTCAGCGCGCATAAAGTGAATCACGTTCCAACGTGGAATAAGAGAATTTACGAGTATTAAACTTCTAATATAGGACTGGCTACAGGCGGATGTTTGAAAAGGGTTTCAAGACACAACACTCTCTCCCCTACAACTTTTGTACCATCCCTAAAAGCAGGACTGCCTACTCTGCCAGTGCCGCCGACCGTAGATCTTCATCTCCGTGTTTACCGATGCTGAGGTCTTCACCGTTACCTTGGTACGGGGCTCTCACAAGAGACCATTACCAGGGCCATTTGAAACCAGATTTCATAACGATGTAATACTCCTACCCCTATTCCTTTCTCAGCCGAGATTGGGAATAGTTTGTAAGTTACTACATTGAAATTTAGAGTGTCGCTTTAGGTAAAGATGTGTTTTTGCACATATTCTATCTATACTTTAATTTTAACTTCACAGTCCAAGTGTTTACTCTCTTGATCGATAAACAGATTTGTTCTGTTATTTTACATCAATCTGCAAATATATATCTCGTAGCTGTTGTGATAATGTTAGGTCAAGTAAAAAATTCGTACTTATGCTTAAACCTCGATGCCATTACGATGTGCTTGTAGTATCTCTTAGCGGCTGGACAACTGCTAGCAGAGGGCAGATGTGTAATTAGATGATGTGTAGTTCGGCTAAGGACACGGTTACACACGTGTGGGAGTTGAATTGAAGTTTATTGACGCTCGGAGAAACTCTTGTCTTTAATGTCTTATACGAGAGACGTAAATGCACGTGAGTCTGTTTTGTAACGGCTAAATTACGGAGTTTTACGCGTGAAAGTGTGCAGTGAACCACAAAACGTGCTTTGACACGTCATTTGTAAATGATCTCACGCGAAATAGCAAACGTGTACATGCCTATCATAAGGCTAAACAGGTTTAATGAAACAGTGGTTACATTTCTTTGTGAAATCAACATCCTCACTAAAAGGTACAAAGCTCCGCGCGTGCTTTGAATACTTTTATCATTCGATAACTGCCACACGCCCACACGCTACGCTGAGTACTGAAAATACGTGCGTTTCCTTCCCCACTCATATCGACTGTGTAGGATACAGGGGCCGAGTTTGTTCGCGGTCGAGTAACAAACAGCTGCAGGGATGAAACGAATGCTTTGTCAGAATGAATCGCCGAACATAAAGTGAAAGCCACGCACAAACCACATCTTACGGAGGGGAAATGAGAATTTTCCACATGAGTTCTGCTAGAGATGAGCAGTTAATTGTCTGCAAGTTTCCACTGTGCAGCATCATTCGTTGGAGTTTTATGTGATACAGTACAGCAGGCAACCTAAAACCCTTTATTTGGCCGCTGGTACATTAAAACGAATATTATTAATGTGGACCAACGTGACAAGCGTTATATGAGATTAGTGTGTTAAAAGTGCTGCTGACACGTTTTATATATACAAAGGGCTGAAAAAGTGGTTTGCATTGAATAATAGTACAACAAAGGAGATGGTGCGGCTTAAAGTTGTTTAGCTCTCGTAAACAGTAGAATATGATTTCGCTTTGCTTTCTAAATAATTAGTTTTTGTTCTGTTCTCAACTGCATTACTTGCGGCGGTGCATTTGTGTCACACATTTATCTCTTTCTCTCTCATGCTCTTTACATGTGTGTGTTTCTATGTGTGTGTGTGTGTGTGTGTGTGTATGTGTGTGTGTGTGTGTGCGTGGAGAGCTAGTGCAAATGAGAACTTTAGCTGGGGCCTGGAGGACAGGTTGGGGGGGGGGGGGGGGGAGGAGAGGTGGACGTAGAATATGGGAATTATGTATCAGCTGCTTGTGATATTTGCTGCTCTTCACAGACATGAGCTTTGGCTTCTAATCTACTGATGATTAGTGTCGTGACAAACCACAGAGCAACCCCCTTTTTGACGGATATAAGCTTATTTTTACCTGTCACAATATTTATATTTGCACGACTCGTGGCAGAGATTGAAACTTCCGCATCATAGGAATTTACACTGTAAGACAAAAACAGAAACGAAAAAAAAAAGAAAAGACGCACCACGAAGGAGTTAACCGAATGGGAATGAAATGGTTATATTTGGTGTACGAGTACAGAGAAAAAAATTATTAGAATCTCAGGAAAACTGACGAACTTGCTAGCTAAAGTATGGTTTGGCATAGACTAAGAGAGCGGTAGGGTAACTCGCCGTGTGCGGGCGGGCATTATTTGGCTAAAATGTAAGCCCAGGATGGCTTGCCATGAAAGGCAACTAAACGGGATGTAGGATATCGTCGAATGACCTCTGTACTGCAAGCGTGCCGCGGGTGACAACCAAAGGGGTCCTGCTACGAAATGAGTGACACTCCAGATCGCCTCTCCTGGTTGTCCGGGCGTATGGAAGGCATCAGTCGGGTTTGTATCCCACCACTCCCCGGGGCGCCTCCAGACACGTCTTCGTGGGTCATCGGAGTGCAGTTAGAAGTGAGACCCGTCATCGAAGACAATTATTCTCCTGTCAAGAGATTCCAGACTGAACGTGACCGACGTAACAGCAAACGTGCTTCTTGGTGTATCGACGTCAATGCTCGTCGGCGCAAGGTGCGCCACTACCTCAGTCCCCGTTCTGTGAGCATCCTGTTAATAGTCCTTCTGCTGACTGAAGCCACCAATTCCACGTCGGATAGATGATAATGATGGCTCCGAAACTCTGAGTGCCTCTCTGAAGCCGGCCGAAGTGGCCGTGCGGTTCCAGGCGGTGCAGTCTGGAACCGCGAGACCGCTACGGTCGCAGGTTCGAATCCTACCTCGGGCATGGATGTGTGTGATGTCCTTAGGTTAGTTAGGTTTAAATAGTTCTAAGTTCTGGGGGACTAATGACCTCACAATTTGAGTCCCATAGTGCTCAGAGCCATTTGAACCATTTGAGCCAGCCTCTCTTACGATTGCTCGATCCCCACGTTCTGTCGTCTCCCTGCGTCCAGAAGGACGCTGTGTCCGACCTCGGTTAAGCCATTCCTGCCAACACCATTGAATAATGGCGTCGCTCCTGTTCGAATGTCGAGCGACTCGGCGATTACTCCAACCGGCTTCTTTGAGGGCAAAAACACATCCTCTCTCAGATGCTGATATCTGCGTATAATGTTCACACGCCTGCCTGCGAGGCATCTTTACTGTCCAGCTGAGTACACGGAACAAATTTGCAAAGCCCTTAAGCCCTTGTGAAACTGTGCGGCAGCGTCACACATTCATCCAATAGCCACCAAAGTTTAATATTTTGCATTTTCCGTCCATTGCTGATCTATTTGCGTAACTTCTTCGTAGCGCACCGATTTTTTTTGGCTATGGTTCAAATGGCTCTGAGGACTATGGGACTCAACTGCTGAGGTCATTAGTCCCCTAGAACTTAGAACTAGTTAAACCTAACTAACCTAAGGACATCACAAACATCCATGCCCGAGGCAGGATTCGAACCTGCGACCGTAGCCCGATTTTTTTTGTTAGAGTTATGTGTATTAATACTTCCTGCACCATATGTGTTGTGATACGACTCTGGGGTAACGTGCGACATATTCTGCATTGGTCTCAGGCATCTTTTTGTGCCGAGTTACACCGCATACTCCACCACTCTTTGTAAACACTACAGATCTGCGCACGTCCTTCCCAATTTAACACTACACTTCTAAAATTTTTGCTAATTCATAAAAATGAAACATTACTGAAACGTAATGCACTGTAGTGATGTAAAATACTGCACACATCATATTGGCTGTGTCATTGTAGAAAGCAAATTAGGAAATACGCAAACGAAGTGAAAGTTAAAACCGTACCTATACATTATTGTTTGTGGAAGCTACAGTTCATTGGTTTCAGCAAAATGGCGCTGAGCACTATGCGACTTAGCTTCTGGGGTCATCAGTCGCCTAGAACTTAGAACTAATTAAATCTAACTAACCTAAGGAAATCACACACATCCATGCCCGAGGCACGATTCGAACCCGCGACCGTAGCGGTCGCTCGGTTCCACACTGTAGCGCCTAGATCCGCACGGCCACTCCAGCCGGCCAGGTTTCAGCACGTTAGGTAATGAACACATCTTTCATTTGCCGCTCATACAGGGTGTTTCAAAAATGACCGGTATATTTGAAACGGCAATAAAAACTCAACGAGCAGCGATAGAAATACACCGTTTGTTGCAATATGCTTGAGACAACAGTACATTTTCAGGCAGACAAACTTTCGAAATTACAGTAGTTACAATTTTCAACAACAGACGGCGCTGCAAGTGATGTGAAAGATATAGAAGACAACGCTGTCTGTGGGTGCGCCATTCTGTATGTCGTCTTTCTGCTGTAAGCGTGTGCTGTTCACAACGTGCAAGTGTGCTGTAGACAACATGGTCGAAGTTTTCAACGGAGGTTTAATGTAACCAAAGGACCGAAAAGCGATACAATAAAGGATCTGTTTGAAAAATTTCAACGGACTGGGAATGTGACGGATGAACGTGCTGGAAAGGTAGGGCAACCGCGTACGGCAACCACAGAGGGCAACGCGCAGCTAGTGCAGCAGGTGATCCAACAGCGGCCTCGGGTTTCCGTTCGCCGTGTTGCAGCTGCGGTCCAAATGACGCCAACGTCCACGTATCGTCTCATGTGCCAGAGTTTACACCTCTATCCATACAAAATTCAAATGCGGCAACCCCTCAGCGCTGCTACCATTGCTGCACGAGAGACATTCGCTAACGATATAGTGCACAGGATTGATGACGGCGATATGCATGTGGGCAGCATTTGGTTTACTGACGAAGCTTATTTTTACCTGGACGGCTACGTCAATAAACAGAACTGGCGCATATGGGGAAACCGAAAAGCCCCATGTTGCAGTCCCATTGTCCCTACATCCTCAAAAAGTACTGGTCTGGGCCGCCATTTCTTCCAAAGGAATCATTGGCCCATTTTTCAGATCCGAAACGATTACTGCATCACGCTATCTGGACATTCTTCGTGAATTTGTGGCGGTACAAACTGCCTTAGACGACACTGCGAACACCTCGTGGTTTATGCAAGATGGTGCCCGGCCACATCGCACGGCCGACGTCTTTAATTTTCTGAATGAATATTTCGATGGTCGTGTGATTGCTTTGGGCTATCCGAAACATACAGGAGGCGGCGTGGGTTGGCCTCCCTATTCGCCGGACATGAACCCCTGTGACTTCTTTCTGTGGGGACACTTGAAAGACCAGGTGTACCGCCAGAATCCAGAAACAATTGAACAGCTGAAGCAGTACATCTCATCTGCATGTGAAGCCATTCCGCCAGACACGTTGTCAAAGGTTTCGGGTAATTTCATTCAGAGACTACGCCATATTATTGCTACGCATGGTGGATATGTGGAAAATATCGTACTATAGAGTTTCCCAGACCGCAGCGCCGTCTGTTGTTGATAATTGTAACTACTTTAATTTCGAAAGTTTGTCTGCCTGAAAATGTACTGTTGTCCCAAGCATATTGCAACAAACGATGTATTTCTATCGCTGCTCGTTTAGTTTTTATTGCCGTTTCAAATATACCGGTCATTTTTGAAACACCCTGTATTATTACTGGTTCATAAATTATTAATTAGTAAAAAAGGAGCTAGTTTGTCCTTGAATTCAGTTAACTTACACAGATGATCGTTACAACAGAAACTTCTTAGCCACAAAACTGCAGGCTGGAGGAGCTAGTAAATTATAAATTACGTATCCTGTCCGCCTATCCGCCGTTTTTGCTTGCTTACCTCCACCGACGCACCTCGCTCCATTCCTCAGTCGACAGAAAGACGCAAAAATCGGAGGCATCTGGTTAAATGGTACACTTGCGTCAGCATTCGCCCGCCGGCTTTAGACACCCTACAGCGCCACAGAGAAGTACTAGCTGGTTCCCCGTTCTTGAACATGAGCAAGCGTCGGGTACAGTTGTGTGAACCAATAACACCAATGCTACAAAAAAATGGTTCAAATAGCTCTGAGCACTATGGGACTTAACATCTTAGGTCATCAGTCCCCTATAACTTAGAACTACTTAAACCTAACTAACCTAAGGACATCACACACATCCATGCCCGAGGCAGAATTCGAACCTGCGACCGTAGCAGTCGCGCGGTACCGGACTGAGCGCCTAGAACCGCTAGACCACCGCGGCCGGCACCAATGCTACATAAACAATGTAACGATAGAGGGCTCATCGATAGTAGTTGTTTCTTTATGGTACTACT
Organism: Schistocerca americana; assembly: GCF_021461395.2. Taxonomy (NCBI): domain Eukaryota; kingdom Metazoa; phylum Arthropoda; class Insecta; order Orthoptera; family Acrididae; genus Schistocerca; species Schistocerca americana. The sequence continues at coordinate 47,412,554 of NC_060124.1, forward strand.
TGGTCTATATGGCAGTGTAGAAGTGACATTTTGACATAGGTGTGCATTTGCAAACATGAGCCGAGTGAAAATAATCTTCTTGTATGTAAAATATAGGAACGAGAGGGACTGGAGATATCACATACCCCTTGCGTAATAATTATCTAATATTTAGTTTTTTTGGTTTTTGTCATTTTATTCATTCAGATTTTTGCGCCCCGTCGGAGCCTCTACCATCGGTAGGGTCCGATCTTGGCATCGCCTCGGCACGACCTGGGACACCAGAGCACAGTTTGTTTCACTGAAATAACAATGCACGGCGGGAAGTCCAGTGACCAGATGCACCTCAGAAGATTTACAATTTAACGGGACATGCTGTTTATAGATTTTGCAGAGATGTTGGTGAAATTACCATAGATCAGGAATGAGTTTGAAATGAACGTGTTTGACGTGTGTAGCTATCTGTTGGCATGGGAGGCTATGGCGTTATGGAACAAGTAACAACGTTGCTAAACTAACAGTTCTATTTCAAAGAAAAAGAGCACGCCGTGGGTAACAGGATGTATTTACTGGAATGCCAATGAAGGAATTTTTCCCAGCTTGGCTGGCACCTCACACACTACAGTTGCTTTCAGAATTAATTTTCACTTTGCAGCGGCCTCTACGCTGATACGAAACTTCATGGCAGATTAAAATTATCTGCTAGGCAGCAACTCTAACCCGGAATCTCTGTCTTTTTCGTGCAAATGCTCTTCCAGCTGAGTTACGCGCACACGTTTCCGACTTCGACCCCTCCCTCTCCCCCCCCCCCCCCCCCCTCCAACCACGCGGCAGGTTTACTTCCACCAGTACCTCAGCTGGAAGGTAGGACATAAGTTATTGGCAGAAGTAAAGCTGTGAGGGCGGGTTCTGCTTTGATAGCTCTGTCGGTAGAGCACTAGCCAGCAAAAGATGAAGATCCCAGCTTTGAGCCCCAGTCCCGCCCACAGCAGCTTTAATCCGCCAGGAAATTTCTCTACTGTAGTTACCCGCTTATGCTGCCAACTGGAATAACCATTACAAATTTCTCAGAGCTGGAACATCACTTGTGGACTGCCTGGTACGGAAGCACTGTAAACAACTCCCCCAAAAATTTGTCTAGAATTTCTAAAAGCAATAATCAACACTCGAGGAAACGAAGCCTCAGTTTATTGAAGAGATCCAGACTGAATCAACCAGTGTCACGCTGAACGACTATCTAAAGTCAACCACAATTTTTCTATCAAAAGACTAATAAGGAAGTCTTCCATGTGAAGCTTAACACAGGGCGTCTTTCTGTCTTCTCTCACAGTTATAAGAAACATTGCACAGAGTACAATTTGGATTTGTTTAACCAGCTTCAATTTCGAGTGGCAAAAATTGAAGTATTAGTTTAATTGGCCATCGGATTAAGGGTGTCCACTTTTCCACTACACACACATGTCTGCAGAGAAACTCACTGTGAAAATCCTTTCCCATTATAATTGTCTTGCATGGTCAATACACTTCATGATGTGTACTGGTCTTGGGTCATGAAGTTGTACAGCCAGAGTTTTAAGCTCGGGGCCGCTACCTGGTGTGTTACCATACTATTGTTTTCCATCACCACTAGGTGACCAGACCATTCCCTCCGACATGTAACTCGTTAAGATTTATCACAATCGGAATATCTTTTAATGATCTGATCATTTCCCTGCGCAGACACGTTGTTGCCCTCTCCCCTTCTGAATCGTCAGCTCGTCTGATACCCACGCAGAGGGCTCGTGTTCAATTCCTGGCCTTCTCAGAAATTTTCTGCACCGAGGGACTTCACCGGCCGCAGTGGTCGAGCGATTCTAGGCGCTTCAGTCCGGAACCACGCGGCTGCTACGGTCGCAGTTTCGAATACTGCCTCGGGCATGTATGTGTATGATGTCCTTAGGTTAGTTATGTTTAAGTAGTTCTAAGTCTAGGGGACTGATGGCCTCAGATGTTAAGTCCCATAGCGCTCAGAGCCATTTTAACCATCTGATTCAGAGACTCCGTGTCGTGGTGTCTTCATAATCATTTCATCACTATCGATACGCAAATCGCCCAGTGTGATGTGAACTCAAAACACTACACTTCATTCCGACACATTACAAGGCAGAACATAGAATCAGTACTTCACGAACGGTGTGAAATATTACAAGGTGAAACACAGAATAAATGCTTGAAAAACTGTGTGAATTTTAAATGAAATACGTGACCGTTTCTTTATATAAAGGGAACCGCACTGAGAACTATGCAGTATCGAATACGTATCACAATATGTTAATTTCACAAAGTTTCCGCGAGAGATGTGGAAGAGAGGAAAACACTGTTGATACTTCTGGCCTCCTCCTCTTTGTAGTGGCATCAGCTCCTGGCAAGATTATGTTGGCGAGCCACGGACGCAGTTCTGCAAATTGGCGCAGCAATGGTGCAGCTGCAGCGCCTTGCAGCTGCTGTCAGTGTCGGACCAGATTGCTGTATGGTGTAACGCAACACGGCGTTTTCACAGCCAGCTGCAGGACGGGAGCCTACCTCCTAACACAACATACCCAGCTGGAGCGAGCATAAAGGCTTCTATCACAGCTCCGTCCATTCGACCAATTTGTTACCGCTCCAGTCACATGTCGAACATGCAGCTATACTACTGCTTGAAATAGCTTTGCATGTTATTTGTGAATGTGATGTCGTGTGCTAGGGCCCAGCAGTGGAGTGTAGAGACTTCTACCGCACTTACGCCAACACAGGAACATTACAAAAGGTGTTCGGATATTCCTGTTTCATACTTATAGGAATTGTAGAAGGGAGTGAGCAGATAATGTTTTCAATTGAAGCCCATGTCAAGTAACGTACAGTTTCCGCTATGCAAGCATTTGAAAAGATTTACAAGTAACTCATACTTGTTTTACAGTTCCAGGAGTTATTAAATCTGGTGTGGAATATGTTGAAGATGTCACAAATTGTGATTTAGAAGATGTGCCACAGGATGTATTAATTAAATTGTTAATATCTGTATTTAAACAACTTGCTTCAGACAATTTAAAACTACTCTAAATAAAATAAAGACCGACACTGCACAGTAGACGCTTGCACAAAAAAGAGTTTATGTTTTTTGACGAGAAATTTCATTAAATAATCCAAAGCCTTTACTATCTGTTCCCTTATTACCAGCCAAAGAAAACGCTCGTGTACTCGTTGACGAGTCTCTCTTCAAAGCGATGAAGTACAGCCTTTTTCAATTCGGGTTTTTAATGTCTCAATGGAGCACCACAGTCACCCGTGCTGACGGTGAAGGTTTTCTTTTCCGAAGCCGTTGCGTAACTGTGGCGAAAAGGGTGTGCGATGGCGTCGGACTTTGTGAGGAACGATCTTGATAAATGCTACGAGCAGCTGTTCCATTACCTTGAGCTTCACCATTCAGAAGTATTATATCGGAGTATTCTGCAAAAATGTACTCGGCCACTGTTGCTCAAACACTCACAGACGTATAGAAGAGGCTCCAACCACATCCGAGAGGAAGACGTCAAATGACATCAGCCGAGCCGACGTAACAATTACCCACCACGACTATCCTGTTGCATACCTACGCTGCAGACACATTTTCAAACGGCTGTAGCACAGACACGGTACATTTCTGGACATCGGTTTCTACTCAAAATATTATGTACTCACTTCCCTCCACAAGTCCTGGAAGTTTTTAACGAGAGTTTAAGGACAGCCTGTACAATCTAGTGTACGCGTTGTATATCATTGCCGGCCGGGGTGGCCGAGCGGTTCTAGGCGCTACAGTCTGGAACCGCGCTACCGCTACGGTCGCAGGTTCGAATCCTGCCTCGGGCATGGGTGTGGTGATGTCCTTAGGTTAGTTAGGTTTAAGTAGTTCTAAGTTCTAAGGGAATGATGACCTCAGAAGTTAAGTCACATAGTCCTCAGAGCCATTTGAACCATTTGTATATCATTAAACCGACAAATTACTCTAGCTACAGCAACTGAAACTATCTATAATCTCAGCCCTGTGGTAAATAAAAAGGAGAGAAATTCTCATTAACCATTAGCAATAGAAATGAAGTAAATTCCTTTCAGCACATATTAAACGTTCTAAGCAAGAGCACCCGTTTTAAAATGGAACGCCGCCACAATGAGAGCACTATTTACCTATGTAAATGAAGCCTACCATAGTTTTAATTTTTAGTGAGAATCGTCTGACAAGGACATTTGTATGACGAGAGTAAACGAGTACCCAAGGTTTTACGTATGAATTTTGACGTATGAGTTAATTTTTTTCAAGACTCTTTCGCAATTAATTATTTGAACAAAAGGTGAATATCAGTTCACGTAATTATGTCAAAACGGTTCCTTACTTGAAGCTCACAAACATCAAGGTCCTCAAAATGAGTTTACTGCACTCCAGATTTTAAGTGTATCGGAGTTGACCTTCTTTTTTCACCGGTCTTCAGACCTGTAATTCTGCCCGACACGATTTCCTCTCCTGTGCCAACCTCTTCATCTCAGAGTAGCACCTGCAAGGTACGTCCTCGATTATTTACTGGATATATTCCAATCTGTGTCTCCCTCTACAGTTTTTACCCTCTACAGCTCCTTCCAGCACCATGGAAGTTAATCCCAGATGTCGTAGAAAGTGTCGGATCATCCTGTCCCTTATTATTGGCAGTGCACGCCTTGTATTCTTTTCGTGGCTGATTCTGCGGAGAACCTCTTCATTGACATTAACAAAGTCAATTCGACAACGGAATACAAGTATTATGCAATAATACAACAAATGACCACTTGAGTGAAACTCAGTTGTTACATGACGTACCTCTAACGACTGCTCGGTACCTCAGACTAAAAGGAGGATAGCTACGGAATCGCGGTTGGCTTTCCAAATCTGTGCAGCTCGCAGACGCAACGTAAAACCGGAACGAAGATCCAAGTCAGTGAAATTACTGAAGACCAACCACAAGATGCGAAATAGAACACAAGGGTCAGGAAAGCACATCGGGTTGCGACCCGGTGTCTCTCTCTATACAGGGTGTTACAACAAGGTACGGCCAAACTTTCAGGAAACATTCCTCACACACAAAGAAAGAAAAGATGTTATGTGGACATGTGTCCGGAAACGCTTACTTTCCCTGTTAGAGCTCATTTTACTTTCGTCAGTATGTACTGTAATTCCTCGATTCACCGCCAGTTCACCCAATTGAAGGAAGGTAATGTTGACTTCGGCGCTTGTGTTGACATGCGACTCATTGCTCTACAGTACTAGCATCAAGCACATCAGTACGCAGCATCAACAGGTTAGTGTTCATCACGAACGTGGTTTTGAAGTCAGTGCAATGTTTACAAATGCGGAGTTGGCAGATGCCCATTTGATGTATGGATTAGCTCGGGGCAATAGCCGTGGCGCGGTACGTTTGTATCGAGACAGATTTCCAGAACAAAGGTGTCCCGACAGGAAGACGTTCGAAGCAATTGATCGGCGTCTTAGGGAGCACGGAACATTCCAGCCTATGACTCGCGACTGGGGAAGACCTAGAACGACGAGGACACCTGCAGTGGACGAGGCAATTCTTCGTGCAGTTGACGATTACCTTAATGTCAGCGTCGGAGAAGTTGCTGCTGTACAAGGTAACGTTGACCCCGTCTCTGTATGGAGAGTACTATGGGAGAACCAGTTGTTTCCGTACCATGTACAGCGTGTGCAGGCACTATCAGCAGCTGATTGGCCTCCACGGGTACACTTCTGCGAATGGTTCATCCAACAATGTGTCAATCCTCATTTCAGTGGAAATGTTCTCTTTACGGATGAGGCTTCATTCCAACGTGATCAAATTGTAAATTTTCACAATCAACATGTGTGGGCTGACGAGAATCCGCACGCAACTGTGCAATCACGTCATCAACACAGATTTTCTGTGAACGTTTGGGCAGGCATTGTTGGTGATGTCTTGATTGGGCCCCATGTTCCTCCACCTACGCTCAATGGAGCACATTATCATGATTTCATACGGGATACTCTACCTGTGTTGCTAGAACATGTGCCTTTACAAGCACGACACAACATGTGGTTCATGCACGATGGAGCTCCTGCACATTGCAGTCGAAGTGTTCGTACGCTTCTCAACAACAGATTCGGTGACAGATGGATTGGTAGAGGTGGACCAATTCCATGGCCTCCACGCTCTCCTGACCTCAACCCTCTTGACTTTCATTGATTGGGGCATTTGAAAGCTCTTGTCTACGCAACCACGGCACCAAATGTAGAGACTCTTCGTGCTCGTATTGTGGACGGCTGTGATACAATACGCCATTCTCCAGGGCTGCATCAGCGCCTCAGGGATTCCATGCGACGGAGGGTGGATGCATGTATCCTCGCTAACGGAGGACATTTTGATCATTTCCTGTAACAAAGTGTTTGAAGTCACGCTGGTACGTTCTGTTGCTGTGTGTTTCCATTCCATGATTAATGTGATTTGAAGAGAAGTAATAAAATGAGCTCTAACATGGAAAGTAAGCGTTTCCGGACACATGTCCACATAACATATTTTCTTTCTTTGTGTGAGAGGAATGTTTTCTGAAAGTTTGGCCGTACCTTTTTGTAACACCCTGTATACGACCTCATGGTCTCTACACCTTCCCCGGGTCTCCTCTACGATGCTCTCCACTGACAAAAAGGGATGATTTTTTTTTCGGGGGGAGGGGGGGGGGGGAGAATTCACGACTTCCGCGACAGTGACCAGAAAGAATTTCCCTGAATGCTCCAAACGCTGGGGAAACTTCTCCTCCATCGCTGACTGTGTGTCAATTACTAATTAAGACTTGGTGTACTGTATTTGCCGTGTCGCCACTAATTGGCTCACAAAGTCGTGTCCCAACGGCGATGTTGGTGACCCATATCATTGGCTGACGACACCCGGAACCTAAAATTCAGAAGTTCCCTCACACTGGGAACGGAAAAATGGCAGTTTTGTATGTTTTCATCAGCCTATAGGGTGTGCAGATTCGTCACGCGAGCAGTGCTGGACCTGTACTCGCTATCTTCACATTTCAATGGCCCTTGCCAACGTGTGGACAAGGGAATAGGGCTAGCTTTTGGCACAGCAGTTCTGCAGACGCACAGCCTACACAGGAGTCCGTAACCCGCCCCATATTCAAAGCACCCAGACCACCCACGCTCCTCGCAACACAACACACTTCCTCCGGCCTGGATCAGAGACGAGAAGTTCAAGCCAATACGTATTTCCCTCGGGAAATGCTATGAGCGGCTACTAAATTTCGTTGGTGAGCCGTGCGGGCTCCTATCGGTCTTGTTTTACGACAGGTGTTTTAGTTTTTGGCAGTGAGCGTCGCAGGCTGTACTGGAGGGCGTGCCTGGAGGCTCAAGTGCGATTAGCGGATGTCCGAACCACCCAAAGGAGTATCGGATGCCCGGCTCGGCCAGAAGTGAGCAGCAATTCGAAATGTAGACGCCGCAATCCGGGACCAGTTGTGGCACGGCGGCGGGCGTGAGTTTACCTGGGTTGACAACTTGGCATCGTACACCGACTCACCTGCGTGGTTATTTGGACTTACCGTGTGGCCCTCGTCGGTGGAATACCTTGCTCTGGATTTCATACACGATAATGTCTACTTCCTTTACCTGCAGTTTTGATACATTAATTCCATCAGGCTATTTGTCAAACTAAATATTATTTGGTGAGGAACCTTGCTGTTTGTGTAACGTGCCACTGTAGGTTCATATGGCTCTGAGCACTATGGGACTTAACATATCAGTCACCTAGAACTTAGAACTACTTAGACCTAACTAACCTAAGGACATCACACACATCCATGCCCGAGGCAGGATTCGAACCAGCGACCGTAGCGGTCGCGCGGTTCCAGACTGAAGCGCCTAGAAACGCTCGGTCACACCGGCCGGCTGCCACTGTAGTTTTCGTATGCTTGCCGGAGCGTGACTCAAGTTTAGATTCATCTAAAATAAGCAGTAGAACGTCGTTGTATCGTCATATAGAACTTTGTAATGAGGGCAGTCACAGCCGTTAAACTTCAGAATGAATAGAATTAAAACGAACCACTTTTATTTATTTTGACGTCTTTCTCTCTTCAGTGCTTCAATTTTTGACGCTCTTCTTGAGATTTTTTTTCTGTCTACTTATATACTTTACATAATACCTACTAAATATTAAAAAATTCCCCTTAATTCTCAGAAAAATTTAAATTTTTTAACGATATTGATCATATGTATTACTTGAGATCCTTTCTTTCTTATTTTGTTCACACGAGGATGCTGTTTTAAAGCAGCGAAACCGGTTGTAACAGTAAATAAATCCCTAATTACAGCTGTCTTCGGTTCGTTTTACTTTCGCTCTATTTTGTTATAAGAGACACTGCAACATAAATGGTGAATGATTCCACTCCAGCCTGTTTTCTGACGGAAGTTGTCTGTTTGGGTGAATGCAATGCAACGCAACGCGTATGTACACCAAGCTTTGCGTTTTCGATGCTTCATAATTAACCTTTGAGCTGTTGGAGGAACCTTCATGGTGTGTCTATTCAGATAAAACGTATTGTTCTGCACCACTGAAAAAAGCGCTTTCGATCTTGCTAACTGTATTCTTATCTATTACGTATGTTATAAATTGATTTGAACTCTTTGTAGGTTGGAAAAGTTTGTTTATTTCTTAAGTTGTTAAGTTATTCTGATTTATTAATCACACTGTGTCACACTTGTGACGAGGGTGGAACTCCTGCCTCATTAAGTAGTTTAATTCACAAACGACACTTGCCGCGCGAGGAATGTTAATAAGACTGTTCTTTTGATTTGATTGGGGCTAGCCACGTGAACATGATATTCACTGCATAGCTGGTCGCGGCCGTTCTGAATTAAAAAAACTTCAAGCAGGTATTTGCTCATAGGTTAACTCTTCCTGACTGTTTGGAATACATTTCTTATCCTCAGTGCTGTGGAAACAGGAGGCCTCCTGGAGCCACATTTCAATTTTCTTAATGACATTGAATGTCTGAAGGGTTACACTATTTTTAGTGCTCACAACATGCTTGACCAAGTTCATATATAAAATATTTTCTATGTATAATTACATTGTCTCCTACTGTACCATGATCTAGGATTTTATGGTGTTTCAGCTTTGCTAAAAGGAAGAAAATATTACTGGGGCTCTGTTTATATTTTAAATGTAATCCTAATGTTCTGTCTGTTGTAGTGACTGTTGGGGCCTGTTGGATGATCATTTTAGGGCGACTGGGCCCACCGGGTGTTCTGTCACTGAAGGCGCCTATCGGAAGACACTTGTTCAAATTTTTGTTTTTTGTAAATGGTTTACAAACAAGATTTGAGTAAATTATCGTAAATTAGTTCTTGTCGCCGAAGGCACAAATCTAAAGATTCTTGTTCAAAACATTATTTACTACTAAAATGTTTCAAGATTACAGTAGTTATTGATATTTGTCATTAAATTGTGAATACTGTTTGAAAGACAATTCCTGTTTATTTGTTGTGGCCTGACCCTCCCACCCAACAGCTTATTATGCTGACGCCAAGGTACATTCGAAATTGTATCGCAAAGCAATATTAGACTGTACTGTCACATACTGCAGCCGGCCGAAGTGGCCGAGCAGTTCTAGGCGCTACGGTCTGGAACCGCGCGACCGCTACGGTCGCAGGTTCGAATCCTGCCACGGGCATGGATGTGTGTGATGCCCTTAAGTTAGTTAGGTTTAAGTAGTTCTGAGTTCTAGGGCACTGATTACCTCAGCAGTGAAGTGCCATAGCGCTCAGAGCCATTTTGTCACATACTGCCTTCAGCTAGCCCCGATGGTTCAGGTTTTCGAACTCGATCCGCGAAGGTGGAGACGTGCACTGGTCAACACCGCCTCACATTTCCGTCAGTCTCCGAAGGTCCTGGGTTGAAGTTGGGGCGCCTGCACGTCCCGCCATCTGCTTCGGGAGGCAGACGATGCTTGCCTGTTCTGCCGCCCAGCCCCCCTGCGACACAGAGCTGACAACATATTTGCGTCAGAAAAGGGTACAACGCCGCCAGCTGCCTAAGCATACCCCTGCGGACGTCAGCAACTGGTGCTGCTGACTCGATAGGCTGCTCTCGCGTTTTCATCGGAGTTTTGTATGAAAGCATCGAGTAATAAAGAATGTGCAGCGTCCAAATGGTTCAAATGGCTCAGAGCAGTATGGGACTTAACGTCTGGTGTCATAAGAACTTAGAACTACTTAAACCTAACTAACCTAAGGACAGCACACACATCCATGCCCGATGTAGGATTCAAACCTGTGACCGTGGCAGCAGCGCGGTTCTGGACTAAAGCGCTTAGAGCCGCTCGGCCACAACGGCAGGCTGTGTAGCGTTGGGTAAGCATTTTTGCCTCTACACTAATCGTAATACCGGAGAGTCATTCCCACAGCTTCTCGCACACGTGTCGTCGCAGTCAGATCTGGACATCCGGCAATACCGACATCATCAGCTACACGTTCTACCACATGAAAGCATGTTTACATACTGTTTTACATAATAATTATTCCCCAACATTCCTCACTTGGCAATTATAAAGGTAAATGGGATTTTGTGAGGGTTGAGACGAAAAGCATCTATACCTACATCAGTACTCCGCAAGCCACCTGCGGTGTGCGACGGAGAGTACTTCTGGTACCACTAACTTATCCACCTATCCCTGTTCCATTCACGAATGACGTGTGGGAAGAATGATTACCGGTAAGCCCTTGTAGTAGCCATAATTTCCCGAATTTTCTTGTCGCGGTCTATTCACGAGGTATATCTAGGAGGAACTAATATGTTGTCCGACTCTTCCCGGAAAGTCTCTCGAAATTTCAGTAGGAAACGTTTCCGTGGTACACAGTGCCTGTGTTGTAGCGTCTGCCAGTGGTGTTGGTTGAGTATATCTGTAAAGCTCTCCTGGCGACTAAACAAGCCCGTGACGAAACGCTCAACTCGATCTTCCCTATCGCTTCTAACAGTCCTGCTTTGTAAGAATCTCAGACTGATGAACAATAGTACAAACAAGTTTAGAGTCGTCATGTTTGAAGGAATAAAAGTACTATTCTGGCTATGGGTTGATACATTTGAAAGTATCAGATAAAGTTTTATGGCCCTATCTTCGTCTTTGTGATGTAATAAAATAAAAATTTTATTGGCTCTTGTTACTATTAGTGTAATGTAATAAAATGAAATTTGAGCCGTGACTTATACAAAAAAGAAACACACTTTAATGCAACGGCTCAGCATAAAAGAGAAATAAGTAATGTAGGAATATTATTAACGGTGTAATATGTTGTTTAATTTAGCCTGACGTGTATAAACACTCAGTAAACTAGCTCAGTTCTCAGGGTGGTTACGTAATCGTCGATAATTAACTGTCCTTTTCTTATTTCAACACTACGGATGTGCCTATTGCACCAGAGAACATTTGCCACGTCTGTTCGATGAACACTACTGTAACACATAACTTATCGTGGTTTCGTCTCGATTCCCCAATATAAGATAACAAGAATAGCATCTAGAAATGAAATCCTATAATGTAACTGGAATCCTGTGACCAGACGTTCTGTGCCTGGGATGTTATCTCCCTATATAAAGAACATCTGTAAATAAAATTGTTAAATTATTAGTAGCTGCCTCCGTTCTCGTGCGGTCTGAAATAAAGTTAATTGTTCTAACAGACGGCACGTCTCGTAGTTGAGCTAAAAGAAAAATGTTAAGGGGCTCCGGAAAGGCTCAAAATCATGAAAAGTTCAATTTTTACTTTTTTGCGTTTTCTGAATCTGCAGACTATTACCTTTTAATAGATGTATAATTTATTCAATTAAGAAGACTACAACTATTTTTAAATTTTTTTTGAAATGTGTTCTACATGGGCGTGACCCACTGTGGCGCTGTTAAACTGCTGTCAAATGGTGTTGTTATTAACGTCCGTGTTCATCAGGTACATTTTAGTGATGTGAGATAACGTATGTGTTGTGGCTAACCTGTGATGGTTCAATATATATCGCTGGTGTGATTGTCGATTGTTTCATGTTTATTTACTCTGTCGTTATCTCGAAAATATTCGTAATTAATTCTGTTTCTTGAGTCTCTGTTTTGTTGAAGTATAATAATGAGTAAAAGTAATTAGAAATCCTCTGAAGGCTTTTAAGAAAAGGAGAAATGTTGGAAAGCCAAAGGTATGTGTTATTACTGTAAACAATAAAGACGATAACCAAGTGAGTGAACCTAACCTCTCAAGTACACCTGCCCATAGCAGTCAAAGTGGGAAAGAAAATACTTCACAGAAGAAGCTTGGTTCAATGAGTGAAAACTATGAAGGTTTTATGGGTAAATCGGATGTGAATGAAATATTTGATATGTCGGTTCTAAAAGGAATTTTTCAAACTGTGTAAGATGTATTCATTGTAGTGAAGTTGGTCTGGAACTCTCCATAATAAAGCACGTAGGACTTGCTACTGAAATACAACTGAAATGTGATAAGCGTTCATACATGACCACCTTTTGGAACAGTGTTGCAGTAACTGCAACTGAAGAAAATGGTAGCAAAATCTACGAACAAAACAACGAGCGATGCTTGCTTTAGACAAGGAACGCCTTCGGGCTGCAGACAGGGCTGTAAAGAGTCTAGAAATACAAGCAAGAGTAAACAGGAGGAGGAACAAGAGGAAGCTGGAGGAGGAGTTTGCAGAGGATGAAGATAATCCATCCTATGGACCTGGAATGCACTAAAAAGTTAATCCAATCTTTGTCGCTCGATTCCCAAAACTTTTATTTTCTCATACTAATTACATGTTTTCTAAGGATCTTCCAAACATATTTGTTTCAAACTTTCAGTAAATGTTACACAGTATCTTCTGCATAATTTAACACAGCCTTTTTCCAAAAAACTGTATATTTTTGAATATATAAATAAAAAATTGCAAAAAAATGTTGTGAATTTTCATTACAATTGAAAAAAAAATCATCTTTAATAACTGAAGTAAAATTTTGTAAAATCCCTGTGTCAAGTTGTAGCCCATATTCCAATAAATAACCTGTAAAAAGTTCAACTTCCTACCTCAAATACTTTGTGAGGAAAGATGTAATTTATAAGCGTTATTTTAACATTGCAAGTATAGGGCGTTCCGGAGCCCCTTAAAGATTTTCCTAAGATGGCGCCTAACAATGAAAATTCCTCGTTAAGGCCCATATGACAGTCTAGTTATCAGACTAACAATAGTTTGACCACATACACAAGATTCTTTTGACTAGATAACCATTATGTTTTTCGGGTTTTAAGTACAACTTACACTATCAGCTGGTACAGCAAGATGAGCTTTACACAAGAACGTCCTCTTATGTCCGAATCCAAGCAGATAAGATAAGCGAATGACAAAGGAAAGATAGTTCATGCATAGAAGCGCAAGAGTCCATGGAATAACATGTCCATTGTAGTTCTATCTCTTCTTCTTTGGCGTACTTGCCGATTATTTATATAATTTATCGTAATATTTAGTTTACATTTTTTTTAAACCCAAGTCCACCCAGGGAGAAACATTACATCTTGAAAGCCAGATGTGAAGGAAAAAGGTTCAATGTATTGACCTAACAGTAACTGCCCTGTTGCACAACGAACACATATAACGCTGTGCTTACTTTAGACAGAACATCAGCAGGAGTTGCTAAATGGCCAAGGTTGCCACCGGGTGACAACACGGCAAAGAATACACGAGCGTTTCTGGTTAAGCTGATATTTATTGCTATAATCAAGACCCATTTACAGTTGCCTTAAGGAATCAAACTGAAAATCCTGTTATACTCACTTAAGTCATTTGCTAACTACTATGCTGAACACTAAACGCAGCCACATCATCGAATCGCTTTAAAATTATGTGCTACGGGCAGGTGGTCGAGGGTAAAACACAACACCGAACGACCAAAGTGCTGAATGTGTCATACGTTACCAGTGAAGCACCTCGCTCAAAACCGGCGTCGTGTCTCTGCAAGTCTGCTCCTCTCGAGTCCCCAGCAGCCACTGTCTTTGCTAACCATCATCTTTCAGCAGCCTCACCCAGTCAGTGGTTCCGTTAGCCAAACGTGAGACGGCACATCGGACACCTTTCTCAAGTCTTTACCACAAATTTTTGTATCAACTGGCTGTTGTACAAGCTATAAGTTCTTACCAGGTGACTTGTTGTAAATAGGTCTCTCGTTGCGTATTTGCAATGCAGGTGACTGTCTATTTTATGGTAAAGAGAATATGCACATATACCTGTCTATGATTTTTGCACTTGCATTTAGGCGACCAGCAGCGTAGTTTTGGCAGGAAGAGAAAGGACACTCCGTCGCCAGCCAAAAAAAAAAAAAAAAAAAAAAAAGAAAAAAAAAAAGAAAGAAAGAATGGTTCAAATGGCTCTGGGACTTAACATCTGAGATCATCAGTCCCCTAGAACTTAGAACTACTTAAACCTAACTAATCTAAGGGCATCCCACACATCCATGTACGAGGCAGGATTCGAACCTGCGACCGTAGCAGCAGTGCGGTTCCGGACTGAAGCGCCTAGAACCGCTTGGCCACTCCGCTCGGCGCGATCTTCTCCTTCCAAGACATTAACAGACCGTTTCTCTTCAATAAAAGGGTTTATAACGTTGCACAGTCTTTACACACATACGGAGTACGAAATAAAACTGTGTTAGGATATAGTTCTAAAGTTGTTGACAAATGTCATTTTCCTTCCGTCGAAGCACCATGTTTTGTCATCATAGACTTTGTACTTACATACTCAGTGGAGTTTATTGAACTGTTATGGAGAACTTGAGCTCAGAGAGTGTAATATATCGTGCGCAGAAAAACTTTTAACGGCGTTGAAGGGGAGGTAGTGCTGAGAAATGTCAGTTAACAAAGAATATCGGTACGTTACTCAGTTTCCGAGTTATTATCAGTAAAGTTAGCTGATCAGATGATGCAAGCGACGCTTGTACTGAGGTCGGAGTGTTTATAGGTTATTCCGTGACCGAATACTGAAACGCTGCGGAAATTAAAGCACTGGCACGCGCTAAATCGTCGTAATCCACAGATATCTACCGCTTGTTCAATTG
Organism: Schistocerca americana; assembly: GCF_021461395.2. Classification (NCBI taxonomy): domain Eukaryota; kingdom Metazoa; phylum Arthropoda; class Insecta; order Orthoptera; family Acrididae; genus Schistocerca; species Schistocerca americana. The sequence goes on from NC_060124.1 coordinate 47,427,670, forward strand.
ATCATTACCAGTTCCAATATGACTATTTTGGGAAACGACAAATTCAGGCAAGGTGAGGAAAAGCTTCGTTTGCTCAGCCAGAGGAGATACAAAGGCCAAGTCTGACGACACTGTCACTGGCAGGCTGCTTTCATATGCGCACGCGATGACCTTCAAGGATAGTAACTCGAAAATGACGCAACATATGGGACTTTTTCCTTAAATATTTTGTAGCATACGCTCCCCTGCAACACCCTTACAAACGTTTCACAATGTTTCTCACCACCCTGTCTTTCGTTTGTGATGAAGACATCAGTGAATGATCATTGATAGTTGCTTTTATGAATGTACTGGAAACGGCCACTGGTTGCTGAAACTAGTACTCTCTTGGTGGAACTAAAATAAATGCAAAAGTAACTGTCTGCTACGTTCTCACGACCTAACCGCTGAATCGACTTTGACGAAATTTTAGGTGCATATAGTTTGAAATGTGGGGTCGGAAACAGACTGCTCTAAAAAGATGTGTATATTAGTTCAACCCCTAAGAGGTGAAGCAGGTATTCAGACTACGTTTCCACTGAGGTCGGTGACTAGGAGTGCTTACGGGTAATTCCGTGACTAAGCAATCCAATATTTACCTGTGTGCGCAGTTTCTGAAGTCTTAAAAGGAACTGCTACATCATCTGGCGAAGCTGGGCAGCATTTACCTTGAAATACTGTGGAGATACAATACTAAAATCCAATAACATCCCTCAGAACCGTATTTAAAACCATCGCTTTAGGAAAGCCTTAAGAATCATTATTAATCTCACTTACCTTGCATGGCACCTCAGAAACGTACGTCTGATTCAGCGCACAGTTCTAGAAGAGCACGAACTGCGAAGGTTAATCGAATGCACCAAACTTGGTAGAAATCCCAGATACGTCGGAGATGGTTAAGGAAAAGTTCAAAACTCTTCAGCGGTACACGATGCAGGAGGGTTTACCGTTAGCATTCAAAGAGCATACAGTCCATGAATATTCAGACCTCCTACACCCACCCTCGCGTGCCTTTTGTCATGACCAGATCGAGAAAATCGGATGAACTAATGCTCATATCCGGGCTCATCGACAGTATTCTTCTCCATTATCAATTGCAAATGTATCAGGAAACTACGATGGATGTAGGGAAAGCACTCGCGTTAGAATCGTCATCAAGTACACTTTATATGATTGTCCGCAGGTTTCAGATATCGCAGCATGTGTTTCGAGTCAGAAGCGTCCCAATTTCTATGTAAATAAGTTTATTTTTCCTTCCTCTGAAAATGAGTAATAGCTGTCGGACTTGTACTTCCTTAAGAAGCAGTTGATTCGAACTTGATTTCTAAATATGCCTCTGGTTGGTAATAAGTGAGATCTATGTTTGCATTGTGTGCACGATTCCACTTAGCCTTACAGGTCGCATCCAAACTGCATTATGCATGCTATGTACTATTACTCTCCAATGGGTTAGACTTCAGAAGAAAAGCTGCCATTAGTTTTCCCAAAATATTCCGATGAGGTAAGAAGAGGACCTCTATCTTAGAATACACAATAACTATTCACTGCAAGTGCCTTTATTGGAATCACTTTTCCACATGTTGGATCATTACAGTGCACAAAAGCAATCCCAGTACCTTCTGTTTCTCAAATAACATAAAATACAAATGATCAATAATGTTACAAAATTCAGGATTGTTAGTTATTTCAACTGAGAGAAAGACCCTCTGGTGCAAGACTAACCTAATGTCGATCTGAACAATGTTACTGACTCTGATAAGTTTTATTCTTTCCCCACAAATGTTAACCAAACGTGACCATCGAACGCGCGGAAGAAATACTACAAGAACGACAGGTCCTCCTACTTTGAGCTTTTGGAGTATAAAAATTGGCTTGTGACATGACATTTACGCTTATTGGCGTGCTGCATTTTTTACCTTCTTTTGCACAGCGTCGTCGGCTTGGCTACTGCAGTGTGTCATCGGGTCTGTAAATCTATCAAGATTCTATACTGAGCCTTGCTGTTTCTATATCAGCAAACTTGCCCTAAGTTATCGTGAAGCGGAAAACGTTAACTTCACCCTAGTCTGTTTTTAATGGCTAAGGATACGCTCAAGGCTGTCGCCCTGTGTGTTACTCAGCCCTCACTCTTCTCGCAAGAATTTAACTATATTGGCCTCTTTGTTATCCACATAGGAGATTTAGGAAAATAATTCAGCCGGCTCTTAACGGAGTTTTTGAGCCAGGTGAACAAATTGTTCATACCAATTTATTTCCTTTACCTGTTGTCACGTCAGAGAGGGATGCCCTCCGACCACATTCGACAACGTTTCGAGGTAAAGTATCTGTGGCACTGGACCCGTTTAACGTCTCCTCAGCCTAGCTTTCCTTCCATCTGAGGGGGGAGAGGGGGGAGAGGGGTTGGACACTGGACGGAACAGCCAATGGCAGTCGCTCTTTTAGTTATAGTAGCTGTGACTGCCCAGTCAGCAATGGCTTAGTAAGTAAAGTGTTGTATAACTGGCTGGCTTTCAAGTGAACAGCCAGGTCTGTTACCCCCCTGATTAACACACCTCATCATTCATCCCAATTACGGTTGGAAGAAGGCAATGGCAAGAGTGGGTAAGTTACGTCCTCACACGCCGCTCAATGGATATACTGTTCTTCCACCAGTTCTCTGCTGTGTCCACCACCTGTGCTTGACCTTGACTAGGCTGCGGCTCTGCAGGCCATTGTGCCACACTGGGGCTAACTAAATTATGTTTCCCCTCCAGTGATGCTTCCACACTGTTTCTACCTAAATTAAACATGCAAATTTAGCTTAGCAAGATATTCTCGTCACTACCAACGCCACAGGTATTAAATCTCACACAAGTGAAATATACACACAAAACTCATCCCATGTTGTGAAACCACTGTCGGCCGCTGTGGTCGAGCGGCTCTAGGCGCTTCAGTCCGGAAGCGCACATCTGATACTGCCGCTGGTTCAATCCCGCCTCGCGTATAGATGTGTGTGATCTCCTTATAAGTCTAGAAGACTGATGACCTCAGATGTTAAGTCCCATAGTGCTTAGAGCCATTTGATCCATTTGCAACACAATAAACAACAAGTAAGTCGGAGGCACCTGTCATGTAAGGTATCCCAAATTCCGACACCTTACATATCCATCCCCTTCCGCTTCAGTTTTGTGCTGGGGTAATCAATGGTTGACGGTTGATTAAGTAAAGCATAAAATTGCATACCAACTTAATCTGGTATTAACCATCTACTCACACATTGTACAGATCGATTAAATTTTTCTACACTTAATCCCATTGTTTCTAAACATGAACTCTTTGACCGCCTTTACAGTTATAAATTTGAGTTCCTTTACAACCCTTTTACAAAATTTACTCTTTAAAAGACATTGTAATTAAAAAGATAAAATTCTTGAAAAATCATTCTAGAAACATAACATCTTGAACATCTTTACATTTATGTAATATAACTGCACTATAAATGAAATAGAAAATGCTGAATTCTGTTAGATTGATACGCTTTCAATTAAAGTTGTAATTACAGTTAAGATAACTGTGTAAGTGAAATGAAGATGAGGATGCTTCTGAACTCCCCCCCACTATGTAACTAGCCTATTTCTCAACCACTAACTCTTATTGCATCTGAAATTATTCTACTTCCTTTTAACTTCCATAAACATTTACTGTTGTTAAACAAAATCCCATTTAAATAAACATATACATGTACATATTTCTACTTTCTTTCCAGTGCTTTACATTACACCTGCAATAGTTAAATACAGTTCCCTTCAAATGAATAATAGAAATTCTTTAACATTATATACCTACTGAACTATTACTATGATCAATAATCAACAATATTAAAATATATATACACTGAGAACTTGTATGTCAAGTACATTTGTTACATATTGAATTGGTACTGTGACCTAATAATATAACAACAATATACAGATTTATATACACTAGATATAAAATTGTTACATATTGCATTTCATTGAATATTCAATAAATTGATATAGAAATTATTTAAATTATATTTATCAAGATGATATAATCAATTAGCTTGTGGTCTTGCGGTAGCGTTCTCGCTTCCCGAACACGGGGTCCTGGGTTCGATTCCCGGCGGGGTTAGGGATTTTCACCTGCCACAAGATGACTGGGTGTTGTTCTGCCGTCATCATCATCATCATTCATCCCAATTACAGTTGGAGGAAGGCAATGGCAAACCACCTCCGCTAAGATCTTGCCTAGTACGGCGGTGCAGGTCTCCTGCATCGTCCCCTACTCTCTGTCAAGGAGTATGGGACCTCACCACCACCCACCAAGATGATATAATCTCTCTAATGTTTTTGTATGTCTGTTTTCCCATGAGTGAGTTTCAGTTAATCTGTGTTAAAATGAATTTTTCTCAATTCTTTTGTGGACTAGTCGCAAGTACTTCTTTACAACCCTGCTGTGGCATTGCAAAGATGTCGTATGATTACATCAAAGTCGTATTCGTGAAGAAATTAGAACACATTGTTGAGGTGCCGACAGTGTAAAAGGTTATTTACCCAGCCCACTCTGATTGTATGAGTGTGCTCTGTTAGTGCTCGCCGGTATAATGGTTTGATGCGCTGCTTGTTCCCATAAGTGATGGTGACGTCATCTGCTGTTCAGAAATGAAGTGCTTTCTTGCTTGCCGTCGATGGTCATTGTGTTCGTAGTAGTGACGTGATAATGTAGATTGAGCATTTCGTTTTTACTGAAAATGATTATAATGTTCTTTGTAATTCTAGGATGGAAAAGGAAGGTAACCTGGCTTTTCTGGCTCATCTTCTCTCTTCTCATGTCTTCTGTGATGACCTCCTTTTTTCCTTCTACTTGAACTATCTTATTCTCGTCTCTGGACCGGGTGCGAGAAGGATTACGACCAAATTTATCAGGATAGTTTTGGTGGATATTAAATTAAATTTCGTCGATGCTCGTTTCCCATTTCATGCCTGTTTCTTTTGCTGTGGAGCAGCGGGTAACATGAGCACTGCATCCGTAGACAGCCAATTCGTGGTCCTTGGGCCGGCCTCAACACAAAACTTACTTCCGCTTAGCCCCTCATTCGTTACCTATGAGTTACCTGATGCGCGCAACCTTGGATAGTGGTCCGCTTGCTCGCTTTTTACTCACTCGTTCACTGTCCCATATTGCGTTCTGTTACCTGAAACACTTTTTCCTTTCCCTGCAGACTGGTCAGCTGGAAGTACAGCACAAATGCCTGCTTTCTTCTGCCCTTGGAGTTTATACTGCAACAGTGTGGTTCGTCCACCCATTAAAATTGTTGTTACCTATAGCTCACACACCCTTCCATCTCTCTCGCCCCTTCTTCACGCCAGGAAATCGCCTATTGCCCTTGCTGCTACACTCGGTGCGACTCCATTTCCTGTGAAAGGAATTTGTCATCTCGATAATGTGTTACACCGACGCTTTTACATATTATAAGCATTAGTTCATCTACACATTCTACTTTCTGCGTTTTAATCTTCGGTGACGGTACATAAAAATAAGGTTTTTTTACATTTAACTATCGTTTTATAGCCTCATCCATTTTATAAAGAGAGGTGTCTTGAGCTTATCATAAAAACACATGAAGTTATGCCATGTCATTCCCATCGGCAGTCTCTTTATCATCAGACCTCTTTAATCTAATTTATCTGCCTCTTATCCTACATTATGTTGAACTTACGATTTATGTTAGAGTTGTATCTAAAATTTCATTTTAGGGCTCCCTTGCTTTTCTACCATTTTCCTGTTTTTGCTTCTGTCTCTTCCTCTCTCTGTACACTTGTCTGAAACAAAGATTAATATCATACTTTATGGATGTTCACCAAACTGGTCGACGTCATACCTTTTCCTTGACTATTTATAACTTCATGAAATGCATATTTCATCCCTCCCTTTATTATAAACAACTTGCCACTAACTCGTCAACTCTAAACTTTATACCTTGGCCTCTGTTGCGTCTGACATGAATCTCGTTCTCTAAATCTCCCTACAAATTCTCTTCTAAGTTGTGCACTCTGAAGCCTATAAATTCTTACCACACCTCACATGCTCTTTTTCCACTGAGTTTATAACGTCAACCCATTATAAAGACGTGACCTGTCGCTTCCTGCGATCAGAAACACCAATAAGACATATATAAATAACTGTCATGACCTCTAAGGTCCATCATCTGGATATCTCCCTTCATCTCCCAACTAATGAAAAGGTTTCACACCTTACCAACTTCAACCAAATGGAGTCTAACTGTTTACAGTTACCCATATGTATTTATATTCTCACGGCAGCTGCACATTTCTTAAACCGACTTATAGGCGTGTTTCTTTTGAAGTATACAAAGACAAGAACATCAAGGTTAATTATATATAAAGTTAAAAACGGTTTAGAACATCATCTTCATAAATTAAGAGACAATATGTTTTTACAGAGAAAGTGGTACGAAACATTTCTGAACCTAACCATAGTATTCCTTTAGGTGACTCACATGATATGTACACTATGTGATTAAAAGTATTCGGGCACCTGGCTGAAAATTACTTACAAGTTCGCGACGCCCCCCATAGGTAATGCTGGAATTCAGAATGGTGTTGGCCCACCCTTAGCCTTGATGACCGCTTCCACTCTCGCAGGCATTCGTTCAATCAGGTGGTGGAAGGATTCTTGGGGAGTGCTGCACTGAGGAGAAGTAGCGATGTCGGTCGGTGAGTCCTGCCACGAAGTCAGCGTTCCAAAACATTCCAAAGATTTTCTACAGGATTCAGATCCGGACTCTGTGCAGGTCACTCCATGACAGGTATGCTTTATGAACAGGAGCTCGATCGTGTTGAAAAATGCAATCGCCATCCTCGAATTGCTCTTCAACAGTGGGAAGCAAGAAGGTGCGTAAAACATCAATGTAGGGCTGTGCTGTAATAGTGCCACGCAAAACAACAAGGAGTGCATGCCCCCTCCATGAAAAATACGACCACACTACACTATAACACGACTGCCTCCGAATTTTATTGTTGGCATTTCATACGCTGTCAGATGACGTTCACCAGGAATACACCATACGCACACCCTGCTTCAGATCGCCACATTGTGTACCATGATTCTTCACTCAACACAACTTTTTCCCACTGTTCAATCGTTCAATGTTTACGCTCCTTACATTAACTGAGGCCACGTTTGGTATTTATCGGCGTGACGTGTGGCTCATAAGCAGCTGCTCGATCATTAAATCCAAGTTTTCTCACCTCCTGACTAACTGTTGTAGTACTTGATGTCGATGCTGATGCAGTTTGGAATTCCTCTGTGATGGTCTGGATAGATGTGGGCCTATTACACAGTACGAAACTCTTCAACTGTCGGCGGTCTCTATCAGTCAGCAGAGGGGGTCGACCTCTATGCTTTCACATCGGAAACAGTGGACCTAAGGATGCTTAGGAGTGCGGAAATGTCACACGACACAAGTGACATCCAATAACCTGACTATGTTCGAAGTCCGTGAGTTCCCCAGAGCGCCCCATTCTGCTCTCTCACAATGTCTAATGACTAATGAGGTCACTGATATGGAGTATTTGGAAGCAGGTGGCAACACAATGCACCTAATATGAAAAACATATCTTTTTGGGCGTGTCCGGATATTTTTGATCACATAGCGTACCTAATTACTTTCCTGTTTTGTGATAATCTTATTAATTTCCACAGGCCCCTTATATGATGCAATGAATTTTTGGCACTTCTGTTTAAGTATGCATGAAAGAGGATGCGTTTTTACCAATACCTTCGGTTCAATTGCAGATTTTCGTTTGGTGTCTGTTATGATAGCTCTAGTTATTCTTTTGCTCTCTGCGGCTTGGATATTCTGTAAAGCACAATTTACGAGATTTCTATATTGTTATCTTAGTACAGGAGGAAACTTTGGTACTTCCCTTATCTTCTCAGGAGGAGGTTTGTTCGTTAAAACAGTGTTTGTTGGTATCAACGTGGTCGTGTGAGGCATTTCATTTATTACCTCTTGAAATTTCGGCAAGTGATTATCCTATGAGTTGTGCATCTTGCTACAATATAAACTATGTAATGTCCCTAGGTTTTTAATGCTTCATCCTGCTGGATTCGCACTTGGCGTGTAGCATGAAATATACACTACACCTTTTCTCTTGGTACCCGAGTGCCTAATTCATATTTTTCGTTGTAGGTGTGTCATATTCTTTACCAAATGGCTCATCTTAATTATTTTCTGATGTTTGTCCCGTGTGGATTCTTCTTATTGATCCTCCTCTATCTATTCCCAATTAATATCGTCCCAGCTGGCTACTTGCGGTTGAGTGCGTGATGTTTCATGCTGGGACTGTGTTCCCTCATCCGTCTTCTCCCCAACGTCTGTCGTGTTTTGTAACGAAGTCGCCTTCTGTTCGGACTGGGCAGCTACCCGAACAGTAAACTACTAGTCAATTCTTTGATTTACTTGGAGTAGGACCTTGAATTTGTATCTCATCTTGGTGTTCGACAGAATCATTTTACTTCTGTACTTCTAGGTTAGCGCCTGTCAAACAATTTGGATCTGCAAAATTCTGGTTCCACTGCTGATATCCTCCTGATCTATTATTCTTTCTGTCATTTGACTAATTCTGGTCTCTTCTATTAAACCCTACTCGAAAAGATCCTTCATTGTTTCCGCCATAATTACACTGTTGTTGGTAATTTCCATTTGAATCGAAAGACCGATTCACACAGTTGTTCCCATTGTCATTCCCATCATTAAATCCGTTCCTATTCCTCGGCCTATCATTCCCATTATTGTCTTGCATGTTTCTCTGTTTTCTTGTGTTGCCTTCACTGAAAACAAATTCCAGCTCATGAAGTACTCCCTTTGTATATTATCACCGCCCCTGCCTGCTAATGACTGTTGATATCTGAGTGGCGATTTCATTCTGCACATCCCAATTAATTCACCGTCGCTGTACAGATTATCCAAACGTTGATTCCGTTTCGCCATATCGTCAAAGAAGTTAATTGGTCTCTTTACTCTCGAACTTGCGAATGCTTTTCTTCTGCCACAGTCTATATTTCATTCGGTCGGTTCTGCACCTCTGCATACCAATACCTTCTCAGAAATTCTGACATCAATTCCTCATATGAACTGCACGTTAATGTCATCCTCTGCGTAGTTTCAGCAATCGTACCACCCACATGTCCACATATGAAATTATATCTATGTCTTAACGGCCAATAGTGTGGAATACCTACTTCAAATTTATTAATAGAAGTTCTTGGGTCTGGACTATTCCCATTTTTTTTTGTAATGTTGAAATTAGCGTACTGTTAGGAAATGATGATTGTCAAATTGATTTCCCGCATTCATTTGTACTGAATTCCGTTACGGTAAGTACTACATTCTGTTGCTGGGTGTTGAACCTTTGCAGTAGCGTACAATTGCCTGTTTCAAACTATGGGGTAGCTTGTGGCACATTTCGCCTGTCCTGTAACGTTTGCTGTACCAGCAGCAAAAACTGTGTCGTAGCATAACTCGTACTGACTTGTATTGTGGGCAGCGATGTAATAAATGGCATCTTCTGAACATCGTCCACGTGCATAAAATCCAGTGTTTGGTGAATCGGCTTCCTATGTTCTTCCAGCACCTCACGGTTGTTAGGTGACGTGTGCGCACATGGTACTAATTATATTTTGGTCTGCGGAAGCCCCAGTGCCACACTCTTTTTCTTGCAAATTATGTACACCCACCTGCAAACGTCTATGATCTGCTGTATGCATTTGGCTTGCTTCATTAAAGACGCTCAAGATTCCTTTACTTTCTGAAGTTTGCCCATTTTGTGTCCTACCACGTAGTCTACAAACCCAATGGATTTTGAAATATCACTGCCACTGTTCATACGTGCTTCTATTGTTTGCTTCAGTTTTCTACGAAGTTGCGTGAATTGTTGTTCGTTTTTCATAGTTCTTTTGCCAATATGGCTGTCAAACTTCTTCAGCGGGTAATTTATCACTCATTCCTGGTTGTGACTGTCTTAGACAATCTGATGTACTTTGCTCATAGCTTTCCATGCTTATGAATCCACATGTCGGTTGACTTTTTCTACCTCCATTTGTCTTCTGAGCACAACATATTGAACTATGTACAAATCTGCTTTTCTTCTGCAGTTAGCGACCTGACTTCTTCTCGTGATTCTATTGCCTCATAATGAATTGTGTCCAATTGTTCATCAATATGAATATGCCTATTTCGGATTTCTCCGCCTACATCCTGTATCTGTGCCTGTGTCTTCATACTCTATTCATTAATCCGTGCCACTGTCTTCGCACTAGACTCCTTTACATCCCTAATCGTATCTACCCACGATTCCTGTACCCCTTCATTGGTCTTCTGACTCAAATTCTGTATAGCTTTATTTGAGTCCTGTATCGCATGGAGTAAATGTTGAATATTGTCAACATATCTGGAAGATTCTTTCTTTCGTTTGTAGCTCTCGGAGACACTCTTTCCCCTTGGTTACTATTTATCTTACTTTCTGAATATATTACACGATCACTGTCTCACAGCACTGACGTATGTGGACTGAATCTACTCGCGTTCTATAATAGTTCTTCCATCTGTACATCATCAGAATCTGGTTCTGGGTCGCAGGAATTTTCCGCCTGTCTGTGACTGCCGTCATTACTTCGTGTATCTATAAGATCTTCACTACTTCACGCTGCATTGGGTGTGGTGAAATCACACTGTTGCTTTCAGTCGTTTCTGTCCTAACCTTTAACCTATATTCCTGTCTACGCTGCCTTGCCTGGGATCTAGTCAACGTTTCATCATAAGATTTAATGCGTTTCCAGAAAAGCGTGAATATCCTATCTGATTCTGATTCTCTTGGTCCAATTCCATAATATATTGAACCCATTGCAACGCCGTATCAGTCAACACATGTGTTGGAACAAAATCCAACGTAAGAACGCCGTTATAGAACATGGAGCGAGCGCCCGTTGTACTAGAATCACTACTGCTAAACTACACAAAATTGTTCAATGTTGTGAAATTGTCTTAATTCACTTAAATCAATCCTGATAATTGAATTCAATCTGCTAGTGTGACACACATGAATTTTAAATTATACTTCTCTTTACATACGCAAATGCGAAGTATTAATTTGTTATTCAATCAAATCCGGTTTTTTCTTAACAATTGCTTTGTTAATTAATTCAATAATTAACCATCCTGGCAGTGACGCCGTTATCTAAATCACCTCTGGTTGATAATAAGTGAATGTTTGCATTGTGCGCACGCTTCCGCTTAGCACGCATCAAGCAGTTTGGACCCGAACTGTTAGGGGAATGTGCTATTACTCATCAAGGGTTTAGGTTTCAGAAGAATAGCTGCCAACAATGTTCCCAAAATATTCCGAAGAGGTAGGAAGGGGACTTCTATCTCAGAACACACAACAACTACTCACTGTAATTGTATTTATTGAAGTCACGTTTGCCTGTGTTGGGACTTTACGATGCACAAGAACAATCTGAGGTACCGTCTGTTCACACAAGGGGATCCTGGTATTAAATTTCTCAAATAACATGAAATGTAAAGGATCAATAACAGTTTAAACATAGCTGCGCAACAGCAACGGTTCCACGTAATAAGATTAAAAACAGCCGACCAGTTGCAATGGATAAAGTAATCTTTACCTAGGTTTCGATAGATTTAAATCTATCTTCTTCAGCAGGCGGCAGTATTACATTAATATGACATATCATTCCATATTAATGTAATACTGCCGCCTTCTGAAGAAGATAGATTTAAATCTATCTAATGATATGACATATCATTCCATATTAATGTAATACTGCCGCCTTCTGAAGAAGATAGATTTAAATCTATCGAAACCTAGGTAAAGATTACTTTATCCATTGCAACTGGTCGGCTGTTTTTAATCTGATCAATAATATCACAAAATTCAGAATTGATAATTATTTCAACTGAGAGAAAGACTGTCTGGTGGAAGACTAACAGATACTATTCTTTCCCCACAAATGATAACAAAATGTGGCCATTGAGGGCACGGATGAAATACGTTAATTTCGGGAAATACTACAAGAAGGACAGGTCCTCCTACTTCGAGCTTTGTATCACTGGAGTATAAAAACGGGCTTGTGTCATGACATTTACATTTAATGGCGTGCTGCGTTCTTTACCTTGTCTTGCACAGCGTCGTCGGCTTGGCAGCTGCCGTGTGTCGTCGGATCTGTAAATCTATCAAAATCAAAATAAGGACTTACGCTGGTTGATTCTATATCAGCCAATTTTCCCTACGTTTTGATCAAGTGGGAAGCGTCAAATTCACCCTAGTCCTCTTTTAATGGCTAAGGACATGCGAAAGGCTGTCGCGCCTTGTGTTACGCTGCACTCGCTGCTCTCGCAAGAATGTAACTATATTAGCTCTCTTCATTCTCCACTTACAAGATTTAGGAAAAGAATTCAGCTGATCAACTTTGGAGCCGTGGGAACGAAGTGTTCATACCAATACATCGATAACGTTTCCAGGGAAAATGACTGTCGCACTGGGCAGTTGTGTGTCTCCTCAGCCTAGCTTCCCTTCCATCTATAGTAGGGTTCAACACTGGATGGAACAGCCTATGGAAGTCACTCTTTTATTTCTCGTAGCCATGGCTGCTCATCAGCAAATGGGTTAATAAAGACAGCGTCGTATAATTATCTGCTTTCAAGTAAACAGCCAGGTCTGTTACCCGCCTGATAAAAATGCCATCATCCACATGGATGGTAAGTTACGTCCTCACGCGGCGCTCACGTGATATCCTGTTCTTCCCCCCGTTCTCTACAGTGCCCGTCACCTGCGCTTGACCTTGGCAAGGCTGCGGCTCTGCAGGCCATTATGTCACAGCGTGGCTAACTAATATACTGGCTTCCCCTACAGTGATGCTTCCACCTTGTTTCTACCAAACTTGAAAGTGCAGATTTACGTGATGAGTTATTCTCGTCATTCTCGATGCCACGTGCATTATATCTAAGAATCACAGAAACCAGTCCCTTGTTGCAAAAGCAGTGTCTTCCCACACTATAAACGACACGTAAAACTGAGGCACCCGACAAGTAAGGTGTCCAAGATCCTGACACCTTACAGGTTATATTGAGATTTATTTCCAAGTCTTGCTACTGCACTGTAGGTTTGAAATCAGAGCCTTCCCTCCCCTCTTGTGAAGACATTGAAGTCTTCTTCCTCAGATGTCAAAGGCAAGCGGTGGTCGCCACTTAAATACACTCTTGGAAATGGAAAAAAAAACACATTGACACCGGTGTGTCAGACCCACCATACTTGCTCCGGACACTGCGAGAGGGCTGTACAAGCAATTATCACACGCACGGCACAGCGGACACACCAGGAACCGCGGTGTTGGCCGTCGAATGGCGCTAGCTGCGCAGCATTTGTGCACTGCCGCCGTCAGTGTCAGCCAGTTTGCCGTGGCATACGGAGCTCCATCGCAGTCTTTAACACTGGTAGCATGCCGCGACAGCGTGGACGTGAACCGTATGTGCAGTTGACGGACTTTGAGCGAGGGCGTATAGTGGGCATGCGGGAGGCCGGGTGGACGTACCGCCGAATTGCTCAACACGTGGGGCGTGAGGTCTCCACAGTACATCGATGTTGTCGCCAGTGGTCGGCGGAAGGTGCACGTGCCCGTCGACCTGGGACCGGACCGCAGCGACGCACGGATGCACGCCAAGACGGTAGGATCCTACGCAGTGCCGTAGGGGACCGCACCGCCACTTCCCAGCAAATTAGGGACACTGTTGCTCCTGGGGTATCGGCGAGGACCATTCGCAACCGTCTCCATGAAGCTGGGCTACGGTCCCGCACACCGTTAGGCCGTCTTTCTCTCACGCCCCAACATCGTGCAGCCCACCTCCAGTGGTGTCGCGACAGGCGTGAATGGAGGGACGAATGGAGACGTGTCGTCTTCAGCGATGAGAGTCGCTTCTGCCTTGGTGCCAATGATGGTCGTATGCGTGTTTGGCGCCGTGCACGTGAGCGCCACAATCTGGACTGCATACGACCGAGGCACACAGGGCCAACACCCGGCATCATTGTGTGGGGAGCGATCTCCTACACTGGCCGTACACCACTGGTGATCGTCGAGGGGACACTGAATAGTGCACGGTACATCCAAACCGTCATCGAACCCATCGTTCTACCATTCCTAGACCGGCAAGGGAACTTGCTGTTCCAACAGGACAATGCACGTCCGCATGTATCCCGTGCCACCCAACGTGCTCTAGAAGGTGTAAGTCAACTACCCTGGCCAGCAAGATCTCCGGATCTGTCCCCCATTGAGCATGTTTGGGACTGGATGAAGCGTCGTCTCACGCGGTCTGCACGTCCAGCACGAACGCTGGTCCTACTGAGGCGCCAGGTGGAAATGGCATGGCAAGCCGTTCCACAGGACTACATCCAGCATCTCTACGATCGTCTCCATGGGAGAATAGCAGCCTGCATTGCTGCGAAAGGTGGATATACACTGTACTAGTGCCGACATTGTGCATGCTCTGTTGCCTGTGTCTATGTGCCTGTGGTTCTGTCAGTGTGATCATGTGATGTATCTGACCCCAGGAATGTGTCAATAAAGTTTCCCCTTCCTGGGACAATGAATTCACGGTGTTCTTATTTCAATTTCCAGGAGTGTAGTTTTCTCTCTTCTTGTCGGAACCGTCTATGATTGCTTCTGTTGTAAATCGTAAAATACATTCCAGTGACCACCACCGTACTTTTTATTAAACTGATAACTCGACTACACTTATCCTAAGTTTGCATATCGTGTATGACATGGTGTGTGTGTGTGTGTGTGTGTGTGTGTGAGAGAGAGAGAGAGAGAGAGAGAGAGAGAGAGAGAGAGAGACGTACGCGATTCATACTTCACTGTAGCTGCTGGTCATAATAACCTTCAACTATATATACATCTACACTCCGCACACTGTTGTGAAAGTGCATGGCAGAGGGTACTTAATTTTGTACCAGTTATTAGGACTTCTTCCCATTCCATTCACGAATATAGCACCTGAAGAATGTCTAGATTGACTATTTAAAAGGCGTGGTGCGCGCTGTAATGAATCTAACCTCCCTCTTTCGGCCTGTACTACAATGATATGTGAGTGGTGGCAGATCATTTGAAGCTGGCTCTTGAAACTTTGTAATTAGCGCTAGTATACATGTATCTTCAGCTGTCTGGCAGTTCAGTTTCTTTAGCATATTAGAGTGATTCTGTCAAGGCTGAAACGAACCCGTGACCATTCGCGCTCCCAATCTCTGCAAACTTTGTGTGCCCACTGTATTTGGTGTGGGTCAACAGTATTCTAGGCTGGGTCAGACGAGTGTCTGTAACCATTTTCCTTTGTAGACCGATTTCATTTCCCTAATATTATACCACAAATCCGAATTCTGTCAACTGTTTTACTTACCACTGTGCCTATGTGATCGTTCCATTTCTTTTATACACGAATCTTTGCATTCATATATTTTTGTAAATCGAAACATTCCAGTTGTGACTCAGTGATATTTAAGTCAATAGGTACTACATTCTCTCGTTTTGGGAAGAGCACTGTTTTACATTTCTGATCCTTTACACCAAGTTGCCAGTATCTACACAGCTTTGAAAGTTTATCAACATGCGATGGAACATTTTTGCTGCATTCTTCAAATACACTGCTGGGAAAAGAATTACTGCACTTTTTTAGAGGTTCCTAATTCACTCAAGATTTATTGTTTCAACCGTGCATTTGGAGTACATGAAATAATTGTATTTACCGATCAGTGGCACAAGCAGTTATAAGACACCATATATCGACTCACGTTGAAACACACATACATTAGTGCGTGGTGTAGTCTCCACAGGCGGCTATGCAAGCATTGACTCAGGCACCCAGTCGCTGGTACGGATGTCGAATATTGTCCTGGGATGTCTTATGCCACGTATGCTAGACGTGTTCAGGTATTTTTGTGAGAGTTGTTGGTTGACGAGTAGCACGAGTCGCTTCTCGTCGCAACATATCCGACAAGCGCTCGATAGCGGACAAGTCCGGAGATAGTGCTGGCCATTTGCTACTCGTTCTGAAGAGCACCTTGACTTTCACTGGCAGGAGTGTGTGGGCGAGCATTGTCCTGTTGGAATGACATGTACCTTCCTGTTGCAATAACGGGAAAATAATTACCCTAACAACATTCTGAATGTGCCGAGCATTGTTTAGCATCCCATGCCGAAACACCAAAGGTGAATGAGAACTATAGCTTATCGTTCCGCGACCGTTGGGTCTGGGGTCTGACCAGTGTGTTTTGGTCGAACTGATTCTAAGTAACAACGCCCACCAGGTCTACGATATATGAGCAAAGGGGCACTACTTGTGTGCGGACAGAATCTGCTTTAATCGCTAAAGGCCACAGCTCGCCATTCCCTCTTGCAAGCGAGCCTCTGAAAGTATCATTCGGGTCGTGCACGTCGATCCAGTGATGTCAGTGGAAGATGGACCATACGTTTCCGTGCCTGTAGTCGCACTGCTAATAACAGGTTCACAACAGTTCGTATGAAACGTCTGGGCTCACAAGCCCTCTTGTCTGTTCTTTGGTATATGTACGTTCTGCCACTGCTGTCCTTTCAATACGACGGTACTGGCGGACGTCTGTGCTGCGTGGAAGTCCAGAACGTCGTCTATGGGAGAGAGAACCCTCACGTGATCACTGTTACCAAGCATCGTTGCACAACTTTTGTGCCAATCCTCCTGAAGGATCATTCCGCCACTCGGGGGCACACAATTTGACTCCTTTCGAAGTCACTCATTTGGCCGTAGGAAGCACAAGTGCATCTCCGTTGCATGTTTGCCTGCTTCCTTTACACGTTTTCACCATACTGAGTCTTCTGGCTGTGACCCTTCCTCTTTAAAGTGTAGACAAAGGAGGCCCTTTGGCACCTACATCACTACGCTATTTGTTGGCGGACCATATTGAAACCAATACCAGTACATCTACTACCCCTAATGCGACGTAAGCGGTCATCGGATCAAAATCGACTTCGTCATCCCAGGTGCATAATTTATTTTTCCGGCAGTGTGATACTTCATTATAGATAACTAAATCGTCTCTAAAAATCCTGAGTTTAATATATTAAGATGAACAGCGAAGGTTCCAACACATATCCCTGTGACACACTTGAAGTTACTTCTAAGTGTGTTGATGCTTCTTCATCCAAAATACCGTGCTACGTCCTCCCTATACATTGCAGTTCCTTGTATGAAAGCGGCTTTTTCGGCTATATTAACCATAGTTAACGATATCTCTACCGTCATATCTACTACGACAATCACTTTGCATTTATTGAGTCCAGAAAAGAATTGAGTAATACTCTTCTCTTTCCCTCGCATCACAGGGTTTTCAAGGACGTGTTGAACCCCAGCAATCCGGACCTACCTATCGCTTCAGCTAAAATCGACGTATAGCAAGTCCGCAGTCGGCCGTATCGAGTAATCGGATCACGTTCGTGACGCGAGTGCTGATGTTGACTTAGCGGTTACTCGCGTTAAAAGGCCAACGCCGGCCACCGGATGACAGTCTACTCGCATCCGTCGTGGGTGGCTGCTGTTCGGGCGTTTCGTGTGCAGCACTGACGCAAGCGCTACTGGTAGCTACTGGTAGCTGCACCGCTAAGCCCGCTAATACCCGCTGGCTGACACCGTATTACTGGATCTGCAGGCACGCCGCCAAGCAGCAGCTGAGTCCATGGGGCATCGCCTCTGAGACCAGCATTCTGCGCAGACGGCCCGTCTAACTCAAGGCTATTCTAATTGGTTTTTCCTATTGGCTATACGTCCTCTGAGAATATGTAGCGACGGTTGATTTCCTACCAACACACTTTCAGAGGTGGTAGTACGGACCAAAACAAGAAATAGATCTCTAGTAAACATGGGCTCTTAAGTGCACACCTTAAGAGCTGCGACCACTTCTTCATCTTCGATAATGCGAAACAAATCGCTTTTACAGCAAGCACTTTGCTTTCCATATTTTGGGAGGAGGTGTTATGGAACAAAAGAAAAAACAGTGTTCAGTAAACACGGGTTCTAAAATGCACACATATCAAGTAATGAGCACTTGTTTTGTAGAAGGGATATTTTTCCAAGAAGAAAAGATTAACAACTGCTCATGGCTCTTGAGGAAAGCATTTTAGAGCCCGTGTTTACGATAGATTTACTTTTTTATGATTTTCTCCATACTCTCTACACCGAAAGTTTATCGGTAAAATTCTGTTTCGACCGATATGCCTACATAAACGTGCAAGGCCCTGTTCGGTGAATGGCGATTTCTTATTAACAGCGATATTTTCTGTCCTATCCCTTTCACGTGATGAGTAACGGAAAGATTCCTCACAATACACCCAAGTCTCGCTCAACTTTAATTGATCATACGAGAAATGCTGTGGTCGTAGGAAAAGTAAATTTGCCCTAGAGGGTTTCGCGACAACAACATGGCCATTCTTCCTGAGATTCCCATTTTGGTTCGTTGGCCCCCTTTGTTGCTCTTTTGTATGTGCTATACCGACCACTTAAGAGTCTAGTAGTGCATATCTCAATTAGGGCGGCAATATTCTTGACTGGTACATTTAGCCGTCGCGAGAGATTTGTAACAATCTCATAGAAAGTTTGAAGTGGGACACACTTGCAGACAGACGTTGTTCTTAACGGAAGGGGCTGCTCACTAAATTCCAAAATCCGATCTTCGCCCGGGATGTAGAGCATATATTATTACCACCAAATTTCAAATCGCGCAATGATCACCATTTAAAAGATAAGGGAAATATGGGGGGGGGAGGGGGAGGGGGCGTAAATATGACATTGTTGCGAATAGTTCCCTCCACCACATACCACTTGGTGGCTAGTGGAGTATGTATGCATTGCATGTCCTCAGAACTCATCCAGCAACTGTAAAACTTCCATTCCTGTTACCTCATCTCACGGGAGCGCCTACACTCTTCATTATGTGTTTATATAATCCAAGCTCTGCCTTTCGCTACAGGTTTAGCCGTCTATGGCTCCCTGTAGTACCATGGAAGTTCGTCCGTGATTTCCTAACACGTATCCTGCCATCCACTCTCTGTTTCAAATAAGCGTTTTACACGTCCACCTTTCGGATTTTGCGGAAATATCCTCATTTCATAACTTATAATTCATCAGAATTTCTGCATATTTCTAAAACATCCCACATCAAATGCCTGTTTTCCGGTTGTCACACTGTCCACTGCTTCAGTTCCACAAAATGTCTGTGATCCAGATATATATTTTAAGACGTGTTTGATACTATTAGACTTATTTTGGAGAAGAATTCCAGCTTCGGCCATTCTAGCTTCCCTCTTATGAGAATTTGACAAAATACGTAACCGTCACGAAAAATTCTTGCTTTAACATAAACGCAGATAGTAGCCAAGGCTGCCGGTTGAGCTGCTATATTTGAAATGCAACTAAAAATGACCTCAGTTACGTTGCAAATGGCAGTCATTGTCAGAACAGGGTTCTGTGTAGTTTTGAGTGCATTTTGTCGAAAGCATGATGGTGCTTCCGTAACTAATGAAGAACAAGTGTTCGGTGTTCCAAGAGGCATATTATCTAATACTGATACCGCGTAGAGGAAAAACGTATAAAAATCGCCACAGCGCGGAAGACAGTATGTATTGAGTGATCGTGAAAGACTGTCGCTGAAAAGTACCGCAACGAAACAGCTGCAAAATTTAGTGCAAAACTGAATGTCGCAGTAGGGAACCCCATGAGCTCCAAGATGGTTCAGCAAACTGGAAACTACAGAGTGTGCTAGAATTCGACAATCACACATCAGTAATGCAAATGGCCATAACAGGAAACAGTGGCGACAAAGACATAAAAAGTGGACTATCGAGCAACAGAGGAGAGTAATTTGGCTGAATGAGTCTTGCTCCATGCTCTTTCCCACTTCTAGCCACATTTACCTCTAAAGAGTCAAAGGCTTCGGGCGTCGGGAATGATCTGGGCAGCCATATCGTAGTATTCCACCGGCAGCACGATTATTCAGCAAATTCTCAGTGCTACCAGGGATTACGTGTCCATTTTGGTTGATCAGGTCCATCCCCTGGTACAGTGTTTGTTCCCCAATGGTGATGCTGTGTTCCACGGAGATAGGGCCCCTGTTCACACAGCTCGCTTCGTTCAGGACTTACCTTTTGTGCACAATAACGAATTTACGTGTCGCTCTGGCCACCACAGCCAACAGATATCAATATTGTTTACCTTTCTAGTGTACGTTCGAGAGACCACCTTCATAATCGTTACCTGAACTTGCCAATAAATTGCAGGAGCAGTGTTTTAGGACACCCTTGAAAACCATACAGGACTTACATTTATTCATTCCGAAACTGTTGGAATCTATTCCGAGTGCCTACACCATCTTGGTCATGGTGTTGTGTTGTTTTTTTGGCGTTCTCGTATTTTTGTGCAGCCGCTGTAAGTCAACAAGCAGCTACGAAACCCTTAAAAATTGTGGGCTAATACTTATCATTTAGCTTGCGTGCTGCAGATTTAATATTGCTTCCCTTCTGTAGTTGTAATTAGATTTATGTTACATGAAAGACATTCTAGTCAACCATTTTTGCTCTTATTGCTTGTGACCAACTTCCCCAACAAAGAGCTGAAGAGTGTCATTTATTCGTAAACATATTTATGTGATTGGACTGATAAGTTTAGTACACAAAACCGCTGTCAAGAATTGTCTTCAGCAATGGGCTTTTGTATGAGCATAATCTGAATAACGTGTCTGCTCTAACGAATTTCAAACTTTTGTTAAGTACTTTATAAAAGTGACACCCATCGAACTTTTTATTATTCTTATATACAATATGGATAACCAGTACTGTTTTTAAGGTTATGAAGCAGGTTACTCGCAGATGAGAACTACTTCGAAACTAGGACTGTCGTAACGACCCCCTATACAGAGGGCCCGCACAACCGACACGCAACATGGGTTGCCGACCTTCTTGCAGGAGTGCGGAGAGAAACATCGATAGCAGATATAAACAGACTCTCCAAATAAAAACGGAACTACTTCGCCAGACATGTGATAGTGTTCCACCAATCGGAACTCATTATTCGCCCACAGGTCCGGGACAATACAGCTGAGTGCTCCCTTAACCTGCTGTCAAGTCTCAACTGTTATCACATCTCTTCGTTTGATGCTAGTTGTGGCTTTCAGGTAATTTCACGCGAGCAACAACATGTGTTTATTGAAGTCGGCAAAATTTGCTGCCGTCTTCCTGTGTGGTGTTTAACTTAATTTAATTCATTCCTTTATTAATGAAGTGTACCAGCGGTACCTTCTGCCTTGTGGCCGTTGACATTTCGGTGACCTACCTCAGCCGTTGACGTAGTTTTCTGCAGTGTATTATCCTTGTCGTGTTGATGCTGTCCAGAACGGCGTGTAGTTCGACAGATGAGGTGTTGCTGGTAGTTTTGGGCGTTTATTCTGACTTGGCTGGATTGGGCACCAGAATCCAGATCGTTGTGCTATTGACATCTTGTTGTCGTTTTGCTGCTCGGGTAGAGCAGAACTGATCTTGTTGGTTGGTTCGTCAGCTGGCTTTCGGTTCAGCTGCCTTCCGTTTAAGAGGTTCTTGGTCTGGCTGCCTGTCTCACCTAAACGTGCGTTAGTGTTACCTTCCCAGGTCGATACTTAAAACCTTCTGAGTGCCGCTACTAGTGTTTTACATAGTGATTTCCTTTTTAAATTTGAATACTCTGTGTGTCTTCAGCCGAGTTTAAGCTTATTATAATTCAACGCTTTTCTTCTTAGGCCTTAAGCCGTAAAAAAATTGTTTCTTGTTTGGTTTGTGGCCTTCAGCTGAGTTTCAGCATTTCAGAATCAAAACTGGAAATTCCTTTTGCCTAGGCCATAAGCCGTAAATTTCTTTCAAGTTGGTATGTGGCCTTCAGCAGAGTTTTCAGCCTTTTCGAATCAAAAGTAGAAAAATTTTGTCTAGGCCGTAAGCCGTAAGAAATATTTTCTAGTTTTTTATATGGCCTTCAGCCGTGTTTTATGTGCAGCATTTTAGGATAAAGCCTTTAGGCCTATTTTAGTTGAAATTTAGAAGCTCTTCCCTTTAGGCCTTAAGCCGTAAAGTTGTTTTGTGCATGGTGTGTGGCCTTTATCCGAGGTATATAATCTCTCTTAAATTAAAAATTCCAAATCCTTGTCTTTCCCTTACGTCATAAGGTTGTTATTCATTAGTATGAGGCCTTTAGCCGAATTTTACAAGAAATATTTCAAGATAACGCCTTCAGCCTTTTCAAATTGAAAGCTCTTCATCCTAGGCCTTAAGTCGTTATATTGTTTTATTGATATGCGGCCTTCAGCCGAGTTTTCAGCCTATTTGTCTCGGCCGTTAAGACGTAACACTGTTCTTGACGAATGTGATGCCTTCAGCCGAGTCCTATGGGAAAAATTTAAGACAAAGCTTTCAGTCTATTTATATTGAAGATATTTTTTTTTCTATGCAAGTGAAAACTCCAGAAGAACTCTTTATCTCAATTTCTTGCTAGGGTTTTCGATGTGGCCTTCAGCCGATCTTAATTAAATCGAAGGAAGTCTTTCGTTTAAACCTTGAGTGCAACTGGCAATAAATTATTTTGTCCCATATCTACAAAAATAACCTCATCCATGGATTTCAGTTCTCAGCATGGAAGTGCTGAACACATGTCTCAATTTCTAAAAAGCACTTCTACCACAACGGACACAAATCTGGAAACCATAATGATGTTGTTGTTGTGGTCTTCAGACCAGAGACTGGTTTGATGTAGCTCTCCATGCTACTCTATCCTGTGCAATCTTCTTCATCGCCCAGTACCTACTGCAACCTACATCCTTCTGAATCTGCTTAGTGTATTCATCTCTTGGTCTCCCTCTACGATTTTTACCCTCCGTGCTGCCCTCCAATACTAAATTGGTGATCCCTTTATGCCTCAGAATATGTCCTACCAACCGATCCCTTCTTCTAGTCAAGTTGTGCCACAAATTTCTCTTCTCCTCAATTCTATACAATACCTCCGCATTAGTTATGTGATCTACCCATCTAATCTTCAGCATCCTTCTGTAGCACCACATTTCGAAAGCTTCTATTCTCTTTTTGTCCAAACTATTTATCGCCCACGTTTCACTTCCACACATGGCTACACTTCATGCAAATACTTTCAGAATAGACCTCCTGACACTTAAATCTATACTCGAAGTTAACAAATTTTTCTTCTTCAGAAACGCTTTTCTTGCCATTGCCAGTCTACATTTTATATCCTCTCTACTTCGACCATCGTCATTTATTTTGCTCCCCAAATAGCAAAATTCATTTACTACTTTAAGCGTATCATTTCCTAATCTAATTCCCGCAGCATCACCCGACTTAATTCGTCTACATTCCATTATCCTCGTCTTGCTTTTGTTGATGTTCATCTTATATCCTCCATATTTCTTCTCCATGGATTTTAATTCCGGCTCCGAATTTTTCTTTTGTTTCCTTCACTGCTTGCTCAATATACAGATTGAATAACATCGGAGATAGGATACAAGCCTGTCTCACTCCCTTCCCATCCACTGCTTCCCTTTCATGTCCGTCGACTCTTATAACTGCCATCTGTTTCTGTACAAATTGTAAATAACCTTTCGCTCCCTGTATTTTGAACCTGCCACCTTCAGAATTTGAAAGAGAGTATTTCTGTCAACATTGTCAAAAGCTTTCTCTAAATCGATATATGCTAGAAACGTAGGTTAGCCTTCCCTTAATCTTTCTTCTAAGATAAGTCGTAGGGTCAGTATTGCCTCACGTGTTCCAAGATTTCTACGGAATCCAAACTGATCTTCCCCGAGGTCGGCTTCTACCAGTTTTTTCACTCGTCTGTAAGGAATTCGCGTTAGTATTTTGCAGCTGTGACTTATTAAACTGATAGTTCGGTAATTTTCACAACTGTCAACATCTGCTTTCTTTGGGATTGGAATTATTATATTCTTGTTGAAGTCTGAGGGTATTTCGCCTGTCTCACACATCTTGCTCACCAGATGGTAAAGTTTTGTCAGGACTGGCTCTCCCAAGGCTATCAGTAGTTCGAATGGAATGTTATCTACTCCCGGGGCCTTGTTTCGACTCAGGTCATTCAGTGCTCTGTCGAAATCTTCACGCAGTATCGTATCTCCCATTTCATCTTCATCTACATCCTTTTCCATTTCCATAATATTGTCCTCAAGTACATCGCCCTTGTATGGACCCTCTATATACTCCTTCCACCTTTCTGCTTTCCCTTCTTTGCTTAATACTGGGTTTCCATCTGAGCTCTTGATATTCTTGCAAGTGGTTCTCTTTTCTCCAAAGGTCTCTTTAATTTTCCAGTATTCATTATCTATCCAATCCTTAGAGATATACGCCTCTACATCCTTACATTGGTCCTCTAGCCATCCCTGCTTAGCCATTTTGCACTTCCTGTCGATTCATTCTTGAGACGTTTGTATTCCTTTTTGCCTCCTTCATTTGCTGCATTTTTGTATTTTCTCCATTCATCAGTTAAATGCAGTATCTCTTCTGTTACCCAAGGATTTCTATTAGCCCTCGTCTTTTTACCTACTTGGTCCTCTGCTGCCTTCACTATTTCATCTTTCAAAGGTACCATAACTATAAGCATCAAGAAGCACCCCCACTCTCTAGACGATAACAGCCACGATCTCTTCACCGATGATGTCGTATATGCCTTCAACCAGCCAATCGTCGGAGACGTGTTTGGAGGCAACCTGGTCAGGCTGATCGCTTTAGACACACTGTCCAGCGATTGCTGCAAGGTGGAGGTTCCCTGCTGTTTTGGGGTGGCATTATGTAGGGCCGACGTACGCCACTGGTGGTCTGGGATGCGTCGTAACCCCCTCACTATGCGTGAATGCTATCCTCCAATGGGCAGTGCAACCATAACGGCAGCATATTGGCGAGGCATTCGTCTTCATAGACGACAAGTCGCGCCTCCATCGTGTACATCATGTCCTTCAGGATAACGACATCGCTCGACTAGAGTGGCCAGCATGTTCTCCAGACATGAACCCTATCGAAACGTGCCTGGGATGGATTGAAAAGGGCTGTTTATAGATGACGTGACCCAACAGCAACTCTGAGGGACCTACGGCGAATCGCGGTTGAGGAGTGGGACAATGTGGACCAACAGAGCCTTGTGGACTTGTGAATAGCATGCCACGATGAATACAGGCATGCATCATTGCAAGAGGAAGTGCTACTGGGAATTAGAGGTTCTGGTCTGTACAGCAATCTGGACTACCACCTCTGAAGGTCTCGCTGTCTAGTGGTACAAAATGCAATGTGTGGTTTTCATGAGCAATAAAAAGGGAGGAAATGGTGTTTATGTTGATCTCTACTCCAATTTTCTCCATAGGTTCCGGAACTCTCGGAACCGAGGTGATGTAAACCTTTCTCCGATTGCAGGTATATGATCCTACTTAGCACAATCGCACATTTCTCCTTCCACCCCTCCACCCCCACCCCCTCTCTTGCTGCTTCAGTTTGCCATTCTCCCTGTCTCCAACAGACGCCTCTCCAACACCTCCTTTTCTGCCCCCCTGTCCATCACTCCACCAACTCTAACAATAATCGATTTTTCTCACAAATATACAAGAGAAAACTAAAGAATACTGAAAATTAATACAATAATAATGCAACAGTGGCAGTACTCACGGCACACACGAAAAGAGAAAACACTAAACGCACTACTGAATGATACCCGAGTGAAGTAGTGTGACGTTTTACAAACATAAAGCCTAAGGGAAACGAAATACAGCAAGAACTAAACCGCATACTGAGCGCGACATTTTTACTACAACCTCCGTTTGCAACAAGATAAAAGCTTGTTGTCTTAGAAATTAAGAAAATGGACGAACTATAGCTCTCGGTAAGGTGTACTCCTAATTAATAAGGAAAACTGATTTTAACGCTATAAAAATCAAAATTTAGAGAATCACTGCTGACCATGCATCTCATGTAACACTGCCTTAAAGTGCAGTAAGTTTCCGACAGAAAGTAATTGTTCTGACAGTCCATCTTTCTTGGAAGATAGCCATGCAGATGAAAATGTTATCTCGACCACATTACAGTCAAACTGGTTTGTGTTACCAATAAGTATTAAATAAAATACTTTTATTTATTGAGTTTGTCAACGTAATATAACACGCAACATTTTTTTTCTAGAGAATCCGTTGCATTGAATATCTGTGACAAGTGAAATATCTGTGTAGGTGTGGGTACAACTATAGCCTTGTTTTAACGTTGGCCACCGTCTCAGGATGGTGAATGAGATGTGCAAAGTTTAACATCGATTGAAGGTAGTACAGCTAACAGAGACCGTTTCAGGAAGCTTCAGCACAGACACTTTTATGTCACAATAGGTGCAAAAGGAAGTGTAATTCCACAGATAGTCATACCATAACTGAAACACTCACTGGCGCCAGTAGGGCAATGCCGCAGCACTATCATATATCCTGCATGAAAATCCTATAAAAATTATTAAGCCCTATGTCACAGAAATCAGTGTACAGATTTTTGTAGAAATGCTGGCCTTTTACAGAAGAGACTGCATAGGAAGCATGAGCGCTGTCCTACCTTCAATAACGCCCTAATGTGTGGGTACCAACGACAAGGGAGGAGTATGATCGAACTCCGAAATCGGCCAGATATAATAAACAGATGCCTTGCAAACAGACGCTTACGAGAAATTATTTCAGAAAGTCAACCACGAAGCGAACAGGAAGAAATATCATTATATGTTACTAAAAAGTCACAGACTACAGAGGTATATGTAAGGCACTGTGAGTCGTATGCAACAGGCTTGGATTTGCAGTTCGAGTAAGGCCGTTCTGGTTCAAAGTACCACGCTTTGTGAAAATCGATTCGTAACAATATCTCGACGCTCTCTCACATTCCTCGTGGTCTCTACATTATTCCATAATTGCCCAAGTGAGCTACTCTTTGTTCTCTAATTACTGCAATGATGAAACACCGAACTTCTTCCATTTATTTCTTTCACTCTGCAGGATACGCTGTACTTGACATTTGTTGGTCCCTGCCGTTCTTCGGTAATGGTGCATTTACCATAGGATAAGGACAGTGCTTTTCTGAACCTTTGAAGTAACTGAGAGAACCCAGTGGCAGACAAGAGCTTCGAGGCGGCGCCTCAAGCTTCTCTGTTAGTCTTTAGTGGACGTTATCCAATACAGACTGGTGTCTTGGAACAGCTACCCACCCCGCTAATTCGTCAAAAATGTGACATTTTTCGCCAAAACTTTGTCCTTCGTGTGTAAGGTACCGTGGAGACGAAAGTCCTCGACACTGCGACATTTTTCCTCCAAAGCTTTCTCCTTCATCTGAGAGCTTCCCTGGAGACCAAAGTCTCCGACACGAACTTTCACCTCGCCAAGTTCACACTTGCAACACGAGTAACATTTTTAAGAAGTTTAGTTTAAAGCACTACCTTTCTGTTTGCTGTGCGGTAACTTCTGTCTAAGAAACTTGCACTAAATTACGCGTTGACTACCACCCGTGGTATAGAAGGGAGCGTCACAAATCAAACTCACGAATGGACATTCCCACGGGACACCATGTAAACATATTGTCATATCGCTGGCTTCGTTGCGGAGTAATTTTGCGGGCAGCCGCGTCTGTCGAGTCGAGCACGGGACACGGAACTGTATGTTGTGTTGTGGGTAGCTCTGCATGTAAGAAGCATTGTTAGTATGGAAGTTGAAGGGTTGATACAAGAGTTATTAAAGTGATAAACTTCAGAGGAAAGTTCGTCAAGAAGTAACTAAAAAATGAGCAGTGCTGCTGATAGCGTATTTGTGTATCCTCTCGTTGCGTGTCGTATTGTACAGTATCAATCATCCGCGCCATGTTCGGTTTCTCAGAATGAACTAGTGTGAATTAGCAAAAATTAGTTACCATAAAAGAGAGCAGTCAAGTGCCAGTGTCTCGTTGCGAGCGTGAGAACGTGCGTTCGGTCATCGCGTTTCCGCATCATCAACAACAGCCGCGCCGCGACAGTTACGCGCACACTCGTACAAATGAGAACTGAGAACTGTAAATTTAACTTTGTGAACAGTGTCAAAATTTATTACTAGTGTCAAGGAGAAACTGCTACAAAAAATCTGTGTATGCGTGGCGAGCGTTAAGAACTTTCGTTCGATTACTCGGCTTTCGCATCATCAACAATCGTCCGCGCCGCGTTCGGTTACACGTACGTTCGTCCAAGTGAATTGGTGGACTGACAATCACCTAGAAGTTGACGTCGAAACTTACGATTTAGACTGTAAGCAGCGCCACCTGTGATTTCTTATCGTCTCGGAATACGGATGTTCATACCACACGTTGGACAGTGTTGTGCTTGACGTTGAGTGGCTCTCCAAAACCCGCTTGCATATTTAGATAGATAATTTCAGGCCCGCCAGCAGCAGTGTGGAGCAGAACAGTACGACCGCCGCGGGATTATGAGGTACTTGGCGGGGGATAGGGCACACAGTCGAAATGACAAACAGTTACAGTTTAAACTACTCCACCCATCTGTACCTCTGGGCGTGTTACAACCATGTGAACTATCAATGTGACAATGTAATAGCAGTCGTATCGCATAAAGAGGATATTAGAGCTATTACATTCCAACTGTCAAGAATGTAAGTAGCCTGCTTATTTGTTTGTTTGTTGGCAGCGCTTTAGACTGCGTTAATATCACTGACAGCTTTGCGCCCTCTGTAAGAGGCTCTGTGGCTGGTCGGACTCGCAGTTAGAAGTTAATAGTGAGCAGTGATGGAGGTTACAAGCAGTGTTGGCGCGAGCGGACAGTCTGGAAGTGTGACAGTGATGGAGATTTAATATTGGTTGGACATGGACTGTAAATGTTCGTAATGTAATTATTTACGATTATATAATTTTTTGAACTGAATGGCATGGATGATGATGTAATTTTTGGAACTGGATGTTACATGATTAAGGCGAGAATCTGCTAAATACATTAAACAAAATGTTTCCTTTGCTAACCACGTGCCTATTTGTAGTTAGAGCCTACAGTAGTAAGAATCTTTTTCATTTAGCTGGCTGTACACTTGCTGTATCAGCTGTAGTTCCTGTGATGAAGATTTTCTGTGAGGTAAGTGACTTATTAAATGTATGTGTTATTGTTAGGATTTGTGCTAATTCAGGGCCATTCCTCTGTGTTAATTAATAGTCACACTGCGATGTCCTTGTATATTGTGCTTCATTAGTGAATAGAATAAGTTTGAGCTATATTTGTCCGGGAAAATTCTTTAGGTCAGTGTTCAAACGATAAAGACAGGCAATGTGACACTACGTTCAGTTTCACTCGGCAGTTTTAGACGGTTCAGTTGCATTAAGCAATTTAAGTATAAACGTAGAAGTTTCACCTTCTCAGTTATTTCCGTATAAGTAAAAAAATAGGTATGTATTAAGAAGTTTCACTTGTCTACCCTTAGCTTAGGATACCTCACTGGAATAGTCTGATTTTCTTGTAGTTTGTATAATTAGTGCCTGTTTAGAAATTAGTTATTATCTACTGCTAGCGCGTAGTTGTATATAGAGATTTTCTTTGTAGTTGTAATTTCTTGTTGTTGTACTATACTGTAATGAGCAAAGCAGTTGTGGCATGCATGTCGATTTGTAGCAAGTACTACGCAGTCGCGTTTCCAACTAATTACATATTTATTATTTACAGTGCTATTTTTGTGTTACGTCTTATTTTTGCTGGTCAAGTTGTGCTTTTTCTCTGTTATCGTGTGAAAAACGTAAAACTAGTCTGCAAAACAAATTGAGAAATGACAGTGACGACGATCGTAGCTTGTTAGTACCATCTTATAACCTAGTGACAAATATTCGAGGCAATAACTTGATAATTGTGCATTCGGAAAAGGATCGGGCAGTAAATGACGGGGTGGACATTCAAACAATTGGTGAATAGGGAAGTATTGTCGATCGATCGGTCGGTAACAGTTCGCCTCAGAAATGCGACATAACAAAGATATATCTTGCAAATACGTAGACTCAGATTTTGCGTCATTGCCCTTTTCTCAACTAAGTCAAGATTCATTCTTTGCTCTTCAAAATCCCTATATTCCCGGTGCCAATGCAACGCCGAAAAGCACAAAGCAACCTTTCGTTCACTAATACATTGTAATTGCAATTAATGCAACAAATGGAACAAAATCAGAAAAAAATTAGAGAAACACTTGAACAAACAGGTGAAGGTTTTACCGCTGAGTTACTCAAAATTGAATCGCAATTTCAAAAAAATTTCTCAGGATGTAAACACACACATTTGTGAACGTTTTCAGCCTATTTTTTGCGACATGAAAACGCATTACAGAATCATGAAGCAGCCATTAAAGAACTGCAGATCACTGTTCACGAAAATCGCGACACCTTGCATGCTAAAACTGACTCATTTGCATCTACCGATACGGTTACGCAACTTGTAAAAGATCAGGAAATCATAAATGACACAGGAGATTTGGTTCAGAAAAACACACGGGGGGAAACATTATCGAAGAAAGTAGACGAACTTTCGGATCAGTTAACAAATTCATGTGCGAAGGTAGATGGTGATTTGAATGTTACAATACAGGTAGCCTCTACTGACGCAGAAGCGTACAAGGAAATTAGGAAATTTAAACAAAGTCAGAATCAAACTAATACGCAACGTAAAAGTGAAATGCGAGAAGTACAAGATCAGTTGGCTCACGTGATACAATAATTACATATTTCAGAGAATACTCGCTCTCCGACACGGCAAGAGAGATTTAGAAACAAGGAAAAATGACAAATTAATAAAACAGGGCGTTTCGGAGATTTTGAAAGGAGTTGGCAAGGTGCAGTGAGCCTTGAGATGAAACCGCCGACACAACGTAACATTGACCGATTTGCAACTCGCCGTCATGCTGATTTTGACTATAAGCTCTTCATCACTACGCGTAAATTTAAAACATTCAAGAATTCCAGTTATGACATACATCCATAGGCTTCGCTTCATCAATTTTCTTATTGCTGTCCTCCTAATTAGTCATTACAGTTCAAAATAGAAAAAATTAACGAAAGATTATATCACATTTCTCGTGTAAACCGTTTATTAAGGTTTGTATGTTGGCAGCGCTTTAGACTGCATTAATATCACTGACGGCGCTGCGCGCCCTCTGTAAGAGACGCTGGACTCGCAGTTAGAAGTTAATAGTGAGCAGTGATGGAGGTTACAAGCAGTGTTGGCGCGAGCGGACGGTCTGGAAGTGTGACCGTCATTGAGATTTAATATTGGCTGGACGTGGATTGTAAAAGGTGGGTAATGGAATTATTGACGATTATATAATTTTTGGAACTGGATGTCACCGATGACTATATAATTTTTGGATCTGGATGTTACATGATTAAGGTAAACTCTGCTGAATACATTGTTTACTCCACAACAAAATCTTTGCTTTGCTAACCACATTTGTAGTTAGAACCTACAGTAGAATCTTTTTATTTAGCTAGCTGTATACTTGCTGTATCTGCTGTAGTTCGTGTAATTTTCTGTGAGGTAAGCGACTTATGAAATGTATGGGTTTTTGTAAGAATATCTTCTTATTCAGGGCCATTCTTTTGTGTTAATTAATAGTCAAATTTTAGATTCAGAAGGATGTAGGTTGCAGTAAGTACTGGGAGATGAAGAATCTTGCACAGGATAAAGTGGCATGGAGAGCTGCATCAAACCAGTCTCAGGACTGAAGACAACAACAATAGTCAGATTGCGTTATCCTTGTATATTGTGGGTAATAAATGAATAAGGTTGAGTTTTATTTCACAGGAATAATTCTGTACGTTAGGAATCAAATGATAAAAAATAGCAAACTGACAGTACATTCAACTTCACTCAGCAGTTTCAGAAATAAATAAAAATGTTTCACGTAGTAAACTGTACATTGGTACTAGTTAATAGTTTTACAAATCGACTTAAACAATGGTAAAGTTACACGTGTATGATGTTCAGAATCCTTAATATACTATGAAAGTAGGTACAGAGGCTGATTTTATGCATATAAGTCAGCAGTCTCATGTCTGTCAGAATGTAATGTATTGTTCGATAGGACAATGTAATAGATCTTATCCTTTGTGCGCACTGACATGGTTCTTTCGCGCTGTGTAACTTGTTTGTAATGGTTAGTATTTTGACTGTGTCCATGATAGAGAATGAAACTCATGTGAGCACACAGTCTGTCCCTCAGGCATAGCACCAATGGAACCTAACGATGTTGAAGTCCCCAATATGAGAACGATTCGTCATCAAGAGAGAACCTTATTCTGTCACCTCTCCCACTACTTCTCTGTTACGTGGAAATCACTTCACTCAAAAGAATTCTGACAAGGTGTCAACAAGCCAGGAGCCAAATTTCCGGAAGGCGTTCATCAACCCAAGTATAAGAGAAATCAGTGCAATGCGGGTTTAAGTATAGAGCGACAATGTAGAACTGAGAGCAGTACTGTATTCGTACTCATTTTAACACATAAATCAGGAGGTAAACACAGTGTGCAACTAAATAACTGTTAGCAAAATGAACATACTGTGGACGAGCTCTGATGTAAATTTTGAAATGGACACTACGATAATTTTTTTACTGATTAATAACATTTCTAGAGATTGAAATGCTATAAGGGAAAACAACAGAACCATTAATAATCAAAGTGTAAGAGCACTTTGGTATGGAAGTAAAAGCAGTAGGTTGTAAATGTAGCTAAAGAAATGACTACATTTAGGGTGTAAGACGTATGTGTTGCCGGCGATGGGCGAGGCATGGCAGAATCTCTGACCAGAGAGTAGTGTGTAGTTAGTTGTTGCTTGTCGCGAGTCGGCAGCAGTCGGCGTCAGTCGGCAGTACCAGTCAGTCCGTGCTAGTAAGCAGTAGTCGGCGCGTGCCTGCGCGTGTCGGCAGTCTGCTCTGGTCGGGACTCTGGAGGATGTGTATTATTGTAGAAAGTATAGAAGTAGCCTTGCGCATATCTAGTAATGTATATTAACTGTCATTAACTTCTTTCAAAAATGCCACAATAATAATTTTCATAGTATAAAGTAATTTTTTAAAGAAAAGCATTCATTTCAATTTAAAGATTATTTCCAATGCATGATCATTCCTTCCAAAAATCAGAAAAAAACATATAAGCCAGCATTGCACGAAGCTGTGCCAAAAATTTCTACATAAGAGCAGATATATATTTGCAGTTTTTTTTAGGTAAGAATTTTTGTTTTTTTATTCAGAATACAGGGCCAAAGGGCAGCGCTGCTGTCCTCATAAAATTTACCAGGGTTACTGATTTTTTTAATTATTTCCAGATTTAGGAATTGAATTTTGTGGTTACATTAAATGTGAATGCATTTTTGCACAGAGATTATAAACGGGAGCCAATTTTGTTCAGAGATTACATTAAAATTAATTTTTTTCAGAGGTTACAATATTAAAAAATTAACTTAATTATAATTTTTGTTGGAGGTTACGGTTGGTTCATGGTTAATGGTTTCTCATTTAAATATTTATGTGGGGCGGTTCATGGTTCATGGTTCATTCATTTAATTAATATTTCTGTGGGGAGGTTACAAGAGGATATCTGTTGAAAAATGTCAACGGAATACAAGCTGCAACATCGAATCGGGCTACTTGTAAAATTTTTGGCTTAAATTCGTTGCGATCTTGTCGGCTAGACGTCCTCGAAACCTGGAGATGAGAGTTTTGTTTGAAGAGTGGACATCAACCGTGAACGACAGGTAGAGAATAAAGCAGAATTCGCCTGCAGCTAAAAGATAGACAGGCACGACTTATTCTACTGCGAGCAATTTGAAAAGAACGGTCTTTAGAACACAGTATGTAGAACCGGTCGAGGGAGACGTGCAGCGACTAAATTACAGGGAGAGAGATAAATTTATCTCGTGCAGAAATTTATTTCTCACTGTCGAGGCAGAGGACATTTATCTTCTCCTCTTGGCTCTTGAAGGAGATGCTGCGAGGTCTTTTGTCGCTACTGAATAGCTACCTGATTCTCCCAGGCTGTAATTGCTTGAATAATATTATTTCTGTTCACAAGAGGGAATTCAGATACCGAAGATATTTCTAGGGATTTGCATACCATTCAAGCTCTGGCAGTGTATTGTTACGTTTTTTTCTCCTGTACCTCAAAAAAATTAAAGTCACTTTTGTAATTATTTCCCTTATTTCATTTCGTTCCAAATTTATTTCAGCCCCATTATCGGTTATGTTTAGAACACCACATGAATATGAAGTATATAAGTGCATCGTTACGTCTTTCTGAAAATTCTGATACAAGCAACAGTTTCCGGAGTTTATTCTTCCATATTCTGACGAGTAATCGTTTTAATAATTAATTTTCATCCAGTTTAAGCTAGGTATCCAGGCCAATATCCTTCTTGGCTTTTTACTTACATTTATTTCATGTGTATGATATATATATTTATAATCTGAAACGTATACTTTTCAATGTCCTTTCATTCACGCGTCACTAGACAATGATAAAAAGCTTAAATATCAGAGCTGCCGGTCTTGTGTTGGAAAATGAAGGCAATATAAATATCATTACTTCGCACTACTGGTGAAACCAAGCTGTCGCTTTCAATTTTTTAAGTGTAAAAGTGTATTACGTATTTTTAAATGAGTTTGACGTAGGATTCGTCAACAGAAATCACATTTCACAATTATCACCTTTACCAAGCTCGAAAATAACATCTGAATGACAACTAGCAGTAAGAGAATACGGAGAAAATAATTAAATGTAAATATTTTGTTGTGTATGCTCATCTAATGGAACCACGAAACAAATATGTTACGAAAAATATTGCAGCGATCAGAGTTAATCATCTGGAAAAGAAATAATTGCATAGAAACTTTGTCAAGATGTTTTAATGGATTAAAATACGTAGTACGACAATGAACCTACATTCTTTGACTATGACAGCTGTGAAATAAGAAATAGAGAGTCCAGTCTCTTTACAGCGTTACAAACTACGTCATTACAAATGTAACCATATATTGCTATATGGTTACATTTAAATTGTTTCCAATGAAAATAGCAGTAATAAAGCCTCACGAGTAATTGACAGCGTACACCTTTGTTGACTGTTCGTCTTACCTTCAAAAGTAGCAAACTGTATTCATAAACCGAATGATCACGAATGAAAACAACTGAACTTAGTAATAATACTCGAAACCACGTACTCCTAAAGAACAAAACAAAATTCAGGCAATATCTTTCCTTACATTTACTTCGTGCTATAGTAGCAACATGTAATATCTTTTGATCAGGAAATTTCAACGAAAAATCTCCAGCAAAAGAGAAAGTACGCTAAGCGAATATTATTTTTACTTCGGGGTTAAGACAGACTATTACGAGTATTCGCCGAAATGTTCAGTGTGTAGTTTCTTAGCGATGTTCGAAATTTCTTAAGAAGTTGAACAAAGCTGTATACGACGTTATTGTTTTAGTGAAACTTTTCGCAGATAAAAGCGGCAAAACGTGGTAAATACTAGGCCCCTTCCTGCCAAGAAAGCACCTTATCACCTACTTTGCCACATGGGGATAGAAAGCTGACAACTTTCTCCATGCCATTATTAACTTCATTACTAATATTCTGCACATTTTTTTTCGAAGTGCTGTTAGAGACAGTCACTTAAAGTACAATAGTGTCATTTAAAAAACTGTTGTTGTATATCACATTTTTTGAAATTTTTTATTAATATCCATGCTGTAAATCACGCTCAGTTTCGCATATTATCACTACCCGGAAATCCTTTACTGACACTTCAGCCATAGGCGAAATATTAAATTGTACACTTTTTCTGCACATCAAACGTCGTGAGGTTTTGCTAAGACCGATTATATATGATATGAGTAGGAACCTGTCAGGAAATTTATCGTCATCATAGAAACGAACATAAAAAAAAACAGTTCCGCTCTCTCTCTCTTTGTTTAAGTGGGGCAATTAGAGGGAGTGGATCAACTATTGTGATCGTTACAATTTCCTCCCAAGTAAATAATGTGGTAACTACTCGCGACACTAACTTCCATTGTTGGAGCGAAGCAGAAAATAAACCATTAGTGTAATAAGAAACATTTGAACCGTTTCTTCTCATCCTGTGCATCGAGCAGGTGTGGCTCTGGCACCCATCCGCGATCGAGGCCAAAGTCTTCGCAGTGTTCTGGCACCGTCCCACGGAACATCAACATATCACAAGTCCAAGGCCCATGTTACTATACGAAGACAGTAACAACAGCAGTGGTACTAGATGCCTGGCAGTGAATCTCGACCACGAATAAATATGGCGTGAAGATCTTTATTTTAAATTCTATGTATGTGCTTTAGATGAAAATACACACATCAAAAAAGCTTTGTAATCATCACGGTTCAGAGAGTTCCGCAACCTGTCCAAAAAATTGGAATAGAGATCAACATAAACATCATTTCCGCCCTTTTTACTGCTCATGAGAATCGCGCGGTGCATGTTGTACCACCATGCAGCAAGACCTTCAGAGGTGGTGGTCCAGAATGCTGTGCACACCGGTACCTCTAATACCCAGTAGCAGGTTCTCTTGCATTGGTGCATGCCTGTATTCGTCGTGCCATGCTATCCACCCGTTAATCAAGTAACTGCTGTTCCAGATTGTTCCTCTCCTCAGCGGCGATTCGGCGTAGATCCCTCAGAGTGGTTGGTTGGTTACATCGTCCATTAACAGTCATTTTCAATCTATCCCAGGCATATGCTGAGCGGTCTGGCAGAATGCAGAAACGCAAATACTGAGGATGTTCCTTTTTGACAATATGGTTTTTTGAAAAGAGCTTTGAAAAGCGTGAATTGTTTAGGGTAATGTTGTCGCAGCATTATTTGCTCGCACGTAGTTTGCCATGAGTTCGAGAATGACAGATTTGTAGAACGACTTTCCTTTATTGATTTCGGTCAATAAATTTGACTGGCGTGACGTTGCAAGCTCCCTTATGACGGCATTACTCGTTTTGTATGCATTTCGTTAAGTCTGCCTGAGCGTTCTATGTAAACTGATTATTATTGAATTAATAACGGCGGGCTAAGAAGGGAGATGCTTACTTTCATTATTTTCACATGGCTTGCTGTGATAAAAGATCTTGCATACAATCTTATTATCGCTGACGTAACCTTCTGTGACTATTATGCCCGTTAATAGACTAAGGTTTTGGCCCACCTAAAATTTGAGAACAATGTATCACCGATTGAACTTTATTTTCGCATGATCTTTCCCACTTACGGATATTTTATAAGGTCGCAACGGGTAACGCAATAGGAATGTGGGGGCACTCAGGGAAAATTACGTGCTGGCCTAAATTAATCATATGCCGGGGACTTAAGATTATGGTAGCCTAATCATAAATGCTATTACGGTGTCTCTCTTTTCAAGCACGGTTAGAAATAAGGTAGCGATAAACGGAACTTGCTTTCTAACTAGAAGTTGTTTTTATTTTTGATTAATCTTTTTGCACTTAACAGTTTGACAAACATTCGTGATATTATATACAGGGGATCACGTACCTTTCGAAATTCCATTTCACAATATCTCATCTGAGAATTACAAGCCATGTTGGCTTCAATTTGAATAGTCCTGTGATGAAGGAAATGTTTTGGAGAGCACGTGATCACTGTTCTGTTTTAACGACAGGCATTCACATGCACTAAATAATCAACACGGACAGGCAAATATCGACAGCATTTTGTACAGAAGACTGTTTACACTTCATAGCTGGCATCGAGCAGGATTTTATGGCAGCGTATTGCTAGCGTGAAGCGTTTGTAAAGAAACGGACTCGTCTCACAAAACTCGCACTCGGTACAAATTTTGAATAAAACATTCCGACATCGACTCAAGACAATTTAAAATGTTCATCAATAACGGCAAGAAAGCTGTAACATTTCTTACTAAGTTTAACGCAGATTTATATTTGAAATTATGGACCGCCTGGTCGCACCTTTCGGAAATCACATTCTCAGATTGCTCTGAATCCGATTAATTCGACTAAAATCATAACCGGTCCCTTAATAATCATCAGTGAAACATCTATCAAAGGGAAATAGGTGAGTTTAACAAATAAGTAAAGTTCAAATACCTTTGCCCCGTATTCGACACAGCCTTTCTGAGGCAACTTCCGGTCGCCTACCTGTCTTCAAACATTCTCCACTATCAACGGCCGCTTGGAGCCCTCCCGGAGCAGGCCGAGGTGGTGGTGGAAGCCCATGACCAACCTGTACTAGGAAAAATTTTCAGCTTGTACACATGATGGGCCAAACCCTCCTGTTCCTGCTCTTTGCCTTCCACTGACACAATTTAAGCTGGTAGAAGGTTCATAAACCCACCACTTCTCTGGTTGGTCAGCAACCACATTCAAAGCATTCATACATGACCACATACTGTAAGGAGAGACGAAAAAGGGCAAAGGAGGAATGAAATGAAAACACTCATAATTATTCCACAGGCATGCGGTAGTTGGAACTGAGATCACTCCACAGTTAATTAATTACTTAAAATATGAATGTATGGTGATTTTTGCGCATCAGATAGTATGAACATATATTGCAGCACTTATTTTAATAATGGAGCGGCACATATTGTGACCTTACAAAGTGACTAAACGAAGTTATCTGGTCATATACCTTGGACTCAGAGCTATAGATTTAGTACTCATTTAGTATTCCAGTAAAGTATTATATGGCAAATTAATATTTTTGTAATAAGAAACGAGTTGTGTAAAGCCTATTGTAACTGTTAAGGAATCAGTTTCAGTATTCACAAAAAAGTTTTTCAATTTTTTTCCTTTCCTCATCATTTGATTTCTATCACCATCTCCTCACGAAAGTCATATTTTCTACACTGCACTTAGCGACACACTGTTGCCTAATAGATGAACCATGATGTTCTTAGTACAGCTGCTTTTGTTTGCACTGCATTTGGCTAGGTTTATTTTCTTTTCTTTAACTGATTTCCTTGTACGCTGGATTTAACTATTCACAATTTTCGAGCAGTAACGAGTTTCCTTTGTGACAAGGTACATTACCAAAATTTGTTATGGCCAGTTTAAAACAGTTTTGACACAATAAGATCATTCATAGTCAAACGTCGCGTTTCAAAATTATCTTTATGGTCAGTTTAGGAGAAATTCCGTTCAGATTTATTTCTTATTTAGATTTTCTCATTCTTGTGGTGCAGTGTTATATATTTTCGTGTATGTCATGTAGTGTTCGGAATTTTATGTTGTCAGTTTGTGTAGGCATGTTAACAAGCCATTTTAATGGAAGCAGTTAAACAATTTTTGACAGATATTTTTTTCAATGGTGAGCTTGTAATTTTATGTAGAACTTTCACGTCGTTAGTTTCGTGCGTTGGTATTGCAATACCCATACTGTGACGTCACACACTGTAGCACTGTTCACGGCACTGCACGATAGAGAATTTCACAGGAGAGCTTATTTAGTACACAGTTTTAGAATTTTTATTTATTTTTGGTAAAGGTTGCAATACACTTACACGATGTCAGAGGGATCTCGCAACTCTTTCTATCAGACTTCGCTTATGTAATCACAACACATGCATTGTTATTCAGGTTCTCATACAACACACCCACACACACACACATACACACATACACACACACACACACACACACACACACACACACACACACACACACACACACACACACACACACCAGTTAAGAATAGCAAGCCAGTTTACATACACACAATCATACAATAATAAAACAAAGCAATTACATCTGTCACTAATTATAAAAAGCGGTCTCAATGGCAAGAAGCAACACCATTCAAAGCACAATAATATGTTCATTTCATGACATCAAGCAGTAAAGTTAAACACAAATTCTCTGAAAAGCTGCTAACATGTAAATACCAATCCTCTGAAAAGCTGCTAACATGGAGCGGACTGTTAAATGTGAAAAAGTACGAAAACTGGATGCGAACTTAAGTTGAGTAGATTACGAACAATGGGGTCCAGATTTACAGCGCATTTAAATCCAGCAGTTCACACGCGGAACGGTAGGAAAGAACAAATGTCTGTATAGAACAATATCCGACGGAGTTAGCTTCTGTTTCAAATGAAAGAAAATACTGAAATGTTTAGTCCACCCATTATTACGGAGGTTGGGAAAATTGAAGCTCAATAGAAGCAACAAATTCAGAATACAATTTAAAAAGTGAAAAGTACTCAATAAGTCATAATCAGGAACACAGTACGATGTAAGCAGATTCTCTTGAATATGGAAAGAAAACCCATGTGGTGTACTTAAATCAACCAATAAGAAACTGTGATGATGGACTGATAAACGTACAGCACGCCAAGTGGCTGGCAGCGAACCAAAGTTCCTGTTCCCGGAACTCCCTATAACAATTTCAGCATTGTGCGTCGTCCTCCGCAAGCAAACTGCCACGAACGCGTGAAAATATAAGACCGCTGCCAGAGGCTGAATTCTCCACGTGAACACATTCGTTCGGGGCATCGTGGGACGCACGATGCGACGAAGCGAATGGAACAAGTTCGTTTGATATTTTCACGTGATGTGGACATGGTTTGCTGTTTGTTTTTCAGGTTAAACTGTCTAAAATTTTGACCAGTGCTGTGTACATCTACATCTGCATGTACAGGGAGAATCATCTGAAACTGAAGTGTAATGTGATGCGAATACATAGAAAGATCATTTAGCTACAATATCGCAGGTCAGCAACTGGAAGCAGTTAATTACATAAATTATCTGGGAGAACGCATTAGGAGTGATTTAAAATGGAATAATCATATAAAGTTGATCGTTGGTAAAGCAGATGCCAGACTGAAATTCATTGGAAGAATCCTAAGGAAATGCAATCCGAAAACAATGGAAGTAGGTTACAGTACGCTTGTTCGCCCACTGCTTGAATACTGCTCAGCAGTGTGGAATCCGTACCAGATAGGGTTGATAGAAGAGATAGAGAAGATCCTGTGGAGAGCAGCGCGCTTCGTTACAGGATCATTTAGTAATCGTGAAAGCTTTACGGAGATGATAGATAAACTCCAGTGGAAGACTCTGCAGGAGAGACGCTCAGTAGCTCGGTAGGGGCTTTTGTTGAAGTTTCGAGAACATACCTTCACCGAAGAGTCAAGCAGTATATTCCTCCCTCCTACGTATATCTCTCTAAGAGACCATGAGGATAAAATCAGAGAGATTAGAGCCCACACAGAAGCATACCGACAATCCTCCTTTCCACGAACAATATGAGACTGGAATAGAAGGGAGAACCGATAGAGGTACTCAAGGTACCCTCCGCCACACATCGTCAGGTGGCTTGCGGAGTATGTATGTAGATGTAGATGTAGAACTTGCAGCGCGGATATTGCTTAAATGGGGTTATTGATTTGCGGCTTTCACAGAATGGATTGGTAATCAGCCACTAGTACTGAGAGATTGTAATAATTCTTAGAAAGTGTATTATTGTGCAAAATACACTTTTGTAAGTGTAACAATGCCTGATGACCTTAAAAGACTAGAAGTCAGAGAAAATATAATGCGAGTGGTATTTCTTGCAGAATTCTAGTGCAAGTCACTTCCGGGATATCGTATTTTGAAAATTTCTCACTCCGATACGTGTACAATACCTGTGGTAGCACACATTATGTATACTACCGTGCCGGTACTGCGAACGGCTGAAAGCAAGGGGAAACTACAGCCGTAATTTTTCCCGAGGGCATGCAGCTTTACTGTATGATTACATGATGATGGCGTCCTCTTGGGTAAAATATTCCGGAGGTAAAATAGTCCCCCATTCGGATCTCCGGGCGGGGACTACTCAAGAGGATGTCGTTATCAGGAGAAAGAAAACTGGCGTACTACGGATCGGAGCGTGGAATGTCAGATCCCTTAATCGGGCAGGTAGGTTAGAAAATTTAAAAAGGGAAATGGATAGGTTGAAGTTAGATATTGTGGGAATTAGTGAAGTTCGGTGGCAGGAGGAACAAGACTTCTGGTCAGGTGACTACAGGGTTATAAACACAAAATCAAATAGGGGTAATGCAGGAGTAGGTTTAATAATGAATAGGAAAATAGGAATGCGGGTAAGCTACTACAAACAGCATAGTGAACGCATTATTGTGGCCAAGATAGATACGAAGCCCACACCTACTACAGTAGTACAAGTTTATATGCCAACTACCTCTGCAGATGACGAAGACATTGAAGAAATGTATGATGAAATAAAAGAAATTATTCAGATTGTGAAGGGAGACGAAAATTTAATAGTCATGGGTGACTGGAATTCGAGTGTAGGAAAAGGGAGAGAAGGAAACATAGTAGGTGAATATGGATTGGGGGACAGAAATGAAAGAGGAAGCCGCCTGGTAGAATTTTGCACAGAGCACAACATAATCATAACTAACACTTGGTTTAAGAATCATGAAAGAAGGTTGTATACATGGAAGAACCCTGGAGATACTAAAAGGTATCAGATAGATTATATAATGGTAAGACAGAGATTTAGGAACCAGGTTTTAAATTGTAAGACATTTCCAGGGGCAGATGTGGACTCTGACCACAATCTATTGGTTATGACCTGTAGATTAAAACTGAAGAAACTGCAAAAAGGTGGGAATTTAAGGAGATGGGACCTAGATAAACTGAAAGAACCAGAGGTGGTACAGAGATTCAGGGAGAGCATAAGGGAGCAATTGACAGGAATGGGGGAAATAAATACAGTAGAAGAAGAATGGGTAGCTTTGAGGGATGAAGTAGTGAAGGCAGCAGAGGATCAAGTAGGTAAAAAGACGAGGGCTAGTAGAAATCCTTGGGTAACAGAAGAAATATTGAATTTAATTGATGAAAGGAGAAAATATAAAAATACAGTAAGTGAAACAGGCAAAAAGGAATACAAACGTCTCAAAAATGAGATCGACAGGAAGTGCAAAATGGCTAAGCAGGGATGGCTAGCGGACAAATGTAAGGATGTAGAGGCCTATCTCACTAGGGGTAAGATAAATACCGCCTACAGGAAAATTAAAGAGACCTTTGGAGATAAGAGAACGACTTGTATGAATATCAAGAGCTCAGATGGAAACCCAGTTCTAAGCAAAGAAGGGAAAGCAGAAAGGTGGAAGGAGTATATAGAGGGTCTATACAAGGGCGATGTACTTGAGGACAATATTATGGAAATGGAAGAGGATGTAGATGAAGATGAAATGGGAGATATGATACTGCGTGAAGAGTTTGACAGAGCACTGAAAGACCTGAGTCGAAACAAAGCCCCCGGAGTAGACAATATTCCATTGGAACTACTGATGGCCGTTGGAGACCAGTCCTGACAAAACTCTACCATCTGGTGAGGAAGATGTATGAGACAGGCGAAATACCCTCAGACTTCAAGAAGAATATAATAATTCCAATCCCAAAGAAAGCAGGTGTTGACAGATGTGAAAATTACCGAACTATCAGCTTAATAAGTCACAGCTGCAAAATACTAACACGAATTCTTTACAGACGAATGGAAAAACTAGTAGAAGCCAACCTCGGGGAAGATCAGTTTGGATTCCGTAGAAACACTGGAACACGTGAGGCAATACTGACCTTACGACTTATCTTAGAAGAAAGATTAAGGAAAGGCAAACCTACGTTTCTAGCATTTGTAGACTTAGAGAAAGCTTTTGACAATGTTGACTGGAATACTCTCTTTCAAATTCTAAAGGTGGCAGGGGTAAAATACAGGGAGCGAAAGGCTATTTACAATTTGTACAGAAACCAGATGGCAGTTATAAGAGTCGAGGGACATGAAAGGGAAGCAGTGGTTGGGAAGGGAGTAAGACAGGGTTGTAGCCTCTCCCCGATGTTGTTCAATCTGTATATTGAGCAAGCAGTAAAGGAAACAAAAGAAAAATTCGGAGTAGGTATTAAAATTCATGGAGAAGAAATAAAAACTTTGAGGTTCGCCGATGACATTGTA
This sequence comes from Schistocerca americana, assembly GCF_021461395.2. Taxonomy (NCBI): domain Eukaryota; kingdom Metazoa; phylum Arthropoda; class Insecta; order Orthoptera; family Acrididae; genus Schistocerca; species Schistocerca americana. The sequence goes on from NC_060124.1 coordinate 47,471,841, forward strand.
ATTCTGTCCGAGACAGCAAAGGACTTGGAAGAGCAGTTGAATGGAATGAACAGTGTCTTGAAAGGAGGATATAAGATGAACATCAACAAAAGCAAAACAAGGATAATGGAATGTAGCCTAATTAAGTCGGGTGATGCTGAGGGAATTAGATTAGGAAATGAGGCACTTAAAGTAGTAAAGGAGTTTTGCTATTTGGGGAGCAAAATAACTGATAATGGTCGAAGTAGAGAGGATATAAAATGTAGGCTGGCAATGGCAAGGAAAGCGTTTCTGAAGAAGAGAAATTTGTTAACATCCAGTATTGATTTAAGTGTCAGGAAGTCATTTCTGAAAGTATTCGTATGGAGTGTAGCCATGTATGGAAGTGAAACATGGACGATAAATAGTTTGGACAAGAAGAGAATAGAAGCTTTCGAAATGTGGTGCTACAGAAGAATGCTGAAGATTGGATGGGTAGATCACATAACTAATGAGGAAGTATTGAATAGGATTGGGGAGAAGAGAAGTTTGTGGCACAACTTGACCAGAAGAAGGGATCGGTTGGTAGGACATGTTCTGAGGCATCAAGGGATCACCAATTTAGTATTGGAGGGCAGCGTGGAGGGTAAAAATCGTAGAGGGAGACCAAGAGATGAATACACTAAGCAGATTCAGAAGGATGTAGGTTGCAGTAGGTACTGGGAGATGAAAAGCTTGCACAGGATAGAGTAGCATGGAGAGCTGCATCAAACCAGTCTCAGGACTGAAGACCACAACAACAACAGTTGTTTGGATTCTGACTAGGAACAAGACAATTTTATAACGAGACAATTATATTTAAATGACCACAGTCAGCGGAAATACACGCTTCCAGTCATGTATGGAAAGACTGCTGCACACGTGTTAGCATTTCAAGCAGCGATGCCCGAGGAGGCTGCAGTAATACGTCGTTGCATATTATCGTGAATAGTTGGTGTATCGTTGTAAACACTGTTTTTCAGTTTTCCGCACAGAAGAAAGTCTACAGGCGTCAAATTTGGGTAAATGACCCTCGATTGTAAGGTCCTCTACGTCCAGTCCAACTATTCGGAAACAATTCGTGAAGACATGCTGCAGAACTTTGTGCACTATAAGCTGGACACCCATAATTTTTTAACCACATTTTTCACCTACACTATAGAGGAACTTCTTCTAGCAGCTGTGGTATATGGTCTATTAAGAGGCTGCGATATTTATGCTTGTTCAGTGTTCCGTCTATGAAAAATGGGCCTCTGAGATCATGGCTCACTATCCCAGATCACACGTTTACGCTCCATGGACGGTGACGTTCTATCTGACGAAGCCATCGGAGAGTGTCAACAGACCAACCGTGGTTGTTTCGGCCGTTTATTTGGCCATGATTGGTAAATGTGGCTTCATCAATAAACGAGGTACGTGATACATCTGGAGTATCATGTCTTAAAGCCCATGTACAGAAATTAACATGAGAGATGTGATAGGGAGGAAACCTATAGTATGTCGGTGGGGAGCTAACGTGCGGATCAGCTGCAACAGTGGCAAGAACATAAATTTCCCCTTCTTTTGTCGCCATTTGTTTCTTGTGTTACGTTGTCCAAGGGTTTCACAACCACTTTCATGTAAATGGTTGAAAAGGTTGATAAATAATTGCCAAATTGCTTGACGTCTATTGGGATACAGAGATGTCTTGGCTCGTAGCCCGTACAAGAACGGATTGCATTCATCCCAAGCTCTCCATACACCATTGGAATGTAAATCCCAAGCCCACTCACGACCTACTGCTTGGACTTTCACACACTAACTGGCTATCAAATCGCAGAGCACTCAAAGAACACCCAAGCATACTGTATGCAAAAACATAACAGCATTGTACCCATCGACATTGCAGGTTGCATGCACAAATGAGAGTCGGTATTGGAATTTTCAAAATATGACATCTCGTATGCGTCTCGCACTAGAATCCTGCAACAGACACCACGGACATTCAAATTTAGCTTAGTTTCAGTTTCTTAAAGTCAGTATGCCCACTAACAGAAGTCGAACTTTCTAAATATTATTGCATCTGTCTACTGCCCAACAATGCGAGCCCCTGACTAGCAGTCCTTTTTGTATAACCCGCACATCGGTAGCATTTTCCATTTCCGCAATAACTACGGTGCCAGTTTTAGGCGATTCTCCCTGTACACCCTCCAAACCCCAGTGCAGTACTTCACAGAGGGTACAGACCATTGTACCAGTTATGTGGGCTGAATAAAAAGTACAGTCTGTATTTCGCAATCAAGTGGCAAATCTAGCATGGTATCATAACATTTGAAGTTGGCACATTTTACCTAATTCCTGATTATGGTCCCACATAACAACTAAACTTTGATCAAAGGGAATGCTCATGTAGTATGCTGTATTTTTGTATAAGTAGTGTGAAGTGCTATTACACCTTGTACTTGATATCTAAGTTTAAATGAAACTGAGGCAATTAGACGCCCTCGTAAAAGATTACTTCAGCAGCCTTACTGGAAAGGATTGTTGGCTAGCTTATATCATTATCTGTAGCAATTAAACATTCTAAATGTAGTAAAGAAACAAAATGTCTCAATGCAAACTGAAATAATTAAAACACACCGTTACTTAGTGATTAAATCTTGTGACGTAACAACAAACTGATAGTTAATAATGCAATTATGCAGTACATTACAGAGAACTGTTGAATATGCATTATTAATTTGCTTTATTATTTGATGTCTAGTTTCGAGCTTAAGCTCATTATCAACTGATTCAATAAACTATGCAGTAACTTACATTACGACAGCCTCAAAATTTATTGAATGATTTGGTAATGAGCTTAGCTTTGAAAGTAGTCTTCAAGTAATAAAGAAAATTAATGTTGCAAATTCGACAGTTCTCTCAAATTTATGGCATAATTTGGTAAACCATACATCTGCTGACGTAATGCCTTCCAAAATGCTGGAAATTAATAACAGGTATCGAATGAAGGTAATGAATACACATAGAAAATCGTACATGTTGACGTGTGCAATGCAACACAATTCTTCTTTGACGAGATATTAAATGCTGTTACAAAAAGATCACAATTCCATTGAAAAACACTATATTTACTTCCATATTTTGAGGACCGACCATATGATAAAAGACACATCTCTTTTATGAAACACGATAGGTGTTTGACCATGTGATACATAATGCACTATATTGGCACTGGTGCACTGCACAGCATAACGCTTCATATAAAACACAATCTCGCTCTGTCCTTAATTTTAAATACAATTTCGACAAATTATCTGCTTTTCATGTGCAGTAATGTATGACCTAAATTGAAACACACACAGTCTACCCGATGCCTTTCAATGTCTGCAAACTCAAATTTTCTCGCAAAAATTTGCTTACTTACAATGCAGCATAGAACTATAGTAAATAACCAAAAGAAATTCAGTTATTTGTTGAGCGAAGAAATTGAGCTTTAAAACACGAAAGAATCTAAGTTTTTCTTCGAACTTTTATGTTTTTTATCAGACGATAAATATGTCATAGTGGGCGGCATATCAGTTGAAACATTTAGTTGACGCTATATGTAACGCGGCTATGCTACAGAGTACCGCATTGCACCGCTTCATGTTGGAGTGCACATCTGTCTGCTGTCTTTCTGTGATGTGACCACTCTGGTGTTCAACATTAACATGTGAGTGAATATAACGGCAAAGGATCCCTCTGAACTTTGTGACACCTGTTCACCCTGGCAGGTAATCTAGTGACCATCGTCGAACCGTTTGGTTGGCGTTTCAGAAGCTACATTTATCACGTTCTCAACAAAGTAGCGTGGGTGGCACTGAGGGTGTAGCCGAACCGGGGGATGAACCGTGGTACAACTCAGTTATTTAGAAAATAAAAAATTACAGCCTCACCACAGTTATTTAAAGGAAATAGGAGGCCCGGGATCACTAGTGATGGACAAGCTTGTGATTGTTTTACAATTTTAATTTGATTCAATAGAGACTTTATTATAAACTTCAATTCGGACATTTGCCCTCTTACTGGTGTAAGATACAAATATTCACTTTAATTGAATTACATAAACACAAATAAGATTCAAATTTTGCGTCCGCAACCAAAATCATAGATAGTAAGCTCGGTGAATAATTAATCACAAACAATCGTTCTAGTTAAACCATATCTCAAGGACTACTAACACTATACACTTCCAACCCAAAGTTATACAGCCACATAATCTCAAAACTTCATTAAAAAAACAATGAAAGCTTAATAAAACTGAACTGCCCATAGTAGAACATGCTTGTACTAAAAATGCAAAGTGGGCCAACCAAGGTCGCAAAACTGGCATACAGGAAAAATAACTAGTAGCACATTCATTAATGATACACAAATTATTAACATAAGTGTAAAATAAGAATGGCCACTAATAACTCAACCAGTAAAATGACTTACAGAACCGCTAATATTATCAGAGTGGCCTCAATTAACTAACGGACATAATGACTCAGAATGATTCCCAAATTGCACTTAACTTTAGAGAACAGCGTTAAGGCCCACAGTAATATTTGGAAGCAATAACGCTACGGGCGGCAGGCAATACGAGCGTTCCCTCCCCAAGGCTTGTGCACAGGCTTACTACCAGGAGGTATATAATTATATATAGTCCGACCGGCCTCACATTGAGCGGTCCCGATAAGAATCCATAACCGCACCGACGCCACGAAACGAGGACACTTAACGAATGGCCTGCAGCACAAATAGATTGCAATGAAACCAAGTTCAAATTACAGCCACACTGCAGTATATAATAAGCATGCCCCCAAATTCTTATGGAGCAATACTCTAACATTCTCCGTCTCCCAGAAAATTAGCAAAAAACTTAGAGATCACTTCCAGTGGCCTTAAGGCACTTTCAACATTAAATAACCAAATCCTGCCGTGACAAATTATTAAGTCATTAACTCTACGGCTGCTTGGCGCGTACACAAACGCAACCAGTCCCAAAACTGGTCAATATGTCATAAAGCAAGTTAAAATTTGCATCAAAAACCACTTAAAACACACACTCCACAGATGATGAGAAACGAAATGAGGAACATCAGCCTCCTTAAAATAGCCACTGTGGAACCTAGTTCACAACGATCTCCACCAGCTGCCACAATAAGCTACAACAATTTTCTTAGTTAAACACAGAATAAAAGTCATATGTAACTTGAAGCTTTCAAATTAGGAGCTGGGAAGCTGTTCAGTTTGAGACGACGAACCCACCACAATTTTGCAAGTCAAGCCGCCCAATGACCGACACCGTACATCCGACAACAGACAAGGGCGGCAAGCTCGGAGAAGCCCATGCCTCAACAAAAGGTTGACTCGTTGAACGCCGGCCGGAGACTCTCTCTTGACACTTTCAATCGGAAAACCGCCGAGGGTAGCAGTCAAAGATAGCAAGAAAGGCGAATATCTATATCAGCGAGGCAAGTACACTACTGGCCATCAAAATTGCTACATCACGAAGATGACGTGCTACAGACGCGAAATGTAACCGACAGGAAGAAGATGCTGTGATATGAAAACGATTAGCTTTTCAGACCATTCACACAAGGTTGGCTCCGGTGGTGACGCGTAAAACGTGCTGACATGAGGAAAATTTACAACCGATTTCTCATAAACAAGCAGCAGTTGACCGGCGTTGCCTGGGGAAACGTTGTTATGATGCCTCGTGTAAGGAGGAGAAATGCGTACCATCACGTTTACGACTTTGATAAAGGTCGGATTGTAGCCTGCCGCGATTGCGGTTTATCGTATCGCGGCATTGCTGCTCGCGTTGGACGAGATCCAATGACTGTTAGCAGAATATGGAATCGGTGGGCTCAGGAGGGTAATACGGTAAGCCGTGCTGGATCCCAACGGCCTCGTATCACTGGTAGTCGAGATGACAGCCATCTCATCTGCATGACTATAACGGATCGTGCAGCCACGTCTCGATCCCTGAGTAAACAGATGGGGACATGGGGACGCTTGCAAGACAACAACCATCTGCACGAACAGTTCGACGACGTTTGCAGCAGCATGGACTATCAGCTCGGGGACCATGGCTGCGGTTACCCTTGACGCTGCATTACAGACAGGAGCGCCTGCGATGGTGTACTCAACGACGAACATGGGTGCACGAATGACAAAACGTCATTTTTTCGGATGAATCTAGATTCTGTTTACAGCATCATGATGGTCGCATCTGTGTTTGGCGACATCGAGGCGAACGCACATTGGAAGTGTGTATTCGTCATCGCCATACTGGCGTGTCACCCAGCGTGATGGTATGGGGTGCCATTGGTTACACGTCTCGGTCACCTCTTGTTCGCATTGGCGGCACTTTGAACAGTGGACGTTACATTTCAGATGTGTTACGACCCGTGCCTCTATCTTTCATTCGATCCATGTGAAACTCTACATTTCAGCAAGATAATGCACGACCCCATGTTGCAGGTCCTGTACGGGCCTTTCTGGATACAGATAATGTTCGGCTGCTGCCCTGGCTAGCACATACTCCAGATCTCTCACCAATTGAAAACGTCTGGTCAATGGTGGCCGAGCAACTGGCTCGTCACAAAACGCCAGTCCCTGCTCTTGAGCCGGCCGCGGTGGTGTCGCGGTTCTAGGCGCTCAGTCCGGAACCGCGCGACTGCTACGGTCGCAGGTTCGAATCCTGTCTCGGGGATGGATGTGTGTGATGTCCTCAGGTTAGTTGGGTTTAAGTAGTTCTAAGTTCTAGGGGACTGATACCGCAGCTGTTAAGTCCCATAGTGCTCAGAGCCATTTGAACCATTTGAACCTACTCTTGATTAACTGTGGTATTGTGTTGAAGCTGCATGGGCAGCTGTACCTGTTCACGACGTCCAAGCTGTGTTTGACTCAATGCCCAGGCGTATCAAGGCTGTTATTACGGCCAGAGGTGGTTGTTCTGGGTACAGATTTCTCAGGATCTATGCACCCAAATTGCGTGAAAGTGTAATCACATGTCAGTTCTAGTATAATATATGTGGCCAATGATTACCCGTTTATCATCTGCATTTCTTCTTGGTGTAGCAATTTTAATGGCCAGTAGTGTATAAAGTAGAAAACTGGTATAATTATAAAGTGTGGCTTACCTAAAGCTAGTAGGGGACGTTCAAATGTATGTAATGTGCTTTGAGAAGTTATAAAATGATTAGTGATTTCTACAATTACGGGAAAGTTTAGTGGATGGTCCCAGAAGGAAACATACGTCTACATACTGTCGAGAACAGCTTAATGATACAGTCCAAAAACAAGGGGAATCGATAGAAAGCTTTACGGACCGAATCAGCAATATCAACATTAGTTCACTCGGGTTGCATGATGATGTCAGCGCTAGTAAGACTGCTTGGTAGGGAACGAGAAAAAAGAGTTTTCGATGCGTTTTTATAGGATGTACCGCCTGAAATGACGCTAAAACTGCACATGGAATTCCCGAAAGCAGTAGCTAAAGGAGAGAAGTTTTAATGCAGAGTTCATATGTTATAAATGTCGCTGACTTGGTAACATTTGTAAGAAACGACAGTGTAAAAGATGCAAACGCAAGTGTGCCGGGGGAGGGGGGGGGGGGGGCGTGGATGGACGACACTCAGATCGAAATTGCCCATAGGAGTGGTGAACGGGGATTCAGGGTAAAACCCACACACCTACGTTGAATGGGTCACAGGGCGATGTGACCATATTCAGTGCTCCCAGTAATGTGGTTACAGGAAAACCCTATGCAAAATCCGTGACAGCCATTTCTCTAACAGGCTACGTAAAAGGAAGATTATATAAGTTTCTATTGGATATAGTATCACAGTTATCCATGCCTGGATGGAGTATGTTTGGTGCAGTATAGTTAGATCTACTATATCATAGGTTGTGTGTCATGGGTGGTAATTGTGTTCATTCTGTACATTCTACATTGATGGTGCACTGATAACTTTCTTAGACGTATCAGAGAAAGATTCGTTGAATACATTGTTAGAACAGTCTGTCGAAATAATTACCCTAGAGGAGTCACTGCATTTTAAACGATGTGATAGGGTTGTTAAAATGATATTACGGGAGAAATATTCAGTGTTATTTAACCCACCCGAACCATTATTTCAGTGTATTATTCCCACTGAGAGTGTTGTGCTTTGTACAGTCATAAAGAGTTCTACACTACCTACAACTAATGACGGAGGTACTTATAATCTGTGACAGAATTATAGAGTCCTGGGGAAAGAGGGCACCTGTTGGCATCATTCTGAAGAAGTAACGCTTTTAGGTTTTACTGTGACTACAGATATTCAACGGCCTGGTCACAGTGGTAACAATGGTTCCGATCTGATCACCGAAGTAAACCTAGGTCGCGCTTGCCTAGCACTTGGCACCAGCCGGGTATGCATAGTGCTGTCGGCACGTGGTGTGCTCCCAGCCATTGTGAGGCTAATTGAGGAGCTACTTGAATGAGAAGAAGCGGCACTTGTCACGAAACTTGACAACAACCAGGAGAGCGGTGTGCTGACCACATGCACCTCTGTATCTGCATCCAGTGACGCCTAAACGGCTGAGGATGACAAGGCGAGCGATCGATACCTTGAGGCCTTCGAGGTCAGTTTGAACGTTTTTTTTTTTTTTTCTTTTTTGTTACTACAGATATGTAACTCAACTAAAAGATAGAGGTTCCTCCAGTGCCTAACCTTAGACAATCCATGGAAATACCGTCATTTTACCACCATGAATTTGTGAGGTACCACCACTTGTAGAAAACACAAAAGGATCGATACAAGACCGTGTTTGTGGTTCCATATGGTCACTTTCAGTATTATGGAATTCCACAGTGTTCCGAAATAGTACCTGCGACTTTCAAGTGCTTATTAGACAGAGTCGGTCAGCGGGCAACATTAACTAGCCCTTACATGCCGAAAGGAAAAACTAAGAATTTTACGTTATCGGAGTAGTTATCTACATCTACATCTACATTTATACTCTGCAAGCCACCCAACGGTGTCTGGCGGAGGGCACTTTACGTGCCACTGTCATTACCTCCCTTTCCTGTTCCAGTCGCGTATGGTTCGCGGGAAGAACGACTGTCTGAAAGCCTCCGTGCGCACTCTAATGTCTCTAATTTTACATTCGTGATCTCCTCGGGAGGTATAAGTAGGGGGAAGCAATATATTCGATACCTCATCCAGAAACGCACCATCTCGAAACCTGGCGAGCAATCTACACCGCGATGCAGAGCGCCTCTCTTGCAGAGTCTGCCACTTGAGTTTATTAAACAACTCCGTAACGCTATCACGGTTACCAAATAACCCTGTGACGAAACGCGCCGCTCTTCTTTGGATCTTCTCTATCTCCTCCGTCAAACCGATCTGGTACGGATCCCACACTGATGAGCAATACTCAAGTATAGGTCGAACGAGTGTTTTGTAAGCCACCTTCTTTGTTGATGGACTACATTTTCTAAGCACTCTCCCAATGAATCTCAACCTGGTACCCGCCTTACCAACAATTAATTTTATATGATCATTCCACTTCAAATCGTTCCGCACGCATACTCCCAGATATTTTACAGAAGTAACTGCTACCAGTGTTTGTTCCGCTATCATATAATCATACAATAAAGGATCCTTCTTTCTATGTATTCGCAATACATTACATTTGTCTATGTTAAGGGACAGTTGCCACTCCCTGCACCAAGTGCCTATCCGCTGCAGATCTTCCTGCATTTCGATACTATTTTGTAATGCTGCAACTTCTCTGTATACTACAGCATCATCCGCGAAAAGCCGCATGGAACTTCCGACACTATCTACTAGGTCATTTATATATATCGTGAAAAGAAATGGTCCCATAACACTCCCCTGTGGCACGCAAGAGGTTACTTTAATGTCTGTAGACGTCTCTCCATTGATAATAACATGCTGTGTTCTGTTTGCTAAAAACTCTTCAATCCAGCCACACAGCTGGTCTGATATTCCGTAGGCTCTTACTTTGTTTATCAGGCGACAGTGCGGAACTGTATCGAACGCCTTCCGGAAGTCAAGAAAAATAGCATCTACCTGGGAGCCTGTATCTAGTATTATCTGGGTCTCATGAACAAATAAAGCGAGTTGGGTCTCACACGATCGCTGTTTCCGGAATCCATGTTGATTCCCACATAGTAGATTCTGGGTTTCCAAAAACGACATGATACTCGAGCAAAAAATATGTTCTAAAATTCTACAACAGATCGACGTCAGAGATATAGGTCTATAGTTTTGCGCATCTGCTCGACGACCCTTCTTGAAGACTGGGACTACCTGTGCTCTTTTCCAATCATTTGGAACGCTCCGTTCCTCTAGGGAGTTGCGGTACACGGCTGTTAGAAGGGGGGCAAGTTCTTTTGTGTACTCTGTGTAGAATCGAATTGGTATCCCGTCAGGTCCAGTGGACTTTCCTCTATTGAGTGATTCCAGTTGCTTTTCTATTCCTTGGACACTTATTTCGATGTCAGCCATTTTTTCGGTTGTGCGAGGATTTAGAGAAGGAACTGCAGTGCGTTCTTCCTCTGTGAAACAGCTTTGGAAGAAGGTGCTTAGTATTTCAGTTTTACGCTTGTCATCCTCTGTTTCAATGCCATCATCATCCCGGAGTGTCTGGATATGCTGTTTCGAGCCACTTACTGATTTAACGTAAGACCAGAACTTCCTAGGATTTTCTGTCAAGTCGGTACATAGAATTTTACTTTCGAATTCAGTGAACGCTTCACGCATAGCCCTCCTTACGCTAACTTTGACATCGTTTAGCTTCTGTTTGTCTGAGAGGTTTTGGCTGCGTTTAAACTTGCAGTGAATCTCTCTTTGCTTTCACAGTAGTTTCCCAAATTTATTGTTGAACCACGGTGGGTTTTTCCCGTCCATCACAGTTTTACTCGGCACGTACCTGTCTAAAACGCATTTTACGATTGCCTTCAACTTTTTCCATAAACACTCAACATTGCCAGTGTCGGAACAGAAATTTTCGTTTTGATCTGTTAGGTAGTCTGAAATCTGCCTTCTATTACTCTTGCTAAACAGATAAACCTTCCTCCCTTTTTTTATATTCCTATTAACTTCCATATTCAGGGATGCTGCAACGGCCTTATGATCACTGATTCCCTGTTCTGCACTTAAAGAGTCGAAAAGTTCGGGTCTGTTTGTTATCAGTAGGTCCAAGATGTTATCTCCACGAGTCGGTTCTCTGTTTAATTGCTATCAGCTAGTCGCCATGACATCTGCGGTCAATGTCAAGAAATTCGCACATACCAGGGCCTTACAGAAGCACTACCTCAGTTGCTGGTCGATGCTTCTGAAAGGGACGTAGCTTGAAAAAAGAGAAAGAGAAGTAAGACCAGACAAGCGAACCATGGTATCCCTACGTTTGTTCCGACACATCCACACCAGTATCTCTTCAGGTCGCGAGGGAATCTTGCAAAGCTAAAGAAGAGCGCAAAACGTGCGAGCAAATTTTTTTTTAATTCGTAATTACAAGTGTTTGTGAGTGTTTGTAAGAATACGTTATGACACTGCCTACGTTTGCGTTACTTTTTCGAAAGAGGCTCGGAGTTGAACGAAAAGAAAAATTTTATTTTAAGTAAAAAGTTAAAAGAATTTTAGAGTAAAATTTTTATTTGAATTGTTAGTGGAATATTTTCGTGTGTCGTTTAATGGATAGGGAGACATCGATGATACATGGAGCAGTCTGTTACGTATGTGATTTGAGCAGAAATAGTTGTGCAAAAGCAGGCATATTGTCAGTAAGTGAGAGTAGGTATGTGCGTCACACATTGGATTTTTACTTTAAGATTAAACAATTCTTTATAACGGATGTCAGATGAGTTAATTTTTTCATTAAAAGTAATGGGAGAATCAGAGAAAGTCTCATGCGCTACTCTCTGTCAGGGAACTACTGATGTGACGAAATGGGCCAGTCGCCGGCAGCCCAACAAAATGGATATGCACAGCCCGTAGGTCACTGCAAGTACACCTTATATTGGTCTAAGAAGTCTATGACCGAGTGCCTTAGAGAGGTCATTACAAGTGGAACCGAAATTCTTGAAAAGACAGTGTCACACTGGCTATTCTTAGGGATAATCGGTTGTCGTCGTTTGTACCTGCCACAAACAAGGTCATTTTGGTGGCACCCAGTGACTAGGACTGCAGAGGCGAGGATTTCTGTCAAATGATACATTTATAGGCACTCTTATACACGTTAAGAGAAAATAATCTACACAAAATTTCTAAAACTGGTACACAGTGAGATGGAAACCTATATATTGACACTCATTGACTCACTCTCACCTCACTTGCCTTGACTCACAGAGTCACTCTACCTCACAGGTCTTAATACAATGGAGAAGGGTGAAAGGTGCTATTCCTGGGAATCAAACAGAAGTGAAACCACAGGCGATGTGAAATAAAAGCACAGAAAAATGTGATTTGCTGAATACTTACAAAGAACACTGGTGAGCCAGTCACCCTATTAATACATTAAGAACGTCTCCCTAATTTTTTTGCAAATAAGTTGAGCACATCATAAAATTTTAACACTCTAATCACATTCGTTTCAGTGACGTTTAAAATATTCGGCAGGTCTGCCGGTAAATCTGCCGGCTAATGTGCCGCTGGCCTCTGGTCCGAAAATAAAACTCTGTCTAGTAAAATGTGGTGCACATTTATATGCGCGCCACAAGCACCAGACATTGGAGGAGTCTCTCGCTGGAGCAAGAAGCCATTGTGGCCTTCGCGAAGAATAAAGGTAGGACCTCATACCGTCTTCATGACCGAAAGGAGGTATGCCATGGCCGCGTAGTGGGCTTTTCTAGACGCAGCTTCTTATTAATCACTTCCATTCACTCGTTTTTCCGACAGCAGGAGACTCCGTACCTCAACAGCGCGATCATAGCATGCAGGGGGATAGCTAACTGAAATACTCAAGGATCGCTACAAGCCTCCTTGGCTGCTACATCCACCCTTTCGGTTCCCCGCAGAACCCCTGTGTCCTGGTAACCAGTAGAAAGACATCTCATTCCCCAGACATTGTAGTTGAAGGAGAGGGCCTAGGATATTCTGGACTACTTTAGCTACTGTATACAAACGTTGCAGAGAGTGAAGGGCACTCAGAGAATAAGACGAGGCAAGGAATTTAGCATTCTAAGCACGTCTCATCTGTTTCAGTCCCTGCAAGAGAGCATACAGTTTTTCGTCGGACACATCAGAGTCTCGTGCAAGTCGGCCATTGAATATACGATGATGGACAACAACAAAGCCATCAACGGAGTCCCCCTGTTTCGACCCACCCCTAAAGACAGCTGTAGACTTGTGGTGCACTGTTAACGTGTCAGAAAATTAAAAACATATGCAGGACTGCAATGTCTCTTGTATTGCACCAGATGTAAAATTAGCCTGGTCCTGTGTACCAGCGGTGGTGGCAGGTGCGGTGATGGCGTGTGCCTCCAATACATTATGCCTGCAGACCCCAAACGGCATTGTTTTTCGTGGACGATTGGCGGAAAGGTCTTCAAAAGGTTGGCGAGCAACATAATTGTATGCAAGTGAATTCGGAGCTGCGAGGAACGTACATGCCTGAGGCACAATGAGGAGCCGCCGCCAGGTAGTGAAACCCAAAAACCCGTCTTTGCAGACCACTCCTCTACCCTCCGCACCCTAAGCTGCAATTGGTAGGTCGCAGTTGCAATACTGGAGGAGGAACGGAGCACAGCAAAATCTTCCACAAATAAGGAGCACTGTGCAGGACTCCTCGCCACAGACGCGATAATGTTAAGGACTTGGAACATCGCTCCCAATAATACCATTCTCCCACTGAAAATGATCCGACAGCACGTCACTAACTCTAGACCCAAAAAAATCGCTTGGACAGGAAGGATCACATGAAGATGGGGAGGTGGCCACGGAAGCCAAGTTGATGAAGTTTGATGAGAATACAGTGTCTCCAGGTAGTGTCCTATGCATTGTTTATATCAAAGAATACAGCAAGTCACTGATGTGTACAGAGGAGATCCTGTTGAATACCCGCCTCTGGTAGGGTCAAGTTGTCGACAGTGGATCGAAATCTCCGGAATCCACACTGAGAGTGACTTAGTAGCTACCTAGTCTCTAACAACCAGACCAGGCGACGGTTAATCATTCCATCCAGGGTCTTTCCCACACAGCTCGTTAGGGGACGCTCCGGTACCTACTGGGACATGTGCAGTACATTCTTGGTTTGAGGAGCGATATCACAGTTGCCTCTGTAAAAGAGTTTGCAAAGTTACCTTTCTGCCATATAAGACGATTTCCTTTCACGCTGCTGCCAAATATCGAAACTTGCAGTTCCGGATTTGGTCGTGGGTGGGTGCAATATGACGAGTTTCAGACAATGACAACTCCAGCTCCCACATGCAGAGAGGGCAGCTGTAAGACTCAGAATTCTAGGATGGGAAGTCTAACGTGCCCCTCTTCGCAGCCACGCGGTAGTGGCGAAATGTCTGTGCCCACCTGGCATTGGTAACAGACGCTGCAAAATGCTTTGCAATCTCCTGAGCGATTCCTCCGGGTGTTGCCTGGAGACACCACCGTTTCCGCAGTGCTGCTATTGGTAAATGACTGTGTGAACCGGAAGTTCCCTGGATGGCTTCCCACACTTTTGTAGAATAAGTGGAACAGTTGACAGAATCCAGGAACGCTTGCCATAACCTTTTCTCGCTCTTCTAAATTACGAGTCGAGCTATTGGGCGGCATTCAAACCGTAGAAGAGCATCACGCCTGTCCCTTATTGCTGAATGGCATTCACCAGTCCACCAAGGTATAGACTGCCTCCTAGGAGTACCTGAAGATGGATGAGCTTCATGGATCACTCGTGTAATTCCTGGACGGTAAAACGGCGTTCAAATATAGCCAGGTGGCCAAACAGCGTCCAGTTAGCCATGCTCACCATTCACTTCGGTGGCTTGTGTTCCAGCAATTCTGCATCTATTAGGTGGTGGGTCCACATTGGGAAGTGGTTACTAGAATGAATGTTTTCAGTAGCTCACCAATGATCTGAGTCTGCAAGAGCGGGAGAGTAGAAAGAGTCATCGGTGGTTGAGGCTAGAGGAAATATAAAAAATTTCAAATGGCTCTAAGCACTATGGGACTTCACATCTAAGGTCATCAGTCCCTAGAACTTAGAACTACTTAAACCTAACGAACCTAAGGACATCACACACATCCATGCCCCAGGCAGGGTTCGAACCTGCGACCGTAGTGGTAGCGCGGCTCCGGACTGAAGTGCCTAGAGCCTCTCGGCCACAACGGCTGGCTAGGGTAAGTATAGCTCGAATTCAATAATACATTAGGGCCACTGAAATGATCCAGTAGGAGAAAAGTGCGGGGGGGGGGGGGGGTGTCTGTTTAATAACGCCTCAGAGCCTGAGAATCTATCGCATCATGTGGAGATAAGTACAGTGATCTGGCCCACATGGGCTGCAACAGCCACTGCTTATAAGCTAGTAACCAAGGAGAGAGCAGAGGAGTGGTGTGTGTTATTGACAAACCCAGCAAACTCTGCCTTGGTTCTATCGGCAGTCATGCTGCCCTTTTGGTGAAGGGTATAGCTGTGTAGCACAGGGGTGTCTGTAACTTTAAAATATGTTTCTTGTAAACATGGCATAGGAAGTGTTCCTTTGCTGGCTTTTCCAAATCCTTCCCATGTGTCCTGAACCCATTAATATTTCACTGTAATACGGGAGAAATCTACCTTGGGGATTGCACTTTCACCCTGTCCTTACGCCGGTGACGGGAGACCGTAATGGGTGGATGCACAGACTTTGGGTGAAATGCTTGCGCCAGGACGAAAACAAGGTCCATTAGCTATGCAGAAGAATCATGAGAGACATCAAAGAGGAAGACTTCGACATTATTGGACTGTTAACTTCCTGACTATGTCTGTGGTGGACGCTTGACCCTTGATTTTTTGCCCTGAGTTAGCTTTGGGGCTACAGATATGGCTATGCTTGTGGCAGCACTGGTCGGCATGCTAGGCTCAATCTTTAGAGGATCAGGAAGCTCTGTAACATTGGCAACCACAACATTTTATGGAGTTCTTATAGAAGATACGGGCAATAAAGTAACTGCTGCAGCACAAGTGCGTTGACAGACGCTTGTGTAGCAGCATCAGCTTTCAGCAAAGGCTATCTTAGAAGAAGTCAGCGTACGCTTGGGCACCATAGCTTTATACAACTTTTTGGCCTCCTCATGTGGAGTGTGCTTCGCAGTCTTAAACTCTTATATCTTTTCGAGATGTATGTGGTAGTCCCAAGGCCTTACAGGGCGAGCCCCAGAGCAATTCATTCACTTCACAGGAGACGAACTCGCAACTCCTTCGTGGGTGGACTTAGCACAATTGCCACAAGTGGCTTCTCCCTTACACCCATGAGTAGTGTGCCTAAAGTGCTGGCATTTGAAACAGTGCATTCGGCTGGGAACACATGGCCACACACTTGTTGTTGTTGTGGTCTTCAGTCCTGAGACTGGTTTGATGCAGCTCTCCATGCTACTCTATCCTGCGCAAGCTTCTTCATCTACCAGTACCTATTGCCGCCTACATCCTTCTGAATCTGCTTAGTGTATTCATCTCTTGGTCTCCCTCTACGATTTTTACCCTCCACGCTGCCCTCCAATACTAAGTTGGTGATGCCTCGATGTCTCAGGACATGTCCTACCAACCAATCGCTTCTTCTAGTCAAGTTGTGCCACAACTCCTCTTCTCCCCAATCATATTCAGTACCTCCTCATTGGTTATGTGATCTACCCATCTAATCTTCAGCATTCTTCTGTAGCACCCCATTTCGAAAGCTACTATTCTCTTCCTGTCTAAACTATTTATCATCCACGTTTCACTTCCATACATGGCTACACTCCTTACAAATACTTTCAGAAACGACTTCCTCACATTTAAATCTATATTCGATGTTAACAAATATTTCTTATTCAGAAACGCTTTCCTTGCCATTGCCAGTCTACATTTTATAACCTCGCTACTTCTACCATCATCAGTTATTTTGCTCCCCAAATAGCAAAACTCCTTTACTACTTTAAGTGTCTCACTTAGACACTTAGACGAAGGAAACCTGGCTTAACGTGTACTGGAAGATTCATGGAGCTGAAAGTCTATATAAACGAGTCGGATTTGACAATATCACCATCCATTTCATGATTTTTTCCCATCAACTCTTCCTTCTTTGTCCCATTTCATTTTCTGTTCTTTTTTTGTGGATGTCCACCAGACGCCATTTGGGCCATTTAATATTCTGTTTTTCTTTGGGAATGTCCACCTGATCCCTGCATATCACAACACCTTTTCTGTAATTTAACGTGGTGTGGAGTTCAGCGTCAGTGTCATATTCCCCATGGCAATTCGCCCTCTGAAGGTTCGTTGCTTGCTGGGAATTGGATGTTTCAGCCCTGTCCCAATGCATAATCACTCGACTGATTTTAATGACCCTACGTTGCCCTCAAAACGCCTTTGAATATAAAAAGGAGAGACTTCCTCAACGGTGCCCTCTCTTCTTTTACCTATCAAAAACACTTTCCGACCTGCAACGTGCATTCTGTTTCTAACTATCAAAGTGCTTTTAAGGGGAGTTGGAACGCCCCATCCCGGCAATGTTGAATTTAGTGACTAGGCTTCCCTGTATTCCAGGAACCACTGTAACCATTGACATGAAACTTTTACAGGGCATTGAACTGTATATTCTGAGTCTACTGAACTACAATAACAACATTTCAGCCACTGATTTCGGAAATACAACAAAATTTTGTGTCCTTTTTTGTACCTTATCCTAAATAATTATAATTATATATAACTTCATGTTCATCTTTTAGTTCAGTAGACTCAGCATATGTATGTTATTACTCCCTGAAAATTTCAATTACTCGAAGTGCTTTCTGAGATTTAGGGGAAAATTCAATAGAAAATATAAATTTTCAGGGACGGCTTCTTAAGTTTCAAAAGACTGTGACTCACTTAATATATGCTTATTTTTTTATTTTTAGTCACTCAGAAGCACCCTGCACCATACTGTATATCATCCTCTTGATCTTCTCCCAAGTTGTTTCGTCTTTTCCTCTTTCTAGTTTCCTTAGTGGCCAACTGTGCTCTATACACTGCTTTATCAATGCAAAACTTGTCCATCCGTTCAAGTTCTCTGACGCAGTTTGCTCCAGGATTAATTCCCATATGCTGTAGCACTTTCACCCTACCACTGTTTCCATCAGCTACACTAACCCCCCACTTTAGTGTCTTCATTCCAACAAAAGCATTTTTTGGTAAGCGAGTCCTAATAAGATTATTGAACGACTTATTAGAATTTTGAGTCTGTCCATGCAGACACTTCATCAGTAATTCAAGATTTTCTAGGTCTCTGTAAGTACGTTTTATGATATCCATGACTACTGCTGGGATAGAATGCTTATGGCCACATTAACTGTTTGAGTACTGGGCATTGCTGTAATTGCACCATGAATCAGGTCCAGGAGGGCAAAGGTGGTGTACTGGTTTTTCATCAATTGCCAATCTGTGGAAGAAGGAAGCCCATAATGCCTGCTTCATTTTCAACTAATCCTCGGTATTATTTCTAATGGCTATCCCATTACACTGCTGTAGTTCATCACTTTGTCTGTCGGCCTGCCTCTTATGGTTTTACCAACAGAAAGTTTCTTGTCTCTCAAACATTGTTTCAGCATCCTCAACCTGGTGCCCATCCTCTTCTGGACATGACCTTTATAACACAGCAATCAACAGCCTTCTATATAAGACGTTACCGGTTTTATTAGATCTTGAAGTAATGCTAGTTAAAATTTTAACATTTTCAACCGGTGTAGATTATATTTCAAAATATAAAATAAAATACTTCCTATGTCAGATTATAAGTCATTTTAGCCGGAAAATTGCAAATTTTATATTGACGTAAAAATCCGAAAACGTGAAATTTTTTCCGTTCTAACTCTCTTTAATGACTAGAAACTGAAGGGCTATTCGCATGAGGCCTCTGGTGCGATTGGGTGTTGGTACCTAGAAGCATCCACCCCTTCCGCTGGGAGGAGGAAAAAAAGACTTCGAGGGTTCCATCTTGGTACCATGAGCTGCTAGGCAAATAAAAGACTTTCTAGACAGAGCCACGTGTGCCTAGGTACGCCTTATACAATTCTGGTGGGGCGGGGGCCCCTGAGGTTGCTCAAAAACGAGTGTTCCACATCAACTGCCATATATCTCCTCAACGATCAGCACACCTTGAGGCTATTTTTATAGCTTTTTCACCATCCTCGTGATCTTCGCAGTCAAGCCAAAATGCCAAGATCCCTGTTTCCTGTGATACACAACGCTTCAGTGCCACACAATACAGTGGTCGCTGAAGCATGCACTTATCAATCCCGAGCTCAGGAACCCTGGTGTCAGCAAGCCTGTACTCAACAAACGAATGTTGAGCCCGTGAGACCTCTTTACTCCAGACTTGTGCAGGAACATTTAAAGTGTAAAAACAATGGTAGATACATTTGTGACACTGTTGCACTCCTCTCAAGTAGCAATTTAGTGGGCCAGGCTTTCTAAGAAGGTAGTTAGCCGTGTCGCGGCTCTCGGGCGCAAGACGCTATCGATTACTCCTCTGGTTGAGGTTGGCGCTATGTGCGATCGCGAGCTCCTCCTGTCGGAGCGGGTCCTAACGGGGGAGTGAGAACGAGTAAAGGGGGGACTGGGGCGGACAGGAGGGGAGAACGGACATTGCGGCCGCACTCTGAGGCGACAAGAGAAGAGTTGTGCACGGCCGAGAAGGGAGCGTTGAGCAAGGCGGCAGTCAGTATCGCTTTCCGGGGAACAGAGAGTTGCGGCAGTCCAGCGAGCAGACACCAGCTCCGGGGGCAGTGCTCCGGTTTGTGGGCGTGACGTGGGTCGTATTTTGGCGCCGTATAGTTTGCTTGGTACGCATCTGCTGCTCCCTTATGCCCACGTGTGTTGTTCTGTCCGTATGTGCATTGAAAAGGTTACGCTCCGGCTGGAGCAGTGGCTTGTGCTTAACGTTCATGCACCCTGACTCATTTGTTTTGCTGCAGGCAGCTGTAATTTCAGAGGTTTTCTCGTCGTGAACAAGACAGCTAACGTGTGACCTGTTTTGGGTTTTGGAGTCCTGTTTTGAGCAACCTAGTTATCATGCACACAAATGTATTGCTGCCGAGTGAGGTTAGCCCTAATCTTGTGAAACTGAGCTTTCAGTGACTGTCTCGTCTGCAAATTAATTAATTTAACCTTTTTGGTATGTTTTTCGCTTTCAATGGTGAATTTGTCATTCATCTGTGTATAATGATAACTGTAAGATAGCAAGGTCTTGAAGGGCTTGCGTATCGTGACTGTATTTTGGCTACTGTTTAATTTGATTTCTTGTTTATCGGTCTGGTGAAAACTTATGCCAAGTTTACTAATTTCCGCCTGGGGTTCGGAAGTTGGTTTGAAGGTAAATCCGTGGGGAAATCTTTCAAAAAATGGTTCAAATGGCTCTGAGCACTATGGGACTCAACTGCTGTGGTCATCAGTCCCCTACAACTTAGAACTACTTAAGCCTAACTAACCTAAGGACATTACACACATCCACGCCCGAGGCAGGATTCGAACCTGCGACCGCAGCAGTCGCACGGTTCCTGACTGTGCGCCTAGAACCGCGAGACCACCGCGGCCGGCGGGAAATCTTTACTGCACCTAATTGTTAACTGATCTTGCGTGGAACTAATGCCATTACTAAATCGTTTCTTGTGTGCTATAAATTGTATTACCATAGACAAGGAGACAGGGCACATTCTGTGGTCGAGGGGTAGGCACGGTTGCTGCTCTGCACGTGGCGTCCTGTCGTGCGCTATCATTTCCCGCGTTAGTACGGGCGGCGTGAGATTTGTTTGCTCGCGGTTCATGGCCGCTAGTCAGCTGTGCCTGCTCCCGCTTCAGGGTGTGCCGTGTTTCGTAAGGCGTACGCCGACTTTGTCACTGTGACTCTTGTGTTATTGTCGGTCGCTTACCGAAACGTTGGTCTGTTTTAGCACGGTGGTCACTGGTCCGTGACGATGTCGGTTGATGACCAGCGTTGGGGCGGACGTCCGCTCTGAGTGGCTTCGGTCGCTTGGACTTGGCAGTTACCTTCTGATTAAAGAGATCAAATTTGTTTATTTGCAGTAAATTCCTAAGTAGTTTGTGAGAAATGTTTTAACTGAGCTTTTCATGATTTTACACAATCCAAGCATTTTGGTAAGGCATTTTCCTATCTGTTTAAATGAGAATTATCTATTGGGGTTATTCGCCTGTTGAAGCTCAACATAAAATTTGTAACTTAGCTTTCATGACTTTATTTAATTTAAGCATTCTTGTAAAGCAGTCCTTTATCTACGTTTTATTGATTGGTAATTCTTTATTGGTGTTATTCATTGGTTGATGGTTAACACATGTTTGTAACCAAGTTTATGTCCTTGCTTAATTGAGATTTGTTAAGAGCCTTTACTGCTGGAAGATCATTTAAGCTTGAGTGCTTGTAATTGTGAATATTGTTGTCTATGTTGTGGGCTCCCCTTCCACTTCCACAGCCAAGCTGTCCTACCAACCAGTACAGGTAGAAAATTTGACCACATATGCCAGAGCTGCAAGTGGGGCATAGGCACTGCCAGCAGTCGAAAGCCAGCCGGCACCTGCCCCCACCCCTACCCCTGTCGTCAGCACGCTGTGGACACACTGCTCCACGTTAATCTATGTTTGGAAATAAATAACTTTAACAAGAGCCTGGCTGCCTAAGACACCTGCAATTCCACCCACATCCAGCAGAGAGGAATACCCCACCGCCATCCTGTTGACACCCATTTCACTTGTAATGTGCATAAAATCCAATGCCCTGTTGTATTTAAAAAGAATACAGTCAATTTTAAAACTTTTCCCAAGAAATATTACATGTATTGACTTTTCTCCTCATCAGACAAGGGAACTGAAATTTTCAGAGAAGGAACTGCAATTTTCACCCACATACACATCTTTCACATTTCTTTTCAGCGTCAGTCATACCCCTCCTTTCCCCTGTCCCTTAATTACTTACGTTTATGTGACGTTCCTATTTCTTTGCTTCCTTTCTTTGTCCATTCATGGCAATAGCTGGCAGCACCCAGGTTTTAAATCCATTTCTCTGTTATTTAGCTTCTCTTGTTTTTATTTGTATCAACCACTGTAGAAGACATTAACTTCGGCTATCTCTTTCTTTCCTTTGCCTACACTTTTTCTTCATTCTTCTAAGGTGTTTTCTCCTTTCTTCTGAATAGCTTACAGAAACTTCTCTCTATTCGTGGAAACATTCATAGTTCTGCTGTTTCTCCTTAATCGATGCCCATATTACACTACTGGTCACTAAAATTGTTACACCAAGAAGAAATGCAGATGATAAACGGGTATTCACTGGACATATATATTATAGTAGAACTGACATGTGATTACATTTTCACGCAGTTTGGCTGCATAGATCCTGAGAAGTCAGTACCCCAGAACAACCAACTCTGGTCGTAATAATGGCCTTGATACGCCTGGGCATTGAGTCAAACAGAGCTTGGTTGGCGTGAGCAGGTACAGCTGCCCATGCAGCTTCAACACGATACCACAGTTCATCAAGAGTAGTGACTGGCGTATTGTGACGAGCCAGTTGCTCGGCCACCATTGACCAGACGTTTTCAGTTGGTGAGACATCTGGAGAATGTGCTACCCAGGGCAGCAGTCGAACATTTTCTGTATCCAGAAAGGCCCGTACAGGACCTGCAACATGCGGACTTCCATTATCCTGCTGAAATGTAGGGTTTCGCAGGGATCGAATGAAGGATAGAGCCACGGGTCGTAACACATCTGAAATGTAACGTCCATTGTTCAAAGTGCCGTCAGTGCGAACAAGAGGTGACCGAGACGCGTAACCAATGGCACCCCATACCATCCCGCCGGGTGATACGCCAGTATGGCGATAACGAATACATACTTCCAATGTGCGTTCACCGCGATGTCGCCAAACACGGATGCGACCATCATGACGCTGTAAACAGAACCTGGATTCATCCTAAAAAAAGACGTTTTGCCATTCGTGCACCCAGGTTCGTCCTTGAGTACACCATCGCAGGCGCTCCTGTCTATGATGCAGCATCAAGGGTAAGCGCAGTCATGGACTCCGAGCTGATAGTCCATGCTGCTGCAAACGTCGTCGAACGGTTGCAGATGGTTGTTGTCTTGCAAACGTCCCCATCTGTTAACTTAGGAATCGAGACGTGGCTGCACGATCCGTTACAGCCATGTCGATAGGATGCCTGTCATCTCGACTGCTAGTGATACGAGGCCATTGGGGTCCAGCACGGCATTCCGTATTACCCTCCTGAACCCGCCGATTCCATATTCTGCTAACAGTCATTGGATCTCGGCCATCGCGTGCTGCAATGTCACGATACGATAAACCGCAATCGCGATAGGTAAAACTCCGACTTTTATCAAAGTCGGAAATGAGACGGTACACATTTCTCCTCCTTACACGAGGCATCACAACAAAGTTCCACCAGGTAACACCGGTCAACTGCTGTTTGTGAATGAGATATCGGTTGGAGACTTTCCTCATGTGAGCACGTTGAAGGTGTTGCCACCGGCGCCAGCCTTCTGTAAATGCTTTTAAAAGCTGATTATTAGCATATCACAGAATATTCTTCCTGTCGGTTAAATTTCGCGTCTGTAGCACGTCATCTTCGTGGTGTAGCAATTTTAACGGCCAGTAGTGTAGATACCATTCTGATTACTTTCAGTTCTGTCACCTCCACTCAAGTACCCATGATCCTGGAGTTAACCATTATCGACGCTGCTAAATAACTACGTAATTATGTTGTGAGTCTGTTAGGGTCAATTCTTTGAGTATTAAAATAAAAAGCAATTCTGCTTCTTCTGATTTTAACGGTGATTTTTGCGGTTGCTGCCTTAACTTTAGTATTATGGTTTTTAATGTATTCTTCTCCTTTCTTAAATTAAGCCTAATATTTTTCGCAACATTTCTCTTTCCATGACTTGCAGTCGCTACACTACCATTTTTTAATCAGTTACAGAAATCATTCAGCGTAAACTGCCTGAGAGAATTACTTTCGCATTGTGTCCAAAGTTTGCGTTTATGCTTATTAACTTTAAAATATCTATGGCTAACGAGCAAGCTGTTTTCATTTAAGCAGTTCTTGAGTGATGTGCCCCTTTCGTCACTTTTCATCATGAAACTTTCCTAAACACCTGAATTTTTTGCTTGAATTTATTTGGCCATCATTAGTTATCACGATCTTACGGACAGTGCAAGGGAAGAGGTAACCGTGCAAAAAATATTGAATAACCAACGACAGGGTAAAGTTCTACGAGTCGGGGCGTGGAATGTCAGATTTCTGAAAATGGTAGCGAACCTAGAAAATCTGGTCATGGACATACTAAGGCTCCATTTACATATACTGGGATCAGTGAAGTGGAATGGAAAGCAGAAAATACTTTCTCGTCACGTGAATGCAGGGTAATATCAACAGGCTGAGAAAGTGGTATAACAAGAGCTGGAGTTGTTATGAATAGGCAGGTAGTGCTGAGACTGAATTACTGTGAACAATTCGGTAATAGAGTTGTTCTAACCAGAATTGACAGCAAACTAACATCGACAAATACAGTTTAGGTATACATGCCGATGTTGCAAGCAGAAGATGATGGGACAGAGAAAGTATATGTGTAAATGCAACAAATTATTGAGTACTAAAAGCTGATGGAAATATGATAATCGTGGGGGACTGGAACGCGATATACGGGAAGAAGTAGAAGAAACAGGTCACGAAAACCTACGGGCTTGGTAGTAGGAAAGAGAGGTGAGAAAGATTATTTGAGTTCTGACCTTAATTTCATCTAGTAATTGCAAATAGTCTCTTGAATAATGACAAGAAGAGGAGCCATATTTGGAAAAGGCCGGGAGATACGCGAAGATTCCAATCACAGAACATTTGAATAGGTTGAAATTGCAGGACAAGAAATTATATTGTAAGGAGTACCCAGGAGCAGATTTAGACTCATATCGTAATTTAGTATTGATGAGGAGTAGGCTGAAGCTTAAGAGACTATTGCAATGGGGTGTTATATGGAAGTACTAAGAAATAAAGAGATACGCTTGAAGTTCTGAAGATTACGGATATTGTGATAAGGAGTACTTCAGTTGATCGATGAAAGCATGGACTACAAAAATGTTCATGAAAATTCAGGAACATAAAAATACAAATCACTTAGCTACGCAATTACTGGGAACTGCAGGGAAGTTAGTGCTCAATGGTTGCATAAAGAACATGAAGAAATCCAAACAGAAATTACTGCCCGAAGGACTGCCTTAGCCTCTGGAAAAGGCAAACGAACCTTCTTGTGAAACTAAAATCAAGAGCGGAATCATTAATGGTGCAGTTTAAATCCCACTGTCTATGCAGTGGAGAGAGTGGCTATGGGAAGAATACGATGAAGGCCTCTATGAGCGGGAGGACTTGCCTGGTGAAGTGTTATAGGAAGAAACAGTCGACAGGGAAGAGATGGGCGATCCAGTATTAAAGGGTCTAAAAGCCTTTGGACGACTTACGATGAATTAGATAACATTCCTTCTTAACCTCTAAAATCATTTGAGGAGTGGGAATAAAACGCCTATTCACGTTGGTGAGACAGGTGATACACCCTTTGACTTTCAGAGAAACATAATATAAACGAATTTAGAAGAGAACGCGGACTGGAAAGAGCGATTATTATCGCACAATCAGCTTTACAGTTCATGCATCCAAGTTACAAACACGAATAATACGCAGAAGAACGGAAAAGAAATTGGAAAATGTGTTGGAAGATGATCAGTTTGGCTTTAGGATAGGTGAAGCCACCGGAGAGGCAGTTCTGACGTTGCCGTTCATAATGGGAGCAAAACTGAGCAAAAATCAGGACATGTTCACAGAATCGGACGATGCGGAAAAAGTGTTGGTCAACATAAAATGATGCAAAATGTTCGAAATTCTGACAAAAATATGCGTAGGCTGTAGGGAAAGACGGGTGATATACAATATGTACAAGAACCAAAAGTAATGAGAAGTAACAGAAATCAGAGAAACAGGGAGAAACTCTATCAGAATTGGGGATCATAAGGAAGACGAAGTGAAGGAATTCTGCTAGCTAGGTAACAAAATAACTCACGACGAACGGAGCAAAGAGAACATAAGATACAGACCAACTCTGGCAAAGAGGACATTCGTGGCCAAGAGAAGTTTACTGATCTCAAACATAGGACTGAAGCTGAAGAAGCAATTTGTGAGACTATACGTTTGGATCACGGCATTGTATGGTTGTGAAAAATGGACTGTTGGAAATCCGTAAAAGAAGAAAATCACAGCATTTGGGATGAGGTGCTACAGGAGAATGTCGAAAATTAGGTGGAGAGATAATGCCCGGAATGGGGAGAGTCTTCGAAGAATCGGCGAGGAAATCAAAATACCCACATGAAGAACGGATAGTATGATACGACATATCTTAAGACATTAGGTAATATTTTCGGTGGTACAACAGGGAGCTGTACGGGATAAAAACTGTAAATGTAGAAAGAGATTGGAATTGAGGACGTAGGCTGAAATTGCTGCGCCGATGTACCCAAGTTAAAAAGTTTGCACAGGAGAGGAATTCGTGGCGGGGAGCAACAAGCCAGAAGACAAAAACAAAAAAAAGAAGAAAAAAAAGAGGAGCCAACGTACAGACGTACACTCTTAGTCCTAATGTTAGTTGTAAATCACATATTTCAAATTTCCTGAAAGGAGATCTGCACCACAGCCACTGCCTTAACATGATACGCTTGTTTGGTCGCTTTTCAAAACCAAATACTGACATTGTTTGGTTATCTGCTGAAGTTATTAAGGTGTGCACTATTTATGCCATAAGTATTTCGAACTGTTGAAGTCCATTTTACAAGTAAGATCTCTCATAAATTTGTGCCGTATTGAATACAGCCAAAATTACATTGAATAGTTGATTATCTGTAATATAGAGCTTATTGCCTCAAATTTTGCAAAGTTAAGTAAATCAATAAAGGAAAATGAAATTAAATATCTGGTACCTCTAAAGCCCAATGTTCTCTACTTGGCGCAGGAAGATGTTGAATTTCGCGCACATTCTATACGAACTGGGTCTGCAAGTTGTCGGCCGCCTTTAAGGCGACTGGCAGATATTTATACAGACTTGGCCCGTAGCATGCTGCGGGAACCTAGCACGACGATAATAGTACGTGATTGGCATATAGATAAAGCGACAGTGGCGCGTCGCTGCCCTGCCGTCCTCTTTTTGCAACGCGGACGGGAGGCACCAATTTCCCAAGGCTTTAGGTGAACAATTCTAGACGTGACCTGAATGGCACGGACTAGGAGAGTGCTTCCAGAGAGCCTAGTGTCTTCGTTGATGCTCTTGCAGCGTAATAAACCGATTTATACGCGGCACGTTTAAAGTATTGCCTTAAGGTGAATTCCGTGGGCGTGTGAATGTACAGGAGTAACGTTTTTTTGAGGCAATAAAGCAAGGAAATACTCTTACGTAAGCTGGCAACGACCTTTTTCGCGTCGTTTAGCGACCTTTGAGGGTCTGCTCTCTTTTTTAGGACGATTGTCCCTGCGAAACCTCGATTCGTTCTCCTGATATCTCAGTCTACTTGAGTTTATTAGCGAACATCAATTTTAGCAAGTTTCCGCAGTTTTCGTGATCTCCAAATGTCACCCGAGTCTCATCTTAAAATTAAAAGACGTGTTTATAAGCTCAATATTTGCAATATAGATTTTATTTTTTGGTCTCCCATATTTTATATATTTTTATATATTTGGTTTTATTTTATTATTTGTCTGATTGGTCTGATACAGAGCGTCTTCACTTCCTATTCTAAGGTCTTCATCTGACAGCAACCCAATGTCTTCCCTCACAATGTTTACCCTTTCAAAAGTGGTTCAAATGGCTCTGAGCACTATGGGACTTAACTTCGGAGGTCATCAGTCCCCTAGAACTTAGAACTACTTAAACCTAACTAACCTAAGGACATCACACACATCTATGCCCGAGGCAGGATTCGAACCTGCGATGGTAGCGGTCGCGCGGTTCCAGACTGTAGCGCCTAGAACCGCTCGGCCACTGCGGCCGGCGTTTACCCTTTATCGCTCCTTCTAGTGCTATGGGAGTCGTACACATACACGACTTTTTCATATATATTTCTTTCCTTAGCGAAAGAGAAATTACGTTGAAACAAGGATAAAAGATGCAGACTAGTTTCAATAAAGGGAAAATTCCCATCTGCTAGTATCAAGCAAAGGACATATTTGAGGAAAATATTTCTCAGGATATAAGTCTTGTGCGCGACAATTTGCGGATTTGGGGAAAGCAGGAAACGCGAGAATCGAAGCGTTTGAGATGTAAGACTGCTGAAAATTAAATGCTCTTTTAAGGTAATAAAGGAAGCTCTCAACAGCATCAGCTAGGAAAGGAGCATTTTGGAATCATTGAGTAGAAGAAGGAGCAAAATGATGGAAGAAGTACGAAGTCATTGGGGAATAATTCCCGTAGAACTGCATACAGCTGCAGAAGGAAAAACATGTAGGGGAAGACAGACTGGAATAAATCCAGCAATGAATTGAGGACGTTAGCTGAACGTGCTATTCCGCGATAAAGGTGTTATTAAGCTGTTAATTAAAATCGGTCGTGGCTTGGAATACATCTAGAATTTAGTTCTTAAAATTTGATTGGTAGTTCTAAATCTGCTGTTCTACTGGATCTCGGTTCTCTAAATAAGTCAACGAGAGACATCAGGATGTAAAACAACAGCATTTATGTTATAGAGTTGTCTACACAAAATTTCTTCTGACAGATGGTTTTCTTTTCAGGTTAGCCGAGAGCGCTAATGCGCTGCTTTCTGGACTGGGGTAGGCGCTCCGGCCACGGATCGAATCCCCCCAGCGGATTAACGACATGGGTTGGTGTGCCGGCCAGTCTGGATGTGGTTTTTATGCGGTTTTCCACATCCCCATACGTGAATACCGGGCTGGTCCCCACACCCCGCATCAGTTACACGACTCGCAGACATTTGCAACACGTTCGCACTGTTTCATGGTTTACACTAGTCGCAGACAGGTCGGGTACATTGATTCCATCCCAGAGGGTATGGGGTGACGGCAGGAAGGAAATCTGGCCACTCCTTTCCGTTAACCTTGCCAAATCCGATTGTGCCAATGCCGGCCCGGCGAAAAGTGCGGGGTAAAGGCACAAGCGAAACCAGGATGGTTTTCTTCCGAGGGAAATGGCTTCACGCTTTGTTGTTTAGATGAGCAAAATCATATTTTTCTCTAGCACAATTAAACATTGAACTTATACCTTTTATGTTTCGAATATTTATTTTAGTTATATTATTTATTTGTAATATGTACCTAGCTGGCTTGTTGCAAATCATCCTCAGCACTGATGAACGGAAATGATCGCTTGGGCGCACCCAGCAAGGGAGTTGGTAAGAGCGTTTCGCGCTAGCCCTAGAAGAAAAATTCCGTACCAAACACTCATCCTGCTCAGGCAGAGAGACAATTGTATCTCTGCAGTATCTACCTGATGAAACCTGCAACACGGTGGATATTTACTAGTGGCATATGTACGCTGAGCCAGTAAAGCTATATAAGAACGAATTTCACAAATTTTGCAATTTAATAACGTTTCCCAGGATTTGAATATTTATATCACTAAAATTTAAAAAAAAAACTTACGATCTGCCTGGAAATCTTATATAGATCACACAGAAGTAGACGTTGCAAACATAATTATTTGTATACTCCTATCAAGTTCTATCCATAAACCTTACTGAAGTTTTATATGGTGAATACTTTTCATCCATACTAATATAACGGGTCATAATTCGACTTCTCCTATATGTAACATGATATCTAAATATGTAGGATTACAAATATTATAACGGGGCATGGTGAGTAAAAGAAATAAAAAATGTACATAGAGCCACTGATGTGAATTTTGAAGGTAACTCGCTCTTCCCTACTCCTATGCTGGGTATGCTCCATGGCGAACGTCTGCTCATACACGGTCCAGTCACATTATAGTGAGTACTGCATATGTTCGACAGCACTAACCATCCACAGACGCCGCTAGGTGACAGCACTGGCAGTGGAGAGTCTGCAAAGAGTATCAGCACAACAGTGCAGTCGTTCTCGTAAACTCGAAAACGGGCTGACTTATCTGACATCCAAACCGGCTTTCGGTAAAAGTATGGCGCATTTTCGAAACGCCTACGTACGTAAGCTTTTCGTGATTTCCCTAGGTTAAAGTATACCGCACGTAGAAAAACGAAGTTTTGCAAAACTGGGGCCTAGCCGACCGTAGTGCTTCACGGCCCATAGATGACAGGGCTGAAGGATGGCTGCGGAGACGTGTAGGAGCGAACAGACGTGCAACCGTTGAGCAACTGACCGTCAAGGTGACCCAAGGCGTGTTTTGAATGAAACGATCCAAACTGGCGGAAAAATACTTTTATTGAATGTTATGACGTTTTGCGTAAACTGAAGATGCAACCTCCGGTGATTGAGATTCTGTTTAACAACTCACCTCGGAATGATAATTGCCTTAGAGCCACTCACCATCATTCACGTTCAGTTATAAAAATAAGCGCGCTAAAAGCGATAGTGCATAATTAAAATGAAGGGAACGGCACAGAATCATGCCACGAGAAGGAAATGTTTTACAGTCTTTTATGGAGTTCTTTGCAGTTTGGCAGGGTGCCAGACCGTCACTGGAGCTTGAGACCGAAGTGGTGGGACTTGGATGTTTTCGGTCATCACGAGTTGAACACTTTGAGATGTACGGGGACTGAAGTCGATTTTCAGTTAGGGATTCTTTGTATTGGCTCAAATGGTTCAAATGGCTCTGAGCACTATGGGACTTAACATCTCAGGTCATCAG
Organism: Schistocerca americana; assembly: GCF_021461395.2. Classification (NCBI taxonomy): domain Eukaryota; kingdom Metazoa; phylum Arthropoda; class Insecta; order Orthoptera; family Acrididae; genus Schistocerca; species Schistocerca americana. The sequence continues at coordinate 47,502,918 of NC_060124.1, forward strand.
TCGCCTAGAACTTAGAACTGCTTAAACCTAACTAACCTAAGGACATCACACACATCCATGCCCTAGGCAGGATTCGAACCTGGGACCGTAGCGGTCGCGTGGTTCCAGACTGAAGCGCCTAGAACCGCTCGGCCACCAGCGGCCGGCATTCTTTGTATTCAAGTGAACTTTATCGCAGGTTAACTGTTTGTAAGCAGTTGTGAATTCGGTGAATTTTCGGAGTTATAATAATTTGATTTAATTGTGAGACGAACTTTTAAGCTTCTGCTACTGCTCCTTCATGAAAAAATGCGTAACTTCTTGCATTTATTCTGCATTCTCTATGGTCTGTAAACGCTTGGACTACATAACTGGACTTTGCTTTGCTACTTGAAATTGCTACCTACTTAATTCATCAATTTGTATGAATAATCGTACCTTTAAAAATCGAAACAACATGTAGACATCATTTTTCTCTGGAGTTGTTGCCACATATCTTCCCATCGTTTTATTTATTTATTTACTTAATTATTACTTCGTATTTTATATTGCTATTGTCATTACTAGTTAAAGGACTTCAGGATCATTTAGTACTTCGGCGAACCCCATGCTTGATTCAGTGAGCCATGATGATATATTAGGTAGTACGCTGGCTACAGCAAGCTGTTTATCCAGATGCTATTCAGTTGTGTCGAATAGTGCCACACATCAAGTCATACTGCAACTGATTTTTCTCTGACGGCCGAAACAATATTTGTGATATCGGCTTGTTCATTTGCTATGCCATCCTCGTGTGGCCTTCCCATCGAAAATCTTTAATAGTAGACAATACAGAAAATTTATTTTGAGCCGTTGTTCCGAAATATGTACTTTTAATCAAAGTGTCATATTTACTGCGTCTGTCGTGGCGCAATAAACATTACTTTTTCTGGTTGTGCAGGGTAGTCTCGTTGCAGAATCAGGCGGAAGTGTGATTTATTGCGTTGGGCTTTACATCTTCAGCCTACTTCATTCCCGTTTGATTTATGAGTGACATTCTGGGGTACCAAGTGCTCGTACATCTGCATACGCACTCTCTCTCTCTCTCTCTCTCTCTCTCTCTCTCTCTCTCTTTCAAACACACACCCACACACACACACACACACACACACACACACACACACACACAGCTAGAAGCACTCTCAAATTTCAATATGATTCACAGTATGAGATTGATGCAAAAGTCTCGCAATGAATTACATTACAACTACAAGACGAGAAACTCCTACGATTCCTTGTGTAGAGTGAAAATGAAGAGAACCATCCTTATCTACCCCGTGAGATTTATTTTTAATTAAAAATACTAATTCAGCTACTGAAGCATCTTTCTCTTCTATGGGTTGCAGGGGTTAAGACCCCTGGGGAGGTGGGTGGGATTTTTCTATGCTGTGTGCGTTGGCCGTATGCCGCTGTGTAAGGCGGGTGACCTTGAGCGGGACTTGGCCGCAGAGCGAGGCTGCCGCGCAACACGGGCCCGTACTGGGAAAGACAGTAACCCCTAGCTAATAACCCTCCTCAGCGTTCAATGAATTTTACTTATTGAAACGAAATAGTAATTATATTAGCCAAATAAACTTGCTCATAAAGGCACGTGGTTAGTTTCCTGCTTCTTTCCCTTTATTTGTATTGCTATAAGAAGTAGCCTAAGAGCCAGTGCATCTAAAATAAATGTACAGCGTGTTTTCTCATTATCATATACGTGTCTACTACTTTTATATCTGTCAAAATAAGTGCCACTACATGTAATAACAAATCTGAGATTTTTTATAAATGGATGGATTAAAACATGTCTGTTCCCGTTACTGTAAAGATTCCGCAGTTAAGATAGTATGGCTTCAAACAGGTGGAAATTTTTGAACTTGCTGTTCTTAAGGGTCGCCAAGAAAACTTGTAGCATATGTTTTGAACTGACGGCGGCCGCGTCTCGGCCAAGTGTGGGCTAACTCATCACTGTTTAACGGCCCTGGGCGAGAAGTAGAACCGTGACTGCATTCTCAGTGCCCTGAAAAAACCCTGAAAGTAGGATTACCAATGGGAACACCAAAGTTCAAAATGGTTCAAATGGCTCTGAGCACTATGGGACTTATCATCTTTGGTCATCAGTCCCATAGAACTTCGAACTACTTAAACCCAACTAACCTAAGGACATCACAACACATCCATGCCCGAGGCAGGATTCGAACCTGCGACCGTAGCGGTCGTGCGGCTCCAGACTGAAGCGCCTAGAACCGCTCGGCCACACCGGCCGGCCAAACATCAAAGTTAATAAACGCGTTAACATTTAGTAATCGACATCGATGGTAATAGAAGGGTTGTGAAATCAAATCGGATCTAAGAATTCCGAGGCCACCGTGGATGTCAAGGAGCATGTCTTTAGACACAAGCGTCGCTTTCCCTTTGAGAAGCAATGTTAGATTTATTCTGGATGACGAAAGTGTCGAGAAACGCTTTAAGGTAAACTTACCTGTTCGCAGGGTTAGAAAAGAGTCGAGTGACCAATAAAGGTTCGATAACTGGCTATACGACAACGACCGTAGTGGCATAGCATCAAAACGGCTATGCCCCTTGGAATAGTGGCGTAGGTGAAAGACGTAGTTTTCGCAGCGAAAATCAAAAAGGCAATACTAACAGGCAGTAGCCAATTTGTAGGTGGGGAAAATGGAATCCGTTGGCAGAAAAAATTTAAGAAACGGACTAGTTGTAAGGAAGGGTTCGGAATTTCTACGGGTGTATCTACGACAGAGATGTTATATTCGAATATGAGCGATTGTATCTACTCATGAGGGTTATTTTCTTGAATCAAAAAAATGGTTCAAATGGCTCTGAGCACTATGGGACTTAACTGCTAAGGTCATCAGTCGCCTAGAACTTAAACCTACTTAAACCTAACTAACCTAAGGACATAACACACAGCCATACCCGAGGCATTTCTTGCATCTTTCGACAATGTCATATTATATAATTGGAGTTACAATTCTCCACAAGCTTCAGTAGTTGTTAATAGATAACAGTAAAAAAAGAAAATTATTTTATTATCGGCGTTTACTTCCAGCAAGACTTTTTATTTTAAACTGTATATGTATTACATTACATGTGTTCCCGTGTAACAGCGCATGCACTAATCCTTATGTGCAGTATATGCACAGGGGTTATCCGGAATGTAATGTCACCTGTTCTGTTCTGATGCTCCTATTGATTGGAATGCGGCCTACCTCCCGAGGATAGTGGCCAGGGTTGGTGGCTTCCCAACACAACGAAACCAAAGTTCCTCTGAGTTTACGCGGCCAGGACATGCCCCTATGTGGATCTCTGTTTGGTGGGCCCTTTTCGAGCTGTAATGTGTAAGGTGACAGGCAAATCCAACACCTTCCATGAAAACCCTGACATGATAAGCAAATCCAGTAGTATGTCACATAGCTCCGAATAAATCGTGAAATTAAATTAACCAAAGTAATACGAGTAAAGAGTTAGCAAATGGAATACCACAGACTAACACAAGAATGCCTAAATGCATGTCATACCTTCCCACCGTAAGACAGACGCAGTTCCGAGGGGAGAAATGAGAACAGAAGCCGAGAGCAGAACCGTGTTAAGTTAGAAGGCCCTACGATAACGGACGGACACCCACGTCGCCAGCTACCCGTTAGGACCACCCACCTGCCCATGTTAAAAGCTAGAGCCTTAGCGTGAGACTTTTTCGCGTCTCTGTTACGTCAGGACCACCCCCCAGCCCATGTTAAAAGATAGAGCCCTCCAGAAGAACAGTATAGATCTTACGATAACATTAAAAGGACCACACCAGCTGCAAGTTTTAGCGTGAGACTTTTTCGCGTCTCTGTTACGTTGTAAACTTTAAAAACATTGCCCCACCACGAAAAGTATAACGTTTCTCATTGGATGGACAGAATTTTTGTAGGCGGAGCTTAAGGTTAACATTGAGACCCTGATTGGTCAGATGAAAACACAGCAAGACAGTTTTTTTAAACCAACTTCGGTAAATTGTAGTAAGGAGAAGTTAGGAGGGAGTTGCTTCCGAGATGGCGAGGTGAGCGGAGCTGTGATGCTCGCCGCCCCCTGACGAACACCGACAAGGTAATGAACGCACGTGATGCCGTATAACAGCGCGTAAAGCTTCACTCAGAACTGCAGAAGTCTCATATGTTACACCCCCTTTTTGCGTAATACTAGTGTCGATCGTCAATTAAAGCTCATGGTGTTCACATTTGCCACTTGAAGTAAAAATCTTAAACGCGATGATTTCTCTGTTATATAGTTACTGAGAAGCCACATCAGCCACTGTAATTTACGACAAGTTAAATAAGTAATTAAAGATAATTGAGGGTCACTGTAGACCATTTTGACAGTTTTCTCTCTTGTGAAACTTAATTTAAACCTAGATTATAGACGTGATATGGCATAGGTCATCCTTCGATCCAATGTAGAACTTGGAAACCCACTCAGGGAATATTCGTTCACATTTTTGTTGAACGCAGTTGGTTTTTACCAATACTGTATTAAAACATTTCCTTTTATCAATAGTGAAATTTATAAACAATGTTTTGTGAGTAGAATAAAATTTCTAATGGTAAACTTAACTGCTTTTTCGACGTTATCTTACCAGCTAACTAAAAATAGGAAAGTCCTGAACCCCTTCCACTAAATTTAGTTAGTATTAAGATTCTTTTACAGGGAGTGCAGTGGAGCTGACGCTGAAATCATTAAGTATTTGGTTATATCATCGCTAGTCTCACTGAACTCCTCTGAATTCTACATGTCATGTGTGGTCTGGCGTCTCCTTACCAGCAACAGGTCCCAGGTTCAAACTAGTCAATTCCCTAAAAAACACGCCCAGAGCGTCGTTGCGCGAAAGTGGTAGGGACACACAATATAGAACAAACAGACACCACGCAGAATGTTAGCAAATGGCGACCCTGACAGGATGGTAAAATACCATGACTGAAGGTCGACCACGTGCCTAACTAGGTCAGAAAAATGTCCTGTTGAAAAATTTTCGTAAAAAAAAAAAAAATTGAACATTATAAATAGTTGAAAACAGTAGCTGCAGCGGTAGATAGTGAGACATTCTAGCAGAGACAACAGAATAATTAAGTTATGAATTTTCAAAATTGTTAGAATTAAGCTACATCGTCGACAAGTTGGTTCTGACCCAACAAGTAAGTGAATGGTTTGTCAAGTCGTGTGAACAAAAAGTTTATGAAACGCGTGAGATCGTATGAGCGCATGTTGACTCGAAGTAGGGCGCGTGAATTGCTTTAAAACAGAAAATAAGGGATTCGGAAAGATTAGCAATGGCAGATCGAAACCTTTACCGAATTGAGGTAGAGACCCAGCATGAAAATGGACAGAGAATAGAGGAAAGTACAACAGACGATGCAGTATCACGAGAAATAGGACATATAACGCACCATAAGGAGGATAATATACGTCAAGGCATAGAAAACGTAAGTCACCATACGACTGAGGACCAGGAAATTAGAGAGACAGTCGATGAGGATTCTATCGATGAGGATTCTAACTTGCGTCTTGAATACGTAGAACCCATAGTACAAGTAATCAGAGCTCCCTCACCACAGAGTACAAGGAATGCGAGCAGAAACGTGTCACAGCACAGTTCAATGAAATCGGTTGCAAACCAACACTTGGGCGAAAACACAGAGCGTAGGACGTGGGAAGAAAACGCAATAGGACCCACCAATCTGGCAGAATTATTACAATTAATGACGGAAACCATGACAAGACAAAATAAAGAAATTGCGAACCAAATTAAAATTTAGAATGCAGAAATGATGAAACAATATGCAGAAACCACGAGACAAATGAGTGCGATTAAAGAACAAAACAAAATAAATTCAGTTACACCTAAGTCATATTGAAGACGAGGCAAAAGAATCTCGAGAAGTGATAGGAAACTTAATAACAGGTCACAATCAATTGAGAACAGACATTGACAAGGTACAAGCGGACGTACAAATATTGCGTAATGACATTCAGGACGAGATCAAAACATTACGTAACAACACCCAGGGAGAAGTCAAGAAACTAGAGAAACAGATAAACGTAATTACTAGACAAGCAGCAGGTACAGCGCGTGATATTGTTGAAAACAGTGTGTTACACAAACGTATCACAAAAGCAGCGCTGAAAAGATATGATAACCGCATAGTCAAAATAGAAGCGCAAACGAAGCGACAATTTCAGAAAGTGCGAGCAGAGCTATTGCAAACCATTGATGAGCGTAGTGAACAGGATCGAACCAGCACAGAGTCTGCAACCACATCCGTATCTGTAACAGCACCGGAAAAACAAGCAATTAATGAAGATATTACGCATTTGCGATTCCAATCACAGGCGGAAAGTAACATACGTGACAATGGAAAGCCAGATCGCGAAGAGTACAGTGCAATGCATTCAGCTGCACGTTCACAACCGATGGAAGAAAATTATTGCGTACCACTCCAACGATACTACGCAAGGGTAGACGAAAGTTATAGTGGACAATATCCAATGGATCAACCACAACAGGAAAGAGCGACGGGAGAAATGATCAGAAGCAAAAGTGGCGAAGAATCGCGAATTTCATATGAAACTATGACGAAGTACGACAACGATCATTTCCTCACAGTCAGAAAACTTCAACACTTTTGAGAAGGAAACTCATTACTTCCACGAACTTTTACTGACTAATTCCGAGTAGGATTATCAGAACACTGGACGCTAGCACACAAATTAGGCTTTATATGTGCACACATGTCAGGAACAGTTGCAGAAACCATGCAGAATGTTGCAGCGACATGCCGATCGTACGAAGATTTCAGAGAGAAGTTTCTCTCACGCTATTGGTCCAGCGAAGCACAGAACAGAGTGAAGTACGAATTATTAGAGAACCAATATTTTGAAAATTCAGGAGAGAAGAATCCCGTGAAATTTTTCGAATTAATGGAAAAGAAAAATCAATGCTTAGATGTACCATACAGTGACGGAGAGTTGATTAAATTATGCGCGATGAAGCTACCATTGAAATACCAGGAATCATTAGTAGGTCGCGGAGGCATTGACGTCGAAGCATTTAAAGGTATTCTAAGGGATCTAGAGTTCATATTTTCGGAAGTAGACGCAAGAAAATGACGAAGCGCACGTGAAAACGAAGGCAAAAAGCAGTGGAATCCACAAGACACAGTACGAAGAGACAATAATTACGAACCACGTGATAACTTCGCACCAAGAAACGACAATAGATTTCAACAAAAAATCGGTTATGGATTTAGAAGAGAATATGGCAATAACTATAATTCACCCAGGAACGGCAACGACTATTACAGAGGGAATAACGACAACCGGAACGGGTACTGGAGAACCAATAGACCGACAAATTATCAACAAAGAAACCACTATCAACAAGCTGAACAAGAAAAGAGAATACAAATAGAAGAGGTGGAGGTAAGACCACCAAAGCCCGATAAACGTTCGAATTGACAGCTAAGCGCCCATGCCAAAGAGAATGACGCACCGACCCAGGACAATTGCAGCACCTTGAACAGAGAAATAAAAATCTTATCACGAGAAGAGAAGAAGGAAGAAGCAAACCCGCAGGGACCAGATGAAAACGAAGGTAAGAAAATAACAATATCGTGTTGGGACGAAATTAATTGGGAGAATACTGACGAGGAAGATGAATTACCAGAGGCGTGCACAACGAATGTAGGAGGTAAGGTCGAAGTAGTGAGTATTGCAGAGCTATTTGAGATGGAAACCAGGGAAAGCGAATTCAATGAGGATAATACGCAGTCGACAGAAGTTGAAAATAAGTTACGAGTGGGCACACAACCCAACGTATATAATGAAGGAAGCTATGAAGCGATAATTAGAGCATTTAGATGCGATTATGTGGAAGTAGCGACGAAGAAGTAGAAGATAGACGAGGATGAGGAAAAAGTAGAGGACGCTGAAGAAAGCGTAAATGAAGGAAGAAATAGAGAAGTGGAAATAAAAGAGAGACAAGTAGCAGTCTAAGCTTATCCTACAGAAACTTCGAATTCACGAGGGAAATTCCTGAAAAGACTCATGTATGATTCAGTGGAGAATTCGTTGATGCAAGAAGAAGAAGAACAGAACCAACCCTTTCAAATTCAACCAATTGTGAAGGCCATGGTAAAGCATATTCCAGTCAATATAGTGAATTGATAGCGGAAGTGAACTGACTGCGATCTCAGAAAATTTATTCATGTAGTGTAATGCCAATGAGGAAGTGCCAGTTATGAAAACACGTAAGATTAAAGTAAGAGGTCGTATTAGAAACAAGGCTGCGCAAGTTACGAGACAAACAAGGTTAACTCTTTCGTGTCAAGGTCAAAAGATCGAAGCCAACTTCGTGATTATACCTAAACTAACTGTAGATTTGATTATAGGTGCAGATTTTTTGAATGAGAGACGAACGATAATAGATATGGAGAAAGGTAGCGTAACATTCGGGAATGTCACAATTCTCTTTGAGCAAAAGCTAAAATTAGAAGAAATACCAGTTATAAACAAACAATTAAGAATGACACGAGATAAAGAGGATGAAGAATTAGAATGGTATGCACAAAAGGGGGATTCGCCTCAACTCATGTTAGAAGTCCATAAAGAAATCGACGAAAAATTGCAAGAAGTTCAAGGTATTTCAGAACACAGTGAAAGAGAATTAGAGTGTATTTTACGAGATAAAACAGAGGTATTTTTACCTAAGACTGGTAGTATTAAACACTTTCAGTACAAGTTTGAAGTAAAACAGCACAAACCATTTAGAGTGCCACCCTATACAAACCCATTAAGCTACAGGAATAAAGTATTCCTGGAGATATCTAAAACGTTAGATGACGATATTATTAAACCAGCTACCTCCACATATAACAGCCCGCTCCATGTTGCACAAAAACGAGATGGGAGCTTCAGGTTAGTGCTTGATTCCAGACAGATCAGCACAATCATAACCACTGAGACAGATCGCCCAGAAAAATTAGAGGAGTTGATACAAAACTTCCACGGTGCTAAGATATTTTCATCAATCGATTTACGGAGTAGTTTATGGCAAACAGAATTTGCCCCAGAATGTAGAAAATTTACAGCATTTTTCGTATTCGGTAGATGTTAGAAATGCAGTGTTCACTTGAACAACAGTATGCTATCAAATTCTACGTGAAATTGGGAAGTCAGATTCCAAACATCGTTTCATGACTGAGCAGCCACTATGGGATGCACGCGTGTCCAAACGTCAGGTGTTTCTCTGGCACTAAGCGATTTTGGAAAGTTTGTATGACCTCGTCGACGAAACTAGCTAGGACGCCCTTCGACATCGAAAAGTGTATACAGCTAGGCTCGTGTGCATTACCTATTGTATACAGACCGTGAATGATTGTTCGTCTGGTAGCTAAGACTCTACATGTAGTACCCAACACAGTTATTGAATGTGCTGGTGCCGCGAATTCGGAGTCAACAGTGACAATAGTACTTGTTGGGCTTGGCTGCTGATTTAGAATCGTGTTTTCAGGGTAGGTAGGGTGGCATTTTCCAGCATTGTGGCGAGTGCGTGTAACGTTCTACGCTCGGGCGTACGTTAACTCTTTAAAGCCTGTACTGTGATAAGTTGACGGGCTTCACCTTATAAGAAAGGATTTTAGTAAATATGATGACCGCGTGTACCTGAATGGAAGCAAAATCGGACTTATACCCAGTCAGTAACAACAATGATACGTCAAGCAAGTATAAAGTGCAACTACTCGTTAGGACGGGCAAGAAACATACACAGCAGATGCTACCAATTATTAATAATACGGTCGCCAGCCTAATTAGGCATTAAGTGAGTTTTTCCCTTGTACAAGAGGATGTACGTACAAGCATAACAACACGTAGTAATACTGCATTGTATGGAAAATTTTAGAACCAGAAAAATCTACTGAACTAATATTTTCCCTTTCTGTACTAATTTGGACAAGCTATAAATACACAACATAACACTATAATGATTACTACAACCTGCGTTTTGTCTATTAATCCGACTGAAATCGGGCATAGGTTACCCCAGAAATAGCACTTTTGAAACACACATACAATGTCAATTTTTATAGGGTAAAACACTGATAAATTTAGGTTTTATATTGACTTTAGCTTTGCTAGTCAAATCAGTTCAGTACGTTTCAGAATTAAAATGAATAGAAAAGAAAAGAGTGAAAGAAAAGGGGGGGGGGGGACCCTGAAACTGTTATGATCACGGTGTTGAAACCATTAACTATTGGCAACATTAAGCACTCAAGATTTACAAAATATGAGTTATTACTCTTATAGTCCAATTACTTCCTCATTTAACTACCATTATTTTTGTCTCGAATTAATTAAGCTTCATTACTAAACCAATTCCATAATTATCTTCCAACTTTGTTAGACCTTAGTTCTTTGCATATATTTTCATTAACAATAAAACTCCTTAAACATCTTTCTAGCTTAGATAGTTCTGCAGGTAATTCTTTTTACCATAAACTTTAAATCTTCCTTTCGGGACACTCGGATTGCACAACATGTGGAAAGGACCCTGTCTAGGTTAGTGATAAGGATAATTAATTGATAGGACAATTATGGTAAAAGTTAAGTTGTTATTGAACAGTCAGGAACAAAATTAACACTGGTCCACACGAATACGATTCTAAAGATTCAACCTGTTCGTGTCGATGCGGCGGTTGGCGGGCGGCGAGATGGCGAGGCGCACAGCACACATACAATCACAGCTATGGCTCTTGGTGTATCGGCACTTTGATTCTTCTTAGCGTCGCAATCCTTTTCAATTCAGTGCCTATAGAAGATAGCCATGCTGTGTAGTCGTCGGAAACGGCACATCCGAGGCTCAATGAAACCACTTTTTCCAGGATAGCCTCCTCGATCCGGAACGTGTTCCTCGGACCGATGCCCAACTCCGACTGACTTGCTGAGCCCGTTATGCCGTGCCGCGCCCGTGTGCATTTTCCCGCGCTCGCCTGCCATCCACCCTTTACCGCTCCCCTACAGATAGGGTATTCACCAAAGTTTTTACATTCCACATATCCTAATACATTGCCTACGTATGGACCAGGCGCACAATTACAATTTTAAACATGTTACAATAAATTCAACATGAGTTACAATTCAATTCTGTTGTAGCATTGCTTGAAATTTGACATAAATATTAATATTCACTTCGAAAGTTGCTTACATTTTCTTTAACATAATGACACGAAAAGAAAAAGAAATGAAATCAAAACATTGCTTACACTAATGTATCGAAATTCAGAAGAACAAATTATTATATATACAGTTGTTGTTGTTACATGCGGAGTCAAAACTCCTTAATGACAACAGTTGTTATTTATTGTTTCTTCCGTATAGAAAGTTGATGACATCATGTAGGAGATGGCAGTGGCTATTGGGTATTGGGATCTCTAGGCTGCCGGATTTTTGCCACAGCAAAAGTGCGGCTGGTGGCGTGCATGGGCTTATTGTTAGGTTCTGGCCTTGCTGTACAGCTCCTTACTGCTTCTATTTTGTGTAAGCTAAATGTCTTTTCACTTTTGCTTTTGTTTCACATTTCGTTGTCCCTTCCATTTTCATCCAATGTTTCGCAATGTCCCACATATTTACGAGCAGGTTAATGTGCTAGGTTTCCGACCTACTTGACTAGTGGCTGGTTTCCTAGGTCTGAGGCACGTTTCACTGCTGCGACTTTTCATAGAACCGCCATACAGTCGGTTTCAATCTATTATTTACGAAGTAGATTACGGCGAGCTCACGCACTCCCTCGTTGGGGAGTTGCAGGTGAGTTGCGTTGCTAGCCTGACGTGAAGGTATTGTAGGTTTCAGATGTCATAGTCGGCTGTGTTTCCGCGCACAAACACCTGCAGTGTGAAAAGGGCTTTGTTCCTGACTTCTTTTATGTGAGTTCCCCAGGTGAGGGGTGCCAGTCGATGGTCACGCATAGATATTTTTCAGCCTGCGATGATCCGCACCGTCTGAAGGTTAACAGGCGCTCTTTTCCTTTTAATTGTCTTGCCCTGATTTTTTGTACCATTACATTTCAGGCGCCACCTAGTGGCCCAAGCTCTCAACCCACCGCATGCCGTCTGGAGTCATCGGTGCATGCAGTTTGTTAAGAGAACTAGCTTCGTCAGTATGCAGCACTAACGTGACTCTGTCCACCTTCAGTGTGTTGGAGGTGAAGGCGGAGTACAGGGGGGACGCGAGGACGGACCCATGAGGCACTCCCAGCTGAGGATGCGCTGCCTATGGCACGGACACTAAAGGTCCTGTTCTAACAATATGACACAACGAGCCTCGTATTGGGCGTCGGGACCCCCAATACAAATAATTTTTAGAGGAAGCCCTCATGTCGCACGCACTCGAAATCACTGCTCCTGAGTACTCCCGACATTCCAGAGAACCCATCGCACATACCAAAAGGCGTAAATGTTGATGCTGTGTGCTGCGTCCGCGACTGAAGCCAAACTGTTCTGGTACGATTAGGTCCTCAGTGTCTGCATGTTGAAACAATCTCTTTACACATTGTCCGATCAAAACATTAGACATGGCAGTTAGGAGACTAATTGCCCTACAATGCTATGGGAGTCTCTGGTCTTTTTGCTGCTTCGAAATAGCCACAACCTCTGCAGGTTTCCAGGGGGGTGAGGCGACGAGGTTTGCTGGCGCGAGGCTAGAGTCAGTACTGCAGCCTGCGAACTTACGGTTGAACTGAAGGCAGCCCCAAGTGGCATGCATGACACAAGAGCCTGCCGGCACCCTATATTGCATCCGGGACACGTGGAGACTGGCAGAGCTGTCCAGAGATGTCACCCAGTGCGTGGCCCCGCCTTCGCGGTTTCAGCACGAGACCCAGAAACTTCAAATCTAGCACATGCCGTGCATCATCGGCTTCAGCAAAGTGACATTGCTGTTCTATGACGGTGTAGCTGTTAGGCCAGTGTTTGTCCAGTGATTTGGCGCAAAGACTGCCAGGGCTCCTGTGGAAGTAAAAAGCCGGAAGTTCAAATGCAATTGCTCCTAATGGCTGCTTGGGAACCATTTAACTCGCTCCGCCCGTGTGTGTTTTGACAAGAACCCGCTTCTGGCCACGGAAACGCATCATTGCATTACAACATGTATTAACATGTGGTAGACTGCTGAGCTGTTATGAAATTCTACGCCAGCATTATTTAGTTTACAGCTACAGAATTTCGAAGGTGGTTAGGCTGTGAATCACCTAGGTAACGGCAAGACTTGCCGGATGCCGATGCCGCCTAACAGAGAACTGTGTGCGCAAAACTTGTACCCCAGATTTTGACGGATGACACTCAACTGTAGTATAGTGTTCATCTGTGAAGAACTGTTGTAATTGTGTGGAAACCTTTTGGACGATAGTTCGATATGAGTCGTGGATTTTCGACTATAGCCATAAGACAGAGAAACTTAGGTGAGAATGGCATACCTTGCCACCTCCACTCCACGAGAAGGGAATCGTGAGCATATCCAAAGTGAACACCAATTGTCTATTTAGAGGCTACTGGAATCATCCACTATGACTTTAAATATATGCTGCAGAGACCGTCAAGGCTGCCTCTTATGTGAAAGTGCTCAAAAAACTGAAAAAGTGGTTTGTTCACATCAGAAGACACATCACAGGTCCCCGAAAGCGCCACCAAGAAACGCATCCAGCCATACAACCTCTTTAGTAAAGGAACATCTGGTCAAAAACGACGTGCTAACGCTAGCATAGGCCTTTTATAGTCCCAAACTTTAGACATGTATAATTTCCTCAACTTAAGATGCCCTCGAAAGAACACTGCTGGAGACGACCAACAATGTTAAATCTGATGTCACCCATGGCTTGGAAGATTCATGCAACCCAGGCATTCCTGGACGCTTGCAGTGCTAGGATATCTTGCTGGCAAAAATGTGTTGACGCTGAAGAAGGCTATTTGAGGATTTTTGATGCATTGCAAAGTATTGTTCAATGAATTAGTTTCAGATGCATGAATGTGTGTGAATTCCCAAGGGACCAAACTGCTGAGGTCATCGGTCCCTAGACTTACACGCCAATTAAACTAACTAACAACAACACACGCACCCATGCCCGAGGGAAGACTCCAACCTCCGGCGGGAGGGGTAGCACAATCCGTGACATAGCGCCCCACACCGCGCGGCTAAGTAAATAGTTTATATGGATTTAGTAACATTACTTTTCGGGAAAACCTTGTATTATGAGCTCACGCTTATCATAAGTTATTGTTTGTTAGCTGATTTTCTTTTTGTTCACCTTCTAGGATTATAGTTCATAGATATTTAGAACTGCTGCTGCATCCTCTACAACTGAGCGCTAGATAGTATGCACTCAGGAGATTACCCTTGTATCGTCGGGAGTAAGGCTGAAGTTCCTGTTAAATTCAGATAGCTGTATTGGTGGGTGGTGTTAGAGGCAGTTGAATGTGAATACTTCTATTTATGTACCGTTAATAAATAGATGAAAAGTAGCCTTTGGGGACCATGGCTGGCTAAGGACAAAATGTTACATTAACACTGAAGAAAAGTAGTTAAGAAATAGACAGCTTGTGTGCGGAAGACGCCGAACGAGAAGAAGGAAGTCTGAACAAATAGCAAGAAAAGGAAAGAAACACAGACACAGGAAAAAAAACGCCGGAAGCGTTGCAGGCAAAATGGACGTAATAACAAAGTTGTGGCACAATTGGATGAGCTTGGGAAGGAGAAAGATCGGAAAGAGGAAACGTACAAGAAAGACAAACAGGCCGAAAGAAAGTGAAAAAAAGATACCAAAGCAGAAGGAAGACAGAAAGAAAAGAATGAGTAGCAAGAAGGAAAAAGTGAAAACGATAGAGGAAAAAGTAAAAGGAAAGAATGGAAATAAGAAAAAAGAAATGTTAAAAACTGTACTGGGTGAAACGAAAATGGATCACTTCTACTCGTGTTTGTAAGTGTCTGGTTGGTGCTGGAAAAATGTGTAAAACGTATTTCGACATCGAAACATGAAAATCTCAGTGCAGAGAAACAGACCATTCTGAAAATTTAATTTCGATGGAAAAATGCGGAACTAACGCTACCGGATGTGAAATCCATACTAGCTTGTAGGTTAAGCAATTCGTTTGCGAGAAAGTATTCATATTAATTGAGATTCATATATTCCATCATACTGAAATGACTCAGATTCAAATGTTGGCCCTAAAAATACCTTATCCTTTTCCTTTAAACAGTCACTCTAACTGAGTTAGTATGTAAAATTACAGAAGAAGACAATATAAAAATTAACACATTCGAGTTACTGATAAAACTGCTTGAAAATTCGCAAGACAGAATATTACTGAAATCTTCTACTACACTCCTGGAAATGGAAAAAAGAACACATTGACACCGGTGTGTCAGACCCACCATACTTACTCCGGACACTGCGAGAGGGCTGTACAAGCAATGATCACACGCACGGCACAGCGGACACACCAGGAACCGCGGTGTTGGCCGTCGAATGGCGCTAGCTGCGCAGCATTTGTGCACCGCCGCCGTCAGTGTCAGCCAGTTTGCTGTGGCATACGGAGCTCCATCGCAGTCTTTAACACTGGTGGCATGCCGCGACAGCGTGGACGTGAACCGTATGTGCAGTTGACGGACTTTGAGCGAGGGCGTATAGTGGGCATGCGGGAGGCCGGGTGGACGTACCGCCGAATTGCTCAACACGTGGGGCGTGAGGTCTCCACAGTACATCGATGTTGTCGCCAGTAGTCGGCGGAAGGAGCACGTGCCCGTCGACCTGGGACCGGACCGCAGCGACGCACGGATGCACGCCAAGACCGTAGGATCCTACGCAGTGCCGTAGGGGACCACACCGCCACTTCCCAGCAAATTAGGGACACTGTTGCTCCTGGGGTATCGGCGAGGACCATTCGCAACCGTCTCCATGAAGCTGGGCTACGGTCCCGCACACCGTTAGGCCGTCTTCCGCTCACGCCCCAAGATCGTGCTGCCCGCCTCCAGTGGTGTCGCGACAGGCGTGAATGGAGGGACGAATGGAGACGTGTCGTCTTCAGCGATGAGAGTCGCTTCTGCCTTGGTGCCAATGATGGTCGTATGCGTGTTTGGCGCCGTGCAGGTGAGCGCCACAGTCAGGACTGCATACGACCGAGGCACACAGGGCCAACTTCCGGCATCATGGTGTGGGGAGCGATCTCCTACACTGGCCGTACACCACTGGTGATCGTCGAGGGGACACTGAATAGTGCACGGTACATCCAAACCGTCATCGAACACATCGTTCTACCATTCCTAGACCGCCAAGGGAACTTGCTGTTCCAACAGGACAATGCACGTCCGCATGTATCCCGTGCCACCCAACGTGCTCTAGAAGGTGTAAGTCAACTACCCTGGCCAGCAAGATCTCCGGATCTGTCCCCCATTGAGCATGTTTGGGACTGGATGAAGCGTCGTCTCACGCGGTCTGCACGTCCAGCACGAACGCTGGTCCAACTGAGGCGCCAGGTGGAAATGGCATGGCAAGTCGTTCCACAGGACTACATCCAGCATCTCTACGATCGTCTCCATGGGAGAATAGCAGCCTGCATTGCTGCGAAAGGTGGATATACACTGTACTAGTGCCGACATTGTGCATGCTCTGTTGCCTGTGTCTATGTGCCTGTGGTTCTGTCAGTGTGATCATGTGATGTATCTGACCCCAGGAATGTGTCAATAAAGTTTCCCCTTCCTGGGACAATGAATTCACGGTGTTCTTATTTCAATTTCCAGGAGTTTAGTATTAAACCTCTCAACTGATATGATTTTATCTTCGCAAGTATTCTGTGACAACAGTGTCTTATGATGGACACGAACCTTGATGGTAATGAAATTCATTGGCCAACTGTGCGCACGGAACGCTTGTCTGTTCTGCAACCTGTTTCTATTAAGATAATGATGAGACTGTCTAAAATCAAATTTGAGTTACCGTACTTACGATGTGCGATGCAAGACAGTATCTCACCAATTTTCACAAAATGCTTCAGCAGCGCACAAATCGAGATGTGCAGTCCGAGTATACTAACACAGTAATAAAGGCAAAGAATGAAAAATGAGGAACTAAACTTAACGATTAATAAATGAGAACAAAGACTCCAAGTGTATCTATGATTCATTACGCCACAACAGCAATAAACCTTTTCGTAAAATTCTTGAAGTTGTCACAACTAAACAAGTTAGGAAAATATTTCTTAATAATTTTCCTGTTGACAATTACTTCGCTTGACACTTGTTTCACTGATTAGGCAAAATCATATGTTGCGTTGTAATACTTCTGTAGTAAATTTCTACCATATGCAATGTTCCAACATTAAGAAATTACGCAGTTACAAAGGCATGTAGAAAAGCTGAATTACCTTGTAAATTCCGCTTTTGGCTTTCTTCTATTGGTATAATCTTATTTTCTTTAATCAAAACATATTAGCACAAAACCGGTTTTAAATAACGCTGCTTCCACTACACTCAGGAGAGCTTGCATTCTTTTCAAACGAAGTACCTAACCAGACTGGTTGTCTGACAAAGTAAAACAAAACTCTCTGACCAGCATCTCCGGTCACCAATATACTTGCAATATATTTGCCAATTATAATGGCAAAGTAAAAGCGATATTACCAAACTGGACGACATTCATCAGATTAACAAATTAACTCATATTTGTAACCTTTTACATAGTCATAACTATTATAGCAAATAGGACAGCCATCTTTCAACGGTTTCAGAAATTCCCATAGTAGAGGGGAGTGAGTCATGATATTTTGAACAGGAACCGATGTCCGGAAACGTACCGTTTCCGTGCTACAGCCGTTTGAAAACGTGTTTGCTAGCCAGGTCTGCATAATGGTGGAGGGGGGAGGGCGGGGGGTTTGCTTACGTCGGAGTGGCTAATGTCATTTGACGTTTGTCCTACCTCTATCATCTGGTTCGAGACTCATTTACGTCTCCGTGAGCGTCAGAGGCGGTGTGGTGTGTTGGATGTGGTATGGACGTAGTTGTCACGCTCAACATACCACAGGGTGCTGTGAGAAATATCCACAGCAGGTGCAATTGCACGCGTACACATTTACGGGTTCTCTTCTACATGATGCAGTACAGCCTCTTCCAGTTCGGGTGTGCGGCGTCGACTTGGAGCATCACTGTCACCCCTGCTGACGGTAAAGGTCGAAGCTGTTGCGTAATGGTGACGAACAGGGTACGCCATGGAGTGGGACGTCGTGCACAATGGTCATGATAAAGGCGACGACCAACTCTTTCATTAATGTGAGCTTCACCATAGAGAAAGATGATGTCGGTGTGCTCTGCAAACGTGTACTCAGACATGTTGCTATAACACTCAAAGATATGTGATTGAGGATCGAACGAGATGAGAGAGGTGGGACAGACGTCAATTTACATCAACCAGTCCGACGTAATTACGCCCACCATGACAACCCTGTTGCAAACGTACTAAGAAAATGTGTTTTCCAACGGGTATAGTATGTAAACGGAAGATTTCTGTACGTGAATTCCTATTCGAAAGCTGTACTGACTCCCCTCTACAAAACTAGACGTTTGTAACGGGAATTTCGGAACGCCCTGAATATCCTGGGGCAACGGCCTAGCCGCAGTGGATACACCGGTTCCCGTGAGATCACCGAAATTAAGCGCTATCGGGCGTGGTCGGCGCTTGGCTGGGTGACCATCCAGGCCGCCATGCGCTGTTGCCATTTTTCGGGGTGCACTCAGCCTCGTGATGTCAATTGAGGAGCTACTCGATCGATTAGTTGCGGCTTCGGTCAATACTACCATCATAACGACCGGGAGAGCGGTGTGCTGACCCCACGCCCCTCCTATCCGCATCCTCCCTTGAGGATGACACGGCGGTCGGATGGTCCCGGTAGGCCACTCGTGACCTGAAGACGGAGGGCGCTGTATATCCTGGAAGATACACTGTGGGGGGATTTGCGTAAGGGAGAAATGAGGGACCAAATAGGAAAGGATATTCAGAAACTAGGGCAGGAAATGGAGGCTATTAGTTAGGAATCAAAAGAAATACAGGAAGAAAAGGAGAATTGAAAGAAGTGGCGTAGACACGTGCAACGCAATAAACGGCGGAAGTGCATAAAACGTGGAAGAATCAGTCACGACTGAAAGCTCAGAATACAGTTGTTGTGTTAGGCTAACTCTTATCTTTCAAGTTTCATTTTTTTTCTGGTACATCCTCCTAGTTTCGATCCATTGCACGGAAAAGTAAGTGTGCAATCTTTGTCGATAGGCCCCTATATTTGAAAATATAAATATGAAAAATCATATAAAAATCTTATTTACTTTTTGTATCAATGTTTCGTTAAAGTAGTTCATTCACCAATTACTTTCAACTGAATTATTAAATTTATTTCATTAACTAACCCAAAAATATTCACTGTGAGAGATTATATTTGTGCAAGATTTTAAAAATTGCATCACGGCCAAAACTGTGCCATAATGGAACCTTAATATATGGGTGCTTCAGTCCGTCTAACGGGGACACGTGTGATAAAATATTATCATCTGTACCACATCTTGTTACTGTGGATTCTAAGACAAGCGCTATACCAGAGAGAAAGGAAAGTCGAAAACTGTCTCGTCAAGCGTCTCAAGCAAAAATGGCTTATTTAGGAGGAATGACATAAGTTTAGAACGCCGAAATGAGATTTCTATACAGCCTCTGACAAATCTCTGCTCCAACTGAGTGCTGCACCGACTCAATTGGTCGATTTGAAGAATTTGTTAGTAGTGGGGTTGATATAGCAGTAAATCAATAAGCATCCACCTCCCTGTCTTTGCCTCTGACAGTTTATAAAGAATAGTAGTAATAGTGTTTTAAGTATCGTCAAGCTGCGAACTGGAAATTTGTTAACACTAAGTGTTACGTGATGACACACTCTGTAACTGTATGCTGGGCAGAAGGGGCTGACAAGTGCTGGACAGCTTCCCGTGATTCGCCATTATGATAGCCTGCTATAACCTCTTCAGGAGATTTCCATAGTATGTTCAATACGTCAGGAAGTGAGGAGCTATGAGCGGTAAGGTGTCAGACCACAAAAATGACACTTTACATGGTGTTCGGTGGGAACGTAATGTGAGGATACCTACAATGACCTTCTGCCCCGTAATATTCTACGGTACATAACCACCCTTCAGTTTTACTACTGTACAACTAAATACAATGGAAGATTTGTACAGTAATATTTTATTTGTGCCCCTAGCAGTAAAAGTAAAGTTGACACAATGTACTACATTCCAAAAAAAACTCCTATTATCTCCTTCGTAAACAAACAAAACTAATAAACGATCACTGAATGGTATCTTCTGGAAAAGAGATGACACTAAAGATGAGATTTATTACACGAAGATCGACGTCATACTTAAAAGGAAATAAACGAACATCGATTCGATACAGGCACCTACTTAATAAAATACAGTATGTTCTAATATACAGTTGACAGCGTTGTGGAATGGATGGAATAATTTACTAAATCAGTTGCTTTTACTGTATCTACTTCAGTGGACAGTGGTCGTGAACTACAGGGCTGCAAGCTAGCCCGATATGCAAACACTGAACAGCGACTGCTGCTGCTTGAAACAGCACGCTGTGCACAGAGAGAATTCAGCCTACAGCTTCCTAATGCACCGGAGCTGCAAAAGGCTCACCGTACAGAAGCAGGAGTATCCAGTGCCACGACCTTGTATCTTCTCATCGAGTCAAACGGTGAACTCCAGTCTTCTTCTCTCGTCGTAGGATCTGCGACCGATTTTCCACGTCAAATCCGAAGCCCTGATCAAACACAGCCTGTTTCACACCACGGTCATCATCATCATCATAAGTCATCTGCTACATTAGCGCCGGCCGGAGTGGCCGAGCGGTTAAAGGCGCTACAGTCTGGAACGGCACGACCGCTACGGTCGCAGGTTCGAATCCTGCCTCGGGCATGGATGTGTGTGATGTCCTTAGGTTAGTTAGGTTTAAGTAGTTCTAAGTTCTAGGGGACTTATGACCACAGCAGTTGAGTCCCATAGTGCTCAGAGCCATTTGAACCATTTTTTGCTACATTAGCAGGTCCTTTGCCTCTCCATTTTCTGCGATTCATTGCTTCCTTCATAAGGCTGCTGTATGTTGTACCGTCCATCATGTCATCCAGTATCTGGAATCTCTTCCTTCCTCGCTTCCTTTTCCCTTCTACATAACCTTCTAAAACTGTTTTTATCAGTCCGTCATTCTTTCTTAATATATGCCCAATCCAATTTCTTTTTCTTCTCTTTATTACATCTAGTAACTGCCTTTTCTCTCCCACTCTTCTCAGTACCTCTTCATTTTTTACTCTGTCCATCCAACTTATTCCTTCCATCTTCCGCCATGTCCAGATCTCAAAAGCCTCCAGCCTTTCTCTGTCTTTTTTCCTCATAGTCCATGTTTCAGCGCCATATAGAAGAACACTCCATACAAGACATTTTATGAGTCTCTTTCTGAGTTCTCTGTCCATACCGCTGCAGAAGATCCTCCTTTTCTTATAAAACGCCTCTTTTGCCATTGCTATCCTTGTTTTAATTTCTGTGGTGCACTTCCAGTCGGTGTCTATCCCGCTTCCAAGATACTTAAAATTTTGCACCTGTTCTAGTGTTTCTCCATTCAGCACAATTTTTATTTCCTTATTTCCTCCTATTGCCAATACTTTTGTTTTATTTGTGTTAATTTTCATTCCATATTTTTTTCCGTTAGTTGCAATGGTGTCCACCAAATCCTGTAATTCTTTTTCCCCTGTGGCTAGAAGGACCATGTCATCAGCAAATCTCAAGCACCCTACTCTTCTTCCTCCAATCTCTACTCCTTTGTCATCTAATGAACATTGGTCAATCATATCACACCACGGTCAAAGCCCAAATATCCTGTTTTCAGTCTCCTCACTATCATTTCTAAAAGCCCTGTACATGGAGTACAGTCGAAAAACTAAAACTAAAAATTGAAATGCGGTAGCCCTTCTTCAGCCCAATCGCACAGTCGTCCTCTCTCAGTGCAGGCCCACTCCCCCCCCCCCCCCCCTCCCTCCAGCAGAAGGGCAAATTTCTCTCCTTCAATCCTATAGCTAACCGTGAATAGGAATGACGCCCAAACGTACGTCTGACACCCCAGTCCCAAAAAAAAATATTTTTAAAGGCACATTTGCAGGATGGGGGTGGATATAACACAAAAACGTAGATGCAAGTTCAGAATACAAAATTGAATTACTTAAGATGTTAATTAGTATAAGCGGTTGCATGAATTGTGGCATGCAACAGCTGAAACATTAAAATAATTACGCAGTTTAGTTTTCTTGCCGAGAAGATGGAATCTTTTTTGTTCATAAAGCCGTCCACATCGGTTGCATATCTGCTATCGCTGCAGATAATTATTTGCCACACCGCCATTATTCTATTTTATTGAGACGCAACCTCATCAGGTGTACTCATAGTTGCACACAGCAACAGAATTGATGTAAGTGTCTATGTAATTCAATTTAGTATAATATTTTGTGAATACAGTGATATTTTTTAATCTTGTGTTTCATTTATGTTGCAAGCTATTGTTCCAATTAAACGGCGTTTTGGCATGGATAAAGTTTCCGTGTTACACGTTGTGCAGCACGAACCAAAACTCTGTAATTATTCAATCTACGGAGTCCGATAAACAAGTATTTTGAGAAAAATCACTCACTGTCAATCTTACAGTGAACTGGGCTTACGCTAAAAGCAATTGCAAGCGCCCAAAGTTTGTACACTACTGGCCATTAAAATTGCTACACCACGAAGATGACGTGCTACAGACGCGAAATTTAACCGACAGGAAGAAGATGCTTTGATATGCAAATGATTAACTTTTCAGAGGATCCACACAAGGTTGGCGCCTATGGCGACACCTACAACGTGCTGACATGAGGAAAATTTCCAACCGATTTCTCCTACAGAAACAGCAGTTGACCGGCGTTGCCTGGTGAAACGTTGTTGTGATGCCTCGTGTAAGGAGGAGAAATGCGTACCATCACGTTTCCGACGTTGCTAATGATCGGATTGTTGCCTGTCGCGATTGAGGTTTATCGTATCGCTACATTGCTGCGCGCATTGGTCGAGATCCAATAACTGTTAGTAGAATATGGAATCGGTGGGTTCAGGAGGATAATACGGAGCGCCGTGCTGAATCCAAACGGTCTCGTATCACTAGCAGTCGAGATGACAGGCATCTTATCCGCATGGCTGTAACGGAACATGCAGCCACGTCTCGATCCCTGAGTTAACAGATGGGGACGTCTGCAAGGCAACAACCATCTGCACGAACAGTTCGACGACGTGGACTATCAGCTCGGAGACCATGGCTGCGGTTACCCTTGACGCTGCATCACAGACAGAAGGGCCTGCGATGGTGTACTCAAAGACGAAGCTGGGTGCACGAATGGCAAAACGTCAGTTTTCGGATGAATCCAGGTTCTGTTTACAGCATCATGATGGTCGCATCCGTGTTTGCGGCATCGCGGTGAACCCACATTGTAAGCGTGTATTCGTCATCGCCATACTGGCGTATCACCTGGCGTGATGGTATAGGGTGCCATTGGTTACACGTGTCGGTCACCTCTTGTACGCATTGACGGCACTTTGAACAGTGGACTTTTACATTTCAGATGTGTTACGACCCGTGGCTCTACCTTTCATTCGATCTCTGCGAAACCCTACATCTCAGCAGCATAATGCACGACCGCAAGTTGCAGGTCCTGTACTGGCCTTTCTGTATACCGAAAATGTTCGACAACTGTCCTAGCCAGGACATTCTCCAGATCTCTCACCAACTGAAAACGTCTGGTCGATGGTGGCCGAGCAACTGGATCCTCGCAATACGCCAGTCACTACTCTTGATGAACTGTGGTATCGAGTTGAAGTTGAATGGGCAGTTGTACCTGTACACGCCATCCAAGCTCTGTTTGACTCAACGCCCAGGCGTATCAAGGTCGTTGTGACGGCCAGAGGTGGTTATTCTGGGTATTGATTTCTCAGGACCTATTGACTCAAATTGCATGGAAATGTAATCACATGTCAATTCTAGTAAAATATATTTGTCCAATGTATACCCATTTATCATCTGCATTTCTTCTTGGTGTAGCAATTTTAATGGCCAGTAGTGTATAAACTGATAAAATACTGTTATCATTACCTATTATTACTTGTTTGTTCTATGATATTCTCGAACCAGTCAGAAAAAGCCACGATAAATCAGACACGGTTTCTCTGCTCGCACAGGTAGCGACGTGGCATGGATTCTTAAGTAATGTAACAGCTATCTCGGTGACAGTTGATGTTTGAAATGATAAGATTGTGTAGAGCTTCTGATTCGAAATAGATCCAATGAAACACGGTATGAATTCAGTTATTACAAGAAAAGACAAAAGCACTTCAGGAAAAACATGGCCCGAAAAATACACCGAGCGACAATAAGCAGTTCACACACGTCAATTAACATCTGCAAGCACACCAGATTGAAATAACCAATGATTAACTATAAATAACACGAAATATAACCTTTATTTAACTCAGAGAAATATTATTTGAACCCTTTTTAACTGGTAGTGGTTGGCTAATCCAAACAGGGAAACAGAGAATTCAGCTGAATGTAAATCACACTCAAGAAAGAATTCAACGTGCGTTGTTTGATTTTATGATGCGATAACTCAGGCTAGTTTTAGAAAAGGATGTATGAATAAAATTTAAACGCCGACACCCATATGACTTCAACTGAAACAGTAAAATTCAGCTTACATTAACCATGAGAGCAAAATGAATTACACCGAAACAGCAAAAGTAACAATAATAGCGACAAATTAAGAACGGGGTACAGACTAGTATAAACAGTTTCAGTATTGTAAGTTAGCCAGTGTCATTCTTGAAATTTTCTCGATGTAGGAAGTAGTCCACGAAGTTTCGGGACTGCAGCCGGATTACGTCGACTTTTCCCAATGATATTTTGGCTGACAATCACTCAGATATCTTTACGTGTCTCACACTGCAGATTGCTAGTTCACATCGCTGTCAGTACAGTAAATGTAAGTCTGCAGGCTTTCGAGGCCGTTGTCACTGAAGTTAAAATCTTCTGTGTTATTAGGCCGCTTCATGTTTCTTCTAAAATGTTCGACGTTTCGACCCCTCTGCTGGGATATTCCTCACGATCGATTGGTGTCCACTACTGCTAGAACACTGTCAGAGACGACTTTTTTTCTTTATTGTATTTCAATTCCCCATCAGGGCGGGCTGGCAGCAGCATATGCGCTGCTCTTCAGCCGAAAGACATAGAACAAACAACAGAAGACATTTAAAAATAACAAAGGAGAGGATATGGTGAACATAGATATAAAAAAGGGGGAACATCATGGAAGGCAATAGACTAAAAAAAACGGGGTGACCGTAAAATGGAGATAAAAAACTGTTAAAACTTTTGAAAAGTAGCACACACAAAAAGCCACACACTGCGACAATTAAAAGAACACAAGGCACAGTATGAATGGAGCATAAAAGGTATCGACGGATGGCGTAGCACATAACAAAGACTGACGGCGAACCTCAAGGCAGTACACAATGAAAATCACACCTCGTGATGCACAGGAGAAACAGCTCTAAACACAACACAGATGTGGCACACTGACGATGATTAAAACAGAGGATCTGCCAGGCGCAAGGAGATGAGGGAGACTGAAAGAAGGGAGGGAGGGGAAGAGATGGGGGAGATGAATGGGGGGCGCGCTGAAGAGGGCCAGGTAGGGAGGGATGTGGGAAGGAAAGAGGCAAGTATGGGGTGCAGGGTCTCAGGGGTGGGGGGAACGAGGAAAATCCGCTCTGGGAGAATGAGGGAAGAGGAAAAAGGGGGCCCTGGGAAGGGGGCAGGGGGAACAAGGCCAGGTTATAGTTGGAAGGAAGGGTAGATGTCACGGCGAAGTTCGTCATCTGGGAGGGGGAGACGTGGGAAATTGCCCTGATGAAGGAGATGGAGGGTGTGGAGGTGGAGAGAGGGAGGGATACAGCGATAGAGGCGCGGCAACGGGCCGGGGGTGGAGAGGAAGGAGGAAACCAGAGGGTGGGGGGGATCAAGCCTGCAGACAATGTAAAAGATGCGGAGATGTTGGAAGAACAGGAGGAGGTGGGGGAAGGGGATTAGTTCATACATGAGCCGTGTGGGGGAAGGAAGGCAGATACGGAAGGCAAGACGGAGCGCATGGTGTCAATGATTTGGAGGGCCTTGTAAAAGTGGGTGGGGGCGGAGATCCAGGCAACGCTGGCATAACAGAGGATAGGATGGATGAGGGATTTGTAGGTGTGGAGGATGGTAGAAGGATGCAATCCCCATGTCTGGCCAGACAGGAGTTTCAGAAGGCGGAGGCGGGAATGGGCTTTCTGCTGGACGGTCTGGAGATGAGGGGTCCAGGTGAGGTGTCGGTCGAGGGTGAGGCCAAGGTATTTCAGGGTGGGGATGAGCTGGATGGGACGACCATGAAGGGTGAGGTAGAAATCATGGAGGGGTTGAGATGGAGGAACCATTGGTTACACCAAGTGGTGAACTGGTTAAGGTGGGTTTGGAGGGTACGTTGAGACTGTTGAAGGGTAGGATAGAGAGCCAGGAAGGCAGTGTCATCAGCATACTGGAGAAGGTGGACTGGTGGGGGTGGCTTGGGCATATCAGCTGTATACAAGAGATAAAGGAGAGGGGAGAGGACAGAACCCTGGGGGACGCCAGCCGTGGGATAAAAGATACGGGAGTTGGTGTTGTGGAGGGTGACATAGGAAGGACGGTGCGAGAGGAAGGAAGTTACCAGACAGACAAAATTGATAGGCAGGGCGTAGGTTTGGAGTTTAAAGAGGAGACCCGGATGCCATACACGGTCATAGGCATTTTGGAGGTCAAGGGAAACAAAAATGGTGGAGCGACGGGAGTTGAGCTGGAGGGACAGAAGGTGAACAAGGTTGAGGAGTTGGTCTTCAGCAGAGAAGGAGAGTCAGAAGCTACACTGGGTAAGTGGGAGGAGGTGGTGTTGAGCAAGGTGCTGATGGATACGGTGGGAGAGGATGGATTCAAGAACCTTACTGAAGATGGAGGTGAGGCAATTGGGACGATAGGAAGAGGTGGCAGAAGGGGGTTTGTTGGGTTTGAGGAATATGAGGACGCAGGAGGTCTTCCACAGGCAGGGTAGAAGCCAGTAGAGAGGATGACATTATAGAGATGGGCGTGGACAGTCAGGAAGGAATATGGGCTTTCTCAAAGGTGACGGTAGGTGACACAGTCGTGACCAGGGGCCGTGTTGCGTTTGGACCGGAGGATAAGTTTAATGTCTTGTGCTGTGATGGGAGTGTTTATGTTGGTGGGGGGAAACTGCCCCAAGTACTGGAGACTAGGAGCAAGTGGAGCGACCAAGGTATCGGCACGTTCCATGATGGTGGGGAAAAGAGATTAATCAAAGTGGGGATCATCAGAGATGGAGAAGACCTCGGAAAGGTGGGAAGCGAAGTGGTTGGCCTTACTGAGGTTGTTAGGAAGGGGGCGATCGTTATGGAGAAGAGGGTAGTGGGGAGCAGAAAGGGAACCAGTAAGGCTATGGAAGGCAGACCAGTACGTGGAGTAGTTGATAGGGAGGGTGGCGTTGAGTCATGTGCGGGTCTGGCGCCAGTCTCGGCGTTTCGTTGCTGTAATAAGGTTCCGTATGTGTCGCTGTATTTGCTGGTGGCGTTGGAGTGTATCCCTGTCATGAGTGTGCAGGAAGGAGCGATAGAGGCGGCGGGATTCATGGAGGAGGAGGACAGCCCGCGGGGGGAGAGTGGGACAGTGTGGGTGGATGGTTTTAGTAGGAACATGGGTCTCCACAGCGTCAGTAATTACCTTCTGAAGGAAGGACAAGGCGTGGATAATGTCGTCAGGATGGCGATAGGTAAGAGGGTGGCCTTTGAACTGGGTGGAGATGGAGTCCCGGTAGGCATCCCAGTTGGCATGGTGATAGTCATGGACGACCTTGGGAGGGGGTGCAGGGTGCGGAGCCGGAGGGGGGCGGTGAGCAGATGTTATGGTGAGAAGGACAGGGAGGTGATCACTACCTGTGGGGTCAAGGACGGCGACAGTGATACGCCCAAGGAGGTTGGCGGAGGCAATGACAACATCGGGGGTGGTGTCACTTTCGGGTCGGGTGTGCTGGGGAAGGGGAACAAGTTCACCTGTCACCTTGGAGCGTGGAGAGGAACTGATGCCACCGCTGAAGGGTTGCAGGAGTGCGGCTATGGATGTTCAGGTCGGCGGCAACCACATAGGTGGAGAAGGTGCGGTCAGTGTGCGAGATGAAGTCATAAGGAAGAGGAGCAGGGGAGCTGACATAGATGGTGGCACAGATAATGGTGAGGGAGGGGAAGAAGACGCTAAGGATAAGGTGTTCAGTGGGGTCATTGAGGACAGGTTGTGGCCGGATGGGGAAATGCCTAAGGTGGCCAATCACGACTCCACCCTGAGCACGAGGACCAGGAGCATCAATGCGGTGGAGGATATAGGGAGAGGTGCAGATAGAATGGTGGGGCTGGAGAAAGGTATCGTTCAAGAGGAAGGTGTCGACCTGGTGGTGGGAGAGGGTGTGCATGAGGAGGTATTTGTTCGAGCGGAAGGAGCGAATGTTCTGGAAGAGGATGCGATACTCATGCCGCCCCATGGCAGGAAGGAGGGGGGGGGGGGGGAAGAGACGGAAGGGAAGAGACTTAAAGTAGGGTGTCGAGGCAGGTGAAGGTGAAGTGGGCTCGGTTGTGGGAGTAAGTGGCGAAGGTGTTCAGGCGAAAAACAGAGCGAGCAGCAAGGGAGATTTGTTGGAAGGTGTGGGGGCGCTGAAAAGGGTGAATGTTTTGGAGTACAAAGGTAAGGAACCGGACGACGTCCTCGGCCATGGGGGGTGGACGGAGGAAATTGTTGGGATGGACAGGGGGATCGATGGGACGAACTGGGACTGTAAGCTCAGGGGTGGCTGGAGGGGGTTTAGCTTAACACTTGTGGGAGTAGGTGGGATGGGAGCCATTGCAGGTATTACAGGAAGGAGTAGTAGCGAGGTTGGGGCAGTTCTTAAGAAAGTGGGAGGTCGTGCAATGGGGACAGCTGGAGGGGTTTTTGCAGGTGGTCATTGTACAGCAGGCATCGCTGGCAATGGTAGGATTGGGGAGGGGATTTGGAGGATTCAACAGGGTGGCGACGGTGGTATATCAGGGCACCCTGGGTGAGGAGATGGTCAATGGATGGGGCAGACTCAGAGAATACCCGCATGAGGTAGGTGCGACCAGAGGCATTGTGGATACAGCAGGCAGAGCGGATTTCCAAGGCCGGGTGGGAGTTCAGTTCTGCCAACACTTCATCCTCTGTGATCACTGGGCTGAGCTTAGTGATCACAGCAGTGCAGGTGGGGGGGGGGGGCGACAAGGGGGCTGGGGCTGATGAGGTACGGAAGCGGAAAGGAAGGGTGACAGAGAGGCTTGGAGGCCAAACATAACTCGTGGGAGTTTTTGCAGGAGGTCTGTGTGGAAGGATGGGGACAGGGACTT
This sequence comes from Schistocerca americana, assembly GCF_021461395.2. NCBI lineage: Eukaryota > Metazoa > Arthropoda > Insecta > Orthoptera > Acrididae > Schistocerca > Schistocerca americana. Next base: position 47,532,603 of record NC_060124.1, read on the forward strand.
GATAAGGACCGAGTCCCTGTGGGGAATGAGTTGGGAAATGGGAGCACCAGGTAAGTACTTTTGTATCTCCATGGTGAGGGTACGAGCGTCGAGGCATTTTGGATCGGGAGTTGACAGGACAAAGGTGTGGAGGGTGGGGGCTGAGGTGTGGGTGGCAGGAGGAGGGAAGGTGTCCATGGAGACGGAAGGGGGAGGGGGAGGTGGTGTTGACTTTTTGTGGGAAGAGGCAGGAGCAGAGTCGGTAATGACGCGCTTTTGGGGTTTTTTGGAGACTGGAGGCTGGGAGGAGGGGAGAGGGACGGGGAGAAGAGGGAGGTCACGGGTGGCAGATCCCTGTGGCATAGTGGAGGCGCCGGGAGAAGCAGCCGGGACAGTAGTGGCGACGGTGGCTCGGCGCGACGCGATGCGTGCGGGAGATGCAGATGACGAAGCGACGGGGTGGGTGAGAGAGGGGAAGCCGGCCACCTGAGAGGCGGCAGCAGAGGCAGCAACAGAGGTGTACGTGAGTGCGGGTGTAGTAGTGGGAGCTGTTGAGGGTGTGGAGGCTGGAGGAAGGGTGTAGATGTGTGGGTATACAGCAGGGGAGGAGATAGGGGGATGGGTAATTGGGGGAAGGGGAGGGGAGATGTAAGGAGGGAGGCCAGGGGCGGCACTCCAGGAAGTGACTGTGGGAGTGGGGGAGGGGGAGGTGTAGATGACAATGGAGGTGGGAGTACTCATTGCAGACGAACGGCGACGGACAGACGGACGGGCAGCAGGCGGCGGCGGCGGCGGCGGCGGCGGCGGCGGCGATAGTCGGCGAGGAACAGACGGACGGACAGCAGGCAGCAGCGGCGGCGGCGGCAGCGGTTACGGCGACGGCGATGGACAGCGAGCAAGCAGGCGGACGGACGAACAGCTTCAGCAGCAAGCGGCGGGTGGGCGGGCGGACAGACAGACAGACAGACAGACAGACAGACACAATCTTCGAAGACGGAGATTCCACACTGAGAGTAGCCCAGGCTTTCCAATCCGACACTTTCGAAGGAGGGGATCCAACCCTCTAGATCTCAGAGACGAGTGTCGTGTCCACTTATAAAGGGGGAATTTTCTGGCGTTCGTGCTGGAGAAGTGATAGTATTGGTTAAAATATATGTGGCTACCATTGTTGGGCCGTAGTCATAGGCTAATACAAAAGAAGGGGCGTTGGTAGCTCATCCCCTGTGGATACCATTGGCGGTCATCGTCATTGGATAGAAACGCACTGTTCCACACTTATGCTGGAGAAGGGTTATTGGTTGAAATGCCTGCTACCGCTACTGGATGGTCGTCATCAGTGGCTAGATTCGAAACGGACAGAGCAAGAGAGGGGGAATGTTTACCCAAAATAAGGTGACTTGCAGCGCGTTGTTTATGCCGCTCACTCACCGCGGCCGCGTTATTACTTCCTTGATGGCGAGGATCCACAATGCCGGAAGCCTATAGCCGTCTTCTCTATTGAAATTAGATGAATTCTTAGAAATTTCAACCGCTTCTCGGACTATTTTTCTATAAATGTTTGTTTCTTTAGCCAGTGCACGAACGTTATTAAAATCGATGTCAGTACAGCAAATGTTGGCCCGAAGACACATGCACAAAGGCAGCCACTATATGAGCGATCCGTGTCGAGTTTCGCGCCCTCGTCGAATATTGTTCCCACCATTGCGTGCAGGAGCATGCGTAATGATGGTATTGCATGCGCGCTCTCTGCCGGAATGCGCGCTCGCAGAGTTAAAATTCAGATATAGAAATTCATGAAATTAACTGTCGCAGACATTTTATTAGTGGTAAAATGTTTTCTTTCCAATGTTTGCTGTAAGACAGCGATTTGAACTGCCAATCTTCAATGCAAATCATTCAACTGAAAATATTTGAATGATTGTCAGCCGAAATATCTTGGAAAGAAGTCAACATAATCCGGCTGCGATCCCTAAACTTCGTGGACTAGCGTTACGTCGAGAAAATTTTAAAAATCACAATGGCTACCGTACACTGCTGAAACAGTTCATGCCGCAGTAATAGCTGTCTATCTGATGTGTGCCCTGCAATCCCATGGAATAAGTTAGCCAATTAGCGTATAAAGAAACCGCCGTTCCAGCGAATAGCTAGAAATAACTAAGCTCGTCTTCCATCGTAATAGAGACTACGTGCTTCTTGGGCATGTAAGATGGTAGAATCGAACATCGCCTCAGCTGCTCAAAAGTAATACTCATCTAAGGCAAATGCTCATAGCGTCCATGTGCGTCATTGCTCGCAGTACACGTCCTTGGAGAGCGCGCATGCTCCCTGGTGGGACGTAAAGCAGGCGGTATCTTACCTACACAAGCAATTAGATTACATCAAGCTTACAATTAGATATCGAAGCGCTGCGCGGGTCAGTATACTTCTATAACGGTTTCCCTCTCAGGAGAATAATATTTGAGCACCCCATCATGGAAAATCCTAACGATAATCAGCGTCATATTGCGTCGGCGCAATTTCCACTTCTTGCCTCCAACCCCCCTTCCCCCCCCCCCCCCCCCCGTCCCACGGCACAGGGTATAGGAATACACCAGCAATGGTCCATGGTTATTAACTGCCTAATGAAACCTTCTGGACTGACCTGACACATCTGCAATGTTTTAGCTGCCGCGGTCTTTTTGAATGGATGTGAGCAGTCGCAGGCAGTGGAGACCTTCATCATGTCCAAAAATGTCGAGCAAGATGCTGAATATTGATAAACGATTTTTCACTTCTTGGTGAACTGCCCTGCCCTTCCAGTAAATTACAAAATCTAATACCCTTGTGACTGTGTATCCTTATAAGTTCGGCATTAAATTTCAAGTAACTGTAACTCAGGCGTGCTGGCGCATGCTTAATGGTGCAATCATAAACACAAGAGCAAGAAAATAGTTACGTTCAAACACGGAAGTGCTAGGAACATAACCCAGAGGCCAAAAAGTTTGCCGGCTGAAGTGGCCGCGCGGTTCTGGCGCTGCAGTCTGGAACCGCGAGACCGCTACGATCGCAGGTTCGAATCCTGCCTCGGGCATGGATGTGTGTGATGTCCTTAGGTTAGTTGGGTTTAACTAGTTCTAAGTTCTAGGGGTCTAATGACCTCAGCAGTTGAGTCCCATAGTGCTCAGAGCCATTTGAACCAAAAAGTTTAAATTCACAACACTTTATTACAAAAATTTTACATTATCTAAATAGCTGTTACCGAAGCCGTAATTAATATAAGACTCTTCAGGCATCTGACGAGAGACACGCACAACACGTCCCCAGGTTGCATATTGTGCCGACAACGTCCGCCTGCAGTAACGTTCCAGGGTGTTACAGGTTACTTCTAAAACAAGAAACAAACATACATATAACAATTAAAATACGATTGTTTTAAAGCCCGTACTGTCAAAGTTTAAATGCCGCTCCGAACTGCTGTATCGGAATGAACATATTATTGATGTAATTCTAGGAATTTTTAATGAAGAATGTCTCGTGCAGAACAAAAAGCATAAAATTTCTTTAAAAAATGAATTTAAATTAAAAATGCATGTCATCTACTAAACAGTGCAGCAATAACTACTCATCTTGTAATTTGCTTGTAACTAATGGAACACTAGCGATAACCGTCCAGTAAAAGACATTTTGCGAACTATTACTGCCGCGAATTAATGAACTGATGAATCCAAGGTCCAGTAATTAATTGATGGTCACTTTTATTCTATCCCAGTACCCCCGGTACCAATTAAAACACTTTTTAAAATAAAGTCACTGAAAGACAATTTCTAACTTTAAAAAGATATAAATATAAAACTAGTAAAAGTCGTTGAAGTTGGACACAGGACGGGAATCGAATCCAACAGTAAAACAACGTGCAAAGAATAGAGTTTACGTCTTGCTGTAGACGCTCACACCTATAGCCGCGTAGTGAAGACCGCATAATTTTCCAGCAGGTAGAACTCCTTTCAAAGTGGAGCCAATCAAGGCGTATGGCATCCACAGTACACCACATTTCGCGAAACACACAAAGGCCGGCCGCGGTGGTCTGGCGGTTTTAGGAGCTCAGTCCGGAACCGCGCGACTGCTACGGTCGCAGGTTCGAATCCTGCCTCGGGCATGGATGTGTGTGATGTCCTTAGGTTAGTTAGGTTTAAGTAGTTCTAAGTTCTAGGGGACTGATGACCACAGATGTTAAGTCCCATAGTGCTCAGAGCCATTTGAACCATTTGAGCCACACACAATGTCACCACCAACTGCGGCTGCAATGGCTGACTCAACTCGATTCAGTATGAAACTTACTACGATTCCGGACGGCGTATCCCAATGAACATGGAGCAAGAAGGGTGAATAACACTTCACATCGGATATAGCACATTTCTGGTGATATACTTTCTAGACATCACATTGCCAACAACACAGCAGTCTTAACGTATTCATTGATACCCATTGTAACCTTCGACTGCTGTCTGCAACAATCTAGTGCCCTTCTGTAAACTAATAACCGTATGGAGCACAACCAATCGTTTATCCAAAACTGCATTCTCTCCACACAGTCTGGGTCTCCAGCATTCATGCTTTGGACATTCAATGGCCGACACCTAGAAGCGAGCGACATAACACGAGGGCAGCAAAATCACCTCTGGAGTCGATTGTAAACCGTCTCATTTGTTTTGATCTTCAATATCAAATGGTTCAAATGGCTCTGAGCACTATGGGACTTAACTGCTGAAGTCATCAGTCCCCTTAGAAGTTAGAACTACTTAAACCTAAGTAACCTAAGGACATTACACACATCCATGCCCGAGGCAGGATTCGAACCTGCGACCGTAGCGGTTCCAGACTGTGGCGCCTAGAACCGCTCGGCCACACTGGCCGGCGGTCTTCAATAACCACGGGCTCCAGGTCTATTGCGATTTCCAGTTCTGCACAGAGAAAAGATGCGCCATTTCGTTCAACGACATTCGAATGTGTTTTACCACACTGGAAACATATGCTCCACCTAAATACTACGTTATATGATGGCTCATTGCTGCCGTACACTTCCACCGATTCAGCGTGGATCGTTGCAGAGTTCCCCTTCTAGTGCAAAAATAAATAAATAAAATTAAATAAAATTCTGCACAGGTGTAATTTTAATAAACTCCATTTCCTTTAGTCTACGTATTTAGTTGCTACACACCACGGAATGGGCCTTTCATTGTGTACCGAGATAGCAGACGCGTAACACAAGACACATAAAAAATTACGAAATAGCAGTGCCTATGCTGCTGTATCGTACTTCTTAACAGCACATAAACTGCTGTTTATATTTGCCAACACCATGCCCGCAACTATCAAGAAATATGTCCTTCCTAGATGGGAATATACGTAAAGTACAAGTGCAGGTTGGGATAAAATGACGACGACGTATGGAAATCTATGTCTGGCCGTGATTCGTGTACGGATAAGATAAACGATTAAGGCAGAAGCTCGCTCAGGGCAGGAAATCCACATTCGAGTCCCAGCCCGGTCAAATTTTCACTGTCGTCAGTCTAGTACACAGCCGAAGGTGGTCATATTCGTAGCTACAAGTACGTTTCCTGTACAGAAAAAATTACAGAAGCTGCTTCATTTCTTCAAGGTGACGATTAAAACACTGTAGTGGTGTACGCAAGTGGTCGCCCAGTTAAATCCGCCACCTATCTAATATCGGGAGGAGGGCACTTAAGAAGCAACAGCAAAGGCTATCGGTAGCTTCAGGAGCGGAATAAATTGTCTGGCAATAGGGGCAGGTGGTGTGTGGTGTGGGGTTGGCTGGGCACAGACCGCACGGCGGTGTCCTGTGGCGGGACAAGAGGCCGCTAATTGAATTGCTGGCCGCGGCAGGGCTCTGGCCCGCAGGCACCGCCCCCGCTTCTGCCGCCGCCGCCGCCCTCGCCTGTGCCCCTGGCCGGGTCTCCCCTGCATAGCCGCGCCTCCGATGCCTGCAGCCTGCCGGATGCTCGCTGATGAGGTCGCCCGCCTAATCTGCACAGCGGCGCCACGTGCTAATCACCCTGCGGCGCAAACACACGCACGTACACGGCTACCGGCCGCCAACGATCTCCATCCCGACCATTCGCACAGGTAATGCTCGTATGCCGACCGCTCGCCATCCGATATCGTTCCCTACTCGCCGCTTTACACGACGATGAGGTCAAGGGGAAAACTCAGGGCCGCACATGCAGTATATTTAGCATCCATACGCTTTAGATTGGACGATATCAAAATATCGATTAATTGATTCGTTTTTTTTATCATATTACCACCATCCCCATCCAGAATCTGGCGGCCTTAAAACTGCAACACCAGGAAGATAACAAATAACGAAATTTGGATGTGCGTATACTATAGAGTAGAACGAATGCATGATTAAATTCGTAGGAGATGTAAGTACATCAAGCGGCCAACGGTTAGTGTACAGAGTTGCCGACAGTGGCCCTAACTGGGCTGAGCATCAAGTCGAACTCAGCTTGTACCATAGATAATTGCTTCCAAAGAGCATAAGCTGCAGTTTCTCGGTATCTGAGGCCTTTCTGTCAACAATCCATGAACTGATGTTTACAGTGCGTAAGAAATCTGGAGAATATAGTAGTATGAGTTTAGTCAATGCCGTCTGTATCTATGCACATGGGGACAACACTGTGTAATTTAGAAGGAAGGAGGAGGGAGGGGAGGTATGTTTCTAGCACCGTTAAAGTCGAGACCAGTGTTTATAAAAACTCACAATGCTAATAAACACTTGAATTACGCGATACACTTGATCACGAGTAAGTAATTCGTTCAGCATGTGTTTTAACTAATAAAAATATTTTTTTGGAGATATAGTCAAGTGCAACACGTATGTTTAGAGTGTAGTAATGAGATATCTCCACCGGGAGCCACCTTCACCGACTCACACCGCCAGCGGCCCAGGAGAAAAGCTGCCGAACCCCATGTGGCGAGCACTTGAGATATAGACACTGGAAACATTCTGCAACTGCACAGGGTGTACCCAGGTAGATGCCCTCGCCTCGCTTTGGGTACTTTCTGAAGAGTCTGGCGGACCGTGGGAATAATGCCGGAAAACTGTTAGGCCCATGTACACATTAGCACACGCAAAAGGATGGGAGTTTTTCTGGCCTGGCAATAGCCACCTCCCTGCCCAGAGAAAGCAAGAAAATGTCAGCTATTCCAGCCTATTCCAGCATCCAACAGGTGCTGGGAGGAGTGTGTTCACAGCGCAAAGAACCCACATTGGGAGAAGTATGAAAGAAGTCAGCTTTCTTCAAACGATCTTTTCTGGACAGTAAGGACGTTCCTCATTAAGTACAGACGCCACCGGACTCTCATACGAAGGCCAAATATTACTCTTTCCAGGCCTCATCCAGGGATAGCGGCTAAAGAAGTCTTGTGTGGCTACTTTCACTAGAGCGTCAGAATGCAGAGAAATATCGGAAGAATGTGCCACATATCCTGGTGATATCGTGAGAAAGACGTCAATTGCCGAGTCACTCACCATCCCACGGAAGAAAGGAAATTTCCACCCTGCTCGGAGAGGCGATCAGTCGTTAGGCGGCATTGCAAACTGAGTCCGCCAATAACAACAAAACGAGAAGATTTAGAGAAATCGTTGAGCTGAGGAGTGAGACAGCGTGGAAGCAAGACGACCTGGCGTTCCTTTCATCCATTACCATGCTCTGCCTTCCGACACCGTGATATCACGAATATAGCCACGCAACCTACAAAGGGCACACAACACGGAGTTCGTCCTTAGGCCTCTCCTCCACCTTAACAACAAAGCCTTGCCCACATCCAGTCAAATCGTAACTTTGTTTTGTTTTGTGTAAGTGATACTGACTTAAATTCTTTACATTCATTTTTTAATCATCTAATCATTCTGTTCCATTCATACATCAGCCCCTTAACGTCATAATATTTTGTCTTTGACTTTATTTAAGTACCGACGTTACTTAATTTTTGGCTCCCAGAATGTTAGGTGATAGCCGGCCGAAGTGGCTGCGCGGTTCTGGCGCTGCAGTCTGGAACCGCGAGACCGCTACGGTCGCAGGTTCGAATCCTGCCTCGGGCATGGATGTGTGTGATGTCCTTAGGTTAGTTAGGTTTAACTAGTTCTAAGTTCTAGGGGACTAATGACCTCAGCAGTTGAGTCCCATAGTGCTCAGAGCCATTTGAACCATTTGTTGGGTGATATCTCAAAGGATAATTTCTCGATCCACAACAGTTCCGCGACACGACTCATGAAGAATTCATTTCCCTTTATTAGAATGTGCTGACCTCCTTGTGTATGATGTCAGACGCTGGAATGGTTTGTTTGTGTGTGCTGAATGTGTCGCGAGTGGGCATATGAAGTAGAAATAGCGGTAGGTAGTGTATTCAGTTCTAGTTCCCACAGCCTTCCCGTTATTTTGTGTAGGGGTTTTACGACGTGTAGTTTGTGGTTGTGAATATTCTGTTTCATGTTCCCATTGTCCTGTTCGCTGCTACCAGAGTTAGCGCCAGTGTTGTATTCTCTCTGTTAGTTCTGTGGAGTGCTATTAGTTTGTGGTTTCGTTTTCCTAAGCAACTGATGTCTGGGAGACTGTTAAATACGGAATCGTTCTGATTATTTGAGGATATTCCGTGTGTGAGTGAAGAAATGACAATCACCTCTGTGGGGAGTATCCAAAATCAGAGTGCATTACGATGAAGCAGGCCAATTGAGGGAAGTATGAGGGTTACCAAGGAAACAGAAAGCACTTGTGTGGGGGACACACAGAGTCATCGTCCAGGTGATCGAATTCTCACGGTGCTGGGAAACCACACACCGCAGTTTACCACCATGAGCGAGTGGAATACAAAACGATTTGAGAGACTGGAAGCCAATACTTTGTAATCAGAAGCCTCATGGGCAAACCACTGAAGTTAGGGACAAATTGGAGACCGAAATCAAAAAGATAAGGATGGAGGTCACCAACAGCCTGGACGAGATGGGTAGAGAGTGTGAAACTAAGGTTCAGATGGCTCTGAGCACCATAGGGCTTATCATCTAAGGTAATCAGTCCCCTAGAACTTAGAACTACTTAAACCTAACTAACCTAGGGACATCACATACATCCATGCCCGAGACAGGATTCGAACCTGCGACCGTAACGATCTCGCGGTTCCGGACTGAAGCGCCTAGAACCGCTCGGCCACACCAGCCGGCTGAAACGAAGGTCTGACAACTTAGAAATGAGGGTTAACGGGAACATGAGTCATACCTCCGCGCGCATATATGAGAAAAATAAATCGTCCATGAAAACACTAACTCAAGTGTCAGTCCTGGAGCAAAAAGTGTCTATAATGCGACAGGGTGATGTCGTAGTAACGCAGTCACGTCAACGAATTTGGAGGGTGTATTCCCTAAGGGACACCACTGCGTAAGTTCGGTGGAAACAGAAATACCCAGCCGAATTCATACCTAAAGAATTTAGATGTTTATCGACGTGCAAAAGGAATGGTGCAATGTAATGTTTGACTCGTTGCGCGGCACTCGTTCGACCAGGAGGAGGCTGCCAGGTTTGATGTAACAATTTGCGGGAACAGTAATTAAAAGCATTCCTTCACAACGTTTCTCGAAACATACTGGCACCTGGCCGCATAGTCAAGTGCAAAGGTTAGCGTGCCCCACAGTCATGTCAATCCGTGTGAACATACGTTATTCGCTTTGTCATTCTGGAGTGATAGTTGGATGTCAAAATGACAGAGGAGGAATGGTGTAGCGAGATTCGCTCACATTCTCCTGCTCACATACAACGTGCACTCGTTGGGGCACTGTTGAGAGAACAGTCCCTCAGTATTTTAAGGTTCTTCAAAGACATCGAATGGCAGGAGAAACAAAAGACGGCACACACTGATTCAATGGGGTAATAGGTTGCCACAAAGGTTCGTGCAGTGTAGTGGCAGGCTGAATTGGTACAATAACGGGCGAAGGAGTGAAGAAGGGAGTAGGCGAGAGCGCGGTAGACGCCTTGGTCCACGCCAGGAAGAGCAGGGATCTGCCTGATCAGAGACAGCACCTGAACTGCAAGCGTCGCCTAAAAAGAAAGGCCACGAGAGCAATGGAGATTCACTAACACTGCCCCACCACAGGCAGAGATGCGTGAGGTCGCACGAGTGAATGACCAAAGACAATATCACAGGCGTCCCCTCTGTAGAGAAGGGGCAGCACATACTAACGTGCGGTACTGGCAATCACAAGAGCAAGACGACGTTGGCCGTACAGTGTTGACACGGAATTGCCGGAAAAAGCGGACAGTCAGTGTCCCCACATTGAGATAACCGCGGAAGGAATTAAGAAGGTAGTATGTCTGGATTCTGGTTCGGAAGTGACAACATTTTAGATGTATTTTAACAGAAGAGTGGAAGAATTGGTAGCGTGTGATCACGCTACTCTTGTTACTGTGGATGCTCCTTTGGTGTGAAGGGACCAGAGCTGTATGATTCAGCGAGTTGCGCAATGTCTGAACGTGGAGGGAGGTCGGTTTGAGCGTGTGTTCTTCTGAGGAGAAAGTTGTGAAGGTCATGCCGTCATTAATTAATATGGACATTATTATTGTCACTGGTTGCTAATGTGTGACGTCTGAGCGCCCATATTACATTTAGTATAAATGACAAGCAGATGTTATGTTATTGTACTGTGCTGTCATCTTTAACATATCTAAACTGATATTGTTTTGTAGTTATTCTGTCCTATCACAGGTCACTTGGTTCGGCTGTCTATTTCTTATTTCTCTAACCACATACTTGTTATGCTCAGCGTTACAAAATGTTGCAAATTTAAGATACGCATGACCTAAGAAATAATGTATATTACAGAACAAAATGTCAGAATGAAATTAGCAAATAAAAAAATGCGACACAGCCCAGAATCGAACCCTCGACCTTCTGCATGCTAACCCAATATTTTATACACTGCACCAAGTGCACAGTACAATCAACATGTGCTGCAGAGGTAGTCACCGTACATGTGATTACAGTGTTGCCAGATTGCCACTCTTTGACATCCTTTCGCTGCCAGATGTACTCGCCAGACGAAATTTTGTGAGAGATAATTTTTTTTTTTTTTTATCGCTGGCATATGAGGAGTCGCGTTACGAAGCCCGAGTGCGCGAATTTCGCTTTACCCTGTATATTGACAATGCGGTCACAAACTCAGAAAAATTTTATTGAATAATGCTGTGAAAATGTGAGATCTGGGTGCAGTTGATTAGTTACAATGTAGATTAGTATTTAAACACGATGAAATGACGATTGCTACTGAGTAGAAAGCCTAAATTTATTGCCGTTGGTTAGCTAATCACAGCCTTATTATAGCATATGATCGCAAATTCGTGCTGCGAGAGACTGAATGCGGTTACTGATCGTGTAACTGGTATGTTGTGAAACGCAGTTAATTACTTATTAAAGCATTGTTAAGGCTGTTACCCTGTATTTATTTACTCTAAATACTTTGAGAGAGGTCAGCTTTCGCAGGAGATAGCTAAAAATATGCCGGTTGTATGATAATCTTGGAATCGCTTGTACTGTTATCCTGGTGATGAACTGCACTGTGTTCGACTCTTTGCTTGCGGTGAGATGCAGTTGTTCTTTGAAAACCACTGGAACTCAGCAAGATCTTTATTTTACACTTCTAGTTCCGTAGGAACAAATTGAAGAGCAAAGCTCCAAGGTCATGGAACGTCTCAGAACATGAAATTACGACAGAAAGGTAATAACAGATAAAATAAAATGTTTATGATTCCAAAGAAACGACAAGCCGTAAGTTTATGCAAACGGGATCAGCTTAATTTTTCAATGAATTCCTCGAACAGAAGCAGGAAACTGTTTAGTTTCGATATGAAAGTGCGTGGATTACTGCTAAGGTTTTTGAATTCTTATGGTAGCTTACTGAAAATGGATACTGCAGTTTACTGCATGCCTTTCTCTACAAGAGTGAAGGTAGTGCAATAAAAATGCAGATTGGATTTCTGCCTAGTATTGACTAAGAGAAAGCTGCTTATTCTTGGGGATAGGCTGACATTATCAACAAGATATGGCAGTAAAGGATATATATATATATATATATATACTGAGAGACCAATGTCAGATCACCCAGACTAATGAACGGCGGTCACAAGAGGTTCACGAGTTCACGAACGTATACCATTTATTGAAAACAAGCAAAGTAGACCACTTTACTATCGACCAATCACTTACTTAAGGTACCATCTTCACAGTAAAAATGGCAGTATTATGTCAGAACAACATCGTGAACATCGGCTTTCCACGGCAGTTTACAATCTATCTGAACACATAGAAATTTTAAATGTTCAGTTTCACTAATCATATGCCCTTTCTGAGAAATTAAAATGTCATGTTTTGTTGAGTTGTGAGTTAGAAATCGTAAATCTGAGTCTTACTTTGATTTAACATTAGCTTATTTTCTAAAAACCATGAACTTATTTTTTGAGCTGTGCTGCTTGAAACATGTCACTGTCGCACACATATCCTTTACTACCAACCTATGTCAATAGCAAACAGAAATATTTTAGAATCTCTTGTAGTACTAGAGGGCATATCATATATCATTTATATAAATAAGAAACAGGTGTGGCCACAGAACTGATCTCTGAGGCACCCCTCCTCCCCCCCCCCTCCCGCATTTAACTGTATTCCATTCGGAACCAACATCATAGCCACGCTAAATATTGTGGAAAACGAACCTTTTCTATCTCTCATTAAAGTAAAAGTGAACCGGGATGAGCTATTCCCCGTATTCCATTATGGAGCTATATTTTGTTAGCAACACAGTCAAACGCCTTAGTTAAATCGAAAAAGATGCCTAGTATTCGAAACCTTTTGTTTAATCCATCCAATACCTCACAGAGAAAAGGGAATCTAGGATTTTGAGTTGTTAAACCACTTTTAAATCCAAACTATACACTAGATGGCAAGTTATGTGAAATAAAGTGGTCATTTATCCTTACATACACAGCATTTTCAATAACTTTAGCAAACATTGATTTCATATAAACAGGCCTAAAATTGTCCACATTATCCATTCCTCCCTTTTTATAAAGCGGCTTTACGACTTAGAACTTTAATCGTCCAGGAAACTGATCATTCCAAAAGGAAACATTACAAATATGGCTAACTACAGGGCTAAAATGTGCAGCACGGTTCTTTAATATTCTGCTAGATATTCCATCATATCAATGACAGTCTTTGTCTTTAGTGATTTAGTTATTGATTTCTTCTCACCCTTGTCAGTATCACAGAGGAGTATTTCAGATACGAGTCTCTCACAGGCATTTTGCTAGAGAGTTATATGATTCTCTGTAGAAATTGAGTTTTTATTTAATTTAATCTGAAAGTGATTGTTAAATACTGTACATATATCTGACTTATCAGTAACAACAATATTTTTACCATGAACTAAATTTACATTGTCGACCTTGTGCTGCTGACCAGACACTTCCTTCATAAGTGACCATATGGTTTAAATTGTATCCTGAGCATTACCTATTCTATTTGAGTACCGCATACCCTTTGCCTTCCTTACAAGATTTTAAGCACTTTATAGTACAGTTTGTAATTGGCTAATGCAGCTCAATTGTGACAACTTCTAACATTTTGATATAAATCCCATTTCGTTCTTCATGATATCTATTTCCCACTACTCAGCCACTGAGAATGGCTCTTACTATTAGTATCCTGTTTAAAGCGTTGTAATGAAAATCAGCTTTCAAAGCGCATGAGAAATGCTTCAAGAATGTATTGTATTTGTCATCTGTGTTATCGGCAGTATAGACAACTTACCACTCTTGTTACTTAACGATGCTCTATTACTGTTGGATTATCTCTACACAATTTCGAATTAAATATAACATTTCTTTGAGTACAAAAACGTTTTACTGTGATAATTTGTTCGTTATGGTCTGAAAGGCCCTTCACCCTTTTCGTAACAGAATGCCCATCTAGTTATCAAGAATGAATAAAAATATTGTCTACAGCTGTGATACTGTTCCCCTGCACTCTGGTTGTAAAAATTTCAGTCTCCATCAGATCTGATGAAATGAGGAGATCTTGCAAGATCTTTTCTTGCAAAATCACAAACAAAATTAATATTGAAGTCACCAAAAACAACTCATTTTTGGTACTTTATATAAAGTGAACGAGGAACCCTCTCTAGTTGAGCAGAAATGCTCTGAAGTCAGAGGCAGGGGACCTATAAATAACAGAAATTATAAGTTCCGCTAAATTCAACTGCCCCTGCACAACATTCAAATACCTGTTCAGTGCACTGCTTTGACACATATATGGGCTCAAATGGAGTACTGTTTTTTTTTTCCTTTCTCTTTTTTTTTACGTACATGGTCAGGTCACTCCCCCAATCTGGAAAGAGCTCCTTAAAAACCAACCATCTAATCTATACCCTGCTAAAGAAAGACTCTGAATTACCATATTATTTAAGATGGTCCTGGATACCTCGTTTATCAGAAAATTAATCATGAAAATTCAAATAGAATTTCGCTGGTGCATCAGCGTGCCATTTGACAGCTGACTAAACAGGAAAAAAACTTTAAACCGTTTCCAAAAATGCTGTGGGTTTAATAAGTCACGTTAACACAATTAGTAGAGAACGATTTTGCACTTTCAACAATGTCGTCTATACAGCTATGTTTTAAAAGGCAGATGTTGTTGTTGTTGTGGTCTTCAGTCCTGAGACTGGTTTGATGCAGCTCTCCATGATACTCTCTCCTGTGCAAGCTCCTTCATCTCCCAGTATCTACTGCAGCCTACATCCTTCTGAATCTGCTTAGTGTATCCATCTCTTGGTCTCCCTCTACGACTTTTACCCTCCACGCTGCCCTCCAATGCTAAATTTGTGGTCCCCTGATGCCTCAGAGCATGTCCTACCAACCGATCCCTTCTTCTAGTCAAGTTGTGCCACAAACTTCTCTTCTCCCCAATCCTATTCGATACCTCCTCATTATTTACGTGATCTACCCACCAAATCTTCAACTTTCTTCTGTAACACCACATTTCGAAAGCTTCTATTCTCCTCTTGTCCAAACTATTTATCGTCCATGTTTCACTTCCATACATGGCTACACTCCATACGAATACTTTCAGGAACGACTTCCTGACACTTAAATCTATATTCGATGCTAACACATTTCTCTTCTTCAAAAACGCTTTCCTTGTCATTGCCAGTCTACATTTTATATCCTCTCTACTTCGACCATCATCAGTTATTTTGCTCCCCAAATAGCAAAACTCCTTTACTACTTTAAGTGTCTCATTTCCTAATCTAATTACCGCAGCATCACCCGACTTAGTTCGACAACATTCCATTATCCTCGTTTTGTTTTTGTTGATGTTCATCTTATTTCCTCCTTTCAAGACACTGTCCATTCCGTTCAAATGCTCTTCCAAGTCTTTTGCCATCCCTGACAGAATTACAATGTCATCGGCGAACGTCAAAGATTTCATTTCTTCTCCGTGGGTTTTAATACCTACTCCAAATTTGTCTTTTGTTTCCTTTACTGCTTGCTCAATATACAGATTGAATAACATCAGGGAGAGGCTACAACCCTGTCCCACTCCCTTCCCCATATTCCAGTCAACATTGTCAAAAGCTTTCTCTAAGTCTACAAGTGCTAGAAACGTAGGTTTGCCTTTCCTTAATCTTTCGTCTAAGATAAGTCGTAGGGTCAGTATTGCCTCACGTGATCCAACATTTCTATGGAATCCAAATTGATCTTCCCTGAGGTCGGCTTCTACAAGTTTTTCCATTCGTCTGTAAAGAATTCGCGTTTGTATTTTGCACGTGTGACTTATTAAACTGCTAGTTCGGTAATATTCACATCTGTCAACACCTGCTTTCTTTGGGATTGGAATTCTTATATTCTTCTTGAAGTTTGAGGGTATTTTGCCTGTCTCATACTTCTTGTTCACCAGATGGTAGACTTTTGTCAGGACTGGCTCTCCCAAGGCCGTCAATAGTTCTGTTGGAATGTCGTCTACTTGTTTCCACTCAGGTCTTTCAGTGCTCTGTCAAACTCTTCACGCAGTACCATATCTCCCATTTCATCTTCATCTACATCCTCTTCCATTTCCATAATATTGTCCTCAAGTACATCACCCTTGCATAGACCCTCTATATACTCCTTCCACCTTTCTGCTTTCCCCTCTTTGCTTAGAACTGGGTTTCCATCTGAGCTCTTGATATTCATACAAGTGGTTCTCTTTTCTCCAAAGGTCTCTTTAATTTTCCTGTAGGCAGTATCTATCTTACCCCTTGTGAGATAAGCCTCTACATCCTTACATTTGTCCTCTAGCCATGCCTGCTTAGCCATTTTGCACTTCCTGTCGATCTCATTTTTGAGACATTTCTATTCCTTTTTGCCTCCTTCATTTACTTAAATTCAATATTTCTTCTGTTACCCAAGGATTTCTACTAGCCCTCGACTTTTTACCTACTTGATCCTCTGCTGCCTTCACTTCTTCATCCCTCAGAGCTACCCATTCTTCTTCTACTGTATTTCTTTGCCCCATTCCTCTCAATTGTTCCCTTATGCTCTCCCTGAAACTCTGTACAACCCCTGGTGTAGTCGGTCTATCCAGGGCCCATCTCCATAAATTCCCACCTTTTTGCAGTTTCTTCAGTTTTCATCTGCAGGTCATAACCAATAGATTGTGGTCAGAGTCCACATCTGCACATGAAAATGTCTTACAATTTAAAACTTGGTTCCTAAATCTCTGTCTTACCATTATATAATCTATCTGATACCTTTTAGTTTCTCCAGGATTCTTCCATCTATACAAGCTTCTCTCAAAATTAATTGTTTGGGGGCTGAGGATCTCACACTGTTACAATATACTCTTGAAACGGTTCACAGTTCAATGCCTAGAAACAATACCAATCATTCTCCACGCGTAAGTCCGTAGAACGGTAGATTTCGCAGTCACTGTTACGTTTTAAGTACTATACTAATTCAGCTTGTTGCTTGAAAAATCACAGCAAAACAGCACTCTCCGAATGTAATTTCTTTGGGCTAATGACTGATAGTTGCACTTCGGTTTCTTCTTACCGTCGTCTTGTAACCTCCCCCTCACTTACCGACCTTAATGACAGTGAAAAATGAAACCGCGTGTACCTAATGGGAGTTTTGGAAAAGCAATCGTCACCGAAGTTAACCTGTCGGTAAAGAGGGAGGAAAGGGTTACATCTAAATGAAAGGAAATGTGCTAATGAAACTGGTGGAAATTAATTTTGAAAAGGGGTAAAGTTAATAAGGAAAGTAAATGTGCAGCCGTTACGTTAACAATTAACTATCGGTAATTAGGTATTTGAGATTTGGGGGAAATTACGGTCGCCAGTCCTAAGGACAATTACTATAGTAACTGAAAAAGAAAGGTTATTACACATATAATTAACACTAGAAGCGTGGCAACTGAAGGTTGACACGTGTAGTGTGAAAACTGAAAGTTTGTCAGAAGTAATAAATTTCGCTACACTCTGACTTAATTTAGCAAAAGAGTTAATAAAACCAGAAAACTGAAAGTTAAAATAGTGACTGAAATTAATAAGAAGCTTTCTTACTTAAGCACATCGAAATCCAGTAAAATACGGTTAGTCTTGGACTACCTCAACAATCATTTCAAAAGCAACTTGACTCTACGCAATTTAGAAACAAGAGATTTAACTTTGAACTTGAATTAACTGATTCTGAACAATTAACAATAGTAAAATTTAGTACGTACCAAGCTGAGCTGCAGTCACAGGTAAGCTAAAATACGGTAACAAAACTCGCACTCTTAATTTGTGCTTGTGCAATTTAAATATTGTAGCCAGCTGAACTTTGAAATTAAAGCAGTGAAATCGAATGATGCTGGCGTTTGAATTTCAACGACCCTCGGGCTCATTTCGGAAAAGGAAGGGACCCTGCTTGGCAATGCAATTGGGACAATGAGCAACAAAGGTTCATGCTAAGTTGCTGTAATTTTGCGAGGCAAATGGAACAATTTGAAAAGCTGAGGTCTGCCATACAGTTCTGAAACTTTACGTGCTTTTAGTATTCCTTGTTGGTTGATTGAAGGTTTGAAGCCGTCGATCGAGGAGGTGGCGACAGTCACTCATTGTCGGCCGTCGCTGTTGCAGAAGCTGGATGTTGGCGCGCCTTCTTCTCGACACGGTCACCAGGCGAAATGGGCTCTTGATGTGCGCCAGCTAATGCTTCCCGTCCGCGACACCATGTCAGAAACTATCATCGCGAGTCGAGCGCAATTACATGCTGCCAAACCCCGAAAGCGCGGCAACTCGCGGGAACGTCACACAACACCTGCTCCACTCGCTACCCCCGCCAGACTCCCACTGTTCTGCCCGCGCTCCACGCGGCAGAGTTAACACTACCAAAGATCCTACACACTTTGATTCGTCACACGACCTATCGACGTAATCGTTCGATATCAGTTTTCCCCAGGCAAGACCCAGCGTAAAAATACAAATAATATTTACGAAACAAACCAATTATACATCGACATGAGTGCATAAATATATATATATACAAACAGTAAAACAATTACAATATATAAAGAGACAGAAATGTCATATCTTGAGGTAACAAAACAAGGAAAAAAAATAATAGTACAATAGATGGAAATAGGAGTATATGCATTTCCGGCGTTACACGTGCCCCACATTGTCTGAGGATGTTCGTGTAACGTAAACAGACTCAGAAAATGTCCCAAAAAAAGAAACAGCGGAAATGCATATGCTCAAAACATCAACAAAATTTAGCATTCGTCTAATTAATCATAAATCAATTTTTAGACCATAATAATTGAGTGGGGACACTCCTAATCTTATTCCACTCTGTCATCTTGCACAAAATAAAACAGGTTGACAACATATTAAAATTCATAGAAGATATAGAAAATGGTTTAGCTATTCCAAAATCATTAAAATTCGTAACACTATGAGAAATGGAATACTATTTGCAAAATTAATCAGAGTACATGGTCATAAAAACAGGTAGATCAAAATACGCAAATTAATAATTAATTACATAGAATACACATTTTTACATAACCTTTTCATAATTAATATCTCGTCATGAGATTCCACTTAACGCTAAACAAGAAAATAATATTCAGTAGATCGAAAAAAACATAAATATTGACAGCAGAATTCTTTCACATCAGCTGTCCGGGAAGAAAAACTATTCCGCCTTTCGTACTCGCAAGTACAAAGAATGCCGACAGCGGCACAAGAGCCAACAGCGGCACAAGAGCCGACAGCGGCTCGCCTCGCCAGTATTGTTGCGCCCGCGTGTGCGGCACGCTTGATCTCACTCGCCCTTGTGACGGCGTTTCCAGAACGTCCGTTTCACTGAATTCTTTAGGAAAAACTCACTCCCGAGTAATCTCAAGGAGTCCCTTAATACTATCACAGTGGATAACTCAACACTGTCCATCGTCACACGCATGTACTAGCCTGAAACTTAAAACAGCGTCTAAGTACATCGGCAATGACTAGTAAAACACATATTCATGAAATCTTACAGCTAGTTACAAAATCATATTTACATTCCTTAACCTACTGTGACTCAGCTGAAAACTTAAACTAGCAGCTTGGATTTTTCAGTTGATTAGATCATGATTAAATTGATTAAAATTAAATTGATTAATCAAAATTAATTACTTATTAATTACAACTTCTTTAATGACCTTGGTCAGTCAAAAGCATGGCAATCTAGCAAATCGTTAAATCTTACACTCTATTTTACATACTGTATAAATTACCCATTGTGTGGTATTAATCGATCCTAGGTTGGTACAATTTCAAGTCTACAATATTCCGTAAGCATTTGTGTGAGGCATACCAATGACTTTATATGGTCCATTATAAACAAACTTAAATTTAGAGTTTTCATGGTCTATCTCGCTCGATTTCTCATGAGCTTTTACAAGTACTAAGTCTCCGATTGCAAACTTAGCAAAACGCGCTTTAGCGTCATGACGACGTATGCGAGCATCGGCTTTTAGCTTCATTACTTCTCGCAAACGATCTTTTTTCACACCAATACTAATGTTAATCCGTGGAGGGAATTTGATTATCTCTTCCAATTCACTTTCTACACTTTTGTCAATGCCGAAATTCCTCATGTTATGGCAGTTCAAACTCATTCCTACGTCAATGTCATCCGGCCAGTTAACAATGTGTATAGGCTGGTATTGCCTATGCACACCGTCTCCTGCCTCGTCAAAACCAACTACCATTGTTTTATCTAGTGACATACATGTCAAAGTTTTGCTTTCGCAGTTAATCACTGCACGGTACTTTAATAGCCAATCTAACCCGATAATTACTTCCGTAGTTAAGTCTGGCACGACGACAAACTCTTGTTCAAATCGTGCCCCACATATCTCGAAGTTGACAAAAATCTGTTTTGTGACCGGTTTACTGGCCTTCCCAGTAGCACCGATAATTTTCACTCCTGTTACTGGCATAACTACGATGCCAGGTCTGTCTTTCAGTAACTCAAATATTTTCCCAGATACAGCACTCAATTCTGCACCGGTGTCAATCAACACGTTTAGTTGTAGGTCGTGCATATTAACAGACACTACTATCTGTCTACACTTGTCCTCGACTGTTTCTTTATTTTCCCACAGTAAATCCTCGTCTATATCCAGGTCATTCCAGAAAAAACCATCCGGCTTTGATCCCAAATCCGGTTTATCTGGCGGCTTTTTCAGCCTCTGTTCACATACAGTTTTAATTTCAACACGTCTGTCCTGAGGCTTAGTCTGTAGCTTCGCCTCCAATACCGAAACCTTTTCCTGTAACTCGTCAACTAGTGAGTGTTGCTTTGCTATCGATTCACTAATTGTCACCTTCGTTGATTCCTCTTTGGTCAGATTGATCTCATCTGCCAATCTACCTGGAGGAATGTGCCCAGTCGCATCTGAAATTACTTCCTCTGGATCTGCGCAACCCACACTGCTACCGTCTGACCGCATAACGTCAGCTCTAACCTCATACACGCTGAAATCTATGTGCTTTTCTACCAATTGTGTCCGGCTATCACTAAAATTTTCATAATCTTTCTCCTTAATACTCTCGCAATGTTTAAACTGGATGTTCGCGTCGGATGGGTCGGCTACTTCTACCACTACAACTTTCAGTAAAGTCTGCCGGTTAGGGCCAGAACTTTCCGTTACTACTTCAACATTCAACTCCTGCGGGACGAAACACGACGCATCTTGCTCGTGCTCCCCCTTAACATCAACTATTTCTGGTAAAGTCTGCCGGTTAGGGCCAGAACTTTCCATCACTTCACAAATACTATCTTCCTGCGGGACGAAACGCGGCAAATCCTGCCCGCGCTCCCCATAAACACTTCTCCCGTACAGGCCCCTATAATCTCTTAGTTCGTCGTATAAGCGACCGAACTGCCTTAACCAGACCTCATCCCTCTCTGCATCCCCTCGCTCGATGACGGACGTTTTATCCGACATCTGATCTTCTTTCAACACTTGCGAATCATTCTTAAACTCAATCTCCAGTTCCACTGTGGGTATTACAGCTGCCACTTTATAGTCGATTTCCGGAACACTACTTAAATTGTTCTCACTGACAGTGAATGTATTTTCTACTGCCGTGTCTACAGCTGATCTACTACTTGTGGGCGCACTCCTTTCTCCTAATACTGGCACACTCTCCCGCCGTTGATTATTCCATACGGAATTTTCATAACGACGACACCTCGGTTTTCTGCTGTTATTGGGCCGCCAAAACTTCTCCACGCCCGGTCGGCCCCTCACCGGCGCGGCTAATGGTTTCCCTGTCTCGTCCCAGCAGATACGCTCCCCGGATGCTGCTGAGGCGGCTGATCACACCCTCTGGCGTTATTACTATTCTGTGAAGCCCGTATCACGTTAGTGTGATACTGGTTTCCGTCATTCCTGTTATTATTTGCATTGTACCGATTGTTATTACGGTCCGAACCATTATTGTTATTGCTGCCATGGTTGCGGTATGCATTATTCCCATGGTTATCGTTGCTGTGGTTGCTGTGGTACCCGTTGTTGTTACCACGGCCTCTACCACTGTCGCGATTATTGCGCCAATTGTCCTCGTCCTCAACTCTTTCTAGGAAATCATTGATTGTCCTGTAATTGCTTCCTACGTAGCGTTTTGTATCATCTGGAAGCTTTTTGTAGAGTTCCCAGACTATTTCGGATTCCGTGCGGCGATCACGCAAATATTCCAACTTGCGGATCCAGCCCTCACAAAACTCCCTCATCGAGCCGCGCGAATTCGCATCGAAAGGCCTCGATACGACAAATTCGCGCCAGACACTTTGCTGTTTTTGCTCTGACCAGTATTCAGCCAGAAACAAATTTTTAAACTCGTCAAAAGTCATGTTCGTAATGTTGAGGTTTAAACCCCAACGCTTGGCATCACCAGCCAACACATCAATAACCGCATTAATTTTTCTCTCATTAGTCCATGATCTGGGTAAAACTCTTTCACAATTTTTAATGAAATCCGTCGGGTGTATACCGCCTTTTTTCAAGGGGTCGAACCGCTCCTCTTTCGTCAACAACTCCGAACTATGTGCACAGATTGGCACATAGCTCTGTTTTTCGTCAAGTTTCCTTTCTAATTCCGACACCCTCGTAATCACTTGGCAAGTGGTTGTCGCAAGCGTTTCCACTTCCCTCTTTTTCTCTTCGCAGGTATTAGCCTGCTTCGTCACTTTGGTATCTACTTCGGATACTAAAGCCTTTAAAGTTTCCACCTTCTGATGATCCTCTTTTCTCACTAATTGAATTTGTTCCGTCACCTTATTCTCGATGATCGGAGCAACTGCGTCTCCTACACTTTTCTCGATTCTGCTAATTTCGGAATCAAAACGAGTATTTATGCTCGCAATTTCCGCCTGAACGCCCATCATTTCCTGTTTAAGATTACCGATTTCGGTATTAATTACAACAATATCTTCTTTGATTTTATCAACTTTTGTATTAACAACTCCAACATTGTTGTTAACAACATTAATAGCTTTGTTCTGATTGTCTAGCTTTCGTTCAATCTTTTCAGACTGAGCTTCTTGCTTGGCAGACAGAGCTATAATTTCTACCGATTGACTCTTGATTTCATTAATCAAAACATTCAATAAATCAGTTAAATTCCCGGAGACTACCGGTTTTACTTCCGTAGCTGGTTCCTCTATATATGTTCCCCCGTATTCATCATCAAGGGGTACAGATTTGATTTTCGCTTCCGATTCCGAAACATTTTCTAAAGTTTGGAATTCCATTTCTGCTCTTTGTTGCGTTTCGGCGGTCGCGTCTTTCATGCTAGCCACCTGCCCCTGAACAATGGGAACCGCCGTGCGCGTTTCCCACTGTTCGACCGATTGTTCCGTATCCGAGTCTACCAAATTTTGGTAATTGTTGCCTTCACTCATTTTAATAATTTTCAATATAAATGACAAATCTCAAATGTAATTAGGATTACTCCCAATACTTATTCTCGCTGACGTAACGGCCTGTACGTAACCAGTACTTTGTTACGACATTTGCACCAAAGAAAATTCGTGTCCAGAACAACCTCAAATCTGAAGATTGTCCTGTCACCAGGTCGCCACGTGTAACCTCCCCCCTCACTTACCGACCTTAATG
Organism: Schistocerca americana; assembly: GCF_021461395.2. Classification (NCBI taxonomy): domain Eukaryota; kingdom Metazoa; phylum Arthropoda; class Insecta; order Orthoptera; family Acrididae; genus Schistocerca; species Schistocerca americana. Next base: position 47,556,321 of record NC_060124.1, read on the forward strand.
ACAGTGAAAAATGAAACCGCGTGTACCTAATGGGAGTTTTGGAAAAGCAATCGTCACCGAAGTTAACCTGTCGGTAAAGAGGGAGGAAAGGGTTACATCTAAATGAAAGGAAATGTGCTAATGAAACTGGTGGAAATTAATTTTGAAAAGGGGTAAAGTTAATAAGGAAAGTAAATGTGCAGCCGTTACGTTAACAATTAACTATCGGTAATTAGGTATTTGAGATTTGGGGGAAATTACGGTCGCCAGTCCTAAGGACAATTACTATAGTAACTGAAAAAGAAAGGTTATTACACATATAATTAACACTAGAAGCGTGGCAACTGAAGGTTGACACGTGTAGTGTGAAAACTGAAAGTTTGTCAGAAGTAATAAATTTCGCTACACTCTGACTTAATTTAGCAAAAGAGTTAATAAAACCAGAAAACTGAAAGTTAAAATAGTGACTGAAATTAATAAGAAGCTTTCTTACTTAAGCACATCGAAATCCAGTAAAATACGGTTAGTCTTGGACTACCTCAACAATCATTTCAAAAGCAACTTGACTCTACGCAATTTAGAAACAAGAGATTTAACTTTGAACTTGAATTAACTGATTCTGAACAATTAACAATAGTAAAATTTAGTACGTACCAAGCTGAGCTGCAGTCACAGGTAAGCTAAAATACGGTAACAAAACTCGCACTCTTAATTTGTGCTTGTGCAATTTAAATATTGTAGCCAGCTGAACTTTGAAATTAAAGCAGTGAAATCGAATGATGCTGGCGTTTGAATTTCAACGACCCTTGGGCTCATTTCGGAAAAGGAAGGGACCCTGCTTGGCAATGCAATTGGGACAATGAGCAACAAAGGTTCATGCTAAGTTGCTGTAATTTTGCGAGGCAAATGGAACAATTTGAAAAGCTGAGGTCTGCCATACAGTTCTGAAAATTTACGTGCTTTTAGTCTTCCTTGTTGGTTGATTGAAGGTTTGAAGCCGTCGATCGAGGAGGTGGCGACAGTCACTCATTGTCGGCCGTCGCTGTTGCAGAAGCTGGATGTTGGCGCGCCTTCTTCTCGACACGGTCACCAGGCGAAATGGGCTCTTGATGTGCGCCAGCTAATGCTTCCCGTCCGCGACACCATGTCAGAAACTATCATCGCGAGTCGAGCGTAATTACATGCTGCCAAACCCCGAAAGCGCGGCAACTCGCGGGAACGTCACACAACACCTGCTCCACTCGCTACTCCCGCCAGACTCCCACTGTTCTGCCCGCGCTCCACGCGGCAGAGTTAACACTACCAAAGATCCTACACACTTTGATTCGTCACACGACCTATCGACGTAATCGTTCGATAGCAGTTTTCCCTAGGCAAGACCCAGCGTAAAAATACAAATAATATTTACGAAACAAACCAATTATACATCGACATGAGTGCATAAATATATATATACAAACAGTAAAACAATTACAATATATAAAGAGACAGAAATGTCATATCTTGAGGTAACAAAACAAGGAAAAAAAATAATAGTACAATAGATGGAAATAGGAGTATATGCATTTCCGGCGTTACAGTCTTCTTCGAATATCTTGAAGTATCTTTTCCCTCGTAATTGTCGGTTCTTCTCCGACATGTTCACAACCTGTTCTTTTCTGCTCTGCTTCGATCTTCGAAAGAAAATCTTCGTCCCAAAGTATTAGTATACTATGGCAACAGTAATGATTTAATCATTTTCGGGAATGTTCAGCAATTTATTTATCTTTCTACGTAAAGACACAGTACTCTCAGTGTCAATAACACAATCCTAGAGATCTTCCAAGCTTCCCCTCCTTCCATCACTTCTGAAACTATTCATTCCACAAATTAATTAATTGTTCCCGAACTTATTCCGCACAGACAGCCGACCTTCTTCTCACTTCCGAGAACCGCCATTAGACTTCCTTGAAACGTCCTCTTAGAAAAATTATACATGACTGTGCTTAAACTGACACACAATATTTTTTCAGCGCAACGCAATCTGACTTTCAATAATCCCTACAAAAGAATGCCCTGACTAACATTAAACTATACCTTTCACAAATCACTTACCTCACAAAAGTATTCGTTACTCGAACTACTGCAATACAGCGAGGGCCACTACTGCCAGCTAAATAAAAGATTAAAACTACTGAAGGCACTAATTAGTGATAGGCATAGTTAACAAATGAAAGATTTTGATAGAGAACAAACAATGTATTTACCTTAATAGTGTTCAAAAGTCATATATATATATATATATATATATATATATATATATATATATATATATATATATACGTTCATTACGTCCAGTCTTACAAATTTACTCTTTCTGGCAGGCACACGTCCAGATCGTCCGCTCTTAAAATTCCGCCATCTCTCTCCCCACATCCACCACTGCTGGCAGCTCACCTCCAACTGCGCAGCGCTACACGCTGTTCACATCCAACTGCCCAACACTACAAGAGCCAACAACAATGCAAACCAGCCACAGACTGCACACAGCACAGCCAGTGATTTTCATACAGTGCGCTACTTGCCGTTACCAAAATAAAAACCTAAACAGCCTACTTACATAGCCCCCATACTACCCACAAAAATATTTTACAAATTGTTTTGGGCAGTGGCCAACACATATTTGTTAAAATTTTTTCACAATTACAATAACTAAGAAATCAAGTGCTCACACTTATTGATACAATGTTGGTCAAAAGCTAAAATTTTCTCACAGTCCATAAAGACAGTCATGACAGTTGATCATAGTAAAATTGCAGTGTTTTTCTCAAAGTCTGAGCAGTAAAAGAGAATGCACACGGAAGTAGTGGATTTCCATGCAGTCTTGAAGAAGTAGTGTTGTCCTTCCAACAGAAAGATAATGCTGACTCTTGACATCCAGATAGGTAATGTCCACAACAGAGCAAACCCACAGCAGAGTCAGTCGAAGTTTTGAAGAATATTGGCAGGTAAGTCATCACAGAGCACACTACTGTAGTCTTGTTAGAGATTACGGTATTGGTGGGCCACCAGAGGTGCAGACCAACTGCAGTCCTTGTAGAAATAATGGTATTGGTGGGTCATCAAAAGTGCAGACCCACTTCAGTCCTTGTAGAGGCGGCCAGCAACCTTCTGTTGCGACTGTGCAGGTGCACAATCACCATCGAAGAGTCTTGTACTATATAGCAAGTCCATAAACCACCACTTGTGCACTCACAAAATTTTTGGAATTATCTTTGCTGTTAACCAGTCCCTTGCTGAATTATCAACACACGTGCAAACGCTAACAGTCCCTACATCTCACATACTGTCCATATACTATGACCAACAGAAACGCGTGCAGTGAAATGTAACTTACAAGTTACTTAATTTGAGGAACTGGTGTCAATTACAATTTTATAACATAAGAATACAATAACAAAGGTACAAAATACATCATTAAAGAGCATAACACTACAGGTAACATTTGTAGTAAAACAGGCCTTACAAAAGAATAGAAATAAACATGTACATCAGTGTTACAAGAATTATGAAGTAAGTACGTACATAAAAGATCAGAATAACTTTTGAAACACCAACTTCACACATGAGTATTAAAACAAAACGGAATAAATAATGTCTAAACATGTTTACAAAGTAAATAACATATTGTCAGAAAAATTCTACAACGTAAATCTTATTAGCTAAACACACAAAGAAAGGACAAACACAAATTCACATAGCGTAATAACACAAAAGTACGGGAATGAGTTTGTTTTCTGTGTGATATTTGGTACTGCAGTCCAACCCAAAACTTCATTCTGTAGATCTTTCCTCTTATTTCAACATTAGTTTGTACAAAAAAAAATCATGATTTCTGTATTCTGTTCACATTCTCTTTCAAAAATAGTTTTTCTCCACTGTACACTGCTTTTTTGGCCAAACCACTTTCTTATAGCTTCTCAATGCATTTCTTCCAATTCATCATAGTTAGTTTCTTATATAGTCTACCCCCTCTTAAGCTAATTTAAATCTACTGAGCTCAGATAGATACACCAAGGGACGAGGCAATGCAGCAGCACATAATAAATTAACACAAACAGCAATGACAAGAAAAAATGGAAATTGGCAATGCAAGCAGCAGTATATATATACTAGCAAAGCAATTGCAATATTACAACTAAAATAAGGCAATGTGCAGCAAACAAGAAAAATAAATCGGTAGTAAAACTGGCTTAACAGAGTAATAAAAAGTCAAATCCAGTAACACTATGCCTGGGAAACAGCAGCAGCAAATGCAATAACTTTTACCTAAATATGACAAAGCTCAATCAGAAAAAATATTACACTAAAGACAATAATGCAGATAAGGGAAATATGTATTCACTTCTTACTATGTAATTAAAGTGGTGCACCTCAAAAACTTATTCTACGAAAAATTACCAAGTACTTGAAAAGAAAATTATATATGCAGTTACTGTTATTAGTCGCTTCTTGTTGTTCTTTCCTTTCCAAGTGCTCCTTTTTCGAAGGATGTGGATCGTAACATTATTATTTAATAGATCTGTTGACAGAAAGTGTTCACATTAGCAAATGCATTTTATTTTATTTTATAAAACCAATGCTGCCACATAGCTGAAACCAGATATCAAATGAAATAACCAACTATGTAAAGCAAAGCATAACAATATCATTCAACAGTCATGAGGCATTTCATAAGTTAGTAGAAATTCTCTCAATTCTCATAGAAATACACTTATCATAGTCAGGCGTGCAGCTGTAAGAATATTTCCTTCAATTCATAAGCATTTCAGTAAGTAGCACAAAGTACGTGCTTCACAGTATAATGATATGTTTCCAAGTAATAGCGTGTCATATTTGTGATGCTTTCTACAAAGGAATGTCAATAGGAAGGTTAATGGCCTCTTTTTTCTCTATCTAATGGCTTTTTCTCCAGGTGGCTGGCACAGCTGGCCGCTCACAATGCATTACGTCAAGGTCATTTGGCTTTCTTACCGAAATATTTACGACAGCAGTTTGCACTAAAGTGACAGTCTTATATAAAGAATTTCACAGGTCAAAAATTTGTGTTACAAGTATGTAGAAACAAAATCCTATAAATATAACAGTGTCCAAAAAATTTTCGCCGGCATTGTGATACATTCAAGCATTTACACACATTTCATAGCTGTTAAAGTACGATTCTTGGTTTCCAACATTCTTTTTCACAAGTCGGAGTCCCTAACCACTACTCATTTTCCTTACCTTATTACACATATACATATTCGTCAACACTTTTTCAATATTTCATCATAATAAATATGTAGCATAATCAAATTCCTCATATAGCATCAGCTTATTGATCATAAACATACCTCAACAGCATAGTACACATTATCATCGTAATAATATCATAAAAACTCAGCGAAATCTCAAAATCGCTGTAGCTTCCTCCAATAATTTCAAAACCTAAAGAAAATTCTCTGCTCATTTAAATAGTGTCATCTACCTCAAACGTATTTCAAAAATCATTATCCCATACCAAATACATCATTCATAGCTCTCATAGTATCACAATGGTTCCAAAAACTATGAACAGTTCACACAGTACCGACAAAATACAATTTCATAAGTGTGAAATTATCCAAGTGTGTAATTGCGTAAACATGTGTCACTGGCATAATAAAAAACTGTTTGTTTCTCTGTTAAATAGTCAGACTGCTGTGTAATTCTGTGTTGGAGAAATATGGTACCGATGTGTAAAGTTGTATAAGCAAATACTATATTGGCAAGGGTTCCTTGTGCTTGCCAAACACATGGAACATAAAGGAAGCGTGTATCCCCCTGAGGATTAATGTAATTATACCCTCAGGTGTTACAGATTACAGCAATGGAATGAAATGTATCACAGAAAACCTTTGTATGTTTGTAATTCAAAAATCTTTAAAAATAAATGTCTTAAGTACAAAATTAATCACTCAAATACGTGTACTGTAGCGCTAAACTGTGCGTGTTATTGTAATATAATCTTTGTCATTACTGAAGGGTAAAAACAAGCCAAGTGTCGCAATTATCGTCGTCCATAAGCGAAGTTCTGTAGAAGTCAATGTACTTAACTCATAATAAACAAAAGTGAAATGCTGTGGGTATAGATATCGTAGTTATTACGTACAGTACCGTGATCAAGAATGTACTATACTGTAATGTATTGTTGTGCTACGAAAAAGGCTGTCTCATTGTAGCTATACCACAAAAGTTACTACTAAACATGTTTTTCTTTCCAGAAGAATTCAGAAAAACTGCAGATATAAAACAGATACACCGCAAAAGCAACAATGTAAATTGTGTCACACTTTAGTAGCGTCGTGATATAATCGTGTAGCTGTCAAATAAACCAACCACTGAGTCATCTAATATCTCTCAGAAAGCATTTTAAATCCATAATGTATTTTCCATTAAATCAAAATGTTGCATAAAAATCTCATTAGCAGTACCGGTAATGCTCTAAGTATGTGACCCTTATAGTCATTATGTAATCGTGCAACTAACAAGCAAGAATGTACACACACAATAACACTGTGTCGTTTGTTCACTATAACAATGCAACTCGTAAATACTGTTCTTGACTGGATATTTAACTTCAAACATCGTTCATGTTAACAGTTTCTAAGTCTGACATAGCATACTAGTAACATGAAGTGAAAAATTTTATGGCAAAGACTAAGTTAAAAAGCAGATTATCTTTCAATAAGCGGTTTTACATGAGAAATGTGGTGCAAGCCTTTACTCTTCCTACTATGCAGAGGTCCAGCTTCGAAGGAATTATCATGTGGTATATGGTACATCGGTAAAGAATGCTCAAATTTTTCTCACGGTTAGCATCTATGTTATTTTTCTCTGAGCCAGCCGGCGCACGTGGCTGCCTGCGGTGCAAGTCATTGTCTGCTATCTCTTTGTTGCCGTGCGTCGTTATTGGGATTAGGAGACCTAACTTCTACAAATTCATCTTGCCGAGAGGGCCCAGCCCTGTTTGAATCCCGCCAGTTGTGATGAGATTCAGGTCTGTCGTTATGATTATATCATCTCTCGTCATGTCGGTAGTTCCTGTAGTTTCTTTCTTGTCGGTTAAGTGGTGGTGAATTTCTCCCTGAATTATCACTGCACGGTGGACCATTGCGTCTGAAGTTATTCTGTCTCCCGTGATAATAATAGTTCTGGTTGCCATATTGTCTGTTTCTATGAGTGTCTCTGTCACATTGATTACTACGGAAATGCGATACTTCTCTGTAACTATTACTCTGCCAGTTTTTGTCATATGTGTGGTGTCTGTTTTGTTCACGATTTGCATTGTAAGGATAGGCTTGTTGTGTCCAGTTATTATTTCTTTAATTGCGGAATTGTGACGGATGTGACCTGTAATTGTTGTGCTTCTGTTTTCGAGTTCCGCGATTGTCAGTGTCAATTTCCAATTCTTGTAGCAGTCCTTGAGAAGCTTCAATGTCGTCTTTGCAACGTCCTGCCAAAATAATATGTCATAAATTTTCAGGAAATTTGATTAAGCAAATGCGGATGAGTTTGGAGGGGTTGTATGGGTTTGACAGGTACTGATTCTTGTGCAACATGTCTTCAAAATATTTCACAAGACTGAAAAATTCAGATTGTTCAAAATGTTTCATCATTATGATGCAATGTTTTACTCGGTCTTGTGTAGCTTGAGACCAATATGCTGAGAGGAAGGCATGATAAAATTCTCCTTCACTGTGACAGTCATGAAAGACTGATCGCATTCTTACAGCTGGTTCATTCTCTAAATCGCCACACATAAATTCTAATCTGTGTTCTAACGACCAGTTGGGAGGAAAACAATGAGAGAATTGATGAAGCCACGCTTATGGATGAATGTCGTTGCCGAAATTCTTAAATGTTTTTTTTTTAATTTACGTGTAGTAATAAACACCTTATAGTCAACATCATCATGTTGGCGAGTCGCATGTCGGTCACTGTTACGTCGTTTCGGCGGTTCCATCTCAAAATTCGGTGTACCTTGCCAATTTCTTTCATAATTTCCGAAGTTCCCTGTGTTATTATTTTGTGGCTGTTCCGTGTTATTATTTTGTGGCTGTTCCGTATTTCTATGTCCCTCTTTCCGTATTGGAGCGCGAGTGTCCTCTGAAATATGTAATTCTTGTATTATCTGTGTCAACTGATCTTGTACTTCCCGGATTTCCCTTTGGTGTTGCGTATTAATTTGATTCTTATTTTGTTTGAATTTCCTAATTTGTTCGTACTCTTCTGTGTCATTAAAGACTACCAGTCTTGTGTCATTCAGATTATCACCTACCTTCGTAGATAAATTATTTAGCAGATCTGGAAGTTCGACTACTTTCTCTTATAGTGAACTAATTTCCTCCATAGTCTTTCTGAACCAATTTTCAGAGTATCTACTGTGTCCTTTAAGTTTTCCTGAGCTTTTGCAAGTAGCATAACCGAATCGGTAAATGCAACTGAGTCAATTTTAGCCCACAAGGTCTCATGATTTTCATGAGCCATAGTTTTCAGTTCTTTTATGGCTGCTTCGTGATTCTGAAATGCATTTTCATGCCGAGAAAATATAGGTTGAAAATGCTCACAAATTTGTGTTTTTACGTCGTTACAGACTTTTTGACATTTCGATTCGATTTTATGTAACTCAGTAATTAAATCTTGTCAAGTTTGTTCAAGTGTGGTGTCTAACTTTTGGGGATTTTGTTCCATTGCGTCTAACTGTTGTGTTTGTCACTGGTGTTGTTCCATTGTGTCTAACTTTTGAAGATTTTGTCCCATTGTGTCTTACTTTTGAAGATTTTGTTCCATTGTGTCTAACTTTTGAAGATTTTGTTCCATTATGTCTAACTTTTGTAACCTTTGTCCCATTTGTTGCATTAACTGTAATAACAATGCACTGGTGTCTGAAACATGTTCCTCAGTGCTTTTCGGCATTGCATTTGCACCGGCAACATTCGCATTTTGACAAGCAGAATATGTGTCTTGACTTATCTGAGAAAACGGTGAGTTTCCAAAACCTGAATCTACAGTATTTGCGAGATTGTGTCCTGTCATTTCGGATTACTGAGGTGAGCTGCTGCCCAACGATCGATCGATAATGCTTCCCTGTCCACTATTTCTTTCACTGTCTACGCCATTATTTGCCGCCCGCTCTATTTCCCTATGCACAATTACCAAATTATTACTTTGAATATCTGTTAACTCACTACACAGCGGTGCTGATAAGCTACGATCGTCGTCACTGTTATTTCTCAGTTTACTTTGGAGCCTAGTGTTACGTTTTTCACACGCCATTATTGTCACAATATTTCACACGATAACACAGAAAAGCACAATTTGAAGAGCAAAACAAAAAAAAACACATTAACATAGCACTGAAAATAATATCTAGTTAACTGCAAGCGCAGCTGCGAAATACTTGGTGCAAATCTACATGTATGCCACAACTGGTTTACTGTACAACAATGAAAAACTACAACTACAAACGAAATTCTCTCTATAATTACGCGCTAGCAATAAACAATAGCTACACTAATTACACAAACTACAAGAAAAAATCAGAAGATTCCAGTGAGGTATCCTCTGCCAAGGGTCGACATATGAAACGTCCCCTTAGAGAAATTATACATGACTGTGCTTAAACTGACACACAATATTTTTTTAGCGCAACGCAATCTGACTTTCAATAATCCCTACAAAAGAATGGCCCTGACTAACAATAAACTATACCTTTCACAAATCACTTACCTCACAAAAATATTCGTTACTCGAACTACTGCAATACAGCGAGGGCCACTACTGTCAGCTAAATAAAAGATTCAAACTACTGAAGGCACTAACTACTTATAGGCATAGTTAACAAATGAAAGATTTTGATTGAGAACAAACAATGTATTTACCTTAATAGTGCTCAAAAGTCATTGTATATATATATATATATATATATATATATATATATATATATATATATATATATCAGTTCATGATATCCTGTCTTACAAATTTACTCCGCCAGGACACATGTCCAGATCGTCCACTCTTAAAATTCCGCCATCTCTCTCCCCACATCCACCACTGCTGGCGGCTCACCTCCAACTGCACAACGCTACGCACTGTTCACAGCCAACTGCCCAACACTACAATAGCCAACAACAATGCGAACCAGCCACAGACTGCACACAGCACGGCCACTGAATTTCATACAGAGCGCTACGTGGCGTTACCAACATAAAAACCTAAACAGCCTACTTACAGCCTCATCAACATCGTTTCCTTCCTCACAATATTTTGATAGACAGATAGTATATTTTCTACTGGCTGGAGCTTTGGGAAGTTCTGAGATTGCATGTATGATTACACTCAAAGGAATATTGCAACACAAAACAGCTTTCTCTTTCCCCTCATCCATGTTTAAAAAGTCACTGAATGTATAAAAGTAAAGAAAGAGAAGAAATGTTAGTATTTTTTTACAATTCATTCTATGGAATATGATATTGGTGAAGTGACTGCTGTATAATAATTGAAGGGCCGGGAATATGCCCATCGCAGCTTGGAAAAATATCACTTATGAGACTCAGACCACATACAGAACTCCGTAATGTGGGCAACCACAGCCATAACGAATTTGAAGCAAACTGAACTGCAAAACAGTTGTAACTGGTGATTTCTTTATTGACACAATCGGTCTCGCTGCATTAAAACATCGTGATAAAGTGATCTACACAATAAAGAAAAGATGCCATGTAATACTATAAGAGCTTTTTCAAGGTATTTAAAAGAATTTTAAATTTTTCGAGAGTAAAAAATTAATATTTTTGTAGAGTCTATGTAAAGCACTTAAACAGGCATAAATTACAACGTACTTACAATTGCTCACCAAGATGCCCCAAAACTTCGTAGTCAAAAATGAAAGTATGCCTTAAAAGTGTACGTCTTCGAAAAATGGGACATACAGTTTGTTACGTACACTCCAGTTTATCTACTGTACGCTAAAAAGAGAAATGTTTAATTCTCAACATCCTCGAGGAGATGGATACCATGCGCTCTAAGAACATCCTCCCACTGCGAACACTGAATAACCAGATGAAACTCATGCTCTTTAGTATTTTGAATAACTTTGGTTGTCTAAAAAGCAGTTTTCAATTTTATCTATTTTGCAAGTCTATTTATTTGTACGTTTTTTGACTGTAGCAGAGGACGCATGGCAGCCCCTAGTGGCTTGCACCTCTGTTGCATTTTATTTTAATTCTAACTATCTGACGCTGTTAGCTATGACCGCAACTTTCGTATTTTTTGGTACGTTATGCTGTAACATTTAGCTTTAATTTTGTCGGAAGAAGGTGTACCTTGCGACACCGAAACCTAGGTTACAAATTAATTGTGTTCGCGACTGAGGGGTGTGTTTTTAAAAAAATTGTATTATACAACAGTCGCTGATTGACAGCCATGTTAAAAACCTTACTTTAATATATATACTAATTAGACAGGTAGATTACTTCACGATTTTCATAGAACTTCTGTAAATCAACTTAACTACAGCGTATTTTGTAATGTAAAATCAAGAATGCTTCAACTGGTAGAAAGTAATTTAGTAAAGGTGATGATAGGACAGAAACTGTAACATGAAACGGCTTGCGTGAATGTCACTTTGTAGCCAGCCTTGACATCCTTTACTTAATTTAAACAATACTGCCATAGTTCGACATCGAGTGTGCCAAACCGACTCTCGAACTCGGAACCTTTGCCTTTCGCGGGAAAGTACTGTATTCATTGGTGTGTTGAAAAAATGAAGCTGGCCGGGATGGCCTAGCGGTTCTAGGGGCTACAGTCTGCAACCGCGCGACCGCTACGGTCGCAGGTTCGAATCCTGCCACGGGCATGGATGTGTATGCTGTCCTTAGGTTAGTTAGGTTTATGTAGTTCTAAGTTCTAGGGGACTGATGACCTTAGAAGTTAAGTCCCATAGTGCTCAGAGCCATTTGAATCATTTTTTTTAAATTACTGTCCAGGCAAATATGCATAGCGAGGAGGCCGGTGGGACAGCGTACCATTATACTTCATACAGCACATGACGGCCGGCGGAAGACACAGCTGCAGTACAGACTCACAATATTCTCGTCGACACACAACTGAACGGGCATTAGTGTGTGTCTACTACAGAATGATATGTGCAGCATCCCTGGTGACGACGTCGAAGCCGCATTGCGAGGTAAGGATGGTGCTATGTTACCTTGATGGACTCATATGATTTGATATGGACACCGGTGCAGATAATGAACATTTCCATTTCAGACCTGTTTGGACCGGACACTACTACCGTTGCCTCAGACGTGGAATGTGCACCTGGCCGATTCAGCCAGTATGAAAGTGGTACAGCGGATGAGTTACGTGTCATGTTAGCAGAGCCCAATGTGCCCAGTGCATCGAAGGACACTACACCCACTACGTCAACCATGGACGTATCGGGAGGGGCTCGTAATTCAAAAAATGGCTCCGAGCACTATGAGACTTAACATATGAGGTCATCAGTCCCCTAGACTGACAACTATCCGAACCTGACTAATTTAAGGACATCACACAAATCCACCCCCAAGGCAGGATTCGAACCTGCGACAGTAGCAGCAGCGCGGTACGGGACTGAAGCGCTTAGGACCGCTCGGCCACAACGGCCGACGGGTATCATAGTATTGGTACCGTAACTGCACCGCAACGATAAAAAAGGTCCTTAATGCACACCTGTGGGCACGGAACATTCGAAAGAAAAGCGATCGAAAAGGGAAGAACACATTTACGTCAAGGGAAAGGTAGTGCCAAAGAAATGTCCCACCATCGGAGCATGAGCGTGTAAGAAGGAATGTGGTCGACATTATTCACCTGAACACCAGCAACATCTATTTGACTCGTTCTATGGATTAGGTAGTTTCAATTTGCAGTCTGCATACATTTTTGCTATGGTGAAGGTAGTCCCTACGGCACGCGTGTATTCCTCTGGTACGACAGGGTCGCGACGCGTAACAACACGGTTATAGCATTTCCAGAATGAGGAGGGGGAGCACGTGAAGGTGTGTAAAACGTTCTTTAAGAACATTTTGCTGATATCAGGATTACAAGGGTTCTGTTGCACAAAGTACATCACTAGATCAAACCCATCGATAAGCGAGGTGCATGCCTTGCTAAAAACAAAACACCAATAGGAAAGACGATAGAGGTAGAGAACTTCAAAAACGATTTCAAGCATATCGGATCCATTATGCACGAATGAATGAAACAGTGGATCGGAAGTATGTGTCACCAGACCTGAGCATGGGCAAGATATACGATTTATATAAAGATGATCCGGTCTCGTACTACTTATTTTGTGAGATACTTCATAAAAGATCTAATCTGTCTTTTCATCCCCTTGTAAGTGATTCCTGCCGTAAATGTGACCTCTATAACATCATCTTGCTGCAGCCGACACCGCGGGAGAGAAGGGTAAATGGGGACGTGGAGGAAAGTTACATCACCGAAAGGCCGAGAGAGGGCGGACGCGAATGCACAGCGATTCAGCAGAAGGGAGGCTTCAGGACAACGATACGATCGTGACTGCATTTTATTTGTTGTGAATTTTACCGATACCGGTACTTACGACGGTTATCTGTTACTACAAGCGGCAATTGTGGACATACTGCCTTGGAATATACGACCTATGTATCAAGAAAGCTACTTTGCATGTATGGAGTGAGGGTGAAGCATCCCGAGGACCACAAGAAACTGGATCGTGTCTCATGCATTACGTTAAACATAACATCCAAACAAAGCGGATGATTATGTACTCAGATCAATGTGCCTAGTAAAATCGGAATATAAAAATGTCCTTACTGTGTTAATTCATAGTTCTGCATCCAGACTTCACACCGGAAATAATCCACCGTAAATTCCTAGTCAGAGGGCATTCATACCTACCATGTGACCAGGACTTCGGTATCATCGTGACGAACAGGAAATTTCACCCGAAAATATACACACCGTCTGACTGAATGAATGTCATCATCACTGCACGAAAACAACAACCCTTCACCGCTGTACCGATGACGAGGAATGATTTCATGTCCACGCTACGTTTGTAGAGATACATACGTAACCGTAAAGTGTCGACACAAAATACCAGGGTGAAATGATTCCATATTCAGTGGCTTCAGTATAAAGCATCCTCTCCCCATATCATGTTCTATAAGTACTCCAATGAGCCAGATGTCCCGTTTGCCGACGTCAGTTTTGCTAAAAGAGGGTCGAAAGTAGCTGAGACTCTGGACGTACCATATCTCATTGGACGCGTAATTAGTGCATTGATAAAAACCGATTTAACGACATTGCTGCAATTTTTACCGCCGCTGTACCATGGTTATTACCGTAACTTGAAGACATCTGCACAGCTGTGTGGCGACACCATCCCTGTAAATGATAATACGAATGATGAACATTAACGCATCTTGTGTATCTTGTCTAGTATTTGACTACTGTGTGTAAAGCAATAACGGCCTATTCCACATGTGCAAGTAGGCTGTTTAGGTTTTTACGTTGGTAACGCCACGTAGCGCTCTGTATGAAAATCACCGACTGTGCTGTGTGCAGTCTGTGGCTGGTTGGCATTGTTGCAAAAATGGTTCAAATGCCTCTGAGCACTATGCGACTTAACTTCTGAAGTCATCAGTCGCCTAGAACTTAGAACTAATTAACCCTAACTAACCTAAGGACATCACACACATCCATGCCCGAGGCAGGATTCGAACCTGCGATCGTAGCGGTCGCTCGGCTCCAGACTGTAGCGCCTAGAACCGCACGGCCACTCCGGCCGGCGGCATTGTTGCAATATTCGGTATTGTAGCGTTGGGCAGTTGGATGTGAACAGCGCGTAGCGTTGCGCAGTTGGAGGTGTCCACCAGCAGTGGTGGATGTGCGGAGAGAAATGGCGGAGTTTTGAGAGCGGATGATCTGGACGTGTGTCCATCAGAGACAGTAAATTTGTAAGACTGGATGTCATGAACTTTTGAATACTATTAAGGTAAATACATTGTTTGTTCTCTATCAAAATCTTTCATTTGCTAAGTATGCCTATCAGTAGTTAGTGCCTTCGGTAGTTTGAATCTTTTATTTAGCTGGCAGTATTGGCACTCGCTGTATTGCAGTAGTTCGAGTAACGAAGATTTTTGGGAGGTAAGTGATTCATGAAAGGTATAGGTTATTGTTAGTCAGGGCCACTCTTTTGTAGAGATTATTGAAAGTCAGAATGCGTTGCGCTAAAAATATTGTGTGTCAGTTTGGTGTTGATCAGAATAGGTAATGAGCGAAATGTTTGAGTACGTTCAGTTCTGCTCAGCTGTTTGAAAATCTAATAATGTAAGCGTTTTATCAGCACAGTAATTCATTAATTTTTCTAAGGGGACGTTTTACATGTTTCGTGTATTACGGCCAAGTGCGACGAAACAATAGAGGCCTGACCCACACAAAAATGGTCTAAAAACACTATTACGGTTAACTCCACGTATTGCCGATTACCGGGCACCATACCACGTTATGTATACCAGAATCATTACTATACGCCGCAATCACTACCGTACACTTCATTTCTGCAAACGTTAATATCTTCCAGTGGCCATTCCCACAAAACAGTGTGCTGTGGATTAGGCCACTATAGCGCTGATAGCCTCATAGACGTTGCGTCTCGTCGCGTCATCCGTTAAAAATAATACTACTGTATTAACAGGATGTGTTGAAAAGGTCGATATGTTAGCGAATCAAAGCGGGGAGTGGCCGTAACATATTATCCAGATAGTATAGCAGGAATAACGACTGTTCTGGCTCTCTTTTCTCCAGAGATGTATTGTAGGGGTGACGTAAGCACATATCCGGCCAAAGTGTCGCCACGAGACTTCACCTGCCATTGCAGCCGCACGTTCGTGACGTTCTCGGGCCCCTCTTCAGTGTAACGGCTACTCGTTCAACTGAACGACAGCACGATCCTCCAACGACCGGCCTCCATGACCCGTCAGTAACCGCCGTATCCCCTCCCCCACCCCCCACCCCTTCGAAACCACCTCATGCTTTACGAGGCAGACAGAATCCTAGTGCATAATTGCGGTAATGATACAAATATCCTTTACTCTTCGGGATACCTATCATGGATTAAATATTACTTATCACTTCACAAGTAACACCGTCTACTGATGTATGCAGTCTCATAAAGTATCTTGACCTGTGGGAGACGTTGATGTATCATTCGATATTCATAACCCCGACTGTCCGATACAGGGGACAGCTGAAGAGGTATGTGCACAACATAGAACTTCTTCCGAGGCTAATGAGGTATTATTAGCTTACAAATGAAACTTTGTACACAACGTTATCAATATGGCACTCAATACCATTGCGTTAGAATCTTATTAGGAGCCATCTCTTACAAACCTACCGATGTTCTGCTGTTGCAAGCAATTGAAATGACTCATGCTATTCTGCTCCAGTTCGCATAAACTCCAAACTCAGGAGTCTCCATTAGCTCAAATATTATCTGATTTACAACAGCTTCTTTGCAGCAACTTCCGTATTTCTAATGAAACGAAAAGCGGATCGCTGAACGGTACTTTCTACTTAAAGTCAACACCTCCTTATTACCTAGATCAGTGGAAGAGACATGCTTTCTAAGTTCCTTTTTCTGTCTTTATGAAACAACCATGTGGTCCTCGAAAGTGAAACGGCAGTGGTCGACTACTTGTTCTCTATTTCTCTTCAAAAGCAGCGGCCAGGTGCATCGGTAGATCGAGAGTACCAGATGAAACATATGATAGTAGCGCCGTCATTTGTCGTGATCTCCAAAGAGAACGGTCGTTGTTCCACCTTCAGAATAAATTACTGGATACCGCAGGCGCACTTGCTTTCGCCCACCGTCTTCGTCAGGTTGCATGGAATGAATAAAGACCCTGATGGAAACCGATTTGTTAATTGTGGTAGCTGAATGACAACAGTTCTCGTGAACTTAAGGTCGAAGGATATTGAGATACAGTGGTACGGAAATTGTCAGCTCTCTCGATCTACCAGCACAGCAGAGCGTTCCGACTGACCTTCCCTAGTGCTGCTTACTAAACAGATCCCTGTGCTGAGACTAAAAATTAGACAGTTGCACGATGTACGTTTCTGTTTGGAATAGAAATTCGATATCGTCGCTGGGTCGAGGCGTAGTTTTCCCTCATGCCCTGCACCTAAGCTTGCTGCGAAAGTAGTGTTATCCTGTGAACCCTTAGTTATATTAATATATGCACTAAAACAGTGACTCCACAAATACTGTTTATCGGTGAAATAAAGGTACAAAACTTATCAAATGCTGTAAAGATTGCTTGACTGCACATTTAAAGTGGTAACAAATTCCGGAATTATTACTTAAAGACATTGGTCGGCGAAGAAAAAAGCCAGTTCTGTTACACTAGAAATAAAATATTTGGCAACTCATAAACGAATGCAGTTCACTATGGCGATTAACTTATCAAACATCGAATAATCATGAGTCGATTCCCAGAGTATATTCAAGAATAGTTTCAGATTTGCAGCCAAAAATAAACAAATTTCAACACTGCGCATCGCTTAACCTCTGCTTAGATACAATTTTTATCGAAATTTTTCCAAGAGTCAGCCAATGTTAAAGCCTTTAAAATTTTATTTTTGTTGGGGTCCACGGTCTCAAGGTGTTTTTAGAATGAAAACATGGTCCAGATAGGCTACATCTTTTTTATTATCTATGCGATTGGCCAATTTCAAACATAATATACGAGGGCAGTTCAATAAGTAATGCAACACATTTTTTTTCTCGGCCAATTTTGGTTGAAAAAACCGGAAATTTCTTGTGGAATATTTTCAAACATTCCCGCTTCGTCTCGTATAGTTTCATTGACTTCTGACAGGTAGCAGCGCTGTACGGAGCTGTTAAAATGGCGTCTGTAACGGATGTGCGTTGCAAACAACGGGCAGTGATCGAGTTTCTTTTGGCGGAAAACCAGGGCATCTCAGATATTCATAGGCGCTTGCAGAATGTCTACGGTGATCTGGCAGTGGACAAAAGCACGGTGAGTCGTTGGGCAAAGCGTGTGTCATCATCGCCGCAAGGTCAAGCAAGACTGTCTGATCTCCCGCGTGCGGGCCGGCCGTGCACAGCTGTGACTCCTGCAATGGCGGAGCGTGCGAACACACTCGTTCGAGATGATCGACGGATCACCATCAAACAACTCAGTGCTCAACTTGACATCTCTGTTGGTAGTGCTGTCACAATTGTTCACCAGTTGGGATATTCAAAGGTTTGTTCCCGCTGGGTCCCTCGTTGCCTAACCGAACACCATAAAGAGCAAAGGAGAACCATCTGTGCGGAATTGCTTGCTCGTCATGTGGCTGAGGGTGACAATATCTTGTCAAAGATTGTTACAGGCGATGAAACATGGGATCATCACTTCGAACCTGAAACAAAACGGCAATCAATGGAGTGGCGCCACAACCACTCCCCTACCAAGAAAAAGTTTAAAGCCATACCCTCAGCCGGTAAAGTCATGGTTACAGTCTTCTGGGACGCTGAAGGGGTTATTCTGTTTGATGTCCTTCCCCATGGTCAAACGATCAACTCTGAAGTGTATTGTGCTACCCTTCAGAAATTGAAGAAACGACTTCAGCGTGTTCGTAGGCACAAAAATCTGAACGAACTTCTCCTTCTTCATGACAACGCAAGACCTCACACAAGTCTTTGCACCCGAGAGGAGCTCACAAAACTTCAGTGGACTGTTCTTCCTCATGCACCCTACAGCCCCGATCTCGCACCGTCGGATTTCCATATGTTTGGCCCAATGAAGGACGCAATCCGTGGGAGGCACTACGCGGATGATGAAGAAGTTATTGATGCAGTACGACGTTGGCTCCGACATCGACCAGTGGAATGGTACCGTGCAGGCATACAGGCCCTCATTTCAAGGTGGCGTAAGGTCGTAGCATTGAATGGAGATTACGTTGAAAAATAGTGTTGTGTAGCTAAAAGATTGGGGAATAACCTGGTGTATTTCAATGCTGAATAAAACAACCCCCGTTTCAGAAAAAAAAAGTGTTGCATTACTTATTGAACTGCCCTCGTAAAATGAAGCTGGAATTTGAGATACGGGCTTGAAACTGACCGAAAGTTAAAATTGGCAAATCTCATAGTTAATAATCAGACTACCTGGGCCATGTTTTCATTCTCAAAATATGTTAATTTATGCCCGCATCTCGTGGTCGTGCGGTAGCGTTCTCGCTTCCCACGCCCGGGTTCCCCGGTTCGAATCCCGGCGGGGTCAGGGATTTTCTCTGCCTCGTGATGGCTGGGTGTTGCGTGCAGTCCTTAGGTTAGTTTGGTTTAATTAGTTCTAAGTTCTAGGGGACTGATGACCATAGATGTTAAGTCTCATATTGCTCAGAGCCATTTGAACCATTTTTTTTTTTTTGTTAAATTATTGCCCCCCCCAAAAACAATCACTTCACAAACCCGGAAACAATCTATCAACTCCTCAACACACAAGTTACTAGTATCTGTAAGGCGGATCCGCACAGCGAGGCCTTCGACACAGAATGGCGGTCTACGCAGAATGACCTCGAGCCTTCGCTCGCTAGTGCTGATCAAGCTTCGGTTTCCCCACCAAAGCTTGAAACTGACATACAATACAGAAAATGCCTCACCATTTAAAATATGTACAAGGTAAAATTACAACATATTTTGGAAATAAAAGGCCTTTCTCTCCCTGTGCCCCTGAGATCATGAACATGATCATATATCTAATATCTTATGCGCAATTAAATAAAATATGAAATTTACGAAAATGCACTTATGATCGGTGGCAAAGAAATTGTTGTCAAAACATTATAATAACTAAAGAATGCCTGTTCAATAAAAGCGTCTCTTTTTGATGTATTCAATGATGATACCAAATATAACATTTACTTAGGGCAGTCACGTTAATCTGACCACCTATCAAAAGCGTGTATAACCATGTTTGGATTGCGGACGTGCAGGAAGAGGGTCGATGAGGTTCTGGAAGGGATCGACAAGGACATGGAGACATCCTAACTACAGTGCCGCAAGCAGCTGCAAAAAAATGGTTCAAACGGCGCTACGCACTATGGCACTTAACATCTGAGGTCAACGGTCGCCTATACTTAGAACTACTTAAAGCTAAATAACCTAAGGGCATCACATACATCCACGACCGACGCAGGATTCGAACCTGCGACCGTAGCAGTAGCGCGGTTCCGGACTGAAGCACCTAGAACCGCTCGGACAAAGCGCCCGGAGCGACCAGCTGCCCTAGGCTTCACGGTTGACAGTACATGACACGAATAGTTCGTTTGAGGTGGTCCCACAGATTCTCGATTGAGTTTCAATCCGGGGGTTTCGGTGGCCAGATGACTAGAGTAAACTTTTCCTGGTGGTCTTCGAGTGGTGCTGGCGTGCATATTCCAACCGTAATCGCCAATGAACGGCAGTCACCGTGGACGTATGAACGAGGTTCTTGCTGGGAAGGCCTATTTGCAGTAAGGTCGTTAACGAGACACTGTTGGTAGCGCCTTGGTTAATCTGGCCGGTCAGCTGCTCAACAGTTACACAGCTCTTCGTCTTGACACATACGCAGCCGTCATTCACCCCTGTCACCTATGACCCACTGTGCACAACTGTTGCCTTAGTGCTGGTTGTGGATAGTGTAATTTCGGCGTACACGGTATACTTTAACCACAGTATCATGCGAACGGTTTTCAAATTTAGCCGCGCCGGAAATGTTTCCACTTTGCCCTTTTCGACGTCTGATAAAACGCTCTGTTCAGACATCGCGGTCAGCTGCTCAACAGTTACACAGCTCTTCGTCTTGACACATACGCAGCCGTCATTCACCCCTGTCACCTATGACACACTGTGCACAACTGTTGCCTTAGTGCTGGTTTTGGATAGCGTAATTTCGGCGTACACGGTATACTTTAACCACAGTGTCATGCGAACGGTTTTCAAATTTAGCCGCGTCGGAAATGTTTCCACTTTGCTCTTTTGCACGTCTGATAAAACGCTCTGTTCAGACATCACGACTGCACTGTTTTCCCCATCCTAAGACATGCTTTTACAGCCCCTACTACCAGAGATCCCACCTGCCGTCTATGAGTTGTTGTTATAGGTTGGCGTTGAAAATTTGCGGTTACCACTTTATTGCGCCTGGATCACGTAAATTACTAGTTTTGAGTGACGAGCGTCTTTATTACATGGCAAATTTAATTAGATTAAAGAAAGGTGAAATCTAGTTGTAAGTACATATATAATACACTACTTGCCATTAAAATTGTTACACCAAGAAGAAATGCAAATGATAAACGGGTATTCATTGGACAAATATATTATACTAGAACTGACAGGTGATTACATTTTCACGCAATTTGGGTGCATAGATCCTGAGAAATCAGAACTCAGAGAAACCACCTCTGACCGTAATAACAGCCTTGACACCTGGGCATTGAGTCAAACAGAGATTGGATGGCGTGTACAGGTACAGCTGCCCATGCAGCTTCAAACACATACAACAGTTCATCAAGAGTAGTGACTGGCGTATTGTGACGAGCCAGTTGCTCGGCCACCATGGACCAGACTTTTCCAGTTGCTGAGAGATCGGGAGAATGTGCTGGCCGGGGCAGCAGTCGAACATTTTCTGTATCCAGAAAGGCCCGTACACGACCTGCAACAGGCGGTCGTGCATTATTCTTTTAGCAAAAGACAGAATGCACAGCTGGTACTCGTTTGCTCCTGTTATCAGTGCTGAGTAAAGATTGGGCCAAAATATTAACAGGAATTTTTTACAGACAAATGGTAAAACTGGTTGAAGCCGACCTCGGGGAATATCAGTTTGTAATCCGCAGAAAAATAAACCCACGTTTCTAGCATTTGTAGACATAGAGAAAGCTTTTGATAAAGTTGACTGGAATATAATCTTTCAAATTCTGACTGTAGCAGCGGTAAAATACAGGGAGCGCAAGGCTTTTTACAATTTGTACAGAAACCAGATGGGAGTTATAAGAGTCGAGAAGCATGAAAGGGATGCAGTGGTTGGGAAGGGAGTGAGACTGAGCTACAGCCTATCATTTATGTTATTCAATCTGCATATTAAGCAAACTGTAAAGGAAACAAAAGAAAAATGTGGAGTAGGAATTAAAATCCATGGAGAAGAAATTAAAACTTTGAAGTGTGCCGACGGCATTGTAATTCTGTCAGAGAAAGGACCTGGAAGAGCAGTTGAAGAGAATGGACAGTGTCTTGAAATAAGGATATAAAATAAACATCAACAAAAGCGAAACGAGGATAATTAAATGTAGTAGAACTAAATCAGGTGACGCTGAGGGAATCTCATTAGGAAATGAGAATCTTAATGTAGTAAATGAGTTTTGCTATTTGGGAAGCACATTAACTGATGACCGTCGAAGTAGAGAAGATATGAAATGTAGACTGGCCGTGGCAGGGAAAGCGTTTCTGAATAAGAGAAATTTGTTAACATCCAGTATAGATTTAAGTGTCAGGATTTTCTTCTCTTAAAGTATTTGTATGGAATGTAGCCATCTATGGAAGAAAAACATGGACGATAACTAGTTTAGACAAGAAGAGAATGGAAGCTTTCTAAATGTGGTGCTACAGAAGAATGTTGAAGATTAGATGGGTAGATCAAGTAACTAATGAGGAGGTACTGAAGAGAATGGGGAGAAGAGGAATTTGTGGCAAAACTTGACCAGAAGAAGGGATCCGTTGGTAGGACATGTTCTAAGACATCAAGGGATCACCAATTTAGTATTGGAGGGATGTATAGAGAGAGACCAGGAGATGAATACACTAAGCAGATTCAGAATGATGTAGGTTGCAGTAGTTACTCGAAGATGAAGACGCTTGCACAGGATAGAGTAGCATGGAGAGCTGCATCAAACCAATCTCAGGACTGAAGACCATAACAACAACAAAGGTGAGGCCATAAAACAGGTGGAAAGTGGAATGGATAGAAATACGACAGCAGAAAATCCGACATTAATGTTATCTACATTCCAGTTTGCAACGTGATTTACAGTCTGTTATGACCACCACTGATGAGATGGGTGTGAGAGATTCCTCACCATGTTAGTGAGACTCATCACAGAGCTATTAAAATGTTTTACATGTCTTTTCATGGTGATGGTACTGCAATTAACAAGTAACTTCATGCATAGAGACTAAGTAAACTGATTAAATTTCTCAACTTGTCTCTCCAATACCCTCAGACAAGAGAATGCAACATTTCATAGAATCATTAAGCACTTATTTAGACCTTGAAACATAAACATAATTGTGTATTTCCCCTGACAGCATTTATACCGTCCCACGTACTATCAGACGTCGCTACTGTATCAACGTTTCGCTAATATATACGTCAGTAAAGTCGTCGTAGAATTTGAGAATTACGTAGTAATGACAGTGTAGAGTAAATCAGTTTATCTGAACAATTATTTATTCATTTTCCCAGCAGTGTAACGGTGATTTGTGTCAGTGAATACCCTGTCTTTTCAGCTACTTTCAACGAGTTCCTCATCCTAGTCGTGAGGGCCCGAGGGATGTCGACCTGTCGCCGTGTCATCCTGTGCCTTGTGGGGTTATGCATATGTGATACGCAGGGGCATGTGGTTGGCATACCACTCTCCCGTCCGTCTTGTCGACTTTCCACACCTTGGAGCCGCTACTCCCCACTAAATTGCTCATCTGTTGATATCATGAGCGTACCACTCCACTCAGCATCGAAAAATCATGGAAAGCAGCAGGCGTGGAACATACATTCTTCATTTGGCAGCCACCTACACTGACCACGCAGGTACGTTAGCAGACTGTTGTAAGCTACTGGAGCTTCGTTGTCCTTAAAAATTGATTACCACATGAACCAAACATATAATTATACACGGCTGTGTGGTTTGTATACCACACAGCATTAAACCGTATTTGGTGCTGTGACTTCATAGAAAAAATTTGGTGTAAGAGGCTAAATAGCACAACATGGCCCAAAATAACTCATTTAATGGGTAGTAACTGTATAAAGTTGAACGAATATTAATAAGGAAATAATATGTCCACGGACGCGTAAGTCTATTGTAATAACTGCATGTTTGTCCAAATGTATGCTGCTTCCATGAAAGGAAATCCAAATAAATGGCACACTGACCGAGGCACTAGGAATAAATGAAATCGCACTGTAAAAAGCTTTGAGGAGTGGGGAGTGTGGTGGATGGGGTGGGGTTATGATCCTTCGGATAAGGATTGTAATATGTAAAACAGACCGCTAGGTATGTTGCGATGACATGTTTTGCATAAGATAAAGGAGATCGAGGAAACAAGAAATGAGTTGGAAGACTGATTACTGAAAACTAGGATATCAATTAATGAAAGATGCTGTCACTAGATAACGACCCTTTCGTTTAGCATAACGCGCAGCGTACTAACTTGCGAGGCTGGGAAGGGGACCAGAGCCGGGTCAAATACATCCAGCGGATTGGGGCTCCGGTGATAGTACGCAGGCCGCTCTAAGCATGGTTTTAGGCAGTTTTCCACGCTTATTTAGGCAAATGGTGGACTGGTCTCCAAACTGCCCCCAGATATAGCTAAGATACGATAAGACACCGGAAAACGTTTAAACTGTTCAAAGATACATAGCACAAACGATTTCCCTCCGTTTTTAGTTTACCTTGACGAACGTGGCGGCAGGAAACGCACCCAGCAGCAGTTGCAAATAAACAGAATTAAATCTGTCAACTTCTTAAGAACTGTACCCCGTGCTAATCGACTGCATCGAGATACAAAGCAGTTTGGCTCCTTTTTGTGTACATTCGTCTGTAACATAATTTCTTAAATGCGGTGATATATTTTTAGATGTCTTCTGGTGCGTGCAAGTGACACCGAAAACAAAAAGGTTATATCACCAAACAACACAGAAGAGAGAGGCAGCAACTGCTGTAAGGTACTGTTGTCGTTGTGGTCTTCAGTCCAGAGACTGGTTTGATGCAGTTCTCCATGCTACCCTATCCTGTGCGGGCTTCTTCATCTCGAAGTACCTAATGCAACCTATGTCCTTCTGAACCTGCTTAGTGTATTCATCTCTTGGTCCCCCTTTAACATATTTACACTCCACGCTGCCCTCCAATACTAAATTTGTGATCTCGTTATGACTCAGAATGTGTCTTACCAACCGATCCCTTCTTCTAGACAAGTTGTGCCACAAATTCCTCTTTTCCCCATTCCTGTTCAGTAGCTCCTCATTAGTTACGTCATCTATCCATTTAATCTTCATCATTCTTCTGTAGCACTGCATTTCGAAAGCCTCTATTCTCTTCTTGTCTAAACAAATTATCGCCCATATTTCACTTCCATTCAAGGCTACATTCCATACAAATACTTTCAGAAAATACTTCCTGACACTTAAATCTACACTTGGTGTTAACAAATTTCTCTTCTTCAGAAACACTTTCCTTGCCATTGGCAGTCTACATTTTATATCCTATCTACTTCGAACATCATCCCCTATTTGCTCACCAAGAAGCAAAAATCATCAACTGCTTTAAGATGGAGACGAAACAGGTGGAAATATTATACATCGACCACGGCCTCTCAGCCCGGAAGTTTTAACTTTATAAGTCCTGTCAAACATTTGTAAACTGCCGAGGAGGTTAGAAGGATAGTTGCTTTCCCTTCCTTGATGTGTTGGCCATATTGAATGTTGTCGGTACGTTGGAATTTGTACCTTCAGGTTGACAGTTGTTGTCATTCGGCTGAGAGTGGAGGACAGGTTTGCACAAGGTTCATATGGCCCAGAGCATCTTTTACCAGAAGCTTTATCAGCTTAGATAACTCACCTCGCCGGCCGGAGTGGCCGAGGGCTTCTCGGCACTACAGTCTGGAACCGCGCCACCGCTACGGTCGCAGGTTCGAATGCTGCCTCGGGCATGGATGTGTGTAATGTCCTTAGGTTAGTTAAGTTTAAAAAGTTCTAAGTTCGAGGGGACTGATGACCTCAGAAGTTAAGTCCCATAGTGCTCAGAGCCATTTGAACCATATCTCACCTCAAAGGCACTTTTCGCTAGAATAATAGTACTGATCAGAGGCGGGTTGTGCTATAGACAAACCCTAGAATCAGACGATTGATAAAAACAACGAGGTAGCATCTAAGTCTATGGCCCTTTTGTCTTAAGCACGTAGCGTTTCCTGCAGGATTGGTCATATTCTGCAGAAACACGGCGGGAATTGTGTTTTTGTACCATCCTCTAATATTAGGGCCTCTTAATGGCTGAAATCATGATGCTGGATTAACCCTAACGCACTCTAAGTCCAGAATATTGTCTTGAAAAATGTACTACTCTTTCGAGGAATTTCGACGAGGAGAATGAATGGATTTACAGGTGCCTGTACTAAGCCAAACAGGTGTATGGAGAATTTTATAGCAAATGTGGGATCGTGGTCCGTCGTTCATTACTTGAGCCTGAAAACTATATCTGTGGTCAGCTAGAAAGCGATGGAGATCATATTGACCATAGTTTCCAGTCTGCAAGTCCATATTCATGTATAGCACCTTGAAATAAATATTTCTATTCTATATTTGCTCAGCAGGATCAGGAACTAGAATAAATAAAAATGTTGGGTTAGAATTGATAGATATATTTGATAAATTTGCACACGCATAGCATCGTTATATAAATGATGTTGATACTAATAATAAATCTCTCTATCCTCAACAGCACTATGACCCGTTCGGAGGCGACCTCTACAGTAAGTTCCATTAAATGCTCTTTCGCCTTAGAAAAATAATATCACCACTTGCCAAGCTGGTTTGTTAACATTACGGGCAGTATAATAACAGTTACTTGCACGAATCTAATCGATCCAGGACGGTGTACAGTCCTCGCAAGTTCACTTCCTATTTGTACCAAAAACATTAGTTTAGTTTCAGTCTGGCAGTAACTTCATCCCAGGCAGTGCGTAATCTGGCGCTTAACTGGAGCGGACCGTAAGGTAGCTGGTTGCGAAGTGCAGTGAAGTGTTGCCTCTTAGACCGTATTTATACACGGACGCAGCGGACGGCCAACGGAACATCTGCTGTTATCCGCTCTATGCTCACGGTAGTAGCCTCTAAGCGGATGCTTTCTCGGAAACAATATTTTAAAACAATGACATGACCAATTCAGAATCTTCGTAATTTTTGTATGAATTTAGTTTGGTTTGTTAAAACCATAGAAAAAGTTTCAGCTTGCCTGCATTTAAACTTTGACGTCTAGAATTTTTAGGACGGAACTGACAGTAGAACGTGACCTGTGAACTAAAATTTTAAGAGGCCTTTTATTTGTTATTATTCACGTCGAGGCCTTGAAACTTGTTATAGCTCTATTATTTAATAGGTTTCATCACGCTCTGTAATAAAAAAAATGTAAATGTCGTGTGGCTAGGGCCTTCCGTCGGGTAGACCGTTAGCCTGGTGCAGGTCTTTCGATTTGAAACCACTTCGGCGACCGGCGGGCCGATGGGGATGAAATGATGATGATTAGGATAACACAACACCCAGTCCCTGAGCGGAGAAAATCTCCGACCCAGCCGGGAAGCGAACCCGGGCCCTTAGGATTGACAGTCTGGCACGATGACCACTCAGTTACCGGGGCGGACTCTGTAATCAAACTTTCATAGCATCACTGTAACGGATACTTAATCTACTACAGATTAGGACATTTTTGTTCCAAAATTAGGTTTTCAGTAAATTACTCGAAAGCTACTGCAGGCAGCTTAATGGGGTCACATGGTTAATGTTTCAATACTAAACTGAAGAATCATACAGATTTTCATAATTCTAAGTCCAATATTTAGCGCCTTTAGTTTTTCTTAAAAACATGGATTCTGACGAAATATAGGACTAATCACGTTGACAATTCTACTAGTTAATTTTAAAATACATCTGCACATTATGAACGATTTTCGGCCTTATAGCTTTGTTATTTAGCGCCACTTGTTTTTCGTAAAAACATTTATTTGGGGAAAGATACTCAGCTGATAAATCTGAGATTTGACAATTTAAACATTAATATACTAAAGCACATGCAAGCAAAGTGGGAAGAAGCAGCTTTAACTTTTAAAAATGGTTCAAATGGCTCTGAGCACTAAGGGACTTAACTTCTGAGGTCATCAGTCCCCTAGAACTTAGCACTAATTAAACCTAACTAACCTAAGGACATCACACACACATCCATGCCCGAGGCAGGATTCCAACCTGCGACCGTAGCGGTCGCGCGGTTCCAAACATTAACTTTTAATTTCATTCTTAAATTGTGGTGCAATACTTGTGTGCTACTCACAGACGCGTTAAGGTGACGTGGCGATGCTAGCAGTGAACTGGGAAAGTCCCGGCACACTCGCTCGCCTCTGTATCTCTTAAATGATACAGCGCTTGTATCGCCACACGCAGTCACTATAGTCGTACCATATCTCACGATTTCATTGCCTCAGTGAAAAGGAGTATGGTCCTAGAGAGATTTTTCGTCAGTGAATGCAAGAACAAGCTGCAGTCAAACGTCACACTACCAGTGAAACCTTAGTTACAGGCCGAGAGGGATTCACACACGTTGTTGCTGTTAACTTTCTAATACACAAATCTATAGTGGCTTAAACGCCCACAATTTTCGTGAGTTACCACAACTGCAGCATTTCTCATTTTATCTGTGGTTAAGGCTACTAGGCCATTCACTGGGCCACACAATCTCCCAAGAAAACTTGGTACCCTGAGGGTATCTTCCCTTTCTGCTAAGGTAGGATTCAAGATTGCTTGACACTGAGGAGTATGGTACTTGCTGGATGGGGTACTGACGCGTTCTGCTGTTGATGTAAGACGATATCTGACACGTATTTAGATCTATAGGTCGAGCAGGGCCTGCAACTCTGTCTCCAAAATCACCCGACTTCAGTCATCCGAGGTTATCTGTCAAGGGTCAATTCAGAAGCGATGCGCACTATGTCATTGTATTATACTGCCTTGTCAAGCTTCACGAGATGAGCTGCGGTGTTGGATAGGATTCGTGACTAACTGCGGAGACGGAGGTGGACTGCATCTAAATGCAGTGATTTCCCGTAGGACACATCATGTAGCAGGTACGAACGTACTGTAAACTTGAACATGTAAAGTGCAGAATTTGTATTTCGTACGAAGTTTGGACATGGGTGAAATGTGAGTTCAATTAGACTGAGACTTAATTGAAAGATTTTCAATTAAAATACAACAATACTTCATGCAGAAGTCAGAAGCTGATCGTAACCACGCATTATGAACTGTCTCTGCAAAGGTTGGTCTGCGTATGTGTGTTTACTACAAACTTTCTATTAGCGTATCTTTTACCCATACCAGTCTTCGCAATTAATTATGATTGACCCTTTACCTTTCAAAAACTTCACATAGTAGATACACCAGGTGCTTCATCAGTTTTTCCTTTAGTTATCAGCACATTTCGGAAACGAGGATCTCCTCACACGTCTCCTATGCCCGTTAACGGTTGGTGAGATGTGGCTGAAGCGAAAAGAAAATAGTAGCAGGCTACTCTGTATCCATTGACATGAAGTGAAAAGTGAAGAGAAAAAAATCACCTACTTATATGCGATGAGCATTTTTATACTGACCTCAAAAACAAAAATAAGTATAGAAATAAAAAATTTTCGTTTCATTCCCCGGCACCACTTGCTCACAAGTTGGTAATCAATATTCAGCTATCGAGAATTTCTGACGTTGACTTTCTGATGGCTCTGGTTCTGTAAGGGGTTCGTCTGTATGTTGTTTTTCTGATACGCCGTATTATTGTTCTCGGTCAAAGCGCTCTCTCGAAGCATTTGTCCGTTTAAAATAATTGAATGGCTCTACGCTCTATGGGACTTAACATCTGAGGTCATCAGTCCCCTAGACTTACAACTACTTAAACCTTACTACCCTAAGAACATCACACACATCCATGCCCGAGGCAGGATTCGAACCTGGGACCGTTGCAGCAGCGCGGTTTTTGACTGACGCCCCTAGAACCGCTCGGCCACAGCGGCTGGCTATGTGCAGTGTGTTTCTACAGAAATACTGGCGGTTGTCGAGGACATCAAATAACTGCATTCCCGTGGGTTGTTTATTGATCTGTATAAGCACAAGATTCGTGCATCAGATCAATTTTGTGAGTAGTTTAATTACGTTGAAGAGCAATAGTTGTTTTATTGTTACGTAATGACACGGCCCAAGACACAGAATCAGTTTATTTAAACTTTCGAATACCACATCGTAGTTAACTTAACTGGGTAGGCAATATTTTCAGTTCGTTTAACTATTTTCTATGCGTGCTACACAAGTTAGCGGAAGAGCCCCAATGATTGCTCACTTGCAGATCAAGAGAAAATAGTATTAGTTTAGCGGGAAGGTGAAGTCGTTGCTACAATTTCCCATTTCAAAGTCCTGTTTGGTGACAGAATACTAGTAGCTATACTGATGGAAAAAACTGAAACATCTAAAAATAATAATTCGGCATCGGCCGAACACAGCACAGTTTCACAACTAAGTGATTATGTTTGAGGAAACGAAAATATTATGCCGCATATACACAGCTACGAAAAAAAGTGGCAACGCCAAGGATGAGATATTCGATACAACGAAAGCTGGTAGGCGCAAGTCTACATCTGAAGGTTGACGTCTATTGCAATATATTACTTCAAATACACGCTGAAACGGTCGTTAGCGTTAGTTGCCATTAACATTGGACGTGGTGAGCTGATGTTGGTGG
This sequence comes from Schistocerca americana, assembly GCF_021461395.2. NCBI lineage: Eukaryota > Metazoa > Arthropoda > Insecta > Orthoptera > Acrididae > Schistocerca > Schistocerca americana. Next base: position 47,587,191 of record NC_060124.1, read on the forward strand.
AAAATGTCTTTAAGACGACGATACCGACACACCACTGAGATTGAACGAGGTCGTGTAATAGAGCCCGGCGAAACTGGATGTTCGTTCTGTTGTCGGAAGTTCCATGCGGCTTCGCGGATGATGCTGTAGTATACAGAGAAGTTGCAGCATTAGAAAATTGTAGCGAAATGCAGGAAGATCTGCAGCGGATAGGCACTTGGTGCAGGGAGTGGCAACTGACCCTTAACATAGACAAATGTAATGTATTGCGAATACATAGAAAGAAGGATCCTTTATTGTATGATTATATGATAGCGGAACAAACACTGGTAGCAGTTACTTCTGTAAAATATCTGGGAGTATGCGTGCGGAACGATTTGAAGTGGAATGATCATATAAAATTAATTGTTGGTAAGGCGGGTACCAGGTTGAGATTCATTGGGAGAGTCCTTAGAAAATGTAGTCCATCAACAAGGGATGTGGCTTACAAAACACTCGTTCGACCTATACTTGAGTATTGCTCATCAGTGTGGGATCCGTACCAGATCGGGTTGACGGAGGAGATAGAGAAGATCCAAAGAAGAACGGCGCGTTTCGTCACAGGGTTATTTGGTAACCGTGATAGCGTTACGGAGATGTTTAACAAACTCAAGTGGCAGACTCTGCAAGAGAGGCGCTCTGCATCACGGTGTAGCTTGCTCGCCAGGTTTCGAGAGGGTGCGTTCCTGGATGAAGTATCGAACATATTGCTTCCCCCTACTTATACCTCCCGAGGAGATCACGAGTGTAAAATTAGAGAGATTCGAGCGCGCACGGAGGCCTTCAGACAGTCGTTCTTCCCGCGAACCATACGCGACTGGAACAGAAAAGGGAGGTAATGACAGTGGCACGTAAAGTGGCCTCCGCCACACACCGTTCGGTGGCTTGCGGAGTATAAATGTAGATGTAGATGTAGACACTACAGAAAAACTGTTCAGGAATGTATCACCTGTACATGATTGCTGACATCACTGATCCCGGGACTGTGCGGTAACAAGAGAACCAGGCTTCACACAGCCAACGAGGAGCAATGACCATCGTGTTCGGAGTATGGTGTTAGTGCATCGTACAGCATCTGCAGCAGCAATCTGAGCAGCAGTTGGCACTACACTGACACGACGAACTGTTACAAATCGGTTATTTCAAAGGCAGCTTCCAGCCAGACTGCGCTATTTCCGACGACAGAGGTGTCAAGCGAGAGCCCTTTGGAGGCCGTGTGGAGGACTGTTATGTTTACTGATGAAAGCTGGTTCCGCCTCAGTTCCAGCAATGAACGAGTGTTCGTTAGAAGGATTCCAGTTTAGGGTCTGCAACCAACCTGTCTGTGTACTTGACACTTGGGACAACACCTGTTGTTACGGTCAGGGGAGCGATTTCCTATGAGAGCATTCTCGTTGCTATCCCATACACCCTGCATGCAAAACTGAACATCATTTTGGTTGTTCGACAAGTTTTGCTACCATACCAAGTGTTCTCCAGCAGAATAAAGCGTGCCCATTTACCGTTGTAATCTAACATGCTCTACAGAGTGTCGACCTGTTGCCTTGGCCTGATAGATAAGCATATCTCCTTCCAACCGAACACATACAGGGTGTTTCAAAAATGACCGGTATATTTGAAACGGCAATAAAAACTAAACGAGCAGCGATAGAAATTCACCGTTTGTTGCAATATGCTTGGGACAACAGTACATTTTCAGGATCTTTCTAAAGTTATACCTGACCGCTATTTGGTGCAATGTACATCACCTGCATACAAAAATCTCGCATCTGGTTATGATACTGATGGAAGATCACTGATATACTCAAGAAAAGTATGGGTGCTAAGATGGAGTCTTGTGGGACATCCCATTAACTCGTTCCCAGTTGCCTGACACCTTAAAATACGACTCTTTCCTATTAACATCCTTTTTCTCCTGTCGGAGAAATACATTTCAACCAATTTGCAGCATTGCGACTTCCTCAGTAGTATTATAATTCAGTTAAATGGGTGTTGTGATTCACACAAGCAAACGCCTTTGACAATTAGCAGAATATACCAGTGGTCGTAATTAGGCATATAATGAGATACGAACGGTGTCTCTGGTCGTGTAAATAGCTTTCTCAATATCGTTATCTTTTAGAACTCTGAACTATAACTCTGACAATATATTGTAGCTGTACTGAAAGCAATGAGTAACTGTTTCTAAAATCCCTAATCTTTATTTTATTAGACAAACCAAGTACATCTTCTCAATCTACATATTTTCTGTCATTTTTTTACATAGTCACCATTTCGTTGTACACATTTTTTTGCTCGTGCTGCACGTTTGAAAATACCCTTAGTTTAATACTCTTTTCCAGTTTTCCGAATGCTTGCGGGAACATCCTCCACCATCTGAAGGCCTCAGCCTCGCGTCTGTTTATTAGCATAAACTAGGGTGCCACGTTGTAACTGCAAGGAGGACTGGAGGAGTTTCCGATCTAACTGTTCTGATTTTCTCCACAGTGACAGCAGCAGTATGAGGTCGCACGTTGTCCTATTGCAGCATGATATTCTTCCCAGGGCTTTTATCGCGGAATTCATGACGAATCTTCCAAAGTGTCTTGATATAGCAGCGTTTATGGGTTGTCCAAGCTCAGGACAATTATTTTCCTTGTTGCATGGCATAGAGGCAGTTCTAGGGCGATCTCTAGGAGGCTCATTTGGATACTCAGGTTTCCATCCTTATCCTAACACCGATGGCACCTATTCACACATTTTTACTGGCACGTTGAAGTCTCAGGTGAATCATCCAAGCCCATTTTCCCTTTTTAATAAGGAATTCAGTCGCAGCACGGCCAGTGATTACAGCAATGGTAATACTGGCTGAGGTCATAGAGGTGACATAGGCCATTAACCTCATAGTATGACAAAATGTGGTGTAAAGTCCGTACATATGAACCTGCTTACGTCTTCATTGCAACGGGTTGCACAGAACTTTTGATACGATCGTCGCAATAGAGTTAGGAAGGCCGCTGCATATTTATGAGCCCCTCATCCAGTCCACGAAAGCCCAAGGAATGTCTACTAATCATCGTGTCACTCTCTGCCTTGCGGCACTATGCGGATGCTGTATGGATGTGCATGTGATGAGCACACCACTCTCCCTGCCGTTTCGCAGACTTTTCAGACCCTGCAGGCGCTGCTACTCGGTCAAGTACTTTAGCTGTCATCATAAGGCTGAGTGCGCCATACTCCAGCCCTTTCAACAAGGGAAGCTACTTACCACTACCAAAAAACGAATCCGGGTCTTCAGCGTGGCAGCTATCTATGCTGATTACTCAGCTACAGAGGCAGACCAGCCCTCCAGAATGAAATTTTCACTCTGCAGCGGAGTGTGTGCTGATTTGAAACCGCCTGGCAGAACGAAACTATGTGCTCGTCCGAGACTCGAACTCGGGATCTTTGCCTTTCGCGGGCAAGTGGTCTACCGACGAGATATTAGCAGAAGTAAATCTGAGACGACGGATCGTGAATCGTGCTTGGGTAGCTCAGTCACAGTACTTGCTCGCGAAAGGCAAATGTTGTATATAACTCTTCAGACATCTGGGATCATGCTAGCGAAGTTGAAATTGGAGGCAATTTAGTGATATTTCCTTACCTGTTTTCTTACACAAAGGCTCAACTCCATCATATCTCAACTATTCAGGTAAACGTTGGAGGACTTAAACTGAATTCAGAAATGCAGGCTCCATCATGACTACAGAAACAGGGTGCACCATGCATCTGGTGACTATGATCTGAGACATTGGGAACTGATGTTGTCCATTCTGTACTTCTTCCCAGATGATTATTCGCATCAAGTAGCATTCAGTTCTACCGCACTTGGGCACCACCATGTACGCTCCCACTACTGGGCCTAGAGCAGCCCCCGCTGGTTCGAAGTTAATCGAACTTCACCGTGGTTCATCGGAAATATTGAGACCAGAGTTGAAGGCCGCCATACCAGTTGATGGACTGCGGTGGAGCGAGGCGCGTATTGCTGTGTGCGGTCGGCAGTGTTTATCAGCCAGCGAAACCAATCGTAACGCAGTAATTGTGTTGGGCCCGTGGCGCACCATTAGCCTGTATTAGCGGTGCTATTAGTGATTAATCTGCGCTTCGGAATCGATCCAGCGAGAGCGTTCGCGGGCGCGCGAGAACTACGCACCTGAAATGACTGCGTTACGCCTGCGGGCTGTGACGATCGCGTCAGACAGTGGCGTCTTACCAGGTGACGCTCTTAACGACGACGCGGTCAGCGTTCTGTGGATCATCGGACAGTATCCAACTAAGGAGAGAAAATATTATATGCAGACGTCGGCGTAGCTCCGATAAGGCACTGGGTTTAGGCTTAGATAGAGTCTTTTCCTCCATGTATAAAAGCCCGATCGACGCATTTGATGAACTAAATGACAAGTTGTGAGCAGTGGACTTGTTCCCTAAGTCAGCATCTGTATTTTTTAGTGTGAATCACACCACACTGCAGGTAAATTGCAATATTATATGCGTAGTTCATTAAAGAGCACGTATGTTGTTGTCGACCGCTTTCAAAACAGAAAATAAATAATTTCAACTGTCTGGAAGGCTTTTAAATGGCTGCTTCTTGCCTCACCGCTTAACTATACTTACATCAACAAGCTGGGAACAGTCATAACAAATCGATATCCGTAAATACGTCATCTCGGGTATTAGTAAACCCCTTCAGCTGTATTTAGTCCTTTACTATTGCATCACCCCCGGTTTCGTGGCACTAAAAGTCACATCACCAGGTGAATATATAGCTAAAACAGTAGATTCGTAATTCCGTATAGATCGGAGAAGCAGAGCCATCCACTATTTTGGAATGCAGCTGTTTTATTCAGTGTCATACCGCCATTTAGCTGCGTTTTGTTCTGACGGACGACTGATATTGGGTGGAAAGGTTACTAGCTTTTCCGCTCTAGTGTTTTGGTTATATGTTTACCTGAAGACGTGACTTCTAGTGCCACGCAACAGATGGTGATCTTACAAGGAAAGACTTGCCAATCTTCTTTCTGAGGATGTAATCTACCAAGCGAGCTTCGTAACCATTATTGACCGCCACAGTTTTAATAAGATTCTTCTCCTAATTAAAGTTTTCTTTCGAGAGGCGAATGGAAAGTGCTTTGTGAATAGCCGAGAAAAAGAAAGCGTTTTTGTGAGAGGCTGGATGCGTAGAAGAAGGTGGAACGATTTGATCAGTTTGAGTCTCTTTACGGAAAATGTTGAAGAAAATTCTGTTTTTAATTAATGACAACGTAAGATCGAGAAATTTTAATTGACGAATTTCATTTTCTAGTACACAAGTGAACTTAACATTATCATGAAGATCATTAAACAGATTGAAAACGTGGTTGATCCCATCAGGAGCACCTTTGTAGGCTACTAATATATCGTCGTCGTATCTACAGTAGGACAAAATGCCCTGATCTGTAGCTGAAAACAACGTAAAGAATTTCACCTCTAACGAATTGATAGAAATATCGGCAAGATTTCCGGCTAGCGGGTTCCCCATAGTTAGGCCGTCAATTTGTTGGAAAAGTTGGCCATTGAACTGAAAGTAATTGTACTTAACTACAACTGTGATCAAATTCATTTAATCTGTAATTCCTTCATCACATATACCTCTCTTAAACCTACGTAGATTTTCCTCCACAATCTTAAGGGTTTCTTGCACGGTAACATTGGTGTAAAGGTTTTATATGTCTAACGAAAACAATCTAAAGCCTGGTCACGGTCTATATCCTCTACTTTGCGAACTACAGCAGCACTATTTAAGACAGCATAGCAATGGGTGAAGACAAAAGACTTTTTCAGCCAATCATGTAAAAATCTAGCAAGTTCATGATAAGCACTGTTCTGACTGTTCGAAATCGGACGAGTAGGATGGCCAAGCTTTTGTATCTTAAATGGGGCTCTTAATTTGGGATGTTGTGGATTCATATTCATAAATGACTTTTTGTGAAATGGCTTAAGCAAGAAATTGGCGTTGTTCACAGCTGATCTGATTTTTTTCTGGAGGGAGGGAGCAGGAACGACTTGCAGTTCAGAAATACCATTTCCTTCGAAAAAAGACATGGTTTTCGTAATATATTCTTCATTATATGCAATCACTAGTGAAGAGCCCTTATCAGCTTTCGTTATAAGAGCATCATTATCTTTTAGTTTCTTATTAATATTTCTAATCAAGACCTTGTCATTACTTGAGGCATTAGGGGAAGCAGCCTGACATTTACTAAAAATATTTGTTACATCATAAGCAATACTAGTTTGCATTTCACTATCAATTTTATGCAATCTAAACCAGTTTTCAGGTCTACAAGGACATTCTGCACGACCTGCTTGTTAGGTGTTGTAACGGCGTCCGGAACGGTCGCGTGGTTGCAGTGACGGAAACGCGGCGGGACCCGCGTGGATGTGGTTGTCTTGTTTCGTTCGCGACTCTGTTGTCCGTTCTTGTTGTGTCTTAAAGTCCTCCGTTGGTCGTGTCCGTCCTCTCCCGTTGTGTCGTTCACGGGCCGCTCCGCGGGTCCCGCCGCGTTTCCGTCACTGCTGCTGTAGTTCGCAAAGTAGAGGATATAGACTGTGACCAGGCTACTAGATTGTTTTCGTTACACATAAAATCCTTCACACCAATGCAAGAAAACCTTAAGATTCTGGAGGAAAATCTGCGTAGGTTTAAGAAAGATACATGTGATGAAGAAATTACAGATTTCATGAATTTGATCACCGTTGTACTTAAGTACAATTACTTTCAGTTCAATGGCCAACTGTTCCAACAAAATGACAACCTAGATATGGGGAACCCGCTAGCCGGAATTCTCGCCGATATTTTTATCAATTCGTTTTCAGCTACAGGTCTGGGCATTTCGTCCTTCTGTAGATACACTGACGACATATTAGTAATCTACAAATGTCCTCCTGGTGGGATCAACATCATTTTCAATCTGTTTAATGATCTTCATGATAATATTTTTTTAAACATTTTCCGTAAAGAGGCTCAAATTGATCAAATCGTTCCACCTTCTTCTACGCATCCAGCGTCTCACAAAAATGCTTTCTTTTTCTCGGCTATTCACACAGCACTTTCCATTTCCCTATCGAAAGAAAACTTTAATTAGGAGATTAATCTTATTAAAATTGTGGCGGTGAATAATAGTTACGAAGCTCGGTTGGTAAATTATATCCTCAGAAAGGAGATTGGAGGGAGGGGTACTACACTTGGTTCTTTTCTCAGCGTCCCAAAAGAATCGGAGAAAAAATTCTTCTCAATTCCATTTTTAGGTCCAGTGTCATACCAGATTCTAAGGTTTCTTCGGATTAATACAGTTGTAATATTGCCTCTTCTACAAATATCAACTTGAGAAAAAACGTCATCCATAATTTAATGTCAGCTATTAGCCCTCTGCAGAATTCTGGTGTGTACAAGATTTCATGTGACACTTGCGGTGCCTATTATATTGGTCAAACAGGACGTGCCTTTTCAATTCGCTGTAAAGAACATTTTCTGAGGGAAAACTGTTGGTGTGCCCCTAATTCTACTTTTGCAGATCACCTGTTAATCACAGGGCACTCTCCTGAAGGGGTCGAGAAGTTGGAAATTTTGCATATTTAAAAAAAAAAAATGGGCGTAATCTTGATATTTTGGAGGATCTGGAAATTTCCAAGCATTTACTTTCGAATTACGGTCTTTTTCTCAACGAGCAGGTGTAGTTGCGCGGAAGAAGTTATTTCAGTGGTATAAAGCCGCTGCTTGGCGAGATCTAACACTTTGATGTACCAACTACTTGTTGCGGATTCAAAGATACCTTTTGTTTCTACTTTTTACGGCTCATATACGTAAATTAGAAAAACTTTTTTGGTTTTATAACGTGTCTATTATAGGAAGCAGTAATGTCATTTAATGGATTATTTCGTATATGTCTTCTTTATGCATTTATTCTAGAATTTTTGTGCTACAGCCAGTGATTCATTTGTTGTATTTTATATCATCCAGTACCCCGCTATTGTATTTACTTCGTGTACACCGTTCAGGTTTATTTCCCTCTCTGCAGTTACGAGAGATGTTTACAAAATAGCTTGTTTTGCCAATTAGCCACTAGATGGCGGTATTGTCTAGAAGTTGCCGTGGCGCAACTCACATGATGTTTCAAAATGGTTCAAATGGCTCTGAGCACTATGCGACTTAACTTCTGAGGTCATCAGTCGCCTAGAACTTAGAACTTAGTAAACCTAACTAACCTAAGGACATCACACACATCCATGCCCGAGGTAGGATTCGAACCTGCGACCGTAGCGGTCGCTCGGCTCCAGACTGTAGCGCCTAGAACCGCACTACCACTCCGGCAGGCCATGATGTTTCAGTTTTGTGTTGAGCTTTTGGTTGAGGATTCACGTGAGTCACTTCTCATTTTATCACACCCCAAACGGAATCGATTGTAGCCAAGCCAGGAGACCATGGTGGCCAGGGAAGTTGCTGCACGTCCTGCAGAACACGTTGAGTTTCACGGCAGCGTGTGGCCGAGCATTATCCTGTTGGAACAACACATCATATTCCTGTAGCATGACGAGCAAAAGAAGAGGTCTAAGAATAGTTTGTACATACCGACCGCTGGATAAGGTCCACCCCAGAAACACCAAAGATAAACTAGATTTGTATCTTGTGGCACCCCACACCATTAGGCATGGGATGGGGCCAGTGTGTTTTGGACGAGTGCCCTCTGCGGCCCATTGCTCACCAGGTCTATGTCGTATATGTTAACGACCATCAGAAACATGCCGGCAGAACCTGGTTTCACCGCTGAAAACCAAGGCGCGCCATCTGACGGCACCAGTCGAGACGTGAACGTTCATGCTGTGAATGGAAGACGGGCTACAGGTGTGCGTACCCGTTCTCTTACTGCTAATAGCTGGTTCACAACAGTTCGTATTAACACATCTGGACTCACAAGCCATCTCATCTGTTCTGTGGTAGCTGTACGATCTGCCACTGCTGCCGTGCAATACGATGACACTGGTGGATGTTTTTCTTGCGTGGACGTGTAGACGCTCGTCTACGTGTGCGAGACTGTTCGTGTCTCTTCTGATACCTGCACTGTTGCACATCTAACGCAGTACGTATAACTTGTATAGCAATTCATCGAAAGGACCATCCCGTCACTCAGAAGGCCGCGTTTTGACAGTATTCAAACTCGAAGAATTTTTAACATGTTGCAACCCTGTCAGGAACTGTGATAATATGTCAAAAATCCGACTCAGTTGCGAATTATTACTGGTCTTAATCCAGGTTTCAGCTAGAGTAATTTAGCCATCTTCAGAGGCATAAAATAAACTAATACATACCAGAATAGGGCACAGTCAAAAATAAAAAGCTTAAGTACCGTGGTACCATGTCAAGCTACGTTACTTAGCCGAGGAACAGCCCCGACCCCACTTCGTGGAAAGCGGTCGATTAGCCGCGGACGCTACGTTGGAACTCAAACGTAGGTCCGCGGCTAACCGACCGCTTTCCACGAAGTGGGTCCGGGCCTGATCCACGGCTAAGTAACGTAGCTTGACATAGTACCACAGTAATTAAGCTTTTTACACTACTGGCCATTAAAATTGGGACACCAAGAAGAAATGCAGATCATAAATGGGTATTCATTGGACAAATATATTATGATTATATTTTCATGCAATTTGGGTGCATAGATTCTGAGAAATCAGTACCCAGAACAACCATCTCTGACCATAACAACGGCCTTGATACGCATGCGCATTGAGACGCTTGGATGGCGTGTAGAGGTACAGCTGCCCATGCAGCTTCAATACGATACCACAGTTCATCAAGAGTAGTGATTGGCGTATTGTGACGAGCCAGTTGCTCGGCCACCATTGATCAGAAGTTTTCAGTTGGTGAGAGATCTGGAGAATGTGCTCGCCAGGGCAGCAGTCGAATATTTTCTGTATCCAGAAAGGCCCGTACGGGACCTACAACATGCGGTCGTGCATTATCCTGTTGAAATGTAGGGTTTCGCAGGGATCGAATGAAGGGCAGAGCCACGGGTTGTAAGACATCTGAAATGTAACGTCCACTGTTCATAGTGCCGTCAGTGCGAACAAGAGGTGACCGAGACGTGTAACCAATGGCACCCCATACCATCAAGCCGGGTGATACGCCAGTATGGCGATGACGAATACACGCCTCCAATGTGGGTTCACCGCGATGTCGCCAAACACGGATGCGACCATCATGATTCTGTAAATAGAACCTGGATTCATCCGAAAAAATTACGTGTTGCCATTCGTGCACCCAGGTTCGTCGTTGAGTAGACCATCGTAGGCGCTCCTGCCTGTGATGCAGCGTTAAGTGTAACCGCAGGCATGGTCTCCAGCTGATAGCCCATGCTGCTGCAAACATCGTCGAACTGTTCGTGCAGATGGCTGGTGCCATACAAACGTCCCCATCTGTTGACTCAGGCATCGAGACGTGGCTGCACGATCCGTTGCTTCCATGCGGATGAGATGCCTGTCAACTCGACTGCTAGTGATACGAGGCCGTTGGGATCCAGGACGGCGTTCCGTATTACCCTCCTGAACCCACCGATTCCATATTCTGCTAACAGGCATTGGATCTCGACCAACGCGAGCAGCAATGTCGCAATGTGATACACTGCAATCGCGATAGGCTACAATCCGACCTCTATCAAAGTCGGAAACGTGATGGTACGCATTTCTCCTCCTTACACGAGGCATCCCAACAACGCTTCACCAGGCAACACCGGTCAACTGCTGTTTGTGTATGAGAAATCGATTGGAAACTTTCCTCATGTCAGCACGTTGTAGGTGTCGCCTCCGGCGCCAAGCTTATGTGAATGTTCTGAAAAGCTAATCATTTGCTTATCACAGCATCTTCTTCCTGTCGGTTAAATTTCGCGTCTGTAGCACGTCATCTTCGTGGTGTAGCAATTTTTATGGCCAGTAGTGTATATTTGACAGTGCCCTATTCTATGTATTAGTTTATTTTATGCTTCTGAAGAAGGCTAGATTACTCTAGCTGGAACCTGGGTAAAGCCCAGTAACATTTCGCAACTGAGGCGGATTTTTGACATATTAATTTATTCAAACTCGCTCAGTTGGGAGTAGGAATCCCGAGTACATCTCTAAGGCACTGTTGCCCCCTTGCTTCGTATGTTTTCACCACACCGAAACTTCTGGTTGTGAGCATTCCCTATTAAAGGGCAGATACAGATGGCGGTCTGGTAGCTACGACACTACTTAACTTGTTCGCGGACGACTTTGAATCTATTATCAGTTGATCTACTATCACCCATGTGGCATATACCGTTATCTGATCAACATCGACAACGTGATTCTAGGTGTATTGAATTTTTTCCGGCAGTATAGCTGCTGAAGGTACAGGAGTCATTGCAAAAGCAAAGTAGAATATATGTGGATAACGATGATAAAATCTTATACGTTGTTAGGCAGTGTCATGTTACTCTTGAGTATCTTCTTACACAGTTCACGTTTAGAATCCTTGACCGCAATCTTTTTCCGGACCTTCTGGTGCTCCCTGCTAGTGAAACGCTGCTCAGTGTCCAGCTGATTCCAGCGGAGGTGTCGATACGTCGATTGTGTAACAAGAAACGGAAGAGAAATGTTACGCGTCCTAATAGCCTAGGAAATGCAACTTGAAGTTACATAAGAATATACAGCCTACAGTTGCAGGTTAACTTTATCGTTTACCTAGGTTTCAACGTTATGGTTATGCATCAAGTTTTATGAAGTTGACTTAGGACAAGGCCTGTTTTAGGCAAACATTTAAGTAATAATTTATGTTCTGAAGAAGACGTTATTAATAACGTTGAAACCTAGGTAAACGATAAAGTTAACCTGCAAATGTAGGCTGTATATTGTTATATAAACAATTTCAGTTGCTGTCGCTGCAAAAAAAACGTTAAAAATTATAAAACAACTTGAAGTTTAAATATTTTTCATCATTAGTCGCCGCGCCGGCCGCTTGATTAGAGGTGCCATGTCACGGATTGCGCGGCCCCTCGCGCCGGAGGTTCGACTCCTCACTCGGGCATGGTTGAGTGTGTTGTTCTTACAAGGGAACCTCCCCATCGCACCCCCCCCCCCCCCTCAGATTTAGTTATAAGTTGGCACAGTGGATAGGCCTTGAAAAACTGAACACAGATCAATCGAGGATACAGGAAGAAGTCGTGTGGAACTATGAAAAAATAAGCAAAATATACAAACTGTGTAGTCTATGTGAAACATAAGTAACATCAAATGCAAAGTTAGACCACGAGCGCCGTGGTCCCGTGGTTAGCGTGAGTAGCTGTGGAAAGAGAGGACCTTGGTTCAAGTCCTACTTCGAGTGAAAATTTTAATTTCTTTATTTTTCGCAGTTATTATCTGTCCGTTCGTTCACTGACGTCTCTGTTCACTGTAATAAGTTTAGTGTCTGTGTTTTGCGACCGCACCGCAAAACCGTGCGATTAGTAGACGAAAGGACGTACCTCTCCAATGGGAACCGAAAACATTTGATCGCAAGGTCATAGGTCAACCGATTCCTCCACAGGAAAACACGTCTGATATATTCTATACGACACTGGCGACTGCATTTGTGTCACATGACAGGAATATGTTGTCGACCCACCTAACTTGTGCACTTGGTGAATGCGTAGAAAGATTCTTCTACCTTGCCCGATTTAGGTTTTCTTGTGGATGTGATAATCACTCCCAAAAAAGTGATGAAAACGTAAGAGTGTGTCACATAAACTGCAACAAATGAATGCAACAGTTTCACAGTCGCACAGTTTTCCCTGTGCTCTGTCAAAACATATGTTTTTAACGCTTTTAAATTTTTTCGTGTGTAGACCGTCAAATCCTGCATATGTCTAAGCATATCTGTACATGTCCTGAAATTTTGCAGAACGAAGTTGATTGTGTGTGTGTGCCTGAACTTTGATAATTGTCTGAAAATAAAAAATTAAAATTTTCAGTCGAAGGTAGACTTGAGCCAAAGACCTCTCGTTTCGCAGCTGCTCACGCTGACCACGGGACCACGGCGCTGCTGAGCTGTCGCCCTCCTTGATGTTGCTTATCTTGCACATGTACTACTCAGTTTGTATATTTTGTTTATTTCTTTCGTAGTTCCACACAAGTTCTTCCTGTTTTCTCGATTGATCTGTGTTCAGTTTTTCAAGGCCTATCCACTGTGCCAACTTATAACTAAATCTGAGGGGGGTGCGATGGGGAGGTTCCCTTGTTAGTATAAGTTAGTTTGCGTAGTGTGTAAGTCTAGGGACAGATGATGGTTCAAATGGTTCTGAGCACTACGGGACTTAACTTCTGAGGTCTTCTGCTACCTAGAACTTAGAACTACTTGAACCTAACCAACCTAAGGACATCACACACATCTATTCCCGAGGCAGGATTCGAATCTGCCACCGTAGTGGTCGCGCGGTTCCAGACTGTAGCGCTTAAAACCGCTCGGCCACTTCGGCCGGCTAGGGACTGATGATCTCAGCAGTTTGGTCCCTTAGGAATTCTCACATATTTGAACATTTGAACATCATTATTTTTCGAACTGGTTCGATGCAGCCGGCCATGAATTCCTCTCCTGTGCCAACCTCTTAATCTCAGAGTAGCACTTGCACGCCATGTCGTCAATTATTTGATTCACGTATTCCAATATCTGCCCTCCCTTAAAATGTTTAGCTTCTACAGCTAAGTCTACTACTATAGAAGTCAATGATGTGTTAATTCGTGTCCTACCATCCTGTCCATTTAATTGTCAGCGTTTTCTATATGTTCTTTTTCTATATCAGTCCACCAAATTTTCAGTGTTCTACTATGACTCCACATCTCAAATGCTTCGTTTCTCTTCTTTCCAGATTCTCCCGCAGCCCACGGTTCGCTGCCATACAATAATGTGCTTCAAAAGTACATGCTCTGAAATTTGTTCCTCAGATTTAGGGAGTATTTTTTATAGCACAAGATGATTCAACATTTGTTTCTGAAAAAAATATTTGGGTCAAAATACAACAATATGAAATACAAGCTGCGACATGGTTGCGAATAAAAACAGTGACCCGAATATATAATAAGTTTCCGTTACTTTACGTCTATGGTCAACCTTTTTATGGTCTCTATTGACCATTTTCAGGTCTCTTTTATAAAAAAAAAACATGTCCTAATGTACTGCAGCCATAGAAGCATTGTCAAATGTTAAATGCAAAATCAGCACCATCATCATCATATATATATATAAAAAACAGTATTTGCAAGAGTCATCTTGTCAGCAGCACTAGTGTTCAAAACAGATCTGAAGACAGTCATTACAGACCGAAACGCGTAGTCCGCTGACAAAATAATTGTGACCATAGACGTAAAGTAAAGGAAATTTAATATAAAATACGACATGTCAACAGTATACGTGTTCAATGTGCCGACTACCACGTCTACCAACGTCTTCACCATGAACTCCTATGTTTTGGGTTACTCGACGATACATATCTACGCCTCAATTATCAGCTGTCGTTGTACCATCACCGTACGAGAATCTTTAGGAAAAATATTATCCCTCAGAATCCCCAAAGAAAAAAATCACACGGGTTCTAAACAATATTCTTTGTTAGCCACTATTGACCAAATGTGAAACAATTAGGAAATCTATGTGAAATGACATCTGCCTTAAAATTTTCATGCAGTATGTCTCAGACAACCTATTATTATGGAGAGTGCTTAGGGAACTTTCACTCTTAACTAAATGTTCAAAAAAGAATGGCCCCCATTGCCGCTTGACTCGAGATAGCGGGCCACACAGTAATTCTTGGAGCTTGGTACACCTTTCATGAAGCATGTTCGGATTCAAAAAGGCCCAAAAGCACATATTTGTATATTAACAACGCCGTCAAAGTGAAAATGTGCCTCTTCCAACAACACGCCTAAATTCACAGCCCATTCAGCGAACGTCATTCTTCGATGTTTGTTACCCGTCGTTAATATTTAGACACCTCATTTATTTTGTATTGACACAAATGCAAATTAGTTTTCAAAATTCACTGTAGAGATCGTCAGAAAATGGCAAGCTGTGGTGCTGTTTCCCTTTTTTTTTTCCTGGGCTCTTCAGTACCGCTGCTCTGACAGCCTCGACATTCTGTGGAAAAGGAAAATTGGCAGGCCGTTCACGCTTCCTCTCGAGCACTCAACCAACATTATCAAATGTTTTGTAAAATGATCGAGTTTTAGAATGTGAACGAAACCGTCCGTCTCTGTGAAAGCACCAAACGTTTCGTTTCATGAAAAAATAACACAGTGTCAACGCGCTGTTCAACAGTCAGTATTCCTTTGTCAGCCATCTTGTAACGATACACAAATAGTGGTCTACGAAATAAATAAAACTAATCTCCTCGAGCTATTCTCACTTCCTCCAACATAACACAATAACAACTGATAAGCTCAAAGATTAATACCAAAACAACGCGTGCCATCCTGCAAACTTTCTTTGGGTCTGGAATGTCCCCTTAGGCTATGCCAGTCTATTTTTATGTTCTTACTTCGTTTGCCGTCTTGCTTCCAAGGTAGCAGAATTACTTCACTGCATATAAGTCGCCTGTATTGTCATTTTCATCATAAAACTCTTTTCTGCTACTCCTCATTACTTTCATATTTCATCGGTTTTTTGTCAGTCCATATCCTGCACTCAGTAGATTGTTCATTCTATTAAGTATGTCCAGTAATTCTTCCTTGCTCTCATTGGGATATCAGTGTCACCAAAGATTCTTATCACTGACATTCACTCATCTTGAATTTTAATTTCACTGCCAAACCTATCTTTTATGGCCGTCATTCCTCTTCGTTGTAAGGTAAGCTAGAAAGACTGTATCGGCGCCTTATACCCTACTTTACACGAAAACTTTGTTCCTGGTCTTCCATTCTTACAATTCTTTCTTGGTTCTTCTACACACTGTGTATTACACCCGTCTTCCTATACGTCACACCAACTTTTCTGAGAACTCTGTATATTTTGCACTACGTGTTTGTCATTGCCGAACTCGATTTTTAGGTCGACAGGTGCTGCGAACATCTCTATATTTTTCTTAAGACTTGCTTCCATTATCAGTCACAATGTCACAGCTTCCTCTCTGGTGCATTTATCTTTCCGGAAAGCAAACTAATCGTCGTCTAACAAATCTTCAATTTTCATTTCCGTTGTTCTGTACATTACTCTCGTTATAAGACTGGATGTACGAGCGGTTAAGCTGACTATGGGAAAGCTCGTTAACTTATATGTAAGGGCGGCTTTCTCGGGGGCAAGTTGGAGTTACTAACCCGCCCTCCTTCCTCCTAGTTCTCAGAGAAAGAAGAAAAAAAAGACTAATCACGTTCTTTTTTTTCAAGAAAATGATCTAAAAGTCAGTATTACGAATTTTCTTAACAGGACCGGAACTGAAACTTTTTTGTGGCTATTTGCAAGTCCCCATTCTTCTCCCAAAATATTAAAAATTCTCTATACCGCTACATATAGTCCCCCCCCCCCCTCACTTCTCGTCACCAACTACTAGAGAATGGGCACCTTTACTTATGTGCCCTTGCTTGCTATCTTCGGGATCAAGTGGATGATATCTTCCTGAACGTCTGACGGTATGTATCCAGACGCATAGATTCAACACACTAACCTGAGTACTTCTTCGGTTGCCACTGCCCCCCCCCCCGCCCCCCCCCCCCCCCCCACACACACACAATAGCTTTGAAAATCCGAAGGCCTCTTATCTACACTTTGCACCGTATTTGATCTCAAGCCTTTCTAAGCTTTAGTATGCTCAGCCTATATGCATATTTCATCTACATCGACAGCCATTTCTTCTTGTATCGCCTTATCATACAACCCTTGTAGAAGTATTCAGCATACTCCTTCCACCTATGGGCCCTCTCCTCTGTTTTAACAATGGAATCCTCATTACACTCCTATTGTTCCAGCGCTTGTCTTTAATTTCATCGTTTCGACATTATCGCGCCGAATCAGTCCTTCTGATTTCTGTTAGTTCATACCTTTGGTGAAGTTTCAATAATCGTCTCGAAATAATCAAGTTACGTGATTATTTGTTAGTTTCTTTGCAGTTTCATGTCTGCAGCACTTGTACATACCTTGCTCACATTGCACTCCACTGTAATGCAGCAAGCGAAGCCAAAACAAAATGGCGCCGCCCTTTAATACAATGAAATGAGCAGAGGTAATTCGTTTCCGGCAGAAGCAAACATGTTCCAGCGGTGCCAAGTCAGTCCAGATAACTTCCTTAGCCGTAACACCGTAGTGAGATGAGGAGTTTTGAGGACGCCTTTATCCAGCAGTAGTGCAAAATAACTGATGACGTTGCCGGTCATAGGTATGGAGTCATTCAGAGTAACTACAGTTTAGTTAACTGGAGAATGAAAATAGCTCCTCTCTCTTTTAAAGTTTGCTTTACCAGTGTTCAGAAAGGTGTGCTCAAATTCTAAGATTCCATATTCAATAGGTCAGAATAGAGGTAAAAAGTTGATATTAATTCTCATGGCAAATTATTATTATGTACAGAATCTGTCAGAGTAATAAATTTAAAAATTTCAGGGTTGATTCCCCCACAAGGCAAAATCCAAAGAAACAGTTGTTCGAAAAATCATCCAATTTTAAATGGTTAACAAACTACGTTCTACGATGTTCTGAGAGAAGAAACCCATTTCAAGTGTTCAAATATCCTCCACTTCTTTCTATCTTCTGCCCCATTGGGTGTGAACAATGTGTGGCGTACTAATATACATAAATTTAATGAAGTGAAAGAAAGCAGTGAAACGAGAATCCACTAGCACTACACTTACTGCATCTTGCCCCGACACGATCTCATCAAAAGTATCCGGACATCCCTATTCACCGAATGTCAACAGAGTAAAATGTCCATCTGGGACGTTTCATCTTTTCTAAAGCAGCCCAGGTCGACTGTTGGTCTTGTAGTTGTGAAGGTACAACTACACATAGACGATATCTAGACAGGCCTCGTGAACTGAACTGGACTGTCTCTCACTGCAAAAGTTGCTAGTAAGAAATTGAATGAAATCAGCGAAAGGTGTCATTCGTGAGTTCCATAGTGTTACAAGTAGTCCAGCTAGCAGAATGAGTTAAAAAAAACGGGCTACGATGGTCGAGCAGCTCGCCACAAGCCACACATTTCTGTAGTTGTTGCTGAGAGACACATGAGGTGGTATAAAGAACCAAGTCACTGGACAGTGTACGTCAAAAAATGAGTGACGTTGAGCGATGAATCACGCTATACCTTGAGGTAGCCGGCCGGTGTGGCCGTGCGGTTCTAGGCGCTTCAGTCTGGGACCGCGTGACCGCTACGATCGCAGGTTCGAATCCTGCCTCGGGTTTGGATGTGTGTGATGTCCTTAGGTTAGTCAGGTTTAAGTAGTTCTAAGTTCTAGGGGACTGATGACCACAGATGTTAAGTCCCATAGTGCTCAGAGCCATTTGAACCATTTTTGAACCTTGAGGTAATCTGCTGGAAGGATTTGCGTTTGGTGAATGGCTGGAGAATTTTACCTGCCCCCTGTACGTTGTGCCAGCAGTGAAGTATGGATGAGATGGCGTTACTGTTTGGTGTAGTTCCTTGAGGTTAAGAAAACGCCAAATAACGAAGGATATGAACATATTTACAACACTGCTTAGTGTGTAAAGGATCACGTTGGGAATGGTGATTGTGTGTACCAGCATTACAATTCACTCTGTAACTGACAGTATTACGAAACAAACACCCATTCAACTGCACAACCGATCTCTATTGCTATGTCAGATATGTAAACTTCAATCCCATTTGATGACACTACAAATATCATATGATAAAAAGTGACTAGAAACGAACAAATACCAAAGTCACTATAGAAGAACTTAGACAAATTATGAAAAGCGATAACATACAAAAACTGCTTTGAGTCTAACAATACATTCTGTTTACAAGGAAGGTCTTGCTAGTGTGAAACACTGTCTCATATGCCGTAGCAAATATCCTAATGAGTTACATTCAAAATGTAATTTTTGCAGATATAATAGACACAAAGGAATCTAAAGTAAATTAGTGGTGCAGATGTGTAGATGATATAATATACTTAATAGATGATCCACAAGAACATATGAATTGTTTACACAGATAGACAAAGAACATACAGTCCATATCTCAGTTCATTATGGAAACGAAAACAGAATAGGCAATACACTACTTTGACAGCAACTGACATGGTAATTCAGAAGAAATCAAATCCTCAGAAAGTAGTATCCACCAGACTTTAGGTATAACGACTGCAGAACACCTCTAAACAATACGAATTTCCAAGATAAAAATCATCCTTAACGAAGCACAAAAAATGAATCTGGCAGAATCAAAGTATACTGTCTCCCTGTGTCATTATTAAAATTGGGATACAGACAGAAGACAACAAAATAAGAACAATCCAGATATACTGGTAAAAACACACACACACCAAAAAACCCGACGCTCATCAACATAAAATGGCACACCGTTATATACTATTATCAGCTCACCCACAAAATAGTAATACCTTCAGAGAACATAAAATTAATATAGCCTTCAAGACAAACAGCTCAGGCGAAAATAAACTAAAAACTTTTATATTAGCGGAAGATATATGCAACAGTTCAGAAATACAAGAATATCATGCAACAGCTACAATTCTAAACATATTAGGATGACTACAAAAAACTTTTAAGGTCAGGTACTGAGGAGTGAGTGTGTCCATTCCACATATGCAGAACATCTAATAGAGTAGCATTACAATGTGAAAAACAGTCACGGCTTTCTACAATCGCAGAAATATGTCATACACAAGACCATTCCACATATGCAGAACATCTAATAAAGTAGCGTTACACTGTGAAAAACAGTCACGGCCTTCTACAACAGTAGATATATTTCATACAGAAGTCCAACATTGAAAATCTGTAAAATTAAGCAATTAAAAAAGAAATAATAATACCCACACGCACGGACACGCAACTCGCTCCATTCCCACACCAACAGCCTGCACCACTCTCCTCTCCTGCACCTCCAATGATCCCTCAATCATCTGTAAAGAATGTAATCATGCAGTGCAAGCACGTGCAGTAGCCCTATACTATAATATAACTCATGCACAAAGGCTTTTTTGCTGGAAGAACCTGTATTATGTGACTTTAGCACATATGGAACAAGAACTTGTTGCATAAACAGGACAAAAGATGAATGTAAGTAAAAAAAGTCAACTGTATGATTATAAACAGAGATAGAATCAAACAGAATTACCAAATAATCAGTAGAAATCTCATACAAATATAGATACAATTATGTAATTTTTCATGTATTATTGACGAATGAAGAATCCTATCATGAATAGGCGAAACATGTCTGGTACAGTGATACGCAGGAATAAATTTACTTACGAAAGACAGATTTTTTATTACCATCATAATAAAAAATTGTGATACCTCTATTTGTAAGCCGTAAGCGAAGAGGAGCAGCTACAGATAGCTGAGTAGTATATAATATTTTAGATAATGGGTGAACGACATATAACACTACCGACTCTTACTAACTGAGCAGAATACCGACGATGTTTCTTCTGTGAACGGTGTTTTAATTTTGACCACGACTCTGTGTAACAGTAACCTACAGGATTGTTTTTCGTCTCTCGAAAGACTTCTGTTGAAGGGAATCACCACCCAAACAAACTGGAATCGAACCAAATTCTGTTAGTAATATTGTGAACTGTAATTACGTAAAATCAAACGGCCGCCGACTTAATTAGTCAAAGTTGTACCAAGTACTAGCACTGTTCATTAAGAAAGTCAACTGTATGGACTGACTTTACTCGATACTGAAATTCTGTTTTTCAAATAAGATATAAGGTAGTAGCACAATTTAGCAACAATGTTACATACAAGGGATATTAACCGTTTTTGCAACAGGTGACTCTCAATAACCCTTATTACCCGTTTATTAAAGTAGAAAGCTAATGACCATTACAGGTAAACGAATACTAATGGCAGTTCACTAATAACTACTAGGAAGACCCTTTATTAGCTTAGTTATTTAAGTACACTGCGATGATACGTTTTGCAGATAATTATAGTAATTATATTTGCTGTTCTGTTTACTGTTTGCTTTGTTATATAGCTCCAGTGAACATATGGTTCTTAAATCTGTTAAATCTGAATAGTGGCAGCCAGTTGCTTGTTGTAGCACACACTAGCCTTAAGAATGGAAGTTGCACTTGTTTAGTACCGTTGCTGTCACATATAGTTCAAAACCGGCTCAGTAACTAGCTTCGGTACCCAAAAATTATTCCATAACTTGACTCAGATCATGACTGAACATTTCAGTTACGGCACAATCTGAAAAACACTTTCAACTATATACACAAAAATTATAAAAATTGTTTCTTAAAAACCAGCGCAATAACTATTCCTTAAGCTTACCCTTCGAGTTTACTTATTATTTTAACTAAACACAGTAAAGTGTTAAGTTTAAATGCTGTACTTTTCAATAGGAATGACATTTAAGTAAAGCACTTTACATCATTTCGTTGCAAATGTACTCTGTTGGAACATTATCTAGTCATCTATGTAAAACATGTGGTATATTTTAGAAAAGAGGGTCACTGAACAATCATGAAATATACTACCGCAATTTATTAAAAACTTATAGTGTTTTAAATATAGAAACGAGGCTCACTGAACAATTCTGAAATTTGCTAACTCCTTTTTTTAATATAGTTACTTTGCAGCGCTTGAAATGGGACCCTTGCTAGGTAGGTGACTATGGACTAAATATGGGTCTTCGAAACCAAGTTTAAACGAATTAGTGTTATTATTTGGATGATAAATCAAATAACTGTTCTATGCAATTATACAGTACTCAACTGAATATTATTGACGAAGCTGGTGGCTCTGATAGTTTTCTATGCCTACTCAAAAGGACGAAGAAATACCGATGGTTCCTGTTGTGTAACACGCTCTGAAAATTCTCTCCTTAGCATTGGATTTTCTTAGTGTGGAGCTAACCGATGCATTCCATACACCACAAGCCGAAGAACGTCCATTTCCAAGGCTGTATTACATAATCTTGCTGCTTTTATTGCCTCGTTCAGAACAAAAGGTGCGAATACTTTTAATGCTAGCCACCAAGTGACTCTTGCCACAGAGGGATCTTGCAGTTTCACCACCAAATCCAAGTTTGCTACTCTCGCCACGTGGGTTTCGTTGCACAGAGACTTTCTTCTTTCTTTTTATGGGATTAAACACCTAAGTGCATGAACCAGTATTACAAGTTATAACATTTCTATTCTTTTACAGAACATTACTATTATAAGTACATCTATAAATAAATTACACTGATATGATTGGACAAAAATAATAAATAAAACTTTTACTTAATTGATATATCAATGAGCATGGTTAACAGATGTCACATTAACTGAAGGCAGATAGAAAGTTTGAGATCAGTATTGATAATATCGATATTGATGTTACACATACCCTATAATTCAGTAATATTTCCTGTTAGCGATACATCAGTAAAACACCATTACATCCCAATCAGTGTTGGGTGAGAAAAAAATTGCAAATACCTCAGAACAGCATATATTTTACACAAACACCAGTGCCTCAAAGATTACGTCATTACATTTAAATAAAAATATTTTTAGTTATATGTTGAAAAAATATATATGATCGTAGAAAACTACCTCTGTTACATAGGGTAACCTACATGAGAAGGGCACATGCAGAAGGCCTAATGAAAGATATAAGTGACATATGTAAGAAAATAAGCAAAACCTAAATACAAGAAAGAAATAAAACATAGATTTTTACTTAACCATTATTTAAAATTAGTTCAGTGTACTTTGCTCCAACTTTAATTGGTTTCTTTTACTTTACTCTACGAGAACTTTTTAACGTCTGACTTTTTATAATTTTCAAAATATTACTGAAGATTTAAATTTCAGTTTGTGTACACGAAAAACAACGAGGAAAAATTATTACTTTCACCAGATACATGCTCTCGTCTTTGTTAATTTTCATGCAGTTCAACAAAATAGCACGGCACTGCTTACAACAAGCATAGATTTTTTCACTGCCATTTCATTACTTCTCGTAATCTACACTAACACTATTTACAAATCTTATCTAACCAAGGAAACAATTGGCTGTATACAGATATTTTGAGCATTCCATTTGAAACACATTTCCTGCTTACTCACTTAACAGGAAATTATGCTGCACGTTTCATATATTGACAGTGCCTTTTATTAAATTGCAACTCTTCATGCAATGCAGACTTCTATCATATCGTTTCAGCTTTTTGGAATGTCCATTTCATTCTATAAGAGGTTACATTGTTGACAATCTGAAAACATCAGACACAGTTTAGGAAAATTATAATAGTAAGTCCTCAAAACAGTACATCATTTGTTAGAAACACATTTCCTAACAATAAACATTTTAAAAGAGAATACATATTATTCATGACTTGTTTTGTAAGTGAAACGTTTTTTATTCTGTTCTGATTACATAATGTTTTAAGTTTACTGTCTTCTGAACATCTAACGGCTTCACAGATTTTGGGTACACCAGATAGTGTGCACTACTATAAGAAGTTTCTTGCAACTCAAATAAATTTAAATCTGGAAATTTCATAATTTAATTCGCTGGGCTTCTTATGGCTGCTGATGAGAGCAAAACTTCCGATTTTCAGCATGGTAAATTTGAGTTTGTTATCCTGTCCCTTAGATCTGTCATCTGCTTTTCACTTCATTCTTTCCGTCCCTAATTCCTTTTTTCTGTCCAGTCCCAGGTCTATACAGAGTGTAAATTCTAAGGCCTCATCTATTATGTTTTTCCTGTTGCTATCAGCAAATTGTCTTCTGGTGTACAGCCCTTCGATTCGAGGCATCTGGTATTAATGACAACCTCAAATTCTTAAACCAATCCTCCTCACACATTATGGTTGTGGTTGCAATGAGTTCTGCATAGTTTACCTGGCTCACACATACAGCGTTCAACCAAACAACTTGTTGGGTGGTATGCTGAATCATATTTCACTTAGACACTGTACAGCTCTATCTCATCTTTCCAGATCTTTGAAATAAACTGGGACACAATATCTGATAGCACTGATTTAGATTTCCTATCGCATTAAAGTATATTACCACCCTATTAAATGTTGCTTTTTCTGTTGCTTTGTTGGCAGAGAATCTTTTTTACGAATCTTGAAACCATATGTATACTACTAAAACATTTGTACAGTTTCCTGCAGAATTCAAAATGGGGCCGGCATACAAATCCACAGTATACCAAGTGTAAGTTGATTTGTTCGATTTACTGCCGTCTTAGTTTGGGAAATAACATACGACTTGCTACAACCGCTTATGTTCCTGCTCACATCACTGATCATTGCTTTTATACCTAAAACTATTCCACATACCTGGTCGGTCCACAGTTTACTAACGCAAGGTGAAAGCAGTCTATTGCCTCAAACTGAGAGGGAAAACATAGTTTCCAATATTCCCTATCTGTATCCTTATGTTATACAAAACGCCCTTACTGATCTTAATATTTGAGGGCAATTTACGCTATCAAAATTTACTATTATGAATTTCTGAACTTTATCTTTTTTTGGTAATGCCTCATGGTTTTACAAAACTATTCTATTTCTTCTTCACAGTCACTTCTATAATGAATCTTATCTGGAAAGTACTGTATTCATTACTTCCTTTGGCGTTCTGGTAACCTAAATACGGCACCTGCTACGTAACTGTCAGTGCCTTACATGTAATGGATCTCGTAATCAAACTATTGAAGGTATAATGCCCAGCGGAACAATCTGCCGCTTAAAAGGTGGCAAACTTTTAGAAATGTAAATGCCTTATGGTCTGTGTGGTTGACTATTTAATTTCCCCAGAATAATATTTGCAGACCTCATGTGACAGCTAAGGCTTCTTTCTCCGATCTGTAGTAGCTCTTTTTCTATTTATTTAAAGTCTTACTTGTGAAGTCTATTGTTTTGTGGTCTAATTCTTATGTACTAATGTCTTGCTAAATTTTGAAACCTATTCCCAGTGCACTGATAACTACACTCATTTAAAACGGTTCCCTGAACACAGGATGGTGTAAGACATTGTTTGTCACTAGCTCATTTTTTAAATTTTCGAAATCGCCTTGATGTTATTTAGCCCAAATAAAACATCATCTTTTTCTGTGTAGGTTGTTTAAATTGGCGCTGTTAAATGCTTGCCCTTCAGCAAATATGCGATACAACACGTAAAGTTCAAGAAAAACTTTAAGTTGCTTTTTGTTCTTGGGTGGACGGCATTTTTTAATAGCATTTAATTTTTGTGGGTCCTTTCTGGTCGCAGGAAGGGTGATGATATGTCCCACAATTCTTATCTCTCTTTTAACAAATTCAAATTTCTCCAGTTTTAAAGTCATTTCTTCAACTTGAAGAGCAGAGAAGACTTTAACAACTGACAATGCACTTGCCATTCTTGTGTGGTGATATGTCGTCTGCCTATACTGTCAATCTAGCAGTTAGTTCCTGCCCCGCTACTAAATCTAAATCTCCGCTTAAAACCGAAACAGGTGTACAAAGACCAAAGAAGAATGCAGTGTACTTGTGAGATACTACATTCAACTGAATCTGCCAGTATCCAACCACCAAATAAAGGCTGGTTAAGTATCGCGCAACATGAAATTCTTACAACACTTCATGCAAATTTTTGGGTCGGTCTACTTCTCTTTTTACAAGCTTGTTTAAAGTTTATGCATCAATCACCATTTCTCTTTTTTGTTATTTACAAAAGTAAGAATCCTATAATACTAACTGTTGCTCCGGTCAGTTACCTCCCCTTCAATCGTTTTACCTATTTCGGCTGTGCATCTAGTTTAAGGGAACCAACTAGCGTGTCACGAAATATTGTTCAGGTGGCAATACTTCGATTTCTTTCGAAGTTCTTAACTAGCCCAGAACTGCAGATTGAAACTGAAGAAACTGCAAAAAGGTGAGAATTTAAGGAGATGGGACCTGGATAAACTGAAAGAACCAGAGGTTGTACAGAGTTTCAGGGAGAGCATAAGGGAACAATTGACGGGAATGGGGGAAAGAAATACAGTAGAAGAAGAATGGGTAGCTCTGAGGGATGAAGTAGTGAAGGCAGCAGAGGATCAAGTAGGTAAAAAGACGAGGGCTAATAGAAATCCTTAGGTAACAGAACAAATATTCAATTTAATTGATGAAAGGAGAAAATATAAAAATGCAGTAAATGAAGCAGGCAAAAAGGAATACAAACGTCTCAAAAATGAGATCGACAGGAAGTGCAAAATGGCTAAGCAGGGAATGCTAGAGGACAAATGTAAGGGTGTAGAGGCTTGTCTCACTAGGGGTAAGATAGATACTGCCTACAGGAAAATTAAAGAGACCTTTGGAGAGAAGAGAACCACTTGTATGAATATCAAGAGCTCAGATGGCAACCCAGTTCTAAGCAAAGAAGGGAAGGCAGAAAGGTGGAAGGAGTATATAGATGGTTTATACAAGGGCGATGTACTTGAGGACAATATTATGGAAATGGAAGAGGATGTAGATGAAGATGAAATGGAAGATAAGATACTGCGTGAAGAGTTTGACAGAGCACTGAAAGACCTGAATCGAAACAAGGCCGTGGGAGTAGACAACATTCCATTAGAACTACTGATGGCCTTGGGAGAGCCAGTCATGACAAAACTCTACCATCTGGTGAGCAAGATGTATGAGACAGGCGAAATACCCACAGACTTCAAGAAGAATATAATAATTCCAATCCCAAAGAAAGCAGGTGTTGACGGATGTGAAAATTACCGAACTATCAGTTTAATAAGTCACAGCTGCAAAATACTAACGCGAATTCTTTACAGACGAATGGAAAAACTGGTAGAAGCGGACCTCGGGGAAAATCAGTTTGGATTCCGTAGAAATGTTGGAACACGTGAGGCAATACTAACCTTACGACTTACCTTAGAAGAAAAATTAAGAAAAGGCAAACATACGTTTCTAGCATTTGTAGACTTAGAGAAAGCTTTTGACAATGTTAACTGGAATACTCTCTTTCAAATTCTGAAGGTGGCAGGGGTAAAATACAGGGAGCGATAGGCTATTTACAATTTGTACAGAAACCAGATGGCTGTTATAAGAGTCGAGGGGCATGAAAGGGAAACAGTGGTTGGGAAAGGAGTGATACAGGGTGTAGCCTCTCCCCGATGTTATTCAATCTGTATATTGAGCAAGCAGTAAAGGAAACAAAAAAAAATCGGAGTAGGTATTAAAATTCATGGAGAAGAAGTAAAAACTTTGAGGTTCGCTGATGACATTGTCATTCTGTCAGAGACAGCAAAGGACTTGGAAGAGCAGTTGAAGGGAATGGACGGTGTCTTGAAAGGAGGATATAAGATGAACATCAGCAAAAGCAAAACGAGGATAATGGAATGTAGTCAAATTAAATCGGGTGATGCTGAGGGGATTAGATTAGGAAATGAGACACTTAAAGTAGTAAAGGAGTTTTGCTATTTAGGGAGTAAATTAACTGATGATGGTCGAAGTAGAGAGGATATAACATGTAGACTGGCAATGGTAAGGAAATCGTTTCTGAAGAAGAGAATTTTGTTAACATCTAGTATAGATTTAAGTGTCAGGAAGTTGTTTCTGAAAGTATTTGTATGGAGCGTAGCCATTTATGCAAGTTAAACATGGACGATAACCAATTTGGACAAGAAGAGAATAGAAGCTTTCGAAATGTGGTGCTACAGAAGAATACTGAAGATAAGGTGGATAGATCACGTAACTAATGAGGAGGTGTTGAATAGGATTGGGGAGAAGAGAAGTTTGTGGCACAACTTGACTAGAAGAAGGGATCGGTTGGTAGGACATGTCCTCAGACAGCGAGGGATCACCAAATTAGTATTGGAGGGCAGCGTGGAGAGTAAAAATCGTAGAGGGAGACCAAGAGATGAATACACTAAGCAGATTCAGAAGGATGTAGGCTGCAATAGGTACTGGTAGATGAAGATACTTGCGCAGGATAGAGTAGCATGAGAGCTGCATCAAACCAGTCTCAGGACTGAAGACCACAACAACAACAACAACAACTAGCCCAGATTTGTATGGAAACACGTCCTGGATTCTTTCTAAAATTTTCAACAGATTAGATTTTTATTATGATGTAGGTCGCTTAAGCTCTCAGGGATTTATTGAAAATGATCATCATCACTTAAACTTTTAACATGGTGAATTTCAAAAATATACTGTAGAGAGACTGTCGTCCTCAGAATCAGTTCCTCATTACATTTGAGAATTTGGGTGTTATGAGATTTCACTTTCTTCAAATCTTACTTCCGAATAATCGAATTTACTGTCAATTTTAACAGCGTCATTACTCCAGTCAGTAATTACCTTTCCTTTATCCAACCAATCGATCTCCAAAACCATTTCAGCGTTCAAATCTGGAACGTCCAGGAAATCATGATCGAATTCTCTTACTTGAGGTTTGAATTCAGCCAATACTTGACTTTTAATTCTCATACTGGTTTTGCCAGCAGCACCTGCGACTTTGTCACCATTTACAGACATCGTTACTAATCCCGGTTTCTTCTGAAATATACTCAAAAAAAATGGCCGAAAGGCGAAGGTGGGATCTGGCCGCGTGGCAGCTGCCTTACCCCTTTCCAACAGGTACGGGGTGTTTCCTACTGGTGATGACATCGTTTCCGAGCCACCACAAGATGCCTCGCCTGTTGGGCCAGTGGCCGATTCTCCGGCAAGGTCCCGACAGTCACAGAGGGCGGGCCTATTAGTTATAGGGAGCTCCAACGTTAGGCGGGTTATGGAGCCCCTCAGGAAAATAGCGGGTAGGTCGGGGAAGAATGCCAGTGTGCACTCGGTGTGCTTGCCGGGGGGTCTCGTCCGTAATGTGGAGGAGGCCCTTCCGGCAGCTATTGAACGCACTGGGTGTGACCGGCTGCAGATAGTAGCACATGTCGGAACGAATGACGCCTGCCGCTTGGGTTCTGAAGCCATCCTTGGTTCCTTCCGGCGGCTGGCTGATTTGGTGAAGACAACCAGCATCGCACGCGGAGTGCAAGCTGAGCTTAATATCTGCAGCATAGTGCCCAGAGTCGATCGCGGTCCTCTGGTTTGGAGCCGTGTGGAGGGTCTAAACCAGAGGCTCAGACGACTCTGCGACTATAATGGTTGCAAATTCATCGACCTCCGTTACTGGGTGGAGAACTGTAGGGCCCCCCTAGACAGGTCAGGCGTGCACTACACACCGGAAGCAGCTACTAGGGTAGCAGAGTACGTGTGGCGTGCACACGGGGGTTTTTTAGGTTAGAGGGACCCCCCCTTGGGCGAAACGATAAAATACCTGACGGCTTACCAGAGAGGACATTATCATCGTTGATAAAGAACGTCCGTCCTCAGAGACCAAAAACAGGAAACGTTAACGTAATATTGGTAAACTGCAGGAGTATCCAGGGCAAGGTTCCTGAATTAGTATCTCTTATTGAAGGAAATAGTGCGCATATAGTATTAGGAACGGAAAGTTGGTTAAAACCGGAAGTGAACAGTAACGAAATCCTAGACACAGAATGGAATATATACCGCAAGGATAGGATAAACGCCAATGGTGGAGGAGTATTTATAGCACTAAAGAATTCAATAATATCCAGTGAAGTTATTAGCGAATGCGAATGTGAAATAATCTGGGTTAAGTTAAGTATCAAAGGTGGGTCAGATATGATAGTCGGATGCTTCTATAGACCACCTGCATCAGCAACCGTAGTAGTTGAGCGCCTCAGAGAGAACCTGCAGAACGTCGTGAAGAAGTTTCGTGATCATACTATTGTAATAGGGGGAGACTTTAATCTACCAGGTATAGAATGGGATAGTCACACAATCAGAACTGGAGCCAGGGACAGAGACTCTTGTGACATTATCCTGACTGCCTTGTCCGAGAATTACTTCGAGCAGATAGTTAGAGAACCAACTCGTGAAGCTAACGTTTTAGACCTCATAGCAACAAATACACCGGAACTTTTCGACTCCGTGAATGTAGAAGAGGGTATCAGTGATCATAAGTCAGTGGTTGCATCAATGACTACAAGTGTAATAAGAAATGCCAAGAAAGGAAGGAAAATATATTTGCTTAACAAGAGTGATAGGGCACAAATCGCAGAATATCTGAGTGACCACCATCAAACGTTCATTTCTGAGGAGGAGGATGTGGAACAAAAATGGAAAAAATTCAGAAACATCGTCCAGTACGCCTTAGATAAGTTCGTACCGACTAAGGTCCAAAGCGAGGGGAAAGATCCACCGTGGTATAACAATCATGTACGAAAGGTACTACGGAAACAAAGAAAGCTTCATCATAGGTTTAAGAGTAGTCGAATCATAGCTGATAAGGAAAAGCTGAACGAAGCGAAAAAGAGCGTAAAGAGAGCAATGAGAGAAGCATTCAACGAATTCGAACATAAAACATTGGCAAACAATCTAAACAAGAACCCTAAAAAGTTTTGGTCATATGTAAAATCGGTAAGCGGATCTAAATCCCCTATTCAGTCACTCGTTGACCACGATGGCACCGAAACAGAGGACGACCGAAGAAAGGCAGAAATACTGAATTCAGTGTTCCGAAACTGTTTCACTGCGGAAAATCGTAACACGGTCCCTGACTTCAGCCGTCGCACGGACGCCAAAATGGAAAATATTGAAATAAACGATATCGGAATTGAAAAACAACTGCTATCACTTAGTAGCGGAAAAGCATCCGGACCAGACGAGATACCCTTAAGATTCTACAGTGATTATGCTAAAGAACTTGCCCCCTTTCTATCAGCAATTTATCGTAGATCGCTGGAAGAACGTAAAGTACCTAGCGACTGGAAGAAAGCGCAGGTCGTTCCCATTTTCAAGAAGGGTCATAAATCAGATGCGAATAATTATAGGCCTATTTCGCTTACGTCAATCTGTTGTAGAATAGTGGAACATGTTTTGTGTTCTCGTATTATGACGTTCTTAGATAATACAAATCTCCTTCATCATAACCAACATGGATTCCGCAAACAGAGATCATGTGAAACTCAGCTCGCCCTATTTGCCCAAGAAATTCACAGTGCCGTAGACACTGGCGAGCAGATTGATGCCGTATTCCTGGACTTCAGGAAGGCATTTGATACGGTTCCGCACTTACGTTTAGTGAAAAAAATACGAGCTTACGGAATATCGGACCAGGTTTGTGATTGGATTCAGGATTTCCTAGAAGAAAGAACACAACATGTCATTCTTAACGGTTCAAAATCTGCAGATGTAGAGGTAATTTCGGGAGTACCGCAGGGAAGCGTGATAGGACCTTTATTGTTTACAATATACATAAATGACTTAGTTGACAACATCGGTAGCTCCGTGAGGCTATTTGCAGATGACACGGTTGTCTACAAGAAAGTAGCAACATCAGAAGACTCGTACGTACTCCAGGAGGACCTGCAGAGGATTAATGCATGGTGCGACAGCTGGCAGCTTTCCCTAAACGTAGATAAATGTAATAAATGAGCATACATAGGGGCAGAAATCCATTCCAGTACGATTATGCCATAAGTGGTAAATCATTGGAAGCGGTAACGACCGTAAAATACTTAGGAGTTACTATCCGGAGCGATCTGAAGTGGAATGATCACATAAAACAAATAGTGGGAAAAGCAGGCGCCAGGTTGAGATTCATAGGAAGAATTCTAAGAAAATGTGACTCATCGACGAAAGAAGTAGCTTACAAAACGCTTGTTCGTCCGATTCTTGATTATTGCTCATCAGTATGGGACCCTTACCAGGTTGGATTAATAGAAGAGATAGGCATGATCCAGCGAAAAGCAGCGCGATTCGTCATGGGGACATTTAGTCAGCGCGAGAGCGTTACGGAGATGCTGAACAAGCTCCAGTGGCGGACACTTCAAGAAAGGCGTTACGCAATACGGAGATGTTTATTACCGAAATTACGAGAGAGCACATTCCGGGAAGAGATGGGCAACATATTACTACCGCCCACATATACCTCGCGTAATGATCACAACGAAAAGATCCGAGAAATTAGAGCAAATACGGAGACTTACAAGCAGTCGTTCTTCCCACGCACAATTCGTGAATGGAACAGGGAAGGGGGAATCAGATAGTGGTACAATAAGTACCCTCCGCCACACACCGTTAGGTGGCTCGCGGAGTATAGATGTAGATGTAGATTCTAATACAGTAAATGTAAACAGGGATGATAGTTTGGGATGATAGTTTGTTTGAATGTTCTACTTCAAAAATAATTTTGTTCTTCCCGTAAGAAATCTTGATCGACCGTAAGATATTTCCGAGCCATGTTACTCATATGCAGGTGGCAAATATCTGAAGGTTTCTCCGGTCAAAGTCTTTTATGACGTGGATCTGCTGTAAGTTTCTTGGTGCTGTGCTTACTATACGCTTCATTGTGAGCTGCGTAACAATATTTCGTCGCTCCTTCCTTGATTTTTGTTACTTCATCACAATTTTCATCTAAGCTGTCACTTATATCCGACAATTCACGGTCACGGTTCAGTTCTGACAAATGTCTTTTCTTACGCAGAAGTTAATTTTCTCGTCGTTATCCAGATCTTAAATACTAAGGGTCACGGCTTTCTCCTACAATTATTAGTTCTTTTTCATTTACATCATGCTCCTCATCTGAGCTGCCATCTTATCATCATCGGTTATAATGACGTCTATCCTTACATCGTGATTTGTGTAATCTACATGAATATCAGTAACCCGTAAACACTCGCTCGAATTTATCTTCCCTTGGTTATCAACATCAATTTGTTCCACTGGCGTTTCGTTTGTGAGGAATACTTTGTCAGCTCGGCCAAAGATTTCATCTTCTTACGTACTTCTCTTCACTGCGACCATATTTGTTTCCCTATTGTTAATCTCAATGTTACTGGCAACTAACGTTCATTGCTCAGTGCCTTTTCCCTTATTATTTGCCACTTCTTTAACAAACGCTGCTCGGAAATTTGTGCGGCGCTAAATGCTTCCATTTCCTCGTTACTATCAGACGATGCTATATTCTTGACGTCCTTTTGCAGTCCTCCTACTCACATGGTTTTATCTCTTGGTAAAGATCTTCGATTTTTTCGCACCAATTTGAAATTCTTGACAAACTCGTTTTCGCAAATTCTATAGTTACTTAAACTGTTAAGAGCGCTTTCTTCCTCAACTACGAACACGTTCACACTTTCTTCATCTACGACGTCGTTACCTACAAATGCAGGTTCATTTAGTTCTACTATGACGTCTTCATTCTGACAGTTGGCCTATCGGATGTGTTCGTTGCTGACGGACACTGCGCCTACCTTGACTCATTCTTGGGCACAGCTGCAGCTTAACCTGCACTGGCCGTAGATGCTTCGCAGACGTTCTCTCGGTACTTAATTCAGTACGTCTTTGTCAGTACTGTTTTTTATGTTTGGGACGTGAAAACGAGTCCGCGCTGGTTCGGCCCGCAACATACGGGGTATTCAGTTTCTCGCACTGTTGCTGTCATGATAACTTTGCCGTGCAAATCCTTTTCCGCGAGCATCTGACGTAACTCAGTATCCGCTCCCATCTCGTTGAGCCAAATCAACGCGGTGCTTATCGCCGTCACTCTGTTCACCGCCATTGTGATTACAACCCTTGTTGTTATGGTTCGGATGATGGTCACGATTTCCTCGCCAGTGAACTTCATCTTCGAGGAACGCAGAAGAGCTTTTACTATTATTTCCAAAGTATATCTTCGAATCCTCAGGCACATTCTTCCACAGCCCTCATACTATTTCGGATTTGGATGGTCTATTTTCGATACTTGGACTCGCATGAATTTTTTATGGAGATTCTGCCCCTATTGTCATGCAGTATTCTCACTGTAGATTCTCGTCCTGAACGGTCTTGTTTTTGCTCTGACCAGTAGTCCTCAGTAAATTTCTGCTTAAATTCGTTGAAAGTTATCAAATCAAGTCCCCACCGTGTGGCATCACCTGCTACTGTACCGCTAACTACGTTAATGTTTCGCTAATGTATTAGAAATTCAAAAGAAATTATTTAGCAGTTTTTCAAAAACTCCAACGGGTGCCAACCAGTAAGTCGTTTGGCACAATGAAAGCGTTCTTCGCCATCTACTAGTTTACTGCATGGTATTCTGTAAGATACACAACTAATTTTACAGCAAATTTTCTGTTCATGGTAACAAATTTTGCCTTGAATTTTTGAAGTGTTTTGATCACACTTCTGTTCTTACTTGTCTAGCCAGTGCCTTTTCAGAATCTGATACTGTCTTTCTCAAATGTGAGATTTAATTTGTACATTCGCCAACTATTTCGGTTTTCAGGCCGAAAACTTTTTCGTCCACTTTCGTTAGTACTAAAGGTTCTAGAGTTCCTTGGATGTCTATGATTTCTGAATTAAACATTCTTTAAGATAATTGATCTGGCCTTGCATAGTGGTCGTTTTGATATTAATGGTATTTGAATCAAGTTTCATGTTCTTGACTGCAGCACTCTAAACGTCTACTTTTCCGTCTACTTTTTCAATCTGTTTACTAATTTTTAGACCCTGTGTTTTCATTTGATTCTTTAGGCTATTTCTGCTACTCCCTTGTATCGTGAGCTGATTATTGAAACCACTCATGCCACTAGCAATGTTAACCAGATGGTTATTTACACAATTTATCTATGCATTCTTCTGATCTTCAACTTGTGTGGACTAAAGTTTGAATAGTTCGCTCGTGCTTAACGTTTTTTCAGTATCCTTCTCTATCGTCTCCCCGTGTTCTGATTTAATTCTTATGTCTCTACTGATACTTCCTCAATTTCCGGTAAAATGATCAACCCATTTATTTTTGCAGTCATTATCTTCCACGTAAGCTTCTTCGAAAGTTCCGTTCGTTGGTTCTTGTTTGACTTGTGACGGGCTCGTAATCTGAATTTGATCGTTTACATACTCTTGGCATTCCGCGTAACTCAAATGCCGTACTGTTTGCTGCCTGTGTATTCGTTTTGGTAATTGCTAACGCGTTCCATGATGTCTGAGTTATGCCCTGTGCTCTCATGTTCTGCTCGCTCTGTCCTACTACTGTTTTTGTATCATTTCGATACTGAATATGGTTTACAGTTTACTTTCTAAACACTGTAATATTTGCTACTATTTACTTTATTGAACTTCCTGGAAGCTCAAGTCGCTGCGCATTCGTTGCTCGTAATAGGTTTGTTTCATGTTTAGTACATACGCATGTAGTGTGAAACAACTAACAAGACGTCCTGTTATCAGGCGACAACTACAGCATCACCGGAAATTTTGTAGTATACCAATAACGTTAGGCCTGTGATTGAATTTCAATTGTGACCATGACTGTGGGTAGTGGAAAGGTACTGGATCGAATTCGGTCTCTCGAAAGATTCCTACTGAAAGGAAGCACCAGAATAACGAACGGGAAATTAAGTAAACCGCAATTACGTAAACGTAAACGGTCA
Organism: Schistocerca americana; assembly: GCF_021461395.2. Lineage (NCBI taxonomy): Eukaryota > Metazoa > Arthropoda > Insecta > Orthoptera > Acrididae > Schistocerca > Schistocerca americana. Next base: position 47,622,856 of record NC_060124.1, read on the forward strand.
CCAGCTTAATTAGGCAAAGTTGTACCAAGTATTAGTATAGTTCGCAAGGAAAGTTGGACTGACATTACTTCATACTGAAATTATGGTTTGCAAATAAGATACAGGGCAGTAGCGCCATTTAGCAAACAATGTAACAATGGCTTGACATGAACAACACAGAAGGAATATTAACCTTTTGCTCAACAGGTAGCTCTTAATATCACTTACTACCTGTATATGAAAATAGGAAGCAAATGATCATTACAGGTAAATGTTTACCAATAGTGGAATACTATTACGTGAGGCCAGAGGCTCTCTTATCTGTTTAATTGTTGAAATATACTGTCATTGAAATGGTTTGAAGATTCTTTAATCTGATTATTATTCGTTTTCTCAAGGAGCATTCACTTCTTTATACTATGTACCTAAAATGAAGCATATGGTCCCTAGATCTTATACAGTCGGAAAAGTGTTAACCAGTTCCTCATTATAGCACACACATGCTATAAGAGGAAATCTGTACTTCTTTACTACCTTATTGTAATATACAGGGCGTGTCACTAACTACTTCTACCTAGAATAACTCCGAAACTATGGGAGTACCTGGAAAGTTTGTGGGACAAAAGTAGCATGGGACAATGGGGGTCATACTATGACACTGGTTTTTCGGCGCTAGGTGGAGTCACGTCAGATATATGAAGGTCAGCTTTGTAAATTTTATATTGGATGCTGTAGTTTGATATTTATTTTCTGATGGCGACTATTTAGACGAATCCAAAGATGTGCAACAGTAAGGTCTTGGAAGGTCAACGAAGGTCAAGAAGGTGGCGTGAACGTCCATTTGCTGAAGGTGTTCAAAGTGATGACCATTGGTATCAATGCAGTGCTGCAATCTTCTTACCATAGCGTGAGTGGTATTTGAAGTGTTGGCAGAAGAGCCAACACTGTGTTGCTAGAGGAGGCCGAAATGCACGCGTTTAATTACACGCTGACTGGCGCGAGGTATGGAACAGTTAAGGGAATTAATAGTAGCAAATAAAGTACGTAGTTGATATAATACTTAACTTTAATCCACAATTGGTGTACATCGCTCTTGACGGTACCTGTTATAATCTCAATATCAAATGCTATGGCGCCTTACTAGGTCGTAGCAAATGACGTAGCTGAAGGCTATGCTAACTATCGTCTCGGCAACTGAGAGCGTAATTGTCAGTGAACCTTTCCTAGCAAAGTCGGCTGTACAACTGGGGCGAGTGCTAGTAAGTCTCTCTAGACCTGCCGTGTGGTGGCTCTCGGTCTGCAATCACTGACAGTGGCGACACGCGGGTCCGGCGTATACTAATGGACCGCGGCCGATTTAAAGGCTACCACTTAGCAAATGTGGTGTCTGGCGGTGACACCACAGTATTCCTTATCACTTCGGCACTTATCGAAGCATAGGCTCTGACAATTCTCTCGTATATCGTGCAAAGAGTAAATATTCGCCGAATACGGCGTGTAAATCTAACGTGCCATTGACATGTAACCACCATTCGACGGTAACGCACTACAACACTAATAGGAACGGTAAGACTAGTATCGTCGAGTCAAGCGAATGCATTCCTTCGGAGAACAAGTCGATATGCTTCTCATTTATGGAGAATGCCAAAGAAATTCAGTGAAAGCTAGAGACTTATACGGTGAAAGATATCGTCAACTTATTCGCCCTGCAAGCTGTGCATTTAAATATGTGTATGATAAATTGGGAACAACTGGAACATTATCGCATCGGAGCATATACGGCAAAGGAAAGTTACTAACGAGGAGACGTAAACTGAAACTCTTACCTCAGTGGTTCGAGATCCTTGTGTTACCTCCCGTCAAATCGCAAGGGTATCAGGTATGAGACAGTGTAGTGTTGTTCGTGTTCTGCACTGCCATAAATATCATCCTTACCATATCAGTCTCCACCAAGAATTAACTACTACGGATTGTATGTGTGGCATTGAATTCTGCCAAGGGTTGCAACTTTACATTCAGAGGGATGACACATTGGAAGAGTGCAGAAAGATGAAATAAGTAGTTGTCACAACATGCAAAGATCAGCACATTCCTCAAACTGGGGAACTATCAAGAATGTGTTTCCACAAGGGTCAGTCTTGGGTCCTTTGTTGTTCTTAATATGTATTAATGACTTGCCATTCTATATTCATGAAGAGGCAAAGTTAGTTCTCTTTGCTAATGATACAAGTATAGTAATCACACCCGACAAACAAGAATTAATTGATGAAATTGTCAAAACTGTATTTCAGAAAATTACTAAGTAGTTCCTTGTAAACGGACTCTCACTGAATTTTGATAAGACACAGTACATACAGTTCCGTACAGTGAATGGTATGACGCCATTAATAAATATAGACCTTAATCAGAAGCATATAGCTAAGGTAGAATATACCTAATTTTTAGGTTTGTCCATTGATGAGAGATTAAATTGGAAGAAACACATTGATGATCTGCTGAAACGTTTGAGTTCAGCTACTTATGCAATAAGGGTCATTGCAAATTTTGGTGATAAACATCTTAGTAAATTAGCTTACTACGCCTATTTTCACTCATTGCTTTCATATGGAATCATATTTTGGGGTAATTCATCACTGAGGAATAAAGTATTTATTGCACAAAAGCGTGTGATCAGAATAATAGCTGGAGTCCACCCAAGATCATCCTGCAGACATTTATTTAAGGATCTAGGGATACTCACAGTAGCTTCTCAGTATACATACTCTCTTATGAAATTTGTTATTAACAACCAAATCCAATTCAAAAGTAATAGCAGTGTGCATAACTACAATACTCGGAGAAAGGATGATCTTCACTATTCAAGATTAAATCTAACTTTGGCACGGAATGGGGTGAATTATACTGGCACTAAAGTCTTTGGTCACTTACCAAATAGTATCAAAAGCCTGACAGGTAACGAACAAGTATTTAAGAAGAAATTAAAAGAATTTCTGAATGACAACTCCTTCTACTCCATAGAGGAATTTTTAGATATAAATTAAGAAAGAAAAGAAAGCTAACCAAAAAAAATGTAAAAAAATAAAAAATAAAAAAATAAAAGAAAAATACAAAAAAATAAAAAGTTGTTATATTAACTTAAGTATGTTGTTAAATTAACTTAATTATGTCATGTATTGGAAAATTTGACTCGTTCCACATCATTACGAAATATCGTATTCATGATCCATGGAACTAGTATTAATCTAATCTGATCTAATCTAATCATTAATTTGATTTTATTTACTGACGAAGCTACATTCAGAAACCATAGAAAAGTTAATTTGCATAACGTGCATTATAGCGCAACTTAAAATCCAAGTTGGTTACGGCAAGTTGCACCGTGGTCGGTGAATGCATGGTGTGGGATTCTGGAGGACAGCATTATAGCCCACTATTTCATCGAAGGAAATATTAATGGTAGAAAGTACACCACATTCCTTCAAGAAACATTAAGTCTGTTAGTGGGGACAAGGAATAGACTGTATTATAAACACTATGGGTGTCGGACACATTATTCGCTGATGGCTAGAAATAAGTTGCAGAGACAATTCCCAAATCGTTGGATTGGACAGGGAGGAGATGTGTTGTGGGCGGCTCGTTCGCCACGCTTGACGCATCTGGATTCGTAAAAGACATTGTTTATAAAGACATTCCGAATACACCTGAAGGTATGCGAGAGACAATTGTGAGACCATGTGCTTCGATAAGTGCCGATGTGATAAAGAATACCACTCAATCCATCACAAGAAGATTGCAGCACTGCATTGATACCAATGGTCATGACTTCGAACACCTTCTGTAAATGGACGTTCGTGCCACCTTTGTGACCTTCGTTGACCTTCAAAAGACCTTACTGTTACACATCATTGGATTCGTCTAGATAGCCGCTATCAGAAGATAGGTACAATATTGTAGCATTTCATTTTTAAAAAAGTTGACCTTCATATCATTGAAGCGACCCCATCTAGCAACAAAACCCAACGTCATATTATGGGCCCCGCTGTCCCGTGCAACATTTGTCCTCAACCTTCTCAGCTCCTATCATACTTTCGGAACTATTCTTGGTGGCAACAGTTAGTGACTCACCCTGTATACTACAAAACTGGCTCAACAACTACCATGGGGACCCAGAAACTATTCCATAAATTGACTCAGATTGTGAGTGAACATTTAAGTTAGGACACAATATGAGAAACACTTTTAACTATGGATACAGTATTACTTACAAACCTATACAATAATTGTTCCTTGAGCTGGCCATTCAAGTTTACTTGTCAATAATAATTTAATTAAACGCAGTTTTATGCTAAAATTTAAATTCTGCCCTGAAATTTCAATAAGAGTGCTAATTAAGCCAAACGTTTTAGATGATTTGCTTGCAAAGGTTGTGGGGCGGTGGATAATAATCAGTTGATAGCTACTTCGTTCTGTCATCATGAAAAGAGGCTTAAATTGCCTGTGAGTGTTTTCCACCTACCTACAAGAGCCTAAAAACTATTTTTGCCGTCTGCCAGAGAGCGATGGAGAATGTACTGACCACAATTTTCAGTCTGAAAGTCCACATCACTCTTTGTACTAACTGAAAGAAAATGTTCCTACTTGCTATTTACTTAGCGGGAACAGGAACTATGACTGTACATAAAAGCTTTAACTGACTAATACACTCGGTAGAAGTTCCCACGCAGTAAAAAATGTCTTACTGTTGTAACTAATGTCCTTAACGGAAACAACACTATTAACAGTTCCGAGGCGACCTCTACGGGACGTTACAAGTAAAATGGTCTATTGTACTGACTTCTAATTGCCAAAAAGTTAATTGCGTGCCTTAAAAGTGGAAAATAATCTCTCCACTTGGCACGCAGTTTTGTCAAAATTGCAGGTGTCACACAAACAGTTACCTCCGCGAAATCTAAGCGATCCAGGACGGCGTGCAGTCCTCACGACTTCGCTTCCTACTTTTACGCATTCAGAACTGCGCCGGCATGACACTGACAATTTGATATATCTCTGCCTCTTTGGTTGTACTTATATAGGGTCGTACCAGGCCGCCAAACGGAATATCTGCTATCAATGTCCCTAGCCACAGGTAGCAGTATTAAATGGCCCCTTTCTCAGGTCCATATAAATTAATAGCTCTGTCGTTTAGTAATTTACAGGTCACTTAATTTTTATATATATAATATTGAGTTTGATTTAGTTACTAAAAAGTTTTAGCTCGACTGCATTTAAGCTTTGCTGCCTACAATATTTAGAACAGAGCTGACCATTGAACATGACCTTTGAATTGCTTCTTTAAGATTTCTTGTAACCATTGTTATTTAGAACGCAGTATTGAAATTTGGTACAGCTGTATTAAATCATGAATTTAATCCAGTGCTGTAATTAGAACTTTCTATTGAAAATACAAATCATACTTAATCTACCATGAGTAAGGATATTTTCGTTCTAAATTTGGGTTTTAGTGAATAAATTAAATAATAATGAAGGTAGCTTATTGGTATCTAATGTTTTTAAACGAAACTGCGGCTAGATACGAACTTTCAGCTTTCTGAGTGCAGTATTTAACGGCATCAGTTTTTCGTAAAAACACGGTTTTTTAGCCAAAACTTGGCTCTCATCACGCCGAGACTTGTAACTTTTAATTGTGACATACATTTGCATATTCTGATGAATTATGAGCTTCCTTGTTTTATGGTTTGTTATCATTTCTTTCTTTCTTAAGATCGTTTATTTTGCTAACACAATCATCTGAGACTTTTCAATGTTAACATTAATATACTTAAGCATATACTGACGAAGTTTGGAAAAGATATTTAATTTTTAATTTCACTCTTAAAATATTATAGAAGTGTTATGATGACATGGCGCTGGTAGTAGTTGCATTGGGGTAGCCCCGGCACACTCGCTGGTCTCTGTGCATCGTACAATGAAACCTCTTATTTCGCCTCAACGTGGAGTACCTCAGAAGCAAGACTCACTCAATACCTGTGAAATTTACTACTCCAAAAAAGCATTTTTGGATGTATCTAAGGAAATCAACTACTTTTCAGTTCGGTGAAATAGGAACAATGCAGGACTTGTAATAGAAACCTGTCTAGGTACGTGACTAGGGATGAAATAGGATTCTTCGACACAAAGTTTAAACAAAATGGTATTATTGTTGAACAAGAATCCAAATAACTGGTGCATACCATTGTATTGTATTCACCTGAATATTTGAGACGAAGCTGATGGCTGTGACAATACGCTGTCTTCTGAAAACGGTTGCAAAAAAAAGAAAAAAACAAAAAAAATCGTGGCTCTTGCTGTGTAACAAGATCTGAAAATTTTCCTCTTAGCGTAGTATTTTGGTAGCGCTGAGATAACCAATGTGTGTCACGCATAATAAACTTAACTGCTTCCGCATGCAAGGCTATATAATGTAGTCAGGCTGCTCTTCTTGCCGCTTTCAGTTCACGAGATGCAACATTTTCTCATGCTAGCTACCCACTGACTCTTGCAGTACGACCACGTAATCCATCTTTCCTATTCGCGCCAGGCAGTACCCCATATTTTACACGATAACAAACATAAGTACCCTATGTATGAATTGTTTTACTAGTTTTACCATTTCCAGCCTCTTACAGAATGTTACTTTTAAAATTACTTCTATACATTAGTTAACAAATATGGATATAGATAATTAATTAAACATTTACATAATCAGGGGGCATGATTATATAGATCTCACGTTAAGAAAAAGCGGACCAAGTTGTTATGTTAGATGCATATAAATGATTTTGATATTGGTGTTAAACACCAACGTGTGTGAAGTTCATGATGATTCTTGTGAACGGATTTGGATGGATTCTGCTCTTAGAAGTCTAATACGCATTGGAATACTAGCCAGTCATCATGACATAAAGATCACAAAAACTTAATAGTACATGAGTTCAATCGGCCGCTAAAGATACATGCCTTACTTGTATGTAGATTCCTGGTTCTTAAATTAGATGACGTCAGGGAAATGTACATGTACAACAAGAATGTATCTATGTCACTATCTGCCGATATCAGTAAATAGTATCTACCAATATTACACACTAATCTTATAAAAAAAGAAACTCTCCGTGTTCATGATTGGAGTTATTCATTAAAAGAAACTTTCATGCTTTGTGTGATTGTAAGTAAGGGCTTTCATGGAGGGACACACAGGAAATTACCGAAAGTGATCGTCAACTTATATGCCATGATCAATGATGATTACTGCTCCAAATTGTCAGGAACAGTAGGTTTGTATCGATAAATGACAATGTGAACTACATCTCTAATCAGTCTGCTCAGTTAACATTCGCAAACATTTCATTTCCCAGCTGTCCGAATAACATTAAGGTATTTGAGAAAAAACCTAAATGTATCTGTTAAACTGTACGCTGTTCAGTACTCTGAGCACAAGTGGTTTGTCACAGAAAGAAGAAAAGAACACGAAGGCAAACATTTAAAAGTACTTCCATTCTGTGTGTTGAACCATCACAAAGGTGAGGAACATGTGAACCTTTAATTTTGACAGACGAATACATGAAAATTTAAAATTTTCATCAGCATTGTATTGCAGTATTTAAACGCTGTTTGTGTTAATTTCAATGTAAAGTAAGTTGGCTGCACATATTATTTAATTCTTGAGTTGTTTAGAAAGCTGCCTTTCCCAAACACTATTTACGGTGTTTGTATAAGGCCGATTCAAAGCACAACAAAACATAAAATCAGAAACACAGAAAAATATTGAAGAGTAGCTTCAAATCTGAAAATATCATTTAGATGATGGTTTAGAATTCAAATAAGTCAACGTCATGCTCAATGCAGGAAAACGAGAAATAAAATTCGAGAGGGGTAGCAATGAGTTAAAGCGACCATATATCACATAAGCAAATACTGAATGTTTGTTACAAGCGTTTGCATAAATCAATAGGTTTTGCTTGCTACATACGTGGTCCCCACTGCGACAAATATTCACAGTTTTATCCGTCTGAGACGGTGACTAGAAGACATGGTTTCAGCAGACTGTTGTATCTGATTGTTGACTTTATACAAAATTACACAAAAAAGCAGGTGAATATTAGCCTTAGTGTGGAAGAGACGTTTCAAACATCATAAACTTTACTTGTCGCAAAGGGAAGATTGGGGCAAACTGATGTGAAGCACAGGGAATATTTTTAGCTTTCGAGGAGCTATACATTGTGACTGTAGATTAAAGCATAGACCTTATTCAACATTTATTTGGGTTTCATGGTCTCATAAATTACGTTGTTCAATTCGTTACTATTAATGTATGTGGTCAAGTGGAGGATGCATTTCTTTAATTGTAGCAAACGTGGAAAAGTGTAACACATTTATTAAACTATCACTGTGGGACATAATTTCCATGTAAAATTTTGGTTTATAGCTTCCTTCAACTTTTTGACATGTTCCCTAGAAAAATTGGTCTCATATTTCACACCTTATGAGGTGAAAACAATAAAAAAGTATTTCTCTGAGACAGAATAGTCTGTTTAAAAAGTAAGGTGTGTTTCCATATGAGTATGTAAGAGAGCAATACATTGTGTTCGAAGAACATTGGCCGCCAGTTGAATCACTGAAAATTTTCTGACCAGTGAAACAAAAATGAAAGATTTTGAATACAATATAGCGTGTATGGTGTGGCGTTTATTGAAATGTAACGCATCAAGGGATTATTCCGACTGATATTTTTTAAAAGTGACATGTTGCTATAGACTAATATGTCTGGATATTTTAGTGTACTCTGTTTCACAATGTGCGAAACTGGTATTATCTTATTATTTGACTTCACCCCGTTAAGCTTGAAATGCTTTGCTGAAAACTAATAACGCTAAAATTTGGCATGAGACGCGTTGATGTAAAATTACAGTTTAGTGCAGTCATAGACAAATTGTAATTTGTTGAGATTGGCATCAGACGTGGTACAGTTCACTGTCTACATGGTTTCATAGCTAGTAGTAAGAAAAATAATTATGAATTTTATATTACATACCCAGTTTTTAATAGTCTCTATAGCTTTTTAGTGATGCAATACCTAGCCATTTCTAATCTTATTTAGTGGTCTGATTATTCTTTTAGAATAGGCAAAAGTTTTAGTTAAATAAGCATAGCAGATGATTTAGACATATATTACATTTCAGAAGTACATCTCGAGTATATGTAAAATATCCATGAACTTCTCACCAGTCTGTACAGTCAACAGAAAAAATGCCCCACCTAGCGACAACAAGTCGGGAGTTACAAAGAAGCTGACTTCCTAACTAAACAATAAAAAATTATTTCATTTAATACATAAATTTAAAAGATTGTATGATCAATACTCTCATTCGAAGCAAAATCGTGGTGAAAACCTGCCCCCACCCCATCAACACACCACCATCCACAGCAATGGCAGATCTGACACTACTGCATTGTATTGACGCTACAGATTCACTCACCTCTCGAAACGCAAATTCTATATTCCTAGATTATCGGGAAGTGACACACTGCTACACAAAAGACTGTTATAGAAGGTCTGAGTGGTGTTAATAGGTTCACAGAGCTGCGACTGGCACAAATTTTTCACAATCGTAGAACCCAGTACTTTATATAAACAGTAAGTGTTCTCGCAGACAAAGACATCATCAGCTGTGCCCCATCAGAGTGTGGTGGGACTGCTCTTGGTCCCTATATACATACACGGTGTGGTGGATAAGGTGAGCAGCAGTCTGCGTCTGTTGATTGATGACAATGCAGTGTACGGGAAAATGTCGTCTTTGAGTGACTGTAGGAGGTTACCGGTTGCCTTAGATAAAATTTCGTCTTAACGTGATGAATGGCAGCTTACTCGAAATGTCTAAAATTATAGTTTCATGTAGATAAGTAATAGTAGTAATCCACATAAAAACTGATCAATATTGTATTGAAACAAATTACGCTGATACCCCTCTGCTTTCAACAAGTTGCACGACGTGATATTTTATTTACCAAAAGCACTTATTTCTGAGATTAGCTGTTATAAATTCGGTAGTGCATTATTTATTTTACAATTTACAACTATATGATTTTACTTTCACGGTTCTACACACAACATTGCGAACACTAGCTCGCAAAATATGCACTGAGGCGACATAAGTTACGGGATAGCGATACGCACATACACTATGTGATCAAAAGTATCCGGACACCTAGTTGAAAATGACTTAAAGTTCGTGGCTCGTTCCATCGGTAATGTTGGAATTCAGTATGGTGTTGGCCCACCCTTAGTCTTGATGACAGCTTCCACTCTCTTTGGCATACGTTCAGTCAGGTGCTGGAAGGTTTCTTGGGAAATGGCGCCCATTCTTAACGGAGTGCTGCATTGAGGAATGGTATCAACGTCGGTCGGTGAGGCCTGGCCAGAAGGCGGCGTTCCAAAACATCTCAAAGGTGTGCTGTAGGATTCCGGTCAGGACTCTGTGCAGGCCAGTCCATTACAGGGATGTTATTGTCGTGTAACCACTCCGCCATAGGCCGTGCATTATGAACCGGTGTTCAATCGTGTTGAAAGATGCAATCGCCATCCACGAATCGCTCTTCAACAGTTTGAAGCTAGAAGTTACTTAAAATATAAATGTAGGCCTTTGTTGTGATACAACAAGGGGTACAAGTCCCCTCCATGGGAAACACGACCACACCATAACACCACCGCCTCGGAATTTCACTGTTATCATTACGCACGCTGGCAGATGACGTTCGCCGGGCTATCGCCGTACCCGCACCCTGCCATCGGATCGCCACATTGTGTACCGTGATTCCTCACTCCAAAACGTTTTTCCACTGCTCAGCCGACCAATGTTTACTCTCCTGACGCCAATGAGGGGACGTTTCATACTTACCGGCTTGAGCCGGCCTGAGTGGCCGAGCGGTTCTAGGCGCTACAGACTGGAAACGCGCGACCGCTACGGTCGCAGGTTCGAATCCTGCCTCGGGCATGGATATGTGTGATGTTCTTAGGTTACTTAGGTTTAAGTAGTTCTAAGTTCTAGGGGACTGATGACCTCAGAAGTTAAGTCCCATAGTGGTCAGAGCCATTTACCTGCGTGATGGGTCGCTTGTGAGCAGCCGCTCGACTATGAAATCCACGTTTTCTCACCTCCCGCCTAACAGTCATAGTACTTGCAGTGGACTGTGATGGAGTTTGGAATTGCTGTGTGATGGTCTGGATAGATGTCTGCCTATTACACATTACGACCTTGTTCAACTGTCTACGATCTCTGTCGGTCAACAGACGAGGTCGGTCTGTACGCTTTTGTACTGTACGTGCCCTTTCAGGTTTTCACTTCACTATCACATCGAAAACAGTGGACCTAGGAATGTTTAGAAATATGGAAATCTCGAGTACAGACGTAAGACACAAGTGACACCCATTCACCTGACCACGTTCGAAGACCGTGAGTTCCGCGGATCCTCCCATTCCGCTGTCGCAGGATGTCTAATGACTACTGAGGTCGCTGATATAGAGTACCTGGCAGTAGGTGGCAGCACAGTGCACCTGATATGAAAACATATGTTCTTATGGGTGTCCGGATACTTTTGATCACATAATGTATATTAATGGCGTTAGTATCGCGTACACAAGGTATAAAACGTCTGTGCATAGGTGGAGCTATCATTTGTGATCAGTTGACTCATGTGATAAGGCTTCCAACTTGATTGTGGCCGTACCAAGGAGATTAACCGACTTTGAACGCTTAATGATAGAGCAAGGTAGGCATCTCGGAAATCGTTCGGGACTTCAACATTTCGACATCCAAAGTGCCAAGAGCGTGCCGAGAATACCAGATATCAGGCTTTACCTCTCACCACAGACAAAACAGTGCCCCACAGCCTTCACATGCCGAAAGCAACGGCTTTTGCTTAAAGTTGTCAGTGTCAACATATAGGCAAACATTGCATAAAATAAAGATAGAATTCAATGTGGGCCGTACGACGAATGTATCCGTTGTGGTGAAATTTGGTGTTAAAGGGCTTTGGCAGCAACAGACGACCCAAGCGAGTCGAGTGCCTTTGTTAACAGCACGACATCGCATGCAGCACCTCTCCTGGGCGCGTGACCCAGGATGTAACCAAGGAGACTGTAAAACCGTTGCCTGGTCAGATGAGCTCCGATTTACGTTGGTAAGAGCTGATGGTACAGTTCAAGAGTGGCGCAGACCATACGAAACCATGGTCCCAAGTTGGCAACAAGGCACTGCGTCATTTGGTTGTGGCTCCATAGTGGTGTGGCCTGTGTTTACATTTAATGGATTACGGCCTTTCGCCGAAATGAAAATTGACCGTATATGGCGAGGTTCGGGTATTTGGAGACCTTTTGCAGCCGTTAATTTACTTCATGTTCTCAACAACAATGGAAGTCTTGCGGCCGGCCGGAGTGGCCGTGCGGTTCTAGGCGCTACAGTCTGGACCCGGGCGACCGCTACGATCGCAGGCTCGAATCCTGCCTCGGGCATGGATGTGTGTGATGTCCTTATGTTAGTTAGGTTTAATTAGTTCTAAGTTCTAGAGGACTGATGACCTCAGAAGTTAAGTCGCATAGTGCTCAGAGCCATTTGAAAATTTTTGAATTCGTGTGGATGACAATGCATAATGTTATAGGGCCCCAATTTTTTGCGATTGGTTTGAAGATCATTCTGAAAGTTAGTTCCAATGATTTGGCCATACACAACGCCCGACATTTATGGGACATAATCGAGATTTCAGTGCATGCAGAAAATGCTGCACTGGCAACACTTTCGTAAGTATGTCCAGCTATAAGAGCAGCATGATTCAGTTATCCTTCAGGGGCTTCCAACGACTTGCTGAGTTCATTCCACGTCGAGCTGCTATGGTGGGCAAAAGGATGCCCGCCACTATATTGGAAGATACCTCACTTTTTTTTTCTTTCATCTCGGTGTGGGCAGGTGCCATTCATTCGCTGTAACCCATCCGGCATCTCTGCCAGTCCGGTCCAAGGAATACTGACTAAGGTGGTAATGTGCATCTGAGCCATCGTTGGCGGCGAGGACTAACTGGCTTGCCACGGTACCCCTGCTCCTCTCACATGCATAATTATCTTTTAACACCTGACTGTGTAGACGCGATAGGGCTCCACAGAGCTGAGGCTCCAGGCGGAACCTGCAAGATGGCAGCTTATAATCTCTCTGCTCTTCTGCCCTTCCTGTCAGTCTGTATAAGTACTTTTTTATTTAATCTTGCAAAGCCGTTTATTTTTCATGTCTTTCTCCCTGTCTAATATCGCCCAGCACCACTCCTGTTCCGTTTGAATAAATCTTCTAATGTTTGCTCGTTCGATTTTGAGTAATATGCAATGGCACGTCATTAATTTAGCCGCTCATTGCTTTCCCTGTAAATTACGAGACACGTATCTCTCTACCACCACATTTATCTTACTTACATCGATGGAGGAGCCGTGGCTTGAATTTTTGGTATGATGACTGGCAATTGCACTGTCTCCTTTGGATGTTTAGGTTCGTGCTTATATTCCGCAAGTCAGCAGCGGAGGTTACCTTGTACCACTCACATACAGAGCGGTGGAAGAAGAGGAAGGAAACGTGTCTATATCCTTTGTAAAACCCCTCATTTCTCTTATCTTACGCGAAATGTACCTAGTGTTTTCCGAAAAGAGTGTTGTCAGATTTGATCAATCCTACTGATATCAAGTACAGCATTACGTTATTTGCTTTGAGATAAATTTGTTTTGGTACACAAAACGGATCAGAATACTGCTGCAGAAACTACGAAACAAACATGCCCAATTTAAACAGACGCAAAACCCCAAGATTGGTGACTTTTTACAGAAGTTCGAAATTTAGCGCGGACTTCATTGCGAGATCCTTTTAACAGTTTCCACGACGAACCTTTGTCTCGAAACCTGTCAGAAAATCCAAAGAGATTCTGGTCGTATGTGAAGTATGTTAGCGGCAAGAAACAATCAATGCGTCCTCTGTGTGATAGTAATGGAGATCCTATCGAAGACAGTGCTGCCAAAGCAGAGTTACTAAATATAGCCTTCCGAAATCCCTACACGAAAGAAAACGAAGTGAAATCTAGAAATGCTGCCAACATGAGTAACATAGAACTAATATTCTCTGAGTAGTGAAGCAACTTAAATCACTTAATAAAAGCAAGTCTTCTGGTCCCGACTGTATACCAATTAGTTTCCTTTCATGGTATGCTGGTTCATTAGATCCATACTTAGCAACCATATACTACCGTTTGCTGGACGAAAGATCCATACCCAAAGACTGAAAAGTTGCACAGGTCACACCGATAATCAAGAAAGGTAGTAGGAGTAATCCACTAAATTGCAAACCTATGTCATTAACGTTGATATCCAGCAGGATTCTGTAACTCATATTGTGTTCGGGCATTATCAATCACCTCGAACAAAACGGTCTATCGACACACAGTCAATATGGGTTTAGAAAATAACGTTCTTGTGAAACACAACTAGCTCTTTATTTGCAAGAAGTGTTGAGTGTTATTGACAAGAAACTTCAGATCGATTCCGTATTTCTAGATTTCTGGAAGGCTCAAATGGTTCTAAGCACTATAGGAACTTAACATCTGAGGTCATCAGTCCCCTAGACTTAGAACTACTTAAGGCTAACCAAGGACGTCACACATATACATGCCCGAGGCAGGATTCGAACCTGCGACCGTAGGAGCAGCGCGGTTAGGGGCTGAAGCTCCTAGAACCGCTCGGCCACAGCGGCCTGCTTCTAGAAGGCTTTTTACACTGTATCACACTAGCGGCTTGATGTGAAATTGCGTGATTATGGAATATCGTCTCAGTTATGTGATTGGATTTGTGATTCCCTGTCAGAGAGGTCAGAGTTCGTAGTAAGCGACGGAAAGACATCGAGTAAAATACAAGTGATTTCTTGCGTTCCCCAAGGTAGTGTTATAGGACCTTTGCTGTTCCTTATCTATATAAACGATTTGGGATACAATCTGAGCAACCGTCTTAGGTTGCTCGCGGATCACGCTGTCGTTTATCAACTAATAAAGTAATCAGAAGATGAAAACAAATTGCAAAACGTTGTAGGAAAGATATCTGAATGGTGGGAAAATTGGCAATTGACCCTAAATGACGAGAAGTGTGAGGTAATCCACATGAGAGCGAAAAGGAATTCGTTAAACTTCGGTTACACGATAAATAATTCAAATCTAAAGGCCGTAAATTTAACTAAATACCTAGGAATTACAATTACGAACAACTTAAACTGGGAGGAACACACAGAAAATATTGTGGGGAAAGTTTACCAGAGGCTGCGTTTTATTGGCAGGACACTTTGAAAATGTAACAGATCTGCTAAGGAGACTGCCTACACTACGTTTGTCCGTCCTCTTTTAGAATACTGCTGCGCAAGGTGGGATCCTTAGCAGATAGGACGGACATCGAAAATGTTCAAAGAAGGGCAGCACGTTTTGTATTATCTCAAAATATGTGAGATAGTGACACTGAAATGATACAGGATTTGGGCTGGACATCATTAAAACAAAACCGTTTTTCGTTGTGACGGCATCTTCTCACGAAATTCCAATCACTAACCTTCTCTTCCGAATGCGAAAATATTTTGTTGACACGAACCTACGTAGGAAGAAACGATCACCACGATAAAATAAAGGAAATCAGAGGTCGTACGGAAAGATACACATGTTCGTTCTTTCCGTCCGCTACACGAGATTGGAATAACAGAATTGTGAAAGTGGTTTGATGAACCCTCTGCCAGGTACGTAAATGTGATTTGCAGAGTATCCATGTAGATGCAGATGTAGATGGCTGAGAGCGTCGTGATGTCGACGCGATGCGATGTTGACGGTAAGTGTCATGATATGGACGTTGACTCATATCTCACGTAATTGGGTATAATACAGAAAATTGTGTGAAATATGGAAAAATATGTGTAATTACATAACTGTCTGGTTGTGGTGTCTGTTGGTGCCTCTAATGACGAAATATTAATCTGTTACTAACAAATCGGGCTCAAATGATGGACTTTGTTATAAACAAATAGAAATATCCGACAGCCTATCCCTGTGGTGCCCACTCAGATGTCCCAATTATAAAAGATGGAGTTGTGGATGTGCGCTTCAGTAGCATTGACATCTAGTTCAGCGTATACTGCATTCTGATTCCCTGATAGCATCATGACTTCTATGCGACGTCGGGGACATTGGGTTGGATCTTCTGTGATCGAACAAAATAGATGAAATTGTGGAAAAACCTGGTAAAAACATGAAAATGGTAAATAATACGTAAAATAAGGGAAAATGCGAAAATATGGAAACTTTGTAAAAATGGGGCAGAATGAGCGTATTTACTTAATTATTCACCAGCGCGTGGTCTGTGCTGGTGCCTCGAATGACATAATATTAAACCGACATTAACAAACAGAATTTAAGTGGCGTGACTTAACGTAATTTGTTATTGACAATTAGACAAAGTCTGACCCTCTACCTATCCTATTCCGTTGCAGAGTGAGCTCACCCTCCCATTCGTCTCTGTTAAAAATGATAAAAGTGCGGCGAGGGTGCTTGAGTCCCATATGCCCAGAGTGGTGGGAAGGCGACAGAGGGGGAGGATAAAAGAGCTGGTGATTCCCTAGGGACACCTTGCTCAATTACCGATGGTTCCCTAATGAGAGGGAGGCATGCACCAAAGACCCCAAGTGTCTAACCTAACATTGGATGTGTAACAAGAGATAAGATGTCTATATACTATCAGAAACGCCCACTATTTTTTGAACTGGCCCTACTATCCTACTGGAGGTATGTTGTTTATGTTAATAAAACACTACTGAGAACAAGCCTTCAAAGTAAACACTCCAAAAATGAATTCACGAAATCGAGATACTGATTGCTCCAGTTACGCAGGTATCGATACGCTGGCTGTCCATATATGGAGTGCATGCCGAAATGAGTAACTTCTCAAAACTTACAGCTGCTTGGAGATTTTCTTTGGTAAGAATTTAATGCCTTACCCCAAAGTACGCTGTTTACCATCCTGTACCATCTTAATAATTTGAACTCTTAAGTCGTGGAACAACTTGTATGTGCAATACGTGGAGTCAGTTTGCTGGTGACACATATCTCTTTTCGCCTTAATCCAGAGATAGCGAGGACACTGCCTAGGATTTAAAAAACAGACGTTTTTAAGACTACAGATCTTCTCGAATAGGAGGTCACTAGAGTGAAGACCTAATTAAGAGATCACAGTACCATAACAAGAAACACAGCATACAAAAAAGTTCTTCTGCCTCCAGTGGCCTTGAGATTCTACAAACAAAGGATGAGGTAGGAGGAGAACGACGGCTGCATGGCTCCATGCGTTTAAAAGCACCGCAATCCAGTCTTATATTCTTCCTTATGTTCTAACTACATTAAAACCATCACATGTGTGGAAATAACCGCAGTGTAATGTCTGTATGGAACATAGAACTTCGCCTAATACAACAATTAGCAAAGTTAGCTAGCCATACTTTTCTTTTAACCAAATAATTGTTAATTCTAGATAGTAAATGCAAGGTTAAGGAACAAAAAAAACATTATTTATAAAGAAGCAGAATATGGAGTTAGGAATTGGCAGTAATCGAGCTGGTGTGTAACAGGCTGGAAAGAAGCCAGAAAACTTAGATATATCACCGAAGAGAAACTACCGAAGGACTTGAGACACAATGATGAATGGAGATTCATCTGTTTTCGTTCTGAGGATAATGGACTCCTAGGTTTGAATTCTGTAGTTAATGTCGCAGGACCCGTCGGAATTTTATGAGCTAACGACGTAGCACGGGTACCCATCCTAAAGCAACGGACCAGTTTAAACCGCTGCCACACAGTGAAATTCGTGCGAACTTGATCCAAACGCAGAAAAAAATCCTCTCTCCATTCCATATCTTCGAGCTCAAGTATCCGATCGCTAGACAGCGAACGTAAGGCTTAGCTCTGTAACGGAAAAATATATTACGTGCGGGGAGCAAAGGCACCCTTCATCGTGATACAGATAAGCTCTCGACAAGTGGGTGGATATTCACAAATGCCGATAGGTTTTTCGCAGAAATTGCGTTAGCAGCGGGTGTGTTCAGCGTGCAGGGCAACGACACGAAGTGTGGTGGAGAGAGGTGGGTGTGATGGAGGGGAGGGGGATGGTGGAGAGGGCTCGGCGGGGGAGGAGAGGAAGTGGGTGGAGGCAAGAACGCCGCCAGTGGCATTGTTTACGCAGCCGTGTCTCGCGATTGGGAAATCATATCAGAGTACAGGATTTCCCTCGTGGGCAGCAGCGTAGAGACAAGAACTTATCACAATGGTGCAGTAAGCAATAGCTTAGGCCTGTCCTCTGTGACAGTGAGTAAATGGGATGGAACGTCTGCCACTGCCATCAATCCGATGAAGCCCAATGAAAGTTTGCTGTTCCATAAGTAAGTATGACTATTTTTGATGCTTTCTGTTCGACGATTATTACACTAGTAGCCCGTAGTCCGTTTTCTTCAGGTAATATGAAGGAGCTACTTATTTTGCCACTATTTATTCTTTTATTTGACCTCTACCCGTCTCAGACCCCCATGACTGTATACCCTGCAGTACGATCTACATACAGTGTATAATAAAAACTAATTGCCGAAATTCCTGTAAACATTCCTCAGACATAGGCAGGAAAATACACTACGTGGACATGGGGAAAGCTTTATTACCATGTTAGAGCTCAATTTCTACAACTCTTAAAGACATCAGTCATCTACTTTGAAACTAAGCCTCGTCAGTGAACAGCACACTAAAACGTATAGGCAAGCCAATCGGTCCAGATAGTTTAGTCAGCTTCTTTCAGGGTATGCTCATACAACATCTCCATACTCAGCAGGCTATACAGATATGGAGGAAAAAAGGTCGCATGAACATGTGTCCAGAAATGCATCTTGGGCACGGTAGATTGCGCTGAGAAATGAAAGTTCGTCTGACCACGTGTCGTGTGTTTCTTTTGTGTTACTGGCTGTGTGATTGACGCAGCGGAGCGTAAGGACTGTAAAGGTCCTGTATTCATGTAGGGATCAGTCCGATATTGTGTACGGCCAAGCAAGTGGAAACGATCGAGAGGCAAACTACAGTCCTCCAAATCTTGTGTACACACAGACCGCAGCCTCCCTGCACATTCGTCCGTCGGAAACCACCCATTACAGTGCCCCTTCTCAGTGGCTTTGTAGCGAGAAGGAAGCGACTCTGCCTTGCTTCTCTGGTTTCTGCATTACTAACCTGGTGTTTTGCTGCTTCGGTTGTCCTTCGTCGCACAGTAGTAGCGCTCAGGCGCCAGGTTCAATGTAGGTTTGTGATCCTGCTGAAGTGGGTTGTGTCGGGATGCCAGTTGTTAAATGTTAACGTTTTTTTTAATATACTCGTTTAAATGTAGAATCCTTTGAGACACGCATCACACACTTTCCAGTATGACGGCTCTTGGCTTCCCCATTATACTAAACCCTTTGCAAGACATTCATTACTTTCAATACCCGCTGTAGATACTGGCCACGACACGTGGACTTCACTGATAATTAATATCCTCACTTTAACTTTATATTTTGTTTATCACTGCTATATTTACTCGCGAACGTTCTTTTGGAGCCGCCTCCGGTTACTCGGCGGTTTTGAGGGGCGCCTCGCTGCAAACGCGTCGTGTCTACCCGACGCACAGGATAGACCCCACCTTTCTCCCTCAGCCAATAGGGACACACCACTAGTCTTCTACGCATATATATCTACAGGGTGTTTCAAAAATGACCGGTATATTTGAAACGGCAATAAAAACTAAACGAGCAGCGATAGAAATACACTGTTTGTTGCAATATGCTTGGGGCAACAGTACATTTCCAGGCGGACAAACTTTCGAAATTACAGTAGTTACAATTTTCAACAACAGATGGCGCTGCAAGTGATGTGAAAGATATAGAAGACAACGCAGCCTGTGGGTGCGCCATTCTGTACGTCGTCTTTCTGCTGTAAGCGTGTGCTGTTCACGTCGTGCAAGTGTGCTGTAGACAACATGGTTTATTCCTTAGAACAGAGGATCTTTCTGGTGTTGGAATTCCACCGCCTAGAAAACAGTGTTGTTGCAACAAGACGAAGTTTTCAACGGAGGTTTAATGTAACCAAAGGACCGAAAAGCGATATAGTAAAGGATCTGTTTCAAAAATTTCAACGGACTGGGGACGTGACGGATGAACGTGCTGGAAAGGTAGGGCGACTGCGGACGGCAACCACAGAGGGCAACGCGCAGCTAGTGCAGCAGGTGATCCAACAGCGGCCTCGGGTTTCCGTTCGCCGTGTTGCAGCTGCGGTCCAAATGACGTCAACGTCCACGTATCGTCTCATGCGCCAGAGTTTACACCTCTATCCATACAAAATTCAAACGCGGCAACCCCTCAGTGCCGCTACCATTGCTGCACGAGAGACATTCGCTGACGATATAGTGCACAGGATTGATGACGGCGATATGCATGTGGGCAGCATTTGATTTACTGACGAAGCTTATTTTTACCTGGACGGCTTCGTCAATAAACAGAACTGGCGCATATGGGGAACCTAAAAGCCCCATGTTGCAGTCCCATCGTCCCTGCATCCTCAAAAAGTACTGGTCTGGGCCGCCATTTCTTCCAAAGGAATCATTGGCCCATTTTTCAGATCCGAAACGATTACTGCATCACGCTATCTGGACATTCTTCGTGAATTTGTGGCGGTACAAACTGCCTTAGACGACACTGCGAACACCTCGTGGTTTATGCAAGATGGTGCCCGGCCGCATCGCACGGCCGATGTCTTTAATTCCTGAATGAATATTTCGATGATCGTGTGATTGCTTTGGGCTATCCGAAACATACAGGAGGCGGCGTGGATTGGCCTCCCTATTCGCCAGACATGAACCCCTGTGACTTCTTTCTGTGGGGACACTTGAAAGACCAGGTGTACCGCCAGAATCCAGAAACAATTGAACAGCTGAAGCAGTACATCTCATCTGCATGTGAAGCCATTCCGCCAGACACGCTGTCAAAGGTTTCGGGTAATTTCATTCAGAGACTACGCCATATTATTGCTACGCATGGTGGATATGTGGAAAATATCGTACTATAGAGTTTCCCAGACCGCAGCGCCATCTGTTGTTGAAAATTGTAACCACTGTAATTTCGAAAGTTTGTCTGCCTGAAAATGTAGTGCTGTCCCAAGCATATTGAAACAAACGGTGTATTTCTATCGCTGCTCGTTTAGTTTTTATTGCCGTTTCAAATATACCGGTCATTTTTGTAACACCCTGTATATTAAAACTCCCAGCGAATGGGCGTTTAGATCGCTTTTGCCAGGCGGATCTGACGTCACGTTTGCGGACATTGTGACAGAAGTTTGTCTCAGAACACTGTCTCCGATTGTAAGATCGTACTACCGAATAGTCAGATCTTGTCGCTACTAAGGTTGTACAACATGGCCTCCTATGATTTTATCATTAATGCTCCTTGCTGCCGTGTAATTGTTAGATGTACATGTAGCCTGGCTACTACTGAGCATTCCCGATCGCACAAATGTGCGTAATAGATAGCATAAACAAGTGAAGGGAATGCACATATCGGTTACACCATGACCACAAAACGCTCAAAATGAGCTTGAAATGTTGTATGATGTGGCTGGTGCCTGCGATTGCACTTGTTGGATTATCCGTGCTGTCTCCCGACCGTTTCCATCTGATTGCTCGTACACAAACACCAATTCGGCTTGTTCTAGACTTGACTACCTGGCCATTCTTCTTCCTTACCATACGCTGCGTCAATCACATAGCCTGCAACATACAACGCACACATGGCACATGGTAAGAGGACGACCCGCAGTTTGTTGGTTTTATTAATGTTCACCCAGAATACAGCCACTCGGTCGTCGTAAGATCCGCACAAAGGCTGCAAAGTTACACAAATTGCATCAGTTCCCAAGAAAGGAAATAGGACTAATCTACTGAATTGCAGACCCATATCCCTGACGTCGATTTCCAGTATGGTTTTGGAACATATACTGTGTGCGAATATTATGAATTACCTCGAGGAAAACAACTTATCGACAAGCAGTAAGCACTGATTCAGAAAATGTCGTCTCACCAAGTAATGAGTGTAATCGACATTGTACCTCAAATTGATTCTACAGTTTTAGATACCCGGAAACCTTTCGACAGCATACCTCACAAGCGACCTCTTTCAAATTGCATGCCTTTCGAGTATGCCTCAGTTGTGGGACTAGATCTGTTCCTGGCAGAAAGGACACAGTCAGTAGCAACCAACGGAAAGTCATCGAGTAAAATAGAAATAATGCCTGGCGTTCCGCGAGGAAGTGTTATAGGTCCACTGCTGTTCCTGATCTAAATAAACAACATAGGAGGCAATCTAAGCAGCTCTCTTAGAATATTCACAGATGATACTGTCATTTAACGTCTCGTAAAGTCGTCAAAAGATCAAAAAAATGCAGAATGATTTATACGAGATACCTGAATAGTGCAAAAAGTGTCATTTGATTCTAAACAATGAAATGTGTGAAGTCACTCACATGAATACTAAAAGAAACCTGGCCGCGCGGGCAGCCACGCGGTCTGCGGCGTCTTGCCACGGTTCGCGCGGCTCCTCCCATCAGAAGTTCGAGTCTTCCCTCGGGCATGGTGTGTGTGTTGTCCTTAGCGTAAGTTAGTTTAAGTTAGATATAGTAGTGTGTAAGACTAGAGACCGATGATCTCAGTGTCCGCAGCTCGAGGTCGTGCGGTAGCGTTCTCGCTTCCCACGCCCGGGTTCCCGGGTTCGATTCCCGGCGGGGTCAGGGATTTTCTCTGCCTCGTGGTGACTGGGTGTTGTGTGACGTCCATAGGTTAGTTAGGTTTAAGTAGTTCTAAGTTCTAGTGGACTGATGACCATAGCTGTTAAGTCCCATAGTGCTCAGAGCCGATGACCTCAGCAGTTTGGTTCCACAGGAACTTAACACAAATTTCCTAAAAGAAACCTGTTAAATTTCGGTTACACACTAAATCACACAAATAGGACGAATATAAATTCAACTAGATGCTTTGTGATTACGGTTACGAATAACTTAAACTGGAACGATCACATAGACAATGTTGTAGGGAAAGTAAAGCAAATACTGCGATTTATTTTCAGAACAATTAGAGAGTGCAAATGTCTATTAAAGAGATAGCTCACACCACGCTTGTTCGCCCTCTTCTGCAGTATTATTGTGCGGTATGGGATCCGCATCAGGTGAAACTGACGGTGTATACCGATAAACTTCAAGGAATGACAGCCAGTTGTTTTGTTTTGTCGCGAAATACGGGAGAGAGTGCAACGGACATGATACCAGACTCGGGGTTCTAAACATTAAAACATAGGCGTTTTTCACTGTGGTAGGATACTCTAGTGAAATTTCAGTCGCCAACTTTCTCCACTGACTGTGAAAATATTCTTTTGGCGCCTACCTACATGGTAAGGAATGATCATCGTAAAACAAGAGTTATCAGAGCATGCACAGAGAGATTTAAGAGCTAGTTTTTCCTGCTTGCCGTTCGAGAGTGGAACAGTAGAGAAAGAGCGTGAAGGTGTTTTCAGAATATGAAACTTCCTGCCAGATTAAATCTGTGTGCCGGACCGAGACTTGAACTCGAGACCGAGACATGAACTCGGGACCTTTGCCTTTCGCGATCAACATGCTTGTAGGTGCTTGAAGGTGGTTCGATGAACCGTCTGCCACATACGTAATGGCGAATTGCAGAGTAGTCATGCAGATGTAGATCCAGAAAGTGAGGATTGACACATTGTTAAACAAACCATTTGGAGAAGTGTACGCGTACAGCAACATTAACTGCTGATAGTGGCTACATGCGCTGAACTTGGTATGGATACAGTATGTTGTCATGTAGCACTAACCAATCAGTCATAGGGTCAACTTTATTTGTTGCAGCTAATTGCCTTACGCTGACACTAAGGTTGTCTTCAAGTACATGAGGAAGTTCTTTTTGTAGTTGAGTTGTACTCGTCCTTTTAGCCTTTCCGCAGCAGTGATTAGTGGGCTTAAACGGTCCATAATCTCTAACACTACGACTAATCGCAACAAACTTCTTTCTGTGGGGGCATTGTCTTTTTTTAAATCTCCCCGACACAAACGTTGAGCACCACAGCCGTTATTAAATGCTGATCCGTACAGCCACTAGGCATCTGCCACCTCGGCATCTGAGTAAACTTCCACTGCACTGTACCAGAAGCAAATACCGTGATGATTGCTTAATGTTACGTACTTGATGCTAATAAAGCAACGAATTAAGGCGAATGTCAACACAAGCTTTGATGTGAGTGACATATCAACATTACCTGTACATACCAACCAAACTTAACTAAGACGACAGTTTGAAAATTTCTTGATATTAAGAATTTATGTAACGTTGGTAATTTATGGTTCTGTGTGTTTACCACGACTAATGTGATTACTAAGAGTAGAAACTGAGATCTGACTTGGAGTTACAGCGTTTCCAGAGTCAAGTCCATATTAGACATTTTTTTCAAATTGATTTGGCCTTCTAGGGACCACATGAAATAGTTTATGCATTTCTTCTTTTCTCATTTCTTTTTTTCCAGTAATTTTTTCATTCGTTCAGTGTGGTTTTCTGTTCTTTCTTTTATCCATACTGCACCTGCCTGCTTCTTTGTTTTCTCCTGAAAGCCCTGTAAACCTTTTACTTTCGTTTTGAATATTCCTCTTTCTCCTATTTCTTCCTCCATTATTTCCATTTTCCTCAGGTCTGCCTTAGCTACTTTTATTGATGTCTTCGGGTTTCTGTCAAAGAAGTTAAAAATTCTTCTTGTGAGCCCGATTTCATCTAGCATTTTTAGGTGTCCATAGAATGAAACTCTTCTCTTTCTTATTAATTTTCATTAACTTCTTTATTACTTCTTAATTATATTTTCCATTCTCTTATTTTAACCCCAAGATTTTCCTGACTATTTTCCTTTCCCTATGTTCTGTTTCACATGATTGTTTTGTTGTATTTAACGAAATACATTCTGATTAATGAAGGCGTTTTGGTTTAATACAGTATTGTAGTGCCGAAGTTCTGCATTTACAAAACTAGGTGTTTTGTTACACAGGTTTTCGTTAGTTAAGTTGTCACCTCCATTTTCCTTGCTCTTGCTACGTTGCCTTCTTTGTCTAAAGCATTTCGTTGTATTATTTCAATTAGATATTAAAATTTTGTAGCCTTTTCTATTCTACTGTAATCACACCTTCACATTTGTCATGCACTCTGTTTTTTTAAAGGATATATGCTGGCCTTCTTTTGAAGGTATTTCTTGTAGGGTTTTTTTCTACATTTTTGCATCTTCTGCAGATTCAGCAAAGACGTCAAGATCATCTGCAAAAGCCACACAATCAAAACTCATATTACCTCCTTTTCCCCTAATTGTAATTCTTCTAATTCCTACTTCTTCTGTTCGTTTCCTCCATTCTCTGATTACCTTTTCCAGCACACAATTGAGCAGCAGTGGGGAGAGTCCATCTCCCTGCAGTGCGCCAGTTTTGATCTCAAAAGTCTTGGAGGCTTTCCATAAAAATTTAATTTTTCATATTGTATCTGCTAGCATGCCTTTTGTGCCCCCCTAATTTGTTGTCAGCTCCAAACTTTTTTAAGGCATTGAAGAATGTTTCCCTGTTAACTGAATCCTAAGATTTTCTGAAGTCTAAAAATTCCTTTAAATGGTTTTAGATCTTATTCTTCTGTACCTGATTATGAATTTCAGATTTAAAATTTGTTCCACGCAGGATTCCGGTTGGATTTCCAGCGTGTTTTGTAGGGCTGTCGAAAAAGTTTTGTAGGTCAGTGTAAGTAGGGATGTTCCTCTATAGTTTCTGGAATCAGTTTTATTTTCTTTTTTGTGGCATGGGTGAATTAAGCTGTTTTCCAATCCTTCTGGTCTAGTGTCCGTTTCCCAGATTTTTTGAAAGACTCCATGTAACTTCGTGAATGTTCCCACACCTGCAATTTTCTACATTTCAGCAGTTACTAAATCTTCCCTGGGAGCTTGTAATTCTTCAGATTTTTAATGGCATTTTGGATTTCATCCATGCTGGGTGGTCTGCATGTGGTTAACCTGGATTTCGTTCTGGAAAGTTTAGTCTCAGTTCATCACAATTTAACGAATTATTGAAATAGCTTGCTAATATTTGCTATTTAGGGCTAATTTTCAGTCTTCATTCTTGAAGCACAAGGTAAGTGGTTGGTATGTTTGTAGGCATCCTTTAAAAGTTCTTTTGGAAGTCTTCTTCAACTAGTGATAGCTGGTTTCTATCAAACTTCCTTCTGATTGCCTTTATTGTTTTTTATGTTTGACAGCTTTATCAAGCCAATAAAGTCTTCACTTCTTTTTGTGGAGTACAATTTCTGCCAGGATTGTTTTCTAAGTAGTAACGCTTTTTCACACTGTTCAAACCACCATCTGTGTTTTTTGTGTCTTTTAAGTGGTGCTATTTGAAGGGCCGTCTTGACTAATGTCGTGTTAATGTCCTCTAAGTCTTCTGAGTCTATATTTAGCCGTTCCCGAAATTCTTGTCTCTTCACGTTCAAAATTTCTGTACCTATTTTATGAATCCTTTGTCCCTGTCTTAATATTTTTATGTTTACAATGAAATCTGTTCCTAGATATGGAATGTTTTCTCCCTCGGATTTCAGCCTTTGAGAATCCTACAACCCTCTAATTCTATGATGTCTTCTTCTGTGAATATAGTTTCCTGAAGAGCCAACAGCTGTATTTGATATTCGGCTAACACTTTAATGAGTTCTTTTGGTTTCCCTATTTCCAAAGTGAAATTATGTTAGGGGAGACGGATTTACTTCCTTTTGGTTCTTTATTTACATGTAGACCTTCCAGGGCATTGTGAGTCCTTCAGTTTACATGCTGCCCGGTTGTCCGATTTCGTCGATGGAGGATCTCTTGTTAAGGCTACTTCCTAGTGTAGGTCGATTTAGAGAAATTTCCATTACGCATGAGCTACTTGATACTACTGTTGGGGAATTGGTGGGTGCCAGTTCACATTTAAAACTGATATTATAAGTCGCAGTGTTGTTCATTTCGCCGGCCGGGGTGGCCGAGCGGTTCTAGGCTGGAACTGCGCAACCGCTACGGTCGCAGGTTCGAATCCTGCCTCGGGCGTAGATGTGTGTGATGTCCTTAGGTTAGTTAGGTTTAAGTAGTTCTAAGTTCTAGGGGACTGATGACCTCAGAAGTTAAGTCCCATAGTGCTCAGAGCCACTCTTTTGTTGTTCATTTCAGCCGCCCTTCACATGGGGTACAGGCGCTGCCCAAACGCTGCCGAATACGGTAACAGACACATTTGCATTTTAGTCTGTAGCTTTTACATTTCCCTAAGTACAGGGTTAGTCCGCCCTCGTGGTCTCGCGGTAGCGTTCTACCCTCCCGAGCGCGGGGTCCCGGGTTCGATTTCCAGCGGGGTCAGGGATTTTTCCTGCCTCGAGATGACTGGGTGTTGTTGTGTCGTCTTCATCATCATCATTCATCCCCATTACGGTCGGAGGAAGGAAACGGCAAACCACCTCCATTAGGACCTTGCCTAGTAAGGCGGTGCGGGTCTCCCGCATCGTTCCCCTACGCTCTGTAAAGAAGCATGGGACTTCATTTCATTTCATTTCAAGTACAGGGTTGCCTCTTCCACCACTTTCGCCGTACCGACGATCTTCATCTCCGTCTTCACTGTCTTTGAGGTCCTCGCCACTCCCCTGACAAGTGGCCTTCACGAGGTACAGTCATCCACTGTGTGAGACAAATGTTTCCTGAATGTTTGGCAGTACCCGTTTGTTACCTATTGTGAGCAGGATCACCAGCAGCAGGTCTCCTCTGAGTTTTTTGCATGCATCATGTTCCTGTTAGCTTCCACGTTTTATAATATAACTTTCTGTGAGGTATTGGACCTTGTGCTTTGTGGCCCCTTGGCACCTGACAAAGAACATCCACTCTAGTCTTTTTGCCGATCCATCTGTTCCTTTTGAAAGCTACCCTGCTTGCTTATTTTTGTTTAGCACTAGATTCTGATACTCATCGTCAAATGAAATCTGTTTGCTATTGCATTCGAGGATATTAACTGAAGATCTGCTTGTGATGCGTGCCACTAAATTAAATAATGTTTCCAAAAAAATCCACTATTTTAAGACAGGTCATCCGTTAACATAAGCACGTTATCATGACTGCAAGTGACACCCGCATTAGCTCGAACTGAAACAAAAAAGTAATTCACTGATTGCTTTATACCCTGACATTTTGCACAATGTTTATCTTGCTTCCAGCTCTGCAACGCTTGCCTCTTCATGCCGAAAATTAGTTACCCATTCACAGAATTAAATGTGCAGTGTCTGTTCTTTGGGATATGTCAGAATAACAGACACCAGCGATCGAGATATGGAGGCTTACAGTCATAACTGAGGGAAATATTTATGATGTAGGTGCTTTGGGCCTTGCAATAATTCAGCATCTACACTTGAAAATTTTTCTCCTAACCGGGACCGTGATGATCCCTGTCTCTAGAATGGTTGTTTTAATCCCCTCGGTTACCACAACACGGTTTACATGTGACTCAAATCCCAAGTGCTGTCCACCATGTCTTGAAAAACAGACACTATTTGTCATATCCGATCCCACTGGAATGACGGAGGACAGAAAGGAGTTCAGCATTGGTCTCTACGCCATCAGACTTTATTATTGCATTGGAATTCTAGATTGCGTGGAAGGAAGGGAGAAACATTGAGTTTAACTTCCCGTACCGCTCCTCATGAACCACTGTTCTTGCCTTTGGTGGGGAGTCTTGCCTGCCTCAGCGATACAGA
The DNA here is from genome assembly GCF_021461395.2 of Schistocerca americana. Taxonomy (NCBI): domain Eukaryota; kingdom Metazoa; phylum Arthropoda; class Insecta; order Orthoptera; family Acrididae; genus Schistocerca; species Schistocerca americana. Next base: position 47,651,813 of record NC_060124.1, read on the forward strand.
TAGCCGTACCGTAGGTGCAAACACAACGGAGGGATGTCTGTTGAGAGGCCAGACAAACGTGTGGTTCCTGAAGAGGGCCAGCAGCCTTCCAGGTATTGCAGGGGCAACAGTCTTAATGATTGACACATCTGACCTTGTACCATTAACCAAAATGGCCTTACTGTGCTGGTACTGCGAACAGCTGAAAGGAAGGGGAAACTAAAGCCGTCATTTTTTCCGAGGGCATGCAGTTTTACTGTATAGTTAAATGATCATGGAGTTGTCTTGAGTAAAATATTCTGGAGGTAAAATAGTCCCCGATACGGATCTCCGGAGGACGTCGTTATCGGGAGACAGAAAACTGGCGTTCTACGGATCGGAGTGTGTGATGTCAAATCCCTTAATCGGATAGTTAGGTAACAAAATTTAAAAAGTGAAATGTATAGGTTAAAGTTAGATATAGTGTTAATTAGTGAAGTGCGGTGACAGGACAACCAGACTTCTGGTCGTAGTACAAGTTTATATGCCAACTAGCTCCGAAGATGACGAAGAGACTGAAGGAATGTACGATGAGATAAAAGAAATTAAAGGGAGACGTAAATTTAATAGTCATGGGGGACTGGAATTCGATAGTAGGAACCGGACGAGAAGGGAAAGTAGTACTGGGTGATCAAAAAGTCAGTATAAATTGGAAAACTGAATAAATCACGGAATAATGTAGATAGAGAGGTACAAATTGACACACATGCTTTGAATGATATGAAGTTTTGTTAGAACCAAAAAAAAAAATAATAATAATAAAAAAGTTCAAAAAATGTCTGACAGATGTCGGTTCATCTGATCAGAATAGCAATAATTAGCATAACAAAGTAAGTCAAAGCAAAGATGATGTTCTTTACAGGAAATGCTCAATATGTTCACCATCATTCCTCAACAATAGCTGTAGTCGAGGAATAATGTTGTGAACAGCACTGTAAAGCATGTCCGGAGTTATGGTGAGGCATTGGCGTCGGATGTTGCCTTTCAACATCCCTAGGCATGTCGGTCGATCACGATACACTTGCGACTTCAGGTAACCCCAAAGCCAATAATCTCACGGACTGAGGTCTGGGGACCTGGGAGGCCAAGCATGACGAAAGTGGCGGCTGAGCACACGATCATCACCAAACGACGCACGCAAGAGATCTTTCAAGAATCTAGCAATATGGGGTGGAGCGCCGTCCTGCATAAACATCGTACGTTCCAGCAGGTGTTTATCAGCCAGGCTGGGGATGATGCGGTTCTGTAACATATCGGGTTACCTCTCATCCGTCACTGACGTTTTGCTGTCTAGCGCCATCTTTCGGACATTTTGTGAACTTTGTTTTTTTCGGTTCTAAAAAAACCCAATGTCATTCCAAGCATGTGTGTCAATTTTTACCTCTCTATCTACATTATTCCGTGGTTTATTAAGTTTTCAAATTTTTACTGACTTCTTAATCACCCGGTATGTGAATATAGGATATGGGTAGGGAATGAAAGAAGAAGCCGCCTGGCAAAATTTTGCACGGAGCATAATTTAATCATAGCTAACGTTTGGTTTAAGAATTATGAAAGGAGGTTGTATACGTGGAAGAGGTCTTTCTCGTTGCGAGGCACATCGTGACAATATGTTGTCTAACATCCTCATAGGCGGCGAAGCATTGGTTCATCACTTCGTATTGGAAACAGACCGACAATCCATTGAGCGGCGCCACACCAACTCTCTTCCGAAGAAAAAATTCAAAACCGCAAGCCCAGTCTGACATGGCGACGGTCTTCTGGGAATCAGAAGCGATTATTCCGTTGACATCCTCCATCATGGTACAACGATAAACTCTGGAGTGTACTGTGCTACACTCAGAAAACTGAAGAAACATCAGCGTGTTTGTCGCCACAAAATTGCAAACGACTTTCGCCATCTCCATGGCAACGCAGGGGCTCACACAAGTTTGCACATGGATGACGACCTCACAAAACTTCATTGGGCTGTTCTTGCTCATCCACCCTGCAACACAGATCTCGCACCTTCCGACTTCCATCTCTCTGGTCCAATGAAGGATGCACTTCGCGGGAACAGTACGTGGTTGACAGTAATTTTATTGAAGGTGAAAAACGTTGGCTTCGACCTCGACCGGTACAGTGGTACCATGTTGGCACACAGACCCTCCCAGTAAGATGGCGAAATGCCTTCGCAATGAACGGAGATTATATTGACAAAAAAGATTTTGTAGCCAAAAGAGTGAGGAATAATATGGTGTACTGAAATCCTGTATATAGTAAACCTTCTTCCAGAAAAAATATGTGTTGCATTACTTATTTAACGCCCCTCTTAACACGCTATATATTCGTCTGTATTTTTTGTTTTCACTCAATAGAATTCAGATGTGAAGCGTCATATTGGGTTAACTAAATATTTACATTTGTTATACTTAAAGTACGCAGACTATAAATATGCTGCTACGAGAGAAATCATACATAATACCAAAAGACTAAAAACAAAATAACGTTATGTCGTAACCAGTATCTAGTAGTCAGTGGAACTCAACGCTTAGAACTCGAAGCATATTCCTATATGATGCATTCATCTTTCCCATAGTCATGTATTCTTCTCAGCCTTGTGTTTATTTTCTAGGACATTTCTGCTTTTCCAGTTTGTTAATGTCTTCTGAGACATTTTAACTCCTATGTTTCTGTTTCATTTTCTTAATTTTTATGTTTTCTCCATTAATGCAGAAGAGTCAACATCTCCTACATTATACAAGGCTTGGCCTTCATTGCCAGTTTGATCGTGTGCTGTCTTCACTACTGCATCTTCCACACTACCTATTAGTCTTGTATTTGGTTCCTTACACTTGTATCAGTCACTATTCACGTAGTGATCCTTTTGAAACTCTCAAAACCCTTGGTTCTTTCATTTTTTGCAAGCTCTGTCTCTTTAACTTCCTACTTTTCTCTAGTTCCATCATTTTTTATCTGTAACTCACAGCCAATATGTTATGGTCCCAGTCGACATTTTTAAAGTTCAAAATATGGTTTAATAATATTTACCTCACCAGAATGTAATTTATTTGAAACCTCCCAGCGTCTGCAGGTCTCTTTATACAGCTTCCATTAGTGACTTTTGAACTAAGCATTAGGGATGATTAAATTGTGCTCAGTGCAATATTCTACCTGACATTAGTCCATGTGGTCCTGCTGTTTCTCCTTCTCGACCTTATCCCACTGTCAAATTCCAGTCCCCAACGAAAATTAAATTTTGGTCTCCGTTTACTACTTGAATAATTTCTCTTATCTCCTCATGAATTTTTTCAGTCTCATCATCACCTGTGGAGCCTGCACGCATGTAAACTTGTATTATTTTGGCAGGTACTTGGTGTCTCTCATGGCTGCTACAATAGACTCATAAAGATGTTGATAGAACCTTAGCCGGGTTTCTATTTATTATTTATTATTTGGCGTACTGCTGCTTTACCCCTGCTTTAGTTTGTGTTGCTAAGCCTGTAATCAGCTACCAGAAGTCCTCTTCTACCTACAAACACGCTTTATTAATCGCCACTATATGTCACGTCAGACAGCACGCTTCCTTTTTTCTATTCTGTAACCAACCTATGCGATTAATGAATCTAACATTTCACACACAAACTCTTACAAAACCACGTTTATTATCCTAATGACAGCATCCTCCTAAGTAACCCCCGCTGGTAGATTCGAATGGGGGACCACTCTATCTCCCGAAAATTGTACCCAAGAGGATGCTATCACCATGCACAGCCATACGCCCTTGGGAAAAATGAACGCTGTAATGTCCCCTCACAGTAGCAACATAGCTGGACTATATTGCCTGTCAGAAGAATAGATCAGTGGATCATCCAGACTGTTACTTCTACTACTACTGGAAAGGCTGCTCTGTATACTCCCCCAACCTTTCTGCTCTCCCTTCTTTGCTTAGAACTGGTTCACCATCTGAGCTCTTGAGATCTATTAAGGTGGTTTTCTTTTCTCCATAGGTGCCTTTAATTTTCCTGTAAGCAGTATCTATCTTACCCCTAGTGATATAAGCCTCTACATCCTTACATTTGTCGTCTGGCCATCCCTGCTTAGCCATTTGGCACCTCCTGTCAATCTCATTTTTGAGAGGTTTGTAATCCTTTTTACCCGCTTCATTTACTGCATTTTTATGTTTTCTCCTTTCATCAATTAAATTCAATATCACTTCTGTTACCCAAGGATATCTACTACACCTCTTCTTTTTACCTACTTAATCCTCTGCTGCCTCCACTATTTCATCTCTCAAAGCTACCCATTCTTTTTATACCGTATTTCTTTCCCCCGTTTTGTCAGTCGTTCCATAATGTTCTCTCCGAAATTCTCTACAACCTCTGGTTCTTTCAGTTTATCCAGGTCTCTTCTCCTTACACGCACATTTTTGCAGTCTCTTCAGTTTTAGTCTGCAGTTCATAGCCAATAGATAGGGGTCAGAGTCCACATCTGCCCCTGGAAATGTCTTACAATTTAAAACCTGGTTCCTGAACCTCTGTAATACCTATATATTATGTATCTGAAACATTCCAAAGTCTCCAGAGACAGATGGTCCTTCGTTGCTCTTTATGGTCTTCTGATGGGCGGCGAGGAACCCAGCACCACCACATTTGAGTACCGCAACTGGTGGACGAGTGAGTTAGTACTACCAACAGAGACACCCTGTTGTACAGTGAGGTGTGATCCGTCGAAGCACCTCGAATAAGAGTGTCCTCACGTTCCAACATTGCAGGAGTCACAACAGTGGGGCGGAAAGCGAGAGACCGGACACGTCTGCGAAACCTTCTTGCGAAGAGGACTGACGCATTGCCTAACGACTCACTGTGCTTTTGTTCACTGCTTGGTCTCCGTAGACATTCTGCAAGCGCCTATGAATATCTGCAACGCTCTGGTCTTTCGCCAAAAGAAACCTCTCTGCTTCCGTTACAGACGCCATTTTGAAGCCTGTGTGTAGCGCCGCCACGTATCGGAGCTTGATGAAACTACAGGTGCTGAAGCAGGAATATTCCGTCGTGTTTCACAACAAATTCCGCATTTTTTTAACCGAAACTGGCTGAGAGAAATGTGTTGCGTCATTTAGTAAACGCGCCTGGTAGGATGATTTCGTTTGTAGACCGCTGAATGCGCCGAAGTAAAACACGTTTAGTAAAAATAAAATAAACTTTATACGCAAAAGATTAGTATTTATTCATATGCACAAGATAAGCAAGATAAGCGATTACAATGACGTACGTAGACTCCACAGTCGTAAACAGTGCAAGACCTATATTGGTAAGCCAGAAATAACTACCGATATAAATACGTCCAGGAGATAGTAGCGTCACCTAGCAAACAATAACTTTTTGACAGACAAATGCACGGTGCATGTTGTATACGTGAGCTTGCTGTCCGTGTGTAGAATGGGGCAGGCGATCGAGCTATCTGAGTTTGACCGAGGGCAGACTGTGATAGTCTGGAGGCTCATCACAAGCGTTTCGCAAACTGCACGACTTGACGGGTGTTCGAGGAATACTGTGGCGAGTGTCTTCAACACGTGTTGACACCAAGATGAAACCACATACAGACATCGTGGGGTCGGATGTCGAATGATGGGCATACATGAAACAGGACAAACGGCGAACTGTGGCGGAGCGAGCATCGGACATTAATGCTGGGTGGAGTACAAGAATGTCTGAACGATTGAAATGGTTGAAATGGCTCTGAGCACTATGGGACTTAACATCTGAGGTCATCAGTCCCCTATAACTTAGAACTACTTAAACCTAACTAACCTAAGGACATGACACACATCCATGCCCGAGGCAGGATTCGAACCTGCGACCGTAGCGGTCGCGCGGTTCCAGACTGTAGCGCCTAGAACCGCTCGGCCACACTGGCCGGCAATGTCTGAACGCACAGTACACTGGGCACTCCTAACGATAGGTCTCGGCAGCGGATGACCCATGCATGTGCCGATGTTAACACGACGACATCGGCAACCACGATTTGAATGGGGACGTGACCATCGGCACAGGGCAGTCGTTGTCGCAGTGGCAGAGCGTTGTGTAGTCTGACGAAATCCGATACCCTCCTCAATATGTCGACGGAAGGGCGCAAATCTGGGTGTTTATTCTGTATCTTTCCGCCATTGTGCCGATCATTTCGGTTCTCCAGAGCACCGAACGATCTAGTACTCGAATTAGAGCCCCTGCATTATTCAGTATGCATTTTGGTAGCGATACCCTTCGGGTCCAGAGAACCGAAGCGCTGTTATCCGTTCGCATCGCGCAAGCCAATCAAAAGCAAGGGGCCGCCGATCCGCGCATGCGCACTGCAGCGCGCACAGCGCCACTAATACAAAGTGGCTAGCAGACGACAGAGGCGCGCTATTCTTCGAAGTACCGAAAATTGCGTTTACGTTACCATAACGCATGATGCCCCATTCCATCGGGCTGACGTGTCCGCCTTTATCGCTCTTGCCTCCTCCTTAACAGTATCAGGTGCAACATATTCATTTCCATGATTCTCAGCTGAAATGCCTAGAAATTTTTACAGTTTCCCTGACCGCGTGTTTCCATGCATGCATAATAACGATAGCCATGCATGCATAATAACGATAGCGTATTTGACTGTATTCTGCAGATTCTCGTAAACGCCGCATTATGTCATTTTATTCTCATTCACACTGACATCGTGTATTGGATTTTACGTTTCGGAAAATGAGTTAGGAACAGTGTTTAGTACCACATTGTACTAATCCATCTATAAAACACCAGAAAAATTGATTCTGAGAGTTTCAAAGAATAAGAAGATAAGCAGAATTTGGTTATAACTCGCTCCTAGATATCGAAATGATTAAGTAGCCCACTTTCCTATATGACACGTCAACGACTTCGGTCTTAAAAACAAAATTGAAAAACCGCATTTTCGAGAGCTCCTGCAGTTCATCGAAGTTTATAACATGCACCTAATGAATGAAAATGTTTCGTACATGGCACTACAGTCTAAAAATATTACGGCAGAGATCTTTCATCTCTCTCTGTTGTCGGGGATTCTATCGCAGATAAATACTTATGATAAGCAAGATTATTAAGGTGATTGCTGCTTGTTACATTCCCAGTAATTTAAGTTGTGTTCTTAGATTGCTGTCTAACCGTCTACTCGGAAATCGCTACATATTCGGAAAAAATAATGAATTATTTCTGACAAGAAAAAATATAAAAGACACTGCCGATTGTTTTACTCACAGCAATTTCATCCGTAGCAATTTCATATTTCGTTTTTTAAACACACAGAAATCACGAAATTATTACTGAGGAAATGCGCTCTTACATGTAAATAATAACGAATATTGCAGAAAAATCTTAACTTCCACCAATATCAATGTCTCAGAACGTGTTGCACATATGAAGAGGAAAAAAAAAAGTTTTTTGCACCCATCTGTGCGCGAACTCGAGCACTTTCGTTTTGCATTCCCACGTGCTAACCATTTGGCCAAGCCAAACAATAACGACACAGTCGTTAATTCTTGTACTATTGCGTACAGGAACGTAGGCTGACTTCGTTGCCAAACGGTTCTGCGTGTCATAAATGTGTGATAGTTTGGAACGTTTCCAGTATCAGGCTTCACATAATTGCTTTCCATTGTTAGTTGAAAGCTGTTTAACAAATTTCGATAATTACTAATTAAACCATTTGTGGGAAAAGTACACAAAGTCACTAGTAATGCCAGTTCACACTCATTTAATATACGTAAGCAGAGCACATGTCTTGCTATTTAATGATCTTTAAACTCTTATTTGCATAAATGTAACACGTATTTTGAGAGAATATTGACCTAAAACGTTCTTTTTTTGCATATATTCATTCACAGTAACAACCTAACATAACCATATTTCTCACAAAGGAAAATAGTCTATTATGAGCTCACTTTCCTACAGCATGCGTCATCTGGTGATTCTTTAGTAACACAATCACTAAATCCAAAGACAATATCGCTAAATATGTTTAAAATAACAAATTATACGTGTACATAAACTACAGCTCACCGATTGACAGGGCTACATCGAAATCGAAAACCTCTCGGTACAATTGTCGTAAAATCGGTGGGAGGACCGTTCGGTAACGGGTCTCAGAAGCTCAGTGAATAGGATATTTCGATAAAGAACCGAAAATGACGTCACTACCGAGACTAACCTACTATACCGATCGGTATGAACGATAGAGAATAGGGCCCCTGCTGTGTTTCAGGGAGTAGCTTACTGACACCTGTACTTCGTGATGAAGACAAGCCGGTGGCGGCTCTATTAAGCTCTGAGGAACAATAACCATGGCATTCACGGGTCCAGTGGAACTAGTGCAAGGCACCATAATGCCCAAGGAGCATGGTACGCCAGTTACAGACAACGAACATCTCATCATGACGAGCAAGTTTCCCGACGGCACTAACATTGATGAACAAGATAACGCGGAATGTCACAAGGCCAGAAGTGTGATAGAGTGGTTTCGAGGATCACAGTGGAGAGTTTTTTGACGAGCTCCCCCCCCCCCCCCCTACTCAACAGATCTGAACCAGATCGAACACAACTCGGATGCGTCAGAACTCATCACCCCCTGCCTAGAGCTAAAGGGAATTAGGCGAATTGTGTCTGCTGATTTCGTGCCCACTCTCTCCAGAGATGTCGCCGCTCTTATCCGTGCCAAAGGTAGACATATCGGCTAATAGGCAGGTTGTCATAATAGTCTTTCTTGGCCGTGTATAGCTCTACTTTCTTGTAGCAGGAAATTAAGCATATACAAGAGTAGCTCAAGTGGTTTACACAGGGTTAAGCATGAAACTTTCCGAGCACAGGCCTGTTTTGCTTTGCAGTCTCGTTGAGATTAATGGCCTCTTAAGCGGTGTATGGAACTAGCACCCCCACCATTTCTCTCTGAGTTGTGCGCAGCCTCTAATTTATCGGACGCTCATCCTGTAATGGAAGACAACTTACCGGCACTACGCCATATACTGTCTGCAGCTCACCAATGTGCTGTAGAAACGTAGACACTAAGATACCAACGGTATGTCGATCCATCCGAAATGTCATTACATAGAAATAATACCGGTATTCGTACATTCGTATTATAAGGACGATATATTGATGCATTTTACCGGTGTATTGAACTTTCATAACTTTCTTCCCTACATACATCTGATGGGCACTGGCTGTAATCATTTCTTTCACACATGTTCTCAAACAAGATTAAAGTTCAGTATGTATTTGTGGTAACACATTGATACGATCTCCAACCTCATCTATACGGCGAGTACAATGTCATTTTAAGTGAATTAATTTTAATTTCTTGTGAAGTGAAATATTTCTTATAAAGGTCACAAATATTCACGACTCTTACTATTAATAGAGAAGGTAAGACGACACAGTAAAATTCATATAATGCTCTGAAAGCACAAATTATCGTTTGAACCAAGAGCTAAAAGGGAACACACAGTAGAACTTTGAAAACTGTTGTGGGTATGAGAAGCACGTAGAACAAATTCTACATGAGAGACCGATTTAGGATATTAACAATTACTGTGAGCAGCATTCTTCTTTCTAGGACTACGTATCCGCATAGGCTGACTGCAATGTAGTCTGACAGTGCTAAACGATTTAAGTAAATGGTGAGGAGGAAAAAAGTCAGTGAACGTGTCTCTAGCTTCGTCTACAGTTTCGCCGATTTTATTTGCTCTTTTTATCACGCACTGCACAACAAAATTAGAGGAGCACTTTTTCGAAACTCCGTAATTGCCTCCCATTGCGACACATAATTTTGAAATGGGGGTTTAAGGTATATGCACATATGAATGAAAGTTTTGCGTTACCTCGGTTCCGAGAGTTCCGGAATCTGTACAGAAAATTGAAATAGAGATCAACATAAACACCATTTCCGCCTTCTTCACTGCCCATGAACACCACACATTGCCTGTTGTACCACCAGACAGCGAGACCTTCATAGATGCTGTACACACCAGTAACTCTAATTCCAACTAGCACGTCCTCTTGCATTGATGCATGCTTGTATTCGTTGTGGCATACTAGCCACACGTTGATCAGTTGATCAAGGCACTGTAGGTCCAGATTGTCCCACTCCTCAACGGCCATTCGGCGTAGATCCCTCAGAGCGGTTGGTGGGTCACACCATCCATAGACAACCCTTTTCAATCTATCCCAGGCGTGTTCGATAGGCTTAATGTCTGGAGAACATGCTGGCCACTCTATCGAGTAGTGTCGTTACCCAGAAGTAAGCAATTCACGAGATGTGCACGATGGGGGCGCGACTTGTCTTCCATGAAGACGAATGCCTTGCCAATATGCTGCCGATATGGTTGCACTATTGGTCGGAGAGTGGCATTCACGTATCGTACAGCCGTTACGGCGCCTTCCATGACGACCAATGGCTTACGTTGGCCCCACATAATGCCACCCCAAAACAGCAGAGAACCTGCATAGTTTTGCAATCGCTGGACAGTGCGTCTAAAGCGTTCAGCCTGACCGGGTTGCTTCCAAACTCGTCTCCGGCGATTGTCTGGTTGAATACATATGCGACACTCGTCCGTGAGGAGGACGTGTTGCCAATCCTAAGCGGTCCATTCGGCATGGTGTCGTGGTTGCAAAGATGGGCCTAGCCATGGACGACGGGAGTGAAGTTGCGCATCATGCAGCCTATTGCGCACAGTTTTAGTCATAACACGATGCCCAGTGGCTCCACGAAATGCATTATTCAAAATGATGACGTTGCTGTCAGGCTTCCTCTGAGCCATAATCCTTAAGCTGCGGTCATTCATTGCAGCAGTAGCCCTTGGACTGCCTGAGCGAGGCATGTCATCGACAGTTCCCGTCTCTCTGTATCTCCTCCATGTCCGAACAACATCACTTTGGTTCACTCCGAGACTCATGGACACTTCCCTTGCTGAGAACACAAAGTAGCAATGCGGACGTGATCGAACTGCGGTATTAACCGTCTAGGCATAGTTGAACTACAGACAACGAGCCGTGTACCACCTTCCTGGTGGAATGTCTGGAACTAATCGGCTGTCGGACCCCCTCCGTCTAATAGGCCCTGCTCATGCATGGTTGTTTACATGTTTGGGATGGTTTAGGGACATCTCTGAACAATCTGTGATACAATACGCACAGTCAACGTCTATCTTCAGGAGTTCACCGAACTGGGGTGATGCAAAATCTTTTTTGACGTGTCTATAACCTTCCTCTGTAATAGTGCAAAAAACATGGCGTGCTGCGACATTACCCTCGGCTCGATGATGCTTGGAACAGCATTCGAAATAAAGGCCACTTCTTGGACGTTCATATGAGATTTAAGGTATGTCATTGACGTCACTTTGGCAATCCAAATAGCTCAAATGGCTCTGAGCACTATGGGACTTAACATCGGAGGTCGTCAGTCCCCTAGAACTTAGAACTACTAAAACCTAGTGAACCTAAGGACATCACACGTATCAATGCCCAAGGCAGGATTCGAACCTGCGACCGTAGCAGTCGCGCGGCTCCGGACTGAAGCGCCTAGAAACGCTCGGCCACCACGGCTGGCACTTTGGCACTAATTTTCATCATAATTCTGCGCAACTTCATCGTGGACGACTCACGTAAGGTCATCAGAGGCCCTCTTACCATTCTTTCAGCCCGTCTTTTGTTTCCTCTGCTACGGAAGTCAGAACTGCGAGGCCCAGCGTTTAAACGACGCGCTTTTCGTGACACACCACCAGTCAAAATACCTCGGGGAGATGCACAAGGGCGTATATGAAACTACGCCTTTCGCGAAAACATTGATTCACATAAATTGTGCGGTCGTAAACAACAGCAATGACAGCCATAAGCACGCTTTGCGAAGCTGTGGCACTGCTGATAACCTCGGTCGTTTCATCCATTCTCAAAGGCGATCGTTGGTCCGTAACGCCATTGAATAAGAACTCACCACTTTGTAAAGCAGTGCGACCGAAATATCTGCTCTAGGATACAGATTACGACCACAACAGATAATTCAATGTTTTTCTACAAAATCAGAATGTATTTCGAAGCATCAAAGAGTCCTTACGCTTTTCAGATCTCCTGCTTTGGACCATCGTCTAGTGTGATCATGGAGCGGTGTAACATGTGTACGCGGTACGAATGGGTAACAGAATGTCAAAGAGTCCTAAGAATCCTTAGTTCGGCAAAATCCTTGTGGGAACCGCCCACATCTATTGAGAATTGTGAAAGTGTGCCTCTGCAGTGCAAACCTATGAAGCAGCCATACGTGCCTACATGTAGTCAACATTTTTAACATTTTTATGCAGCGACAGCAACTGATATTGTTTATATAAGAATATACATCCTATAGTTACAGGTTAACTTTATCGTTTACCTAGGTTTCAACGTTAGTAATAACGTCTTCTTCAGAACCTACAACAAGTTAATATTATAATGCGCTAGTAAATTATATTAGATATGGTCATCCTTCAGGATGCAACGTGTAGTACTTACATAAAATATTATTTAAATGTTTGCCTAAAACAGGCCATGTCCTAAGTCAACTTTATAAAACTTGATTCATAACCGTAAGGTTTTGTCACTTCATTAAACCAGCTGCAGCAGATTCATTAAGCCCGTTGTATGGGACTCGTCGTGTGACTAGAGACTGCGGACCGCGAGGGCTTCGGGAACAAGATTATTGTTTCTAAAAAATAAAAAAAACAAAAAAAAGTATGCGTAAAACGGAAACGTTCTTTGGAGAGAATGGCATCGTACCACTAGAGGTAGACCCAACGCCCCCCCCCCCCCCCATACAGAGGGATACTAGAGCGAGTCTTAGTAATACTAAGAAGTTGATCGGAGAATTTAGAAAAAAGGCATTGATAAATATGAACCAAAAGCCCCCGACACTAAGGAGTCAATTTAAGCTCCACAAAATTTCCCATCCGATCCGCCCTATTGTGAATAGCACCAATAGTGCTTATCATAAATTAGCGAGACATTTACATTATAAAATTAAAGAATATTTCGTGTTTCAAAATTATTTTTCGATTAAAAATTCAGTGGACCTAGCCAACAGACTTAAAACCGTAACATGTTCCAAAAACACCAAATTGGTATCATTTGACATCATTATCTTGCACACAAACGTACCAGTGGATCAAACCTTGAACATTATAGAACAAAACTTAAGGTACCTCAAAAAATTATCCACCATAGAAATTGATGAGCTAATGTTACTTCTTAGAACGACTCTTAAATACAAATATTTTTCATTCAATAAAAAATTATATTCACAGCCATGTGGCCTAGCTATGGGGAGCCCACTTGCATGTATCATGTCAGAAATTTTTATAAATTCTCTGGAATGGATTTTTTTTTAAATTACCCGGAATCAGTGAACAACATCATCTTTTATGCGAGATACGTGGATGACATTCTACTACTGGTTAATAATTCTCCAGAAGGAATAGAGCAAATTTTCGCAACGTTTAACAGTGTACATGAAAAAATAAAATTCACACAAGAATTGGAATCAGCTGATAGATCACTAAATTATCTTGATTTAACGTTGACTATTAAAGATGCTAAAATAGAGTTCAACATATTCCGGAAGGCAACTTATTCAGACAACATCATCCCGGCCGATTCAACTCACTCCCAAGCGCATAAAATGGCGTTTTTCTATTCTAGTATCCATCGGGCGATTTCTATTCCGTTGTCAGATGTCAACTTCGAAAAAGAATTACAAATTCTCGAGAGTATTGCACAGAATAATGGCTATGATCAAAAGATAGTGATGCAGTTATATCATAAGAAAACGCGAAAAAGGACAACGACCTTAGGAAACACAAATACTCAAACCCAAGTTCAGAACAATAAATGGTTGTCGGTTCTTTATATAGGTAATGTCTCCTACAAGATAGGGCGCCTGTTGAAAAATTGAGGTTTTCAAATTTCCTACTCGACGAGTAATAGCTTAAACCAAAATTCGTTTCATTCCCTTGAGAAAGACGGTGACAAGTCAGCGAAATTAGGCGTATATAAGATTATGTGTGACGATTGCCCATGTTATTACATAGGTCAAACAGGCAGAGCTATAGCAGTACGGTTTAAAGAACATCTTCCAATAAAGGGCGTTCGAACACGGGGGTCAGCCTTTGCGGAACATCTGGTGCAAATGGCTCATACACCTAAACCTTTACGTGACATAGAGCTACTACATCGTTAAGTTAAGGGGTATAGACAAGACACTCTTGAGGAACTACAAATTTATGCACTCCTAATTACAGATAGAGGCAATTTACTGAACGATCAACTGTATCTAAAAAATAGGGCATACTTCGAAGGCTTCCAGCCTATACTAGGTTTACAATAATTCATAATGCATGTGACATTTTTTTCTTTATTGTTATTTTAAATCCTGTACAACAGGCAGGCTGTCAGCAGCATTCTACGCTGCTCTTCAGCCATAGAATACACACTGAGAAAAAACAGAAAGAATACGGAACGGTGGGTAATAAAACAGGAGACACATAAAGACAAACACGGAGCCGTTCACACTCGACGATAATCCACACTACAAACTGTTGACACGACGCACAAACACGGAAGACGTCGATGGCACAGGTGAACGATGGAGTGCGACGGTGAACACTGAACACTAAACACGACGGCTCACACGAGACACTGATGGCGATGATCTCCGGCACGCGAATGTCCACATAGCGTGTGCGAGTCCGGGGACCTGCCAAGAGGGGATGAAGGGTGAGGGGGGGAGAGGGGAGAACTGAGATGCCAAAGGCTGAGGAGATGGGAGGAGGAGTAGAGGGACTGGGGATGGGAATCCCGGGGGAGGAGTGGGGAGAAATGGAGGAGAGAGGGAGGGTGCCCAAAGGAACAAACACAGGAAGAGGGAGGGAGGCTCAAAGTTGGTAGGAGGGGTAGATGGAGGGGAAGAGGGCATCATCAGGGAGGGGGAGCTGGCGGAAGCCACCTTGGGAGAGTGTAAGGAGGGTGGAGAGATGGAGACCGGGTGGGACATGGGAATACAGGCTCGGCAACGGACAGGGGTGGGAGAGGATGGGTGAGACAAGTGGGTGAGGAGGATCGAGTTTATGGGAGGTGTAGAGCATCCACATCCGTTCGAGGAAAAGGAGGAGGAGGGGGAATGGAATTAGGTCGTACAGGATCTGCATGGGGGAGGGGGGACGGATGCGATATGCAAAGCGGAGAGCATGGTGTTCAAGGATCTGAAGGGATTTATAAAAGGTAGGGGGGGCGGAGATCCAGGCCGGATCGGCGTAACAGAGGATAGGGCGGATGAAAGATTTATAGGTGTGGAGTATGGTGGAGGGGTCCAGACCCCACGTACAGCCGGAAAGGAGCTTGAGGAGATGGAGTCGGGAGCGTACCTTGGCTATGATTGTCCGGCGATGGGAGGTCCAGGAGAGGCGACGGTCGAGGGTGACGCCAAGGTACTTAAGGGTGGGGGTGAGGGCGATAGGACGGCCATAGATGGTTAGACAAATATCGAGGAGGCGGAAGGAAGGGGTGGTTTTGCCTACAATGATCCCCTGGGTTTTGGAGGGATTGACCTTGAGCAACCACTGGTTGCACCAAGTGGTGAACCGGTCAAGATCGGATTGGAGAAGGTGTTGGGAACACTGCAGGGTGGGGGCAACGGCAAGGAAGGCGGTGTCATCGGCAAACTGGAGAAGGTGGACGGGGGGGGAAGGGGTGACGGCGGCGGCATGTCCACCGTATACAAAAGGTACAGAAGGGGAGAGAGGACGGAGCCTTGGGGCACACCGGCAGAGGGAAGAAAGGTGTAGGAATCCGTGTTATGGATGGTGACGTAGGAAGGACGGTGGGAGAGAAATGAGCCGATCAGACGGACGTACTTAATGGGAAGGGCGAAGGTTGGAGCTTGAAGAGGAGACTGGAATGCCAAACGCGGTTATAGGCACGTTCGAGGTCCAGGGAGAGGAAGATTGCGGACCGACAGGAAGTAAGGTGTTCGGAAAGGAGATGAGTGAGGTGAAGGAGAAGGTCGTCGGAAGAGAAGGACGGCCGAAAGCCACACTGTGTAACGAGAAGGAGGCGGTGCTGGCGGAGATGCTGGTGGATGCAGTGGGTGTGGATAGATTCCAGGACCTTGCTGAAGACCGAGGTAAGGCTGATGGGACGGTAGGAGCAGACGGCGGACGGCGGTTTACCGGGTTTAAGGAACATCAGGATACGGGAGGTTTTCCACAGGTCGGGGTAGTAGCCAGTGGACAGGACTACATTGTAGAGCCAACCAGGGTGGAGAGGAAAGAGACAGGAGCTTCACGAAGGTGGCAGTAGGTGACACGATCGTGACCAGGAGTGGTGTTGCGTTTGGTACGGAGTGTAGCAATGAGATCCTGTGTAGTGATTGGGGCATTGAGTTCTGTGCGTGCAATGTTGTCCAAGTACTGGAAACCAGGTGCGTGGGGAGGGACAGACGTGTCACTTCGATCACGGACATCCGGGAAGAGGGAGTAATCTAACTGGGGATCGTCGGAGATGGAAAATACATCGGAGAGGTAGGAGGCAAAGTGATTGGCCTTACTAAGGGTGTCAGGGATGGGGAGATCATCATGGAGAAGAGGATAGTTGGGGGAGGGTTTAGTTCTGGTAAGGCGACGGAAGGCTGACCAGAACTTGGACGAGTTTGCATGTGACCTCAATGTTTCTATAATAATGGATCCTTTCCTACAGTTTCATACTAGATTTGTTGGTCAGTTTATAAGGCTCTGTAGTAGAATGCAAAGCGTAGCCATGCTGGATACTGTTATTTACTTACAATAGTAAAATATAGACCTAATTCATAGCAAAAAGGTTATCTGACTCGTGCGTAATAAGAGTATGATTCTATACGTCACGCGCATGCGCGCCGCCCTTTCTGAGGCAGACCGCGAAGCCCTCGCGGTCCGCAGTCTCTGGTCACACGACGAGGCACATACAACGGGCTTAAAGTGAATTTGCTACAGCTTGTTTAGTAGAAGTGACAAAACCTTATGGTTATGCATCAAGTTTTATAAAGTTGACTTAGAACATGGCCTGATCTAGGCAAACATTTAAATAATATTTTATGTAAGTACTACACGTTGCATCCTGTAGGATGACCATATCTAATATAATTTACTAGCGCATTATAATATTAACTTGTTGGAGGTTCTGAAGAAGACGTTATTAATAACGTTGAAACCTAGGTGAACGATAAAGTTAACCTGCAACTGTAGGCTCTATTTTCTTATATAATGTAGTCAACAACTTGGCACCCCTGCGGTTCCAGATGATTGCATGCAAGCGCCTTTGGCTACTGTACTGGTTTCATGAAACATGTTCGTAGCTGAGAATATGGATTACCATGAGCTGTATAATGAAATGACGACAATGCAAATTTGTGCCAGACAGGGACTCGAACTCGAATTTCCCAATTATAGCGTGCAGTCACTTACCATTTAGACTTCCGTGCACGACCCAAAATCAGACGCAGGCTACCATATGGCAGCCATGATTCTACAATCTGTACTCTACATCCATAATGGATATTTCCGTAAAGGGGAGACATTTTACTTGAAAGTCGCCTTCACGGTATCGGTGAACCAATACGATATTGTGGTGCCCCTGTTATTACGAATTACGATGCAACATCGTGACTTACAGATTGTCTCTGCACACTTTCAACATCCTCGATAAAGTTGGATGGATGTCACCGCGCGTTTTCCCGAATTTTGGGATTTTAAAGGGACCCTTTGCCGTTTTATGAACGTATGGGTCACTGTATCATTCCTTGATCACTCTTCAGTAGGGTACAGTAGGGCACAGTACTCTTTGCTGTTTCGAATAACTATCAAATTTCGTAGAATGGTTTTCAGCGGTTTCTAGTGGTTCCGCCCTGTACACCATGGCCAAAATTGCGGTCGCGCTGCGCTCGGTGCGAACACTTTCAATGGGGATGCAACTCCACAAAGTTCTTAGAGAAGGGTTGAAACGTCCGAGGTTGTCAACAGTGTCGAGAACGTGGCCCTGTTTCTCAGCGCCGCCACTGCTGTCATCTTCTACCGTGAAAGATGTTGTTCCGTTCACGGCAGTGTGTCCGGAATGTTTTCCTCGGCCACTGCCGAGAAAACCGTATGATTTCAACCCTGGGCGTCCCAGTCCTGACTTACCCGGCAGAGGCGCCAATAGGTGGGGTCAAATGTAGTGAGAGGGTGTATGACGACATCTGACACATCCACGGTGGTGTTGGGCAGAATCTTGGCAAAATTGGGCGCCAATGTGACATCATTAACCTATCTTAAACATTTTATGAACTTCTGAGCTGTGGCCTTTATTCTGCAAGTCGCTCCTCCTGAATGCAACGAAGAAAAGGGTAGTAGTGTAGGCCGTCTTGACGTGCATGAAATCCATCCATATTTCAATAAATAAGATAACGTGGCGTATGATGGGACCGGGTAGGTATATCACGAGAAGCTGGAGGAAAACAGAAGATTCAGCGACTGCTACGAGAAATGGAAATGGAAGCCGAAAGGATAACCCGGCGTATCTGGCAACTGAAACCAAAGAAACTGCACCATTACAACGATCACACAGACACTAGAGATTACATAAAATAGGGGTGAAGTTCCTGACAGGAAAGCAGGTGCACATACAGTATCGTATGGTTTCAGAATAGAACACAATTTTAAGACATACAAACAAGTGCGCTAACAGAATATAACAAACCCGAAGGATACCAAAAACTCAAATCCTTGAGACATTCGAAGCACTCAGACATAACCAAGTGTAACAATAGCAGAGAGTTCTGCAATACTATTCATAGGGCCTCTGTTTTCTAAGGGTAGGTGGGACTCTAACAGGGAACAAGAATGTAAAGTGTGATATCCTGGGGAGATATATCAAGAATTTGTTAAACTGCATAGAATCTGAAGATAAATGACTGAGAATAACTCCAGAACAAAGGAACACAAATTTACTCCCATCGAACGGAAGATAACTTCGAAAATATTTGCAGAACTGCAGAACAAGAAGGAGACAGAATGTAACGTCTCGTATGTTTCCCATCTGTCATCATAAGTTTTTGATAAAATATGAGGTAGTAGTATAGCCTCGATATGAGGCTTCGTGAAGTCATAATGAAATACACGTCGTTTCCTTGCTTGCAATGTTTTCCCCACTGTAGAGAGAGACGATGTGTATCCATGTCGATTCCACCATTGAAATGAGAAGCAAATAGTTTAGAGTCGCCACTGTATCGAAATGCTCCATTAAGCTATCCTAGTTGAATTTTCTTAAGACCGATTTAATTAATTACGAGACGAGTTGTACAGCATCTGACATCACACACTCAATCATTGTTGTGCGGGTCTTGGAGAAGAATTAAAAGCTAAAGGTATATAAAACATTGCTGTTATTATTTCACAAATGGTACTAATCCAGTTTCAAGTTGTGTCCCCAAATCCTGTCGCTACTTTGTGGCGAAAATAAGTTTTAAAACTTCTGACCCAATATTTTTGGGGGGGTTTGCGAATCTTTTTCCATAACATTTATGGCAGGGGCTGATCTTACACGTGAAAGCATCAGCACCACCAGAGATGATGAAAGGTGAGATAAATCAAAAACTAAAGCTTTAAAAGAAGAAAGGTAGAAGATCTGGGAGTATGAAGTAGTCCATGATAACTGGAAAAGTTCTGTGTTTCAAACATTGCCAAAGAACATAATAGAACGGATCGCAATAACAAAGTGGCATTTCGATCGTCCTCGTAAGTTATGTTACACAAACCATCGCAGACGAGGATGCGATGGTTCAAGTGGTTCAAATGGCTCTGAAGACTATGGGACTTAACTTCTGCGGCCATCAGTCCCCTAGAACTTAGAACTACTTACACCTAACTAACCTAAGGACATCACAGACATCTATGCCCAAGGCAGGATTCGAACCCGTGACCGTTGCGGTCGCGTGGTTCCAGACTGTAGCCCCTAGAACCGCTCGACCACCACGGCCAGCAGACGAGGCTGGAGGACAAAACAAATCAGCATTTTGGTGTATGTAAATCGGGCTTCAGGAAGAGAAAATGATACGTGGAGCATATTAGGACCATGAAAAGAGTTCTGAAAGACTTCCTCAGCAAAAATCTAAGATAAGTTTTTGAAAACAAAAAGAAGTATGATTTGGTTAACAGAGAAGTGCAGATAGAGCGCACCAACACCAGTGAAAAATGTCAAACTGAACGGGAACCAGGTAGAAGGTAATATTTATGGAGGATTTTTGCAACTAATTTGATATTTAAACAGGGTCAGACAGGGTAACGGGCTTCAAGAATGAGGAGGAAAACTGGTCACGGAGAAAAAAATGGACAGGGAAAGACCAAATATCTTTATCGAGATTGCATTCACCGATGATTTCATGGTACTGTCAAGGAGCAATACACAGCTAAGGAGCAGATATATGCACTAAATTACGAGAAGAATAAGCTGGATTCAAAATTGTCTTCGAAAAATCAAAATATATGACAAATGTCAAAGCAGACACTCATCATGAGAAAGAATTGTGTGTGATATCTTGGGGAAATCGTACAACTCACAACCAGCGTAAAGGACGCCAACAACGCCATACTAAAACAGATGGCTAATGTTTTTTGGAGGGCACACTGCTTAAAAGGGAGAAAAGCCACCTCAAAGAGAGCTAAACTAAGAAACCACGACACAGTGATTGAAACAGAGTATCTGTATGTTGTTGACTGCCTCCGAATAACAAGAGTGTTGGGAGTAAGAGAAACTGAAATGCTCTAGATGTAAGATAACACATCCAAAGATCATTTATGGATAATATAGATTACGAGGAAGGACTGTATCAGAATAACAAAAAATTTGTAAAGTCATTGAGAGAAAGAAGGCTACAATTTTAGGATGGATGAGAAGAGGCCGATGAAACAGATTTTAAGATGCAAGTACTTCACAGCAATATTAGGCTTCCAACAAATGGTTCAGAGATATGAGAAATAGTTTTGAGCACGTTGGAGTAAATCGAGAAGACATCTCAAACCGAGTAAAGAACAGTGATCGATGCCATCAAGGGTCTCAATTATGAACAGAAACTAAGTGGATAGACAGAGGAAACATCACAGACTGCCAGTTTGAATGAGATTAGATGGATCGTTCGTCCCACAGATCCATAGTATGATGTTTGAGGATGTAGAGCGTGCAGGAAAACGTGAATACAGTGCACATATTTACAAAGGAAAATCCGATGTCTTTATGTACCTTACATGGAACCCAACTGAAAGGTTCCTATGAACGTATAACATACCAAAAACCTTAAAAACGTTTTCATGCAAAAGTTTATTATAAACTTGTTACAAAACACGTAAACGTGTAGTATGATAATTCTTGGCCTGCTGTAGCCATGCATCATCATCGAAACAAATCAGTTCTGATCATATTAATGCACTGAAGGCATACAGATGTCAGATTTTACGTTATACTCACAGTACTTCCTACTGTTATTAAAAAATACAGATCCGTCCATTCTAATGTGTTCTTCCGTCGAGCTTAAGGAGTTGACCGCCAAAAAACCCTTTAGGATCCTATAAAACTCAAATATATTACTATAATTTGAGATTGATTGGGAAGATTTTAGACTCTCATAAAGGTTTCCAATAATGTGTAATTGATATTTCTACCTTCCTGATCGTCATGGAATAACATAAGAAAATGTCTCACGACAGTTAAGGTTTTGAACCTATGAACTCCGAACTACAAAATACCTTTTAAAAGAATGTTGTATGGTGTAAAGTTGTAATGTGAGGTGTTTGACATCTGGCGCCCTTGACATATGGCATACGAGTGTGTAACAAGTGATTCTTGGAGCATTTCAGTGGGAAAATTTGGAAGAAATGCGACGTAGCTCTTGAGAAATCCTGTTAGGTTAATTAACAAAAAAACATGCTCTAAAAGAGAGAGTGAACTGACAAAAATCATGGGATAACCTCTAATATCGTGTCGGACCTCCTTTTTGTCCAACGTTGCGCAGAAATTCGACGTGGAACGCACTCAACAAATCGTCGTAAATCCCAAATAGAAATATTAACCAATGATGTCTCTACAAAAGTCCATAATTGCGAAACTGTTGCGGATGCAGGATTTTGTGCACGAACAGACCTCTCAATTATGTCCACATTAATGTTCAACGGGATTCTTGTCGGGTGATCTGGGCGGCCGAATCATTCGCTGGAACCGTTCAGAATTATTTTGAAACCAATCCCGAACAGTTGTAATCCGTTGACATGACGCATTTTCACCTAAAAGTTCCATCTTTGTTTGGGAACATGGACTCCATGAACGGTCCATGTAGCCGAGCATAACCAGAAGGCCGAGTTCATTCCGTGTTGACACAGCCCACACAATTATAGAGCCACCACCAGCTTGCCCAGTGCATTGTTGACAAATTCGGTCCATGAGTTCGTGGAGTCTGCACCACACTCGAACCCTACTGTCATCCTTTTGTTATTTTTGAGTCATCAGTCTACTGGTTGGTTTGATGCGGTCTGCCACGCATTTCTCTCTGGTACCAACAGCTTCATCTCAGAGTATCCCTTACAACCTACGTCCTCGGTTACTTGCTGGATATATTCTAACCTCTGTCTTTCTCTACAGTTTTTTCCCTGTACAGCACTCCCTAGTACCATGTAAGACATTGCCACATGTCTTAACAGATGTTCTATCATCGTGTCCCTTGTCCTCGTCAGTCTTTTCCATATATTTCTCTCCCCTCCCGAGTCTGCGCAGAACCTCCTCATTCCTTGCCTTATCAGTGAGGTGTGCGTACTGTAAGACCTTCCGTACACACACCATCAGATTCTTTGACTTGTCGTTCTAACGAAGTGGGCGAGTGTCAGCAATATGTCTCGTGGTTTTATCGCGGCGTGTTTATCTTCTGCCGTTAGGTCAGACGATAGAAATGCCACTTGGACACTCAGAGTAGCGTTTGACGGTGACCAGCTTTAAACAGAACTTGATTAATTTACACACATATTTATTAAAATAATAACAAGCATAAAAATTACATAACTTGGTTCTGGATGGTACTTACAATTGAAAATCTGAAGTTCCTTGGTATTGGTACGTTAATGTTATTGTCATATATATCTCTGATACTTGACAAAAGTGTCTATACGTTTATCTTCATGGCTATGTACAGGAATGTGGTTATCTTATTAGTCGCAGACTGAAACTTGACTATAGACTGATACAGACAAATGTAGAACTCGTACAGACTGGTGCAGACAAATGCAGACTGGTACAGATTGATGCAGACAAATGCAGACTGATTAATCGGAGGTCTGTACACTCGTTATAATACCTCGCGCGTTCATGTATCACTGAATGAGTGTGATCCGCGAGGAGAAAAGGTTCTACATTAGCAGCAATCTCATTGGCTGCGTTACATATTAATACTCGGATCAGCGGAAGCAGAATTTGGTCCGTCTGTATGGCAGCGCCATCTTGTAGTGCGGAGACGGACGAGCGCTGCGCCTGCGCTGTTGTGCTTACGGGGTGCGCTCTAGTGGGAAAGTTGTGTACGCACTGACTACGCGGAACTATGTGCACAACAATCAGTCACCCTAGTTTTCAACATTCGTCTGTAGCACATTTGTCGATTTTCTCCTGATCCGATTTTCCCAAATTCCCTTTCTCACAACCATATAATGCTGTGCTCCAAATGTACATTTGCAGAAATTTATTCCACAAGTAAAGGCCTAAATTTGATAGTAGTAGACTTCTCTTGGCCACAAATGTCCATTTTGCCAGTACTGGTCTACTTTTGATGTCCTCCTTGCTCCATCCGCCATTGATTGTGTTGGTGCTTACGTAACAGAAGTCCATAACTTCATCTATTTTTGACCCTTAATTCTCGGTGTTCTCATTTCTGCTTCTTCTACTTACTTTCGTCTTTCTTAGATTTACTCTCAATCCATATTCTATACTCATTACACTGTTCATTCCATACAGCAGATAATGTAATTCTTCTTCACTTTCACTCAAGATAGCAATGTAATCAGCAAATCGCTGGTATCCTTTCACCATGAATTGTAATTCCACCTCTGTACCTTTCTGATATTTCCATCATTGCATCTTTGGTGTTCAGATTCAACAGTCGGGGCGGAAGACTACATCCCTGTCTTACACCCTTTTTAATCTGAGCATTTCGTTCTTGGTCGTCCACTCTTACTATTCCGTCTTGGTTCTTGTAAATATTACCCGTCTCTTCCTATAGCTTACCCCTATTTTTCTCAGAATTTAGAAGAACTTGCACCGTGTTATATTTTCGAAGGCTTTTTCTAGGTCGACTAATCCTATAGACTTGTCTCGGTTTTTCTTTAGTCTTGCTTCCATTATCAACCCCAACATCAGAATCGCATCTCGCCTTTACCTCTCCTGAAGCAAAACTAATCGTCACCTTAACATATCCTTAATTTTCTTTCCCATTCTTCTGTACCTTACGCTCGTCTGAAACTTTGATGCACGAGCTGTTAAGATTATGTGATAAGTATCGCACTTGTCAACTCTTGCGGTCTTCGTTATTGTGTGGCTAATATTTTTCCGAAAGTCAGTGGTATGTCGCCAGACTCATACAGTCTCCAGACCAATGTGAATAGCCGTCCTCTAATGATTTTAGAAATTCTGATGGAATGTTTTCTATCCCTTCTGCCTCATTTTACCTGAAGTCCCCCCGAAAATCTCTTAAATTCTGATCCCAATACTGGATCACTAACTGTTCCAAAACGACTTCTCTTTCTTCTTTTATCATATTAATTAAATCTGCCCCCTCATAGAGACCTTCAGTGTACTGTTTACACCTATCTGTTCTCTCCTCTGCATTTACCAATGGAATTCCCATTGCACTCTTATCTGCTTCTGTTTAATTTCTAGAACGTTATTTTGACTTTCCTATATGGTGAGTTAGTCCTTGCGACAATCATTTCTTTCTCGATTTCTTCACATTTTACATGCAGCTATTTCATTTTATCTTGCCTGCACTTCCTATTTATTTCATTCCTCAGCGGCCTGTATTTCTGTATTCCTGAATTTCCGTGAACATTTTTGTACCTCCTTCATTCATCGATCAACTGAAGTATTTCTTCTGCTACCTATGGTTTCCTCGCAGTTACCTTTTTTGTATCAATGTTTTTCTTTGCAACTTTAGTGACGGCACTTATTAGAGAATGCAAGTGTATCTCGTAAATTTTAGCCTACTCTTCACCACTACTGCATTGTGATCTGAGTCTATAGCTGTTCCAGGGTAGCCTTACAACCCAGTATCTGATTTTGGAATTTCTGTCTCACCATGGTGTAATACATCTGAAATCTTTCTGTATCACCCAGCCTTTTTCAACTATACCTCCTCCTCTTTTTTTTTTTTCACGAACAGAGTATTCGCTACTACTAGTAGAGTTTATCATAGAACTCAATTAGTCTTTCTCATTCCTTGTCTCAAGCCCATATTCTCCTGTAACTTTCACTTCTACTCCATCCCCTACAACTGCATTGCACTCCCCCATAAATATAAGATTTTCATCTCCCTTACGTAATGTATTACCCTTAAATATCCTCATATACTTTCTCTATTTCTTCAACTTCAGCCTGCAATGTCGACAAGTATAGCTGATCTATCGTTGTCGGTGTTGGTTTCTGTCGATTCAGATAGGAAGAACCCTATCACTCAACTGAGCACAGTATCACACTCTCTGTCTAACCTATCTGTTCATAACGATTCCTACTTCCGTTGTAAGATTTCCTGCTGCTGTTGATATTGCCCTATATTCATATGACCAGAAATCCTTGTCTTATTTCCGTTTCACCTCATTAATCCCCACTATAATTAGACTGAGCCATAATGTCCGTCTCAGATTTTCTAGCTTCCCTAACACGTTAAAGCTTCCCCAATTCCAAGCCCCCACTGGTAAAATGTTATCCTTTCGTTGGTTATTCAATCTTTTTCTCATGGCTACCTCCCGTTTAGCATTCCCCTCCCACAGATCCGAATGGGTGGCTATTCCGGAATGATTTGCCAATGGAGAGATCATCACGAAACCTTTTCAATTACAGGCCACATTTCCTGTTGATACACGTTGTGTGTCCTTAATTCAGTGGTTTCCACTGCGTTCTGCATCCTCAAGCCGTTGAATAATGTAGATTCTTCCGCATTTAGAGGCAGTTTCCCACCCCAACGACGAGGGAGTGCCCGGAACCTCCGTCCGCTCCTCCGCCCTCTTCGACAATGCCGTTGGTATAATAATGGCCCGGAAGTCTTAGGCCACCAACGTTGATCATTAATCAAAATTTGAGCAGTGACGGGTTTCAGAAACTCTATCGAAAACGGTTTGCCCAGTAATTAAAGACGCTAGCGCTAGACCTCGGCCCCCAGCAACTGTAAAGTGAGACACAGCTGAACAGGCCGCGGTTTCGTAGTCGTCTGTGGTCCAACCGATATGGTATCGAGTCCCAGAGAGAGGCTGCAGTCAATGTCGTGCTGTAAGTGAAGGCAATCGCGTTGGCTGTCTGCTTCCATGGCCGATGAGCGCCAAATTTCATCGAAAGGGATACGTTTGTCGTACGTATCACACTGATTTCTATGGCTACGTCTACGCAAATGCCGCTGCTCTCGGTCGTTAAGTGAAGAACTTCACTGTGTTGCCCGTGGTGAGAAGTAATGCCCTGTATTTGGTACTCTCGAGACACTCTTGACCCTGTGGATCTCGGAAGATGGTATTTCCAAATGTTTTCCGAACCAGAATGTTCTTTGCTTCTATCTCCAGCTATCATTCGGTTTTCAAAGTCTGTTAATTCCTATAGTGTGGCCGTAATCACGTCGGACATCTTTTCACGTGAATCACCTTCATACAAGTCACAGCTCCGCGAATGCACTGCCTTTTACACTTTGTGTACGCGATACTACAGCTATATGCATACGTGCATATCACTATCCCATGACATTTGTCACCTCAGTGTAAGCGTGACAGTTCTTAGGCCACCGTTTTCGTCCCTCCTACATATCATGAATATACGATAATAGAGATTAGGGTACCTATATATGCGTACATACGAGTGGAATGAGACAGGGGGGGCGTGAATATTGACATGAAGTTAATTCCACCACATACTGTACGGAGTATTGTGGAGTATACGAAGAGAAGGAGGTGTACAGTGATGCTCAAAAGTATCCGAACGACCTGAATTGCATTTCGCCTGATTCGCATACAACTCACATAACGCAGCTGTCTAGCAGGTCCTCTAATCGCTCCTTGGTACAGTCGTTTGACTATTGAAAATGGTTCCAACAAGTCACCACTAGAAAACACTAATCTGTATCGCAATAACTCAAAATGTAAAGTAATAATACTATACTACAAATATCAGGGAACACCTTATCACAGGTAACACTGTCCTTAAGGCTTGTAAGCTCACATTTATTACAATAAATGACGTACCTGAAATGTTACCACTCTCATTACTACGTCAGATAGGTAATGCACGTAGTAAGTTCACCGTATTCATGATTTCCTCTTCAAAGTAACATACCGTACCTATTATTTAACACAAAATGACATTAAAAATTTAAGTTATTCACTAGCAGCTAGTTGAGAATATGTATGAACTTCAAATGACAGGACGAACCGTCTCGTTGTGCATATGGATTCAAACCCAGGTCATGCAGACTAAGCAAAGATTTCGTGACTGACGGAAACCAGCAGTCATTACTGATTAGGCATATAGAGAGTGATATACATCTATTTTAGTCAGTATCAATTATCAAATATCAACTTTAAATTACATAACGCAAACATTTTTAACGGACTCGAATTCCTATCCAGCTCCAATTGTCCCTGTTAACGAACTACGAGAGATGTTAAATATTGCTTGTTAACAAGTAACATATTTGAAATCCCGTGAGGTAAAGCTTTGTGTTGGACAGGGATTCGAACCCAGAACCTAATCGGATAGATATCGAAGCACAATCAACTGTGACATATCTCATTTTCTCGGCAGTAGCTAGATGTTTTAACTGAAATGACGAGACGAAACATTAGTTTTTTCCTTCCCTGGACTCCAACCCGTCACCTACTGCTGTTTTATTCTAGAGAAAACTAACGTTAAATATGGGTTTGTTGCACCAGCAGCGACATGTGAGCATGTTTTAACTAGAAATAATATGACGAAGAGTTCAGTGCTGACTGGGAATACATATCGTTGTTGAGTACACGCAAAGAGACGTCAGCCACCGAATTTTTGTCAACCAGCAGCTCGGAATAACATCTTGTTGAACTTACAGTGATCTCACAAATAGTTCTGTGTCTCACTGGGAGTCAAAAATGTCAAATATCGTTAGTGTTGACAACGAATGAAAATACATTAAAAATCGAAATAATTATCCACCAGCAGATAGGTGTTCTCATGCTAAATCTTGATAATACATAATGGAATCTTTAGTGCCGGGCCAGGATTCGAAACCATTCACGCGCAGTTTGTGGAGATGTTGAGGAATCTGCAGTTTTCAACAAACAACAAATTGTAGCCGAGCTGTTTTGTCACGAAGGTAACCAATTCCGCGTTAAGGGCGGTGTGAGTTGCATTCCCAGTTCAGAACTAATTTTATCGACATACAGAAGCTCAGATAAAAGATGGAATAAGTGTCCTGTGAACCTACAAAGCTTTTGTTTCGTCACTAGAAATAAATAACTAGTATGAGAAAGGTTACTTGTCATAGAGTTTCTACATGTCGCCACTCCACACTTTATTGTGCCTCAACCCAACGTCTACTTGGTTGAGAAGGAATATCATTTTTAATGTGAATTTCAGACCACAATGCCATTATATCTTCTTCACTTGGTGTAGCCAGAAGAGAATGGTATCTGTCTCTCCCTGTCTAAAATCACTGCCCGAAGTTGGAATCGAACCCAGACCATAGATACATGAACCTCTCATCAGCCCAACAGACCACTTTTTTTTTTTAATAGTCATAACGTTCCACAGTAGTACATAATTTTCAACTAAGATTTAAAGGTAGTAAAACAAACTTAAATTAATTACAGGTTCCTTGGAATTATAGAAAAAAATATTCCAAGTCTAACCCAGATAGTGATGTTCGTCACTTCATCGTATTTGTTTTTCAAAGATCAAAATGTTTCTCGTTTCTTCATGTTCTGAATCGCATCATCGAAAATGGAGTTCACATGACAGTTCTTCTGAGGAAGTTGGCATATGTATCATAATAATTATTCATGCGTAGTAGCTTGTGATGCTGGTCGGAAATGTACGTCCAAAAATCTCCTTCGCTCCTTTCTTTACTGGAAAGCAGGTAAAATACCACGTGTCCCTTGAAGCAGTTGACGGCATTTTTCTTCCAGGTGGGGTATAGCTCTTCTTCCGGGTATAAAAGGCACGCTGGCGTTATCAAATACGGCGGTTTTCTCTGCATAGTTGCTAATTTTTTTCTGATTGACAACCATATATTATTCGCATTTCCACAGACAAATTGATGTTCATCTGTATCAATCAGGTTGCAAGTGGTACACAAAGGAGAATCTGCCAGGTGAAAGGAATGTAGTCTGGAGTTCGTGGGAAATTTCCTATTCACGAAATAGTACCACAATGACCGCACTTTTGTTGGTAAATACGGGTGGTGTATGTTCCTCCAGATATCATGCCAAGAGTGACCGACGTATTTTTGTTCTATGATGTTCGTGGTCTGAAAGTTCATTAAGTTTTGGTATATTTTCTTGACTTTGATGACATCTTTCTCGGGTGTTCCCAGTCTAATATAGCTATATTCTACGAAGAAATGTTTTAGGTGGTAGAGTTCATTTGGGATGTGGTGAACGTCTATTGGGGCGTCCTGGCTGGCCGGCGCTATTTCATTTAACAAGAATGCGGCGACACTGTTGACTGACCGCTTCCACAGTTTGTATGTTTTACAGACGTACAATGCTTGTGCTTTATTGTACACGTCTGTGAGATTCAATCCACCGTTCCCAGTCGGTAGAGTCAACGTTTGGTACTTGACTTTGAAGATGTGGCCGCGGCTGACGAAGTGGCCAAAAGCAGCCAAAATCCTGTTCGCCACTTCCCTCGGCATTGGCAAGGCTTGCGCCACGTAATTTAATTTAGAGGACAAATAAATGTTGACGAGAGCCACTCTTTGTATCTCATCAAGAGTACGGACATTGTGATGGCGTATACAGGCACGGATAGTGTTGAAGATTCTTCTGTAATTAACTGCGATGGTCTGCCGAATATTCCTTGTATACTCCACCCCAAGACATGTCATGGTGACAATTTCCTTTATTGGCCCATGAATGGGAACTCCTAATCCGCTTCCAATATTCATAATGCCAGACTTATTTCTATTCAGTTTCGCACCAGATACTTGGTCATATTTGTTTATTATTGTCTCTGACAATAAATGCAACGTCATCGGCATATGCTCTGCAGACAATCCTACGGCCGCGTGTAGAGAATCCTTGTAAGTTGTGGCTCAGGCTAAAAAATAATGGCTCGGTTGCTACTGCGAAGAGTGACATAGACATCGGGCACCCTTGTCGCACCGAACTTTTCATTACAATGGGCCTACTGGACTGACCGTTTACCATAACTGTCGGTGTTGACTTCTGCAGAAGATTTGTAATAATGTTGATAAAACCTTGCGGAAAGTTCATGGCACGCATGGTGTGAAAAAGGTAAGCATGATCGACTCTATCGAACGCTTTCTCAAAATCCAATGATACGATGGCGCATTTTATTTTACAGGCTGCGGCAATGGAAATAATATCTCTGTAGTCGCACAGTGTTTGGTAATTGATCTGTCTTTTCCTACGCTCGATTGATATGATCCAGTGACTGCGTTCAATACTGATTTTAATCTTTCGTTTATGATGCGGGCAAATATTTTATAGTCAGAATTTAGGAGAGTGATAGCCCTAAAATTTATTACAGAGTTTCGTGTAGGATGTTTCGGGATTAGAACAATAGTTCCTTCTAGAAAGTCGTGTGGGGCGCCATTGGCGGGATTCATTAATTCGTTACAGATACACGCGAATTTGGGAATCAACTGCCTTCACAACATTTGATAAAACTCCGCCGGGATTCCGTCAGCCCCAGGAGACTTATTTTTCGGGCTTCGTGTTATAGCGTCTGCGACTTCTTCTTCCGTAATTTCAGTAAGAAGTTGTTTGCTTCTACCGGGTCGAGCCTGCGTGTGAATCCCGTCATGAAGTCATTGTCCACCGGGATATCCATTGTCGTTTTCCCTAATAACTCTTTGAAGTACATGTGAATTTTGTTCTTGATGTCACTTTGCTGCGTCAGTAACCTGCCGTCAGAAGATCTTAGTTCGATTATTATTTTCCTGCGTTGCCCCTTCCTCTCATTAATCACATGATATATAGATGTTTCTGCTCCTTTTACAGCATCGTGAAGTCTTGCTCTTACTTGATGACCTTCCAGCTGTTTCCGCTTCAGTCCGAGAAGTTTAGCCTGAATCCGTTTTATTTCCACGTAGTTGGCGATTACGGACACATCAGATTGGTATAGGTCACGAAGGACTTGGAAGTAATATTCTATCGTCCGTTTTTGCCAAACACTTTTTTCGCGGGAGTAATTCATCAGCGATTTTATTATCGCGGGTTTCACACACTTCATCCACCATGCCAGTGGCGAGGTATATGAAGTGAATTTGTTCTCGCACGCGTTCCATACGTTATTGAATATTTCATGGTATTCAGGGCCTTTTAGGTTTTCTACGTTAAACTTTCACAAGTCTCGTCCCCTATACGTTTCTTGCCGTTTTAGGTTCATGGTACATATGTATTCAGCGTGATCCGAAAAGATAGTGGGCCATAACTCTGTCTGGAGGACGTGCGTTTCCAGGTCGACTGTTATATGGATCCTGTCGATGCGACTAGCGGAATGATTCGTAATATGAGTGAAACCCGGCAATGCACCGTTCTTGAGCTCCCAGGTGTCAATTATGCGGAGTTCTGTAATTACGGCTCCGAGTTCTGCAGAGTTATTAAAGTGTGGCGTCTGGTCTTTTGGAGACACCACACAATTATAGTCACCTCCAAAAATGATATGCTCGTAGCGGCCACCGAAAAGGGGAACTATATCATCTTTATAAAATTCAGCTCTTCGCCTCCTGTTCCCGGTGCCAGATGGTGCATAGATATTTATAAAACGCGTATTGTGAATGGTGACAGCCAGACCTCTGGCGTTTACCAGTTTCTCGACGTCTTTGATGATAATTCCTTCTTTGGCGAGTATCGCTGTTCCGAGGTCACGGTCGCTCCCTGGATTTACGACTGCGTTGTAACCTGTGATGACATCCAGTCTAATATCTGTTACTTCTTGTAACATAATAACATCAATATCAGCGGCATAGAGCATGTCTTGCAAGTTCTTAAGGTTGAATTCGCTACGGATTTTGTTTGGATTCAAAGTCCCGATTCTATAAGCTTGTAATGAATTCATGATTAATTAAGTAAGTATACAAGTCGTTATGGTCCACTGTCGCCGAAGCCTAAGGTTTTCCATGTATTGGCCGAGACGATGTCTCATCCCTCATTTGCTTGTCTTTCTGCACTGGAATCTTTCCTCCTGGTAGATGTGCCACTTCCTTCATTTCCTCATCTGCGGGAAATTCTTCAATGTCATGTGCCCAGTTTCTCGTATCACTGCGTTGAGACATCTCTATCTCTGGCCCACGTTGAGATGGAGTCTTGTTCTTTGTTTCTTTACTTGTGGACCGTTTCGTTCCGCCATCCTGTTGCGCCTGCGTCTTTTCCCCCTGTATGCGGGGTCTGTGGGTCTACGTCAAAATTGAAGGATGTCATACCACTGATTTGGCGACCGATTTGTTGTGCCTTTGCACGCACTGATTGTACCTTTTGAGGAGCGTCAGGTGGAGCTATCCTCCGTTTTTTATGCTTTTTGGGAAGAGATCCGAATTTCTGTCACTCTTCAGTCTCGGAAGGCGTGCTGGGATCTTGTGCAGCATCCTCGTTCTCGTCTCTCTGTACATCTTGCTCAATAGTTCCGTAATTTTTGGAAAGACAACCTGCTTCTGTGATGGGCGCCGCTTCAGGCGACGGAACGACGGTCGTTACTTCAGTAGAGCTAGTGGTAACTGACAAGCTTTGGTCGTCGTCTTTTCTGTCGCCACTGCTCTCCAAAGCGAAACTCGGTGTCGTAGCAGAGTGGCCACGGGTGGCCGTAGCATATGTCACTGGTAAGGTCGTCTTCGTCATGGGTGGGACTGCTTCCCCCGCCGGTAACTGCGTCACTCTCCTCTGAATACATTCGGAACGTACATTTCCAGTGTTTCCACAGCCAGAGCAAGTACGCGGCTGTCCATCATACATCACAATAGCCCTATAACCGCATACGTAAACATACGAGGGAAATTGCTGCTGAAGATCTATTTTTAATTACCCGACATCATTTAAAACTGGAAACGTTTTGAAGGTGGTCCACTTTTCCGCAACATTACTAATGACCTTCCCGTATGCTTTGAGGACGCAATTAATTTATTCCGTAGTTATTTCAAAGGGAAGTTCAAAAATACGGACTGTTCTTATCCCGAAACCTGCATGATCTACTTTGACATCACCGACGTTTCCATCACAGTGATTAAATTTAAAAGATTCTCCACATCCGTCAATAATCCTATCACAGCATTTAGCATTCACCATCTTTACATAAACTGTGCTACTCACAATCGATAAGTGGATCCCAATTATATCAGTGGAACTGAGCTTTACTGCATCGCGCAAGAACTGTTCTACTTCGAATGCTTTAGGTCGTGCAAAGCGTTCATCGAACGTGAACTTCACGGTATCTTTGCGAAGCGGTTGCGTCATATTCATGTTCGATTCATTTTCAATTATACAATTGACGTGTAAGCCGCAAGAGCGCCCACTCACTTGTCAGCACGCGGCCGGCCGCAGCGAGCACGTAAATAAGGCCCGTCTGCACAGCTCGCCCGCCGAAACACGACTGTATCATAACGCCGTTACGCCACACTGGCTGAGAATTCTGACACACTGCGTCTCTGTATCAATTTGCAGCATGTTCAGTAAATTCATTTACTTGGTTGACCGAATCACCATGAACTAGCTGCCTCGGCTACCCAGTGAATGCATTCAACTTTATTTTTTAATCACCAAAATAAAATCACGTAACTGCCACCAACACAGAACTGGCACCAGTATAGGATGCAGAAATTTAAATAGGAAGTGTCCCTTTCCACTTGAACTACTCTATTGCGCTATCTGTTTGTTGGAAACGTCGTGCAGTGTAAAAGAAAAGGTATAACTGTTTGTCTCTCATAAGTATTGACCTGGCCATACGCATTATCCCACAGCGCTGTGGAATGCAGAAGTGCTGGAGGATTTATTTTTTACTTCTGGAGCTGTTACAGCTATGTGTCGGCTAGTAGCGTAATGGTAAGTATCGCGCACGGTAGGTAAGATGTCGCGAGTTCGAGTACACTCACTGTTACATTTGTTTTAAAACGCAATTCTGCTGTCTGCTAAAGTTATCAATCTAATGGAACTTGTAACATAATTCTCTTCACTTCCCAACCCAAAGTAGTCGTATGTGGAAGAAGGGCTAACTTCTGCGACAGTTTGTTCATTTCAGTTTTAACAGATAGCCAGACAGTAGATGCATCTCGAAACTTTTGTATTATGTATGGGTAGAGCGCATCGTGGCAAAATAAGTCGAAAAGTATTTTCTATATTATCTGTCGTCTGGTAGTGGCATTTTATTCTTCATCAAACCTTGTTTGAGAGCTTTAACTCAGAACAAGTTTTCTACATGCATGTGTAAGTAGGCTGTTTAGGTTTTCTTATTGGTAACGCCACGTAGCGCTCTGTATGAAAATCACTGGCTGTGCTGTGTGCAGTCTGTGGCTGTTTTGCATTGTTTTAATACTCGCCATTGTAGCGTTGGGCAGCTGGATGTTAACAGCGCGTAGCGTTGCGCAGTTGGAGATGAGCCGCCAGCAGTGGTGGATGTGGGGAGAGAGATGGCGGAGTTTTGAAATTTGTAAGACTCGATGTCATGAACTGCTATATACATTATGACTTTTGAACAATATTGAGGTAAATACATTATTTGTTCTCTATCAAAATCTTTCTTTGCTAACTATGCCTATTAGTAGTTAGTGCCATCAGTAGTTTGAATCTTATTTAGCTGGCAGTCGTGGCGCTCGCTGTATTTCAGTGGTTCGAGTAACGAAGATTTTTGGTTAGGTATGTTATTTGTGAAAGTTATAGGTTAATGTTAGTCAGGGCCATTCTTTTGTAGGGATTTTTGAAAGTCAGATTGCGTTGCGCTAAAAATATTGTGTGTCAGTTTAAGCACAGTCATGTATAATTTTTCTAAGGGGACGTTTCAAATGTCGACCCTTAGCTGAGGAAACCTCACTGGAATCTTCTGATTTTTCTTGTAGTTTGTGTAATTAGTGTAGCTTTTGTTTATTGCTAGCGCGTAATTATAGAGAGAATTTCCTTTGTAGTTGTAGTTTTTCATTGGTACACAGTTGTGGCATCCATGTAGATTTACACCAAGTATTTCCCAGCTGCGCTTGCAATTAACCAGATATTATTTTCAATGCTATGTTAATGTGTTTTGTTATTTTGCTCTCCAAATTGTGCTTTTCTGTGTTGACGTGTGAAATATTGTGACATTAATGGCGTGTGAAAAACGCAATACTAGGCTTCAAAGTAAACTGAGAAATGACAGTGAAGACGAAAGCAGTGTGTTAGCGCCGCAGAGTAATGAATTAACTAATGTTCAAAGTAGTAACTTGGTAATTGTGCATAGGGAAATGGAGCGGGCTGCAAATAATGGTGTAAGCAGTGAAACAGTTAGTGAACAGGGAAGCATTATCGATCAATCGGTCTGCAACAGCTCGCCTCAGGAATCCGAAATGACAGAACACAATATTGCAAATACTGCAGACTCAGGTTTTGGGTCCTCACCGTTTTCACAAATGAGTCAAGACACATTTTCTGTTTGTCAAAACGTGAATGTTGCCGGTGAAAATGCACTGCCCAAAACAATTTGCAAAATTTTTTGTTGGGAGCATGGGGGATATGTAAGTAGGCTGTTTAGGTTTTCTTATTGGTAACGCCACGTAGCGCTCTGTATGAAAATCACTGGCTGTGCTGTGTGCAGTCTGTGGCTGCTTTGCATTGTTGTAATACTCGTCATTGTAGCGTTGGGCAGCTGGATGTTAACAGCGCGTAGTGTTGCGCAGTTGGAGGTGAGCCGCCAGCAGTGGTGGATGTGGGGAGAGAGAAGGCGGAGTTTTGAAATTTGTAAGACTGGATGTCATGAACTGCTATATACATTATGACTTTTGAACACTATTGAGGTAAATACATTGTTTGTTCTCTATCAAAATCTTTCATTTGCTAACTATGCCTATTAGTAGTTAGTGCCTTCAGTTGTTTGAATCTTTTGTTTAGCTGGTAGTAGTGGCGCTCGCTGTATTGCAGTTGTTCGAGTAACGAAGATTTTTGGTGTGATAAGTGATTTGTGAAAGGTATAGGTTAATGTTAGTCAGGGCCAACATCAGAGAATTCGCATATATCGTTGATGATTAATTTCTCTCTTATGTTTACTGTTGTTTTAACAGCATTAAAGGAAATTTTACGAAAATTGTGAACTGTATTATAAAAAATGAAACAAAACTACCCACAATAACCTTACGACGAAAGTCAGTTTTAATAAAATTGAGAATCTGTACACAAGCGTGCCTCTATCGACTCGAATTGGTAAATAACTACTCACTTAGATTTTGATTGTGTTTGTGTTTAATTTATATGCTGTGTGATACTCAAGATGTATGCAAATGTGGCATTTCATAAATAAAGTTATGTATTCCTAGAAACCCAAAATTTGCTTGTCAGCAACGGAAAGAGGCGTTACCTGTTGTGCAGCATTGTAAGTTTTTCACCATTGCATTATGAGCCGAAGGTATTTTCTTGTGATTTCCTTATCGACGTTTGATGTGACTGTTTGTAGCTCTTTCAGAGAAGGGACAAAAACGCTACACTCAGGGAGACTGGAAGTGTAAACCATAACAGACGCTGTTTCACAGGGCAGCACGTTACCACAGAGCTGGCGGAGAAGTGTGTGTCTTAGTTTCCTCTTACGAGACCAATAGCGGCTAGAACTCGTAAACCGCTATTAGAAGGACGAGATTAGTTGCGATTTCCACGTGCAACGACTTTCCTGGGCTGAAAACAGTAAATTTACAATCATTTGTTACACCTCAAGCGATAACAACTCATATTATTCAGTGGAAATAACAAGAAAAATCAAGTGAACTTTGAGGCTTAATTCCGTGCACACCAGGAAGTAACTCGTCGATCACTGAGTTGCCAAACATACATTGCCTTGTTGCCAACCGATGTGATCTTACAGCGTGCTGGGATGTGACCATAGCTGGTGTCTCCAAGTCGCGGCTGCTATGGCCTGGAATACGTAATGCGTCTGATTCGCATTTCTGTAACTAGGTTTAGGGACTGGAGCGTAGTCACTAATAATACTCAGAACTGACTGCAAACTAAGTATCATAAATCAGTAACTCTCATATCTGTTTTTATATTACTTTCGTAAGTGTACTCAAAACCAAGAAACTCATTCACAGACGTTTTCGTGCCTCGCCAGTAGTCGAGCACAACAAACAAAAAAAAGAAAAGAATGTATATGTGTGTGTGTGTGTGTGTGTGTGTGTGTGTGTGTGTGTGTGTGTGTGTGTGTGACAGAGAGAGATAAAAATCAAAAAGAATGAGAGAGAGAGTGATAGAGAGAGAGTAAAAATTGTAAAGAAATCGAATCATAGAATGTGAAGAACTCTTTCATTAAAATGACACGTTCCACATCATTATGAAATATCGTATTGATGATCTATGTAACAAGAATTAATCTAATGTAATCTAATCTAATTATATCATATTGATGACTAGCCATGAAGAGTAATGAATTAGCGAAATTTTTGCTAATACCAGTAACCAAATCTAAACTTGAAAATAAAAGACGACAGTTTTTGTAATAAACCGGGACTTTTATCAAAACCCTTTCGTCCCTGTTAACTAACCAAGAAAGATGTCTGATATACCTCTGTTCTGAAGTAACAAAGTGTGCATGCATTTAAAGATGAAGTGCATGATGTGAAGTTCTGTGACGGAGATATGAACCTAACACGTAATCGGATTGTTAACTAAGTAAAATCAAATGTTTCGTATCGGCTTTTCTTATCAGCTGCTAGGTGTTTGAATCTAAAATAAGGATACAAACTTTTGTGCCTAAGCGACAATCGAACTGCACACCTACCGTGCATCCACGAATATAGCTTAAGTATCAGTTGCTTACTCACCAATAGTAAGATGTGTGCGTGTTTGACCAGAAATAACGACACCTATTGCGATTGTTGGCGACACATCAACAGACATTAAAAATGTACGTTAATTTTCACCAACAGGCCGGTGTGCACGTGATAGGGATTGAAATGAAATTACGAATAGTTTTGTACTGGATCGTGATTCGGACCCACATACTTACCTTTGGAGGAGACCTAGAGAAGATTGCAGTCTTGACAAAAGGAACGAAATGATTGAACTATACCGTTCCGAGAGATTCAGATCCTCGAAAGAGGAGATACGAATTCGAATCACAGTCCAGCGCCATATTTTTCAACGTCTCTAGTTGAATCAAGTACAAGTAAAGTAAGAGACCTGTTCCTTTAAATGGCTATCGGTTCAGCAAATAAAATAAAATTTTCTAATGTAATTAAGTTTACTGGCGACTATATTTCTGTTTACCATGACTTCTGCTATGTCATATCCCAACGTAAACCGGCTCTGCCCAGTTGGTAATGAAGGAAAGTGATGTTTAATGCGGATTCTAGATTATAACGTGTTTCTCGTGATGTTACCAGGGGTAAAGTAAATCTGTTTGTGCCTCTTAAAAGTAAATGCCTGAACCCACGCATGACACATGTGACAGTTCGTTCCGCCAGACCATTGTGGCCACATTTCCCAGCCCCAGTAGTGTGCTGTAATGGATGATGTGCTTAGCTTACGAAATTAGTCACGGTGGAGAAAACGCGAGTGTATTAAATGGTTAAGTAGAAGCAAGCTTCTGAAGCGGAAATTATGCTATTCTCACGTCAGCAGGATGTGAAGACTCTTCCACGCATTTTGAAATTTTCACAAATTTCTTTGTTCGAGAAAAACCACTGGGAAGTGTGAAGTTACCGGATAATTCGATTATTACCGTCATTATTACTATCATTTTCTTCATACCGCTGCTGGAACACTGTACTTGAAGATCATGTGATGCCTTTTGGTCACTATAGAAGTAGTTTCCCAAGAACAGGTTCTTTCCCTGTCTACGGAATCCTTTTCATGTTAATATCAAACATCAGTAATTACTCGTAGATTACATTAAAACTAAAGTAATTGATGTAGACGTTACTTGATAACAAAAACGCGCTACCTTTCTTCATTGACTTGCGCCTAGAAATGGCTATGGAGTACTGCCAAACCCAAAGGCAAGAGATTTTACTGCCTTCCGATATACGTCGCTGTCAGTTCTTCCATATAATTTGGTCTACATGACCCGATTCAAGTTGTGTATGACAGACAATGTTTTTGAAAATCAATTGTTTTCCTTTGCAATAAAAAGAAAGATTTTCATTCTAAGTATCCAAGTACAAAATTTTCGCAATATTAGTTCTAATTTAATATTCGCTTCTATAATGTAGGAAAGTATTTCACAGTTGCAAACCTCGCATACGACTCATTGACCTTACACTTAGTCGCTGACCATAAATTCTAGCTCAGAGTGACACCAGATTAAGTAACCTAATGTAGCGAAGACTGTTTGCAGTGCTCTTTCTCACCGGAAAATACGCAATTCACTCACTGGGCTCCACAAGTACACTGTTACAGTAATTTCTGTGTGTATGCAATGCATACGGATTAGAAATTAGTTGTGCTCTCTCTTCCACTGCTGTATACAATATGCCTGACCTAAACGGGCCCTTTGTCATAACTGGCCCTGGGCAGTGCAACATCATACTGACAACAGTAATGTGCTTGTACTGACAACCTGACTGTTCGTTTTATCTGATTTTGTAATCATTTAAATAAAACAACATGACCTTCCAGTGGGAGACATTTCGTCCCCCTTTTCCTTCTGTGAAATTTGTCAGTAAGCTTTCTGCCTTCCAACCAGTGAAATGCGGCAGAGTTCGGCCGGTAAATGATTCACAAACCACGATTTTGTG
The DNA here is from genome assembly GCF_021461395.2 of Schistocerca americana. NCBI lineage: Eukaryota > Metazoa > Arthropoda > Insecta > Orthoptera > Acrididae > Schistocerca > Schistocerca americana. The sequence continues at coordinate 47,692,232 of NC_060124.1, forward strand.
CCGTTAAGACGATTTATTTAAACATCACAAGATTGCACGTAGGTGCAATCGGTTTTGAGGAACAAAGTGTTTGTTATCTTGCTTTTGTGACAGGTGGGCATAAGTGATTTCCAAAGACTTTTTATTTTGCTGAAATAATATTTTGTCACAGAGTAACAAGTTAAGTGTTTTATCCGTATATATTTTGTAGGAAACTGTAATCGTGATGCAATATTATACACCTGAATGTTTGACATAACTGGTAGGAGAAAACTCTGCATGTTAACCAAACCCCGCGCCTCCTCTCCGTATCCTCCTATGACACGAGCACGGGATTCTCCTCGCATTCCGCTACAGAGCTGTTCCTAGCACAGCTGAGAATTGGCAACATCGTCACAAACATTAGGCAACACTGTGACAGTGCAATCACTTCCCCGTATGATACTGAATTGACTCACTAAATTCACATGATATTCCCTTTCCATTTGAATGACTCGTGCTATATAATCCTCATGTAAACAAAGACACTGAGACAGAAAATTCAATTTTTTGCCTAAAGAAATACTATTCTTCACATAAGTGACAACTTTTATTATCTTTCACGATGCGTTATGAGGCTGAGCGACAAATACCATGATGAGAGTGGCGTACAGGCAGCAGTGTGTCCTTAGCCAGGTGGTACCTCCCGTGTCTTGGGTCAGAACGGCTCAATCAGTCGTCAGTTGTAACCGTGGTAGGGGCCAGCGTATGCGAACTTTTTTTTCTGATATATTTTATGGAGCTGCGAATTTCCAGAAAAAAATTCTGTATCGAAATTGGAAGAAAACCTTTAGACAGCAAATCCTCTTGGTAGCTCGACTCAGTAAGTTGTGTTAATGGTCATAGATCTTGGCTTTCTGACTGCCAAGCTGCTTCGCAATACCAGCGTCTCTGAAGAAATTCGAATCGACCATCAGCGATACGAATTTCAATATTGTTCCTCACTTAAGACTCGCATGATATGGTGATAAGGATGAAGGAAATGAACCTCTTGATTTCTATAGGGCCTCTATGCTAAATTTCCACAGAAGCAATTAGGAACTCCTTGCAGACATTTGCTAACAACGACTCTAGCAACCTACTTTTTCTCTGGGTAGCTTCAAATATGGGCAATTTTGTCGCCTTAAATCCAAATGAATATTTTAAATATCACTTGTGAACAGCGTTCACTTCTCCATTAATTAAGGTATAGACCGCAAAACAAGCAATTTGTCTGAGTAGCTATAGAGCAGATTCTGATAGGTATTGACACAATCTTTTGCATCCTTTTACCATAGAGAATCAAAGAAAGAAATCAAACATACTACGTTGCATTTACTCTCTGTGCCTTGACTAACACATATGAATCCATGACAATAATAAATTATTTGAGGAACCTCCCTTGAAAGGAAAAAGAACCGAATGTGACGCTTTAATTGTAGTGCACTGGATCAGAAACAACGAAATTAATTCTGTGCCACATTGATGTATTGCATTGTAGTGTAATAAAATAATCTTCAAATAAAAACGGTTTTGTGCCTCCTTTGCTATCAAGAGCGAAACACAAATCGTAGCCGCTTCAGTCTAGAACCGCGTGACCGCTACGGTCACAGGTTCGAATCCTGCCTTGGGCATGGATGTGTGTGATGTCCTTTGGTTAGTTAGGTTTAAGTAGTTCTAAGTTCTAGGGGACTGATGACCACAGATGTTAAGTCCCATAGTGCTCTGAGCCATTTCAACAAATCGTAGACAGATTTTATGGGTCACCACTTAACAGCATTAAAGCATTTTACATGGTCGAGAGTGTGGAGTGGAGCAGACGTTGCCGGCAGAAGGCGAGACAATGCAGTGTCTCAGCCCGCGCCGGTAGGCAGCAAACGGGTCACAGAGAACGCAGACGCATGCGGTGTTCAGAGGCAGATGGTCGGCCAAGAAATCTTTCTCTAAAACATTGTTGGAACAAACTTTTATTACCAGTGTGACAGAAAGAGAAATCTATTGCGGATTCGCTTGAATTAGACTCATAGTTTCAGCAACGAGAGGAAAGTCGCGATAAAAATTTGTCGACATGTGCTTTTAGTTACCAGCCGTCGTATTAGCTAGTGTCGCGTTTTACCTCAAGAGTACGGTCGTAGTCAAGAATAAATTACTAAGACGGAAGTCGAGAGCCGGTCGCGGTGGCCGAGCGGTTCTAGGCGCTTCAGTCCAGAACCGTGCGACTGCTACGGTCGCAGGTTCGAATCCTGCCTCGGTCATGGATGTGTGTGATGTCCTTAGGTTAGTTAGGTTTAAGTAGTTCTAAGTTCTAGGGGACTGATGACCTCAGATGTTAGGTCCCATTGAGCTCAGAGCCATTTGAACCATTTTTTGAACGGAAGTCAAGACTTCCTCTGGGAAGTGCCGCAGTCTACAATGCTGTCAGATCGAGCATATTGCCGGACAAAGGATTCTGAGAGGAGCACGACCATATTGCCCACCTTACATGAACTATTCGGCGGTCAATGTTTTGCTCTAAGACTGTATCCACAACACATATTGCACGCTGGAGACCCAGAAGAACTAAAAAAACAAAAGTAGTTTATGAGACCAACGTTAACTATAGCGTTCGAAGTATTCATAGTATTGTATACGTGTGCGTAAACGCCTTCCAATGCCCACTCAAAGAAGACAAGGATACACAGTCTAGCTTCGATATTATAAATTCGCCTCAGTTTGTGGATGAACTCAGACTTACGTTGATAATCATACAGAATATTTAGCAGTGCTGTACCCATTGGTGTTAAACTCGTTTTTAACAAATGAATCCCACAGCTACAGGAATGAGTGAATTGCGTATTTTCCAGTGAGAAAGAGCACTGGCAAACAGTCTTCGCTACATTAGGTTACTTAATCTGCTGTCACTCTGAGCTAGAATTTATGGTCAGCGACTAAGTGTAAGGTCAATGAGTCGAATGCGAGTTTTGCAACTGTGAAATACTCTCCTACATTATTGAAGCGAATATTGAATTTGAACTAATATTGCGAAAATTTTGTACTTCGATACTTAGAATGAAAATCTTTTTGTTTATTGCAAAGGAAAACAATTGATTTTCAAAAACATTGCCTGTCATACACAACTTGAAACAGGTCACGTAGACCAAATCATATGGAAGAACTGACAGCGACGTATACCGGAAGGCAGTAAAATCTCTTGCCTTTGGGTTTGGCAGTACTCCATAGCCATTTCTAGACGCAAGTCAATGAAGATGGGTAGCGCGTTTTTGTTATCAAGTAACGTCTACATCAATTACTTTAGTTTTAATGTAATCTACGAGTAATTACTGATGTTTGATATTAACATGAAAAGGATTCCGTAGACTGGGAAAGAACCTGTTCTTGGGAAACTACTTCTATAGTGACCAAAAGGCATCACATGATCTTCAAGTACAGTGTTCCAGCAGCGGTATGAAGAAAATGATAGTAATAATGACGGTAATAATCGAATTATCCGGTAACTTCACACTTCCCAGTGGATTTTCTCGAACTAAGAAATTTGTGAAAATTTCAAAATGCCTAGAAGAGTCTTTACATCCTGCTGACATGAGAATAGCATAATCTCCGCTTCAGAAGCTTGCTTCTACTTAACCATTAAATAGACACGCGTTTTCTCCACCGTGACTAATTTCGTAAGCTAAGCAAATCATCTATTACAGCACATAACTTTATTTATGAAATGCCACATTTGCATACATCTTGAGTATCACACAGAATACCAATTAAACACAAACTAAATCAAAATCTAAGTGAGTAGTTATTTACCAAATCGTGTCGATAGAGGCACGCTTGTATACAGGTTCTCAGCCTGTCGTCGTTAGGTTATCGTGGGTAGTTTTGATTATTTTTTATAATACAGTTCACAATTTTCGTAAAATTTCCTTTAATGTTGTTAAACCAATAGTAAACATAAGAGAGAAATTAATCATCAACGATATATGCGAATTCTCTGATGTTATCTGTAACAGTCTGAAAATGCACAGGCAGTTTCTTGATTACGAGCATGTAGATAACTTTTTCTGAGTTAAAGCTCTCAAACAAGGTTTGAAGAAGAATAAAATGCCACTACCAGACGACAGATAATATAGAAAATCCTTTTCCGACTTATTTTGGCACGATGCGCTCTACCCATAAATAACACAAAAGTTTCAACATGCATCTACCGTCTGGCTGTCTGTTAAACCTGAAATGAACGAACTGTGGCAGAAGTTAGCCCTTTTTCCACATACGACTATTTTGGGTTGAGAAGTGAAGAGAATTATGTTACAAGTTCCATTAGATTGATAACTTAAGCAGACAGCAGAATTGCGTATCTAAAAAAATGTAACAGTGAGTGTACTCGAACTCGCGACATCTGACCTACCGTGCGCGATACTTACCATTACGCTACTAGCCGACACATTGCTGTAACAGCTCCAGAAGTCAAAAATAATTCCTCCAGAACTTCTGCATTCCACAGCGCTGTGGGTTAATGCATATGGCCAGGTCAATACTTTTGAGAGAAAAACAGTTATACCTTTTCTTTTGCGCTGCACGACGTTTCCAACAAACAGATAGCGCAATAGAGTAGCTCAAGTGGAAAGCAACACTTCCTACTTAAATTTCTGCATCCTATACTGTTGGCAAGTCTGTGTTAGTGGCAGTTACGTGATTTTATTTTGGTGATTACAAAATAAAGTTGAATGCATGCACTGGGTAGCCGAGGCAGCTAGTTCATGGTGATTCGGTCAACCAAGAAAATGAATTTACTGAACATGCTGCAAATTGATACAGGGAGCCTGTGTGTCAGAATTCTCAGCCAGTGTGACACAACGGCGTTATGATAGAAAAATGAGCGACTCACAAGTGCGTTTGGTGGTCTGTTGAGCTGATGAGTGGTTCATGTATCTATGGTCTGGGTTCGATTCCAACTTCGGGCAGTGATTTTAGATAGGGAGAGACAGATTCCATTCTCTTCTGGCTACACCAAGTGAAGAAGATATAATGGCATTGTGATCTGAAATTCACATTAAAAATGATATTCCTTCTCTACCAAGTAGACGTTAGGTTGAGCCACAATAATGTCTGGAGTGGCGACATGTAGAAACTCTATCACCAGTAACCTTTCTCATACTAGTTATTTATTTCTAGTGACGAAACAAAAGCTTTTTTAAAAAAGGCAAAGTTCCCGAGTTCGAGTCTCGGTCGGGCACACAGTTTTAATCTGCCAGGAAGTTTCATATCAGCGCACACTCCGCTGCAGAGTTAAAATCTCATTCTGGAAACATCCCCCGGGCTGTGGCTAAGCCATGTCTCCGCAATATCCTTACTTTCGGGAGTGCTAGATCTGCAAGGTTCGCAGGAGAGCTTCTGTAAAGTTTGGAAGGTAGGAGACGAGGTACTGGCAGAAGTAAAGCTGTGAGTACCGAGCGTGAGTCGTGCTTCGGTAGCTCAGTTGGTAGAGCACTTGCCCGCGAAAGGCAAAGTTCCCGAGTTCGAGTCTCGGTCGGGCACACAGTTTTAATCTGCCAGGAAGTTTCATATCAGCGCACACTCCGCTGCAGAGTGAAAATCTCATTCCGAAAACCTTTGTAGGCTCACAGGACACTTATTCCATCTTTTATCTGAGCTTCTGTATGTCGATAAAATTAGTTCTGAACTGGGAATGCAACTCACACCGCCATTAACGCGGAATTAGTTCCCTTCGTGTCAATACAGCTCGGTTACAATTTGTTGTTTGCTCAAAACTGCAGATTCCTCAACATCTCCACATACTGCCCGTGAATGGGTTTGAATCCTGGCCCGGCACTAAAGATTTCATTATGTGTTATCAAGATTTAGCATGAGAACACCTATCTGCTGCTGGATAATAATTTCTATTTTTAATGTATTTTCATTCGTTGTCAACAGTAACGGTATTTGACATTTTTGACTCCCAGTGAGACACAGAACTATTTGCGAGATCACTGTAAGTTCAACAAGATGTTATTCCGAGCTGCTGGTTGAGAAAAATTTGGTAGCTGACGTCTCTTTGCGTGTAGTCAACAACGATATGTATTCCCAGTCAGCACTGAACTCTTAGTCATATTATTTCTAGTTCAAACATGCTCACATGTCGCTGCTGGTGTAAGAAACCCGTATTCAACGTTCGTTTTCTCTAGAATATAACAGCGATAGGTGCCGGGTTGGAGTCCAGGGAAGGAAAAAATTAATGTTTCGTCTCGTCATTTCAGTTAAAACATCTAGCTACTGCCGAGAAAATGCGATATGTCACAGTTGATTGTGCTTCGATATCTATCCGATTTGGTTCTGAGTTCGAATCCCTGTCCCACACAAAGCTTTACCTCACGGTATTTCACATAAGTTACTAGTTAATAAGCAATATTTAACATCTCTCGTAGTTCGTTAACGGGGACAATAGGAGCTGGATAGGAATTCGAGTCCGTTAATAATGTTTGCGTTATCTAATTTAAAGTTGGTATTTGCTAATTGATACTGACTAAAATAGATGTATATCACTCTCTACATGCCTAATCAGGAATGACTGCTAGTTTCCGTCAGTCACGAAATCTTTGCTTAGTCTGCATGCCCTGGGTTTGAATCCATATGCACAACGAGACGGTTCGTCGTGCCATTTGAAGTTCATACATATTCTCATCTAGCTGCTAGTGAATAACTTAAATTTTTAATGTCATTTTGTGTTAAATAATAGGTACGGTATGTTAATTTGGAGAGGAAATCATGAATACGACGAACTTACTACGTGCATTACCTATCTGACGTAATAATGAGAGTGGTAACATTTCAGGTATGTCGTTTATTGTAATAAATGTGAGCTTACAAGCCTTAAGGACACTCTTACCTGTGATAAGGTGTTCCCTGATATTTGTAGTATAAAGTATTACTTTACATCTAGAGTTATTGCGAAACAGATTAGTGTTTTCTAGTGGTGACTTGTTGGAACCATTTTCAATAGTCAAACGACTGTACCAAGGATCGATTAGAGGACGTGGTAGACAGCTGCGTTATGTGAATTGCATGCGAATCAGGCGAAATGCAATTCGGGTCGTTCTGATACTTTTGAGCACGACTGTACATGTAGATGGTCTTTGAATGCGCAATATTATCCTTCATACTGGGATTAACCCACAGACACAGAACAATAGTTACGAGTCACAGAAAAATCTCTACTGCAGTTAAAGATGTAATTACAACTTTAACGGAAATATTAATTTTCGTGTGCTAGAAACGTAGACCGGCAGATTGACTGTACATGAACGAAGAGAGTTCATTGGTGCAAAGGTATGTGAAAAGCTATAGCGGCCATCTGATGCTTTGTGGATGGACGATAAGAGCAGTGCTGATGCATATCGTTTTGACTGTAATGATTTAATGATTTAGTCGAAAGGAGGGCTAAATCCGAAGAAGGACGTGATGTGATAATGGTTCAAATAGCTCTGAGCACTATGGGACTTAACTTCTGAGATAATCAGTCCCCTAGAACTTAAACTCTTTAAACCTAACTAACCTAAGGACATCAGACACATCCATACCCGAGGCAGGATTCGAACCTGCGACCGTAGCGATCGCGCGCTTCCAGACTGTAGCGCCTAGAACCGCTCAGCCACTCCAGCCGGCTGGTGTGATAATGACGATGATGATTGAATAATGATGATTTGGTATGATGCAGCGTTTAACATATTTGGATGAGTTACAAAGCTTTCGGAAGAATGGTCTCTACTTGAACTAAATGCTATTGAAAAAGTAAACTACAAAATAAAATAGTTCCAGTTATTAGACATGTAAAATGTCTTACACTAATGTGATAGACGTACAACGTGAAATTTAAATGTTCAGCGGAATCAACCTGTAAATATAAAGAGGGAATTTTATAAAACAAAAATTGAAACATTTTTATTGCTTGAGGTCAAGCAACCGATGGTAAATTTAATTATAGGATACAACGTCTACTTGAAAATAAATATAACTGTAGAGTAGCCTTCTCCACTAATAATTCTTTAGCAAGTAACATCATACATAACTTGAAACCTGTGCTTTCCCCGTATCAGAATTCTGGTCTTTATAAAATTATTTGCGGCAATTGTCCCGCACAGGCCAAACAGGCCGTGCTATTTCGATAAGATTCAAGGAACACCTTCTAGGCGAAAGAGGCACCTATGTTCACAATTCAACTTTCGCTAACCATTTTTTAATCACAGGACATAATCCTAAAGATGTAAAAGACGTCCAGTTCTTGTAGTCGGAGAAAAAAAGGCTTTAGGCGTAACATTTTAGTAGAGCTTGAGATTTTTTAAACACCTATCGGTGAAGAACGGTCTCTTTCTTAACGAACAGCTGCAATTAACAACAATAACTTTTTTCAATGTATAGAGGTGCCAATTAAACATGCTCTGATTGGCGATACTATCATCAGTGCTTTCTCTGTACATTATTTGAGCTGTATTTTCTTTTGTAAAATAAGGCTGATGCAGTATTGTAACTTTCAGGCACTGGTTCCTGTTTCTTACCTGTAATGTTTAAAATTGTCTTTGCAATACCTCGCTTACTCTTGTCTGTAACTCGATTACTTCTTGCTTGATGGCCTGAATCTCTTTTCGTGTCCAACTCTTAACTGCCTTGGCCTGTTATCGGTTTAGTGGGACGGTAGCGGCTGTGTTGATGCAGTTCTTGGCCCTATGCAACCTTGTGGTGGCCATTCTATTTCCATGGAATATTTTATCCAGTTGACATATATGTTACATTTTTAGATTTTAATTTTTATTCTTGTCACAATTTTCTATTTGGCGAGCGCACTGTTGCTCAGATGTTTTTCACCCATGGTGTGATTACATGTAAGTACACTGTTTGTACTTTTTATGGAAGTAATCCTATTTAGTATTTTGTATTTCAAGCCATGTTATTATATTTTCTAGGTAATCCTATGTAATTTTTCTTCTGATGAAGGCCGCCATATTGCTGTCGAAACCACGGTCAATTTTGACTATAATTTTGTGCAACGAAGGTGGCCATACAAACATCCTGTAATTTATAAAATCATGTCACTCCAGCTGTTTTGGGCAGCAATGAAACGTGACAAGCACGTAAAAAGCAGAATGCAAATGTCAATATATGAAGGATGTGTAGAAGTGAGGTTGTTCACGACAAACGCAAAAAGTATAGCCTGTGTTACCTTTCATTAGAAAGAAAAAATAGTCAGGATGAAGAATAATTAGCAAAGATAGTTAACGATTATAGACTACACGATAGAACTAGCATAGGACGTTTGAAAATGGAATTATCCATGCCCTTGTGTTTCCTCACAGATCTGCGCGGCGTTAGGGCTACAACCACGTCTTGGCGACCCATACATTAGTAACTAAAATGCCATGGCACTCGAAGTCGACAGTCTAGTAAACGAACTGACATCATCCATTACTTACGAAAAGAATGCAACTAGTTAGTGGAGAGACATAGTTAAATACAACGTAATTGCTACTCTGAAGCGCAGCTGCATGATGTGACACAAAATGGTGTGAGAAATGTCTATGCTTGACGACACGTGATATGAAACAATCATAACCGTGAATTAATTACGCCAGAACACGCGTCCATACTCCAATACTCCAAACGGTGAAATACGGTGAATATTCTGTTATGCTTTCCACACAATATAGTTGTTTTGAATGGGTTCTATGACCACGCAAGAAGTGAAGGAATCTAAAAGGTGACCATATATAAAAATACTGGGAAGATACAGTCAGTTGATAAAACTGCTCTTGCTAACGAAGCTAGAATATTTTGCAAGTATGTAATAACCACAGCAGGTAAGACTAACAATAGATTTTGGATGTGCAGGATAAGGGCCAGCACGAATGCTCATAGGTTTGTTTGCTGAAAAAGCCAATTTCGCCGACAGTGGAAAATAGTCGTCAACCATAGCACGAAAATATACTTACAAAGTTTCAAGAACCAGTGGAAAGTAAGCAACCTCGGAACGTGCTACGACTCCGAATGTGATCTCCCGCAGAGACCGCGTAAACAAAATTAGACTAATTACTGCGTCAACAGAGCCCTTATACAATCGTCCGAAACATACCTCATAGACAGATCAACCCTATTACGTGGTAAATGCCCTCTGTCAAGCTCTTCACATGGAGTACAATTCGATAAATATCTAGACTTAGGCGTAGATATTCATTCGATGATATGTATTATACTCTCTAGTGGGAAACAAACATATAGACAAATTGTGAAAAAAGGTAACTGATTGACGTATGTACAAGACGCACCAATCTCCATGATACTCGGGATGGCAGCAATAATACCATCACAGTAACTGTCAACCACATTTGAAACCCATTCGCTCATACTGTCGTTGTATAAGGCAGTGGTGCAAGATTATACATCTATACCGGTTGTTAACATACTCCCATAGTGCTTAGAGCCATTTGAACCATTTTTCTTTACACCTATGCTTTTGAAAGCACAAAGATGAAATTATGTGAGTGCCCAGGTTCGCATAAGGCCATCTAAGGTCTCAGGAGGGAAAAGAACAACCAACACGGGTAGGTATATCTCTTTCTTCTTTTATCTCTCGTCGTAGACAAAGGCTACATCTGGGAGTTCCGAACATTTATTTTAGCAGATGAAGATGAATGACGGAAGTGCAGAGATCTGCCAGTACACATTGCCGTCTCGGGCTCTTCTGGATCCTAGGAACCATTCTTGCTCGGCGGGCTGCCTACCGCAAGAGTCGCTCATCGCACAATTACGTTCGACCGCGCTGCGGATTACGCCGTCATCTCCGCGTGATCCAATCACGGCCACAGCTTAACCTGCAATATCTCATCACGTAAGGGAATCAGCCCACCGCCTTCTCCCTACACCTTCTCCCTCTTCGTATTGGGTAGTAACGCTCCCGACAAAGTTATTCTAGTGTAAGCAATGAAATTTAAGTATTATTACGAGCTAAGTATCGTTGTAATTTTTGAAAACGTATTGCAGATGAAATGAGAAAGTGGATGAAGGGTGCTGACCCTAGAGTTTTAATCGACTGTGAACACTTGTTGTAATAGAGCAGTAAATTGCAATCAAGTAATTTTATATTCGTATGTAAGTGCTGTAAAATTCTCTGCTTGTTTTGATATTACCTTTCAAAGTTTTGCGAAGATTAAGACCTACTTGCAAACGACAAGTTAAAAACTACTTTCTTGAGCTACATTGTACTAACCCAGTCCCAGAGAAAGCAAGTATCTACGGAAGAATTCAATTGTAAAAATACTGTATCGGATGTACAATTTCCAGGGAGACCTATAATTTAAAAACTTAAGCTCTGAGGCCTAAGAAACGGTTAAGGTGATTCATCTCAAAACGCGATTGGCTATGTCTTCGCACAACGAATTCAACAACTTTCTGTTTAACCTGTGTGGTTGATTTACCTAGGATAATAAGAAGCCGGGATCTATGAAGATTGGTTTTCAGGCGTATCGCAGTTTTTCTGTGTTATCACCGAGTAGAGCCTTAACCCCCTTCATATGTGACACCACCTACAGTACAGAAAGAAATTTTACGTGTTACCCTTTTGAAGTACAATACGAAGAAGTCAACATTATATCAATAAGCTTTCTATAAACTATTGTCTATATGTGGGAGAACTGAATACGTCGATTTCAAAAATAGATAACAGATCCTACTCTTTGAAGAACTCAACTGCACGCTGCTATGTCTCCAGTAAGGATAGCCCATTGCTGCATGACAAATTGACAAGCAAGTCAACCACAGATTAAACGAAAACCTCAGTCACACGATGTGCATATTCATCTTTGTCCCACTACAGTGAAACCTATCAGACGATCTTTGGACGCTCTTTCATCGGCCCTTGGAAAGTCTTTCACTGTCTGTCACGCCTTGTAGCGACCTGCCACTCGACAACGGGAGAGGTCAACCTCTGTGCGAGCAGTGCCCAGGATAGCCACAGTAGTAGATCGATCAAGAGATCTGTGGGTGTACTGGGCGTCCTCTGGATATCCACATATGCCCCCCCCCCCCCACCCAAATGGTGATAATTGGCAATAGCCTCGAGCTGGGTCACTGTAATGGGATCACTGTACTGAGACACAGATGGTAATGGATAAGCGCAGTGTATTAATAATGAATGAGATCCTTGACTCAGTGTTTGGTTTTATCTGTGGATGACTTGTCAGTCAGTTTGTCGTGCAGCGCTGGGATATTCTTATTGGAGGCATAGCAGCCAGCATTCGAGTTTAGCAGAAAACATGTAATACTCATTTATATTTTTAGTTAGTTTTGGGACATACAGCGTGCGATATTTTGAAAATAGAGCTGGAAAACTGATTCACACTTGGCTAGTTATTTAGTTAATTACATTTTCCATAAATCATTTGAACGATTCTTTTACCTGAATCATGTGGAACCAGTCAATTTACAAGATAGTTTTACATGATTGGTGTTAAAATTATTGAACACATTATTATTTTTAGTCTTATGCAACTAAATTATATTCTTTTTTTACTGGCTACCAGATATTAAGCAGAAACTCGTCAATGGAGTAGGAGCTGTTCAGGGGAAATTATATTAAAGCAGATATAAAATTTGCTTCGCTATATGTCGGACATTTTATGTTACAGCTCAGATGATCAAAAATTTTTTGCTGCATTCTGAGCTTCTTTCTTTGTTACCAACTGCTCTGACAATGGTTAAAGAAAGTCTTCCATATCTGGTGTTGTAGGTATGGACCTCACTATTCTTCTCAAATTGTGATGGATTATTTATGACGAATTTCATTAGCGAATACGCGGATTGTGAAGACTCAAGTAAAACACCTAGCTCCTTGAAGAGGTGACTACATGACGTCTGTGTGAACACCACGTATTATTCTTACTGGTCTCTTTTGTGCAATCAGAACATTATTCTGTAAGACATTATTGAATGGAAATATGGAAAACAATTCAGGAGACAGGCACGTTTGTTTCCGAGATAAGCAATTATACGAAGAACAAAAGAAAGTGAACAGAATTACTTGTGTACCTCAGTAATATGCTTCTCCCAGTTAAATTTTTATCAGTCAGTAGACTCAAAAATATAAAGCAATATACTCCATTTACTGACTCCTGCACCTATGCCACATCTGTTGTCGTGATGACTCTATTTGTTGTACAGAACGGACTGTAGTTTTCTTTTTTTCTTTTTTTTTTTTTTTAGGAGAAGCCCTTTTCAGAGAAATACTTAATAATTATTTGGAAAATATCATTTACCAACTCTCCTATTGCTTTCTCCCTAATGGGATTTATTGCAACACTAGTATCGTCCTGCAAAACGTACCGGTTTTTCTTTATCTTGTTTGGCCACAAAGTCAAACTGTTGTTCGCGACAATTAGAGATATGTCATTCCGTACTCTGTTCTCTATGTCTGTGCCTGTAAAACGCAGTGGTGGCTTCTAATGACCACACATACTGAATGGGTGATATATCTGTAGTAGTAGTAGTAGTTGCTTTATCCATCCGTAGATCTCTTTTTACAAGGATATAGGACATGTCAAAGTATTTACAAATTTAGATCAATTCAAAGTAAGCTAATTCGTATACACATATATTTACAGACTTCTAGTTAGAGACAATCATTACAGTTACTCCTGGTATGCAATACTTTTTTTACAAATAACTTACTAAATAATGTAATGCCACATTGTTCACTCATATCTCACTATCAGTCACTGCACACACTATACACACATTGTTTCAGAACACTTCACTCACCACACACACACACACACACACACACAAACACACACACACACACACACACACACACACACACACACACACACACACGCACACACACTGGCGATCTCTGGGCCATTTTCTCAACTGCAACATCCCATTTGCTATCCTGAAAAACTGAGTCAGCATCCATCCATAATGAGTGCAATGTTGAGCTCAGAAAGAGGAAGAGGTGTTAGTATTGAGCCAATGAGCCATGCATAGCTTGGGGGTAAGTATTTCTACAAAGGAAGAAAAGAATGGAAAAAACATAAAGTGAAGGTGTTGTGTGGAATGTTGGATATTTTGTAATCATTATTATTATTATTATTTGTATAACAATTTTTTATCAAACTTCAACTCTGTTTTAGCTAAGCAATCCTTCAATGTATAAAATGTATTTTTAGTTGGCTTTTTAAATAAGTGTATTTTTGCCATTTCTTTAATATCTTTTGGTAATTTATTGTACAGTTTTATTGCTTGGTAGAAAATGCTGATTTGAGTTTTATGTTTATTTTTACTTGGTAAATGGAAGATGAGTATATCTCTTGTTGCATGGTCATGGACAGAGCTGCTTGTGCACCAATTACCAATGTTATTTTTGGTGTGTACAACTGACTGGTAAATGTATTCATATGGAGCAGCTAAGATCCCCAGTGTTCTGAACAGATCTTTACAATGAGCTCAACTAGTATGTTTGGCTATTATTTTTATGGCTCATTTCTGGAGTTTGAAAATTATGTTCATATTTTGTGCATTTGTTCCCCAAAAAAGAATGCCATAGCTAAGAATTGAGTGTACAGATGAATAATATGTAACTAAAAGTTACTGCCTGTTACACATTGATGATAGGAATCTAAGGGCATAACATGCTGATGACATTCTGTTTACAAGTACCTTGGTATGTTCACACCACTACAACTCAGAATCAATATTCATAGAAGTTTTGAATTTGTTACACAGTCTATAGAGGTGCAATCTACATTTAATTTCACATTGTGATTTTTCCTCTCCTAACTGAAATGCATGGCGTTAGTTTTCTTTATGTTCAATGTCACTTTATTATTTATTGACCAATCATAAACTTCCTAGAGAGTTTCATTTGTTTACTTGCAAAAAATTTCTCTTGTTTTCTCAGTGACTATAATATTGCTGTCATCAGCGAAGAGGATTTTTTCATCACGAGTAACACTACTGGGAAAGTAATTGATGTATATCAGAAACAGTATTGGTCCTAATATGTACCTTGCAGAACCACTGTATTAATGTGTTTTGGTTCTGGTAAGGGTTTTAATTAGTGTTTAGACCTATTTGAAGTATGTGATATCTCTACTCATTGTGCCTTCTCTGTTAGGTATGACCGAAACCAGTCATTAGCTACCCCTCTTATTCCTAATGTTTCTAATTTATTTAATAGAATCTTGTGGTCGACTGTATCAAATCTAAGATCTAAAAATATGACTGTGACACACTCATCTTTATCAAGAGCATCAAGTAGAAATTTTGTGAATTCTATTCTGGCTGACTCTGTATATTTGCCACTTTGGAAACCATATTGTGATTCGCTTAAAAGATTGTATTTATTCAGGTAATTCATTAATCTGTCTATCACAATTGCTTGTAATATTTTTGAGAATGGCGACATCAGAGCAATGGCAGGTTCAAATGTCTCTGAGCACTATGGGACTTAACTTCTGAGGTAATCGGTGCCCTAGAACTTAGAACTACACTCCTGGAAATGGAAAAAAGAACACATTGACACCGGTGTGTCAGACCCACCATACTTGCTCCGGACACTGCGAGAGGGCTGTACAAGCAATGATCACACGCACGGCACAGCGGACACACCAGGAACCGCGGTGTTGGCCGTCGAATGGCGCTAGCTGCGCAGCATTTGTGCACCGCCGCCGTCAGTGTCAGCCAGTTTGCCGTGGCATACGGAGCTCCATCGCAGTCTTTAACACTGGTAGCATGCCGCGACAGCGTGGACGTGAACCGTATGTGCAGTTGACGGACTTTGAGCGAGGGCGTATAGTGGGCATGCGGGAGGCCGGGTGGACGTACCGCCGAATTGCTCAACACGTGGGGCGTGAGGTCTCCACAGTACGTCGATGTTGTCGCCAGTGGTCGGCGGAAGGTGCACGTGCCCGTCGACCTGGGACCGGACCGCAGCGACGCTCGGATGCACGCCAAGACTGTAGGATCCTACGCAGTGCCGTAGGGGACCGCACCGCCACTTCCCAGCAAATTAGGGACACTGTTGCTCCTGGGGTATTGGCGAGGACCATTCTCAACCGTCTCCATGAAGCTGGGCTACGGTCCCGCACACCGTTAGGCCGTCTTCCGCTCACGCCCCAACATCGTGCAGCCCGCCTCCAGTGGTGTCGCGACAGGCGTGAATGGAGGGACGAATGGAGACGTGTCGTCTTCAGCGATGAGAGTCGCTTCTGCCTTGGTGCCAATGATGGTCGTATGCGTGTTTGGCGCCGTGCAGGTGAGCGCCACAATCAGGACTGCATACGACCGAGGCACACAGGGCCAACACCCGGCATCATGGTGTGGGGAGCGATCTCCTACACTGGCCGTACACCACTGGTGATCGTCGAGGGGACACTGAATAGTGCACGGTACATCCAAACCGTCATCGAACCCATCGTTCTACCATTCCTAGACCGGCAAGGGAACTTGCTGTTCCAACAGGACAATGCACGTCCGCATGTATCCCGTGCCACCCAACGTGCTCTAGAAGTTGTAAGTCAACTACCCTGGCCAGCAAGATCTCCGGATCTGTCCCCCATTGAGCATGTTTGGACTGGATGAAGCGTCGTCTCACGCGGTCTGCACGTCCAGCACGAACGCTGGTCCAACTGAGGTGCCAGGTGGAAATGGCATGGCAAGCCGTTCCACAGGACTACATCCAGCATCTGTACGATCGTCTCCATGGGAGAATAGCAGCCTGCATTGCTGCGAAAGGTGGATATACACTGTACTAGTGCCGACATTGTGCATGCTCTGTTGCCTGTGTCTATGTGCCTGTGGTTCTGTCAGTGTGATCATGTGATGTATCTGACCCCAGGAATGTGTCAATAAAGTTTCCCCTTCCTGGGACAATGAATTCACGGTGTTCTTATTTCAATTTCCAGGAGTGTACATAAACGTAACTAACCGAAGAACGTCACAAACATCCATACCCGAGAAGGATTGGAACCTGCGACCGTAGCGGTTGCGCGGTTCCAGACTGTAGCTCCTAGAACCGCTCGGCCACCACGGCCGGCGGCAGAGCAATGGGCTGGTAATTTTCTATGTCTTCTGCATTACCTTTCCTAAGCAAAGGTACAACTCTTACCTGTTTTAACTGCTCTGGAAATGTTTCTGATGTGAAGGATTCATTTATTGTAATTGTTAAGGGGCCTCATATAATCCCTATGCATTGTTTCAGTACACACATTGGTACTAGAGCTAAGCCTACTGACTTTTTACTTTTTAGTTTTTGAATTGTTTTACTGACTTCATTCTCTTTGGTTGGAAGTAACATCATTGTATTTAGTGCAACATTATGTACAGGGGTTATATTTGTTTCGGGGAATTTTTGCTGTAACTTCTCTGCAATACTTGAAAAATGCTCATTTGCATAATTTGCCAAGTGCTGTGGATCATTTATTAGTTTATCCCCTAGCTTAGCAGTATGTTATTCTGTGTTTGTTTGCCTCTCCCCATTTCCTTTTTGATAACATCCCAGACTGCTTTGCTTTTATTCTCTGCATTATACATTATTTTGTCATTAAATGACTTTTTGCAGCAATCAGCACTATCCTGTAGATCTTTTAGTATCTATGATAGAAATTCAAGAATTCTGGATCATTGAGAATCTTTTTTTATGGAACTGAAGTGTTTAAGTATCTGGGAGGACATCTTAATAACTGCTGTTATCCATCTGATTTTGTGAGATACAGACATACATACTTTTGGAAATGCCTCTTCATAGTTCAATTTAAACAATGTCGAGAATTTAGAGAATTTCATATTCACATTGGTTTCCTGATACACTTCATCCCAGCTTTGTTTTTCTAGTTCTTTTTAAAAATCTTTTGTTTTGATTTCTTATAGATGTCGTTTGTAGGCTTGTAGTTTAGGGAATGATTCGATGCCTGACAGAGATGGTCTGATAATCCGAGATCTTTTACAGCTACATCACATTTCCCTGTCCATATTTGTGGCCACATGGTCAATTACTAATGAAGTCGTTGTGGTAACCCTTGTTGCACTGTTGACCAATAGGGACATGCCAAAACTTTGAAGGATGTTTGTCAAGGTGCTGCTGGATTTGTTTATGATATTAGTGTTGATGTTAATGTCCCCACACAGAATTATTGACCTTTGTACTCAATATTTTATCCAGAACTTATGTCAACTTATTGAAAAAAGTGTCCAAATACCACTTGGAGAACTATACACACACAAAATAATTAATTTCTTGTTGATATCAGTCCCTGTTAATTCAATAGCTGATATTTCAAAGTGTTTGTATTCACTTACGGTACTGAGGTCATGTCTTGATTTCAGTTGTGTTCCTTTTCTGATATAAATGCATGATCCTCCACCCCTTGAAGTAGTTCTGCAGTAAGAATTTGCCTTCTCATACAATGATAATACTACATGTTGGATTTCTGTTTCTCTGCACCAGTGTCTGTAATACACACTACTGTGTAGTTCAATGACTGTAGCTCAACTTCTAATAGTTGTATTTTATTTTTTATTGATTGTATGTTTTGATGGAGGATTGTTAGGTATGTGGAATGCCCCATGGTACTCTTTCCAATGGTTTGTTTTTCTTTGTGACATCTGGTATATGTGATATTTGTGGTGTTAAAACTGTCTTGTGAGTGATTGTTTCGGTATTTTTGAAAGTGCTGGAGATACTCTTTAGGCAGGGGAACGTGTTGTCTGATTTATCCCAAAAAAGACCTACTATTCCTACTTATGACAATAGGTATTTGACCATGTGTGGCCCGAGATCCACGCCCTATACTTTCATAAATCAGCTGTACCAATCATCTCTTCCCAGTCCTGTTTAGGTGTCGGCCATGCTTAGTGAAACCCCATCTGTTGATAGTCCCCACGGGCACCAGAGAAACAAAAGAAAAGTTGGCTGTCCTCAGGGCCATCCCTAACCCCACATTGATTCGCCTCACAGCTCCATCAAGGTGCGGTCGATCATGATGCCGGAACAGCTCAACGAAGTGTACGTTGGTGGAGACAGTCGAAGACTTGTAAGCGTAGGCTTCTGCGGCCGTTGTCTTCTTCAATAAAATTCTGAAGAATTTTATTGAAGTCGAAGACTTTCTGCGTCTATGTCGATGCTGCATGAAAACACGTGGCATTGCTTTACCATGTGAAAAGTTAGTATCTCGGAGACTTAGAAGAAAGGTTAGAGTCACACGCCTTAACACACCGGAACGATAATGCTTCTCTCCAAATCACCAGCTACGAAAATCAGAAGTGATCGTATTGTGTACCCAGTGGCAGCCCTTCCATCATGCCATTTGCTTCGCCCAGGATTACAGAACATAACCGACATCGCAACTTGGAGCAGGTGGAGAAATAGACTGTGGCAGAGCACTCACTGTGTGAGGCCAACCATGTAGTAAAATTCACCGACACGGAAGTTCTGCGTGTGGAGAAGAACTATCAAACCCGCTTGTTCAGAGAAGCTGTAGAAATACACAAACACGAGACCAGCTTCAACAAGAAAGAGGAAAGCCTCAGGGTAAATGGATCCTGGCTTCCTACGCCGCAACGAACGACCGTCGCAGGTAGCAAGATAGCAGCACCAGAAATGACCGCGGAGAAGCCTTCCGACGTTGCCGCGCCGGGTACCTATAGCCTACGGCCGCGAGCTCGACTCCATTCCACCACCAGCAATAGAGGATGAAACTTTGACAGTGCTAGCCACTCGTTCTGGTGAAACGTCAGAAAAATCATCAGACGAACAGCGGCCGAAGAACCCAAGACAGAAGCCTACAGGCAAAAATATGGCTCTGAGCACTATGGGACTTAACTTCTGAGGTCATCAGTCCCATAGAACTTAGAACTACTCAAACCTAAGGACATCAGACACATCCATGCCCGAGGCAGGATTCGACCGTAGCGGTCGCGCGGTTCCAGACTGTAGCGCCTAGAGCCGCTCGGCCACTTCGGCCGGCGCCAACAGGTAGTTTGTCACAAAAAGGATCGCTATACTGACCGTAGATGGTGCACGAGACTTCGTTGCACTGTCCGTATCAACACTTGCCTTGCTGCAAAAAGAGTCTTTTCCTAATTCGAGGTACATGACATGACTGCACTATCCTGGAGGAGCAAACTAACAATATGTCTGCACTTTCGAGCGCTGGTCGCGTGGGACCATTAAGATCCTATATATCGATCGAGGGATCCAGAACAAAGTGTCAGCAATATCCTGAAACGAAGATTCCCCACCTTGCTAGGGTACGATTCTTCCGTTGCCGAATTCCGACACGTAATGCGAGATGTGTTTCCTTATATGAGGCGTCGTATGATCTTCCCACAAACAAACAACATTCAAATGTTGTTAGGGAGAATCAAAACCATTCCATTTGAGGGTTTGCTGCAGCGTATATGCAACGTAATGCGACTGCGATGCGAATGTGTAAGCACCGCCATTTTGGCATGAGATAAATGTGGCACTCGTGTGTTTACGACGTGCATATCGTAAATGTGGAAAAGCGAGCTATCGCGCCGTTATTGTCAAATGCATCCAAACAGGACCAACGTGCCATTATCGTCTTCTTGGCTGCCGAAGGACTAACACCGGTAGACAGCTATCCGAGAATGCAGAACGTGTATGGGGCAGCATGTTTACAGATAACAACCTTTGTAGAATGGTGAGCCAAGTTCTGTGCTGGTTGCAGTTCGATAGAAGGCGCAGATCTATCTGGGGACCACTACGGACAAGTGAGAGACACTTGAGCAACCGCCCTATAGTCCTCACCACTCTCCAGTAGATTATCACGCCTTAGCCAAACAAAAAAGTGCCTTGAAAGCTCGAGGAATCCATTGGGACGAGGACGTGCGGCAGACAGTTACGGACTTCCTCAAGCATCAGGACGCGGTGTTTTAACAAGATGATATCTTCACCCGGATGCGTCGCTTGGATGAGGGCCTCAATGCTCACAGCTGTTTTGCCTGATTCTCAAACCAGATCTGGACTGTACAGCCTTCGAACACAAACTTTTTTATCACCCCTTATATTTCTGAATAAGAAACCCGTTGCGTAATCTTTTATTGACGTACTTCGTGCAGTTGTGCAGAACTGTCCAATATTTGCATAACAAATAGTATTCTTGTTTTGCATGCCGCCTTCATGGTATTGCAATTTGCAATGGCCAACGAAAGTATGTATTGGATAAAACCGCCACTGTGTTATTTTCTAGCAACATGTGGGAGTAACTACACTGATGCTCTGGTGGGTGGTTTGCTGGTTTAAATCACCTCGGTGCATGACTATGCGGTTCATTTGACCTGCGGTCGTCGCACGGTGGCGCTGGCAGGAGTCCACATACACAGAGGGGTGTTGATGCATGTCACAGTACCGTGCAGCGAGTAAGTGTGCAGACGTTTTCAGACTTGATAATGGTGACTGCGTTTTGAAAATGGCTCAAAGAACACATATTGATGACGTTCTGAGGGTTAGAATACTATGGCGACTGGAGGCAAACACAAAAGGCCGTAGCACAGGCCCTCGATGTGCCACAAAGTGTCATCTCAGGATTATGGCAACGATTGCAGCAGACAGGAATCGTGTCCAAGCGCTACAGTACGGGACGTTCACAGCGTACGACACCACAAGAATACCGATATCTCACCATCAGTGCCCGCAGACGGCCACGGAGTACTGCAGGTAACCTTGCTCGGGACCTTACCGCAGCCACTGGAACGGTTGTCTACAGACACACAGTCTACAGGCGACTGAACAGACATGGTTTATTCAGCCGGAGACCTGCAAGGTGCATGCCACTGACTCCTGGTCATAGGAGAGCGCGTAAAGCCTGGTGTCAAGAACACAGTACATGGTAATTGGAATAGTGGTCCCAGGTTATGTTCACGGACGAGTCCAGGTATACTCTGAACAGCGACTCTCATAGGGTTTTAATCTGGCGTGAACCAGGAACCAGATAACAACCCCTTAATGTCGTTGAAAGGGACCTCTATGGAGGTCGTGGTTTGATGGTGTGGGGTGGGATTATGACTGGTGCACGTACACGTCTGCAGGTCTTTGACAGAGGAACTGTAAGTCGGGTGTATCGGAACGTCATTTTGCACTAGTATGGCCACCTTTTCAGGTCATCAGTCCCCTAAACCTTAGAACTACTTAAACCTAACTAACCTAAGGACATCACACACATCCATGCCCGAGGCAGGATTCGAACCTGCGAGCGTAGCGGTCGCGCGGTTCCAGACTGTAGCGCGGAGAACCGCTCGGCCACTTCGGCCGGCTCAAAATTATTTTTAAATATTATACACTTTCCTTTTATGTTTGAAAACTTTCACTGCTGGTCGTTAAAACTGCAACAATAGGTATACTAGCAAATAACGAAATTATTCTTCTTATTTTGTTATACACTATGGGCAGAATAATACAGTATTAAATTTGAAATATGCTGTAAGATAACGTTACGTGGACTTCAAAGACAGTGTTCAGCCACCGCCGTTAATACAGTTCCATCCACATCTACCTTCATACTACGCAAGCCATCATACGGTGCGTGGCGGAGGGTACCGTTTACAGCTAGTTGTCATTTCTTTCCTGTTCCACTCGCAGATAGTACCAGTGAAAAACGACTGTACACATGCCTCCATATTAACCCTAATTTCTCGTTTCTTATCTCATAGTCCTTCAGCAAAATGTGTGTTGGCGAAAGTAGTACTGTTGCGCAGTCAGCTTCAAGCGGCGGTTCTGTAGATTTTCTCAGCAGTGCTCCTCGGAAAGAACGTCGCCTTCCCTCCAGGAAAGTAGTACTGTTGCGCAGTCAGCTTCAAGCGGCGGTTCTGTAGATTTTCTCAGCAGTGCTCCTCGAAAAGAACGTCGCCTTCCCTCCAGGAGTTCCCATATGAAGCCCCCGAACTATCTCCGAAACAGCTGCGTGTTGTCCGAACCTGCCGGTAACAAATCTAGCAGCCCGTCTCTCAACTGCTCCGATGTCTTTCCTTAATCCGACCTGGTGTGAGTCCCAAACGCTCGAGATGTACTCAAGAGTAGGTCGCACTAGCGTCCAATATGGACCGCATTTTCGTAACATTGTCCCAATAAGCAGATGTCTACCATTTGCCTTCCCTGTCACAGTCCTCAAATGCTGGTCCCATTTCATATTTCCATGTAACGTTACGCCAAGATATTTAAACGACGTGGCAGTGTTTAACAGGTCACTACTAATGCTGTATGCGAACATTAGTGATTGTTTTCCGTACTCATCCATATCTTACTGCACTTATAACCAGCTGGCATTCATCACACAAACCACGAATTTTGTCTAAGTAATCTTTATGATCCTACAGTCACTAATCTTCGTCACTTCTACGTACACCAGAGTACCTTCAGCAAACAACCGCAGATTGCTGTTCACACTCTCCACTTATGTAAACAGAAAGTATAAGCGGTCCTGTCGCAATTCTCTGGGAGCATCCTGACGATACACTTGTCTCTGATTAACACACGCCGTCGATGACAAAATACTGGCTTGAATTAAGTAAGAAGTCTTCTTGTGACTCACATATGTGAGGGCATATTCCGTTTGTTCATACCTTTGTTAAGAGTCTGCAGTGGGGTACCGTGTCAAATGCTTTCCGGAAGTCTAGAAATAAGGAATCTGCCTGTTGCTTTTCATCCATAGTTCCGATTAAGCCCGTTTCCTGATTTACGATATCTGATGAGTCTCTACGATCCGCACGGCCGAGCGAGTTCCGTCAGGTGCCAGGAGCGTGGGCCGTCGACGTCCTGAATCGCATCGAATCTAGCCCTCCAGGACTCATCTATTTCATATTCGAGTGACAGATGTGAGATCCCCACTAACACGTCCAGCAATATATCGCAGATCGAACAGCATCAATATCGACAGGCTACGATCCCGCCGCTGTCGATTTCCTACACGTGCCTGTAGAAGATTCTCCTTGCTGTAAGAACCACAACTCGATGTTCTCGGTAAAAAGCAGCATTCAGATTCTATCTCTGGACGAGAAACACTCTGAGACATCCTTTCTTCTATACAGAATACAGATGACGTTACTTCTACCTACTTTATGAGGTTGCCCTGCCAACTAGGTGTTTGTTGCCTTACTCCTTGGTGGTGTCGCAATTTTTGTGGTCAGCAGTATATTAACTACTTCACCGCAATCATCTACTAGTAGCAAACTTGACCCGTATGAAATGTGTAAGGTTGTGGCCTGAAAGTCTGCGTTATCACCCTCTTCCTCCTACATGTCCTCCTCCTGGGGCCCCGGAAGTGCGCCTGGTGCACCTGCCGGTAAATCTACAACTGAACGTTTTAGATACCATTTATTTGATTCGAGTTTAGACAATGCCAATGACAGTGGAACAAAAAGTTATTCGTTCTCTAGATTATTTGGCAGAATTAAAATAAACTTGCACAACCAAGACGGTGTTGAGACAATGATAAAATTTAATAAAAATAGGGTTCTGGCTACATTCTTTTGTGGGAAAGTGAAAAAAAAAATAAACTCCTCGACTCCAGGGAGCCTACCTGAGATGCCTGCGCATGACTATAGGATACGTAAGAGCCCATCGCATCCTACATGAGATAAAAAGCTCAGTTTAGGTGTTAATGGTGGACTGAAAGTAACTGAAGCACATTACCTGCAACATTTAAATCCTGTTGAACGACTTTCCGGTGGTAAATATCCAGAAGTAATGTATAATTACGGAGTCAAAGAGACGTTAGATGGTTGCATGCGGTGACATTGTATCTCTGTTTGTTTCACTGCATCTCCTTCGTGAAAAACCACCTCCTTTACCCAAAGTCTATTTTCCACAAACTTTTTTGATGAAGAAAAATTCATCTTACGGAATAAAGATGAGTCGTACAATGTTGGATGCCTCGTTCGTTTACGTTGTACAGAAGTTTGTAGACAGCTTTTCCACATCTCCTGATATTCAGAATTTCTATTACACAGTCCTGCAATAAGTAACTAAAAGAACTGATGTATCCAACTGAATGACACTTTTCCTATTTAGATCAACGCATAGTTTCGCGGCGATATATGCTGATAAAATTTTCTCGGGCTTCCAGCGGCGCCCAGTGGTTTAAAATCCGCGAACTTTCGGCCGAGTTCTCTTCGGCCATTGTCAAATGATGACTGTCGAATGTCACTTGACAGTCACCACTTGATAAAGGCCGAGGTGAACGTGGCCGAAATCTCGTGGATTTTAAACCACTGGACGCTGCTGGAAGCAGGAGAATATTTTGTCATTCCTATTTAGTGTAGAGTCCTACAATATAAATCCGCTACTAT
Source organism: Schistocerca americana (assembly GCF_021461395.2). Classification (NCBI taxonomy): domain Eukaryota; kingdom Metazoa; phylum Arthropoda; class Insecta; order Orthoptera; family Acrididae; genus Schistocerca; species Schistocerca americana. The sequence goes on from NC_060124.1 coordinate 47,717,564, forward strand.
TCGGTATGTAAATCCCAGCACATCATCCTTCACCGAAACATTTAGTCATACGAAAAAGAGTTGTACCACTCTCTTTTAGGGACTGTAGATTATTTTTTCCAATATTTGCGTGGCAACGTTATTAGTTTTGAGGCTTTTCGCAAACTAGACAATAAAGACAGACATCGTCGTTAGGCAACTGTTGTGAAATACGTGGCTTCTGGAACACCGTTATTCTGTCGTGTAAACATTTGTAGTTGATGCTCGCCATAAATTACTGTACTGTAATCAGTGTAGTTGCAGTAGTTGCATGGAAAGACCCAGTATCATTTCATTACTAGATTGGCTACACGTCGGTGGAAATGGTAACAACTGATAAATATCATAACAGATCTTTTAAGATCTGAATGATTACACGAATCTACTCGTGGAGCAGTTCGCCTCAAGACAAGTTTTATCTAAAGCTTCTTGTGGAATCTTCCCCCACGAAAAAGATTGCCAATGAAACAATCGCTCGATCAGTTGCTTAATGTGTTTCATCTTCCATTGTTCTGAAGAGATGGGGATGTCAACTACATGCTGTTGTTGCGTAGTATAACCACCTCAGGTATACATTAATTCCAAACAGCTACATTTGATGATGATCGTTTAATACGATCGATTTCGGAGCTCTGATAGCTTCATCATCAGGTACATGGCGTGGCAATCAAACTGCTGAGCACCAGCAAAGTATACATCTATAAAGTCATGAAAAGCTACCACGTATAGTTTCATTTTAACGGGTAACATGATATCGTTCCATGATTGTGCAGGTATACGATTTACGAGTAGGCAGCAAATTGGTTGTCGCGCCATGTGTCTGATGATGAAGCCATCAGAGCTCCGAAATCGGTCGTGATAAATGAACATCATCACATGCAGCAGTTTGGAATTACTGTAGTTTCAAAATAAAGAGAATAAAGAAATAGCCTACACAATAATTACAGGTATTGATCTTGTCTGGGGAACTCTCGCCCTATTTATTTAAAGGAAGAGATGGAGAAAAGTTTAAAGAACTAGCTCTCGGTCATGGGTATGTCGAGGCAGAGAGGATTGTCATAGTAACGTGTGAAAACCTCAACAGGAACTGCAATAAAAAGGTACTGTGGATCGTGTAGAGATCTGCTCTTCAAATTCTGAGAGTCCACAGTCCATTTCGCGTCCTGAAACATTTTACTCTCTCTGTTACACTTGACTTGGAGACCAAGTAAGAATAGTTAGAGAAATTCGGGCTCCACGGATGCGTATCGGTGATCACTCTTCCCGCGGATCATCATCGATCAGAACTGAATACATGGTAAATAATTGTTCTATGTCTTGTATCCTATACCACATCACACTCTGTAGAGTGGCTTGCGAAGTACAGGAGGAAAAAGAGAATGAAGATGAGAGTTTAACGGCCGGTCGACGACGGGTTCATTACAAGAGGAACGAAGTACGGATTGTGACGCCGGACTTGTGCAAGTTAGCCATACATTTCACCACAAGACACCCAGAAATTCACCACCCACAGGCGACACTTACGTTCAGTCGACACCTTCGCATTCCTGAACTTCACAACCGAAATAACTCCTTTTGTGATATGAGGACACAAGACGCGGTGGGATGCTGAGAGTCAATGAATCCTACGTTGCCCGACTACACGCAGTTAATATTTTCTATGTGAGAGTATATATGATGCTAGACATAAAGGATGAAAATCAATTACAGTGGATTTTAGCTGAAAATTAACAAACTTTGGGGGCTTAAGAGAGTAGGAGGTAAACCTATAGGGTTAATTTCCAACATTATCATAGAATGAACAATCACTGATGTCCCAGAAGGTGCAGAAGAGAGGGAAAGGCGGGAAAGGGTTTATTATTGCTCTTCTCTGGCCTGTGTAGTCTTCCGTCCCACAATTGCCTAAGAGTTATATATTTCCTGAATGAGTCCGCTATCATTGTCAACTATTTGTGAGTAAAACCGTTTATGTAGCATAACATATGTCGCTGTTTATAACGTCATTTCTGTTACTACCATCGTTAGATCTTAAGTAGACTTCGTAAAACAAGGTTCAGAGCCAGTATCGATAGACTGACAGTTGAGCAATTTACTACCAGCTGTTTACGTCTCAAGAGAGAAGTTTTCAGCAGAGCTGGTGACATGATGTGTTGTACAAATATGTACCATGAGCTGTTATTTTTGGAAACTTCAATTAGGCTACTAGTTTACACGCTTCGGTAGCGTCTCCTTCACTCCTCGGTCCATTTAACGTCCTGAACATTCCGCTTGTATGTGTTCATAGTACTGGAACCATTGTAGTAACTGGATTCCGAAAAGTCTTTCAGTGTGTACTCTTCGCGAATGTAACAGCAACTGAATCGTTGAATCTAGTGGCCGAATCATAGTTTCCAAAAATAACGGCTAATTGTATATATTTTTACAATATGACCTGACGCTGTGCCTCACTCTACATATTTGTATGATAAATTTACGATTATCTGATGTCGTGGGACCTCATTCCAAAGTCATTCATTCAGAGGCACACATGATGTTACATACAGATATCTTCCGATCAGTCGAAGTACTTTGAGATTACTGAAATCAGCTCCTTGCTCTATTAAAAATACGATTTGTGAATGTAGTTGTCTATTTCAGTGTGGCTAGTTTTCTATTAGCCAGTGTTTCCCTCATTGGCATTCTTAGCTCAATCAATTACAGGTAAAGAGCACATTCGTGAAATGGGGTGGATATTTTTGCTGTCAGAGTATTGTGTATTTCAGGCAGTCAGCTGTAAATGTCGAAGATATTTAGTGTGGATGAAATAATTAATTTCTCCTATATATCTCAAACAACGAAGGCTTCTTTCCTACGTGTAAGTGCATAACTCCAATGGCTAATCACAGGGGTTTAATGCATGTTGTCCCCCAGGAGTGTTAATGATTTACTGTGTGCCTCTGGTAACGCTAAGCTACAAGAAGACGTGGCATCTTTAGAGTCACGCTCTCTAATGATACCGCAGCACGATCTGTGTATATGATTGCGTAAGTTAGATATCAGGAAGCAGTTCTGAGGGCGACCGAGGTAATGATGTTCTCGTGTGTGTGTGTCCGCATGCGACAATCTACCTTAGACGTGGCACCAGACCCGGCGCCTGATTAACGCCACCGCAGGGTGAGCGGAGATAATTGTTTCTGTCGGCACAGGAAATTGCCACCTGAGACGCTAATTCGGCCCGGGCTCGTATTACCTGTTCTCATATTAAGTGCTTCAATCTCCGCGACAGGTTGTGTGACGGTTTCACCTCTGTTCAACTCTCGTTAAGGCTTGCACCCTTGATTAACGCAAATGCGGAAATCTTGCTGGAAGCACGTTAACGCAGTGTAAAACGTCACGACGCATTACTAGGGTAGCGCAAAAAATTGCGAATTTCTCTATATTGTGATGTTTGTATATAAACCATCTTCAGTGATTTCCATTGGGAGACTGTATTCGCAAACGTACTTTTTCTAGAAAAGCGAGAAAGATTTGAGTTACACACACCATAGACGTTTAAGGGGTTGGAAGAGTACTAGCGCAGTTCATTGTAAGTGTAGAAAGAAATGGTCCTTAAGTAACCATTCAATTATTAACCTATAGTATTTGGAAATCATTAAATTAGATCGTTCACCGGTTATTAGATGGAAACCTGAAAGTTAGTCTATATACAGCGTGATTCAGCTGCCCCTACTGCTGCCATTTCATGCAACCAGCAAGGTTATATATGACCTTCAAAAACCAAGCGCTAAATTTTCTTATTCTATCACTCGCTCTCTATTAGTCCTGCAAAAGAAAGTGAACAGGATCTTTTCAGAAGGAAATGTAACATAATTAAATTTTGTCCTGGGATGCGTTTCCGCTAGAAACCACGACTTTCGTGTTATTCAAGAAAAACTTACAAAATTGAGCTTCAAATGCACTTCCACCCCCAATAGTCTGTCACCAGTAAGGACTTCATAGTGGAAGTCCGGTCCGGCCCCGATTGGTGAGTGACCAGCGCGACAGAATGTCAATTCTAAGGGCCCGGGTTCGATTCCCGGCTGGGTCGGAGAATTTCTACGCTCAGGGACTGGGTGTCGTGTTCTCCTAATCATCATCATTTCATCCACATCGATGCGCAAGTCACCGAAGTGACGTCAAATCGAAAGACTTGCACCCGGCGAACGGTCTACACGACGGGAGGCCCGATTCACACGACGGCAACTGGAAGTAAGTAGCACTCCCTCCTACCACTGTACAAAATTTCCGACTGCATGAACTATTCCCTAAATTTGATCTTTTTGCTCTTTATTGACTGGTCTTATTCCGCCACTGGCTTACTCGCGCAATTACAAATTGTAAAATAGGCGCTTGTGTAAATTTGTGAATGTTAACAACATAAAACAAACATTTACGTCGACTTATTCGTGGAACTTCTCACTAAGAGATACTGTGCTTGTAACGGTTAAGTGTGAACCTGTCAACGCGATTAGTTTTAGTGTAACGTTTAAAAAAGTCATTTTTCCTTCATAACAAAAGGCGTTTTCCTTTCATTACTCTCAGTGACAAGTTTAAATTAGTGATGTACGAAATAGTAGACTGTGCTGGTGGCATAATTGCGCAGGCACTAGAGACAAAGAGAGGTTGAATGTCGGGAACAGTTAGTGGAGTCCGGAAGTTTTGCAGTGGAAGGGTCGAATGCCTTGAAGAATATACTGCTGACTGGTGAGGAATGAGTGTCGGGGTGGAGGTACGTTTGACGTTCAGTTTCGTACGTTTCTCTTCCCAGCATAAAATGTAACTCTGTTACATTTTCAACAAAAATGATCCTGTCCATTGTTTCTGTAGGACTAATACATTGCTCGTAACAGGCGAGAGAATATGAAAATGTCGCGCATTGGTTTTGAAGGACAGTTATAACGCTGCGTGATGCATAAAACGACAGCGATGGGGGGGGGGGCAGCCGAATCACCCTATATATGTTAAAGGTCGATTGTGAACGACACCTACGCTGCTTGGTAGAGCTGGGCTGCTAGTGGTCTGGAGAGGCTTCAGCTCTTCGCCGAGTTTTGGCTGCAGCAGTTTGATGAGTAGGTACCATGTGGTTGGCCAACGTACAGCTACAAAAGCACCAAGTTCAATCTATGCAGTGAACTGGCTGGTTCTCAATACATTTCGATTCCCACCCAGCCCAGCAACGCCAGCGGTGATCATGACTGTTGGTCGCATAGTGCAGCGCCACTCGGGAGCGAGAAGTAGCGTCGAGGCAGAGCTTATGGCTGTCTGACGACGGTAACTTTAACGGCATCGTCAACAGCACGGGCCAGCGATAGATATGTAGCATGGGTTCCAGATGAAGGAATGCTTATTTCTTTATAACGAGATTTAAGTCTACAGATGTAATTTAAAGGCACACACTTCTGGTCCTCAGCACTAGTTATCTATTGCCAGTTCTGAAAAAGGCAATCATCTTATCTTACGGTCACTGATAAGGAGTTCTAGTATCAGGTTCTACACTTGTGCTAATTGTATTCAAGGTCAACCCCCCCCCCCCCACTGTCCCTCTTGCCACCCCCCCCCCCCCCCTTCTCCCCTCCTCCCGCCATGGGAATCACAGTAATGGTGCAAGGTCACCCAAGGTAAACGCTGTCATGCCCACAGACATTAGGCAATTGGACTATTAAGACTCAAATGGTCAAGACGTAGCACGATACCAGTCACTGGTGAAACTCCTTCTCCCCAATCACTCAGCTACGGGAGCATGTTAAAATGGCGGCAAACCCCTCCACTCCTGCCTGGGCAAATATTCAAACTCTCACTGTCGCTCCCCATCTATTATAGTTAGTTTGATCTCACAGCCCTCTTCTTTCGAGGTCTGTGCATCATGAGGAGAGGTGTAAACAAATTACTATCAACAAGAATTCTGTTGTGAAGGGGTTTGTAAATGATGATACTGACGTAACAAATTAACCAACTGTTTACTAATGACAATTTATTGCAGTACAATTAGTCAACAGTACTGTTCGATTTTTATTTACAATTTTTAGGGTTATTTACAAAACAATTTATTTCTGATGAACAATAGTTTGGAAAGCTATTCTTTCAAATTCTTTCGTCTGTTTATTTAGAAAAATATTAGCCTTTTATGAACAATAATTTGCAAAGGCATTTTTTCTGATGTCTTATATACATTAGTTTACTTCCAAAGTTATTCTTGTTTGGTGAACAATTATTTGCAAATTTGATTTTTGGATTCGTTATATGCATTACTTTACTTACAAAATTTTCTTTACAACTTTTCCTGATGAATAATGCACACTACTAATACGAGAGCAAACAATAAAACCAGAAGAAGTTCAACACGTTTACATTTATATGTGTCAGATTCTACATACATTTGTTAGTCTTTCATGCAATAGTTACATTTTCATCAATTTCTTTGTGGTAGCCTTCATCATTATTCATATTTTATTAATTTCTTTCTCATCACTTTTCCGTATATAATGTATGGGAGACGAAGACTAGCAGCAGCAAGTGATGGAAAACCATACATACACACAAATATACTATACATGTTTTTCATAATCAAAATATCCACGGGTGTGCTGCCGGTCTATAGTGTCCAACGGGCACAAAATTTCGGCGATCATACATGTCGCCATCATCAGGTGAACTGACGGACTGAGCTCCTGTGAACGTGCCGGCACGGAGATCCGTACGCTATGGCTGCTCAGAGGGAACTGGGTTCGGTCGCGGTGGCGGCCGATTTAAATACCCTCCGCCCGCGGCGCGCTCCCTCCGGCGTCCGCGCCCCGCGCCACGGTCGCGCGGTGGAACAGATTGCGACGGCGTCTGAGATGACGTCGGTGTGATGGCTCTGTCCGCCGTGGTCGTCACAACTATACGTTTGCTCGATTTACTCTTGATTAACCCGATCACTGGTTCCCAAGCCTTGCTAAGATTATAGCCACAGTCAAGGTTTATGAGGTGGTCATTGGTGCGAATTTCGATGGCCTCTCTAACAACGCTGTCCCAGTATCTCGACGTCTGTACCAGAATCCTCGTGCGGTCATACTCCATGGCGTGATTTTCCGACAAAAAATGTTGAGCGACCGCCGACTTGCTCGGATACATCAGTCGAGTGTGCCTCTGGTGTTCACGGCATCGATCCTCGACGGTACGCATCGTCTGACCAATATACGACTTGCCACATTGACACGGAATCTGGTACACGCCGGCCTTCCTCAAACCGAGGTCATCTTTTGCGCTGCCCACCAGTGCACGGGTTTTATTTGGAGGACAAAACACAGTTCCGACCCGGTGTTTCTTCAGAATGCGGGAGATTTTCCCCGAGAGTGCGCCTGTGTATGGAATAAATGCAGTGCCTACCTCCTCCCTCGTGACTTCATCCATCTCAACAGGTTATGCTGCAGTGGTTGGGCGGAGAGCACGTTGAATCTGCCACTCTGAGTACCCATTTTTTCGAAATACAGTTCTCAGATGTTCCAATTCCTGGGGTAGACTCTCTGCGTCAGAGATAGTGCGCGCCCTATGTACTAGAGTTTTAAGTACCCCATTCCTCTGTGAATGGTGGTGGCAGCTGTCTGCGTGCAAATACAGATCAGTGTGCGTAGCCTTTGTTCCACTTAAAGGGGGGAGGGGGGGGGGGGAGGAAGTCTAGTTTAAGCCATCTTCTGAAATACACTCCTGGAAATTGAAATAAGAACACCGTGAATTCATTGTCCCAGGAAGGGGAAACTTTATTGACACATTCCTGGGGTCAGATACATCACATGATCACACTGACAGAACCACAGGCACATAGACACAGGCAACAGAGCATGCACAATGTCGGCACTAGTACAGTGTATATCCACCTTTCGCAGCAATGCAGGCTGCTATTCTGATTGTGGCGCTCACCTGCACGGCGCCAAACACGCATACGACCATCATTGGCACCAAGGCAGAAGCGACTCTCATCGCTGAAGACGACACGTCTCCATTCGTCCCTCCATTCACGCCTGTCGCGACACCACTGGAGGCGGGCTGCACAATGTTGGGGCGTGAGCGGAAGACGGCCTAACGGTGTGCGGGACCGTAGCCCAGCTTCATGGAGACGGTTGCGAATGGTCCTCGCCGATACCCCAGGAGCAACAGTGTCCCTAATTTGCTGGGAAATGGCGGTGCGGTCCCCTACAGCACTGCGTAGGATCCTACGGTCTTGGCGTGCATCCGTGCGTCGCTGCGGTCCGGTCCCAGGTCGACGGGCACGTGCACCTTCCGCCGACCACTGGCGACAACATCGATGTACTATGGAGACCTCACGCCCCACGTGTTTAGCAATTCGGCGGTACGTCCACCCGGCCTCCCGCATGCCCACTATACGCCCTCGCTCAAAGTCCGTCAACTGCACATACGGTTCACGTCCACGCTGTCGCGGCATGCTACCAGTGTTAAAGATTGCGATGGAGCTCCGTATGCCACGGCAAACTGGCTGACACTGACGGCGGCGGTGCACAAATGCTGCGCAGCTAGCGCCATTCGACGGCCAACACCGCGGTTCCTGGTGTGTCCGCTGTGCCGTGCGTGTGATCATTGCTTGTACAGCCCTCTCGCAGTGTCCGGAGCAAGTATGGTGGGTCTGACACACCGGTGTCAATGTGTTCTTTTTTCCATTTCCAGGAGTGTATATTACCGGTGAAAAGGATGTATTACTTTCACAATGTAGAAGATGGGGATGAACTATGCATCGCATGTTCGCTTCTGGTTTATCAGTTGAAGTTACTCTAAAAATGCAGTGCTTCCAAGTACATCTAAGTCTGCGCACAATATAGTTTCAAATGCGTCTAGTTCCCTGTAAGTCTTCGGGAACTACAAAAACACGACCGGCAGAACTCTGATTAGCGCCTGGCCTGGATGTTGGTGATGATTGTAAGCCAGAAGAAGAAGATGACCATGAGCACACGTTTCAGAACGAAGTCAAGCATAAACCAGTTGGACACCTCTGCTCTTCATAATTAGGCAGTCAGCGATCCAAAACAGTAGATCTGTTGTTATCGTCCAAGGGCGAGAAGCAACACTACATTTCAATCAACTGCGAACAAAAAAAATTGTGCATAGCACTTTTGCAACAGATGTCTTATATCTTTCATTAAGAAAGAGTACACAGGGCGGTCCATTGACCAGGCCAAATATCTCACGAAATAAGCGTCAAACGAAAAACAACAAAGAACAAAACTTGTCTAGCTTGAAGGGCGAAACCAGATGGCGCTATGGTTGGCCCGCTAGATGGCGCCGCCATATGTCAAACGGATATCAACTGCGTTTTCTAAAATAGGAACGCCCATTTTTATTACATATTCTTGTAGTACGTAAAAAAAATGAATGTTTTAGTTGGACCACTTTTTTCGCTTTGTGATTGATGGCGCTGTAATAGTCACAAACATATGGCTCACAATTTTAGAACAGTTGGTAATAGGTAGGTTTTTTAGATTAAAATACAGAACGTAGGTACGTTTGAACATTTTATTTCGGTTGTTCCAATGCGATACATATACCTTTGTGAACGTATCATTTCTGAGAACGCATGCTCTTACAGCGTGATCACCTGTAAATACCACATTAATGCTATAAATGCTCAAAATGATATCCGTCAACTTTAATGCATTTCGCAATACGTGTAACGACATTCCCCTCAACAGCGAGTAGTTCGCCTTCCGTGATGTTCACACATGCATTGACAATGCGCTGACGCATGTTATCAGGCGTTGTCGGTGGATCACAACGCCTAATATCCTTCAACTTTCCCAACAGAAAGAAATCCGGGGACGTCAGATCCGGTAAACGTGCGGGCCATGGTATGGTGATTCGACGTACAATCCACCTGTCATGAAATTGCTATTCAATACCACTTCAACCGGACGCGAGCTACGTGCCGGACATCCATCATGTTGAAAGTACATCGCAATTCTCTTATGCAGTGAAACATCTTGTAGTAACACCGGTAGAACATTACGTACGAAATCAGCATACATTGCACCTTTTACATTGCCATCAAAAAAATGGGGAACAATTATCCTTCCTCCCATTATGCCACACCATACATTAACCCGCCAAGGTCGCTGATGTTCCACTTGTCGCAGCCATCGTGGATTTTCTATTGTCCAATAGTGCGTATTATGCCGGTTAACGTCCCGCTGTTTGTGAATGACGCTTCGTCGCTAAATAGAACGCGTGCAAAAAAAATCTGTCATCATCACGTAATTTCTCTTGTGCCCAGTGGAAGAACTGTACACGACGTTCAAAGTCATCGCCCTGCAATTCCTGGTGCATGGAAATATGGTACGGGTGCAATCGATGTAGATGTAGCATTCTCAACACCGACGTTTTTGAGATTCCCGATTCTCGCGTAATTTGTCTGCTACCAATGTGCCGATTAGCCGCGACAGCAGCTAAAACACCTTCTTGGGCATCATAATTTGTTTCAGGTCGTGGTTGACGTTTCACATGTGGATGAACACTTCCTGTTTCCCTAAATAACGTAACTATCCGGCGAACGGTCCGGACACTTGGATGATGTCGTCCAGGATACCGAGCAGCATACATAGTACACGCCCGTTGGGCATTTTGATCACAATAACCATACACCAAAACGCTATCGACCTTTTCCACAACTGGTAAACGGTCCATTTTAACACAGGTAATGTATTACGAAGTAAATACCGTCGGCACTGGCGGAATGTTACGTGACACCACGTACTTATACGTTTGTGACTGTTGCAGCGCCATCTGTCACATTACAAAGCGAAAAAAGTGGTCCAACGAAAACATTCATATTTCTTTACATACTGCATGAATATGTAATAAAAAAATGGGGGTTCCTGTTTAAAAAAACGAATTTGATAGCTGTTTCACCTATGGCAGCGCCATCTAGCGGGCCAACCATAGCGCCATCTGGTTTCCCCCTTCAAGCTAGACTAATTTCATTCTTTGTTGTTTTTTCGTTTGGTACTTATTTCGTGAGATATAACCACCACCACCACCATAAACGCAAGTTCGTAGGCACGTTTCTACATCTGAAAGATGATACCTGTACATCTTTCGCACCAGTCACACAAGAATAACGTGGCTATGAGGATGCAACTCAGATTTGGTTTAAATGTAGTGATCGTGAGCATTAATTGCCTTTGAGCTTGTACGTAGTCAAGAATACTTTTAAGGCGAAAAGGACACCGAGCGAGGTGGCGCAGTGGTTAGGACACTGGACTCGCATTCGGGAGGACGACGGTTCAATCCCGTCTCCGGCCATCCTGATTTAGGTTTTCCGTGATTTCCCTAAATCGTTTCAGGCAAATGCCGGGATAGTTCCTTTGAAAGGGCACGGCCGATTTCCTTCCCAATCCTTCCCTAACCCGAGCTTGCGCTCCGTCTCTAATGACCTCGTTGTGTGGCCCGGTCACTATCAATGAACCACCCTGTATATGTTAAATGCCGACAGTGAACGACACATACGCTGCTTGGTAGAGCTGCGCTGCTAGTGGTCTGGAGAGGATTCAGCTCTTCGTCGAGTATTGGCTGCAGCGGTGTGGTGAGCAGGTGCCAGGTGGTTGTCTAACGTACAGTTACGAAAGCACGAAGTTCAGTCTCTGTGGTGGACTAGCAGGTTCTCAACACATTTTGATTCCCACCAAGCCCAGCAACGCCACACAGGGCTCATGGATGTTGCTCGCATAGTGCAGCGCTATTCTGGAGCGAGAAGTACCGTCAAGGCACAGCTAATGGCTGTCTGACGACGGTAACTTTAACGGTCAGCGGTAGATATATCCCATGGGTTCTAGGTGAAAGAAGACTTATCTCATTATAACGAGATTTAAGTGTACAGATAACGTAATATAAAGGCACACACTTCTGGTGCTAAGCAGTAGTTATCTACTGCCAATTCTAAAAAAAGCATTCATTCTATCTTACGGTCACTGACAAGGAGTTCTGGTGTCAGGTTCTACACTTGTGCTAGTTGTATTCAAGGTGACCCCCCACTCTCCCTCCCAGGGAATCACAGTAATTTTGCAAGGTCACCCTGGGGAAATTCTGTCGTGCCCACAGACAGTAGGCAATTGGACTACTAAGATTCAAAAGGTCAAGAAGTAGCACTATACCAATCACATTGTCTAATATGAAACTGACGAGAATACCTCACTCCAACCACTCGGCTATGGGAGCATGTTAAAATGGCTGGAAACCCCTCCACTCCTACTTGGGCAAATAAGATTGAAACTCTCCCTGTCGCTGCTCATCTTTCATAGTCTGATTTCAGAGCCCTCTTCATTCAAGGTCTGTGCAGAGAAATTACTATCAAAACTGATTCTGTTGAGGAGGGGTTTGTAAATGGTAATACTGACGTAACAAATTAACCAACTGTTTATTAATAACAATTTTTTGCTGTACAATTAGTCAACAGTACTGTTTGATATTTATTTACAATTTTTGTAGGGTTATTTACAAGGCAATTTATTTCCGATGAACAATAGTTTGGATAGCTATTCTTTTAAATGATTTCGTCTGTTTATTTACAAAGATATTTGTCCCTTATGGACAATAATTTGCAAAGTCATTTTTTCTGATGTCTTATATACATTTGTTTACTAAAAAGTTATTCTTTCTTGATGACCAATTATTTTCAAACCTACTTTTTGGATACATTATATGCATTGCTTTATTTACAAAGTTAACTTCATAGTTTTTCCTGATGACTTATGAACGCTACTAATACGCGAGCATACACAAAAACCAGAAGAAGTTAAACATGTTTCTACTTTATTTGTGTCAGATTCTATATACATTTGTTAGTCTTTTTTACAATATTTACATTTTCATCAGGTTCTTTGTGGTAGGCTACATCATTATTTATATTTTAATAATTTGCTTCTCATCACTTTTCTAAATATAGTGTATGGGAGACGAAGACTAGCAGCAGCAAGTGATGAAAAACCATGCATACACACTAATATACTATACATGTTTTTGATCCACTTAAAAGGGGGCGGAGTCTAGTTTAATCCATATTCTGATAGATATTGCCGGTAAAAAGGATGCATTAATCTAGAGGATGGGGATGAATATTGCTTCCCATGTTCGCTTCTGGTTTATCGGTAGAATTTACTCTAAAAATTCAGCACTCCAATTACTTACAGACACTCCGAAATCAGATACTGCAAAGCCTAACACTAATAGATATAGACTCAGATCATTATTTAGTACTGATGAAGAGTAGACAGCAGTTTAAAAGACTAATCAGGAAGAAACAATGTGCAAAGATGTGGGATACGCAAATACTAAACAGTGAAGAGGTATGCTTGAAGTTCGCTGAGGCATTATAGTTTCAAATGCGTCTCGTTCCCTGTAAATCTCCATGAACTACAAAAATTCGACTCGCAGAGCTCTGTTTATCACATTCACTTTATGGCCTGGATGTTGATGATGATTGTAAGCCAGAAGAAGTAGATGACTGTGAGCACACGTTTCAGAACGAAGTCAAGCATAAACCACTTGGACACCTCTATTCTTCATAATTAGGCGGTAAGCGCTCCAAACCCGTAGACTTGTTCTTATAGTCCAAGAGCGAGAAGTAACATAACATTACAAACAACTGCGTATAAAAAATGGGCAAAGCACTTTTGCAACAGGTGTCTTATATCTTTCATTAAGAAATAGTATATAGAAAGGCACCTGACTGACCGTTCCATCCATTGACCTGCACGTGCAGAAATGCCCACTGAGGATAAAAAGTTCTAAAATCTTAAGAACGCCACCCGCCAGGAGCAATGTCGCAGACGCAGACTCAATACCTCCTAGCTACTGTGGTGCTGGTTGAGGGCGTACACTGATTTAAACACAGAAATGAGAGCTTCTGCAGCCTGTGATTTTCGAAAAATACATACATAAATTAAGAAAAAGCTCTGTTTTCCGGAAGCAATAGAAAATGTTAGGGAATACCGCGAAATTAATCTAGTTTATCTTCTGGTTGTGCGTTATGGCACAACAGATCACATCGTCACGCTGAATTTCAAATGGGCCACCATCTTCATTCAAAGCTAATCGCAGCGTAAATGGCTAAGGCTTCTCTGCAGTTCGCGAAAGCTCTCGGTATGTTTAGTTTGGATCTCTCGAAACTCCACATATACCGCTTTCACTATGAGTGAACTTCGCTGATCTCTAATTACTTTATATAAATACAGACCGTTTTATCTACTGGGTGAAAGCCTGCGATAGATATGAAGTAATCAGACACACTCCTGAAGCAAATAACAGATATGGATTTGCGATCAATAATCCTAACACCACAACACAAGAAAGTCATCGGCTTGATGAAAGACGATGTGAACGGTTCACTTATTGAGGAGTTTGTGTGGCTACAAGGGGTGGGCTAAGCGTGTGTATCATGCTGCTTCAAAGGCTGTCTATATAGGGGAAAACGAGAGATACTAGATTGAGGGTGTTGGCACTTGTTCCCTTATCCCGCGCCATGTAGTATTTCTCTCATGAGTTAATGAGGTACATACTGCGCTGCAGCTGAAAATAGGGTTGTCGCTTCGTGACAGCAAATGGTTCATCTGTGGTTCTCCCATAATCACACTACTTTCTGGGTGACTGGTTGTGTGGTTGCTTGATTATTTGTAAATTGTGGATATAACTGCTTATAATAGTTGTGTGTATGAGAATGCGAATATGGGAAGACGCACCCACTATGTTTGCTTGTAAAGACTGTACGAGGTGCATTCAAGTTCTAAGGCCTCCGATGTTTTTCAAATTAACTACTCACCCGAAATCGATGAAACTGGCGTTACTTCTCGACGTAATCGCCCTGCAGACGTACACATTTTTCACAACGCTGAAGCCACGATTCCATGGCAGCGGCGAAGGCTTCTTTAGAAGTCTGTTTTGACCACTGGAAAATCGCTGAGGCAATAGCAGCACGGCTGGTGAATGTGCGGCCACGGAGAGTGTCTTTCATTGTTGGAAAAAGCCAAAAGTCACTAGGA
The DNA here is from genome assembly GCF_021461395.2 of Schistocerca americana. Taxonomy (NCBI): domain Eukaryota; kingdom Metazoa; phylum Arthropoda; class Insecta; order Orthoptera; family Acrididae; genus Schistocerca; species Schistocerca americana. Next base: position 47,732,617 of record NC_060124.1, read on the forward strand.
GCCAGGTCAGGTGAGTAGGGAGCATGAGGAATCACTTCAAAGTTGTTATCACGAAGAAACTGTTGCGTAACGCTAGCTCGATGTGCGGGTGCGTTGTCTTTGTGAAACAGCACACGCGCAGCCCTTCCCGGACGTTTTTGTTGCAGTGCAGGAAGGAATTTGTTCTTCAAAACATTTTTGTAGGATGCACCTGTTACCGTAGTACCCTTTGGAACGCAATGGGTAAGGATTACGCCCTCGCTGTCCCAGAACATGGACACCATCATTTTTTCAGCACTGGCGGTTACCCGAAATTTTTTTGGTGGCGGTGAATCTGTGTGCTTCCATTGAGCTGACTGGAGCCTTGTTTCTGGATTGAAAAATGGCATCCACATCTCATCCCTTGTCACAACCGATGAAAAGAAAGTCCCATTCATGCTGTCATTGCGCGTCAACGTTGCGCGTCAGCATTGTTTGGCAACATGCAACACGGGCAGCCATGTGGTCGTCCGTCAGCATTCGTGGCACCCACCTGGATGGCACTTTTTGCATTTTCAGTTCGTCATGCAGGATTGTTTGCACAGAACCCACAGAAATGCCTACTCTGGAGGCGATCTGTTCAACAGTCACACTGCGATCCCCCAAAACAATTCTCTCCACTTTCTCGATCATGTCGTCAGACCGGCTTGCGCGATCCCGCGGCTGTTTCGGTTTGTTGTCACACGATGTTCTGCCCTCATTAAACTGTCGCACCCACGAACGCACTTTCGACACATCCATAACTCCATCACCACATGTCTCCTTCAACTGTCGATGAATTTCAATTGGTTTCACACCACGCAAATTCAGAAAACGAATGATTGCACGCTGTTCAAGTAAGGAAAACGTCGCCATTTTAAGTATTTAAAACAGTTCTCATTCTCGCCGCTGGCGGTAAAATTCCATCTGCCGTACCGTGCTGCCATCTCTGGGACGTATTGACAATGAACGCGGCCTCATTTTAAAACAATTCGCATGTTTCTATCTCTTTCCAGTCTGAAGAAAAAAAATCGGAGGCCTTAGAACTTGAATGCACCTAGTATATGTACTGACGGAAATAATATCGGAACAACAAGAATAAGTTATGCGACATAAACGCAAGTTCGTAGGCACATTTCTACATCTGAAAGATGATACCTGTACATCTTTCGCACCAGTCACACAAGAATAACGTGGCTATGAGGATGCAACTCAGATTTGGTTTAAATGTAGTGATCGTGAGCATTAGTTGCCTTTGTGCTTGGACATAGTCAAGAATACTTTTAAGGCAGCAAGGACACCATCACCGACACCTCGGTTTCAGTGATGCCGTGTAATACAGCTGCGAAAAGTTGGATGTTCCTTCTGCGATGCTGCAGAAAGATGGCAGGATTGTAGCTGCAGTACATGATTGCTGGCAACAAGAATGTGCGGTTGCAAGAAGACTAGGCTTGGGAAGGGCACAAAATAACGTGTTCGATGTATGGCTCTGGCGCATCGTACTGCATCTTCAGCAACAATTTGAGCAGCAGCTGGCATCCCAGCGACACAATGAACAGTAAAAAATGGGTTACTTCGAGGGCAGCTCAGAGGCAGATGCCCTGTAGTAATTATTCCACTTGTAACACCATACCTCTTCTGCTGTACAGATTTATTTTGCTTTTGTTTTATTTAGTGTTATAACATTGAGTATCTGTAAATGTGTTTGATTGAACAGATAACACAAAATTGTACACTGTTTTCTTTGTCAAACCTTTGATGTCGTGATTTGATTCTATGCAAAGTAGTGTATCTGCAATTTATATTCTTTGTCCCATTTGGAGGGAACAAAACTTACTGTATATGATTGTAATTTTGTGTGAATAATTTTTTGTAAAAATGTCAATATGTGTAAATGTTTTGTTTTATTTAATGTATTTGGTTGCTGTTATGTAAATTGCTGTACCTCACTTAGTGCTCCTAGTTATTCTGTACGTAAAAGGTGTAGTGGTTCCCCTCGGGAACGGAACTGTGTAGCGCGCGCAAATTGTGGTTGGCCTAGGTGGAAAAGGTGGAACTGATAGTCGGTCGGGGACGAGCAGTCAGTCGGAGATGAGCTACGAGTCCATGCACTGCCATGTAACAGATGCATATTGTCATGATTCCGAGAGAGGCTTTTCCTGCCGATTTCAAATGCCTCGGATGGATGGAGAAATAGCTGGAACTATTCTGGAGTTTGTATCTATCATCACCACCAAGAAATGACAGAGTCCAGCAATTCTACCTTCAATTCCACCTACCAACATGCAGTTGCCACCACATTGCGCAATCATTGCTACGTAATACTATAATGATGTATAGTGAAGGATCAGCTTAATGGACGTGCTAATGTGCTGAAATATAAGGTAATTTGTATCTGAATTTATGTACCTACCTTGATTTTTCTCCTCATCATAACACCTCTCAGGTTCCTCTCCGTTTGAGCTAAAGTGATATCCGAGTGTCCTTACTAAAAGAAATTAAAGCCTAGAGTTTTGCTAATTAATGCCTCTTGAACTTAGTAAAAAGAAAGTTAAAGTTAATGTGGCAATAGAGTGAGTTAAAGTAAATGTTATTTGCTCAAAATAATTTTCCTATTAAAACTGCTATTTAAAGTGCTGTTGCTAACTTCAATATTAAAAGTTCTTAAGACTGAGGCTTATAAGGCAAACGATCACATTATTGTCTGTAGTAAATTCTTAAAGGTGAGTCAGTTCTTGCAATTTGGTCAGTATTGTGTTTCGCTGTAGTAAAAGTGAGAAAGCTGCAGTTGTGGAACGTTATATATTCAAGTTTGCTAAGTGTTTGTGTATCTTGTGTATTAGAAGTGCATGTTATTAGTAATGTTATAAAGACCATTCACTTTATGTAAGCCTGAAAGTAATAGGGTGTTTCGGTATCTCTTATAAATTTTGCAAATAGTTTGTGCTGCTCCAGTTGTTAGCTTCTATCTTAAAACATATGTGTGTCAGAGTTCATTGCACTCGCGTGTGGCTAAGTCTAGGTTGTGTTTGTCCATTATAGTTAATTATACCTACTTTCATAAACAAGAACGTTAATCTTTCTCTTGCCTAATTAGGCTGGCGACCGTTTCCCTTATTCTAGAAACAGTATAGCTAGGCAAAATTTTGTTTGTTACTATTCCAATATTTACGTAATTTTGACTTTCATTTCCGATAAGCCACCTCCGTTAGGAACAACACGGTCAACTTAACAAAATTCCTCTCAGAGGTTAACACATCTCTGTTGCTTTATACCATAATCGCTATAACAAAATAATTCTGTTTTACAAACTGCCTCCAGTTTTGAGGTTAAGGTATAGCAGTAGCAGTTAGGAGTGTTATACGTGGCTTTTACGTGACAGGACTATTTGTTCTGTTGGGGGATACTACGTAATAAACCAAACTTGGTATTTCATAGTATTAGCTACGTAAATATGCTGCTGTTGTAGTGTTATACACTGACCCAAAACCTCCACCATTTCCGACTTTTATGGTGTCAACTGGAAGGTCATTGGAGGGGAAGGTGGAGGTCTGTTGCGTTTTCTGATGTATGCTGGTTCTCCCTCGATACCAGTGACGAGAGGCCAGTTGCGGGCCTGCACCCAACCTATGCGCATGCTAGACTCACAGAACCTACACCTGGAGTTATGGTCTGGGATCGGTTTTGTATGGCAACAGGAGCGCTCTCATGGTTATCGCACGCTCACTGACTGCAAACTTGTCCGTCAGTCTGGTGCTCCGACTTGGTGTGCTACCTATCACGAACAGCATTCCAGTGGGTGTTTCACACAGAATAACGCTTGTCGAAATACTATTGTTGTAACCTGTACGCTCTGCAGATTGTCAACATGTTGCCTTGGCGTGCTCGCTCATTAGATCCGCCTCCAGTCGTGTACACGTGAGACACTATCGCAGGACTACTGCAGTGTCAGCCGCAAACAGCATTAACCGTCCCTGTATTGACCGATCAAGTGCAACAGGCGTGGAATTCCAACTCACGAACTGACATCCGGCACCCATCAACATAATACAGCGAGCGAGGTGACGCAGTGGTAAGCACACTGGACTAGCATTCGGGAGGGTGGCGGTTCAGAGCCGCATCGGGCCATCCTCATTTAGGTTGCCCACGATTTCTGCAAATCGCTTAGGGAAAATGTCAGGATCACAACTTTGAAAGGGCGGGGCCGATTTCTTTCCCCACACTTCCATAATCCGAGCTTGTGCTCCAATAACCTAATCGTCGACGGGTCGTCAAACACTAATGTGAGGAGGTCTAAGCGAGAGGCGTTTAACGAATTCGAAAGTAAAGTTTTATGTACTGACTTGGCAGAAAGTCCTAAGAAATTTTGGTCTTATGTCAAAGCGGTACATGGATCAAAACAAAATGATCAGACACTCTGTGACCAAAATGGTACTGAAACAGAGGATGACAGACCAATGGGCGATATATTGAATGTCTTTCTCAAAAGCTGTTTCACAGAGGAAGACTATACTGTAGATCCTTCTCTAGATTGTCTCACAGATGATAAAATGGTAGATATCGAAATAGATGACGGAGCGATAGAAAAACAGTTAAAATCGCTCAAAAGAGGTAAGGCCGCTGGACCTGATGGGATACCAGTTCGATTTTACACAGAGTACGCTAACGAACTTGCCCCCTTCCTGCAGCGGTGTACCGTAGGTCTCTAGAAGAGCGAAGCGTTCCAAAAGATTGGAAAAGGACATCCCCGTTTTTAAGAATGGACGTCGAACAGATGTGCAGAACTATACACCCATATCTCTAATATCGATCAGTTGTAGAATTTTGGAAATAACTTTTATAGAGACTAGAAATCTACTTTGTAGGAATCAGCATGGGTTCCGAAAAAGATGATCGTGTGAAACCCAGCCCGCGCTTTTCGTCCACGAGTCTCATGAGGCCATAGACACGGCTTCCCAGGCAGATGCCGTGTTTCTTGACTTCCGCAAAGCGTTTGATACGGATCCCCACAGTCTTTTAATGAAGCATATAGACAATGAGAGCAATTGCGTGATTGGATTGAAGAGTTCCTAGATAATAGAACGCAACATGTCATTCTCAATGGAGAGAAGTCTTCCGAAGTAAGAGTGATTTCAGGTGTGCCGCAGGGGAGTGTCGTAGGACCGTTGCAATTCACAATATATACAAATGACCTTGTGGACAACCTTGCGGATGATGCTGTAGTATATCGAGTTGTTGTAACAATGGAAAATTGTGCTGAAATGCAGGAGGATCTGCAACGAACTGACGCATGGTGCAGGGAATGGCAATTCAATCTCAATGTAGAAAAGTGTAATGAGCTGCGAATACATAGAAAGAAAGAGCCTTTATCATTTAGCTACAGTACAGCTGCTCAGCAAATGGAAGCAGTTAATTCAATAAATTATCTGGGAGTTGGCATTAGGAGTGATTTAAAATGGAATGGCCATATAAAATTAATCGTCGGTAAAGCAAATGCCAGACTGAGATTCATTGGAAGAATCCTAAGGAAATGCAGTCCGAAAACAAGTAGGTTGCAGTACACTTGTTCGCCCACTGCTTGAATACTGCTCACCGTTGTGGGATCCGTACCAGATAGGGTTGGTAGAAGAGGTAGAGAAGATCCAACGGAGAGCAGCGCGCTTCCTTGCAGGATCATTTAGTAATCGCGAAAGTGTTACGGAGATGATAGATACACTCCAGTGGAAGTCTCTGCAAGAGAGACGCTCAGTAGCTCGGTACGGCCTTTTGTTGAAGTTTGGAGAACATACCTTCACCGAGGGTTCAAGCAGTATATTGCTCCCTCCGACGTATATCTCGCGAAGAGACCGTGAGTATAAAATCAGATAGATTAGAGCACACGCAGAGGCATTACGACAATATTTCTTTCCACGAGCAATACGAGACTGGAATAGAAGGGGGAACAGATAATGGTACTCAAGTTACCTTCCGCCACACACCGTCAGATGGCTTGCGAAGTATGGATGTAGATGTAGATGTAGAAAGCAATGCACGCATATTTGCATGCTTGCATTCAACACTGGCGGTTACATCTGCTATTAATGTATCAGCCTTTCACATTTGCAAATGGCTTATCTTGTACTTACATTAGCCTGTTATATTGCAATGTTAAATATGTTACCTACATAGACCTATTTCCGAAATTTAATTACTCTACATTAATTCTTGTTTGGTGCTACAATGTTTTTCTGCTAGTATACATGTGTGTATGTGGGGCTTTTCATCACCTATTGCTGCTAGTTCCGGATTACCACTACTGTAAATAGAAAAGTGATCAGAAATAAACTATTGAAGGGTAAATAACGATCAATGCAATCTGAAAGAAAATGATTCAAATGAGAATGAGCCGTCGCGGCTAGATCCGGTCGATCTTCGACCGCAAGTCTTGATCTCTGCTCTTTTCCGTGACCGATGAACAGGTGGCGCCTTCAGCGAGAGAGTCCTGCTGTGGCGTGTGCAGAATGGCATTGGGCTACGTCAACGGCGAGGTACTGTATGTGGAGTTTCTCGGCTAGTGATTTGTCGCTTGAGAGGTTTGGTAGCCTCCGATGTTGCTGTGTTCTAGAACGAAGCCACGGTTGTGGTGCGGTGCCTCCCTGCTGGGAAAAAATCATCCTCTCGTTGCCTTTGCGATGCGGATGAGGTTTAAAGGCGGAGGATTCGTTTCGTACCCTTTCATGGCCCCGAGAGTATGCTGTCTGTCAAGTTGCGTGATCTTCTTCTGAACAGGCTGTAACCATAAAAGATAACAGAACTATTATAGAGTTGCCGTGTGGTGTGTTCATACAACTGTGGGTGAGACATTGTAATTCTTGGATTGGAAAATGAGATTTTAAACCCCGTGTTTACTTTTAATCATCTTGAAATTAACTAAGAATAATTTCGGAGGTGTCATGTTGTAACCTGTGTAATGCATTCAATGGAACTCTTTTCCTTAATGTTATTCCTTGACCGCACAAAGGTATATTGCGACTTCATATGCGTGTTATAGTAGACTTGTATAGAGGCTATGGTACAGGCCATTTGTGAGTAGCAGTCTAGTTGCACATGGCTAATTGTAGGTAGCGACTAAAAACAGATGTGATCTGCGTCCCTGTCCTTGTCAGATCCTTATATCACTTTCATTTTGCTGTACCTGAGCGTAATTTTCTACGGCATCTGGCTCACCTTACTTGTCATGAATAATTGTGACCTTGGCAGTGTATTGGCCGAGTTTGAAATACTGTTTAATTGTCTCATACTACTCTGCTCAAATGAATGTATGGTTTGCTGTACCAGTTAGTACCACGGTCAAGCCGCTGTTGCTTATGTGTGTTTGCCATTTGTCAAATACGTTTGTTGTCGGCTGATAGCCGAGACCACCCTTCGTCCTGTATTTCGGCTGTACGCTTTTCTCTTGGCAGTCGAGTCGTGCGCGCACGCTGCGTGGATGCTTGTCCATGATCTTTCTGTTTCCTCCTCGCAACGTTTATTTATCGTATTCCAGTAGGCAATATTTATTACTGCAAATTATATTGCCTTTTCCCTTACAGACTACTTAGTCTTCTAATTGTTCAGACGATGCTCGGCACTTAGGTGCAGTAGTTCAACGTTGTTTATGTTTTAGAGTTGTCCTGTTCTATGGGCTTGTGTTTAAATTTAACTGTTTAGAATTATTCCTGTGGTGCCTCAATATACATGATGTATCAAAATTAATGGCTTAAAAGCATGCAGTTGAAAGTACTCAATACTAGAAGCAAAAAAATCCCAGTAAACATAGGGCCGAAAATGCATACCTTAAGAGCTACGAGCAATTTTTCATCTTCGATACTATGAAACAAATCTCTTATCCTGCAAGTTCTTTGCTTTCCATATTTTTGGAAGTGGTAGTGTGGATCAAAAAAAGAAAAAATGAGCAGCAAGTATGTGCTCTAAAACGCATACCTTAAAAGTTATGAGCAATTGATCATTAAATGAGTTGTGCCAAAGTAGCGAAGATGAGAAAGTGCTAATAGCGCTTAAGGAGTACATTTTAGAGCACATGTTTACCGGACTTTTTATCTTATTTTGGTTCAAATTACCAGTTCAAAAAATATGGAAAGCAAAGAACTTGCAGTAGAAGAGGTCTCTTTCTCAGTACTGAACATGAAAAATTGATAATACCTCTTAACGTATGCATTTTCGACTCTATGTTTATTGACACGTTTTTGCTTCTAGTATAGTGTAGTTTCAGCTGTATGCGTTTACGGCATTAATTATGATTCGCGCTGTATTTACAGAATTTCCCCAGTTCAAAGTTGAAGGCCTCCATGTCTGATTATTCAGGGCTGAAAAAGTTGTAAACATTTAATGTCATTGCGTTTTATAATGCATAGGGATTGTTAGTTTTTGAAAGTTTAAATTAAATTCTTGCTCTATGAATTATTGTTGTTTAATACCAATTGGGCTGGTTATCCATCATCTTACAATTTTTGCTAAAATTGAACTTAACAAATTTTTTTATTCTCTAAAGAACTCTGGGTTGAAGATGTAACTTGGATGCCTCCTCCAAAGATACTTCCAGTTTAATTATTCATTGGAGTGATTATTCATTATTTTTAATTTTCTGTAAAATTTAACAAGTTTGGGATTGTGTAAACAGCTTTTTGTTGCAGATAATCTAACCCAAATGCCCACTCCACACATTCTTACAGTTTCATTATTATTCAGCTGTTTCTTTACTGTTTTAGAAATTTGTAAAATCCAATTTTGAAATTTTTAAGTCATATGGAGGACGTCTTGTTGCTGAAAATTGAAACTAAACACCCTTTTCACAGATTCCTGGGTTTTATGCTAATTGGCGTATTGTATTTATTAAAATCTCAAGATTCTTCGAATAAGTTGTATGTGCTTTGAGAAACTGAAAACGGTGAAAGGCGTTGCAGACAAATGTGAACCTGGGGCCAAATCCTTCCACTTTGGTTTCCCTTCAGTTTACACAAAGGGCTGGTAAGCCTCATCAGTGAATAATGTATAAAAAACTATCAAGTGTTTTATAAACTGACATGAAGAACACGAGAAACTTATTTAAGTTCTGCTAGTGTTATTGCACCTTATAGTGTTAGTAATGTGCATAAATCAGAAGAAAAAACAACGAAAATAGTTTTGTAAATATTCCAGTGTACTGCATTCAGTGCACTCAAAATAATGACGCTCAAAGTTGATGTCAGAATGGAAAGCAGCTTTGAATATAAACTAATCTATATAAGGCATCAAGAAAACGGCTTTACAAATTTTCTTTCATCAAAGACAAATATTTTTGTAAATAAACCAACAGGAAAATTTAAAAGACTACCTTTGCAAATATTGTTCATCATAAACAAGATTCTTGGTAAATAAAGAAAAAAAGTTTGTGTATGAAGCTCATACAATACTCTTAACCAATTGTAATCTAAAAAAAATTGTTACTGATGAACAGCTAGTTAATTTATTACATCATTGTTATTGTTTACAAACCATTTCACTATAGAATTATTTTTAGACATAAACTGTTCATAGCAAACCTTAACCTCCCCGATGTTATTCAACCTGTATATTGATCAAGCAGTGAAGGAAACAAATGAAAAATTCGGAGTAGGTATTAAAATCCATGGAGAAGGAATAAAAACTTTGAGGTTCGCCGACGACATTGTAATTCTGTCAGAGACTGCAAAGGACTTGGAAGAGCAGTTGAGTGGAATGGATAGTGTCTTGAAAGGAGGATACAAGATGAACATCAACAAAAGCAAAACGAGGATAATGGAATAAAGTCGAATTAAGTCGGGTGACACTTAAAGTAGTCAAGGAGTTTTGATATTTGGGGAGCAAAATAACTGATGATGGTCGAAGTAGAGAGGATATAAAATGTAGGCTGGCAATGAGAAGGAAAGCGTTTCTGAAGAAGAGAAATTTGTTAACATCGAGTATAGATTTCAGTGTCAGGAAGTCGTTTCTGGAAGTATTTGTATGGAGTGTAGCAATGAATGGAAGTGAAACATGGACAATATATAGTTTAGACAAGAAGAGAATAGAAGCTTTCGAAACATGGTGCTACAGAAGAATGCTGAAGATTAGATGGGTAGATCACATAACTAATGAGGAGGTGTTGAACAGGATTGGGGAGAAGAGAAGTTTGTGGCACAACTTGACTAGAAGAAGGGATCGGTTGGTAGGAATGTTCTGAGGCATCAAGGGATCACCAATTAAGTATTGGAGGGCAGCGTGGAGGGTAAAAATCGTAGAGGGAGACCGAGAGGTGAATACACCAAGCAGATTCAGAAGTATGTAGGTTGCAATAGGTACTGGGAGATGAACAAGCTTGCACAGGATAGAGTAGTATGGAGAGCTGCATCAAACCAGTCTCGGGACTGACGACTACAACAACAACAACAACCACTCATTGAGTTGTACTTGAATGAAGAGGCCTATGCAATTCAACTAGTTATAAAGGATGAAGAGGCGAATGTTGTGCTTGAATCTTATTTGTCGATAAGGGAGGGGGGTGGGGGTTCCGCGTCGTTTCAATGTTCCCTCTTTGGTTGAGGGCTGGAAAAGATTTCTGACCAATCGAGCTACAATATGTCATGACGTTGAATGTCACTAATCCAATTGACTAATGTACATGGATGGGACTGAGGTTCCTCTGGGTGACCTGGTACAACGGCCCATGATTCCCTGGGGGGAGGGGCGGGAAGAAGGAGGGGAATGGGGGATTGATCTTTTATTCAAAATGCCATTGTGCAACCGACACCAGAAGTCTTTACCTGTGATCTTTGGATAAGACCGTTATCTTGTTCAGAACTGACATTAGATATCTATTACCTAGCCCTGGAAGTATATCCCTTCAAATCACGTTATCTGTTCCTTTAAATCCCTCTAACTTGGAATAAGTGATCGTTTAAAAGTAGAGAGCGCTAAATATCCGCCGCCAGAATTGTGCCACTGTGGGCCGTTAACTGATTCCTCTTGTTACAATCTTTTTCCATCTCGTCTATATCATGCTTTAGCTTATCACATCAAGAATTAACGGTTTTATTAAGTTTGTTTGTTACTGAAAATGTTTTTTATCAATGTGCCTTGCATGATCTGTAATCTTCTTGTTCATATTTGTAAGGTTTTGGCCATACTTATCACATCAAGAATTAACGGTTTTATTAAGTTTGTCTGTTACTGAAAACGTTTTTTATCAATGTGTCTTGCATGATCTGTAATCCTCTTGCTCATATTTGTAAGGTTTTGGCCATACTTAAAGCTTCTTATCACACATGAAAACCTTTAGTCCAGATCTGAAAATATTTGGTTCATAGTACAAGGATATTCATATGAGTCTTGCTTCATACCAGTAATACTTGGTACACAGCTTACAAGGCTGGCTGTAAACGTACATTCTCGATAGGGTTACTTCTTTGCTTACACTTGCTGCCCCATAGCTACCATGGTTCAAGTTCCAGCTCTAACGCAGATCCTGGCTTCCTCTCAGAATTATTTACTTCGATGTTCTTGTGATCTTCCACAAAGCTCGGTAACAATTCGAATATGAAACCATTTTCACATTCTACCACTCCTGCCTACATTTTTTATGCTCACAACATATATAAATTGAAAAGTATACCAAAGTTTTTGCTGTTACTGTAGTCTTTATATCATGGCACAATTTGTCAACTTCCTTTGTGTGTGTGTGTGTGTGTGTGTGTGTGTCTTGCACGCCGTGCTCCGTCAGTTTGCTTTAGCCTGAAATATGGTATTTCCTGATGACAACACTTTGCTTTTTCCCGCAGTTGCTGGTCTCGAAAATGGAATAAAGCATCTGTGAAAATACGGCCATAAGCATATTAATAACGTGCATGTAAAAACTGACCACTATTCTTACATTTCCCTCAGTCAAATATATGTATTGTTATACGTTGTAGCCCGCATGCACTAAAATTGGAACTTACATGTCTGTTACGTTGCTGCAACTACACTCCTGGAAATGGAAAAAAGAACACATTGACACCGGTGTGTCAGACCCACCATACTTGCTCCGGAGACTGCGAGAGGGCTGTACAAACAATGATCACACGCACGGCACAGTGGACACGCCAGGAACCGCGGTGTTGGCCGTCGAATGGCGCTAGCTGCGCAGCATTTGTGCACCGCCGCCGTCAGTGTCAGCCAGTTTGCCGTGGCATACGGAGCTCCATCGCAGTCTTTAACACTGGTAGCATGCCGCGACAGCGTGGACGTGAACCGTATGTGTAGTTGATGGACTTTGAGCGAGGGCGTATAGTGGGCATGCGGGAGGCCGGGTGGACGTACCACCGAATTGCTCAACACGTGGGGCGTGAGGTCTCCACAGTACATCGATGTTATCGCCAGTGGTCGGCGGAAGGTGCACGTGCCCGTCGACCTGGGACCGGACCGCAGCGACGCACGGATGCACGCCAAGACCGAAGGATCCTACGCAGTGCCGTAGGGGACCGCACCGCCACTTCCCAGCAAATTAGGGACACTGTTGCTCCTGGGGTATCGGCGAGGACCATTCGCAACCGTCTCCATGAAGCTGGGCTACGGTCCCGCACACCGTTAGGCCGTCTTCCGCTCACGCCCCAACATCGTGCAGCCCGCCTCCAGTGGTGTCGCGACAGGCGTGAATGGAGGGACGAATGGAGACGTGTCGTCTTCAGCGATGAGAGTCGCTTCTGCCTTGGTGCCAATGATGGTCGTATGCGTGTTTGGCGCCGTGCAGGTGAGCGCCACAATCAGGACTGCATACGACCGAGGCACACAGGGCCAACACCCGGCATCATGGTGTGGGGAGCGATCTCCTACACTGGCCGTACACCACTGGTGATCGTCGAGGGGACACTGAATAGTGCACGGTACATCCAAACCGTCATCGAACCCATCGTTCTACCATTCCTAGACCGGCAAGGGAACTTGCTGTTCCAACAGGACAATGCACGTCCACATGTATCCCGTGCCACCCAACGCGCTCTAGAAGGTGTAAGTCAACTACCCTGGCCAGCAAGATCTCCGGATCTGTCCCCCATTGAGCATGTTTGGGACTGGATGAAGCGTCGTCTCACGCGGTCTGCACGTCCAGCACGAACGCTGGTCCAACTGAGGCGTCAGGTGGAAATGGTATGGCAAGCCGTTCCACAGGACTACATCCAGCATCTCTACGATCGTCTCCATGGGAGAATAGCAGCCTGCATTGCTGCGAAAGGTGGATATACACTGTACTAGTGCAGACATTGTGCATGCTCTGTTGCCTGTGTCTATGTGCCTGTGGTTCTGTCAGTGTGATCATGTGATGTATCTGACCCCAGGAATGTGTCAATAAAGTTTCCCCTTCCTGGGACAATGAATTCACGGTGTTCTTATTTCAATTTCCAGGAGTGTATTTCCTTCTGAGATATATTAATCTCATGGTCTCCCTCTACCGTTTTTACCCGACACACTTCCCCATAACTGGCGATCCCTTGATGTCTCAAAATGTGTCCTAATCACCTATCCCTTTGGTTTTTCAAGATGTACCACATATTTTTTGTATCGCCAATTCCATCCAATACCTCCGCATTAGTTACGCGATCTACTCACCTAATCTTTGGCATTGTTCTACATTTCAAAGGCAGCTGTTCTTTTCTGGTCTAAACATACTCTACGAAACTTAGTCCGCAGCTCGTGGTCGTGCGGTAGCGTTCTCGCTTCCCACTCCCGGGTTCCCGGGTTCGATTCCCGGCGGGGTCAGGGATTTTCTCTACTTCGTGATGACTGGCTGTTGTGTGATATCCTTAGATTAGTTAGGTTTAAGTAGTTCTAAGTTCTAGGGGACTGACGACCATAGATGTTAAGTCCCATAGTGCTCAGAGCCATTTGAACCATCTACGAAACTGGGGAAATATGGGCATTGTGATCTGTTTTTTTATTATAAAGTTAGGCCCTTATCCCGAATTTGGGAGTTTTTTGTTCTTAAACGGCAGTTTTCCAGGTGAAAATCATTGCTTAGACATAGTTTCTCAGGAAGAAAACAGTTCCCCACATTGATCCTTCTGAAAAAGTTTCAACCACACTTTTCTTTTCTTGCATTCTAAAGCCTAAAAGACGGATTAAAAATCTATATAGCGTAATGGTTGCCGACTTCACACCTCGCAGAAACTTATAGCCACCATAGAGAACATAACTGTATTAGAACATGATAAGACTCCTGCATTAAGAATACACCCCATCTGGGATTGAAAACTTAACTAATTTGATCACGTAACAAAATCGACCTGACGCAGTAGACTAATTTTCAGTTAAAAGTTAATTTTTTGTTACTATGAGAGGATAAGGTTTTTCAATTTTTCTTTTCATAAGGCTATGAGGGATTTTCAATCTGATCTGCTTGTTTCCACACGTTTACTTCACCTTTAAATGCTTACGGTGACTTAAGAGCTTTCGGTTGATACAGAGTCTCTTTCTTCAGCCGACGTTCAGCAAATTCTGATGTATCAGAACCTATTACTCTTATTACATTCGCCATTATGGATCGTCCATAGCGCGCTAATGGCACATAAACTGATAATCTAGGAAACGGCGAACTTCAACGGGCATATCGCGATATCTGTCGGTGACCTTGGTGCTTTGACAGTACCAAGTATGGGCGCTAGAAAATCTATTTGTGAGTTTACCGAATAACGAAAAATTTCTTCCATTTCTTCAATTTCTTCAGCAGAATGTCAGCTGCTGTGTTCTTTCCATCTCAAAGTTAGCCTTCTGTGGTTACCCAAAGGTAAATAAAAGGTTACGAAGGTGCTGTAGCTTATTTGTAGTGACTGCATCTCATGTTGCAGTAATTGTGTACTGCGCTCGAGTCTCGCGAGACCAAAACTTCTTTTCTCTTTCCAAAATGTTAACAACTTTCTCAAACAGTGGTAAAAATGTAGGTAACGCTGAAAGTGTCCCAATTAACCCTCATATTGACAGCAACACGGTTTGTCACCTTGAAAGGTTGTGCTTCTCCCTGCAGCGTATCCACGACTATTTTACTTCAGTTTTGCTAACAAGAAGCGCCTCTCTGGTGTAGGTACTAACGTTCACCTAGTAAGTTAGTATTTATGATTATTGTACACTCCTGGAAATGGAAAAAAGAACACATTGACACCGGTGTGTCAGACCCACCATACTTGCTCCGGACACTGCGAGAGGGCTGTACAAGCAATGATCACACGCACGGCACAGCGGCCACACCAGGAACCGCGGTGTTGGCCGTCGAATGGCGCTAGCTGCGCAGCATTTGTGCACCGCCGCCGTCAGTGTCAGCCAGTTTGCCGTGGCATACGGAGCTCTATCGCAGTCTTTAACACTGGTAGCATGCCGCGACAGCGTGGACGTGAACCGTATGTGCAGTTGACGGACTTTGAGCGACGGCGTACAGTGGGCATGCGGGAGGCCGGGTGGACGTACCGCCGAATTGCTCAACACGTGGGGCGTGAGGTCTCCACAGTACATCGATGTTGTCGCCAGTGGTCGGCGGAAGGTGCACGTGCCCGTCGACCTGGGACCGGACCGCAGCGGCGCACGGATGCACGCCAAGACCGTAGGATCCTACACAGTGCCGTAGGGGACCGCACCGCCACTTCCCAGCAAATTAGGGACACTGTTGCTCCTGGGGTATCGGCGAGGACCATTCGCAACCGTCTCCATGAAGCTGGGCTACGGTCCCGCACACCGTTAGGCCGTCTTCCGCTCACGCCCCAACATCGTGCAGCCCGCCTCCAGTGGTGTCGCGACAGGCGTGAATGGAGGGACGAATGGAGACGTGTCGTCTTCAGCGATGAGAGTCGCTTCTGCCTTGGTGCCAATGATGGTCGTATGCGTGTTTGGCGCCGTGCAGGTGAGCGCCACAATCAGGACTGCATACGACCGAGGCACACAGGGCCAACACCCGGCATCATGGTGTGGGGAGCGATCTCCTACACTGGCCGTACACCACTGGTGATCGTCGAGGGGACACTGAATAGTGCACGGTACATCCAAACCGTCATCGAACCCATCGTTCTACCATTCCTAGACCGACAAGGGAACTTGCTGTTCCAACAGGACAATGCACGTCCGCATGTATCCCGTGCCACCCAACGTGCTCTAGAAGGTGTAAGTCAACTACCCTGGCCAGCAAGATCTCCGGATCTGTCCCCCATTGAGCATGTTTGGGACTGGATGAAGCGTCGTCTCACGCGGTCTGCACGTCCAGCACGAACGCTGGTCCAACTGAGGCGCCAGGTGGAAATGGCATGGCAAGCCGTTCCACAGGACTACATCCAGCATCTCTACGATCGTCTCCATGGGAGAATAGCAGCCTGCATTGCTGCGAAAGGTGGATATGCACTGTACTAGTGCCGACATTGTGCATGCTCTGTTGCCTGTGTCTATGTGCCTGTGGTTCTGTCAGTGTGATCATGTGATGTATCTGACCCCAGGAATGTGTCAATAAAGTTTCCCCTTTCTGGGACAATGAATTCACGGTGTTCTTATTTCAATTTCCAGGAGTGTATGTCGTTCACTCTATTGTTGTAGACGTAAGGCGCTCGTTTTCGTTTTGGTTCTTGTGTCCCGTAAATTATCAATGCTACATGTAACTGAAATTAAGCTCGCTTTGCGTTCGTTGTATGTGAAGTGATATTATTAAGAAGTGGCATAATACTGATTCTCTTATACCAGTGTTGGCTGCTTTTAATGGCATCATCTACCTTCAATCAAAAACCGTTATTGGTCAAATACAGGAACAAATGTTATCAATAAAACTGAAAAATTATATGATTAGGGAACTGTACCACAAACCGATAGCAGTTGCCGACGCTCGCGTTAAGGACTTGTTTCGTTTCCTTTCTACGTTCGTGTGACAATCAGCAAATACAGTAGGTTGCAGAGCCTTGCATAAGTTAGAGTTGCACGGAGAGCTGCATCAAAGCAATATTTCGACTGAAGACAACGACAACAATGACAACAACAAAAACAACGAAAGGAATTATTTTCCCATTACCACTTTAAATTCAGTTATCTTGAGACTACCTTTCTTCCTCGAAAAGATAACACACTGACGGAGAAAAAGTCGTGACACCATTAGGAGCTGTGCGACGTAAATGAAAGCTCATTCCATGTCTGAAAGATGAAGGCCGTTCAAATTTCGCGTTAGTCGCATAAGAGTGGCACTAGCAGCCGCCACCCTGAGAATGCAGGTACACGCTATAACGGTCCTGAGCGTTACTTAGCGCCGAGATTGGACGCGGAGAGTAGATACCAGTCAAGAATGCCTTAAGGGGAGCCGGAGGTGCCTATGCTGCCCATGTTAAAATCACTAAGTTTTAGGAACATTTATGAATAAACTACCAAATAGAAAAATTTGAATTTTTTTTTACATATAGAGTGGTTTAGTATAGCAGTTATGACAAAGGGATTTTGGAGTATCTTTTCTAGTTTCCTTCCAATTATTTTTTTTATTAATGACCCAAATTTTTTTACAAGTAATTGCTTTATAATTAAACTGAAATGAATTAAACCGAACATTTTGCCAAATGGCTGTGTTACAATGTAAGTTTGACCACTAGGAGTGCTGTATAAAAATTTCATCTCTCTAGCTTGAGTGGATTTTGAGAAAATGTTCCTTATATTCGAAAAATTCTAATTTACGGGAAATGGCTATCAAAGTTCCTTAATACATTCCTGCACTATAGGTTGGATTATCAGGGTCTTCTTCTTCATCCTCCACAAGCTTCCTCTTCTGTCTTCTTTTCTAGCCTGTTGTTCCATCATACGACATATGCCTTTCTCTAGTTTCTGCTCCTCTTATCCTTTCTCTGTCAATATTTCTTAGTGCTCGTACGGTGTTCAACCCAGCTGTAAATCCTAATGCCTTCAGAGCTTCACACGTCACACTGTTCCCTTGGTTGTAGGTTGCTATTGCATCATAAATGCCAAAGTGCAGTGTTTTTATGCTTACAAACACCCTTTTAGGAATCACTTTTCAAATCAAATTGTTTGCGCTCTCATTAGGATTCTGCGTCTTTCCGTGTAGACATTTGTGTAACAATTCTGGCTGTGCTAAGTCATGAAAAATTGGTTTTATTGTTCCCTCCTGATTCTTGTACATACTGCGTATTACCCGCTTTACACAAGAAGTATAATACTACCAACAACATGCGCAACACTGAACTAATTCGAAACGGTAAACAGCAAAGAGACGATGTTCCGCGCTCTTATTCATTGTAGTATCGCAACTTGGTATTAGTGTTAATTTTCTTTTCCCTACGTTCTTCCTCTTCTTATATAAACGGTTACTAAAACGTGGCATCGTAACCAGAACAAAAGTGTACGACAATATTAACTGGAGCAAGATGTTCGAAATTCTGAGGAAAATAGGAGTAAGCTGTAAGGAAATACGGATAATATTTGTCACAGAAAAAAAAGTAGCCAACCCTTGCACTCTTGCTGTATGCGTAACATAAGGCGCTGTATGCGTAACAGGCCGAGAAAATCCCAAGCAGTTCGCCAGGAAGTCACGAAAGGGTGTTAGATGCATTCAGCGGCCGCCAATTTCCTCTGCAGGCGTGGGGGAAAATGGTAATAACTCTACTTCTAGGGCGAGTAGAACAATAATTCAAAGTTTACATTAAGGGGCTCCGGAAAGGCTGAAAATCATGAAAAGTTCAATTTTTACTTTTTCGCGTTTTCTGAATCTGCAGACTATTACCTTTTAATAGATATATAATTTATTCAATTCCGAAGACTACAACTATTTTTAAATTTTTTTTGAAATGTGTTCTACATCGGCGTGACCCACTGTGGCGCTGTTAAACTGCTGTCAAATGGTGTTATTATTAACGTCCGTGTTCATCAGGTACATTTTAGTGATGTG
Source organism: Schistocerca americana (assembly GCF_021461395.2). Taxonomy (NCBI): domain Eukaryota; kingdom Metazoa; phylum Arthropoda; class Insecta; order Orthoptera; family Acrididae; genus Schistocerca; species Schistocerca americana. The sequence goes on from NC_060124.1 coordinate 47,751,527, forward strand.
AGATAAAGTATGTGTTGTGGCTAACCTGTGATGGTTCAATATGTATCGCTGGTGTGATTGTCGATTGTTTCATGTTTATTTACTCTGTCGTTATCTCGAAAATATTCGTAATTAATTCTGTTTCTTGAGTCTCTGTTTTGTTGAAGTATAATAATGAGTAAAGATATTAGAAATCCTCTGAAGGCTTTTAAGAAAAGGAGAAATGTTGGAAAGCCAAAGGTATGTGTTATTACTGTGAACAATAAAGACGATAACCAAGTGAGTGAACCTAACCTCTCAAGTACACCTGCCCATAGCAGTCAAAGTGGGAAAGAAAATACTTCACAGAAGAAGCTTGGTTCAATGAGTGAAAACTATGAATGTTTTATGGGCGAATCGGATGTGAATGAAATATTTGATATGTCGGTTCTCAAAGGAATTTTTTCAAACTGCGTAAGATGTATTCATTGTAGTGAAGTTGGTCTGGAACTCTCCATAATAAAGCACGTAGGACTTGCTAGTGAAACACAACTGAAATGTGGTAAGTGTTCATACATGACCACCTTTTGGAACAGTGTTGCAGTAACTGCAACTGAAGAAAATGGTAGCAAAATCTACGAACACAACAACGAGCGATGCGTGCTCTAGACAAGGAACGCCTTCGGGCTGCAGACAGGGCTGTAAAGAGTCTAGAAATACAAGCAAGAGTAAACAGGAGGAGGAACAAGAGGAAGCTGGAGGAGGAGTTTGCAGAGGATGAAGATAATCCATCCTATGGACCTGGAATGCACTAAAAAGTTCGTAGGAGAGCTTCTGTAAAGTTTGGAAGGTAGGAGACGAGGTACTGGCAGAAGTAAAGCTGTGAGTACCGGGCGTGAGTCGTGCTTGGGTAGCTCAGTTGGTAGAGCAATTGCCCGTGAAAGGCAAAGGTCCCGAGTTCGAATCTCGGTCGGGCACACAGTTTTAATCTGCCAGGAAGTTTCACTAAAAAGTTAATCCAATCTTTGTCGCTCGATTCCCAATACTTTTATTTTCTCGTACTAAATAATGTTTTCTAAGGATCTTGCAAACATATTTGTTTCAAACTTTCAGTAAATGTTACACAGTACCTTCTGCATAATTTAACACAGCCTTTTTCCAAAAAACTGTATATTTTTCAATATATAAATAAAAAATTGCAAAAAAATGTTGTGAATTTTCATTACAATTGAAAAAAAATCATCTTTAATAACTGAACTAAAATTTTGTAAAATCTCTGTGTTACGTTGTAGCCCATATTCCAATAAAAAATCTGTAAAAAGTTCAACTTCCTACCTCAAACACTTTGTGAGGAAAGATGTAATTTATAAGCGTTATTTTAACATTGCAAGTATAGGGCGTTCCGGAGCCCCTTAAAGAGGAATGTTCCAATTAATTTTCGGTAGCAAAAAAAAAATCGTAATTTTTTTGGATTTGGCCACCTCCGGCTTCCCTTAAGGCGACGAACGCACCATTATGAGCGCTTCACTGACTTTGAAAGAGGTTGTGTAATAATGGTACAAGAAACTGCAAGTTCCTACTGCGATACTGGACGTGCCTACTGCGATACCGCAGAAAGACTTGGCCAACGTACATGATTACTGGCAGTGGCGGACACGAGAATGTATTTCGCAAGCAGACTAGGCTGCGGACGGCCACGCTGCACTATAGAGAGGAAAGAACATGGTGTTCGGAGTATGGCTCTGGCGCATCGTACCGCCTCTGCAGAAGTAATATGGCTAACAGTTGGCACCACAGTGACACAACGGACCGTTTGCAAATCGGTTACTTGAAAGACAGCTCCGAGTCAGACGCTCCGTAGAGTACATTCCAGTGAACACAAATCGCCGTTATTTGCGACTTCAGTGGTGCCAAGTGAGAGTTCATTGGACACAGGATGGACTCCTGTATTCTGAAGAAAGCTAGTTCTGCCGCGGTGCCGGTGATGGGTGTGTATCGGTTAGAAAGAGGACAGTTGAGGGCCTGTACCCAACCTGTCTGCGTGCTACACACACTCGACCTACACCTGGGGTCAGGGTCTGGGGTGCGGCATCTTACGACTGCAGGATGACTCTCGTGGTTTCCCACGCACCTTAACAGCAAATTTGTACGTGAAAATGGTGATCTGACCGGTTGTGCTGTCATTCATGAACAATAGTCCGAGGAGTGTATTCGAACAGGAAAACACTGACAAGGAGAAAGGCAGTATGATAGGACATCTGTTGTAACATCAAGGAATGACTTCCATGATAGTAGAGGGAGCTGCAGAGGGCAAAAACTGTAGAGAAAGGCAGAGATTGGAATATATCCAGGAAATAATTGAGGGCGTAGGTTGCAAGTGCTACTCTGAGATAAAGAGGCTGTCGCAGGAGAAAGATTCGTGCAGGGCCACATCGGACCAGTCAGGAGACTGTTGACTGAAACAAAAAAAAAAAAAATAAAACACAGAAGAAAACTCTCATACACAAACCGCTGTTGTAATCGGACAGCACCAGACGACAAATCCATTGTCGTCCACAACCATCATTAACCGTCCATGTATTGCCCGACAAGTGCAACAGGCATGGAACTCCATACCGCAAACCGCCAACACAGTCTCTTAAGGGGAGACGGAAAGCAATTTTTATCCCTGTTCTGCCAATGCTTTTTTACCCTTTGAATAGGTACACTTTTCAAAACAACTACAAGTGCTAAAACAATGAAACTTTAACTGCATACATATAACATACATGCCTCAATTAACAAGTAAAATGAACATAATACTTCTTATGGTTTTGATGAACAAATTTTTTATATTCTTTCACTAGTAAAATTTAACTTCATTTGTACATTAATTAATATAAAACAGTTTCAGGTTGTTTGGTGGTTCTCAATTTACTTGTAATAACTTATTACCATGTGCAGTACAAATTGACTAAATTTCATCTTCCTAACCCCATTACTTTACCAAATAATGGTACCTGAAAGTAAAAAGATGTAGTTTTCACAAAAATCCGTTTAAAGTTTAATATTTCAATCCTAGTATAGTTATTGATGAGAATTACTTACCACTAATATTTTCCTGCACCATACTGCGCATCATCTGAATCATACTACTCTCCTTATCTTCTATTGGTCCCTCTTCTTTTCCGTCTGGCTTCTTTTGTGCATTTTAAATTAGGAATATCTGGAGTGAGGGTTCTTTATCTATTGACACCAAGGATTTTGCAGTATTTCTACTAGATTTTAAGCCCAACAATTCCAAAACATCCAGTTTTCTGATTACACCATCACTGAAGCATAAAATAGCGGCATAAACACCAACTTTGAGGGTTGTAAGCTGAACAAATACAGTTTTCGGTTACCGTTTCCAAATGACAGAATTCACACATTCATTTAAATTTTGGGTTTTCCCATGAAGACATTTCTTCAACAAGGTATCTTTACAAAGGTCTCTAAATAAGGGTTAAATTTCATTCATTACTGATGCAGATAAAGAATGTTTCTGGTCGTATCTGGCACTTCTCCTGTACTTGCAGAAAGTGTCAGGATCATTCCGGTAAAGACTGTACGTCAAGAAAATCACCATATCTAACGAAAAAATTGTCGTATTTATATAAAACAAAAACTGTTTGACGCAGGAAAGACCAGGAATTTCAAATACGCTGAAATCTGAAAATCGAATTTTTTAATTCCACTTGCCTTCCGTCTCCCCTTACATACATTATGTAGATAAACAGATTCCAGAAATCTCATTACTGTAATTTTTTATTGTGTTGCGACTTTTTTCCGTCAGTGTATTTTAAAACCGTAGAGATCTTGTGTTAAAAAGATTTCTTTTTTTATTTTCTACATAGTACCTACGTCTGAGTTATGAGCCAACACCTCTTATCCATTGGCGGGGGAAAAGTCTTTTCTCCTGTCAGGCTGTGCAGTGGCCGACATGAATGGTATAAGATTCTAGAGGCCGAATATTCACTTTGGCCACAGCGCCATTCTAGGCCGCAGCAGAGGGGGTCCGTGAAAAGGAAGGAACCGACATTAGCGGCAGTGGGCTGGTGCGTGGGAGGGGAGTTAGGGCGGGGGAGGGGCGTTAACTCTGAAAGGGCGCCGCCGCTGGCCACACGTGGGAGCCGGCCACGTGTGCTGCGCTGCCGCAGTGTGCGCTCCCACGGCGAGCATCTGCTGTACCGTCACCACGTGACACTCTGACACGCGACGCGCAAGCGGAAAGGTCCAGCTGCGACACAAAAGGCTGCAGCTCTGCAGTCACGTCTACATCCATACGCTGCGAATCACTGTGAAGTGCGTAGCAGAGGGTACGTCTCGTTGTACGAGTTATTAGGGCCTTCTCCCATTCCATTCGCGTATGGAGCGCGGTAAGAACTACTGTTTGAATGCGTGTGTGCGTGACAGAATTAGTCCAGTTTTGACTCACGACCGATATGGGAGCGATGTGTTGGGGGTTGAAATATAATGACAGTGCCATCATCTAAGTGGATACTTGAAACTTCGTTAGTAGGCTTTCTTCCGATTGTTTACGCCTGTCTTCAAGATTCTGCCAGTTCAATTCTTCACGACTGCTGTGACACTCCCCCTGGAAGAAATATAGTAGAGTGATTTGATGTAAACAAAACATGCACACCGTGAATGAATTTAAAAACTGGTTACGACAAATTAATCTTCATTTTTACGAACTGCAAACCCACAAGGCGGTCCGCTTGTCACGACAACATACTTACAAATGTCAATAGAGAGTGTTTGTCTTCTGATGTAGCTGCCATCGATTTCTCTATGACTCATTTTGGGTAAAAATAGGTACAGATAGGACTAATATGGACTATAAGGAGTTTGAAGAGCCTAAAACAGCCATCACAAGACCAATAACGCAAGAAAAATTGTCTAATTTCATGGTCTGACTCAGTAATTATGACTGATCACATGTGTCTAACAATAATGCCCAGGGCTCCACCAATACATTGATCGATAGATTTTTCCATTCTTTCTTAAATATATTGGAGACCAACTGCCCTCAATACAAATGTAAAGTTAACCTTAAAAGTAACAGTAATACAAGTAGGGATAAGAATCTATGGTATACCGCTCAACTAGCCAATATGAAAACGAGGTGGTTGTTGTATAGGGAATCTTACAGACTTCAGAAAACTGATATAGCTAAACAAAGGTACTCAAGAGCACAAAAGGAATATAAGTATGCTTTAAATGAGGCCAAAAAAACAACAACATAACCTAGTCAGCATTGAGTCATCAAAAAATAAATGCATAAAAGCATGGACTATAGTAAATTCAGTGGTCAAAAGCAAGCAGAAAGTTGAGCTTGAAATTTCAGAAGATGAATTTAATAACTACTGTACAAAATCTGTTAACCAAATTAGGGAAAGAATTGGGAGGCCGCAAGAAACTGTAGCTGATCTCATTAAATATCATAATGTAGACTACACCCTGAAACATAAATTCCTTTTAACAGAGGTCACACCAGATGTTGTTTTAACTATTGTAAATAATTTAGGCCCTCTGATAATGAAGATATATATGGTATTTCTTGCAATATGTTAAAAAAGGTAATTAGGCTTATAGTATATCCTCTTACTAAATGTACAAACAGATGTCTAATTGAAGGAGTATTTCCAGATGTATTAAAATTATCCAGGGCAGTGCCCATTTACAAGAAAGGAGACCAAAACTGCCAATATCTCTGACACCTATTTTATCTAAAGTTTTGGAATCCATCATCAACCCCCAATTGTCTGATTATCTGACAAACTAGTTGATTACGGAATCACAACCAGTGAAGTTGACAACATTTGCGAATCTTTCCGCAGCAACCGTAAACAAATTGTTTGTATTGGTAATCAGAGATCACAGCTAGCTGAAGTTAAGTGCAGTGTGCCACAAGGCGCAGTATTAGCACCTCTGCTATTTATCTTAATAACAAACGATCTACCATCTTACATAAATACTCACTCCATTCTCTATGCAGATGATACCACTTTTTCCAATGTCAGCTCAGATATGGATATGCTCCAAACTGTGGCAAATGACACAATATCACAAGCAACAGTCTGGATTCGAGCTAATGGGATCCTGCTTAATGAGAGTAAAACTCAAAGGATTATATTTAGTTTAAGACATCTGCCAGTAGCAGACTTCATGGATAGTGTTAAGTTCTTAGGTATTGTTATAGATAGTAAATTGACTTGGGAGCAACATATTAAGTACATTAGTGCAAGGCTGTCTAGAGAGGTGTATTTGCTAAGGAATTTAAAAAACCATGTACGTGCGACCTATGTAAGATCGGCCTACTTTACTTCTTTTCAAAGCACTATATCTTATGGGCTTTTAATATGGCGCAATAGCTCACACATTCAGGACATTTTGGTAGTTCAGAAAAAAGTAATTCAAATTATAACAAACAGTGATAAACTGGCCCACTGCAAACCATTGTTTATCAACTTAAAAATATTAACTGTTATAAACATGTATATTTACACTGCCCTACTGCATATAAAGGGAAACTTATCAGAATACCAGCGTAGAAGAGATGTACGCTCTCATTGAACCAGAAATAGTAGCCATCTTGACATACCTTACTTCAGATTATCCAAGTTACTGAACAGCTACGAAGTGGTGGGTATGAAGATGTTTAACAAACTGCCACTAGAATGGGTAAATGCTCCATTTGATTTATTTAAAAACAAATTATTCAGTTGGTTAGCTGCAAATCCTTGCTACTCACTTCAGGAATTTTAAGACTGTAAAATATCATAGTGGTACCGGTTTGGAGAGCTCAGCATAATTTCTTTAACTGAGTAATTTATGATGCAATGCTTTTCAAATTGTTTGATTTTAAATATTGTATTATATGAAAACCAATACTGACATACTGATCTTCAACCCTTGTATATATGCTGTATAACTTGTATTCATGTAACTTGACTTTGTCAATTGCTGTAATAGCTAAACGACAATAAAATTTCATTCAATTCAATTCAGTCCTGTGACCGTTCGTGCTGCCCTTCTCTGTATACACTCAATATGTCTCCCATACACACAAGTAACACTCTACGATGTGTCGTATGAGTGATTTGTAAGCAATATCCATTGTAGAGTGATGATATATCCCTAGTGTTCTACTAATTAACGGAAGTCTGCTACCTATTTTACCCACGAATGAGCCTATGTCATCGTTCCATTTCATGCTCCTACAAAGTGTCACATGTGGGTATTTGTATCAGTTTACCAATTCAAGTAATGAATAACAAATATTATATTCATAAGATACAATGTTTCATCGTTTCGTGGAGTGCATAGTTTTACATTTCTGATTTAAAACAAGTTGGTAATCTTATCAAGGTGTGGCTGAATATCTGTGTAGCTTCTTGTGACTGTACTTCAATGTAGATAACTGCATCATCTGCGAAACGCCTGATGTTGCTATTACTGTTGCAAGATTATTAATAGGAAACATCAACATCAAGAACCGACCACACTTCCCTGGGGTACGCCAAAAGTTATTTTTACATCTGTCGATGAATCTCCATTCACGATATCATGCTGTATCCTCTCTACCAAAAATTCCTCGATATAGTCACATATTTTCCCAGATACCCCATATGATCGAACATTTTATAATAACGTTAAGTGTAGTAGTGAGTGTAATGGTTTTCGGAAATCGAGCAATACTGCAACTACGTGACCGCCTTGTCCCATGACTTCAGGGTATCATTTGAGAAGAATGCGAGCTAGGTTTAAAATCATATGTTTTCGAAATCCGTGGTGCATGGCATGGAGGAGAGCGTTCTATTCGATATACCTCGTTATGTTTGAAATCGAAATGTGCTCTGAAATTCTGTTACAAAATGATGCCAAAGATACTGCACGGTAGCTTCGTGCATCACTTATGCTACCCTTATCGTAGACAGGTGTGATATGCCCTTTCTTACAACTGATGGGCACGGTTTTTTTGTTCGACTGTTGCATTATACGATTAGTTAACAGAGAGGCCAACTGACCAGCAGATTCTGTTGTAAGGTGGCTATAATTCCGCACCTTACAAGCTCTCATCCACATACTTTGTCGTTATCCATAACCACAATTAGGTACCATGTGATAGGTTGTACATCGTATACATGAATATATACTGACATTGTAACGTATACCTTGTAAATAATTGTTAAGGCTTATTTAATGAAAGGTGATTGGGTGTGTTTATTATCAGAACGGCATAATGAATGAAGGCCTATACTAGTAGAGGTTGGAACGCCAGTGGAGATGAAACGGCGGGCAAAACTCGAGCTCTGGGTGGAAGGCTCACATAGGTGTCGCTTCTACTAAAAAACTGGAAGTATCTAGATGAACGTCGTGGCACCTGAGCTCTGTAGCAGGGTGAAGGCCGACCGCTATTGTAGCAGGACCAGAGGGATAACCGGGAACTCTGCAAATATTGGAAGTAGGTGAGAGGAACGAAGAAGCGGCTCCTCGGAAACCAAACAGGCTGGGTTTTTTCCAAGGATTTTTACACAGAAGCGTACCATTATATGAATATAGGTTTGTCCTCGCAAAATTTCCGCGCTGGACGACAAAATGCTAGAATATCATTGGTCGCCGTTCGGAAAAATCTGTAGAGAGTGAGAATATCCGATGATTCGTTTTCGGAACTCGAGGGTGAGAAGCCGAGTCGTGCTGTGGGTCCAGCAGTGGAGAGATGAGTCCTTCCGTTGTGAGCCCTCGTGTGTGACGGTCGCTCGGTATCAGCTTTGTTAGTCCAGACAAACTTGCTGTCTTTGCTCTCAGGAGAGTTTATAGTTAGTACAGTTAGGTTCAAATGGTTCAAATGGCACTGAGTAATATGGTACTTTACATCTGAGGTCATCAGTCCCCTAGAATTTAAAACTACTTAAACCTAACTAACCTAAGGACATCACACACATCCATGCCCGAGGCAGGATTGGAACCTGCGGCCGTAGCGGTCGCGCGGATCCAAACTGAAGCGCCTATTACAGTCCGCAAGATTATTAATGGGCAACATCAACATCAAGGACCTACCACACTTCCCTGGGGTACGCCAAAAGTTATTTTTACATCTGTCGATGAATCTACATTCATGATAACATGCTGTATCCGGCCGGCAGAGCAGCTAGGCACTGTACTCTTGCGAACCTATAAGGTTCAGGACTTAACCTCTGGGTAGGAAGTCGTCGTTTACGCAGCGTTCAGTAATTGAGAGCACTTCTTCTGCCTATACTTACGTTGAGACATCTGAACTCCGTCCTTGTGGCTGGGAGCTCGCGTTTCTCGTCTGTAGAACACAAAGAGGAGAAGACAGTCCTAGTGTTCGAATGAGTTTATTTGTGGCTGAAGTTCTCCCATAGTTGCAGACGAGTACGAGAACCATCACTCTGACGAACCGGAAGCAGTACATACGGTGATATCGCCAATTTCTTCAGCTTATTAGGGCTCATGTTAGTTTATTTTCACTGAGGTTCCACACCACCTTTGAAAGTAGTGTTATCTAGTGTTTGGTATGTAGATGATGTCAGTGATTTCCCGTTAGTGACATTAGACAGCACAGTTATAATAAGGGGGAAAGTTGGGCAATTGATTAATAATTTTAGTTAGGAAGTATGGACAATTGTACCTAAAGAGTGATTTTAATCTAGGCCTATAATAAATATATTGAACAACAACGTTTTTCATTTAGTAGCATTAGTTGCCGTCATCATTCATTTATGTTTAGATTGTAATTTACATGTAAAAATGAGCATTAAGAGATCCTAAGATCTGCTTCAGGGAGTAATCAGAAAAGGCAATATTATAATTTTAGCGTTTATTATTTTCCGTTGCGCCCATTCATTTTTACACCCGCCTGTAGTAGCATCATGGACTGTATAGAATCTGATACTAATTCCATCGGAACCTGAGGCTACCTTCCGTTTTAACGAATTCAGTGTTGCTCAACGCCTGTGGTAGTAATGTCTATTTCATTGGTCTTTTCAGTGGTACGAGGATTAAATTAGGGTGACACTCCTGGGTTTCCCTTTTTAAAGGAACGTTTGAAAACAGCGATAAGCAATTCTGCTTTGGCTTTGCTACATTCAGTATTAGTTCCTGTAACTCTGATGGCAGTAACGGCCTTTACATAACACCAGAATTTCTGTGGGTCTTACGAATGGTTTTTCGGCAGTAGTCTGCTACTTCATAGCACTATCCTTTGTTGTACACCTATTATGCAGTAGTCTCCGTTTGTTTAGAAGCTTCTTTATAGCTACTGTATACAATGAAGAGACTCTCTCAGCACGATGTGATGTAATGGGTAGACAACTATCAATTTAAATTTGAACCATATTTTTGCTCCACATGCTCGTATCCTGAGCTACAAGTTCCAACTTGCTCGTTGAGATATGACACTACGGTTTAATGGGACCAGTTTGCTGAACATATCACTCTTCCAACTTGTTTTAGTTGCCCTTTACACTTCGGTATTCACTGTCGCTAGAGATGTCTCATGGCTACTGAATCCAGTTTCGATGTGGACATCCTCAGATAGGTCAGAACTGTTAGTTCCTATTAGATTTAACATATTTAAACTGTGAGTGAGGTTCTAAACAATCTGTTCTAAACAGTTTTCAGAGAACACATTCATTAATGTATCGCAAGATGTCTTGTCACGCCCACCACAAACAAAACTATAATATTATCCCAGTTGGCTGTTGGATGATCAAAGTCTCCTCCTGTGATTGGAGTATGATGAGAGAACATATGTAGTAGGAAACAGAGACAGCCTATTATCATTTTACGACTACCTTTGATACTGAGCCTTGCCCGAAGAAACTTACAACATGCTCTAGTTTCAATCTCTCTGAGTCACTTTACTGATTACAAAATCGACTCACATTTACAAGCTACTTGGCAGTACGAGTCCACTTAGCAGTATGGCGTCGCAACCTCTGTGGCCTGGACGCCTGCGCTGACTGATTAGGTTAGGGCGTCAAGAGGCCGTTGTACCTGTCGTGAGATAGTCTGATAAAGAACTGTTGTAAATCGTTCTTGATGTCCCGGACACTGGCACTGGGACGTACACTATGTGATCAAAAGTATCCGGTTACCTCCAAAAATATAAGTTTTACATACAGGGTGTATCAAAAATGACCGGTATATTAGAAACGGCAATAAAAACTAAACGAGCAGCGATAGAAATACACCGTTTGTTGCAATATGCTTGGGACAACAGTACATTTTCAGGCAGACAAACTTTCGAAATTACAGTAGTTACAATTTTCAACAACAGATGGCGCTGCGGTCTGGGAAACTCTATAGTACGATATTTTCCACATATCCACCATGCGTAGCAATAATATGGCGTAGTCTCTGAATGAAAATACCCGAAACCTTTGACAACGTGTCTGGCGGAATGGCTTCACATGCAGATGAGATGTACTGCTTCAGCTGTTCAATTGTTTCTGGATTCTGGCGGTACACCTGGTCTTTCAAGCGTCCCCACAGAAAGAAGTCGCAGGGGTTCATGTCTGGCGAATAGGGAGGCCAATCCACGCCGCCTCCTGTATGTTTCGGATAGCCCAAAGCAATCACACGATCATCGAAATATTGATTCAGGAAATTAAAGACGTTGGCCGTGCGATGTGACTGGGCACCATCTTGCATAAACCACGAGGTGTTCGCAGTGTCGTCTAAGGCAGTTTGTACCGCCACAAATTCACGAAGAATGTCCAGATAGCGTGATGCAGTAATCGTTTCGGATCCGAAAAATGGGCCAATGATTCCTTTGGAAGAAATGGCGGCCCAGACCAGTACTTTTTGAGGATGCAGGGACGATGGGACTGCAACATCGGGCTTTTCGGTTCCCCATATGCGCCAATTCTGTTTATTGACGAAGCCGTCCAGGTAAAAATAAGCTTCGTCAGTAAACCAAATACTGCCCACATGCATATCGCCGTCATCAATCCTGTGCACTATATCGTTAGCGAATGTCTCTCGTGCAGCAATGGTAGCGGCACTGAGGGGTTGCCGCGTTTGAATTTTGTATGGATAGAGGTGTAAACTCTGGCGCATGAGACGATACGTGGACGTTGGCGTCATTTGGACTGCAGCTGCAACACGGCGAACGGAAACCCGAGGCCGCTGTTCGATCACTTGCTGCACTAGCTGCGCGTTGCCCTCTGTGGTTGCCGTACGCGGTCGCCCTACCTTTCCAGCACGTTCACCCGTCACGTTCCCAGTCCGTTGAAATTTTTCAAACAGATCCTTTATTGTATCGCTTTTCGGTCCTTTGGTTACATTAAACCTCCGTTGAAAACTTCGTCTTGTTGCAACAACACTGTGTTCTAGGCGGTGGAATTCCAACACCAGATAAATCCTCTGTTCTAAGGAATAAACCATGTTGTCTACAGCACACTTGCACGTTGTGAACAGCACACGCTTACAGCAGAAAGACGACGTACAGAATGGCGCACCCACAGACTGCGTTGTCTTCTATATCTTTCACATCACTTGCAGCGCCATCTGTTGTTGAAAATTGTAACTACTGTAATTTCGAAAGTTTGTCCGCCTGAAAATGTACTGTTGTCCCAAGCATATTGCAACAAACGGTGTATTTCTATCGCTGCTCGTTTAGTTTTTATTGCCGTTTCAAATATACCGGTCATTTTTGATACACCCTGTATAAGATGCATTGTACTGCCACGTACTGCCAGGTACTCCATATCAGTGACCTCAGCAGTCAGTAGATACCGTGAGAGAGAAGAATAGGCCGAGCCGCGGAACTCACGGATTTCAAACACGGTCAGGTGACTGGATGTCACTTGTGTCATACGTCTGTACCCGAGATTTCCACACTCTTAAACATCCCTAGGCCCATTGTTTCCGATATGATAGTGAAGTGGAAACGTGAAGGGACACGTACAGCACGAAAGCATAAAGGCCGACCTCGTCTGTTGGCTGCCAATTGAATGTGTAATAGACAGATATTTATCCAGACCATCACACAGGAATACCAAAATGCATCAGGATCCACTGCAAGTACTATGACAGTTAAAGGTGGGAGGTGAGAAAACTTGGATTTCACGGTCGAGCGGCTGCTCATAAGCCACACATCACGCCAGTAAATGCCAAACGACGACTCGCTTGGTGTAAGAAGCGTAACAGTTGGACTATTGAACAGTGAAAATACATTGGGTGGAGTGACGAATACGATACACATGGTGGTGATACGATGGCAGGCTGCCGGTATGGCGAATGCCCGGTGAACGTTACCTGCCAGCATATGTAGTGCCAACACTACAATTCGTAAGCGGTGGTGTTATGTGTGGTCGTGGTTTTCATGGAGAGGGCTTTCTTGGCACTATCACAGCACAGGCCTACATTGATTTTTTAAGCACCTTCTTGCTTCCCACTGTTGAAGAGCAATTTGGAGATGGCGACTGCAGCTTTCAACACTATCGAACACCTGTAACTAACATACGGCCTGTGGCGGAGAGATTGGACAACAATAACAATTCTGTAATGGACTGGCCTGTCCCGAGTCCTGACCTGAATCCTACAGAACACCTTTGGGATATTTTGGAACGCCGATTGCGTGCCAGGCATGACCAACCGAGAGCGATACATTTCCTCAGTGCAGCACTCCGTGAAGAATGGGCTGCCGTTCTACAATAAACCGTTCAGCACCTGTCTGAACGTAAGTCTGCGAGAGTGGAAGCTGTCATCATGTCTAAGGGTGGGCGAACACCCTACTGAAATGCAACATTACTGATGGACAGCGCCATGAACTTGTAAGTCATTTTCATCCAGGTGTCCGGATAATTTTCATCACATAGCGTAGTTGTACCCGTGGTCTAGGGGTCTTCGGTTCGACCCCCGCCACTGCCTAAATTTTGATAAATAATCAGCATTGGTGGCCGAAGATTTCCGGCATAAGAAGTCAACCTCATTCCGCCAACGGCCTTGTCAAAGAGGGCGGAGGAGCGGATAGAGGTTCAGGCCACTCTCTTGTCCTAGGGGTGGGGAAATTGCCCATAGGGGCGGAAGAATCAGCAATGATCAACGACATGAGGATGCAGAAGGCAATGGAAACCACTGCATTAAAGACAGGTAACGTGTATCCACAGGACATGTGGCCTGTAATTGAAGAAGTGTCATGATGATCTCTCCATTGGCAAAAAATTCCGGAATAGTTCCCTATTGGGATCTCCGGGAGGGGACTGCCAAGGGGGAGGTTAACATGAGAAAAAGATTGAATAATCATCGAAACGATAACCTTCTACGAGTCGGGGCGTGGAATGTCAGAAGCTTGAACGTGGTAGGAAACTAGAAAATCTGAAAAGGGAAATGCAAAGGCTCAATCTAGGTATAGTATGGGTCAGTGAAGTGAAGTGGAAGGAAGACAAGGATTTCTGGTCAGATGAGTATCGGGTAATATCAACAGCAGCAGAAAATGGTATAACAGGTGTAGGATTCGTTACGAATAGGAAGGTAGGGCAGAGGGTGTGTTACTGTGAACAGTTCAATGACCGAGTTGTTCTAATCAGAATCGACAGCAGACCAACACCGACAACGATAGTTCAGTTATACATGCCGACGTCGTAAGTTGAAGATGAACAGATAGAGAAAGTGTATGAGGATATTGAAAGGGTAATGCAGTATGTAAAGGGGGACGAAAATCTAATAGTCATGGGCGACTGTAATGCAGTTGTAGGGGAAGGAATAGAAGAAAAGGTTACAGGAGAATATGGGCTTGGGACAAGGAATGAAAGAGGAGAAAGACTAATTGAGTTCTGTAACAAGTTTCAGCTAGTAATAGCGAATACCCTGTTCAAGAATCACAAGAGGAGGAGGTATACTTGGAAAAGGCCGGGAGATACGGGAAGATTTCAATTAGATTACATCTTGGTCAGACAGAGATTCCGAAATCAGATACTGGATTGTAAGGCGTACCCAGGAGCAGATATAGACTCAGATCACAACATAGTAGTGATGAAGAGTAGGCTGAAGTTCAAGACACTAGTCAGGAAGAATCAATACGCAAAGAAGTGGGATACGGAAGTACTAAGGAATGACGAAATACGTTTGAAGTTCTCTAACGCTATAGATACAGCAATAAGGAATAGCGCAGTAGGCAGTACAGTTGAAGAGGAATGGACATCTCTAAAAAGGGAGATCACAGAAGTTGGGAAGGAAAACATAGGTACAAAGAAGGTAGCTGCGAAGAAACCATGGGTAACAGAAGAAATACTTCAGTTGATTGATGAAAGGAGGAAGTACAATCACGTTCCGGGAAAATCAGGAATACAGAAATACAAGTTGCTGAGGAATGAAATAAATAGGAAGTGCAGGGAAGCTAAGACGAAATGGTTGCAGGAAAAATCTGAAGACATCGAAAAAGATATGATTGTCGGAAGGACAGACTCAGCGTACAGGAAAGTCAAAACAACCTTTCGTGACGTTAAAAGCAACGGTGGTAACATTAAGAGTGCAACGGGAATTCCACTGTTAATTGCAGAGGAGAGAGCAGATAGGTGGAAAGAATACATTGAAAGCCTCTATGAGGGGGAAGATTTGTCTGATGTGATAGAAGAACAAGAAACAGGCGTCGATTTAGAAGAGATAGGGGATCCAGTATTAGAATCGGAATTTAAAAGAGCTTTGGAGGACTTACGGTCAAATAAGGCAGAAGGGATAGATAACATTCCATCAGAATTTCTAAAATCATTGGGGTAAGTGGCAACAAAACGACTATTCACGCTGGTGTGTAGAATAAATGAGTCTGGCGATATACCATCTGACTTTCGGAAAAGCATCATCCACACAATTCCGAAGACGGCAAGAGCTGACAAGTGCGAGAATTATCGCACAATCAGCTTAACAGCTCATGCATCGAAGCTGCTTGCAAGAATAATATACAGAAGAATGGAAAAGAAAATTGAGAATGCGCTAAGTGACGATCAGTTTGGCTTCAGGAAAAGTAAAGGGACGAGAGAGGCAATTCTGACGTTACAGCTAATAATGGAAGTAAGGCTAAAGAAAAATCATGACACTTTCATAGGATTTGTCGACTTGGAAAAAGCGTTCGACAATATAAAATGGTGCAAACTGTTAGAGATTCTGAAAAAGGTAGGGGTAAGCTATAGGGAGAGACGGGTCATATACAATATGTACAATAACCAAGAGGGAACAATAAGACTGGACGATCAAGAACGAAGTGCTCGTGTTAAGAAGGGTGAAAGACAAGGCTGTAGCCTTTCGCCCCTACTCTTCAATCTGTACATCGAGGAAGCAATGATGGAAATAAAAGAAAGGTTCAGGAGTGGACTTAAAATACAAGGTGAAAGGATATAAATGATACGATTCGCTGATGACATTGCCATCCTGAGTGAAAGTGAAGAAGAATTAAGTGATCTGCTGACCGGAATGAACAGTCTAATGAGTACGCAGTATGGTTTGAGAGTAAATCGGAGAAAGACGAAGGTAATGAGAAGTAGTAGAAATGAGAACAGCGAGAAACTTAACATCAGGATTGATGGTCACGAAGTCAATGAAGTTAAGGAATTCTGCTACCTAGGCAGTAAAATAACCAATGACAGACGGAGCAAGGAGGACATCAAAAGCAGACTCGCTCTGGCAAAAAAGGCATTTCTGGCCAAGAGAAGTCTACTAATATCAAATACCTGCGTTAATTTGAGGAAGAAATTTCTGAGGATGTACGTCTCGATTACAGCATTGTATGGTAGTGAAACGTGGACTGTGGGAAAACCGGAACAGAAGAGAATCGAAGAATTTGAGATATGGTGCTATAGACGAATATTGAAAATTAGGTGGACTGATAAGGTAAGCAATGAGCAGGTTCTACGCAGAATCGGAGAGGAAAGGAATATGTGGAAAACACTGATAAGGAGAAGGGACAGGATGATAGGACATCTGCTAAGCCATGAGGGAATGACTTCCATGGTACTAGAGGGAGCTGTAAAGGGCAAAAACTGTAGGGGAAGACAGAGATTGGAATACGTCAAGCAAATAATTGAGGACGTAGGTTGCAAGTGCTACTCTGAGATGAAGAGGTTAGCACAGGAAAGTAATTCGTGGCGGGCCGCATCAAACCAATCAGTAGACTGATGACGAAAAAAAAAGAAAGTGTAGTTGACTTCCGAGCTGGCCGCACACATGTTCTATCAGAGATAGATCTGGGGATCTTGCTGTGCGTAGGAATACCTCAAACCTCGCAGGCAGTTCATGGTCACACAAGTGCCATGTTGGTTTGTTGAGAAATGAGACCGCGATACTTTCGCTTGGGATGTACCGCAATAAGACGGGGGATGCCGAGCAGTACCGTTGTGCTACCAGAGTTACTTCTGCCATTACAAGCCGTGACCTGAAGGCATTCCCGAAGGCCCCCCACACCATGACGCCAGGACAATCACCGCTTTGTTCATTCAAAATTTTGGGAGAACGAGACTTCTCCTCAGAATGCCGCCATACACACCGACGACGTCCTTCGGGGTCGTAAGGACCGTGACTCATCGCCGAACACAATGCGGCGCCATTCATCCTCAATCGACGCGTCCCGGTCACAACAACACTCCAAATACAGCCGTAGTATTGCAGTGTTAACGGCGTATTGTGTACAGTACGTTGACTCCATAGCCCAATTTCTGCTTGTCTCCAGTCAATGGTGCAGGATGGTACAGGAGCTTGCTGGGAGTCCATTACTTAATCTCGGATGACAGCAATGGTTGTGAGAAGGTTACGGTGTACTGCATGGCACTCCACCCTGGTGATGAAGAGGAGTGTGCGACCGCAATCTAGACGATGAGTATGCCTGCGCTCACGTTCCCATGCAGTCCAACATCTGACCACCATCGCGCGTCACAACCAAATGCCCCACAATCTAGATACGGCGCGATTTAACCGGCTGGCCAAATAGAGACCCACAATGGAACACGTTTAAAACTGTCTGGCTCACTCGAGTACGTGGCATCTCCGTGTTCTTGACAGTGATCAATCATACGTCGCTGTTCACGCCCATTGCATACATTACCAGGCCTGGTAACATCACTAAACATCAACAATACTAACGTAGTCTGCTGATAGGTACTGTAGTCAGTTACGCTGATATCCAACCATGTCTCTTGGGTGTTTCACTTTTTTTCCCAGGTAGTGCGGTTTATGAATTGCTAGAGACTGGTATTATGGAAAGAAAATCTTTCTTTTACACCTGCTACAAACTGCTTAACCACTATGTCGAAAAGTCGGAAGATGCAAGATCGGGGCTGTAGGGTGGATGAGGAATAACAGTCTAACGACGATTTTTGAACGCCTCTCGCGTACGCAGACTTGTGTGAGTTCTTGCGTTGTCGTGGAGAAAGAGAAGTTCGTTTGAATTTTGCTGCCAATGAACACGTTGAAGTTATTTCTCAAGTTTCCTGCAGGTGGTACAGCAGTGTGCGGCCGGCCAGCACGCCGGAGATCGGACAGGTTCGCGCGACCTTCTTGCTAAGATGACAGGCGCCTCACCCAACGAATCACCGAGCTTTTATTCACTGTCAGATCTCTGTCGACATTCTCCAAGTGCCTATGAATATCTGCGATGCTCTGGTTTTCCACCAAAGGAAACTCAGCTCTCTGCTTGGAATGCCTCTCCTTTACAGACGTTATTTTGAAGGCTGTGCATAGCGCCACCACCTATATCGACTTCATAATGTTGTAGTAGCTGAAACGGGAATATTTCACGATGTCCCACAAGAAATTAAGCACTTTTTCAACCGAAATCGGCCTAGAAAAAGATATATGTTGTATTACTATTTGAACGACCTGCACATATTGGATTTTAAATGACTGAAATACATTATTTTCTAAGCGACTGAAGAAGCACTATTCTTGCAAGCAAATAAGCTGCAGTAAAGTTATTGATCAAAATCTACACCCATGCTCATAGATTAAGGATAATGCTGATACACGGTGAAACAACGCTCTGGTGGGCGATTTGCGGGTTTAAATCACCTTAGGGTATGACCATGCAGTGCATTTGACCTGTGGTCGTCGCACGATGGGGCTGGCAGCAGTCCACATACGCAGAGGTTTGTTGGGGCATGCCAGGGAACGGTCCTGCTAGTAAGTTCTAATGGTGACTGTGTGTTGAAAATGACTCAAAGAACACGTATTGATGACGTTATGAGGGTAAGAATACTAGGGCGACTGAGGCTGGTCAAACACAGCACATCGTAACACAGGCCCTCAGCGACTGAAGAAGCACTATTCTAGCAAGCAAATAAGCTGTAGTAAAGTTCTTGATCAAAATCTACACCCATGCTCATAAATTAAGGATAATGCTGATACACTGTGAAACAACGCTCTGGTGGGCGGTTTGCGGGTTTAAATCACCTTAGGGTATGACCATGCAGTGCATTTGACCTGTGGTCGTCGCGCGAGGGGCTGGCAGCAGTCCACATACGCAGAGGTTTGTTGGGGCATGTCAGAGTACGGTCCTGCTAGTAAGTGCTAATGGTGACTGTGTGTTGAAAATGACTCAAAGAACACGTATTGATGACGTTATGAGGGGAAGAATACTAGGGCGACTGGAGGCTGGTCAAACACAGCACGTCGTAACACAGGCCCTCCGTGTGCCACAAAGTGTGGTCTGAAGAGTATGTCAACGATTACAGCAGACAGGAACTTGTCCAGACGCTACAGTACGGCACGTCCATAGTGTACAACGCCACAAGAAGACCGATATCTCACCATCAGTCCCTGCCGACGGCCACGGAGTACTGCAGGTAGCCATGCTCAGTAGAGTTGTCTCCAGACACCCAGTCTACAGACGACTGAACAGACATGTTTTACTCGCCCGGAGACGTGCAAGGTGAATTCCACTGACCTCTGGTAACATGAGAGGCCGTAAAGCCTGGTCAAGAACACAGTACATGGTCATTGGAACAGTGGTCCCAGGTTATGTTCAAGGACGAATCCACGTATAGTTTGAACCATGATTCTCACAGTGTTTTTATCTGTCGTGAACCGGGAACCAGATACCAACCCCTCAATGTCCTTGAAAGGACCTGAATGGAGGTCGTGGTTTGATGGTGTGGGGTGGGATTATGATTGGAGCAAATACACCCATGCATGTCTTTGACAGAGGAACTGTAACAGGTCAGGTGCATCGGGACGTCATTTTGCACCAGTATGTCCGCCTTTACAGGAGTGCAGTGCGTTCCAACTTCCTCCTGATGGATTGTAACGCACGGCCCACCTAGCTGCCATCGTGGATGAGTACCTGCAAACAGAAGATATCAGGTGAATGGAGTGGCCTGTCTGTTTTCCAGACCTAAACCCCATCGAGCACATCTGGGATGCTCTCCGTCGACGTATCGCTGCACGTCTTCAAACCCCTACGACACTCCAGGAGCTCTGACAGGCACTGGTGCAAGAATGGGAGGCTATACCCCAGCAGCTGCTCGACCACCTGATCCAGAGTATGCAGTCTGCGTACGGGTGCATGGTGATCATATCGCATATTGATGTCGGGGTACATGCGCAGGAAACAGTGGTGTTTTGTAGCACATGTGTTCCAGGGTGGTTTTCTCACCTTATCACCAATACCGTGGACTTACATATCTGTGTCGCGCGTGTTCCTTATGATCCTATGATATTAGCGCCAGTTTTGTGTAGTGCCACGTTGTGTGGCATCACATTCTGCAATTATCCTTCATTTATGAGCATTAGTGTATATACCTAAATGGGCTGAAATGACCAATGTACACTCTCGAATAATCCCTATTCCCCGTCAGGAGATAAAGTTTAATGTGCTAACAAAACTACCACAAACTTATAGCCAGCGAGCATCCGGCTGAAAATCGAGGAAGACTTCGATCAACATCAGCGACGGAAGAACATGAGAAATTGAAACTGTCCTCCTCTCAAAACGATGGTTATGAAGATGTGGGACGCAGTAATCACAAAGGAAAATGCGCCAT
This sequence comes from Schistocerca americana, assembly GCF_021461395.2. Taxonomy (NCBI): domain Eukaryota; kingdom Metazoa; phylum Arthropoda; class Insecta; order Orthoptera; family Acrididae; genus Schistocerca; species Schistocerca americana. The sequence continues at coordinate 47,772,502 of NC_060124.1, forward strand.
AATCGTCGAGCACGCCTTTCCCAGAAAGTCTTGCGATATTGCCATGAGCGTAGGTGAGAGCTAGAACTGAGACGCGGCGAGGCGCTATGCTTGGCCTCCCTATGCTCTGTGGCAGCCAATCGCCACCGCTGTCATGCTATAGCCTGCAAGGCGAAAACACCCGAACGAAGAAAATAAAGTTTCCAGCGTTATCTCGAAGAATTGTGGAATGTACAGAATTTATACTAACGATGTACCAGAAACTAAAAACGTCTGAGTGAGCGCTTACATGCCGAGCACGTAGCGAATGCCTAAAACTCTTAGCAGTGAATCAACATCAGATCTTAGCACTTTTCGTTGGACCAAATGAAACTGCAATGTGCTTGAAGTGCTTAAATGTGGTATCTCCTTTACAGCCGTGGAATAAAGACGGTGAAAGTGGCCCTAAGGTACGTTCCGCTCCTAATTTCGTCCCACTAGGAATTTTCAGCTGCCATTGTTGCTAGCAAATGTGTAAGCTGGGCGTACATGAGCGATATCTGTCCATTGCATTGTTGAGGGAGTTTGTTGTGTGGTGCAAGTGCAGCTTGCATGTACGAAGGAATTCATGTTTTTATGCTGATGTGAGTTATTGTTGCAGTCAAATTAAGAGAGTGTAATTCCTAGCGTGATCACCGATTTGCGTTCAAATAATTGGCTGCATTTCAATCGTGTATTGTTGTTTCTGGTGTGTAATAGTTATTGTCAAGGGTTTGACCTATGTTGCTGTAGCGGCCAATGTAATAAATCTGGGGATGTTCGTAATTACGTCCCCCATGCCATTCCTATTTTCGTCCCAGGGACTAAATTTGGCACTGTTATTAAATACAGACGTTCTTTGCTACGTATAAAGATTGCTTTACCGTCTTGATATGGAAAAGAAAACGCAAAGGGATGGAAAAGGATTCGTTGCGCGAAATGCTTCGTTTATTATCACGAAACATTTTGTTTCTCGATACAGACAAACAAATTCATACGGTACACATCTACAGAAGGCTGAGAAAAACTTTAAAAGGCTATTCATTCATGACATTCAAGTGATTGATAGTAGTGAAACTTCCTGGAAATGTTAAAAGGAGAAATAAATTACACTTACGACACAAAGGAATTACAGACTTGGCTGCGAGCGAGCTCTGATTGAAATCAGTAAGGGAAGTTCAAAATTTTTGCCGGACCGGAGGTCGAAAGCGGGCCTCCTGCTTACTATGCACATAAAAAAACATGATAGACATTAATCCGTAATTCCTAGATTGAAAAGAAAACAAACTTTTTCTCTAGGAAGAACACAATGAGGGAAGGCTCCAGGACAAGGGAAAAGAGCAAAGCTATTCAGTTCCTTGACGACTAAAGACAAGGTGCAAAATATTTGCAAATAAACCACGATAACTTGGAAGCCTCTGGCACTTTCAATAAGCGGTCACCATACACCGTCGAAAAACAAGGGGGTCGGGACTGTCGTCAGACTCAATTAGATAATGGATGTAGTGTCCGAGGAACCGTACGATCGAATTAGCCTTCGTCCGAGGGAAGACGGAAAAATCCGGACACAGAAGTAGTACAACCGAGAAAGCAACTTCATCTGATTCGGTAAGGAAAGCCAGTTGTCGGCGAATCCTGTGCCTGTGTTCTCGTCCGCAAGAGATAAGCTTGTGTTTTAATGCATCAGGTTGATGACATGTGTCGCAAAGACCTATCAGATTAAGAACAATTCAGTGGAGGCGTTCGTTGGTCATGACAAGACTGTCGATGACCCTATACTATAATGAGGCAACTTCCGTCTGGAGGATAGAAAACTACAGTGAAACCATACTGTTTCCAGGATATCAATGGCGCGGCCATGTCATCTGTGGAGGGGAATGATTCTACTCCCCGCCGAGAAAGCAAATCTGGTGGTAAGGTGTGTCATCGATTAAATGTCGGCTCCTAGAAAACCTACTATAATATGAAATTTGCATACCTGTCGCGGATTAAGTTGATCCGGCCAATAGCGACAGGAGCTGTAGTCAGAGTGATCGGACGAAGACACGTAAATAATCAAGACGTTATAAAGTGCGTACCTCGAGTACATGTTAATACGTTACGCTGTATAAACAGTAATGAAGCCTTCACTTTGGTATTGGGATGTCCCAACCCTCCAACGGCGCCTCGCTACTACTTCATCCCGAAGTCGAAAAATATGACTTTTCCAAAGGAAAAGACCGGACAATTCTATCAATTTGCGCGCCATCATCGAGAGGTGCGGGAATATTTGTACAACATACACACTTTGTTGAAAATGAGGGAATCTAAAGTACACACTCTGTGAAGAAGAATTAGGGAACGGCGTTGTTATTCACGAATTTCCCCTTGGATTCAATTTGTCACCTCCAGCCAACTGAGTGCAGCCATTTTAATGGGGCAGCGACCGACTATAATGCGCAACGATTTGTGGCTAGCAATCACCGTTGCCAGTGGAATGATAACGTGTTGAAAACCCTGTAATGGTGTACATTTCCGTTCATTACTGCGGACTAAGAAAGAGAACGGAAGGAATACAATACGTCCTTTAGCAAAGATACGACATCGATATGATGTAGCAATACCATAACATCATCCGCATACGATCGTACCGGAACTTTTCTGCTGATATCTTCCAGCCCCATAATTGATATGGCGCAGCAGGGATTCTAAGGACAAAAGGCACCACGGGGACTGGGTTCGCCTGCGGTAAGCACCGTCGGATGGTAACCTGTGGAGAAAGTTGTCCATTCCTACGACAGGTGCGTGAATACTAGTATCAAGATTGTATAGTACCTGACACACCCTATGAATGAGACCGATCGCCTTGAGCACGTGCATCAAGAAACCGTGACTGACCCGGTCAAATGCCTTCCTAAAATCAATAAAAAACAAGACAGAAGTCTCTGTAGCCACGGAGACAACGTTCCGGCACTCGACTACGGAAGTCAGAATCGGGCGCCAAGGGCAGAATTTTCTGTAACGGTATCGACAAACGGCTATTAACTGCCCAGGCGATAGTTTTGTATTCGAAATTAAGTAGTGTGAACGGCTGGAATTTATCAGTGTCTGGACATCCGGTTATCTTCGGAATTAGAACGATCAATCTTGAACGCGTCTGAAATAAGCCCCACCCCACCCTTCCCCCTCCCCACGAACCACCTCATTTACCAAGGAAGTAATAGTATCACCTATGAAGGACCAAAAAGTACACAAAATTCCTTGGGAATACAGTCTAGTCCTGGCGATTTTTGCGCTGGTGAACCAGCAATAAGGCTACATATATAATCGCGGGGAAAGTCACTTAGAAATTCACCATTTAATGCATTAGTAACCACACAATCCAGGGGAGGAATAAACTCGTCGGAGACAATCTTATCAGAAGCAGGGGCATCATAAATATCGGTAAAGTAATTATAGATCGATTTCGAAATGTCACGTTGGGATGTCAGTAGGTGATTCAGGGACGTGATATGTGCTCTTTTTTAACGCGTCCGCAACCTGATAAGGTCGTTCATCCGATAGGAACGAGCTGGATCTTGATCGTATCCTGAGTCCTTCTATTTGTTTTCTCTTTAAAAGAAGAAGCTTGGCCTTAACTTGGCGGACGTCTATAATCCGTAAGGGTGTGTGTTGGTCCGGTTACAAAGTTGTCGCAAGGCGAAATAATAAAATTCCTGGACTGACGGAGGTAACTCGCCCCCTCGGCGCAGTAACGCAATAACGCTTTCCGCGGAAAGTTCAGGCATGCTCTGACCACAATTCCATAAGAGAAGTATAACAGTCCTGGGAACGCAAGCTACGGGTGCAAACCTTTCGAACGATAATTTCGAGGGAATGATCCTTTAAGTAGGATGTGTTCATCATCCAGGAGAATCGATACATTTTTACTGGTTGCGGCAGATGATTTGAAGTTACAACTACTGTACAGTGATTAGCGAAAGAAGTGGGTGCTACGTCTACCGTAATAGCTGTTCACATAATGAATCAGAACGATAAAAGCGATTGAGTCTGCTGCTGGGAGTACCCGTAAAAGACGTATAATTGACGAAAGTGGGACAGTGACAGATCCACGTATTGCGTATTTGCGAATAGCGCACCAGATCACTCAGTTTCTTACTGGAATTAAAATTAGCTGCCTGATCCATAGGAAGCAGAACAATATTAAAATCTACACCTAACAGAAGCTTCTGTGGAGCTTGCCTAATAAATTAATTACATTCTCTTTACAAAAAGGCGAACGAGGGCCAGATCCTGAAGAAGCTTAAAGAAGAATTAAAGTAAGGTTACAAAAAGTGCAACATGTTCCTCGTCCGTTATCAGGAACTTCGAAACCTATCAGTGGTATTCACTCTCTGTAAAATAACGCAGTACTAGTAGATAGGCAGGAGCCACATTAAATAAAATAGATAAGCTGGGATTAGAAAAATGGTCAACGTCTGCACTTGAATCGCAAATAAATTTTTATAGAGCCGCAAGTCTACCCTCGGAACTAATTCTGTTGACATTCCAGGAGAGAAATGTATGGACCTGCATCTATTTATTACAAAAACTATACTGATAACTACGTGCAAAAGACTTTAAAAGTCACTTGCACGTAGTTAGCTGTATAGTTTTCGTAATAAATAGATGTAAATGACTTTTAAAGTCGTGTATCACGGTCCATGGCAGAGTCAAAAGATGAATCCGAATATAATTAAGTGGATCCCCCTCTGCCATCCTCTTTCTGCTTTTTTTTTCTGGTCAATCATGAGTTTCTAATGAACTCATCTGGGCGCCGCGTGGATTTGTCGAAACTGAAATTGACAGTTCCTGTTTCTTTGATGTTCCTGGGAGTCGTGGACGACATCATGGCGGAAGACACCGCTGCGTGAGAACTGAATGACAAACACGAGACGCCGAGAGACAAGCGACTACGTAACGTACACAACGACTCACTCGACGCTGAGGGCAAACAAGAAAGCTCTCGCAGCGCTAGAGGAGCGGAACAGACAGAATCTACTCGCCCGGCGTGCGAAGCAGGAATGACCACTGAGCCATGGGACACGGTGGCCATTGCGATTACACAGACTATGATTGCACGACTCCCGTCAGACCCAAATGCCCAACTTACTAACGTAGTGCCCATTGCCCATTATCGTCATTACCCGCGGTATTTCGCCGATTCCCGTAAGAGTTCGAGCCAGGCGTGCGTCTGCACTGAAGAGACCATTGGCCATCTCGCTTAACTGTGTCTGTATGTCGTGTCTGTATACACATTTAAATTAATTGTACTTTAGAGAATTTTTGTGGGGTGCGGAATTTCGAACACTCTTTTTGTATTTCTCTTTTTACAGTGTTAACAGTTATGTTAAATACTGCCTTTAGTGTGTTACAGCAGTTTAATTGTAAACTGCCTTCATGTGGATCATAAATTCAGGAATATATACACTACTGGCCATTAAATTAGCTAAACCACGAAGATGACGTGCTACAGACGCGAAATTTAACCGACATAAAGAAGATGCTGTGATATGCTTTTCAAAGTATTCACACAAGGTTGGCGCCGGTGGCGACACCTACAACGTGCTGACATGAGGAAAGTTTCAAACCGATTTCTCATACACAAACAGCAGTTGACCGGCGTTGTCTGGTGAGATGTTGTGATGCCTCGTGTAAGGAGGAGAAATGCCTACCATCACGTTTCCGACATTGATAAAGGTAGGACTGTAGCCTATCGCCAATGCGGTTTATCGTATCGTGACATTGCTGCTCGCGATGATCGAGATCCAATGACTGTTAGCAGAATATGGAAACGGTGGGTTCAGGAGGGTAATATGAAACGCCGTGCTGGGACCCAACGGCCTCGTATCACTAGCAGTCGAGGTGACAGGCATCTTATCCGCATGTCTGTAACGGATCATGCAGGTCTCGATCCCTGAGTCAAGTGATGAGGACGTTTGCAAGACAATAACCATTTGCACGAACAGTTCGACGACGTTTGCAGCAGCATGGACTATCAGCTCGGACACCATGGCTACGGTTACCCTTGACGCTGCATCACAGACAGGAGCCACTGCGATGGTGTACTCAACGACGAACCTGGGTGCACGAATGGCAAAACGACGTTTTTTCGAATGAATCCAGGTTCTGTTTACAGCATCATGACGGTCGCATCCGTGTTTGGCGACATCGCACATTGGAAGCGTGTATTCGACATCGCCATACTCTCGTACCACCCAGCATGATCGTATGGAGTGTCATTGGTTACACGTCCCGGTCACCTCTTATTTGCAATGACGGCACTTTGAACAGTGGACCTTACATTTCAGATGTGTTACGACCCGTGGCTCTACCCTTCAGTCGATCCCTGCGAAACCCTACATTTCAGCAGGATAATGCACGACCGCATGTTGCAGGTCCTGTACGGGCCTTTCTGGATACAGAAAATGTTCGACTGCTGCCCTGGCCAGCACATTCTCCAGATCTCTCACCAATTGAAAACGTCTGGTCAATGGTGGCCGAGTAACTGGCTCGTCACAATACGCCAGTCATTACTCTTGATGAACTATGGTATCGAGTTGAAGCTACATGGGCAGCTGTACCTGTACACGCCATCTAAGTTCTGTTTGACTCAATGCCCAGGCGTACCAAGGCCGTTATTAAGGCCAGAGGTGGTTGTTCTGGGTACTGATTCCTCAGGATCTATGTACCCAAATTACGTGAAAATGTAATCACATGTCAGTTCTAGTATAATATATTTGGCCAATGAATACCCGCTTATCATCTACATTTCTTCTTAATGTAGCAATTTTAATGGCCGGTAGTACATATAAAAATATGTAGCTTTTTCGGTAAACTAACGTACTAAGGCGACCAAATTTGGGTCCTCTATCTTATATCCCGTTGTCTACAATACAGTCACATGCCCAGTAAATGACTAAATGGAAACTACAAAGAGTACTGTTGTAAATGGAAGTAAATGTCTAGTAAATATATTATTCCAGTGACAAAAATCATGACTTATCACGCTCACCCAATCCGACATTAGACATTAGGTTGAACTAGCTCCAAATTCTTCATTACACAGGGTACACATAGGCTGATGGCCAGGAGCCCAAGTGGATCTCATGTCTCCTAACTTTATTTATAGTGTTATGACGTAGCTTGAAGTAAATGCTAATTAGACGTGCAAAGCCGCCATAATCAATATACCTCTGCTACAGCCGTCTTACTCTCCTTGTATGCTGTCAATCTTAGATGCCTACATTTATAACTGTATATCAGGCCTATTGAATATCACCATAATATGTCACTAACATACCATGTTCATAGATGTAGTTCAGCAACTGCAGAATATTTCAATGAAGATAAAAAAATCAGTACTCAGCTCCCAATAAAACCCTAATTGGTTTACTTTACCGGTTTCGACAGCACAATCTCCCATCTTCAGAAATGAAATAGCTCAAATCGTTTTTAAGACTACGTAGTGTCCTATGCACCCCATGAACCATAGACCTTTCCGTTGGTGGAGAGGCTTGCGTGCCTCAGCCATACAGATAGCAGTACCGTAGGTGCAACCACGACGGAGGGGTATCTGTTGAGAGGCCAGATAAATGTGTGGTTCCTGAAGAGGGACAGCAGTCTTTTGAGTAGTTGTAGGGGCTAGAGTCTGGATGATTGAATGATCTGGCCTTGTAACATTAACCAAAGTGGCCTCGCTGTGCTGGTACTGCGAACGGCTGAAAGCAAAGGGAAACTATGCCGTAATTTTTCCCGAAGGCATTCAGGTTTACTGCATGGTTAAAAGATGATGGCGACCTCTTGGGTAAAATATTCCGGAGGTAAAACAGTCCCCCATTCAGATCTCCGGGCGGGGACTACTCAAGAGGACGTCGTTATCAGGAGAAAGAAAACTGGCATTCTACGTATCGGAGCGTGGAATGTCAAATCCCTTAATCGAGCAGGTAGGTTAGGAAATTTAAAAGGAAAATGGATAGGGTAAAGTTAGATATAGTGGGTAGGTTTAACAATAAATAAAAAAATTGGAGTGCGGGTAAGCTACTACGAACACCGTAGGGAACGCATTATTGTAGCCAAGACAGATACGAAGCCCTCGCCCACCACAGCAGTACACGTTTATATGCCAACTAGCTCCGTAGATGACCGAGAAATTGATGAAATGTATGATGAGATAAAAGAAATCATTCCGATTGTGAAAGGAGATGAAAATTTAATGGTCATGGGTGACTGTAATTCGATAATAGGAAAAGGAAGAGAAGGAAAAGCAGTAGGTGAATATGAAATGGGGGTAATGAGTGAAAGAGGAAGACGCCTGGTAGAATTTTGATCAGGGCATAACTTAATCATAGCTAACACTTGGTTCAAGAATCATGAAAGAAGGTTGTATACATGGAAGAGGCCTGGAGACATTGGAAGGTTTCAAATAGATTATATAATGGTATGACAGATTTAGGAACCAGGTTTTGAATTTTCAGGGGCAGATGTAGACTCTGACCACAAACTATTGGTTATGAATGGTAGATTAGAACTGGAGAGATTGCTAAACGTGGGAATTTAAGGAGATGGGACCTGGATAAACTGAAAGAACGTGAGACTGTAGAGAGTTTCAGGAAGAGCATTAGGGAACGATTGACAAGAACGGGGGTAGGAAATACGGTAGAAGAAGAATGGGTAGCTTTGACAGATGAAATAGTGAACGCAGCAGGGGATCAAGTAGTTGAAAAGCCAAGGGCTAGTAGAAATCCGTGGGGTAACAGAAGGAATATTCAATTTAATTGATGAAATGAGAAAATATAGAAATGCAGTAAATGAAGCAGGCAAAAAGGAATACAGAAGTCTCAAAAATGAGATCGATTGGAAGTGCAAAATGGTTAAGCATGGACGGCTAGAACAAGTGTAAGGATGTAGAGGCATATATCACTAGGGGTAAGGTAGATACTGCTTACAGGAAAGTTAAGGAGACCTTTGGAGAAAAGAGAACCACTTGTATCAATATCAAGAGCTCAGATGGAAACCCAGTTCTAAGCAAAGAAGGGAAAGCAGAAAGGTGGAAGGAGTATACAGAGGGTTTATACAAGGACAATGCACTTGACGACAATATTATAGAAATGGAAGAGGACGTAGACGAAGATGAAATGGGAGATATGATACTGGGTGAAGAGTTTGACAGAGCACTGAAAGACCTAAGTCGTAACAAGGCCCCAGGAGTAAACAACATTCCATTAGAACTACTGATAAAATTGGGAGAACCAACCATGACAAAACTCTACCTTCTGGTGAGCAAGATGTATGAGACAGGCGAAATACCCTCAGATTTCAAGAAGAATAAAATAATTCCAATCCCAAAGAAAGCAAGAGTTGAAAAATGGGAAAATTACCAAACTACCAGTGTAATAAGTCACGGCTGCAAAATAAATTTAATGGTCATGGGTGACTGTAATTCGATAATAGGAAAAGGAAGAGAAGGAAAAGCAGTAGGTGAATATGAAATGGGGGCAATGAGTGAAAGAGGAAGACGCCTGGTAGAATTTTGATCAGGGCATAACTTAATCATAGCTAACACTTGGTTCAAGAATCATGAAAGAAGGTTGTATACATGGAAGAGGCCTGGAGACATTGGAAGGTTTCAAATAGATTATATAATGGTATGACAGATTTAGGAACCAGGTTTTGAATTTTCAGGGGCAGATGTAGACTCTGACCACAAACTATTGGTTATGAATGGTAGATTAGAACTGGAGAGATTGCTAAACGTGGGAATTTAAGGAGATGGGACCTGGATAAACTGAAAGAACGTGAGACTGTAGAGAGTTTCAGGAAGAGCATTAGGGAACGATTGACAAGAACGGGGGTAGGAAATACGGTAGAAGAAGAATGGGTAGCTTTGACAGATGAAATAGTGAACGCAGCAGGGGATCAAGTAGTTGAAAAGCCAAGGGCTAGTAGAAATCCGTGGGGTAACAGAAGGAATATTCAATTTAATTGATGAAATGAGAAAATATAGAAATGCAGTAAATGAAGCAGGCAAAAAGGAATACAGAAGTCTCAAAAATGAGATCGATTGGAAGTGCAAAATGGTTAAGCATGGACGGCTAGAACAAGTGTAAGGATGTAGAGGCATATATCACTAGGGGTAAGGTAGATACTGCTTACAGGAAAGTTAAGGAGACCTTTGGAGAAAGGAGAACCACTTGTATCAATATCAAGAGCTCAGATGGAAACCCAGTTCTAAGCAAAGAAGGGAAAGCAGAAAAATGGAAGGAGTATACAGAGGGTTTATACAAGGACAATGCACTTGACGACAATATTATAGAAATGAAAGAGGACGTAGACGAAGATGAAATGGGAGATATGATACTGGGTGAAGAGTTTGACAGAGCACTGAAAGACCTAAGTCGTAACAAGGCCCCAGGAGTAGACAACATTCCATTAGAACTACTGATAAAATTGGGAGAACCAACCATGACAAAACTCTACCTTCTGGTGAGCAAGATGTATGAGACAGGCGAAATACCCTCAGATTTCAAGAAGAATAAAATAATTCCAATCCCAAAGAAAGCAAGAGTTGAAAAATGGGAAAATTACCAAACTACCAGTGTAATAAGTCACGGCTGCAAAATACTACCTCGAATTCTTTACAGACGAATGGAAAAACCGGTAGAAGCCGACCTCGGTAAAGATCAGTTTGAATTCCGTAGAGGTGTTGGAGGACCTGAGGCAATACTGACCCTGCGACTTATCTAAGACGATAGATTAAGGAAAGGGAAACCTAGGTTTCTAGCATTTGTAGATTAGGGAAAGCTTTTGACAATATTGACTGGAATACTCTCTTTCTAATTTTGAATGTGGCAGAGGTAAAATACAGGGACCGAATTGCTATTTACAACTTCTACAGAATGCAGATGCGGTTATAAGAGTCAAGGAGCAGTAAAGGGAAGCAGTGCTTGGGAAGGGAGTGAGACAGGATTGTAGCTTATCTCCGATGTTATTCAACCTGTATATTGAGCAAGCACTAAAGGCAACAAAAGAAAAATTTGTAGTAGGATTTCAAATGCATGTGGAAGTAATAAAAAATTTGAGGTTTGCCGATGACACTGTAATTCTGTCAGAGACAGCAAAGGACCTGGAAGTGCAGTTGAACAGAATGGACAGTGTCTTGAAAGGAGGATATAAGATAAACATCAACAAAAGCAAAACGAAGATAATGAAATGTAGTCGAAATTTATGGGGTGATGCTGAGGAAATTAGATTAGGAAATGAGACACTTAAAGTAGTAAATCAGTTTCTCAATTTGGACAGAAAAATAACTGACGATGGTCGAAGTAGAGAGGACATAAAATGTAGACTGGCAATGGCAAGGAAAGCGTTTGTGAGGAAGACAAATTTGTTAACATCGACTATAGATTTAAGTGTCAGGAAGTCCTTTCTGAAAGTATTTGTATGGAGTGTAGGCATGTATGGAAGTGAAACATAGACGATGAATAGTTTAGACAAGAAGAGAATAGATGTTTTCGAAATGTGGTGCTACAGAAGAATGCTGAAGATTAGATGGGTATATCACAAAACTAATGAGGAGGTACTGAAGAGAATTGGGGAGAGGAGGAGTTTGGGAGTTTGTGGTACAACTTCACTAGAAGAAGGGATCGGTTGGTAGGACATAGTCTGAGGTATCAAGGAATCATCAATTTAGTATTTGAAGGCAGCGTGGAGGGTAAAAATCATAGAGGAAAACCAAGATATGAATACACTAAGCAGATTCAGAACATGTAGGTTGCAGTAGGTACTGGGAGATGAAGAAGCTTGCACAGGTTAGAGTAGCATAGAGAACTGAATCAAACCAATCTCTGGACTGAAGACCACAACTACAGTGTCCTACGGTATAGAATTAATAAAGCAAAGTAACTTCTCAAAGAATGTGGTACTTGTGATGAGTAGCAAACACTTAAGAGTCTTATTTCACATCGCAAGTACTAGTGAGAGAGGGAAACCACCAAACTGATCCCTTTGGTTCATATGGGCAGTCAGTTGTTCAATAGTAGCATGTCTATTCGCCCTACACATCTCTGCAGCCGTATTTCATACCTACCATCCCATGCATAGCACCATTTTGCCATGGACGGTATACTTTAGCCTTGGCGGCGCGCGATCAATTTACAAACTTAGTCTTTTCGGGAATGCTTGTGCCCGTGGCCCAAATACCAATGATCACGTTGGTAGCTGACCTTTCTGGCACGTACTATGTAAGATGTGAAATTTGACAGTTAATTACTTCCAGAATGGAACTTTCACTCTGGTGCGGAGTGTGCGCCGATAAGAAAATTCCTGACAGATTAAAACTCTGTGCCACACCGAGACTCGAATTCGGGACATTCACCTTTCGCGGGCAAGTGCTCTACCAACTCAGATACCCATGCACGACTCACGCCCGTTCCTGACAGCTTCAATTCTGCCAGTATCTTGCCTCCTACCTTCCAAACTTCACAGAATACTTTATTCCAGGAGTGCTAGTTCTGCAAGGTTCGCAGGAGAGCTTCTGTGAAGTTTGGATGGTAGGAAACGAGATACTGGCAGAATTGAAGCTGTGAGGACGGGACGTGAGTCCTGCTTGGGTAGCTCAGTTTGTAGAGAACCTGTCCACGAAACGCAAAGGTCCCGGGTTCGAGTCTCGGTCCGGTTCACAGTTTTAATCTGCCGGGAAGCTTCAGTTGCTTGCCACTGTTCGTACGTTCGAGATGTCATCAGGTTTTATGAACTCTGTAGTTAAGGACACTACCGTCCGATTCTTACTTAGGCGTTGGCGTTCCTATTATTTGAGCCTATTTCAGATCTGAAGATGAGAGTTTATACAGTAGAATCCGGTAGAGTGAACCAAATAATGGTTTCCATGTGCAGCTGATGACAGACTTTTTATGTTTGTTGACATATCATTGAGTATTACCCCGCTATCCACATTCTCCAGATTATGTTTCACGTTATGGGGAATGTGTACAGTTCACCAGACTATCAAAATGTCAGGTGCAATAATTTTTATTACTGTCTTTCAGATTAATGACGTAGGAAAACATTTATCGTACCTGTATCAACTTTGGTGGCAGTTCTACATTGCTATACTATAGCAACGAAATGGTCCAACACTTGTAAAAAAAAAGGACAATTGTTTATCCTCACGGTCTGATAGATACGCTGGGCGCCAATATCCTTGATTGAATTCTGCAACTCCCCACTGCGTCCTGGGGAGCAGTACGAAAGGTCTCTGCTGGGGGTAATTGGTCTCTCAGCAGGGGACCTTGCTGACGGCTGAGCAACATGGTAGCAGACTATTTAGGATGTCACCAAGATAGAGCGGTCACTTTTAGTGTTAGGAGCACCTGAGAGAATGCTTGACGAACATTGCAATTATGTTTGCTTTTTTTTACGTCTGATAAACATATGCTGCCGACGCAGTCCGTCATACACGAATTGCAGCTTTGAGATCGTCAATGAAATCATGTGCCGATTGAAGGTAATTTAAAGCTTTTACACCAATGTGGTCACTTATTAAATATGATGCTATCGCCAGATTACACGCAGTTCAATCAGAATACGCGTTCTCTGCTTTATTTGCATTCATCAAATAAAGGAAATTATGGACGGCTCTCATTAATAACTGTACACCGTCGAGTCACACTAATGTGGCCCAAGTCAATGGCCGGAATAACCAATTTTTGCAGCGTGAGACGTACAGGAAGATAGTCAATGACATTCTGGAATATTCTAAAACTCAAATTGAACGCTTCAGTTCGCGTTTTCTGATATTTTATTTGTCAGGCCCTTTTCTCAAACCATCTTCAGGCTTTTCGGGTGGTGGCAGGTGGCGGGAGACGGAGAGAGATCCGTAAAAGCAAGTTTGTGCAGTGACAATCTTACTTCTCCGGATCTCGCTCCGCCTGCCGCAACCTGCAGCCATAAGGTCGGTGAAAATACTGAAGATGGTCTGAGGTAAGGGCCGAAACCGGTTGCAAACAAATAAAAAAATCTGGAAACGCGATCAAGAATTTTTCTCACTTTTAGCATTTTATACCAACCGCTGTGCTCCAATTACAGAATGCTTTCGAAAATTTGGAATTCTGAGAGATACCGACAAGGATATGGAGCCAAAAAAATGGTTCAAACGGCTCTGAGCACTATGGGACTTAACATCTGAGGTCATCAACCCCCTAGAACTTAGAACTACTTACACCCAACTAACCTAAAGACATCACACACATCCATTCCCGAGGCAAGATTCGAACCTGGGACCGTAGCGGTCACGCGGTTCCAGACTGAAGCGCCTAGAACAGCTCTGCCACAACGGCCGGCTAATATGGAGCCATGGAGACTCCAGTGCTTTAGCCAGGTACGCTAGGTTTCTCGGTTCAGGGTTCATGGCGCGAACAGCCCTATAGAGGTATTCTACTGGATTTCCATTGGGTTTAAGTCCGCGGATTTGTTAGCCAAGGGAGGATATTAAACTCATCCTGGTGCTCTGTGTACACTGAGAGCGGTATGACACGTTCCATTGTCCTGTTGGTAGATGCCACCGTCCCCAGGAAAAGCAAATTACTTGTAAGAGTGGGCAAGATTTGTAGGATAGATATACATTTGTGTTGATCTATTGTGCCTTCCCAAATGAAGAAATCACCCCAGGGAATGCCACGAAAACATTCCTTACACCACAACTCTCTCTTCCGGGAGTTTGCTTGTAGACTTTTACGCAGTAGACGCCAATGCCTAACTGTCCGATGGAGCGCAAAACGTGATTCATCTGCAAATGACACCTGTCGCCTCTCAGTGGGCTTGCAGTTGCGGTGTTGGCGTGCTAATTCCAGCCTTCGTCGCCGATGAACAGCAGTCAGCGTGTGTGGGCAACGCACGAGCTGTGCAGGGCCATTCGCTAAACACTTGTTGAGGAGACACTGCTGGTAGCCTCTTGGCTCATCTTGGCGGCCAATTGTACAACATTAGCGCATCTGTTCTCCGGTACACAACTCTGCAGCAGTCGTTCACCCATGTCATCTCTTGGATAGCACCATTTTGCCATGCACTGTGCACTTTAACCATGGCGGATTGCGAACAGTTTAAAAACTTAGCCGTTTCGAAAATGCTTCCACCCTTGGCCCGAAAACCAATGATCACGCCCTTCTGGACGTCGTATAAATCGCTCCTTTTGTGCAGTACGACAACTACTGCACTGTTTCCGCGTTCCCCGACACGATTTATATGCCTTCCACTGCTAGTCCTACCAAGTGCCGCCTGTGAGTGGTTATTGCTCGTTGTGCTACGGTCGCAGGTTCGAATCCTACCTCGGGCATGGATGTGTGTCATGTCCTTAGGTTAGTTAGGTTTAAGTAGTTCTAAGTTCTAGAGGACTGATGACCACAGATGTTAGCCGGCCGCGGTGGTCTAGCG
Organism: Schistocerca americana; assembly: GCF_021461395.2. NCBI lineage: Eukaryota > Metazoa > Arthropoda > Insecta > Orthoptera > Acrididae > Schistocerca > Schistocerca americana. Next base: position 47,787,946 of record NC_060124.1, read on the forward strand.
GTTCTGGCGCTGCAGTCCGGAACCGCGGGACTGCTACGGTCGCAGGTTCGAATCCTGCCTCGGGCATGGGTGTGTGTCATGTCCTTAGGTTAGTTAGGTTTAAGTAGTTCTGAGTTCTAGGAGACTTATGACCTAAGATGTTGAGTCCCATAGTGCTCGGAGCCATTTGAACCACAGATGTTAAGTCCCATAGTGCTCAGAGCCATTTGAACCATATTGCTCGTTGACGTCGGGCACAGGCGATGGTCACCTTAATGTGCTGGACCGTGTGTAACCAGAGATTTCCTATGAAACAACACACGACTTAAGGAGAAGTGCTACTTAAACAAACTTCCTAGCCATCTTGTGGCGCGTCTGCTGCCGCCCGCAACACTTTGCTGTCTTATACCACTCTCTTCGTGTCAGAGTAGCGCCTACAATCAATGCCCTCAATTATTTGTTGCTATTATTGCAATTCTTGTACTTCTACAACATCTGTCATGACTGTCACCATCTGTGCGATGGAATATTTCATGAAGTCTTAACAGACGTTCTATCGTCCTATCCTTTCCTCCTATTGGGGTTTTGAATATAGTCCTTTCCTGTCGGTCCCGCAGAAAACTCATTTCTCGTCAGTCCTCAGCGGCATTTTCTAAGACCTCATTTCAAATGCTTCGATTCCTTCTTTTTAGATTTCTCCAGACGTATAGTAGATTCAGAGAAGCGTCTTCCTATCGCTGATACCAACAGACTTCTTTTGGGGTGGGATTCCCTCTTTGCCTGCGCTAGTCTTCTTCTTTTATACTTCTTATATCGTCTGTTCGGCCCATTACTTTCCTTCCACTTCAGTGTATCTACTAGAGTGTCCCAAACTTCGATGCTAAGATTATCACTAACATGATTTCCACTGCTTCTCAATGTCTACTTTCTTTTGTTTACTCTCAACCCATACTCAACAATTCCTGCAATAGTTCTTCACTTCCATGTGTAAGTAGGCTGTTTAGGTTTTTTCATTGGTAACGCCACCTCTGTATGAAAATCACTGGCTGTGCTGTGTGCAGTCTGTGGCTGCTTTGCATTGTTGTAATACTCGCCAGTGTAGTGTTGGGCAGCGGCAGCTGGATGTGAACAGCGCGTAGCGTTGCGCAGTTGGAGGTGAGCCGCCAGCAGTGGTGGATGTGGGGAGAGAGATGGCGGAGTTTTGAAATTTGTCATGAACTGCTATATTTATATATGATGATATCAAGGTAAATACATTGTTTGTTCTCTATTAATATCTTTCATTTGCTAACTATCCCTATCAGTAGTTAGTGCCTTCCATAGTTTGAATCTTTTATTTAGCTGGCAGTAGTGGCGCTCGTTGTATTGCAGTAGCTTGAGCAGCGAAGATTTTTGTGAGGTAAGTGATTTGTGAAAGGTATAGTTTAATGTTAGTCAGGGCCATTCTTTTGTAGGGAATTTTGAAAGTCAGATTGCGTTGCACTAACAAAATATTGTGTGTCAGCTTAACCACAGTCATGTATAATTGTTCAAAGGGGACGTTTCATATGTCGATCCTTAGCCGAGGATACCTCACTGGAATCTTCTGATTTTTGTTTTCTTGTAGTTTGTGTAATTAGTGTAGATTTTGTTTATTGCTAGCGCGTAATTGTAGAGAAAATCTCCTTTGTAGTTGCAGTCTTTCATTGTTGTACAGTAAAACAGTTGTGGCATGCATGTAGATTTGCACCAAGTATTTCGCAGCTGCAATTAACTAGATATTATTTTCAGTGTTATGTTAATGTGTTCTCTTATTTTTGCTCTTCAAATTGTGCTTTTCTGTGTTATCGTGTGAAATATTGTGACAATAATGGCGTGTGAAAAACGTAATACTAGGCTCCAAAGTAAACTGAGAAATGACAGTGAAGACGAAAGCAGTGTGTTAGCGCCGCAGAGTAATGAATTAACAGACATTCAAAGTAGTAATTTGGTAACCGTGCATAGGGAAATGGAGCGGGGGGCAAACAATGGTGTAGACAGTGAAACAATTAGAGAACAGGGAAGCATTATCGATCGATCGGTCGGTAACAGCTCGCCTCAGGAATCCGAAATGACAGGAAACAATCTCGCAAATACTGTAGATTCAGGTTTTGGATCCTCACCGTTTTCTCAAATAAGTCAAGACACATTTTCTGCTTGTCAAAATGTGAATGTTTCCGGTGCAAATTCACTGCGGAAAAGCACTGAGGAACATGTTCCAGACACCAGTGCATTGTTATTACAATTAATACAGCAAATGGGACAAGAATTACGTATTTCAGAGGATACTCGCGCCCCAATACGGGAAGAGGGACACAGAAATACGGAACAGCCACAAAATAATAACACAGGGAATTTCGGAAGTTATGAAAGAAATTGGCAATGTGCACCGAATTTTGATATGGAACGGCCGACACGACCTAACAATGACCGATATGCGACTCGCCGACATGATGATTTTGACTATAAGCTGTTCATTACTACACGTAAATTCAAAACATTTAAGAATTCTGGCAACGACATTCATCCACAAGCATGGCTCCATCAATTCTCTCATTGTTTTCCTCCCAACTGGTCGTTGGAACACAGATTAGAATTTATGTGTGGCTACTTAGAGAATGAACCAGCTGTAAGAATGCGATCGGTCATTCACGATTGCCACAGTGAAGGAGAATTTTACCATGCCTTCCTCTCAGCATATTGGTCTCAAGCCACACAAGACCGAGTAAAACATGGTATCATAATGATGAAACACTTCGAACAATCTGAATTCTCCAGTCTTGTGAAATATTTTGAAGACATGTTGCACAAGAATCAGTACCTGTCAAACCCATACAGCCCCTCAGAACTCATCCGCATTTGCTTAATCAAATTACCTGAACATTTACGACATATTACATCTACATCTACATCTATACTCCGCGAGCCACCTTACGGTGTGTGGCGGAGGGTACTTATTGTACCACTATCTGATCCCCCCTTCCCTGTTCCATTCACGAATTGTGCGTGGGAAGAACGACTGCTTGTAAGTCTCCGTATTTGCTCTAATTTCTCGGATCTTTTCGTTGTGATCATTACGCGAGATATATGTGGGTGGTAGTAATATGTTGCCCATCTCTTCCCGGAATGTGCTCTCTCGTAATTTCGATAATAAACCTCTCCGTATTGCGTAACGCCTTTCTTGAAGTGTCCGCCACTGGAGCTTGTTCAGCATCTCCGTAACGCTCTCGCGCTGACTAAATGTCCCCATGACGAATCGCGCTGCTTTTCGCTGGATCATGTCTATCTCTTCTATTAATCCAACCTGGTAAGGGTCCCATACTGATGAGCAATACTCAAGAATCGGACGAACAAGCGTTTTGTAAGCTACTTCTTTCGTCGATGGGTCACATTTTCTTAGAATTCTTCCTATGAATCTCAACCTGGCGCCTGCTTTTCCCACTATTTGTTTTATGTGATCATTCCACTTCAGATCGCTCCGGATAGTAACTCCTAAGTATTTTACGGTCGTTACCGCTTCCAATGATTTACCACCTATGGCATAATCGTACTGGAATGGATTTCTGCCCCTATGTATGCGCATTATATTACATTTATCTACGTTTAGGGAAAGCTGCCAGCTGTCGCACCATGCATTAATCCTCTGCAGGTCCTCCTGGAGTACGTACGAGTCTTCTGATGCTGCTACTTTCTTGTAGACAACCGTGTCATCTGCAAACAGCCTCACGGAGCTACCGATGTTGTCAACTAAGTCATTTATGTATATTGCAAACAATAAAGGTCCTATCACGCTTCCCTGCGGTACTCCCGAAATTACCTCTACATCTGCAGATTTTGAACCGTTAAGAATGACATGTTGTGTTCTTTCTTCTAGGAAATCCTGAATCCAATCACAAACCTGGTCCGATATTCCGTAAGCTCGTATTTTTTTCACTAAACGTAAGTGCGGAACCGTATCAAATGCCTTCCTGAAGTCCAGGAATACGGCATCAATCTGCTCGCCAGTGTCTACGGCACTGTGAATTTCTTGGGCAAATAGGGCGAGCTGAGTTTCACATGATCTCTGTTTGCGGAATCCATGGTGGTTATGATGAAGGAGATTTGTATTATCTAAGAACGTCATAATACGAGAACACAAAACATGTTCCATTATTCTACAACAGATTGACGTAAGCGAAATAGGCCTATAATTATTCGCATCTGATTTATGACCCTTCTTGAAAATGGGAACGACCTGCGCTTTCTTCCAGTCGCTAGGTACTTTACGTTCTTCCAGCGATCTACGATAAATTGGTGATAGAAAGGGGGCAAGTTCTTTACCATAATCACTGTAGAATCTTAAGGGTATCTCGTCTGGTCCGGATGCTTTTCCGCTACTAAGTGATAGCAGTTGTTTTTCAATTCCGATATCGTTTATTTCAATATTTTCCATTTTGGCGTCCGTGCGACGGTTGAAGTCTGGGACCGTGTTACGATTTTCCGCAGTGAAACAGTTTCGGAACACTGAATTCAGTATTTCTCCCTTTCTTCGGTCGTCTTCTGTTTCGGTGCCATCGTGGTCAACGAGTGACTGAATAGGGGATTTAGATCCGCTTACCGATTTTACATATGACCAAAACATTTTAGGGTTCTTGTTTAGATTGTTTGCCAATGTTTTATGTTCGAATTCGTTGAATGCTTCTCTCATTGCTCTCTTTACGCTCTTTTTCGCTTCGTTCAGCTTTTCCTTATCAGCTATGATTCGACTACTCTTAAACCTATGATGAAGCTTTCTTTGTTTCCGTAGTACCTTTCGTACATGATTGTTATACCACGGTGGATCTTTCCCCTCGCTTTGGATTTTATTCTTTTGGCAGGACGTTGCAAAGACGACATTGAAGCTTTTCAGGAACTGTTACAAAAACTGGAAAGTGACACTGACAATCGGGGAACGCAGGAGCACAACAATTACAGATCACATCAGTCGCAATTCCACGATGAAAGAAATAATAACTGGACGCGACAAGGCTATTCTCACAACACAAATCGTGACCGAAACAGACACCACCCGTATTACAACCGTTGGCAGAGTAGTAATAATTACAGGGAAAGATCACCTCTCTGCGGTAGTGACTATCACAGAGACAATCAGAGAAACAGACAATTTGGGAACCAAAATAATTATTATCAAGGGAGACAGAATAACTTTAGACGCAACGGTCCAGCGCGCAGTTACGATTCAGGGAGAAATTCTCCACCACTTAACCGACAAGAAAGAAACTACAGGAACTACCGACATGACAACAGACGATGTGATCGTAACGACAGACCTAAATTGCATCAGAACTGGCGGGATTTAAACAGGGCAGGGCCCTCTCGTCACGGTCAATTTGTAGAAGTTAGGTCTCCAAATCCCAATAACGACGCTCGCCAACAAAGAGACAATAGGCAATGACTCACACCGCTGGCAGCCACAAAACGTTCTTATGACACTAACGACGCAGCTGCCGTAGCTAGTAATTACGTAAAAATGGAAGACATTAGGGACATCTTACTCCAAGAACACGACGTAAAATATAACAACATTGCATATCCTGTGATTCACATTACAGTAAATGACATAAAATTTACGGCAGTACTTGACTCTGGCAGTCCCATTTCAGTAATCAGTGAAACAGCCTTTAGCAAATGCAACAAATCGAACGATTGCCCCACACTTCCGTTACGTAAGATTAAATTACAAGGTGCAATCTTTGGAAAAAGTGTAGATGTACGCCAACAAACCAATTTAGAATTCTTTTGTCAAAGCCACAGCATCTCTATGAACTTTCTCATTGTTCCATTATTGTCGACGGAAATTATATTGGTAGTAGACTTTTTGAATGAATACAAAGCAATCTTAAACTTTCACGATGCTGAAATAAGTTTAGAGAAAGAAGGTAAGTCAATAGCTTTGAAATTTGAAGATTGGCTCTCAAACCATGACGAGGAAATTAATCGGCTTTACCTTCTGTTAGACAACAGTTCGGACTTGAGGATTGTAATGACACTGATAGGCAGGACCTTTTTGAGATTTTACAAGCACATTCCACAGTTTTTACTCATAAAACAGGAACAATCAAGGGATTTCAATACCAATTTCGTGTTCGTGAGCATACTAAATTTTGTGTTAGACCATATGTAATTCCAGCACATTATAGGGACCGTGTTAGAACAGAAATACAATCTATGCTCGACGAGGGCATTATTGAGCCTGCAGTAAGCTCATACAACAATCCATTACATGTTGTTCAGAAGAAAAATGGATCGATCAGGCCTGTCTTAGATTCGAGACAAATCAATACGATCATTATTCCTGAAACAGACAGGCCGCAATCGTTGGAAGAACTTCTTCAAAATTTTAATGGTGTAAAAGTGTTGTCTTCTATTGATCTCAGATCCAGCTTTTATCAGATCAAACTCCATCCAGAATATAGAAAATACACAGCTTTCCTTTGTTTCGGCGTTTGTTATCAGTTTCGGAAACTTCCCTTTGGTTTGAACATTTCTTCAGCAGCATTCATTCGCGGGCTAAATTCCATATTACCTGAGTTCTTAAAACGTCACTTCACCTTATATGTGGACGATATTCTAATAGCAGAAGCTTCATGGGAACTACATAATCGCATCCTCAACAGTTTGTTACGTATTTTTGCAGAATCTGGAATTACAGTTAACTTGGAAAAGTCTGAATTCGGTAGGTCAAAGGTGAGGTTTTTGGGACATATTATTTCTTCTGAAGGCATTCAGCCGGATCCTGAAAAGTTAGAAGCAATCAGAGCCATTCCAGTTCCATCCACAAAAAGACAAGTCCGCAGTTTTCTAGGTCTCGTAAATTTTTACCGTCGTTTTCTGAATATGCAAATTCTTGTTACACCAAAACTTTGTTCTCTCACTGGAAAAAATACTATTTGGAACTGGGACGAACAAGCACAGTTGGAATTCAATTCTTTGAAAGAAGCGTTACTTCACGTGCCAATCTTAGCTCATCCAGATCTGTCACAAGATTTCTGCCTTAGCATGGATTCTTCTAAAGTCGGTCTTGGTGCCCATTTATTTCAAGAAGCCACAGAAAATGACACTACTGTTCAGAAAACCATTGCTTTTGCTAGCCGAGTGCTAACAAAATCTGAAAAAAATTATTCCGTTACTGAATTAGAAGCTTTAGCTATCGTTTGGGCATTTAACAAATTCCGTTTCTTTCTTTCTGGTAAGCACGTAAAAGTATACAGTGGTCATCGTGCATTACAATTTCTTATGTCTTCAAAATTAAATCATGACAGGTTAAAACGTTGGGCATTGTTTCTGCAAGTATTCCGCTTCACAATAGTCTACATTCCCGGTAAGGAGAACATTGTTGCGGACGCACTTTCAAGCGCACCGGCTGGGATTGAGAAAAGTACCACAGAAGGCAACCTCGAGAAAAATTTCAGTATTCTTTACATTCAGAAAATCGCCTTTGAAAACTTCATCACCACATCTTTAAAGGACATTGCTCATGAACAAGATAAAGATCCGATTTGGAAAGACATCAAGAGCAAATGGCATGAAAAGACACACACTCAGATTCGGCATTATTATCTGGTTAGAAACAACATACTGTTCAAACGCTGCACTGTTGATGACAAGCTATGGGTACTTTGCATTCCAGACGATTTTGTTAATAAGCTCATTTGGTACATTCATTTCAGCTATGCACATTTTGGCCCACGAAAATGTTATCATATTCTTCGAACGACTTGTTATTTTAACAATATGGAAAAGCGAATTCGAAGAGTCTTGTCTATTTGTAAACTTTGTCAAAAGGCGAAACCATCTACTGTCTCACATCGTGCTCCGTTGTTTCCTATCATTCCTTCTAAATTAAAAGAATTTGCTGCTGTTGATCTCTTGGGACCGCTTGTCAGAACATCTAATGGATTTTCGTACGTTCTAGTCACTGTTGAACTTACTTCAAAATTTGTTTCTTTCACACCGTTACGTAAAGCCACTGGACGGTCTGTATCCAACGCCTTTGTTAAAAATTTCTTACGTGAAGTTGGACACGTTAGTAAAGTCATTTCAGATAACGGACCGCAATTCAGATCTGCTGTTTGGTCATGCATGCTTCGCAACCATAAAATCAAACCTGTTTTTATTTCATTGTACTCACCACATTGTAACCCCTCTGAACGGATTATGAAAGAAATCAATAAGCTTTGCAGACTTTATTGTCACAGAAAGCATCAGCATTGGGACAGATATTTACACTTATTTCAAAACGTGCTGAATGAAATGCCTCATGATTCCACTGCTTTACCACCTACTCTTGTACTGAAGAATGAAGAACCACCGAACAGAATCAGAGAACTTGTACCTTTCCCGAATACACGTAAACTTTGACACAAAGACATAATTGATTTGGCTCTTAAAAATATAAAATCTGCAGCAGACAAAAGGAGAAAACTACACGGTAAAGCAAATGCAAAGAAATTGTATATTGGTCAGAAAGTTCTCATTAAAGCTCATTCATTGTCACATAAGAAGAAACACTTGAGTCACAAATTCTTTCTAGTTTACAATGGACCATACAGAATCCGACGTATACCACATGATAATTGCGTTGAAGTTGAAACTCTGCGTACTAGGAAGAGTAAAGGTTTACACCACATTTCACATGTAAAACCATTTATTGAGAGATAATCTGCTTTTTAACTTAGTCTTTGGTATAAAACTTTTCACTTCACATTTCTAGTATGCTTTGTCAGACTTAGAATCTGTTAACATACAACAATGTTTGAAGTTAAATATCCAATCAAGAACTAAGAGAACTTATTTAAACAGAAATGACGAATGCATTGTTATAGTGAACAGACGCCACAGTGTTATTGTGTGTGTACATTCTTGCTTGTTAGTTGCACGATTATGGAACGACTATAAGGCTTACATACATAGAACATGTACTGGTACTGCTAATGAGATTTTAATGCAACATTTTGGTTGACTTGAAAATATATTCTGGATTTAAAGTACTTTCTGTGAGATACCAGATGACACAGTGTTAGTTTATGTGACAGTACACGATTTTATCACGACGCTACTAATGAGTGACAATTTACAATGTTGCTTTTGCAGTGTTTCTGTTTTATATCTGCACAGTTTTCTGTTTTATTCTGGAAAGTAAAACAGGTTTTAGTAGTAACTTTTGTGGTATAGCTACAATGAGACTGCCTTTTCCGTAGCACAACAATACGTTACAGCACAGTACTCTCTTCATCACGGCAACTAGCGTAATAACTAAGATATCTATACATAAAGCATTTCACTTTTGTTTATCATGAGGTAAGTACATTGACTTCTGCAGAACTTAGCTTTCGGAGGACGATAAGTACGACACTTCCACAGAATTATCTTACAGCAAGACGCACATTTAGCACTACAGGACACGCAATTGAGTGATTAATTTTGTACTTAAAACATTTATTTTTAAAGATATTTGAAGTACAATGATACAAAGGTTTTCAGTGATACATTTCATTTCATTGCTGTAATCTGTAACACCTGAGGGTATAATTACATTAATCCTCAGGGGGGTACACGCTTACTTTGTGTACCATGTGTTTGGCAAGCACAAGGAGCCCTAGCTAATATGGTATTTGCTTATACAACTTGACACATCGGTACCATATTTCTCTAACACAGAATTACACAGCTATCTGATTATTTGACAGAGAAACAAACATTCTTTTTACTATGTCAGTGACACATGTTTACGTAATTACACAGTTGTATAACTTCACACTTATGAAATTGTATTTTGTCTGCACTGTGTGAACTGTTCATATTTTTTCGGAACCATTGTGATACTAAGAGAGCGTTGAATGTCGTATTTCGTAAGGGAGCATGATTTTTAAAGTAAGTTTGAGGTAGATGACACTGTTATATTGATAAGATTTTGTTTCTACACATTTGCAACGCAAATTCTCGACCCATGAAATTTTGTGTATGAGACTGTCACTGTAGCGGAAACTGCTGTCATAAATATTTCCGTAAGAAAGTTAAGTGACCACCTGCACGTAATGCGTCGTGGGCACACAGCTGTGTCAGACGCCGGGAGAACAAGTCATTAGTGAGTGCCTCATCAGAAGCACAGGTAGAAAAAAAGAAAGGGGAGGCCATTGTCCTCGCTATTGACATTTCCTTGTTGAAAGCATACTGTGGAGCTCGTAATTTATGATATTTACTAAAATGCCTAATGAAATGATTAGAAACATTTTACATCTATTGTCTTTGTAGTTAAGAGATTGCTCATTTTGTTTAATATCTGGTTTCCAGCTGTGTTGCAGCATTGGTTTTATAAAATAAACTTAAATGCATCTGCTAATGTGAACACTTTCTGTCAACAGATTTATTAAATAATTATTTTCTGACCCACATTCGTCGAAAAAGGAGCTCTTGGAATGGAGAGAACAATAAGAAGGGACTAATAACAGTAACTGCATCTATAATTTTCTTTTCAAGTACTTGGTAATTTCTTTTGTAGAATAATTTGTGGTGCACCACTTTAATTACATAGACATTAAGGTGTGAATATACATTTCCCTTATCTGCATTGTTGTTTTTACTGTAATATTTTTTCTGCTTGAGCTATGTCATGTTTATGTATAAGTTACTGCTGTTTGCCAGGCATAGTGTTACTGAATTTGACTTTGTGTTTCTCTGCTAAGCCAGTTTTACTACTCACTTATTTTTCTTGTTACTGCACATTGGCTCATATTAGTTGTAATGTTGCATTGATTGGTAATTTAGATTTATTGTAGCTTGCTTTGCAATTTTCCATTTTTTTTGGTCATTGCTGTTTGTGTTACTTATTTTGTGTTGCTGCATTGCCTCGTCCCTTAATTAAGCATCTGAACTCAGTAGATTTAAGTTAGCTTAAGAGGGGTAGACTATATAAGAAACTGACTATGGGGAGTAGGTAAAGAATGCGTTGCAAAGTTATATGAAACAGATTTGGGCCAAAATGAGTATTGTACACTGAGAAATAATTATATTGAAAGAAATAAGAATAGAATACAGAAAGCAGGTTTAGGTAGGATTTTCTTGGAAATAAATGTTGAGGTAAGAAATGTGTGAACATATAAATACAGAAAGCATGCTTAGATAGAATTTTTTTGGTGGAAACAAAGGATGAAATAAGAGGAAAGATATATGAAGTTTTGGGTTGGACTGCAGCACCAAATGTTACACTGAAAACGAACCCTGTCCTTTCCTATTGGTGTTATCCCACTATGTGTTTGCGTACCCTTGTGTATTTGTTTTCTTCCTGTCTCTGTGTAGTTTCATAGGATTTTTTCTTCTTCTAATACTAAGCTACATCCACTATGATGAGGAATACTGTTATCCTCAAATATAATTGGCATTAATAATATGTTATTTATCTTGTAAATATGCTTAGACATTATTTATTCTGTTTTGTTTTAATGCTCATGTGTAAAGTTGATGTTCCAAAAGTTATTCTGATCTTTTATGTATCTACTTATGTCATAATTCCTGTAACATTGATGTATATGTTTATTTCTATTCTTTTGTAAAGCCTGTTTTACTACAAATGTTATCTGTATTGTTATGTTCTTTAATGATGTATTTTGTACCTTTGTTATTGTATTCTTATGTTATAAAATTGTAATTGTCACCAGTTCATGATATTATTAACTTGTTAGTTACATTTCACTGCACACGTTTCTGTTGGTCATAGTATATGGACAATATGTGAGAAGTAGGGACTGTTAGTGTTTGCACGTGTGTTAATAATTCAGCAAGGGACTGGGTAACAGCTTTGCTGGTTCTAAGGACAATTCCAAAAACTTTGTGAGTGCACAAGTGGTGGTTATGGTCTTGCTATATTATCCGCAAGACTGTTCAACGGTGATTGTGCACCTGCACAGTCACAACAGATGGCTGTTGGCTATCTCTACAAGGACTACAGTGGGTCTACATCTTTGATGATCCATCAATACCATTATTTCTACAAGGACTGCAGTGGGTCTGCACCTCTGGTGGCCCACCAATACCGTAATCTCTACCAGGACTACAGTGGGTCTGCTCTGTGATGACCTACCTACCAATACTCTTCAAAATTTCGACTGACTCTGCTGTGGGTTTGCTCTGTTGTGGCCCATTACCTGTATGCATGTCAAGAGTCAGCACTGTCTTTCCATTGGAAGGACAACACTACTTCTTCAAGACTGCATGGAAATCCACTACTCCTGTGTGCATTTTCTTTTACTGCTCAGACTTTGAGAAAAACTCTGCATTTTTACTGTGATGAACAATCTGGACTGTCTTTATGGACTGCCAGAAATTTTTAGCTTTCGACCAACATTGTATCAATAAGTGTGTGCATTTGATTTCTTTGTTATTGTAATTATGAAAAATTTTTTTCAAATCTGTATTGGCCACTGCCCACTCCAATTTGTAAAATTTTTTGTGGGGAGCATGGGGGCTATGTAAGTAGGCTGTTTAGGTTTTTTTATTGGTAACGCCACCTCTGTATGAAAATCACTGGCTGTGCTGTGTGCAGTCTGTGGCTGCTTTGCATTGTTGTAATACTCGCCATTGTAGTGTTGGGCAGCGGCAGCTGGATGTGAACAGCGCGTAGCGTTGCGCAGTTGGAGGTGAGCCGCCAGCAGTGGTGGATGTGGGGAGAGAGATGGCGGAGTTTTGAAATTTGTCATGAACTGCTATATTTATACATGATGATATCAAGGTAAATACATTGTTTGTTCTCTATTAATATCTTTCATTTGCTAACTATTCCTATCAGTAGTTAGTGCCTTCCATAGTTTGAATCTTTTATTTAGCTGGCAGTAGTGGCGCTCGCTGTATTGCAGTAGCTTGAGCAGCGAAGATTTTTGTGAGGTAAGTGATTTGTGAAAGGTATAGTTTAATGTTAGTAAGGGCCATTCTTTTGTAAGGAATTTTGAAAGTCAGATTGCGTTGCGCTAACAAAATATTGTGTGTCAGCTTAAGCACAGTCATGTATAATTGTTCAAAGGGGACGTTTCACATGAACAACGGAAATTTATCTACATCGAACCCTATCGCCGGCCGTTGTGGCCGAGCGGTTCTAGGCGCTTCAGTCCGGGACCGCGCGACTGCTACGGTCGCAGGTTCGAATCCTGCCTCGGGCATGGGTGTGTGTGATGTTCTTAGGTTAGTTAGATTTAAGTAGATCTAAGTTCTAGGGGACTGATGACCTCAGAAGTTAAGACCCATAGTGCTCAGAGCCATTTGAACCATTTTTTGAACCCTATCATTGAAGTGCCATTTCTGAATCATCCTGTGTCTCCCTGTCTTGTTTTCTCGATGTATAGGTTGGCCATTATCCTTACCTGAGACGCTTTTATTGGAAATTTGTTTTAAGACCCTATGGCACCAAACTGCTGTGGTCATCGGCCCCTAAGCTTACACACTACGTAAACTGACTTAAACTAACTTACGCTAAGGACAACACACACACCCATGCCCGGGGGAAGGCTCCAAACGCCGACGGGGTCAGCCACACGGACCGTGATAAAGACGCCCCAGACCACTAGGCTATCCCGCGCGGCGAGTCGCTTTTAATCAGTAAAAAGTAGGAAGACTCGAGTTTAACTTCCGGTCGACAGCGAGGTCACTAGAGGCGGAGCAAAAGATTTAATTACGAGAGGGTGTAGAAGGAAATCGGCAGAGCCCTTTTCAAAGGAATCATCCATGCATTTTCGTGGAGCGATTTAGGGAAACCACGAAATAGCTAAATCAGGATGGCCGTATACGGATTTGAACCGTCGCGCTCCCGAATGCGATTCCAGTGAGCTAACCACTGCGCCACCTCGCTTTCTAATCACACTACTTCTGTAGGGTGCTACGTTCCTATTATTCTCTCTTGATTATTGAAAATATTTTGTGTTACCCGTTTTTCTCCATGGTCTATAACTACTTTTACGAAAATCTAAAGCCACTTGCAGCGCTTTACTCAGTATAGAATCAGTGAGCAAGTCTAGATCGCGATGGTACTTTATTAAAATGGCCGTTTCGGCCTAGGCCTAGGCCACCTTTAGACTGCAGTTTCAGTGACTGAAGTTAACTGACTGTGTTACGCAGCACAACTTCAGCTAATGGGTCTGTCTAAAGACGGCCTAAGCTTAGGCCCAAACCGCTCATTTTAACAAAGTACCATTGCGATTTAGATTGTTTTTTCACTGATTTTATACAGTTTACAAGATCGCGCCTTACCGAATATTTTATCAAGGACTTTACTCAGTCGTACACTTCTTCTAGTCAGAAAAACCCTATGAATGTGTTGTTTGATATCGTGCGTGATGACAACATTTTCCCTCTGCTGGTTTATTCCTGAAGAATGCCAAACTGATCTTTATCTAACATTTCCTCATTCTTTCACCCTATTCTGCATATGATTTTAATTAGAAACGTTGATAATATCGCGGCCTAGTGTCTTTTGAGATCTCGTATTTATCTATCCTCGCAGTCTTCTGTATTGAGTGTAACATCTTCCGAAATTCCTGTGGTTTATTTTCATTCCTGTAGATTCTTCACATAACTCTGAAAAATCGTTTAGCTGTCACTCCCTCCACAGGCTTCGAAATTTGATACTTGTATTATCAATCGATTCTGTCTTGTGTGACTGCAAGTCACGCAAAGCTCCATGAATCCCTGACTCTAATAATGGATTTCCTATGCCTTCCAAATCAACATACACTTTATCTTCTATCACATTATCTCGTAGCTCCTTCTCTTCATAGAAGTCCTCAATGTACTCTTTCTTCTCTCTCTCTCTCTTCTGTACTTTACGGCAGACTTCCCTTGTACACTGTTAAATTTGACAGTTTTGTTTTCATTCTCCGAAAGCTTCTCTGGGGCGCATGTGCATGATATGTACGACCACTTTATTTTCGCTTTCTTCGGAATTGATGAGTAACCAGTTAGCTTCAGCTTGCAGATTTTCTCTTCTTTCATTCCAGTGGTCCAGCCCACATTTTCACCTAGGCCTACTTTCTGTTTGTATGCCTACTACAGCGTTCCAGTGCCCCACGATTATTTTATTTTCTGTCTCATTTACATTTTGAATGATTCATTCAGCTCTCACCCTTTATATGCTGCTGGGCTAACATGTGTAATATTTCATTGAATAGCTATCGCTCGTCACTGATGTCATAGGGGCAGGTCACACAGACCTTACATATCTCTCTTCTTACCAGTTTATGCCTGTTCTGAAGAAATTAATGTTCATGGGATCTATCCTACGAATATTATCTCACAAGGTGAAAGCGCGGGCGCCACAGCATGATTATCTTGAGCGGATGCGAACTGTAGGTCTGCATATAATGCTAGACTAATAAACTACACGGCAACGGCCTTGCCGCAGTGAATATCACAGTTCCCATGAGATCACCGAAGTTAAGCGTTGTTGGGAGTTGTCGGCACTTGGATGGGTGTCCATCCAGCCGCCATGCGCTGTTGCCATTTTTCGGGGTGAACTCAGCCTCGTGATGCCAACTGAGGAGCTACTCGACCGAATAGTTGCGGCTTCGGTCAAGAATACCTTTATAACGAGCGGCAGAGTGGTGTGTTGACCCCATGCCCCTCCTATCCGCATCCTCCCCTGAGGATGACACGGCGGTCAGATGGTCCCGGTAGGCCACTCGTGGCCTAAAGACGGAGTGCCTTTAATAAACTATATAAATTAAACCCGGTTGCAAGACTTCTAGTCAAAGTTTTGTAGCATTATGACATGTTTCGAATACAGACACTGATTTTAGAACATCTAACAAGCATTGGCTTTTCAACATTATATGAAGTTTCTGATGTACCCATTGAGCAGAGCTTAGTAAACAGTATCGTGAGAATGTGAAGTTCAATTACCGCTCCCAGTGTCCAAGTTTTACTAAAGCCAAGTCAGCCCACCAGAAAAAAATTCCTACACAACATTAGCGTATTGCTTTCGTTGTGTCAAACCCTCACAAAAATGTCTTACTGGAAGCACGCGCGGAGCACTGAATCCGACGATGACGGTGGCGAAAATTTCTAAGTTGAGCTACGCAGCTATCCGCTCGAAAACAGAGATTCTGTCTGTTCAATACATAACCAAGTTACGAGGTCGAAACTTTGCTAGTATCGACGTAGTGAGTTCTCCTCCAAGCGTGAAAACTGTTATACCATGCGACGAGGTACGCAATGCCTTAAATATGCTCACTTCCAACACCTGCATTGCGCCAACTTGCTTCATTCCACCAGTGTAAAATTTAGAAAGTGGCCCCTTACTCAAATTTAGACAGGAATTACGTTATGCTAATTATAACAGCTTTCTTTGTTATTTTTTTTTCTGGCTAATCATTTTGCTTCCTTACAGTCTGCTCTATGTCTGCTGTACAGGAAGATGAACACTATCTGTGTCTCTTCAATCAGAAAAATGGGCAGTATATCAATCCATCAAAATTAAATCTTGCAAAGAAATTTATCTGAACGTTTTTCTAATAACGAAGCAGATTTCTACGTACTTCTAAGTGGCAGCTGTTAAATTTTATGTATTTAGTAATATTTTAAAATTGTAGTCAATTTTACTAATCTCTCTTTCAACTGACTCTTAATATATATAATATTTCTGTGTAGAAAGATGGGTAGTGTGTTTCTCTATTATGTGCTGTCGCCTTGCTTGGTGTAAATGCCTGAATTCCGCCGTTCGTCAAAATTGACATATTGCTTGCTACTAATTTGAGTATGAGCCGCTTAATGACTCACCGAGCTATTGGGGTCACATGAAGCAGTTGACAGTGGCTATTACCTAAAGTAATGTACGGCTCTGCAGTTAAATGGATGTAAGAGTAGTTAAGCGGTTTTGCATAAGTGTAATTACATATTTAATGTTTATGCTGTTACTATGTCGTTTTCCATCGTACATACTGTTGTAAAGTGCAACGAGCTTGTTTCACATGCAAATAATATCTATGTTTAATTTCTCCTAGCATTAATGGTTGATATGCTGCACTCATTGTCAGCCTTTTTAAAAGCTGCAGCCTCCAACCGTCAAAGTTGCCCGAGTATTTTCCAAGAAACTTCCGTACAGTGTTCCTCATCTTTCTCCAAGGAAGGCCCAACTTGGTACACAAATGTCAAAACCCCGACTCAGGTACATGGCTCCAGTGCGCTAAGCGCCGCCTTTGGGTGCCTTGTGCAGTCCACTGACTGTGCTCCGACTCACGACATCCCTGATTTCGGCTGCACTCTGTATCGCTATAAGTTCTGATTGTGACGTTCGCGTGCACACTTCAACAAACTTGATGCTGTTGGTTTGATGTAGATTCTTATGAATTGCCATCGCTGAACATTCCACGTTAACTCATTCTTTGTCCTGCTTCCATGTTCACAACGAATCCAACTCAAGTTGTATCAGTTTATGTGCTGTCAGTATTAGTCTCTATTCGTCTGGCCCTATAAATTCACTAATCTATTCTACATCCAGCCTCAGCCTTGACATTTACCTTTTCAGTTACGCTAGTTTTCAGTACAACATTCGCCCTCTTTTCACACGGCAGTTTGCGGAATGTAGATGACGCCCTGTATGGGAAACCTTTAACTTCACATTTGATGAGTTTTTTTCAAGATCTGTGCATTGACGGGGATGGAATGGTAGACTCCGGACTTTACTTTTGTAGTCGAAGATACTATTCATGGACCACAAAGACACTGTAAGTAGGCTGTTTACGTTTTCTTATTGGTAACGCCACATAGCGCTCTGTGTGAGAATCACTGGCTGTTCTTTGTGCAATATGTGGCAGGTTTGCATTGTTGTCTGCCATTGTAGTGTTGGGCAGCTGGGCTGTTAACAGCGCGTAGCGTTGCGCAGTTGGAGGTGAGCCGCCAGCAGTGGTGAATGTGGGGAGAGAGATGGCGGAGTTTGGAAATTTGACTGGATGTCATGATCTGTTATGTATATTATGATTTTTAAACACTATTAAGGTAAATACATTGTTTGTTCTCAACTAAAATCTTTCATTTCCTAACTATGCCTATCAGTAGTTAGTGCCTTCCGTAGTTTGAATCTTTTATTTAGCTGGCAGTAGTGGCGCTCGCTGTTTTGCAGTAGTTCGAGTAACGAAGAGTTTTGGTGAGGTAAGTGATTTGTGAAAGGTATAGGTTAATGTTAGTCAGGGCCATTCTTTTGAAGGGATTTTTGAAAGTCAGATTGCGTTGCGCTAAAAATATTGTGTGTCAGGTTAAGCACAGTCCAGTATATTTTTTCTAAGGGGACGTTTCATATGTCGACCCTTAGCCGAGGATACCTCACTGGAATCTTCTGATTTTTTTCTTGTAGTTTGTGTAATTAGTATAGCTATTGTTTATTGCTAGCGTGTAATTGTAGAGAGAATCTCCTTTGTAGTTGCAGTCTTTCATTGTGGTACAGTAAAACAGTTTTGGCATGCATGTAGATTTGCACCAAGTATTTCGCAGCTGCGCTTGCAATTAACTACATATTATTTTCAGTGCTATGTTAATGTGTTCTCTTATTTTTGCTCTTCAAATTGTGCTTTTCTGTGTTATCGTGTGAAATATTGTGACAATAATGGCGTGTGAAAAACGTAACACTAGGCTTCAACGTAAACTTAGAAATAATAGTGACGACGAGCGTAGCTTATCAGCACCACTGTGTAGTGAATTAACAGACATTCGAAGTAGTAATTTGGTAACTGTGCATAGGGAAATGGAGCGGGCGGCAAATAATGGTGTAGAAAGTGAAACAGGTAGTGAACAAGAAAGCATTATCGATCGATCGGTCGGCAACAGCTCGCCTCAGGAATCCGAAATGACAGAACACAATATTGCAAATACTGTAAACTTAGGTTTTGGGTCCTCACCGTTTTCTCAAATGAGTCAAGACACATTTTCTGCTTGTCAAAATGTGAATGTTGCCGGTGAAAATGCACTGCCAAAAAGCATAGAGAAACAGATTCCAGACACTAATACATTATTATTGCAATTAAAGCAACAAATGGAACAAAATCAGAGACAAATGGGACAAAGGCTTCAAAAGTTAGACACAATGGAACAACACCAGAGACAAACACAGCGCCAGTTAGACACAATGGAACAAAATCTTCAAAAGTTAGACACCACGCTTGAACAAACACGTGAAGATTTAACTACTGAGTTGCATAACATCGAATTTAAATGTCAAAAAGTCTGTAATGACGTAAAAACACAAATTTGTGAGCATTTCCAACCTATTTTTTCGCTTCATGAAAATGCGTTACAGAATCACGAAGCAGCCATAAAAGAACTGCAAACTATGGTTCATGAAAATCACGACACCTTGCAAGCTAAAATTGACTCAGTTGCATCTACCGATTTGGTTACGCAACATGCAAAAACTGAAGAAAACTTAAAGGACACAGGAGATACGATTTCAACACAAATGGACACTCTGAAACTTGGCTCAGAAAAACACACTGAGGAAATAAGTACACTATCGGAGAAAGTACAGAACTTTCGGAGCAGTTCACTAACTTATCTGAAAAGGTAGATGATGATCTGAATGACACAAGACCTGTAGCCATCACTGACACAAAAGAGTAAGAACAAATTAAGAAATTCAAATAAAATCAGAATCAAATTAATACGCAATACAAAAGAGAAATCCAGGAAGTACAAGATCAGTTAGCACAAGTAATACAAAACCTTCATATTTCAGAGGACACTCGCGCTCCAACACGGGAAGAGGAACTTAGAAATACGGAAGAGCCACAAAATAATAACACAGGGCATTTCGGAAATTATGAAAGAAATTGGCAAGGTGCACCGAATTTTGAGATGGAACCGCCGACGTGGCGTAACAGTGACCGATATGCTACTCGCCGACACGATGATTTTGACTATAAGCTGTTCATTACTACATGTAAATTCAAAACGTTTAAGAATTCTGCCAACGACATTCATCCACAAGCGTGGCTCCATCAATTCTCTAATTGTTTTCCTCCCAACTGGTCATTGGAGCACAGGTTAGAATTTATGTGTGGCTACTTGAAGAATGAACCAGCTGTGAGAATGCGATCGGTCATTCACGATTGTCACAGTGAAGGAGATTTTTATCATGCCTTCCTGTCAGCATATTGGTCTCAAGCTACACAAGACCGAGTAAAACATAGCATCATAATGATGAAACATTTCGAACAATCTGAATTTTCCAGTCTTGTGAAATATTTTGAAGACATGTTGCATAAGAATCAGTACCTGTCAAACCCATACAGCCCCTCAGAACTCATCTGCATTTGCTTAATCAAACTGCCTGAACATTTACGACATATTATTTTGGCAGGACGTTGCAAAGAAGACATTGAAGCTTTTCAGGGACTGTTACAAGAACTGGAAATTGACACTGACAATCGGGAAACGCGAAAACGGGAGCTCAACAATTACAGATCACATCCGTCACAATTCCGCGATGACAGAAATAATATACGACAAGGCTATTCTTTCAACGTAAATCGTGACCGAAACAGACACCACCCGTATGACAACCGTTGGCAGAATAGTAATAATTACAGGGAAAGATCACCTCTCCGCGGTAATGACTATCACAGAGACAATCAGAGAAACAGACAATATGGGAACCAAAATAATTATTATCAAGGGAGACAGAATAACTTCAGATGCAACGGTCCAGCGCGCAGTTACGATTCAGGGAGAAATTCTCCACCACGTGACCGACAAGAAAGAAACTATGGAATCTACCGACATGACGACAGACGATATGATCGTAACGACAGACCTGAATTGCATCGGAACTGGCGGGATTCAAACAGAGCAGAGCCCTCTCGACAAGGTGAATTTGTAGAAGTTAGGTCTCCAAATCCCAATAACGACGCGCGCCAACAAAGACACAATAGGCAATGGCTCATACCGCTGGCAGCCACAAAACGTACTTATGAAACCGACGACGCAGCTGCCGTAGCTAGTAATTACATAAAAATGGAAGACATTAGCGACATCTTACTCCAGGAACACGACGTAAAAAATAGCAACATTGCATATCCTGTGATTCACATTACAGTAAATTACGTAAAATTTACGGCAGTACTTGACTCTGGCCGTCCCATTTCAGTAATTAGTGAAACAGCTTTTAGAAAATGCAACATATCGAACGATTGCCCCACACTTCCGTTACGTAAGATTAAATTACAAGGTGCAATTTTTGGAAAAAGTGTAGATGTACGGCAACAAACCAATTTAGAATTCTTTTGCCAAAGCCACAGCTTCTCTATGAACTTTCTTATTTTTCCATTATTGTTGACGGAAATTATATTGGGAGTAGACTTTTTGAATGAATACAAAGCAATCTTAAACTTTCACGATGCTGAAATAAGTTTAGAGAAGGAAGGTAAGTCAATAGCTTTGAAATTTGAAGATTGGCTCTCAAACCATGACGAGGAAATTAATCGACTTTACCTTCTGTTAGACAACAGTTCGGAATTTTCTACGGAACTAGACACTAACAATCACTCTGCAAGTACCGACAGGGCTGATATCGACGGCATATTTGAAATTAATGAGTTAATTCAGAATAAAATTCAAACAATTGAGAATTGTAATGACACTGATAGGCAGGACCTTTTTGAGATTTTACAAGCACATTCCACAGTTTTTACTCACAAAACAGGAACAATCAAGGGATTTCAATACCAATTTTGTGTTCGTGAGCATACTAAATTTTGTGTTAGACCATACGTAATTCCAGCACATTATAGGGACCATGTTAGAACAGAAATACAATCTATGCTTGACGCGGGCGTTATTGAGCCTGCAGTAAGCGCATACAAAAATCCATTACATGTTGTTGAGAAGAAAAATGGATCGATCAGGCTTCTCTTAGATTCGAGACAAATCAATACTATCATTATTCCTGAAACAGACAGGCCGCAAACGTTGGAAGAACTTCTTCAAAATTTTAATGGTGTAAAAGTGTTGTCTTCCATTGATCTCAGATCCAGCTTTCATCAGATCGAACTTCATCCAGAATGTAGAAAATACACAGCTTTCCTTTGTTTCGGCGTTTGTTATCAGTTTCGGAAATTTCCTTTTGGTTTGAACATTTCTTCGGCAGCATTCATTCGCGAGCTAAATTCCATATTACCTGAGTTCTTAAAACGTCACATCACCTTATATGTGGACGATATTCTAATAGCAGAAGCTTCATGGAAACAACATAATCGCATCCTCAACAGTTTGTTACGTTTTTTTGTAGAATCTGGAATTACAGTTAACTTGGAAAAGTCTGAATTCGGTAGGTCAAAGGTGAGGTTTTTGGGACATATTATTTCTTCTGAAGGCATTCAGCCGGATCCTGAAAAGTTAGAAGCAATCAGAGCCATTCCAGTTCCATCCACAAAAAAACAAATCCGCAGTTTTCTAGATCTCGTAAATTTTTACCGTCGTTTTCTGAATATGCAAATTCTTGTTACACCAAAACTTTGTTCTCTCACTGGAAAAAATACTATTTGGAACTGGGGCGAACAAGCACAGTTGGAATTCAATTCTTTGAAAGAATCGCTACTTAACGCGCCACTACTAGCTCATCCAGATCTGTCACAAGATTTCTGCCTTAGCACGGATTCTTCTAAAGTCGTTCTTGGTGCCCATTTATTTCAAGAACCCATAGAAAATGACACTACCATTCAGAAAACCATTGCTTTTGCTAGCCGAGTGCTAACAAAATCTGAAAAAAATTATTCCGTTACTTAATTAGAAGCTTTAGCTATCGTTTGGGCATTTAACAAATTCCGTTTCTTTCTTTCTGGTAAGCACGTAAAAGTATACAGTGATCATCGTGCATTACAATTTCTTATGTCTTCAAAATTAAATCATGACAGGTTAAAACGTTGGGCATTGTTACTGCAAGAATTCCACTTCACAATAGTCTACATTCCCGGCAAGGAGAACATTGTTGCGGTCGCACTGCCACGCGCAACGGCAGGGCTTGAGAAAAGTAACACAGAAGGCAACCTCGAGAAAAATTTCAGTATTCTTTACATTCAGGAAGTCGCCTTTGAAAACTTCATCACCACATCTTTAAAGGACATTGCTCATGAACAAGATAAAGATCCGATTTGGAAAGACATCAAGAGCAAATGGCATGAAAAGACACACACACAGATTCGGCATTATTATCTGGTTAGAAACAACATACTGTTCAAACGCTGCACTGTTGATGACAAGCTATGGGTACTTTGCATTCCTGACGATTTTGTTAATAAACTCATTTGGTACATTCATTTCAGCTATGCACATTTTGGCCCATGAAAATGTTATCATATTCTTCGAACGACTTGTTATTTTAACAATATGGAAAAGAGAATTCGAAGAGTCTTGTCTATTTGTAAACTTTGTCAAAAGTGAAACCATCTACTATCTCCCATCGTGCTCCGCTGTTTCCTATCATTCCTTCTGAATTAAAAGAATTTGCTGCTCTTGATCTCTTGGGACCGCTTGTCAGAACATCTAATGGATTTTCGTACGTTCTAGTCGCTGTTGAACTTACTTCAAAATTTGTTTCTTTCACACCTTTACGTGAAGCCACTGGACGGTCTGTATCCAACACCTTTGTTAAAAATTTCTTACGTGAAGTTGGACACGTTAGTAAAGCCATTTCAGATAACGGACCGCAATTCAGATCTGCTGTTTGGTCACGCATGCTTCGGAATCATAAAATCAAACCTGTTTTTATTTCATTGTACTCACCACATTGTAACCCCTCCGAACGGATTATGAAAGAAATCAATAAGCTTTGCAGACTTTATTGTCACAGAAAGCATCAGCATTGGAAGAAATATTTACACTTATTTCAAAACGTGCTGAATGAAATGCCTCATGACTCCACTGCTTTACCACCTACTCTTGTACTGAAGAATGAAGAACCACCGAACAGAATCAGAGAGCTTGTACCTTTCCCGAATACACGTAAACTTCGACACAAAGATATAATTGATTTGGCTATTAAAAATATAAAATCTGCAGCAGACAAAAGGAGAAAACTACACGGTAAAGCAAATGCAAATAAATTATATATTGGTCAGAAAGTTCTCATTAAAGCTCATTCATTGTCACACAAGAAGAAACACTTGAGTCACAAATTCTTTCTAGTTTACAATGGACCTTACAGAGTCTGATATATACCACATGATAATTGCGTTGAAGTTGAAACGCTGCGTACTAGGAAGAGTAAAGGTTACACCACATTTCACATGTAAAACCGTTTATTGAAAGATAATCTACTTTTTAAATTTGTCTTTGCCATATAAATTTTCACTTTACATTGCTAGTAGGCTTTGTCAGACATAGAATCTGTTAATATGCAACAGTGTTTGAAGTTAAATATCCAGTCAAGAACCAAGAGAACTTATTTCAACAGAAATTATGAATGCATTGTTATAGTGAACAGACGACACAATGTTGGTATTTGTACATTCTTGCTTGTTAGTTGCACGATTACGTAACGACTATAAGGCTCACATGCTTAGAACACTTACCAGTACTGCTAATGAGATTTTAATGCAACGTTTTGGTTTACTTAAGTACATTGGCTTCAGCAGAACTTTGCTTACAGAGGACGATAACTACGACATTTCCACAGAGATTATCTTACAGCAAGATGCACATTCAACGCTACAGGACACGTATTTGAGTGATTAATTTTGTACTTAAATCATTTATTTTTAAAGATATTTGAAGTACAATGATACAAAGGTTTTTCGTGATACATTTCATTTCATTGCTGTAATCTGTAACACCTGAGGGTATAATTACATTAATCCTCAGGGGGGTACACGCTTACTTTGTGTACCATGTGTTTGGCAAGCACAAGGAGCCCTAGCTAATATGGTATTTGCTTATACAACTTTACACATCGGTACCATATTTCTCTAACACAGAATTACACAGCTATCTGATCATTTAACAGAGAAAGAAACTTTTTTTACTACATCAGTGACAGATGTTTACATAATTACACAGTTGGACAACTTCACACTTAAGAAATTGTATATTGTCTGTACTTTGTGAAATGCTCATATTTTTTCCGGAACCATTGTGATACCATGAGAGCTTTGAATGATGTATTTGGTAAGGGAGCATGATTTTTAAAGTAAGTTTGAGGTAAATGACACTACTGACATGAGCAGAGAATTTTTTTTTAGGTTTTGACATTATTGCAGAAAGCTACGACGTTTTCGAGATTTGACTGAGGTGTTATGATGTTATTTTTACGACGACGATGGGTATTATGCTGTTGAGGTATGTTTATGATCAATAAGCTGATGCTATATAAGGAATGTGATTACGTGTTTATATGTATATGAATAATGAATAGAAGTTAGGGACTCTGGTTTGTGAAAAAGGATGTTGGAAACCGAGAATCGTACTTTAAGAGTTATGAAATGTATGTAAATGCGTGAGTGTATTACAATGCCGACGAAAATTTCTTGGACACTGTTATATCAATAGGATTTTGTTTCTACACGTTTGTAA
Organism: Schistocerca americana; assembly: GCF_021461395.2. Taxonomy (NCBI): domain Eukaryota; kingdom Metazoa; phylum Arthropoda; class Insecta; order Orthoptera; family Acrididae; genus Schistocerca; species Schistocerca americana. The sequence continues at coordinate 47,813,515 of NC_060124.1, forward strand.
CGCAAATTCTCAACCTGTGAGTTTTTTTTATATGAGACTGCCACTGTAGCGGAAACTGCTGTTGTAAATATTTCAGTAAGAAAGATAAGCGACCTTGGCGTAATGCGTTTTGGACGCTCAGCTGAGAGGTAGTCGTCTGACAAAAGAAAGCCATTAGGTGCAAAAAAAAAAAAAAAAAAGGCCATTATCCTCGCTATTGACATTTCTTTGTCGAAAGCAGCGCAAATACAACACGCTCAAACTTGAAAACGTATGATAACACTGTAGCGCTCTTAATTTGTTATATTTACTGGAATGTCTAATGAAATGACGAGAAATATTTTATGTCTATACACCTGATTATGACTACTGTCTTTCTACTTGAGAGATTTTCTGTACTACCTTATGAAATGCCATATGGCTAATGAATGATGTTTCATGCCTTCCTTTGTACATATTTGCTCATTTTCTTTAATATCTAGTTTCTAGCTGCACTGCTGCATTGGTTAATATAAAATTTTATAGATGTACTAATATAAATATTTTCTGTTTACAGATCGAGTAAATAATAATTTTCAAAAAAATGAGGGAGAGCAAAAAGACATTTACCTTCACAGGAACTGCATTCATAATTTTCTTTTCAAGTACTTGGTAATTTATTTTGTAGAATAAGTTATGGTGCACCACTTTAATTACATAGACATTAAGATGTGATTATACATTTCCCTTATCTGCATTGTTGTCTTTACTGTAATATTTTTCTGCTTGAGCGTTGTCATGTTTAGATATAATTTATTGCTTTTGCTTCTGCTGTTTGCCAGGCGTAGTGCTACTAAATTTCACTTTACATTACTCTGTTAAGCCAGTTTTACTACTGATTTATTTTTCTTGTTTGCTGCTGATTGCGTAATATATAGTTGTAATATTGCTGCTTGCTTGGCCAATTTGAATATTTTGTCATTGCTGTTTGTGTTAATTGTTTTGTACTGCTGCATTGCCTCGTCCCTTAGATTAGCATCTGAGCTCAGTAGATTTAAGTTAGCTTAAAATAGGGTAGGCTATATAAGAGAATGAGTTATGACAAATTGGAAGAAATGCATTGAGAAGCTATAAGAAAATGGTTTGGCCAAAAAAGTAGTGTACAATGGGGAAAAACTATTTTTGAAAGAGGATATGAACAAAAATGTAGGGTTTAGAGACAACATGTTTAGGTAGGATTTTCTTGGAAAAAAATGATGTAAGATAATGGAAAATAAATAATGACGTAAGAAATATGTGAACATATAAATACAGAAAGCATGCTTGGATAGGATGTTTTGGTGGAAACAAATGTTGAAATAACACGAAAGATCTATGGAATAAAGTTTTGGGTTGGACTGCAGTAACAAATGTTACACTGAAAACAAACCCTGTCCTTTCCATTGTGTTATCCCCCTATGTGTTGTGTACTCTTGTATATTTCTGTTTTTCCTGTCTTTATGTGTTAAGCTAATAAGAGTTAAGTTGTAGAATTTTTCTAATAATATTTTATTTTCTTTTTAAACATGTTTAGACATTATTTATTCTGTTTTGTTTTAATGCTCACGTGTGAAGTTGATGTTTCGAAAGTTATTCAGACCTTTTATGTATGTACTTATGTCATAATTCCTGTAACACTGATGTATATGTTATTTCGATTCTTTTGTAAAGTTTATTACTACAAATGTAATCTGTATTGTTATGTTCTTTAATGATGTATTTTATACCTTTGTTATTGTATTCTTATGTTATAAAATTGTAATTGACACCAGTTCATCAAATGAAGTAACTTGTAAGTTACATTTCACTGCACACGTTTCTGTTGGTCATAGTAAATGGACAATAAGTGAGAAGTAGGGACTGATAGTGTTTGCACATGTGTTAATAATTCAGCAAGGGGCTGGATAACAGCATTGCTGGTTCTAAGGACAATTCCAGAAACTTTGTGAGTGCACAAGTTGTGGTTTATGGACTTGCTATATTCTCTGCAAGACTCTTCGATGGTGATTGTGCACCTGCACAGTCGCAACAGATGGCTGCTAGCTATCTCTACAAGGACTACAGTGGGTCTACACCTTTGATGACTCACCAACACCATTATTTCTACAAGAACTTCAGTGGCCCACCAATACCGTAATCTCTAACAAGACTGCAGTGGTCTGTTCTGTGATGACCTACCTACCAATATTCCTCAAAACTTCGACTGACTCTGCGGTGGGTTTGCTCTGTTGTGGCCCATTACCTGTCTGCATGTCAAGAGTCAGCACTGTCTTTCCATTGGAAGGACAACACTACTTCTTCAAGACAGCATGGAAATCCACCACTTCTGTGTGCATTTTCTTTTACTGCTCAGACTTCGAGAAAAACACTGCTATTTTACTGTGTTGAACGATCAGGGCTGTCTTTATGGACTGTGAGAAAATTTTAGCTTTTGACCAACAATGTATCAATAAGTGTGTGCATTTGATATCTTTGTTATTGTAATTATGAAAAATTTTATCAAATCATTATTGGCCACTGCACAAATCAATTTGTAAAATTTTTTGTGGGGAGCATGGGGCTATGTAAGTAGGCTGTTTAGGTTTTCTTATTGGTAACGCCACGTAGCGCTCTGTGTGAGAATCACTGGCTGTGCTGTGTGCAATCTGTGGCTGGTTTGCATTGTTGTCTGCCTTTGTAGTGTTGGGCAGCTGGGCTGTTAACAGCGCGTAGCAGTGCGCAGTTGGAGGTGAGCCGCCAGCAGTGGTGGATGTGGGGAGAGAGATGGCGGAGTTTGGAAATTTGTAAGACTGGATGTCATGATCTGTTATGTATATTATGATTTTTCAGCACTATTAAGGTAAATACATTGTTTGTTCTCTACTAAAATCTTTCATTTCCTATCTATGCCTATCAGTAGTTAGTGCCTTCCGTAGTTTGAATCTTTTATTTAGCTGGCAGTAGTGGCGCTCGCTGTTTTGCAGTAGTTCGAGTAACGAAGATTTTTGGTGAGGTAAGTGATTTTTGAAAGGTATAGGTTAATGTTAGTCAGGGCCATTCTTTTGTAGGGATTTTTGAAAGTCAGATTGCGTTGCGCTAAAAATATTGTGTGTCAGGTTAAGCACAGTCCTGTATAATTTTTCTAAGGGGACGTTTCAACACCTCTCATTAACTGAAAGCAAATTTGTTCACTAAGAATGAAATGAGTTTCTGAAAGACCTGAAAAGGGTTGATGGGTGTTGCAGGAACTGTTAGTTGACGCTGGACGTCGGTAACCGTAACATACTGCACAAAAACTGCTCAGTTGCTGATATACCGCTGGAAACATTATGTGCAGTAAGTTATGTATGTGTAAATATTTTGAGCCACCTAAAGTGGGAATACCACGAAGAACAAAATTGCAAGAAAAGAAGACGCCAGGCCGACCGACATCCTCGGTAGGAATCGAAAGGGAATGTACGTAATCTCCAGAAAAAAATGGCTTACAAAACACTTGTTCAACCGATTCTTCTGTACTGCTGACCCATCTGGGACCCTTATAGCATAGCATTAATGTACGCGATATAGAATATACAGCGATGAGTGGCGAGTGGGGGGGGGGGGGGGGAAGGGAGGGGGAGGGAATTTCGTCACACGATCGTTTAGTCGCCAAGAATGTGTTAGGAAGTGTTCAGAAAATGCAGTGGCAGATCAGGTATTGGACAACGCAGAAGCTGGATACCCCCTGGAACAAATGGCTGTTGATGGCCTACAGAAGGCGACGTCGCCGCATGGCCCCACTCGCCTAGGGAGTGCGCCACCGTCTGCCCACTCGCTACTTGTATACACTGGCGAAGTGTCTCTCGCAGCGGGCATAGATACTGCCGCTCATCACCAGCTCAGTCAGTCGTGTACTTCAGCTGAAGGCGTTTGTTACTATGCTATGAGATCAAATGTATTAGGATAATAACAAAATCATACAATTTTCATATTAGGTGCGTTTTGCTGCCACTTACTATTGGGTACTCCTTATCAGCGACGTTACTAGTCATTAGACACCATGAGGGAGCAGAATGGAGCGCTCCACGGAACTCAAGGACATCGTACGACGTCAGGTGATTGCATGTCACTTGTGCCACACGACTGTACGCAAGATTTCCACACTCTTAAACATCCCTCAACTATTTCCGATGTGATAGTGAAGTGGAAACGTGAAGTGACACGTACAGCACAAAAGTGTACAAGCCGACCTCGTCTGTTGACTGTTAGAGATCGTCGACAGTTGAAGAGGGTTGTAATGTGTAATAGACAGACATCTATCCAGACCATCACACAGGAGATCCAAACGACATCAGGTTCCACAGCAAGCACTACGACAGTAAGGCGGCAGGTGAGAAAACTTGGAATTCAAGGTCGAGCGGCTGCTCATAAGCTACAAATCGCGCCGGTAAATGGCCAACGATTCCTCGCTTGGTATAAGGAGCGTTACCATTGGACGACTGAACTGTAGAAAAATATTATGTGGAGTAACGAATCGCGGCACACAATATGGCTATCCGATGGTAGGGTGTGGGTATGACGAATGACCGGTGAACGTCATCTGCCGGTGTGCGTAGTACCAACAGTGAAATTCCGAGGCGGTGGATTTATGGTGTGGTCGTGTTTTACATGGAGGAAGCTTGAACCCCTTGTTGTTTTGCGTGGCACTATCACAACACAGGCCTGCATTGATATTTTGAGCACCTTCTAGCTTCCCACTGTTGAAGAGCAGTTCGGGGATAGCGACTGCATCTTTCAACACGATCGAGCACCTGTCCATAGTGCACTTCCTGTGGCGGAGTGGTTAACATCCCTGTTATGGCCTTGTCAGCACAGAGTTCTGACCTGAATCCTACAGAACACCTCTGAGATGTTTTGGAACGCCGACTTCGTGCCGGGCCTCACCAACTGACACCGATACCTCTCCTCAGGGCAGCACTCCGTGATGAATGGGCTGCCATCCCCAAAAAAACTTCCTGAACCTGATTGAACGCATGCCTGCGAAAGTGGAAGCTGCCATCAAGGTTAAGAGTGGGCCAACACCTTATTGAATTCTAGTATTACCAATAGATAGAGCCAAGATTTGATCAGTTAGTGTATCTCCACCGTACTACTGGTTACACGCTTGGATTTTGGCTTTATCCTCTGGTCTCGATTTGGACTGTGGCTCGTACTTGATCTGTTGACAGCGTTGTTTCAAAAGGTTGTCACCCTTACTCTTGTTGTGTCGGGTCCGCCATTCGTCTGCCCTGTTGCTTGACTCCGATGGGAGTTCGAGTCCCGATCCGCCTTGCATTATCGTAGTTTCTCGCCTGTTCTCTGATGTATGCACTGGTATCCGGCGACTCGCAGATATAGCAGCAGATGCTACAAGAGGGACGTTGTGCATAACGGATTGCTTTAACAGCTAAAATTCCGTGACAGTACGTTCGGAGCAGGCGTGGGTATGGGGTGGTGGGGAGGTGGGAGGGGAAGACGGGAAACATGTTATTAATAGAGATGCAGATTTGGCATCATCTAACTCTTTGAAACACTTGGACGCTTACTTTTTGCATATATTTGACTGAGTTGACTCACCAAATTACAGGGTGTTTCAAAATGACCGGTATATTTGAAACGGCAATAAAAACTAAACGAGCAGCGATAGAAATACACCGTTTGTTGCAATATGCTTGGGACAACAGTACATTTTCAGGCGGACAAACTTTCGAAATTACAGTAGTTACAATTTTCAACAACAGATGGCGCTGCAAGTGAGGAGAAAGATATAGAAGACAACGAAGTCTGTGGGTGCGCCATTCTGTACGTCGTCTTTCTGCTGTAAGCGTGTGCTGTTCACAACGTGCAAGTGTGCTGTAGACAACATGGTTTATTCCTTAGAACAGAGGATTTTTCTGGTGTTGGAATTCCACCGCCTAGAACACAGTGTTGTTGCAACAAGACGAAGTTTTCAACGGAGGTTTAATGTAACCAAAGGACCGAAAAGCGATACAATAAAGGATCTGTTTGAAAAATTTCAACGGACTGGGAACGTGACGGATGAACGTGCTGGAAAGGTAGGGCGACCGCGTACGGCAACCACAGAGGGCAACGCGCAGCTAGTGCAGCAGGTGACCCAATAGCGGCCTCGGGTTTCCGTTCGCCATGTTGCAGCTGCGGTCCAAATGACGCCAACGTCCACGTATAGTCTCATGCGCCAGAGTTTACACCTCTATCCATACAAAATTCAAACGCGGCAACCCCTCAGCGCCACTACCATTGCTGCACGAGAGACATTCGCTAACGGTATAGTGCACAGGATTGATGACGGCGATATGCATGTGGGCAGCATTTGGTTTACTGACGAAGCTTATTTTTACCTGGACGGCTTCGTCAATAAACAGAACTGGCGCATTTGGGGAACCGAAAAGCCCCATGTTGCAGTCCCATCGTCCCTGCATCCTCAAAAAGTACTGGTCTGGGCCGGCATTTCTTCCAAAGGAATCATTGGCCCATTTTTCAGATCCGAAACGATTACTGCATCACGCTATCTGGACATTCTTCGTGAATTTGTGGCGGTACAAACTGCCTTAGACGACACTGCGAACACCTCGTGGTTTATGCAAGATGGTGCCCGGCCAAATCGCACGGCCGACGTCTTTAATTTCCTGAATGAATATTTGGATGATCGTGTGATTGCTTTGGGCTATCCGAAACATACAGGAGGCGGCGTGGATAGGCCTCCCTATTCGCCAGACATGAACCCCTGTGACTTCTTTCTGTGGGGACACTTGAAAGACCAGGTGTACCGCCAGAATCCAGAAACAATTGAACAGCTGAAGCAGTTTATCTCATCTGCATGTGAAGCCATTCCGCCAGACACGTTCTCAAAGGTTTCGGGTAATTTCATTCAGAGACTACGCCATATTATTGCTACGCATGGTGGATATGTGGAAAATATCGTACTATAGAGTTTCCCAGACCGCAGTGCCATCTGTTGTTGAAAATTGTAACAACTGTAATTTCGAAAGTTTGTCTGCCTGAAAATGTACTGTTGTCCCAAGGATATTGCAACAAACGGTGTATTTCTATCGCTGCTCGTTTAGTTTTTATTGCCGTTTCAAATATACCGGTAATTTTTGAAACACCCTGTAGTACCCCACCCGAGAAATGGCTTACCTGACATACAGCATTCTGGCATAATGAAAATGATACACTGAGGAGATTATAGTGCTCTTGAGAAGAAGACAGTAGCTTCAGCTCTCCAGCTGCTAATCTGCAGAAAACGAAGGGAGCACAAGAATAGTAAACGTATCCTGTACTTTGCCACCATCCGCTGATACTCTGATATCTTCGCTGATGTGCTCTGTGGAGGTCAGTGCAGTACTCGGTCGACAGCAAAATCCCTCAGCCAAATTCCGAACAATGTTCGACTCCTGATAGAGTGGGAAGCGGAAAAATGGAGAAGCTTCAACACGATTCCACAGTTCATCAAGAGTAGTGACTGGCGAACTCTGATGAGCCAGTTTCCCGGCCACCATTGACCAGACGTTTTCAGTTGCTGACAGATCTGGAGAATGTGCTGGCTAGGGCCTGTTCAAAGTGCCGTCCATACGAACAAGAAGTGACCGAGACGTGTAACCGATGGCACCCCATACCATCACGCCGGGTAATAATGGCCTATGGCCATGACGAATACACGCTTCCAATGTGCGTTCACCGCGATGACGCCAAACACGGATGCGACCGTCATGGTGCTGTAAACAGAACCTGGAGTCATCCGAAAAAATGACGGTTGGCCATTCGTGCACCCAGGTTCGTCGTTGAGTACACCATCGCAGTGGCTCCTGTCTGTGATGCAGCGTCAAGGGTAACCGGAGCCATGGTGTCCGAGCTGATAGTCCATGCTGCTGCAAACATCGTCGAACTGTTCGTGCACATGGTTGTTGTCTTGCAAACGTCCCCATCTGTTGACTCAGGGATCGAGAGGTGGCTGCACGATCCATTACAGCTATGCGGATAAGATGCCTGTCATCTCGACTGCTAGTGATACGAGGCCGTTGGGATCCAGCATGGCGATCCGTATTATGCTCCTGAACCCACCGATTGCATATTGTGCTTACAGTTATAGGATCTCTACCAACGCGAGCAGCAATGTCGCGTTACGATAAACCGCAATCGCGATAGGCTACAGTCCGACCTTTATCAAAGTCGGAAACGTGATGGTAGGCATTTCTCCTCCTTACACGAGGCAACACAACAACGTTACACCAGGCTACGCCGGTCAACTGCTGTTTGTGTATGAGAAATCGGTTAAAAACTTTCCTCATGTCAGCACGTTGTAGGTGTAGGCGCCAACCTTGTGTGAATGCTCTGAAAAGATAATCATTTGCTTATCACAACATCTTCTTCCTTTCGGTTAAATTTCGCGTCTGTAGCACGTCATCTTCGTGGTGATGCATTTTTAATGACCAGTTGTGTACATAGTTGTGTAAATACATCCAGTGTGGAAAAATTCTGCCTGCATTTAATAAATTTACGGCCTTGGTACATTCTACATTATTGCAATTGACATACCTGAACCTGTTATACCAGAGTATGTGATTGTTGGAAAAGCTGCACTAAAGGACATTATTCATAACTGAGCCGGCCGGAGTGGCTCTAGGCGCTACAGTCTGGAACCGCGAGACCGCTACGGTCGCAGGTTCGAATCCTGCCTCGGGCATGGACGTGTGTGATGACCTTAGGTTAGTTAGGTTTAACTAGTTCTACATTCTAGGGAGTGATGACCTGAGAAGTTGAGTCCTACAGTGCTCAGAGTTATTTGAGCCATAACTGATAAATATAATTAACATATATCGATGAAGTAATGCCGGAAATAACTCAAAGCCTTTAGGAGTGGGTTTCATATTCAAGGTGATGCGGTTTTTTCTTACTGAATCATCAGTCGTCTCACCGATTTGATGCAATCCGCCACGAATTCCTCTCTTGTGCCAACCTCTTCATGTCACAGTAGCAGTTGCAACCTGCGTCCTCAGTATTATGCTGGATATATTCCAGTCTGGTTTCCTCTACAGTTTTTACGCTCTGCGGTTCCTTCTATTAACACAGAAATTATTCCCTGATCTGTTAGCAGATGTCCTGTCATCCTGTCCCTTCTTCTTGTCAGTGTTTTCCATTTATTCCTGCGCAGAACCTTTTCGTTTCTTCCCTTACCAGTTCAACTAATTTTCAACATTCTCCTGTAGCGGCCCATGTCAAATTCTTCGATTCTCTTCTGTTTCGATTTTCCCACAGCTCATGTCACACTTCCATACAATACTGTGTACAATGCTGTGGCCCCCAATCGTACATTTCAGAAATTTCTCCCTCAAAATATGACCTATTTTCATACTAACAGACTTGTCCTGGTAAGGAATGTCCTTTTTGCCAGAGGTGCTCTACCTTTTATCTCTTTTTCCTCTGTCTGTCATGGGTCATTTTGCTACCTAAATAGAAGAATTTCTTAACTACGTCTGCTTCGTGATCACCAATTCTGATGTTAAGGTTCATGCATTTCTCATTTCTGCTACTTATCATTAATTTCGTCTTTCTTCTGTTGACTCTCCATACATATTCTGTACTCATTGTTCGTTCTATTCAGTACATACTGTAATTTCTCCAACCTTTCATTAAAGATACCAATGTCATCAACGATTTTTATCATTGATATCCTTTCTCCTTGAATTTTAATCCCACTTTTATTCCCGTAATTGCTTCTTCGTGGTTTATATTGAATAGGTGAGTGAAAGACTATACCCTATTTACTCCAACACTTCTTTCTTGATCCTTCACTCTTTACATTATCCGTCTTTCCCAAGCTTACCTGTATATTTCTCATAGTTTCTTACGTCTTGTGCCACTTTCGAACACTTTTTCCAGGTTGACAATTCCTGTGAAGGAGTTTTTATTTGTCTTTAGTTTTGCTTCCATTATCAAACACTTCAGACGTACCCGTCTGATGTGTTTATCTTCCCCAAAGCCAAACTGATTGTCGTCTAACATCTGTTCCACTTTTTTCTGTTGTTCTGTATATTACTGATGTCTGCTACTTGGAGACATAAGTTTTAAGCTAATTGTGCGATATTTCTCGCACTTCTGAGCTGTTGCTGCTTTCGGCATTTTATGGAGGATGTCATTCCGAAGTACTTATTTGGTCTTCAGTCTTTTAAAGCCTCTTTTAAATTCTGAGTGTAATACTGCATTCCCTCTCTCTTCCCTATCGACTCGTTTTTCTTCTTCTGTAACGTCATCAGACTCAAAGGGGCATTCAATGTACTCTTTCTATCTGCATTTAACAGCCGAATTTCCACTGCGCTATTAATGTTACCGCCCTTGCTTTTAATTTCACCGTAGATTGTTTTGACTTCTCTATATGCTGAGTCACTTCTACCGACAGCCGTTTCTTCACATACTTTATGCAGCTGTTTCGCCTTAGCTTACGTGCGCTTCGGATTTCTTTCATTCCTAAGTGACTTGTATCTCTGTGTTCGTGAATTACCCTAAACATTTTCCCACTTCCTTCTCTCGTCGATCAGCTGAAGTATTCCTTCTGTTACCCATAGTTTCTTGCCAGTTGCCTGTCGTGTACCTATGTTTTTCGTCCCAGCCTCTGTGGCAGCTCTGTTTAGAGACGTCCATTTCTCTTCAACTATACTGCCTACTGAGCTATTCATTATCGCAGTATCTATAGCCTCACAAAATTTTAAGGATGTCTCTTCTTTCCTAAGTATTTCTGTATGCCACTTCTCTGGGCAGTGATTCTTTAGTCGCATAAACTTCGATCTATTCTTCATCATCATTAAACTGTGATCTGAATCTATATCTGCTCCTGGGTATGCCTTACAACACAATATCTGATTTCTGAATGTATGCCTGACCATAACGTAATGTAAATGAAATTTTCTCATATATCCTGATCTCTACCAAGTATTCCTAGTCTTGTAATTCTTGAACGGAGCATTCTCTTTATCCAGCTGAAATTTATTACAGAACTCAATTAGGGTTTCTCTTCTTTTATTCCTTATCCCACCCCCGTATTCTCCTGTAACCTTTACTTTGACTCCCTACAACGGCATTCCAGTCCCCCATGACTATTAGATTTTCATTCCACTTTACATACTGAATTACCCGTTCATTATCCTTGTATTCTTTCTCTGTGTCTTCACCTACTGCTTGTGACGTCGGCATGTGTACATGAACTGCTGTTGCAAATGTTTGTTTGCTGTTGATTCTGCAGACAACCACCCCCTATCACTGTATTATTCAAGGTAACTCACTCTCTTTATACAATTCTATTCATGATGAACTCAGTAATAGGGAGATAGGTTTCTCATCCCGAATTCGATATCAAATTGATATGTAGTTTAATTAACTTGACCAATTCAACACTTCCATCCCCACCCACCCCCGCCCCTGACCAAGTCCACCCCCACCGCCGACCAAGCCCTCTCCTACCCCAACTACAGATGGCATGTTTTTCTCAGCTTGCACGTGCCCCCCATCCCCACCCACACTCTCCCTCAACCAATTAAAAGAATTTGTTTGTTTATCACTCTCCATGTTTCATACCTCCTAAGGTAGCCGTGTCTAGTATTAATTTTATTTTATTTTATTAGTTTTGTTTATTAATAAAAACTGTTATGTGGGCATACCATTCCTATTTGTGTTAAAGGTTTTCCTGTCTACTCTACTATTATTTATGTTCTGTTCACTTTTTACTTTTTCATTGCATTACCAACACACTGTCAAAGATGTTACCTAGTGTATGTTTCTACTTCAGTCTGGACGTGCTACTTCTTTTCAAGTGTTGTTTGCAAACATTGTAACTTCTTTCGTAATAATAGTAAATGTCTGAAGATGGCCTTGTAAGCCGAAAACCAGTTAACAATAAAAGTAACACTGTAGAACAAAACAAACTGGTGCTTTTCCTTTATTACTACGCCCTTCCATGGTACCGACCATTTCAGGTATTGGCGTGCAATGGGCTTTTACGGAGAACTTAGTTAAATGACATAATTTTCTGCTGTTGCATGTTTGTAGTGAAAAGATGGCGGCAGTAGCTTTAGTACTTGCAATGTAAAAATAGGTAACAAATACAAAACACATACACGGTTACATACCTTTTTTTATTTAGTAATCATACGCAGGATGCGCTACATCAACTGGTTCTTTCATTATCTTAAGGCCAGTACAGATTATAGAAAATAAGCAAGATTTAAGCATGTATTTCTCTCAAAGTTATTGGCAGTACATTAGTTTTCGGTGGCACCGTACTGAACCCCAGTTCTAAGTCGTCTACATGCACACTGTTCATATTTAGATACTCTGCATTGTCTCTATACACAGCTTCAAACACAAGGCAGCCATCTGTTCAGTCTTTCCAACACAATGGGTAGCACCATCTGTAGATTGAAAATTTTTGAACGGTAGAGCGTTGTAGATAAATGGATATGTCACATGATTTCACACGGAGTGCATAGTCATTGTATACTGTTCTAATGGATTGAGTTAGAGCAGCACAGTAAATGTCCAGAGGAAGAAGGCTCTGGCGATACTCGGCGGTTATCTGCTGCTTCATGTATGCTTTTTCAAGACAGAGTTTATGCCATTCCACCTCCGTAAACCGCATTTTAATAGTTTGAGCTGCATTTTCGGTCTCTATCACAATACGCCGCTGTCTGTCTGTGGTTGCTTCTATTCGAATAGGTAAGCGTTTCGAACCACTAGCGGTTACATTTTTTCACTGAAGAGAAGATTACTGGAGCACAGAGCTTAACTGGTGTCTTCTCATCCACTAAGTCCTCACTTTGTCCATGCAGTATCACTGGAATATTCTGCGATGGCGTGTATGATGGAGGCCAGTACCAACCCGCGTCATGCTGATTGGGATCCCCAGTGCACTTTAGCGAGTCAGAGGCTGGCTGGGTGTCTTACACCAACATTAACATTTGATTTTCCTGCTCCATCAAGCTGACCAGGTGCGCGACAAGATCCCGTGACGCTGCCGCTGCTGCGGGTCCCGACGGCCTGGGACACGTCGCTGTTGCAGACCTCGACAGGCTGGAGGGCGTAGCATCCGCTGATGAGAAAAGAAAAAAAACCGTTACAAGCGATGATAGAACCACAAAGAACCTCACTTCGCAGTAATCACAGACATTAAGCAGGGGGTACTTACTCTTCCGCGGCGTCTTCCAATTCTTTTGCTGCTAAGGCTGGAAAGCCCTGGACGATCTCGACTGGCGCTTCATTCGGAGTGAGTGACTACAACTGAGGCTGCAGACTGCTGGGTCCACCTTACATCCCCGTTGTGATTGGATACTGCGTTCCTCTTGGCTACTGCCAATTTTCAATGCCACTGGTGGTGTGATTGTCAAGGGAGTGCAATTGTGCTTCCCTTCCAGAAGGACCTGGGTTCAAGTACCACAAAGGGTACCGAAATTTTTAATTTCTCGCCAATTACCGGGTGGAGGGTGGGGTGGGACGTCATTACAGCCCTGGGATAAAAAAAAATTCCCGCATAAATTAGAAATTCCCGCCAATAGGGTAGGTTGGGAGTGGGGAGGGGGAAGAGGGCTGGGTCCCACGTGCAGGCTGAGAAAAACTCGATACGTCAGCGAGGGTTGGGGTGGGCGTGGTAGGGGGCGGGGTTGGGCGTCGTCGGGGTGGGAGGGGTGATTAATTGATTAATTAATTTGCATATCAATTTGAAATCAAAATTGAGGTGGGAACCCCATCTCCCTGCTACTGAACCCTACTCCTGTTATACCATTTTCAGCCACTGTTGATACTACCATATACTCATCTTACCTGAGATCCTCGCCTTCTTTTCCCCCATTACATCTGGATTGTGCTTTAATACTTTCCTATTCCGATTCTGTTTCTTCCCCACCACCCTCAAACTCTTGACATTCCACGCCCTGACGCGTAGAAAGCGTCGATAGCCTTAGTGAATGTGAGGAAGAATTGCAGGAGATACCGAGTGGAATGAATGGTCTCATGAGAATACACTCTGGATTTTGAGTACGCCGAAGCGTGAGGAAAGTATGAGGAGTAGCAGAAATGGCATTAGCAATAAACTTCACATCAAAACAGAGAACCTAAGGTAGACGAAGAGAAGGAATTTTTTCTGGCTTCGAAGCAAAATAACTCGTGACGGACGGAACGAGGATGACATAAAAGCAGACTAGCGCAGGCGAAGAGCTTTTCTGTTATCAAAAAAAATGGTTCAAATGGCTCTGAGCACTATGGGACTCAACTGCTGAGGTCATTAGTCCCCTAGAACTTAGAACTAGTTAAACTTAACTAACCTAAGGACATCACAAACATCCATGCCCGAGGCAGGATTCGAACCTGCGACCGTAGCGGTCTTGCGGTTCCAGACTGCAGCGCCTTTAACCGCACGGCCACTTCGGCCGGCTTCTGTTATCAGACATAAGCCTTAATCTGAGAAACAAGTTTCTGAGAATGTACGTTTGAAGTGGAGGATCGTATGATAGTAATGGATTGCTGTGAGACGGAAAACCAAGGAAATGGAAGCAATTAAAATATGGTGCTGTAGAATGATGTTGAAAATCAGGAGGACTGATAAGAAATGAGGAGGTTCTCCACAGAATTACAGAGGAGAGGAACATGTCGAAAACATTGACAAAAGCCGGGGATAGTATGACAGGACATCTGTTAAGCCATCAAGGAATAATTTCCGCAGTACAAGACGTGGCTGTAGAGGGTAAAAAACTATGGAGGAAAACAGTGATCGGTGGATTCATTTCCTTAGATAGGACAACTACAGCTATGAGTGGTGTGGATCACTACCGGTTTTGTAGAATTAGAAGTCACATTGTAAGGTGTCAGGCGAAGTGAGGAGAAGTGAGGAGAGAGTTGGCTCCGAGACGGCGAGGTGCTGTCCATCGCCCCCTGACGAACACCGACAAGGTAATGAACGCACGCGATGCCGCATAACAGCGCATAAAGCTTCACTCAGAACTGCGGAGGTCTCATCTGTTACACCCCCTTTTTGCGTAATACTAGTGTCGATCGTCAATTAAAGCTCATGGTGTTCACATTTGCCACTTGAAGTAAAAATCTGAAACGCGAAGATTTTTCTGTTATATAGTTATTGAGAAGCCACATCAGCCACTGTAATTTACGACAAGTTTGATAAGTAATTAAAGATAATTGAGGGTCACTGTAGACCATTTTGATTGTTTTATCTCTTGTGAAACTTAATTTAAACCTAGATTATAGATGTGATATGGAATAGATCATCCTTCGATCCTTTGTAGAACTTGGAAACCCACTCAGGGAATATTCGTTCACATTTTTGTTGAACGCAGTTGGCTTTTACCATCCAGTAATAAAACATTTCCTTTTATCAATAGTGCAATTTATAAACAATGTTTTGTGAGTAGAATAAATTTCCAATGGTAAACTTAACTGCTTTTTCGACGTTATTTTACCAGCTAACTAAAAATAGGAAAGCCTTGAACTCCTTCCACTAAATTTAGATAGTATTAAGATTCTTTTACAGGGAGTGCAGTGGAGCTGACGCTGAAATCATTAAGTATTTGGTTATATCATCGCTAGTCTCACTGAACTCTTCTGAATTCTACATGTCATGTGTGGTCTGGCGTCTTCTTACCAGCAACAGGTCGCAGGTTCAAACTAGTCAATTCCCTAAAAAACAGGCTCAGAGCGTCGTTGCGCGAAAGTGGTAGGGAGACACGATATAGAACAAACAGATACCACGCAGAATGTCAGAACATCTTCCGGTAAATTATAACATTAGAGTGGAAATACTCGAAAACGTTTTTCCCAGCATTCGTCATATTGCAGAATGAAACACTGCTAAAATGGGTATGCCGTAGAATAAAACAGCGAGCCGTCCGCAGACAAACTGTTTACTTACCTGCCGTCAGTACAACAGAGCACGCGGCTACGTCCCGAGTTCGCGATTCCGTATAGATAGGAAATGTCGGAATTCAGCTGTTTAATTCTATAACATACGCTTTTCAGCCGTGTTTTTTTCTGACGTACAAAGAATGTTGGAGAAAAGGGTTCCGAGATTTTCCGCTGTGTAAAACTAAAGGTTACCTGAAGATGTGGCTTTTAGTGCCACGAAACTGCTAGTGATCCAATACTAAAGGAGTAATTAGAATTTAAGTGGTTTATTAAAACCCAAGATGAAAAATAAACCAGGTAATTGAGGACTCTGGGTGGGTGTGCTATTCTGAAACGATGTTAGGCACAGGAGAAGTAGTCGTGGCGGGTCACATAAAAACTGTCAACATGGATTGTGTAATAAACGTACCATTATTATAATACCGTCTCGTTTTGGGGCTGACAACATATTGTAATCCTCCAACTACTTTCTGTTTTCGATTTAAAATAGCACCTCTTGAAGTGAGAAAAATTTTAATGCATTTCATGTGACAGGAATTTGTATTAGAAATGGGAGGCCTTCGTTTGAGGTACGTAAGACTGATACAATAGCGCACAAGCCAGACCTTTGTTTCAATCTCGGAAAATATGTGCGTAACGAGATGCTTCATTAGCTGTGGATCAACCTTCAAATAGAAGTGGAGCCTCTACCCACGTGGATCAAGTATATTACGAAACAAGACATGGAAAGGCGGGGGATTATCGGAGAGAAAGTGCCCACGAACATACATTAAGATATAAGTAAGCTCATTTAAGACCGAGCTCCTAAATTACAAATGGAATTAGATTTTAAGACACGAGATGTGCAGAACACAACGCTCAGTAAAGAAAATGCCGGCGTAATTGACTAAGAGAACTTTCAGCAGAACTTATTGATGTTAAAAGGAATCCTGTATGCTTAGTAGCTTAGCCGTCATGTACAGAATTAATTTAGAATCTAATATGCAGCTACGTACTTTACGGTGTTGCGTCTTTGCTTAAGAGTCAATAAATGTATTTGGAATTAAGTCATAGCAGTTACTCAAATAATAGTGGACTGAAAGCAATAGCACTGAAGAATTCACTCATGAATTTGGAACTGAAAAGTAAGACGACTCTGCGAGCAGAGGTTAGAAGTTTTAAACGCAGAAATAGAAACTCTGGGAAATACATTTTTGGGAAATCAGTTTTGCCGGTATGCAATGGTGAACATGAAACTTACTGAAAAGGAAAGTGAAGCCCAAGTTTTCAGTTCGACGGTATGATCGTAGAGTCGATGCGAATGTTCTTTTGTTATTTTCAGATTGATAGAAAATGGATCTCCACACAGGAAACCTCCTGCAGTACAATCAGACACAATGCTTTATTACATTTGGTGAAATGTATTTGCGAATTTAACGCACTAGTTTTGCTTTGACACAGTAACTGTGAGCGAAGGAACATCTGATAAGCAATGAAATGTAACAGTTGGCTCCATGGAACTATTGCAGATGACGAAGGATTTTTAAAAGTGTAGCGCTAAAAAGAATATATGAAACTGAAACGAACTTTAAGAACAGAATAGATACATGACAATTCAATATGAATGGAAATTCATAAATTAACATAACCTTTATTATGGGAATTGAGAACATCCCTACCCCGCCTCCGCTTCCTCGACCAATAGCTTAGATAAATATAACAACTTCCTTCTTTGTCTCACTATGCGTACTGAGCCCCCAGTTCTTACAGTACAAAAAGAAAAATAATTTCTCTCTGTTTTGCTCTAATTGCCCTAGAAAAGAACAGAAGCTTCGTGAATAAGTAAACAACAGCAGTGTCCTTTGGTTGCTAGCAGATCATATAAGGGCATATGGGAGAGGAACCATTTTTACAGTTCATCCATATCCACACAATTACCGTGCAATTCATCGAACCACATTCAGACTACTTCTATACCATTCCACCCTCGAACACCGTGCTGGAAAAGAAAAGTTAATTATTTGTGTACAAGTTCTGCATTGTGATGATCATTTCTTCCTCTGAAACATGGAGCCAATAAAATACTGTCATATTCACAGAACTAAGATGGCACATTTATGTCCCATGAAAAATCTCGCTGCAGCGAAAAACGCCTTTACTTTAATGATTTCCACTAGAACTCGATTATCACATACGTGACACTCTCTCCCTTATTTCACGTAATACAAAAAAGCTTCTATTCTTTGGACTTTTCCAGTATCGACCGTCTATCCTATTTGGTAATGATCCCCTACTTCACAGCAATACTGTAGCAGAGAACGGTCAAGTATAGTATGGCAGTCTCTTTACTGTGTAGGAAAGAGACTTCCCTACTAAATTATGTATGTGATCTGTCCAATTTAAATTGTTCTTAACTGTAATTCGTAAGCATTTACTTGAATTCAGAGACATTGGATTTGGGTGGCTTATCGTGTAAGCCAAATTTAAGGGATTCCTTTTAGTACTCATGTGGATGGTCACACATTTTTCCTTTTTAAGAGTTAATTGCCAATTTCTGCATCGTAGAGATATCCTCCTAAGTCATTTTTCAACTGATTATGGTCATCTGATGACTTTACTAGAACGTAAATGACAGCATCACCTGCACACAATCTTATAGGGATACTCAGATTGTCTCCTGAGTTACTGATATAGATTAATAACAGCAGAGGGCCTACAATACTTCCTTAGGGAATGCGAGAGACCACTTTAGTTTTACTCCATAGTTTTCCGTCTGTGATCGCTGAAGTACTAGTTTAAAGGAAATTAAAGGAAATGAGACAAGAATAAGTGAAAAATATCGCATTTATTTAAGTTATCGACAAACTTCATACACTGCACAGTTTATTAATTGTTTCATAAATTAAGTAACGAATTTCATGTTACTTTCTTTCATTATTGCTTCTATTCAATAACTAACATCACTTCACAATATCAACAGTATAAAAGTTCTGACTACTCTTAACATTTTCTACACAAATGCACAACATAACACATGCTACTAATGTTTCTGTGAACATGCCACATGACTCTTCATGTATAGTGGCCAAATGACGTATCTTCCGATATGAAAATAAATTACTACACAAATAAAAGGTGGTAATCATAGACGTATGCTTTTCACTTTGTATCTAGAACTTTTCTACGTCATTCTGTGCCAACAGACAGGTATTGTAACAAAACACGACCATCATTACCATTAACATCACTTACATTCTTAGAAAAACAAACGATTCCATGTACTACAACTATGCATAAACAATCGACAGTGCTGGGTACTGCGAAACACTTATTACTCCCTGAGGTTTGTAAACATCTGCCGAGAAAGTTCATGAAACCTAAGCTGGATATGGACTTCACCCACAATTTCAGTTGCAGGTCATTTTGCCTGCAATATAGAAATGTCCGGGAAATTTCATTCGGCATGATTTGCTAGCGTGCATCCACCATGAGTTCCAAATAAAGCAACACATTGTGGTTCTTCTTGTCGTTAAGACGTCACTAAAATGACAGCGATAAAAAATTACAGAAAAACTGTCTTCCTGATCGAGTTACTGTGATAATGTAGCAGGGACCATACGAAATTAGTAAGTAGTTTCCTCTAATTATGGCAGAAGGTGAGCACATTGAAGAAACGGAAAAGATGAGGACATCATGCCAGATACTATCTGAAACCATTATTTGACTGTCTGTGTGATCGGGTACAATTCCTTAATGTAACTAAATATTTCACACAACTTTTTATAACAGTTAAAACAACATGATTTGAAAATGAATGCGCAACTTTAAAATCCAACCAAGAATCAATGAACGTGAGAAAAGACGAAATATGTTATATGAATACAATAAACTGGAAATTTAATAATTTATAGAAATGTTGTGAAGTTCAGGGTATTGGTACAGCACATTCCGACATTTTAGCCTAATGAACGAGTAACTTAATTCTATCATTTATAACGAACCATAGTGATGCATTGACCATATTTGGTTCTCTCCAAAGATGTCAAATTACTAATTATGTGAGTACCATGACGATATTCAGTGACAACATTTTAACGCAGTGGCATTAAAATAAGTGTGTCGAAAGACAATGGCAACCACTTCTCACTTACTCGCAGAACAGTGGAATCTGCTACGAGAAATAAAATTCCAGAATGTATTAACATTGTAATTCTTCCAGTAGCTGTACTTAGCTGCAGGATGATGCAGAAATTAATGAACATAATAAATGAAACAGCATCATAACTACATATCCTTTAATTAATATGCGGACGGAAAACCGCTTCTACACCGACACACAAAACACTATGATATTACTATGCATCATACACGTTCATTTCCCACAAAAATGTTGTAGAAATACCACTTACACAGCAATATTCCTCATACTTCATTCTTCTTTTGTGTAAGCAAAACAGGAACGCCATTAACTGTAGGATCAGTTTCTGTCTTCGTGTATCAGTTTTGTCACATCATTGGCTAAACCATATGTTTTCAAAAGTTAAGCACCACAAACGTGTCTCGATTCTATTTGAAAGAATGATAGTTCGCATACAGATTTGTTATCGGCATCAAGTTTATATTGTTTTCTTTTACATCAGCCTCTTTTCAAAAGTCACACACAGAACTACTCGCAAGTAACTGGTATACTGTTGTATACACCTGTGGTAATATTATCCCGAGATTCCATTCTCAAGTCAACTGTCACGCAAGATTTTTACAACAAAGGTGTCAAGAAACTGCTAAGTTAACAACGCCTAACACATCTAGCAGCCTTTTGGCAGAGAGATGTAATTGTCACTCTCTAATGTCTAAGCCCTGAGTTTGCAATTACACATTTGGTACACTCCTTAAGCAGAAAGTCCTGCGTACTATAGACAGTGCAATGATGAGAAGTTGTCCCCGCACTGAGCGAACCAGATGAGTGATACTAGAAGATGCTCTCGAAACATAAGACTGAATTTGCAGCGGATTCACGAATACGTGTTTCCGAAGCGGGGAAATCTTTTACTAAAGGGCGGCGGAAATTAATCTGTTTCATTTCTTTCACCGAGCAGAACAACTGCGGCATTTTATTGGTTACAATTAACAATGCTGGCAAAAAAAGAAAGTGTTTGAAGAATTTAACATAATAATAGTAAACGTTCAGTTAGTTATCTCCAGCTCAAGCGTTTAGGAAGACGTGAAAACTGAATAACACGGGTGACTGGAATTCAAGATTAGTTAAATGCGTCGCAAACAAAGTGAAAACAGTCGTACCAACTTATGATAACAAAGAGGGAATTAATTTACTAAAAAAATTGACAGGGAACTCCATTCCTGTAGATGTTGTGTGACTGATGCCACTGATCTAGACTACTAAAATTAGCTGGCAGCAAAATACTTGTAATCCAGTAAACCTCTTTGGCTACCTCCCTGTAGAGTAAAGGAAACAGTAAATATTCCTCACTCTCACTCTTAATTAAACGAAAAAATTTTGCCGTATTTTATAAGAAGTAGTTACATACGATTAGAAGGTTTACCACGATTTTAGCAAAGAAACTATTGGCTGTTATCTTGCAACAGTTTCCAGCTGTTAAATAATGCGGTGCTGTTTAGTGCCGCCTCAGAGTATCGTCATTTTATGCTTCTATTAAGTTTTTTGATATGAGAACATCTAGGGACTTCACCAGTAAATCAGTGGAAATCAGGAGGTCGGCAGCATTGCAAAAGACACTTCCAGGGCTTCAGCATTTAGTCTGAATATGTTAGGTGCGAGATTAGCAATATTTTGGCGTTATATGAATTGTCATTACGAATCATCTCTAACATACGTAAAAATGAGCTTTCAGTGTTCAGTTCTGTATCTTGGGATGGACAAGGCACCAAACGTGTTTGTTACATGTTAAAAAAAATTACAGTAAAGAAGCTTACAGTAGAAAAGTACCAGGTATCTCATAGTGACGTTGATGACATCGGTTAGAAAGGAACTCACTTTGAAAAGTTCTGTGGTCTCTGACAGGAACTGGTTCGTAACCAGTTGGCTTCAGCACACTAAGAATGTAAACTGTTTTGACTGTGGCAAATTATAACTATGTGCCGGATCGGCACTCGAATCTGGAACGTTTGTCTTTCGGAGACTGAGGTATCCAGGAGGGAACACGTCGGTTTGTAGAACATTTACTCGGGAAAGGCAAAGGCTCCAGCCTCGAGTACCAATCCAGTGATTAATTTTAATCCACCAGGAAGTGTCTGCACACTGGTTCGGCTGCTCTTAATAAATTAAACAAAACACGAAATAAGACATGAACCGCGCTTTCTCTGAGCCGTCGCCTTTGGTAGAGTGTCATAGCAGTTCTTTCATGTGAAGTGAACAACCCCCTCAGCAACCAACAAAATGTTATTCAGCACGGTCTCCACGGACGAGTGGTAAACTAAAAACCAAATACAATTTTTGCAAACTCAGGCATAGTCTGCTGGGGGCACTGAACCATTGTAATTAATCAGCACAACGCAGCTGCAGGTCGCGTATTGTTCGCTATCTATTTAGCACTTTCGCGCGTCAGACGCAAGAACGCTCTAGCAACACGTTACAAATCAAAAGTAGGGCCCGATATCATCGTCAGTACCACATTTTTCTTTTCAGTTATAACGTGCTGTCAAAAAAGGCAGTGCATATCGAAGGATGCTCGCGTACAGGAGCGAAATCGTTAGTAAGAAATCGAGTAACACTCGTCCTGGGATGTGTTCTGTACATCAAATGTGAATTGCGGGGCAGCGAGCCGATGAACAGAAGTCACGGAGCTGACGTGCGACGTTTCGGCAGTGAAACACGCTTTATTCGACACCAGTAGCCTAACCGTCCTTGCCTGAAGAGTGCACCGAGATTTAAATATATTGCGCACTTCCTTGTACGTTCCCGAAAGTGTTGAGCAAATCAGCAAGAACAGTGGAGCAGAGCGCAGCGGGGTTAGGAGTTGAGCGAGGTGTTGCCTATGCCGACGGCGCTGCCGGGCAGCTCGCCGCTCTGTATGGAGAAGTGCCGGTAGCTGATGTACTCCTGCGGCAGCTGCGGCTCGCGCTTCGCCTGCTGGCGCTGCTTCTTGATCTTCAGGTAGCCCAGCACCGAGACGAGCGCCACGAAGACGACGCAGCCCATGCAGGAGCCGACGATGAGGCCGAGGCGGCGCGTCAGCACGGAGCCGGCGCCGACGCCGCCCGCGCCCACGGCGCCGCCGCCGACGCCGCCGCCGACGCCCGGCAGCCCGGCGCCGCCCTCCGGCTCGGCCAGCGTGCGCACCTCGGTGCAGCGCGTGCTGGTGGACTCTCGCAGCACCGGCAGCGCCGCCGCGTTGGACGAGCCGTTGCCGTTGCCGTTGCCGGCGGCGGCGGCGTCGCCCTCTGCCAGCGTGCCCGCCGCCGACACCTCGCCGTCCGCGCCCGGCGCGCCGGCAGCGCCCCACAGGTCCTCCGCGGACGACTGCCAGTCGCCCAGCGCCGCCACGCAGATGAGGTAGCGGGTGTCCGCCGTGAGCCGCACTAGCCGCGCAGACCTGGCGCCGCGGTCCAGCATCGTGCCGCGAACCTGCCGGCCCAGAAGTGTGCCTGTTGTGTACATAGATCCGCGTAGTCAGCGCGTACACAACTTTCCCACTAGAGCGCGCCCCGCTAAGCACAACATCGCAGGCGCAGCGCTCGTCCGTCTCCGCACTACAAGATGGAGCTGTCATAGAGACGGACCAAATTCTGCTTCCGCCGATCCGCGTATTAATACGTAATGCAGCCAATGAGATTGCTGCTAACGTAGTACCTTTTCTCTTCGCGGATCACACTCGCGCAGTTATACCTGAACGCTCGAGGTATTATAACGAGTGTACAGACCTCCGATTAGTCAGTCTGCATTAGTCTGCATTAGCCTATAGTCAAGTTTCAGTCTGCGCCTAATAAGATTATCATATTCCTGTACATAGCCATGAAGATAAATGAATAGACACTTTGTCAAGTATCAGAGATATGTGAGAATAAGATTAACGTACCAAGACCAAAGGAACTTCAGATTGTCAATTGTAAATAGTATCCAGAATCAAGTTAAGTAAGGTTTATGATTGTTATTATTTTAATAAAAGTCTGTGAAAATTAATCAAGTTATGTTTAAATTTGGTCACCGTAAATCTGCTACTCTAAGCGTGCAAGTGACATTTCTATCGTCTGACCTAACGGCCGAAGATAAACACGCCACGATAAGACCACGAGACATATTGCTGACACTCGCCTACTTCGTTAGAGCGACAAGTCAAATAATCTGATGGTGTGTGTACCGAAGGTCTTACAGAACGCACACCACAGTGCCCAACTGCAAACGAACCACTCTCAACGGTGCAAACATATAAAATTACTACGAACATATGAGGTAGCCTGTACTTCTGGGGGGTAGGACGTCAAAGGGACCGACTTTGAGCAGGAGAGGCAGCACTGGATATTCTAACTTTCATTGTCTATCTCTCTAAAAGCTTTCGAAATGTGGTGCTACAGAAGAATTCTGAAGATTGGATGGATAGATCACATAACTAATGCGGAGGTATTGAATACAATTGGGGAGAAGAGGACTTTGTGGCATAACTTGACAAGAAGAAGGGACCGGTTGGTAGGACGTGTTCTGAGGCATCAAGGGATCGCAAATTTAGCACTGGAGGGCAGCGTGGAGGGTAAAAATCGTAGAGGGAGACCAAGAGATTAATACACTAAGTAGATTCAGGAAGATGTAGGTTGCAGTAAGTACTGGGAGATGAAGAAGCTTGCACAGGATAGAGTAACATGGAGTGCTGCGTCAAACCAGTCTCACGACTGAAGACCACAACAACAACAACAACATACTTTTACAAATAAATTCATAAACTTTCCTGGCACATTAAAACTGTGTGCTGGATCGAGACTTGAACTACTGATCTTTGCCTTTCCCGGGCAAGTGCTCTACCATCATCATCCAAGCATGACTCACGCCCCGTCCTGACAACTTTACTTTCGCCCGTACCTCCAAACTTCACTTCTGCGAACCTAGCCGAACTAGCACTCCTGGAACAGGTTTTAATCTGCCAGGAAAGTTTCATAACAGCGCACACTCCGCTGCAGAGTGAAAATCTCATTCTGGAAACATCCCCCAGGCTGTGGATAAGCCATGCTTCCGGAATATCCTTTCTTCCAGGAGTGCTAGTTCTGGTAGGTTCGCAGAAGAGCTTCTGTGAAGTTTGGAAAGCAGGAGACGAGGTCCTGGCGGAAGTAGAGGTGTGAGGACGGGGCGTGAGTCGTACTTTACTAACTGAGATGGTACAGCACTTGCCCGCGAAAGGCAAAGGTCCCGAGTTCAAGTCTCGGTCCGGCACACAGTTTTAATCTGCCAGGAAAGTTTCATGACAGCGCACACTCCGCGGCAGAGTAAGTGTCTCATTCTGCAATTCAAAAACCCTTGTCAGCATGACCAAGAACTTATACTCATAGCAGTGAAAGTAGAAAAACATGACAAAATAAAATTCTTTTACATGTTAAATTTCATCATTTTTTCACTTACTATTGGCTGCCTTTGTTGCCATGGGTACACTTTTCTTAAGAGAGATTATTCGATGAATTTTGCACAGCAAACGAACCATACTTACAGCTGTATGAAAATCTAGAATTTTCCTACTGTGGTAAATACTGAGAAAATTATTAAATTTTAGTTATTTCTGAACATGAAGTTCAAAATGAAACAGCTCATTCAATTTTTCATAAAGTAGATGAATTCCCGAGTGTCATACACCTGTCAGTATGCTGTGCAAAATGCATCAATGGATCTCTCTTACTTATGAAGAAAAGTTTACCTATAGCAACAAATGCAGCCAATAGTAAGTGAAAAAATTATGAAACTTCACATGTAAAACATTTTATTTTGTTATGTTTTTCAATTTCCACCGCTATGAGTGTGAAGCC
Organism: Schistocerca americana; assembly: GCF_021461395.2. NCBI lineage: Eukaryota > Metazoa > Arthropoda > Insecta > Orthoptera > Acrididae > Schistocerca > Schistocerca americana. The sequence goes on from NC_060124.1 coordinate 47,839,387, forward strand.
TGAATCCTTCCTGGTCATGCTGACAAAGATTTATGAATTTATTTGTAAAAGTATACACAGCGGAAATTAAAATGTCCTGTGGTGCCTCTCCTGCACCAAATCGGCCAGTTTGACGACCTACCCTCGTTCAGTACGCTTTAGCCAAAGTATTTCACAAAGCTTAAGACATGGCAAGGCAAATGTGATGATGCGCGCGCAGAGCCAAAACGCACACTATCTAACGAAAAGAATCTGGATATCTCTTAGTGGACGTTAATTTTGCTTGTCTCCCCCCTTCCCCTTTATGACAGCGTTAATTTTCTTTGAAGGCAGTGGTCAACAATACCGCAGAGGGTAGTTTGTTTGGAGGCTATGCCGTTCGTTTCGTGACTACGTCACTGTCATTTCAAAAGTTTGTGAACAATTCAGCCTCTAATTCGTTGGTAATTTACTGTCGAATAAATGTATATAATTTATGTGTGTTACTCTGGGTTTGTGTCCACGGTTCTATCACGACAGATCTGAGCGTGCTTAAGTATTTTTGTGTTAGAAATACGGCTAGGACTGCTGAAACCTAACAATCAAAAACATTTCCATAACGTAGCACCACCTCCTCTATACTTCACTTTTGGCATTAGACGTGATGATAGGTAACGTGCTCCAAGAATTTGTCAAACCCAAACCCCTCCACCGGACTGCCATAGGATATATCTTGATTTATGATTCCCAGTTACTTTTTTCCAGTCATCCACTGTCCAGTGGCACTGCTTAGCACTGACTACAGAAATATGTGGCTTAGGACGAGCTGATGGGCCATTTTAAGGCATTCTTTTTAACTCCACATACACAATCATTGTGCTAGATGGAGTGCTGCTAACACTTGGTATAACTCACGAGTGATTCCTTCCATTATTTCTTGCCATTTTACAACCAAACATCACAATGACCGACGGTTCCTGTTTGTCAGTACATGAGGTCTGCCTGCTCTTGGTTTGGCTGGTACAGTTGTTCATTCACGTTTCCACTTTATAGCCACATCACCACCAGTGGCAGCTTTACAACGGTTCACAAGGCCCTGCTGGATTAGTTACTCAGATTATATGCACTGAGCAGCCCACTCCCGATGTCACTGAGCAATCTTCATCGGCCCATCCGCCTTTACTGCTGCTCTAGTGACAATGCAATGTCCCAGAGTCTGTGTTTTTCCTCATGGAAGCACAACAGAGTTGTGCCCGTCTGGCTTCCGCCGTGGCTTTAATTATTAATGAAAATGGCGGTATTTTATATATCTGAAATATAATGTCCATTTTGGTTGATGTCTGTAATTTGTTATACCTTAAACTCTCTTTCAAATTCTAAAGGTGGCAGGGGTAAAATACAGGGAGCGAAAGGCTATTTACAATTTGCACAGAAACCAGATGGCAGTTATAAGAGTCGAGGGACGTGAAAGGGAAGCAGTGGTTGGGAAGGGAGTAAGACAGGGTTGTAGCCTCTCCCCGATGTTGTTCAATCTGTATATTGAGCAAGCAGTAAAGGAAACAAAAGAAAAATTCGGAGTAGGTATTAAAATTCATGGAGAAGAAACAAAAACTTTGAGGTTCGCCGATGACATTGTAATTCTGTCAGAGACAGCAAAGGACTTGGAAGAGCAGTTGAATGGAATGGACAGTGTCTTGAAAGGAGGATATAAGATGAACATCAATAAAAGAAAAACGAGGATAATGGAATGTAGTCTAATTAAGTCGGGTGATGCTGAGGGAATTAGATTAGGAAATGAGACACTTTAAGTAGTAAAGGAGTTTTGCTATTTGGGGCGCAAAATAACTGATGATGGCCGCAGTAGAGAGGATATAAATTGTAGGCTGGCAATGGCAAGGAAAGCGTTTCTGAAGAAGAGAAATTTGTTAACATCGAGTATAGATTTAAGTGTCAGGAAGTCATTTCTGAAAGTATTTGTATGGAGTGTAGCCATGTATGGAAGTGAAACATGGACGATAAATAGTTTGGACAAGAAGAGAATAGAAGCTTTCGAAATGTGGTGCTACAGAAGAATGCTGAAGATTAGATGGGTAGATCACATAACTAATGAGGAGGTATTGAATAGGATTGGGGAGAAGAGAAGTTTGTGGCACAACTTGACCAGAAGAAGGGATCGGTCGGTAGGACATGTTCTGAGGCATCAAGGGATCACCAATTTAGTATTGGAGGGCAGCGTGGAGGGTAAAAATCGTAGAGGGAGACCAAGAGATGAATACACTAAGCAGATTCAGAAGGATGTAGGTTGCAGTAGGTACTGGGAGATGAAAAAGCTTGCACGGGATAGAGTAGCATGGAGAGCTGCATCAAACCAGTCTCAGGACTGGAGACCACATCAACAATAAACTGTCTGCAGTGTGTGGATATACACTGATGTCCCAAAACGTTACGACCACCTGCTTAATCGCATGTTTGTAAGTCTTTGGAACGAAATAGATAACTGATCCTGAGTATCAGGGATCCGACAGGTCGTTGGTAAGTTTAGGAAGGTCAAGTAATTGTCTTAAATACCGCCCAATGATAGCACCCGATAGCGACCCTCATGGTTTCCATAGAATCTACATTAGGCGAATTTGGTTGCCGGGACATAAATGTGATGGCCACTTTTGCTATTTCTATTCATGGCAAATGGCAATTTTGACCTTATGCACTTAAGACGATATTATGGGGGAAGAATGTGGCGATGCGCACTTTCGCAAACTCTGTTCGTGTCAAATCGTCGTAATTTTTACCGTATATTCTCGGGGAACTTAGAAACTATTTTAGATATCACTATCAGTTACCGAACTCAAATATTCAAGGTTACCATACTTATGCAGAAAACAGCAAGAATCTGCTTTTTAGCCGTTTTTGCACTATGGGCCTCCATTATATAAATACTCAACCAAGGGAACTCTTAACTGCACATTCTTTAGACATTTATCTAGAACGCCATTTTCCAGTTTACGAAAATATTTATTCTTTGTCAGGATAAGCCCGAAGAACGATGATTTTCGGGTGTCAAAAGTGCCAATTGGGGGAGAGGGGATTTTCTATGATTTCTGTTGCTGGTACTCTGTTACATGTCTCTAGACTTGTTCCAAGCGCTTAATTATGAAGACCCTATTTCAAACATTAATTAGCAGATGACGCATTGCTGAAGAAAGGTAAGCACGTCCTTTGATCCTCAAGATATACACAAGACTGAAGCTTTGTACTCACTCTTCTTAGTTTAATGCTAATGCGTACAACTGACGTCTTCGATTTTAAGGATATTGCTGAAACATTGTTGTCAATTGCAGTACTTCATCTGAAAGGTAAGCCTAATTTGTCAGTTGAAAAACAAAGATATATTTCGAAAATGTTGACTGTTATCATTTATTTCACAACAGTATGAGGATTCTTTATTATATTATGATGTCATACGAGTTGACATTTGTTATGTGGATCTGTACTGTATAGATCATATGTAATGGAATCGGCGGAATTATACTCCAATAATACCTTGAAATGAAGGGCGTGGTTTGAAAATGAACGTTAAGGTTATAAACTAGTCACCCTCAAGAAACTGTACGTAGTTGTGACAGAAACCTGAGTAACTAATAATCTAATTTAAGTTTCTGGTGCCTCTGCCAGCAAAATGTTTTAATTACATAAAAATTTGTTATTAGCACTTACAAGCAGTCAGATCATTGGTAAGACTTCTAGAAAATTGTTAATAAATTATTTTCTAATTCGTTACACTGTTTTCTTCAGAGATGAGGTGAGTAGCATAGATTTATGGTATCAAAACACCTTCTCAGTTTTTCCGATACAAATAATACTTACAAAAAATTAGACAGCATCATAATATCTTCTCAATTTTTAGAATAGAGATAACATTTAGAAAAAGATATATTTTTTCCTAATAAATGTGTGAAATGGCACTTAGAACTTCTGATATTTCCAGTCTTCAAGTACAATATGAAGCAACTTTTCCCATCGTTCCCAATTGCTTACTGGCATTATAGTTATTTCTTTGATTAATGATGAAAAGAAAGCCATGCTTCTCGAGCAAAGTCGGAACAGAGAAAAGAAGTTCTTACTCAGATACCTAGACATATGTCATTTTTTGAGATCATTACATTTATCGACAAATATGAGGCTTTGCACACCATTTCACTTCCTTTGTGAAACGTATGTATAGGAAGAAAATCATCTGTTCATTAATGATTCTGCTACGAAACTGAAGTATTTCATAGCTCTTCAATAATGGAAGCAGCCCAGGTTGCTCGTCTCGAAACACAGCGTCTTTCAAGGAGAACTGTTTGCATATGTGTTGAAGTACAGCGAACGACTTGGAAGTGGAATTAAAAGAAAGAACAAGGATTTTAACCCCCCCCCCCCCCTCTTGAGTTCGGACGAAAACACTGATGTAACTGGTTTAATGACAAGTATCTATTCGAACGAAACAACACGTTTACTGTTACCAGTCACTATTAGTTATTTCCAAAACCGCGTGTCCAAGGTTTAAGCTTCCATCATCAGGTGGATTTACGTGTGTTAGTGTAACATATATGAATGTGTGTTGTGACACTTTTGGTGTGACTTGTGGCATTGTCTAGTGGAGAAACAAAAGCACTGTTCCAGAATATGGTTTTGTTGAGGTTTTGACTCAAAACGAAACGTTTATCTAACGGTGAAAATATACAAGTAAGATAGATAATCTTTAGTGGTCAAAGGCCGCTTTCACTAGCGTAACGCATATCATATTTAGTAAACAAAGACGGTATTCGGAAACTAATAGCTGCAAGGAACATATAGCAAAACAGAAACATTACCTCAGAGTACAAAGACATCATAACACCTTATGACTTTTGAATATGTTTTAAATAATTGTTGAGATCTCTGTTTGTGTTGCAGAATACATGCGTTGGAAAGAATATTTCGAGCGGTTTATACAACCATTTCTGTCAAATTTACATAGTTTGAATTTCATACTTTTTTACCAAAAACAAAAATCTCCACAATCGTTTGAAACTTATTTCAAATCAATGATGTTGCTATGATGTCTGTCTACTTCGAAACAATGTTTCTGTTTTGTTAGATATGTTTTGCGCCTAATAGTTTCCAGACGCCATCTTTGTTCACTAAATATGACACTTTACGTGTGATGTGTGGAGAATGTGAAAGTGGCCGTTGATAACTGTAGACATCCTATTTTACTTGTTTATTTTCACCTTTACATACACATTTAGATTTTAGTGAATATCCTCCACAAAACCATGTTCTGGGAGAGTATTTTTGCTTCGCCACTAAACAGTGCCACGATTTACCGCAACATCGTTACACAACACACAATCAAATGGTTCAAATGGTTCTGAGCACTATGGGACTTTATTTCTGAGGTCATGAGTCCCCTAGAACTTAGAACTACTTAAACCTAACTAACCTAAGGACATCACACACATCCATGCCCGAGGCAGGATTCGAACCTGCGACCGTAGCAGCAGTGCGGTTCCGGACTGAAGCGCCTATAACCGCTCGGCCACAACGACCGGCACAGAACACACACATATGTCAAACTAACACGTGTAAATCCACCTGATGATGGAGGTTTAAGCCTTCAAAACGCGACTAGTAACAGTGAGCTTGTTGTATCATTCGATATTAATAACAGTCACTCTAAAGCCTAAACTAAGATTTTCGCATTTAAAACATCTATTCTTTGCCTGTTACTGTGTGTGTGTGTGTGTGTGTGTGCTTTGTGTGTGCGTGCAACCATAAGCAACAAATGTAAAAGCATTACGTACTCCAAAATCTAGAACGATATTTGGAATACCAAGTAACTAGTGAATTGCAGTTGAATCAGGCAGTGATATAGAAAGAAATCTTCGTACTTGTTTTTCAACGTTCCCTGATATGTTCACGAAATAAACAAACTTACTCCTGAGAGAGAGCACTTACATTTACAAAGCACCCAGTATTACTGGAAATGCTTCCATTAAATTATCATGGAATTTCCAGAACCTTTTAGAAAACATGAATATGAATAAAAATGGTATAGGTATAGCAACATACGAGCCAAGTACACATTACGTAGTACGTCTGCACCTCTATTCACTACGCATCGCTGAACTCTTATCTCGTGTGAAAAGGTTTTTAATGCTTTAATCGCCAGTATGCTATTATCTGACATTTAGTTACAACAAATTGTGCCAAGAGTGATGCGTTTCTGATGAAGCTTCAGTGTGTCGTTGCCTTGAACTGGCATACTTCCGTAACATGTAACATGTAATAAGAAAATATTTAACCAACGATATGTCACTTCCCGTCCCTTAATACAATAAACCCTACGAATAACGATACGTTTTCGAGTTATCCTCAATGTGGTGGTGCCTCTGAAACGGCAGATATTAATAGGAGTTAAGTTATAATATGAACCCCACCAAATATGGGCTTCAACTGAAAACAGTGAAATCCAATATGGCGTCTCTCAATGTGTGTTTATGATATAAAGTGAACGTTCTTGCCTCTTATTGGTTTCGCGTTTCTTTGCACGATGCCGAAATATCCCAAAAATTATTACGTGTTAGATGATTGGAAGTGAGTCACGATTCTCGTACAGCTCCAAGTCCACGTCAGCGTTTATGTCCCGTGAGAGGACGGCTTAAATCTATGGGATGAAATAGCTATGTTTTCTTCACATGCGATCAGCGAGAAAGGTTCTCCAGTGATGCTGACAAGCGCGAGAACCACTGCACAAGTTATTGAACAGCTCATTCATCAAAGTTGGTAATAATAATTACGCACAGAAGAGAGGAATAGAAAATTTAGAATATGTTAGATGATCAGTTTGGATTTAGGATAGGTAAAGGAATCACAGAAGTAGTAGTGAGGTAGCAGTCGATAAAGAAAGCTGGATTTTAAGAAATCGAGACATACTCTTAGAATTTGTCGTCCTGGACACCACGTTCCATAGCGTAAAATAGTGCAGGACGTTTGGAATTCTCAGAAAAATAGATATAAACTATATAAGAATATAATATATAATATGTACAAGGACCAAGCGAGAATAAAGAGAAAGAAAGACCAAGGCGGAAGTGCTCTGGTTAAGAAGCTGTGTAGAATATGATCCCCAACTAACGTTACATGCATAAATCGTAAAGCAAGCGATGTGTTCACGAATTATCATTACTCACTACATTTAACCTTAAATTATAGATGCAAGGAAGTGAAACACATCTTTCATTCAGTTACTGTCAATTTTTGTAGAGCTGGTATGTTTCAGACGTCTGAGTTGAAACACAGGGCTTGCGTTGCTTTGTCTGTGAGACATGAACTTTCGGTGATCATTTATCAGGTAAATTCCTTGTATGAATAGATACTCTGGTCATTCTGGGCAGAAATGAGCAATCAAGAGCGCGTTAGTTGTCATTGCATTCATTATCATTATGTATACCGATAAAGGCCTTCAGTAGATTCCTCGATTTAGCAGAATATTGCAAATATTGCTCTTTTTTGTGATGCTAACTAGTATTTAATACAGCACTACCAAAAGATATGTTAGCATTCGTTTCGCTACCACTAGGATACAGATGGATAGCTTAACTACAGGAAGCACACTTTTCGCTAAGCGATCTCTCCCACCTACTGGACAAGAACGATTCACTACTAACACACATAGGTCAAACAGGTTGTATAGCAAGGATGCAGCACATTTTGTCAATGATGAAATGTAACCTTTCATAGTCGCATAAATAACAGATATAAACGTTTTGTAGGCTATTAAGCCATTGTCCGTCTGAAGTTTATGGCAAACCTGACAGCATAAGAAATGGTCATGGCTGAAATCTGAACGACTTCCATGTCACTCGGGAGCCAGTCACACTACTCGGTGTCCGGACCCGTTCATAAAAGTAAAACTTAAGAAACTTCGTGTTCTGCCTTATGGCAGGTCCATTCATGGGGGAAGCCTCATCAGAGAGGTCCACCGCATGTGCGTCTAGGGAAGTGATTCCAGTGGTGGTTTCCCGTTCCCTACCATTGATGATGATGAAATGATAATGAGGACAACACAATACCCAGTCCCCGAGCGGATAAAATCTCCGACTCAGCTGGGAATCGAATCCGACCCCTTGGAGTGACAGACTGCTGACCACACAGCTATCGGGCGGACATAAACGTAAAGAACAGTTGTAATGATTAGTGTAGTAGAAGGAGTAACATAGTACAGGGAGTAACACCTTTTTTACACTTAGCAGTAGGAGGCTCCCTCTAAAAACACTCAGGAAATATGCGCCGCATCACTCGTAGCATTGCACACCTAGTGAAAAGACCTTAATTCGTGATGTGGAGTGAGCGGCGGAAGGAAGTACGAGTCTGTAATAAAATACATTCCTAGGTCACTGGCATAATTGGCGGTATAGTAGGCAACTGCCTGGCAACTAGAACTAAATTGTGTATGCCTTAGTGCAGTTTCGTTCGCGTTACTCCGTTCATTAGCTTACAGTATAGAAAACACGAAACGTTATCCTCCGAACCAAGAGACGGAGTAGTATATTTGAACTGAACTGCATTTAGAAAAGGATTTTCCTGTGATGTATTGAGAAGTGCATTAACCAAGACAGTCGTCCTTACACTCCAAAGTTGAGATCCCACATTCCTACTGTAATCTACAGTATCGCGATAACGTTTTATCCATTGTCGCGCAATGCCCTCAGGAACAGCATACCGTGCCCCTGCCTCCGACGCCGTCAAGTTCTCTCTTTCCACAAGAGCAAAGCAATGACGAGCTCACGAAAGACTATTGAAGGAGCATGAATCATGTGACTCGACTGAAATGGATGTTGCGCCGATATCTGAGCTTGGGTGTTTTAGAACGAATTGTACTTTTGCGAAACTAACTCGCTGCGACAGACTTTCAATCTGTTACCGTATACTGTCAATGAAACAGTATGAATAATTCTCACGTATTACATCAAACAGAGACAAAAATGTTAAGTTTTCTACTCCAAGGATGTCATTTTCCACCAGAAGTGACTCTGAATGATTTATGGGCGAAACTCCGTTGCGTCGTCCGTGGGGAATTAGCTGCACATCATCGAAATGTGATTCATATAATACGATGGAGGCCTTCATACACATAAAAAAAGAAAAGAAAAGTAGTTTATGTGGGTTCAAACGTGACACACATTACACACAAAACCTGCACTTTGTTTATTCACCTACAGGATCCATTTACGAGCGTAAATCTACTCGGATAACATGCACTATGTCTATAGATAATACCAACATTTCTATTTTCAGGAAAAGATTTTTTGGCCTCTTGGAACACATCTGGAATACTGAGAACCACAATTTCCTGTAATGTTTACAGTCTGCATATTCCCACGGCAAATAGAAAAACACAGCATGTTGACGGTAACGTCAGTACTGTACCGGATTTCAACTCTGGCTGCGATTTCCACCGGCCAATGTTTGTCTTGTCACAAGTAACTGCCTGCGAACAACATTTTTAGGTGTGGGCAGTGACATCACGTCAGAACGCACAGTGGTCCTTTGCTTACCTAAGTGAAATTTCATATACTGATAGGCTACTGTATACACGCCCCTTTGTTCCACACTGACAGACTTGGGCATTCCCTCTTCCTTACGAGAACGATACCACACAGCTTAAAATATTTCTCTTTTGACTTCAAATTACTGTCGCGCTTTTACAATCACGGTTGTCTATCTGTTCATCATATGATAGTGCCTGATGGGTGCTGACAAGATCAGGGTCTTACAGAATTTAAACGTGAGGTTTCCTGATAACGAAAGGTATTCTTCTGCACTCTGCTGCAATCAGTCGTTGCATTTCCCCCCTTCAACAGTTTACTTTGTGCTCGTGTTTTCGTTCTTGAACCATTTTCCTAGTAATAACCACGTCCGGCAGGCCGGGAACTTACATTTATTTCTGTTTTCAGCCACCCTTATTACTTTAGCCAGATATCGTTTCCTTTGGTGCGTTGGTTGCACAGAGTGTATTCAGGTTTCCAAACTTAGCAAGATCATTATTAGTGCTTAAAACCGTTTCATAAATTCACTTTGGGTAATTGATGTGTTGTCGATTATTCAAAAACTTATTGCAAAAATATCAAAAAGTTCTCTACTGTAGCAGTTGCACTTCAAATTTCTTCCACAAGAGAGCAGCAGCGAATTACTTATGCAAGATGGCGGCAGGGGCCAAAACAGCGCAAACAGCGCACGTTGTGATTGAAATGCATTCACGTCAGTCTCCCGTAACAGTGCAACGACAATTCAGAACCGTCATAAACAAAGATCCGCCAACTGTCAACTCCATTCGACCATTGTCGAATGGAGTTTAAAGCTTGACAATGCCCCTGCAAGGGGAGATCGACGTGTCGACTTGCAGTGTTTGAAGAAATGGTTGTCCGCGTGTAGGGAACTTTCACACATAGTCATCAGAAGTCGACGGACAGATTGCAATTGCTACAAGCCCTGACTCCCAATGACAGATCCAGATACCTTGAATTTTGGGTACAGTTGCAACAGACTGTGGAAGAGGATGACTTTTGTGCGAAACTCATCTGCAGTGATGAGGCCGCAGTTTTTCCTTGTGAATGGCACGGTGAACAGGCACCATTTCCAAATCTGGGGGACAAAGAATCGCCACGCTATCGTGCAGCACATTCGAAATTCACCAAAAATTAATGTATTCTTTGCAGCCTCACGGTTTAACGTTTATGGCCCCTTTGTTCGTGCGAAAAGTCCATTACAGGACACTTGTATCTGGCTCATGGCACAACTGGAAACCAAAAGTGTGGATTTTTACCTGCCAACAGGAAGGAAGGAAGAAAGATTGGGATTAACGTTCCGTCGTCATCGAGGTCATTAGAGACGGAGCACGAGCTCGAACTGTGTCAAGGAAGATATCGGCCGTTCCCTTGCAAAGGAATCTTGAGAGATTTAGGGAAATGACGGAAAACCTAAATCAAGATGGTCGGACGGGGGTTGGAGTCGTTGTTCTCCCGAATGCGAGTCCAGTGTGCTAGCCGCAGCACCACCTCGTTCGGTACCAAAAGTATACTGTTCCACCCCACATCCACCATAATGTTCGTGAATTCTTAAACAAGAAACTGAGAAACTGATGGAGCGCTTGCGGCGGTATGACCACCGGATCTAACCCCATGCGATTTTATGCGTGGAATTTGTAAAATACGCAGTGTTTTCTCCTCCTCTGCCAACAAACCTACTAGAACGGTGACATCGGATGTACAGTACTTTTGAGGAGATTGGTAGGGACATGCTGCGCGGCATGTGTGAAGAAATGGATTTTCGAATTGATATCCTGTCCAAGAGAAGTCTGCTACTATCAAACATTGCCCATAATTTGAGAAATAAATTTCTCAGAATATACTTTTGGAGCATGTACTGTACGGTAGTGAAGCATGGACTATGGAAAACCGGAACAGACGAGAATCTAAAACTTTCAGATGTGGTACTACAGCCGGCCGGGGTGGCCAAGCGGTTCTAGCCCCTACAGTCTGGAACCGCGCGACCGCTACGGTCGCAGGTTCGAATCCTGCCTTTGTATGGATGTGTGTGGTGTCCTTAGGTTAGTTGGGTTAAAGTAGTTCTAAGTTCTAGGGGACTGATGACCTCAGTAGTTAAGTCCCATAGTGCTCAGAGCCATTTGTACCATTTTTGTGGCGCTACAAAAGAATGGTGAAAATTCGATTGACTGATAAGAAATAAGGAGGTTCTCCGCAGAATCTCCGAGGAAAGTAACATATAGAAAACGCTGACAAGAAGGAGAGACAGACTGATAGGATACCTCTTAAGACATCAGCGAATATCTTCCGTGGTACTAGAGGGAGCTACAGAGGGTACAAACTGTAGAGGAAACAGAGTTTGGGATACATCCAGCAAATAATTGAGGACGTACGCTGCAAATGCTAATCTGAGATTAAGAGCGCATGAGAGGAATTAGTGCCGGACTGCATCAGCCCAACCAGAAGACTGATGACACAAGCACAGGAGAGGATTTGTGGTGAGCCGCAGCAAACTAGTCAGAAGACAGGTAACTAGAAATAAATAAATAAATGCATAAAACCCTAGAAAAGCAGAAACAACAGGGAGCACATATGGAGTACTCGTAATAGTTTCTCTCTGTGTGGAAAACTCTGTGGCAATATGTGTAATAATATAGTTACCGTTAATCTGTGAAATCGCTTCGATCTTCCACGGTAAAATGTATAAAGTTCTACATGCTGGTTTAATAAATAAAATATCTGAATTAGACACCCCAGGGCATATCCACTGATTTCTTGCTATCAAAATTTTGCTGTAGGTTGTGTCAAGCATGGCAGTACGTTGGTACTACTAATTTCACAAAACTGTTCAACGAACAGCACTGTGACAGATTATGAGGTCTGCGTTGTAACTTGCCAATAGTGGGGACACTGATACACAGGATTACGAGCGCTCAGGTTCCTAACAGAGTTACGAAACTTAATGTTTTTTTTACGTAAAAGCCTAAAATATTAATGGAAAATGGAAATGAAATCCCGTGCTTCTTGACAGAGCGTAGGGGAACGATACGGGAGACCCGCATATCCGCACTAGGCAAGGTCGTAACGGAGGTGGTTTGCCGTTGCCTTCCTCCGACCGTAATGTGGATGAATGACGATGATGGTGATGAAGACGACACAACAACACGCAGTCATCTCGAGGCCAGTGAAAATCCCTAACCCCATGGAGAGTCGAACCCGGGACGCCGTGCTCGAAAACAGAGAACGCTACCGCGAGACCACGAGCTGCCGACTCAAACCTTAATACTTAAGGAATCTGGGGGTTTTATCGGGGGTGTCGGAAGTATTTCTCTCCGCTTATCATCTGCCAATGGAATTTAAAATTCATGACATCCGCTACTCATAGGCGTCCAGTGCGATTAGTGCTAGTCCACATACCGTATATTCTACCTCTTTCACAAATTAGGTATTATTTACGAATAGAAAAGTTGTGCTGTACATCGACAACATGGCATGTTTAAAATTAACTTTCTTGCTATGAAAATCCGGGAGACCTAACAGCTGTCACCAATAAGTGCAATGTCCAACGAAAATCGGTATCAGCCCAAATATTCACTTCTAAAATGAGAGTCGTCAAATTTCTGCATACACAAAATTTCGTCGAACTCATTACGAGCTACACTACGTGATGAACATTATCCGGACACTTACAAAAAAATACGTTTTTCAAATTAGGTGCATTGTACTGCAACCTACCGCGAGGGCCGGCCTCTGGGGCCGAGCGGTTCTAGGCGCTTCAGTCCCGAACTGCGCTGCTGCTACGGTCGCAAGTTCGAATCCTGCCTCGGGCATGGGTATGTGTACTGTCCTTAGGTTAGTTAGGTTTAAGTGGTTCTAAGTCTAGGGGACTGATGACCTCAAGTGTTAAGTCCCATAGTGCTTAGAGCCTCCCGCCATGTACTCCCTATCAGTGACCTCAGTAGTCATTGAGAGAGCAGAATGGGGCGCTCCGCGCAACTCACGGACTTCGAACGTCATCAGATGACTGGGTGTCACTTGTGTCATACGTCTGTATGCGAGGCATCCACACTCCTAAACATCCCTAGCTCCAGTGTTTCCGATGTGATAGTGAAGTGGACGTGTGAAGGGACACGTACAGCAGGAAATCGTACAGGCCGACGTCTGTTGACTGACAGAGACCGACGACATTCGAAGAGGGTCGTAATGTGTAATAGGCACACATCTATCCAGACTATCACACAGGAATTCCAAATTGCATCAGGATCTGCTGCAAGTACTTTGACAGACAGGCGGGAGGTGACAAAAATTGGATCTCATGGTCGAGCAGATGCTCATAAGCCACACATCACGCCGATAAATGCCAAACCACGCCTCACTTTGTGTAAGGAGCGTAGATATTGGACGATTGAACAGTGGAAAAACGTTGTGCGGAGTGACGAATCTCGGTGCACAATGTGGCAATCCGATGGCAGGGTTTGGGTATGACGAAAGCCCGGTGAACATCATTACTGAAGAGCAATTCGTGGATGGCGATCGAGCACCTATTCATAATGGTCGGCCTGTGGTGGAGTGGATGTACGACATAACTGGCCTACACAGAGTCCTGACCTGAATCGTATAGAACACCTTCGGGATGTTTTGGAACGCCGACTTCGTGCTAGGCCGCACCGACCGACATCGATACCTCTTGTCAGTGGAGCACCAGCACTTGAATGAAAGTTTGCCTGCGAGAGTGGAAGCTGTCATCAAGGCTAATGGTGGGCCAACACCATACTGAATTCCAAATTTCAGCATTACCGATGGAAGGTGCCACGAACTTATAAGTGATTTTTAACCAGGTGTCCGGACACTTTTGATCACGCAGGGTATGTTGTTTGAAATTTGTTCAAGTTATATTCATCACGTTCGTCCAGAGGTATTCATCAAATTTTTGTCTGGTTACTTTTATGCTAGTACGGGCAACTGTGGCTGAAGGAAAGGAAAGGAAAAAGTAACTTGGTGATCCATATCACAGCCACGGCGTCAGAAAGATTCCAAGGAGAGCGTCAATGTCTCCTTGCGGCCACTGACACCATCTGTTCCTGTATACTATGACTCTAAAGCTGTATCTATAAGATACTGTGACATTCTGTTGTTTAGTCTGGTGGTCACAAACAATGCATCACCAAATATCTCAATCACTTATCGGCCACATATTTTATTTGAAAATATTCAGATTTTTTTAACATCGAAGATCATCCTATCGCCAAAATATAGCTGCACTTCTTCAATGGGCCACACACAGAGAAATTACGACAGCAGATAAATGCAGTTCTGTAGTGTACAGGGTAACTGGAAAGTCCTTTAATGTTACGGAATAATGTAGAGAGAGAAGTAATACTTGTTGCAAATCCTTGAAATGACACTGCGTTTTATAGAAACGAAGAAAAGCACATAAAGCGAGCAAGAGATGATGCTTCATATGACACAAAAGCAGTAACATAACAACTGATTTTTAGACGATGTTCCTTATAAAAAATGCTTACATATCTGCCGTCATTTAACATCAATACCAGCAAACGAGTGATAATGTTGCGAACAGTACTGTGCAGCATATCAGTAGGCATGATGAGAAATTGCAGTCGGATGTTGTAGCATCGCTTATGAAGTCGGTCGATCTCGGTAGATTTTCCAGTTGTGGTAATCCCAGTGGGAGGCCAACTATGGCAAAAGTGGAGGCCCAACAAGCTGGTTCAAATGGCTCTGAGCACTATGCGACTTAACTTCTGAGGTCATCAGTCCCCTAGAACTTAGAACTACTAAATCCTAACTAACCTGAGGACATCACACACATCCATGCCCGAGGCCGGATTCGAACCTGCGACAGTAGCGGTCGCGCGGTTCCAGACTGTAGCGCCTATAACCGCTCGGCCACTCCGGCCGGCGCCCAACAAGCGATCCTCACCACATGATGTGCGCAAGAGAACTTTGACGCGTGTAGCAAAATGGGGTGGAGTGCTACTCGGTATAAAATAGTACCTCCCAGCAGATGTTCATCAGCCAGTCTAGGGTGACGCGATTCTGTAGCATACTTCTCACCCGTCACTCTAAGAGTTTGAAAAGTAGCACCCCACATTTCCACGATCAAAAATGGTCCGATCACGAGTGATGTTGTAAATTCACACCATACTCAAATACTGCTCTGTGTACACCTGGTATTGGTATGTTTGCTTCTAAAAGTCCGGTGTCGTATATTGAAATTCACGACATAATCTACACACTGTTTAAGTTACGAGAAATTCAGTGTTGTGACTTAAACCATTTCAACCCTTATCCGTGAAGATGGTCCTTGACTGAAACCAGTCGATGTTTGGGTCTAAAACAAAATCAATGAGTTTTCTAAACTACACTACTGGCCATTAAAACTGCTACACCAAGAATAAATGCAGATGATAAACGGGTATTCATTGGACATACTAGAACTGACATGTGATTACATTTTCACACAATTTGAGTGCATAGATTCTGAGAAATCAGTACCCAGAACAACCACCACCGGCTATAATAACGGCCTTATACGCCTGGGCATTGAGTCGAACAGAGCATGGATGGCGTGTACAGGTAAAGCTGACCATGCAGCTTCAACACGATAGCGCAGTTCATCAAGAGTAGTGACTGGCGTATTGTGACGAGCCAGTTGCTCGGCCATCATTGACCACACGTTTTCAATTGGTGGGACATCTGGAGAATGTGCTGGCCAGGGCAGCAGTCGAACATTTTCTGTATCCAGAAAGGCCCGTACAGCATCTGCAACATGCGGTCGTGCATTATCCTGCTGAAATGTAGGGTTTTGCAGCGATCGATTGAAGGGTAGAGCCACGGGTCGTAACACATCTGAAATGTAACGTCCACTGTTCAAAGTGCCGTCAATGCGAACAAGAGGTGACAGAGACGTGCAACCAATGGCACCCCATACCATCACGCCGCACCGTGGGGGATACGCCAGTATGGCGAGGATAAATACACGCGTCCAATGTGTGTTCGCCGCGATGTCGCCAAACACGGATGCGACCATCATGATGCTGTAAACAGAACCTGGATTCATCCGAAAAAATGACATTTTGCCATTCGTGGACCCAGGTTCGTCACTGAGTACACCATCGCAGGCGCTCCTGTCTGTGATGCAGCGTCAAGGGTAACCGCAGCCATGATCTCCGAGCTGATAGTCCATGCTGCTTAAAACGTCGTCGAACTATTCGTGAAGATGGTTGTTGTCTTGCAAACGTCCCCATCTGTTGACTCAGGGATCGAGACGTGGCTGCACGATCCGTTACAGCCGTGCGGATAAGATGCCTGTCATCTCGACTGCTAGTGATACGAGGCCGTTGGGATCCAGCACGGCGTTCCGTATTACCCTCCTGAAACCACCGATTCCATAGTCTGCTAACACTCATTGGATCTCGACCGACGCGAGCAGCAATGTCGCGATACCATAAACCGCAATTGTGACAAGCTACAATCCGACCTTTATCAAAGTCGGAAAAGTGTTGTGTTGCCTCCTTACACGAGGCAACACAACAACGTTTCAGCAGGAAACGCCGGTCAACTACTGTTTGTGTATGAGAAATCGGTAGGAAACTTCCCTCATGTAAGGACGTTGTAGGTTTCGCCACCTGCGCCAACCTTGTGTGAATGCTCTGAAAAGCTAATCATTTGCATATCGCAGCATCTTCCTGTCGGTTAAATTTTGCTTCTGTAGCACATCATCTTTGTGGTGTAGCAATTTTAATGGCCAGAAGTGTAATATCCTAAACAAGCTTTTATAATGGTTGCTCCGGCATACGTGTCACTTTTTCTATGAACTAATAATATTGTTCACAATTGAAACATAAAAATGAAATAACAGTGGAGTGTGACATTACTATGTGATTAAATGTGGAGCAACTGTTTTGGGTCAAGCATATTAAGAATGGCATCGATTTTACTTTAACTTACACCTTATGTAATGTATGTGCTTGTATGTGCCCACGCTTGCGTGAGTGTGTGTGTGTGTGTGTGTGTGTGTGTGTGTGTGTGTGTGTGTGTGAGAGAGAGAGAGAGAGAGAGAGAGAGAGGGAGGGAGAGAGAGAGAGAGAGAGAGGTTGTAACGCATTTGTATGTAATTACTGCAATACTTTTTTCACTTTTATGATCGAACTTGCGACGACGATTGTCCACTAATGGATATGCCATTTAAGCCCAAGTGAAACAGCAAATATTATGTTAAAGTAGAAATAACATAAAATGAAAATGGAGTAGGTAGAACTCGGCCCACTTTCCTTCATTTTCATTACTTGCACTCAAAAGTGCATTTCCTGAACGTGTGACATCCAACATATTTCCTGAATACACCTTACAGTGAGGAGACAAAAGTCTTGAGGTTGCGGCATGCACATGTAAAGATGGCGGCACTATCGTGTATACAGGGTATAAATGGCAGTGCATCGGCGGAACTGTCATTTGTACTCACATCATTCGTGTGGAAAGGTTTCCGACTTGATTATGCCCGCCGACGGGAATTGACAGATTATGAACGTCGAATGGTTGTTGGAGCTAGACCCATATAAGATTCCACTTCGTAAGTCGTTAGGGATTTGAATATTCTGAAATCCACAGTGTCAAGAATGGGGCAGTAATGCCGATTTTCAAGCATTAACTCTCACCACGGAAAACTCAGTGTCCGACAGCCTTCAAGTAACGACTGAGAGCAGCAGCGTTTGCATAGAGTTGTCAGTGCTAAAAGACACGCAACACCATGTGATATAAATGCAGAAATCTATTTGGGACGAATTACGAACGTATCTTTTAGAACAGTGCGGTGAAATATGACGTTAATGGGCAGACGACCGATACGAGTGCCTTTGCTAACGCCAAGACATTGTCTGTAGCACCTCCCCTGCTCTCGTTACTATATCGGTTGGACCTTTCACTACTTGGATACCTCAGCCTGGTCGTATAAGGCCGATTCCAGTTGGTAAGAGCTGACAGCGGGATTCGAACGTGGTGCGGGCCCCAACAAGCCACTGGCCTAAGTTGTCAATAAGGCACAGTGAAACTGGTGGTGGCTCAATAACAGTGTGGACTGTGTTTACATTCAATTGATTGAGTCTTCTGGTCCAACCGAACCGATCATTGACTGGGAATGGTTATGTTCGGCTACTTGGATATCATTTACAGCCATTCGTGGACTCATGTTGCCAAACATCAATGGAATTTTTATGGCTGCAATTGTTCGCAGTTGGTTTGAATAAAAGTCTCAACAGTTCGAGCGAATGATTTGGCCGCCCAGATCGCCCGACATGAATCTCATCGAACGTTTATGGGACATAATGGAGAGGTCAAGTCGTGCAAAAGTTCTGCGCCTACAACACTACCGCAGTTATACAGGCAGCATACCTCACCGTATTTACGCACTTATGGATTCGACTGAGGATATAAGGTAGATATCGATGTTCCTAACGTGTTCGGGGTTACAATAAATGTGCTGCGACTTGGGAACGCCACAAGCTTTTTCGTCCACATAACGACCGGACCCTGATACGTCAATGAGAAGAGCAGTAAAGCAAAAGTAGATAAATAACGGCCGTAGTGCTACCAATCATTGTTTGAGCGAATTCTTACTCTCTTATTAAGATTGGAGATGACAAGAGATTTCCCAATCTATCCTCTTGACATGGTCCTAGAAGAGGTAATTTCCCGTCCTGCATCCTTAAATGTATCGGATCTGTAATGGTACGATGTGGACTACTGAGAGTAGAGCTGGTTATACGCTATGTCGTGACTATGTTGCTATGGATGATTATGAAACTGAACGGAAACACTTAAGAACCGTCCGTCATGTGTTCTGCGCAGATACAGAGGTGGTTTTGCCGTCGCTACATTGCGCTCGCTATTTTTTCCCGCGTCATATGCACCAGCTGTCCTGTTGTTCTCTCTCGGTGCAAATGGCAACACTGAGTAATGCTGTACGCGTGGACACATTTTCTGCTACAAATTCTCCGTCGGCAAAAATTTTGTGCACGGAGCTCTACCACTCTCGTTCGGTAATATTTGTTATGTTCCCATTATGTCAGCCATAATGAAATCTGCAACGGCGAAACAGCAATCACCACTCTTCCAATAATATAAAACTCAGCTCTAAACATTGGACGCATCGCCGTAAAACACGCTGAAGATAGATGCGGCAAAATGACGCTATTTCCTGTTGCGTCATGCTGTACTCTGCCCTTTGATACGGGGCCTCGCCCTACCACCCACCGCATCAGCTACAACCTTTCTATGAGTTTATGCCAGGAGGGATAATCCCGCCCTTTACAAAGTTTTCCACAATGAAAATTGTGTCCGTTATTTCTTGAAATATACGATATAGTACTACAATTCAGATGTCTTGCAATCAGTAAGACTATAACTCTTTTACCGATCGCTCAGCCAACAAATACACATCATTGTTTCCGATGTCTCTTCATTATTTCTTTTCTTACACAAAATACTTGGAATTCATAATTTGAAAAAAGTGTTCAAATTTTCAGTCTATACCGAAGTAAAATTCGGCAAATCAAGATAAAATTTGTGGCTAAGGAATAGAATTCAGTTATACTAGGAGACTGATCGAAAACCTTCGTGCTAGATGAGGTTACCTCTACACTGGTGTCTCAGTTTTCACGGAAGTAATTTTCAAAAGTATTCTATGATACGTTGTATTTAACTGTTGCGAAAGGCATGGATTATTCCGACAGGAATGCCAAAGAATTTTATTTGCTTCCGTTTAATGAGACAATTGTCTCTTATTCATAATCTATTAGAACAGCTTGCGGAAGATAGTTCGAGCCACAAGACAAACTGATGACAATATCTTTCAGAACGCTATTACAGATGTTGACAACACTGTTACCTTAAAACTGTTTCATTAGAAAAATTAGGAAACTACGAAAAAGAGAATGATCGAGATTATTATTCGAGTATTCTGATTTATTGTATCTGTAGATTTCCGAAACTCACTTCTAGAAAATATTTGTTCGACAATGACTAGTGACTTCTTTCATATAACTTATCTACATTCGCTACTGGCATGATTCCGATGGCACTAATATCTCCAGATAGATAAAATGCAACGTGCACAACTTTTATCCAGATATAACTTAAACTTTCTAACGATACTACATATACCGTAGGTTTCCCGTGGTTTCTCAGAATCGCTTATGGTATACTTTGTGTTAGCTTGTCTAAAAAGAACACGGCCGATTTCTTTCACAAACCCATCCCATTACCAGCTAGTCCTTCGTCAGTAAAGACATCGTCGTCGACCTGACCTCTAAACATCTCCTTCCCCCTTCTTTCCTTCCTCCCTTTATAAATATCATCATTATTAACGTTAGTTATTAATAAAGTATTTGCATTAAGATCAGAATGCTGGTAACTTGTACGCAATACTACAGTTTCATCCAAGTCGCCCCATTCACCGCCTTGCGCTCACACACATTCTAAGGATATGATTCCTTTCAAGGTCCTCTGTCTGTCATAATTGATGTCTGATTGATACCTGATTTGTGGAAATAATGAATCACTGAATGGCTGCACCGAGGTTGTAAACCAATTGCTTCAGAATGCGACTCGAAGGAGGAAAACACACAACTTTCATCGACATAAAATTCCTTATAAGAGTACAGTAGATCCGCTGGTTGTTGGATCTGTTATCTGATGACATCCTGGGTGACCCGAAAGTGCGTTGACATTTGAAAATTCATTACTTCCCTGTTGGTTGGTTGGTTGGTTGGTTTTAATGGGGGGGGGGGGGGTATATGGGGGGGGGGGGGGAGACCAAACTGCTTGCTCATCAGTCCTACTTCCCGGAATAATGTAGGTAGAGAGGTGACAGCTAACAAAAAAAATGGTTCAAATGGCTCTGAGCACTATGCGACTTAACTTCTGAGGTCATCAGTCGCCTAGAACTTAGAACTAATTAAATGTAACTAACGTAAGGACATCACACACATCCATGCCCGAGGCAAGATTCGAACCTGCGACCGTAGCGGTCGCTCGGTTCCAGAGTGCAGCGCCTAGAACGGCACGGCCACTCCAGCCGGCGAAAGTTAACACATACGCTTGGAATGGCATGGGTTTTTATCGAGAAAGCGCACAAAATGACCCAACACAAGGCGTTATATACGATACAAATGTTGTGTCTAGACAAGACAACCTAGACACAATGAGAGGAAGCCGAAAGGCACGCGCTTAAACTCACGCAGGCTGGCGTGAGGTCTGAAAAAGGATACGTAATGAATGCTATAAAGAAAAGTACGTAGCTTCTGGATTACTTAACTTTAATCCATATTTGTAGAACATCGCTCTTGGTGATACATTAATAGAATCTCAATATCAATTGAATACGGCGCCTTGCTAGGTCGTAGCAAATGTAGCTGAAGGCTATTCTAACTATCGTCTCGGCAAATGAGAGCGTATTTGTCAGTGTGGCTACGCTAGCAAAGTCTGCTGTACAACTGGGACGAGTGCTAGTAAGTCTCTCTAGACCTGCCGTGTGGTGGCGCTCGGTCTGCTATCACTGACAGTGGTGACACGCGGGTCCGACCTATACTACCGGACCGCGGCCGATTTAAAAGCTACCACCTAGCAATTGTGGTGTCTGGCGGTGACACCACAACAAAAGCACATAACAGTTGGTTTTTAGCAAAGATAATGTTCATTGTAACAGATGCTCAACCTGTAGTTATGGGACAATCTTGTGAATAAAACCGTGCATCAGTTTTCTTTATCAGTAGATACGGTGAGAAATTTGCCGTATTTATCAGTAGATACGGTGAGAAATTTGCCGTCGGATCGTGGCAGACAGTTACCCCACAACAAATAATCTCACGGCCCGAGGTGAAGTGGGGGCTCAGTCAGCGATCCTCACCATACGATGTGCGCAGGAGATCTTGGGGTGGACCGCTAGCCTGCATGAAAGTCGTACTTCCCTGCAGGTGTTTATCAGCTAGGCTAGGGATGAACCGATTCTGTAACTTACCGGCGTAACTCGCTCCCTTCAAAGAAAAAGGTTAAAATGGCTCTGAGCACTATGGGACTTAACATCTGTGGTCATCAGTCCCCTAGAACTTAGAACTACTTAAACCTAACTAACCTAAGGACATCACACACATCCATGCCCGAGGCAGGATTCGAACCTGCGACCGTAGCGGTCACGCGGTTCCTGGCTGAAGCGCCTAGAACCGCACGGCCACACCGGCCGGCTCGCTCCCTTCACGCTGACAGTTTGAAAAGTAAGACTCCTCATTTACTCCACGGCAAAGGGTCCGATCACGACTGATGTGATAAAATGTACACCGCACCGTGACTTCTGTCATGCAGTGGTGTTTCATTGGTGGAGCATCGGCATCCCTCATTCACTACAGCTCATTTTATACCCGGTTCTCATACAGCTTCGCTCGCGTGTTGCTGTTCAGCGCCATCTGCTGGACGATCTTTGATTTCGTTTTTGATTTTTAAAAAACCGTCATCATGACTGTCAACTCTTACCTCTCTACCTACAATATTTCGTGAATCAGTGTATTCTCGAATGTTAACGGACTTCTGGGTCACTCTGCACTCGCTTCCACAAATTTTTATAATCACACGGATGCCAGGTTAACAAACAGTACCTGCCTCCGTGTACAACCAGCGACAAACGTTTATTTAATATGTTTTTCTTCATAAGGTTCCCCCCCCCCCCCCCCCCAAGCTCGTAAATATCTAAAGAAAGGCGTTTTGGTACGCCATCAAGAGCTGCAGCTGCGAATCATGCAGTGTCCCCTCCAAATAACAAAAGAAATTAAGGAAATGTTTAGTAGACAACTAATTACTCAATTGTATACTTGCATTTTATTCTTGACGCCATCAACTGTGGTGATACATAGTTTTGTACTGTACCGTTGAAGAACTGTATGCCTACGCGACGCATTGCGAAGTATGACATTTTGTATATTGTACTTAATATTACGGTAATGATTTTTCGTACTAAAAATTATTTAATGTGGAAGTATAAAGTGTTTTTAAGCGTTTCCCTTTGTCGCAATAACCCTGCGGAGATCGAGTGTGCGCTGACGGCTATTGTTCAGTCGCCATGAAAAATTCCGAATTACCGGATTCAAACGTCATCTGATCGACGGCCGTCCACTTTAGTAATAAACATGAGACTATTTGAAGTGGAACTAAAAAGTGTTTTTAAGCGTTTCCTTTGTTTCACAAACCCTGTAGGGGATCGAGTGAGCGCTGTCGGCTATTGGTCCGCCCCTGGTAGCTGAGTGGTCAGCGCGACAGACTGTCCATCCAAAGGGCCCGGGTTCGATTCCCGGCTGGGTCGGAGATTTTCTCCGCTCAGGGACTGGGTGTTGTGTTGTCCTAATCATCATCATTTCATCCCCATCGACGCACAAGTCGCCGAAGTGCGGTCAAATCGAAAGACTTGCACCAGGCAAACGGTCTACCCGACGGGAGGCTCTCGTCACACGACATTTCATTTCATTTCAGGCGGCATGAAAAATTAAAGTCACCGGATTCGAACTTAATCTGACTGACAGCCATGCACTTCAGGCATAAGCAGAATCTCCTGCGAAAGTTATTAGTGAATGTCATTAAAGAAATCAGTTCTTGTTGTGTCCACGACTGAGGCTACAACTAAATTTATGACGACTTCAGACAAAATTTCAATCTAAAATATTCACCTTTTTGCGCCTTATCCCGCTTAAAATCAGACGAACCTGAAGCTAAAGAAGTAGTAGTGTACAAGTGGCGGTATGATTTTACTTAAATATGTGGCTCTGGATTGTATTATTTGGCGTTCAATGAAAAAGTGGAAAAGATTTTTAAGAAAAATATTTATAACTGAGTTTCACACATTTCCTGAAGTACTTATTAGGAAATTTATCGCTAATTGCGCCCTTCATTGGGGTTTAAATCAGTTGTTGACTTGCACTAAAAGATGTATTTAAAATGAAAGTAGTGAACAACATGAGAAATTCCTTTGGTAAAAGGTCAAAGAAAAGTCGAAATACGTCAATTAATCACAGCGACGTGTCAATAATAATGCACTACGTATAAAAATACTGCGCAACACAGCATGATATTTTATAACTGTGTATTTGTTATTAATGCCACAGTAGGAGTGACGCCATATATGCTGTTGTAAGAGTTTTATTTTGCCACATGTTGATCATTTGGTATGAACTGATAATAAATAATACTGTGTTTTCTTATCAGCCTTTGGAGATACATAAACGTGTCTGTACGGGTGACGAGTGCGTTGTTTATACCCGACAACCAAATCCAGATTGGCTCATCACTGAAAAATCTGTGTTTTCATGAAAGTTAGTTGGTTCGTTACATGTTCCATAGAATATTTGAACAATTCTTTTATTAAAATTATGTGGAACGAGTTAGTTTACAGTATATGTGTACAAGTTTAGTTTTAAAAATAATGAAGAAGTTACTTTTCAGTCCTACTCATGCAACTACACTTAAAGACTCTGGCGAATATCATTAGTGTCTGTATATATGTTATGATGGAGCAATCTAACTGCCTCCTTGAAGAGGTACCTATATAGAGACTGCAGGTGAACACTACATATTATTCTTCATGCTCAACTTTGTGCAATCAATCCTCTCTTCCTAAGTAACGATTTACTCAAGAAAATTATTCTTTGAGACATTACTGAGTAGAAATGTGCAAAATATTTAAGGATGTTGATTAAACAAAGAGCAAAATAGCCGATCTTATCTGTCTGAGAAGCTCAGTAATATGACCCGACCAGTTCAGGTTTTTATCAATATGTGTACCCCAAAATTTGGAAAATTCTGTCCTATATATATATATATATAGACTCCTGGTCATGTGGTACATCAATTGTTGGAGTGACTATTTGTTGTACAGAAATAAACACACTGTGATTCCTCAAAATTAATGGAGTGTCCGTTTTCAGAGAATCATTTAATGATTCCTTGAGAAACATAGTGAACAATCCCTTCTGTCGATTTCTCTATAAAGACATTTTTTGTAAGACTAGTATCATCTACAAGCAGTACAAATTCTGCTCCTTGAATCTGAAGTGGAAAGTCATTCACATATACAGTGTGTAACGGGAATAAGTGCTGGTATTTTCGTATTTGTTGCCTTGATGTCAACACACATCAGTGTTCTGGTTGTTTTATCTCTGTGTTGAACAGTTTTCCCACAAACTCATCAAAACCTAACGACCTAATGTTGTTTGCACAGCTGTAACTACACCACTAACTGGACTATGCCTACCAGCCGTAACTACACCATTAACTGGACTATGTCTGTCAGCATAGACTAACCGTTTTGCTTCCAACATCCACACTTTCACAGCCGACCTGCTGTACCAGTAAAAAACGCATTGATGGCTGGCTCTTCCCACATGCACTTGGAGGTACTAACCAACCTAAAAGCATATTACACCTAACAGCTGCAATTATTAGTCTGCAAATGAAGTACGTACTGATTTAATGCTGCTCAGTACACTGTCTTCAGTCACCAATAGAAATATCTGTACCAGTTGCATCCTGTATAAGGAACAGGAGCGGACCCAAAATTGAATCTCCTGGGATTTTTCATCAGTCATTAAAATTTAACACCTTCACAACATTTTCTACATCAATTCCATAAAACGTACGTTATTGTAACAGTGTAATATGATATACAGAATTAGACGCCTTCAAAGGATCACATAAATACCAACTGGCGATATTTTGTTACATAATTATTGTAATAAATCTTGGGTGAATGTATACCACTCAGAAGACATACTTAGATTTCCATGTAACTTGGTGCACGTACACACAACTGGCAGATATGAAAATGATTATAACAGCAATTCTTTGACAGGTGAAACGGCCACCAGAGCGCAATTGTATTGTTCGTGTTTAGCGTTGTTACCACGCCTGGTAGAACATATAAGAGGAGACAACAGCGTCAAATGTTGACTGATTACTGATGCACACGAAGATGCTGTAAGCTCGTATAAGACAGCATTATCGGTAGGACTTGAAACAGGCCTCTGTGTTTCCATGTGGCTGGATGGTAGAATCGTGCCATATCCAGAGTTATGGTGCATACGGATGCGACAATGGCCCGATGTTCGACTACATGGGAACGTTAGGAGAGGCAATTTCAAAACGGCCAAGTCCTGCCACCACAAGGGGGCATCGTCATATTGTGTACCAAGAATCCTTAGACGAGCAATCCTTCTGGAATCCAAACTGCGATACGCTAAATAAATTTGTTTCCGGTTTCAGTGCACTCTTGAGTACATTAGCTTTTCGAATATTTTGGAAAGAGATCTCAGTAATAAAACAGGTCCTTTTTTAAGTCTTTCTTGGTTGAAGTAACCATATGGAGGTGCAACCTTATCAGGGAGCAGCATCATACGTTTTGAAGTGATTATAACGGAAAATCTAGTATTTCAAGGCTTGCTGTCACTTGCTTGGGTTTTCTTTTAGCTGCTACTACAATGAAGAGTAGTAGCACCCAGCTGCAAGGTTCCCGTGACCCGAGGCGTCGGTCTGACGTTCAAACCTCCCCGAAAACATTCTACATCAGATCCATAGCTCCGCTCTTGCCGCGGAACTCCGTATCACTTTTACAGGGGGCCCTGAATTTTTAAAGCTCCGTAGGCCTCCCGAGAGAGCGAACCTGAGTCAGAAGTCGTAAATCATATTTCTGCGATCCGTCGGCCGCAGCGCCGAGAACCGATATCTCTGCCCGATGCGACGTCCGAGGTGAACCGGAGAAGGCAGTTTCTTGCTGACAGGCCCTCTGCTAACGACCCACCTCGCGAAGGAAGCGTTGGCCAGCCACGCGGCTGCGTCATGACAACCATGCAATCTGCTGCTTTTTAAGACTCTAAAACCCTGCTGTGTTGAAAATGTGCCGATAAAATTTTAACCAAGACGACGTCTTCATTTTGGTCGCCATCAAATGGAGGTGCATTTTAAGTCCTTTAATGAACAATGAGGAAACAGCTACTGCTCTCTGTGTATGTAAACTATACAACGATGCCTTCATCTCGGATTGTTAGCAATTCTCTCAGCGTTTTTTATGCTGTTCACAGCGTCCCGAAATGGAGTCATATAAAATGAAATGTAAATCAAATGCGTCTGTTCATAATTCCAAAAGCAGGCATACTAGATATTTATCGATTACAGAACCTTGTGTCACGAATGTAAACGATGGTTTGAGTAAACCGTACGGTTTACTCGAACTATTCGCTTCCAGCCATCCTGATTTAGGTTTTCCGTGATTTCCGTAGATCACTTCAGGCAAATGCCGGGGTGGTTCCTTTGAAAAGGCACTGCCGATTTCCTTCCCCATCCTTCCCTAATCCGAGCTTGTGCTCCATCTCTAATGACCTCATTGTCGACAGAACGTTAAACACTAATTTCCTCCTGCTCCTCAATCTATTGTCTCCATTCGTGGCAGATGGCGCTGTAATCGACAAATATCAAGTGTATTTGAGTTGGGATTTAATAACAGACGCAACTGATTCCACCTTTCATCTACGATTATGATGTAAACCTTTGTGTTCTAAAGGTTGATACTGGTGTTCAGACGTTACTTGACTGTTGAGAATGTGATTGTGCGGTACTCATAATACGGCTGGATAGATACTTGTATGGTAACCTAGTTCTCTCTTTCCTACATGGTCAATTGTGGTGAGTCCCCAAACCATCGGAATGTTTGCTTTCGGTAGCCGCATCGAACCCCACCATCAGGTAACTGATTTCGGTGTGTGTCTCTATCCAACCATTGTAGCTCTGGCACTGACCGCTAAGTTGCCACCTGCGGAATACAAACCACAGCCACTGTTATTAGATAAAATGTTCATGAAGCCATAGTGACTTGGGAATGTGCCATGGATAATCACTGAAATCAAGCACAGCAATGGTGGGAAACAAGAGGACTCTCCGAAATCAGCCACCCCAGTAGAGAGAGGCAAGGGGACTCAAGGAAATCAGGAACCCCAATGGTGAGAGGCTAGGGGGCCCACAAAAATTAAGCATCTCAGTGGAACAGAAAACTATTACAAGAACGTCGTTGTACCTGACGCGCTAAACGTAGTTTCTAATCATACAATGAAACGGCTAACATATTACACTGTACAATCGAATTTGCAACACCCAAGTAAGTTTCGAACATAAATACCAACCACTGGAACAAAAGGATTTGTATTTACATCGTAACTGAAATGTAGAATCCATTGTATCGTTTCTAATTCCAAAAACAGACACAACCGATATTTTTTTTATTACAGCGCCATCTACTACTAATGGAAAATCATGGTTTGAGCAAACCGTACGTATTTTTTGCATAGAATCCGAACATATAATAAAACTGGGGGTTCCCATTTTAATATACAAAACTGATCCCGCCCACGCATGAGCCGCTGTGGTCGATCGGTTCTAGGCACTTCAGTCCGGAACCACGCGGCTGCTACGGTCGCTGGTTCGAATCCTGCATCGTACATGGATGTGTGTGATGTCCTTATGTTAATTAGGTTTAAGTAGTTCTAAGTATAGGGGACTGATGACCTCAGATGTTAAGTCCCTTAGTGCTTAGAGCCATTTGAACCACGCATGAGGTGTGGCTAGGAGGTGTCCAGATGTAGCATAGACAAACCAGTAGAGGGTGCAAGAGCTTTATGACTTTTCCCAAAGAAATCAGAACTGCGTCTAGGCCAGAGGAGGTGCTCATGTAGCAACTGAGTCCTTTGTAAATTTTATCTAGAACACCTTTCTTCGTATGATGAGTCGTTTTCGAGATATGTTGATGTCTCAAGTTATAAAAATGCCCAGTATACACTTTCTGCATTGTTGGAATAGGTTTTGCAATGGTCAAAGGTTTGCGTTACATTTTCACATACCAATAAACCCTTACGATTACGTGATAGAGGATAGACAAAGTAAAACGTGTTGCACTGCTTGCTCACCATACTCCTGTTTCCACATATGCAGAGACCCTTGACGTAACTGATGATAATCATCAAGCCTACAGCGTCGACTACTGCGCGAGTTCACGATCCCGTCAAATGCAGCAAGGCGTCACGAGAAAAGAAAGGGAATTTCAGGGTCAACTTCTCCATCACGCACAGACTGTATGAGCCAGTTTCAGTACTGACGTTGAGCACCGGTATCTAAATTGGTCACCTAGTGCACAACCACTACTGTGCACAGTTTCAGTTTGAATTTATCCATTGTTCCGTGGTACAGCAGACTCGAGTGCTATATGGCTCACCGTTTATCTTAGATTTTATCCGACGGTTGCTCTTAATTGGTCTTCCTTAATCTCTATTAAAACACTCTACGTGTTTTATCGCAAGAAGTAAATAGCCTCTGGAAGCATTGCTTCAAAAAAAAAGTGAACCGCTAGGAAGACATGCTTAGATTTGCATGTAACATCGTGCACGTACACACAATTAACAGATATGAAAATGATTATAAATGCAATTCTTTGACAGGTGGATCGGCCACCAGAGCGCAATTGTACTGTTCGTGTTTAGCGTTGTTACCACGGCTGGTAGAAAATATAAGAGCAGAGAACAGCGTCAAATATTTAGTGATTACTGATGGACAAAAAGATGCTGTAAGCTCGTGTAAGATAGCACTATCGATAGGACGAAAGAGGCCTCAGTGTGTTTCCATGTGGCAGACTGGTCGAATCGTGCAATATCCAGAGTTATGGTACATACGGATGCGACAATGGCGCGATGTCTCACTGCATGGGATCGTTAGGAGAGGCAAATTCGTCGTCAAGGTTTCCAACAGCTACGTCCTGTCATCACAAGGGGGCATCTTCATATTGTGTACCAAGCATTTTACAACCAGTTCATATCTGCGCCTAAAAGCCGATAATAAGTAACAGACTACCCGAAATACAGTGTCATACCACACTCACAGCAGTAGGAGACTAACAGAAACTAGACTGGGAAATTACTTCTTTATCCTTAGGATGGCGTTAACACTAGACAAGCAACTGCGTTTGGAGTGGTGCGGTGATGGGAAGCATGGACTGTTGATGAAACGCTCCAGAATGCGTTATGCGATGAATTCCAATTGTGCACAGCCCAAGATGAAAATCTTAGGTGCGTATGGTGGCAATGTGGGTAGAGGTCAAAATCTTCCAATGTTCTGGGGAGGTGCTATAGTAGTCCTTCTGACGCCAGAGTGTGGGACGCCATAGGGTATGACATCACTTCACGGATGGTGATAACTGATAGAACTCTGATGGAGCACTGGTATATCATGGACATTCTGCGCCGTTATATGTTACCTCGGATGCGACAGTATCGTGGCGCCATTTCACAAGTGGACAGGGATCTTCCACACACTGTGCTTCTATGAATTGTACGTGGCCAGTAAGCTCCCAAGATCTGTCCCCAGTACAACATGTGTGAGACCAGTTCGGATAGCAACTCCGTCCGAGGGGAAATATCCAGGATATCGAAGACCAGTTACAACAGTTGTGGGCCACTTTGCATCAACAGAGGGTACAACAGCTTTGTGACACTCTTGCCAACGGACTCAGTGGTTGCGTTCAGGCCAGAAGAGGTGTAGCTTCATACTGATAAATGTGCTCATATAGCAGCTGAGTCCTTTATTATTTTGGCTCAGTTTTGTAATCACTGAAACAACATCATAAACACTGTGAGGTTTCATTTTGTTTCCACCTTCTCTCCAGAGCGCTTCACTTTCTAGTGAATATATCCTAGGATCACTCGGAACGTGCGCATAATAAATTATAAAATGAAGCCAAGCCAACATACGAGATACGACACTATTCATTTATAGTGCAACACATGAGGTATTCATTGATCTTTTCTTCAGATCAAAGTGAACAGAAGGTACGTACATAATAGAACAGGAAAAACCTCGTATGCTGAATCGAAAACTAGCCAGGGAACACACACACACACACACACACACAGACACACACACACACACACACACACACACACACGCACACACACACACAGAGAGAGAGAGAGAGAGAGAGAGAGAGAGAGAGGCGGGACCACGCAGACTTTTAAGTCTTTCACCAACTGCCGTAAGTTTGAGCAACAGCCTGCAGCGTAGTGTGGTGATAGGTGCCCACTTGCGAACACATAGGTTCATGCACTGTGGCCTAGACGACGTTTGCGTCGCACGTGGAACATGGAGTACGTTTCCGATAAGTGGCCATAAAAAAAAGGTCCGAATAACAGAGGTCACATGACCTGAGTGGTATTGCAACAATCTTATGTCCTTGAAGTAGTCTCCAAACAAATTCTGGCGCAGTTCAGGAGATGTGGACTAACAAACTGGTGCCCTTGACGAGCGCACTTCGCCAGTGGAAGGAGAAAGTGTTAAAATTCCGAGAGTCCACACCATAAGAAAAGTTGGGCTTATACCTCTCGCGAAAATCACATATATTAGAGTTCACACTGAATCTTACCGATAGTCTTCTTCCCACACCTCTTTCTTCAATGGAGCATCGATGGGGGCAAATGACTGGGATAGCAAAAGTACCTTCCGTCACACACAGAAAAGTGGCTAGCAGAGTATAAATGTAGTGACACTGTAAGTAGGCTGTTTACGTTTTCTTATTGGTAACGCCACCGTCACGTAGCGCTCTGTATGAAAATCACTGGCTGTGCTGTGTGCAGTCTGTGGCTGGGTGGCATTGTTGGAATTTGCTATTGTAGTGTTGGGCAGTTGGCTGTTAACAGCGCGTAGCGTTGCGCAGTTGGAGGTGAGCCGCCAGCAGTGGTGGATGTGGGGAGTGAGATGGCGGAGTTTTGAGAGCGGATGATCTGGACAGAGACAATAAATCTGTAAGACTAGATGTCATGAACTGATATATATAATATGACTTTCGAACAATATTAAGGTAAATACATTGTTTTTTCTCTATCAAAGTCTTTCATTTGCTAAATATGCCTAGTAGTTAGTGCCTTCAGTAGTTAGAATCTTTTATTTTATCTGGCAGTAGTGGCGCTCGCTGTATTGCAGTAGTTCGAGTAACGAAGATTTTTGTGAGGTAAGTGATTTGACGAAAGGTATAGGTTATTGTCAGTCAGGGCCATTCTTTTGTAGGGATTATTAAAAGTCAGATTGCGTTGCGCTAAAAATATTGTGTGTCAATTTAGTGATGATCAGAATAAGTAAAGTGACAAATGTCTGAGTACTTTCAGTTCCGCTCAGCTGTTTGAAAAGAAAATAACGTAGGGGGCTTACCAGCACAGTAATTCATTAATTTTTAAAGGGGACGTTACAACATATTCCTACGATGGTGCCTCATACGTCGGGCATCCACGGTCATTTCAAGAATTACTGTTTGTATAATGAAACCATGAGTTTTTGGCGCATGACAGTAAAAAGTTGCTGCACTATAGAGCTGTGTGTTTGTCTGCTATAATACAACTAGCGCACTACTGAATTCAGTGCCTGCAGTGATAAAGCGAGTTCCAGTACAGCATGAATGTATTGCGCAACATTAAATAACAGGCATTCTCTCCTTTCTCTTTGTCGAAGGCAGACACAAATTGGAACAGTACCAAATCCTGTGAATGTAGCACGGAAACGTTGCATATGAAAGAACACCGTCTATGAAAGAAAAGATGTACGACGAGGTACGCGTTTCAAATGCAGTGACCTATTTTCGTACCGAAGAAATAACTCGATACAACCTCTCCCTTGTAACGTTCGTTAACTGCGCAATTTGTGGAAGACGTAGAGCTCTTACAGAGGACGCAGCAAGTATGTTATGAAAAGACTTCATTGTTTAGAGTCGTGGGGTGGAAAAGATTCTCGACATAGATCTGTAGCTGCACACAAATGCTTTGTACTTCCCCAAGGCCTTGGTGTTTGGAAACAGTGCCACTGGCGAAAGGTGTGTGACAAGCTTTTCTTCTTAACAAGGCTTGGCACAGAGTCCCAGTTACGTACATCTGCTAAAACGTTCAGTGTCACTGTTTCTATATTTGTGTCTACAAAAAATGTTCTGTTGCACTCCCTGCTAGTTAATTTTCGTGCACAGCACGTACTAAAGTTTACTTCTAGGTGATACTGACAGTAAAAAAAACCAGGAGCACTAAGAAAGCTAAACCAAAATTTTAAGCAATCTCATAAACATGCATAAATAGTGACCGGTTTTACTGGTCGTTGAGATCGGTGGCTATGTGTTACATAAATTTAAGGAAATAGAGCATATAGCCATCTTATATGAACTTTTATTTTATTTATATCTATACTCCTGCTGTCCTTTCACCTATCTTCAGGTGGCGTTATACATATTTAGATCTTCAATAACACAGCGTTAAAAACATCGTCGGGTATACTGGACACCGCATCTGTGCCGTGCAAAACGATACTGCTATTTATCTACTACACTTTGCAAGTTGTATATTTACCATATATTTCTCTTTAGATCCACTTTCTATTCTTCCGTTCTTTCTATTGCTCCTGTTTTCCGCATTTATAAGTGTGACATAGTCTTTTTAGTAGTATCATGCACAAAAACAACGCAGTGTCGGCCATGTTACCGACTTACAGTTTGTTTGGATGGGGAAATTATCTCTACAGTTAAAAATACATTTGCATATAGGTACTGGGAGTACTGCTGAAGTCAGCTCGATGTATACATCAAGCATTTTTAATTTAAGTTTACGAATGACTAAAACTTGAAACTGCTTAGTGTGCAATGTATTAAGTGCGATGGATGGTTATTTATTATGTTCGGTAGTGATTGGTTAACTCAACCATACAGCATATTACAAAAATGAAGCTGTACATTTCATATAATAGAATTAATTTACCATTTTTTCTTTTTTTAACCACAGCTAATAAATTTGACATACTGGAGTGACAGAATTAGTAGAGGTAGAACGATTGACTTAACATAATGTAGACCTACTACACACATTGGATGGCCACACATTGAATATGACAACAAGTAAATACCATCTGTTACTTTTTCATTGTATTGTTGTTTTCAGGACTGTGCTTGTTGTACGGTTGTATAAATAAATAATGGAAATCTGTTAGCAACATTTTGTTAGGTAACCCTGTTTGGTCACTTAGAACGTCATTTGGTTATGTATGTTTCTGAGAATAAATTTCAGTTTCTTCGAGTAAGTTCATTCTTTTTCCTTTGCTGGCTAGATGGAGTATTTCTAGGTTGTATGTTGTATCTTTCGCTTAGAGTTCAGTTACCTGTGAGGAAAACATGAATGTGTTTAAGTTTTTTAAAGCGAAAACCATCAATGTGTTCACGGAATCGTATTTTGAAATTTCTTCCTGTTCGGACAAAGCATACCTTTGGATATTAATGGAAGTTATGGCTGCATATTTCTGATCGACTGGGCGGCTTGCAAACGTCTACACAAACTAATCTGTCAAAGAAACAATAGAAATAGTTAAATGTAAGCTGCTTGGGAACAAAAACTTAACTTTTCCAGAAATATATGGGTTTATTGATTTTTTGACAGCAGTACTATAACATAACGACTACCAGAATGAGATTTTCACTCTGCAGCGGAGTGTGCGCTGATATGAAACTTCCTGGCAGATTAAAACTGTGTGCCCGACCGAGACTCGAACTCGGGACCTTTGCCTTTCGCGGGCAAGTGCTCTACCAACTGAGCTACCGAAGCACGACTCACGCCCGGTACTCACAGCTTTACTTCTGGCAGTACCTCGTCTCCTACTTTCCAAACTTTACAGAAGCTCTCCTGCGAACCTTGCAGAACTAGCACTCCTGAAAGAAAGGATATTGCGGAGACATGGCTTAGCCACAGCCTGGGGTATGTTTCCAGAATGAGATTTTCACTCTGCAGCGGAGTATGCGCTGATATGAACCTTCCTGGCAGAAGCAAAGCTGTGAGTACCGGGTGTGAGTCGTGCTTCGGTAGCTCAGTTGGTAGAGCACTTGCCCGCGAAAGGCAAAGGTCCCGAGTTCGAGTCTTGGTCGGGCACACAGTTTTAATCTGCCAGGAAGTTTCATACAGCGCACACTCCGCTGCAGAGTGAAAATCTCATTCTGGAAACATCCCCCAGGCTGTGGCTAAGCCATGTCTCCGCAATATCCTTTCTTTCAGGAGTGCTAGTTCTGCAAGGTTCGCAGGAGAGCTTCTGTAAAGTTTGGAAGGTAGGAGACGAGGTACTGGCAGAAGTACAGCTGTGAGTACCGGGCGTGAGTCGTGCTTCGGTAGCTCAGTTGGTAGAGCACTTGCCCGCGAAAGGCAAAGGTCCCGAGTTCGAGTCTTGGTCGGGCACACAGTTTTAATCTGCCAGGAAGTTTCATATCAGCGCACACTACGCTGCAGAGTGAAAATCTCATTCTGGAAACATCCCCCAGGCTGTGGCTAAGCCATGTCTCCGCAATATCCTTTCTTTCAGGAGTGCTAGTTCTGCAAGGTTCGCAGGAGAGCTTCTGTAAAGTTTGGAAGGTAGGAGACGAGGTACTGGCAGAAGTACAGCTGTGAGTACCGGGCGTGAGTCGTGCTTCGGTAGCTCAGTTGGTAGAGCACTTGCCCGCGAAAGGCAAAGGTCCCGAGTTCGAGTCTTGGTCGGGCACACAGTTTTAATCTGCCAGGAAGTTTCATATCAGCGCACACTACGCTGCAGAGTGAAAATCTCATTCTGGAAACATCCCCCAGGCTGTGGCTAAGCCATGTCTCCGCAATATCCTTTCTTTCAGGAGTGCTAGTTCTGCAAGGTTCGCAGGAGAGCTTCTGTAAAGTTTGGAAGGTAGGAGACGAGGTACTGGCAGAAGTAAAGCTGTGAGTACCGGGCGTGAGTCGTGCTTCGGTAGCTCAGTTGGTAGAGCACCTGCCCTCGAAAGGCAAAGATCCCGAGTTCGAGTCTCGGTCGGGCACACAGTTTTAATCTGCCAGGAAGTTTCATAACGACTACCCTTTAAATAATAAAGATTGCTTAGCTGTGGGCAGCTGTCTTGCCAGTTTAGTTGCTGATGATATCATTAACAACTTAGAAATTAAATTATATAAAGATAATCCCATATATATAAGAAATAAATGTATTAAACAAAATAAGTTGATGATACAACAGAACTAAATGAGGATCCCGCAAAAGAAATTAATAAAACGCCCCAGAATATCATCTGCACTGTCGAACAACAAACTGTCAAAGGTTTAAATTACCTGGCACTCTCTCTATAAGTAGCACCAATAACACACACAAATTTTTAGTACTCTGGAAACCAACTTACACGGATGTCACAATCAACAAAATCTCATGCCACCCAGAAAAGCACAATACGGTTTGCTACAGTGTAATGATTAATAGAATCCACAATATCCCACTAGGAACAGTTGACGAAACTGATGAACTATACACCATTAAAGTAAATGCTTACGATAAACGCTACAGTCCAAAATTAATATATGAGCTAAGTATTACGATAAACTCGCAAATGACCAATTTCAAAGACAAACCAACACTAAATAACACCATATCACAGTTCAAAGCAAAATTTGTGATCATGCCACTTTTAGAAACACTGTCATACAAAGTAACAAAACTTTTCCCAGGAACAATTATCAGAATAACCTTCTTCAGAAATAACAAACTAAATGACAATGCGATACATATTGTTAAAAAGAAACAGCAAGCCTAGCAGTCGATTAGGAATATACAGACCTAACTGGAGTTAATGTACACAGACGTATGTTGGCCAACCAGGTAGAAATTTTAATATGGACGCTCTTCACTTAAAAGACTAAATGAATCCACATTTGACTTACATGTAGCTGAAGGTAAGCACCAAGTGACAGTCATAGCACACAACCTAGGAGTACTTTGTACTTGTACAACCTGATAAATACAGCCCTGAAAAACGTAATATTAACAATAACGAAAAACTATGTATTTCTGTATCGTACAAAATTTCAGCCGATCCAATGTATATAGTAGTTCTGCAACATGTAAGTCAGTCGTTCGACCAGTATTCATTCGAAATGTCACTCCAGTTTATTGACTGTATGTAAAAAAATAAAATAAAAAAGATAGTATTAAGTGTTTCATATAAAATCTACTGCATTTGTTTTTTTTCATATTCAATGTTGTTGTTGTTCTGGCATTCAGTCCAGAGATTGGTTTGATGGAGTCATATTCAATATAGTTTAGTTAATCAGTCACTGCCGCACTTTCCTTTTTCTACTTGCTTCTAACATAACACTCGATGAAAGTAATCCGCCATAACTTCTACAACTATCTTCTTTGTATGCCATATTTGTGAGTACGTTTGCGTTATAGTTCGCTACATGTGTGGACATTCCATGTGCCGCCGGAGCATTTGCCCCGTAGCTCATCTCGTCACTGTCGGTTAGACGAGTGTATTTGTCCAGTGGTGTGAAGCGCAACGTTTGTTCTCAGAATTGTTTGATGATCGGGGTGGTTTACGATAAAATAGTCGTAATAGGAAAGGGGACAGAAACTGTTTTGCTTTTCCCTTACTAAGTGCCTAAGCGTGCTGCAGATTCAAAAAATAGTAGCCAGACTCATCCTCAGAAGTGAGTCAAATGGTTCAAATGGCTCTGAGCACTATGGGACTCAACTGCTGAGGTCATTAGTCCCCTAGAACTTAGAACTAGTTAAACCTAACTAACCTAAGGACATCACAAACATCCATGCCCGAGGCAGGATTCGAACCTGCGACCGTAGCGGTCTTGCGGTTCCAGACTGCAGCGCCTTTAACCGCACGGCCACTTCGGCCGGCTAGAAGTGAGTCACTATACATCTATAGTGCACCTCTTATAGAACTGCTTATTTATATCATACACAAACACACACTTATATATATATATATATATATATATATATAGAGAGAGAGAGAGAGAGAGAGAGAGAGAGAGAGAGAGAGAGAGAGAGACAGACAGACAGACAGACAGAAAGAATGGGGCAGTTATGTGGAAGGGGGGGGGGGGTGGAGTGGTAGTGAAAAGGAGCCGTCGGTGGGGGAGTGGTGTGGGAAGGGGGCGGAATGGAGGAAGTGAGAGAGAGAGAAATATGAACAATGAACCTCAAACGCGAAGCCGACAGACCAGTGTGCAGAAAACGTCTTGACCTGTACCTGAGTAACAGGGCAGTAGGTGAAGATCAGTTTGGCTTTAGGAAAAGCAACGGGACGAGAGAGGCAATTCTGACGTTACGGCTAATAATGGAAGCAAGGCTAAAGAAAAATCAAGACACTTTCATAGGATTTGTCGATCTGGAAAAAGCGTTCGACAATATAAAATGGTGCAAGCTGTTCGAGATTCTGAAAAAAGTTGGGGTAAGCTATAGGGAGAGACGGGTCATATACAATATGTACAACAACCAAGAGGGAATAATAAGAGTGGGCGATCAAGAACGAAGTGCTCGTATTAAGAAGGGTGTAAGACAAGATTGTAGCCTTTCGCCCCTACTCTTCAATCTGTACATCGAGGAAGCAATGATGGAAATAAAAGAAAGGTTCAGGAGTGGAATTAAAATAAAGGGGGAAAGGATATCAATGATACGATTCGCTGATGACATTGCTATCCTGAGTGAAAGTGAAGAAGAATTAAATGATCTGCTCAACGGAATGAACAGTCTAATGAGTACACAGTATAGTTTGAGAGTAAATCGGTGAAAGACGAAGGTAATGAGAAGTAGTAGAAATGAGAACAGAGAGAAACTTAACAACAGGATTGATGGTCACGAAGTCAATGAAGTTAAGGAATTCTGCTACCTAGGCAGTAAAATAACCAACGACGGACGGAGCAAGGAGGACATCAAAAGCAGACTCGCTATGGCAAAAAAGGCATTTCTGGCCAAGAGAAGTCTACTAATATCAAATACCGGCCTTAATTTGAGGAAGAAATTTCTGAGGATGTACGTCTGGAGGACAGCATTGTATTGTAGTGAAACATGGACTGTGGGAAAACCGGAACAGAAGAGAATCGAAGCATTTAAGATGTGGTGCTATAGACTAATGTTGAAAATTAGGTGGACTGATAAGGTAAGGAATGAGGAGGTTCTACGCAGAATCGGAGAGGAAAGGAATATGTGGAAAACACTGATAAGGAGAAGGGACAGGATGATAGGACATCTGCTACGACATGAGGGAATGACTTCCATGGTACTAGAGGGAGCTGTAGAGGGCAAAAACTGTAGAGGAAGACAGAGATTGGAATACGTCAAGCAAATAATTGAGGACCTAGGTTGCAAGTGCTACTCTGAGATGAAGAGGTTAGCACAGGATAGGAATTCATGGCGGGCCGCATCAAACCAGTCAGTAGACTGATGACCAAAAAAAAAGGGGGAGGCTACCGAGCACCGAGTGAGGTGCCTTTAAACAGTTGACACCTACGGAAAAACACAAAGCTTTCACTCGTAAACTGCAGCTAGTGAGTCTACAAATGACGGTATTAACAATTTAAGTCAACGTGACGAATAATTCGCCAAACACAGTGGCTAATCAATAGTTTCTCAGAGAATCCGAAAAAGAAATAGTCACATAAACAAAGGCTCAACCTAAGCATAGCAGTTGCGCCCACGCGTTAGCCAAATGAACTTCCACAAAACAGGAGAGAGGTAAAAATGTAGTGTAGCGGGCTACGTCGCTTACTAAGACACTGCAGAAGTTGTATAAAGAATGTTGTAAGTTTTCTACCCTATTTTTGTCATTCAAGAAATGTGATGTAAGACCCGTTTTCATTCGATATGTAATACTTCATAGCTGCATACTGGATATTTTTCAGACGTTTTCAATAATCGATATGTTACGCCAGAGTGCTTCTGAGTTCAGACAATGTGATCTTTCGCTGCTAGTAGCACTGTCATTGCTGTAGCGTTCTGAGAGAAGCTAGCGGTCGAGCTCGGCTGTTGGTTATGTTACTCAGTTGTATGGAAACAGCTTAAGAGCACAGAGATAAAGATAAAGAGGATGATAAGTTTCAGAAATACGATTTGAAATAGATTAATTTGAGAATTCAGAAATACGATTTGAAATAGATTAATTTGAGAAGTGAAGATATCCAGGGACAGCTTGCTTGCGCGTAATTTATGATGTGTTAGGATATCGGAATGCTTTAGTTTGGTTTTTCTTTATCGGTTTGGGTTAGCAAGAGTCATTCTTCAGACATGATTAAATAAAGTTATCAATTCACTTTGCTTGCACTCAGAAGTTTACCACTACTTTACCATCTCGGTAGTTTATCTCATGAGACTAATATTTGTTAATAATTATTAATGTTTTGTGGAGATCGCTGTACACTGAGGCTATAAAAGTCATGGGATAGCGGTATGCACATGTATAGATGGTGGTAATATCACGTGCACAGGGTATAAAAGGGGAGTGCATAGGCAAAGCACCGAGCGAGGTGGCGCAGTGGTTAGCACACTGGACTCGCATTCGGGAGGACGACGGTTCAATCCCGCGTCCGGCCATCCTGATTAAGGTTTTCCGTGATTTCCCTAAATCGCTCCAGCCAAATGCCGGGATGGTTCCTCTGAAAGGGCACGGCCGACTTCCCTCCCCGTCCTTCCCTGATCCGCCGGGACCGATGACCTCGCAGTTTGGTCTCTTCCTACAACCAACCAACCAACCAACCATAGGCGAAGCTGGCATTTGTACTCAGGTGAATCATTTGCAAAGGTTTCTGGCATTATTACGGGCGGAATTAACAGACTTGGAAGGCGGAGTGGTAGTTGGAACTAGACACATGAGACACTCCATTACGGAAATTGTATCGGAATTGAATGTTCCGCAAGCCACAGTTTCTAGAGTGTGCCGAAAATACAGTTCAGGCGTAACGACCGAGAACAGTGGCGTTTGCGTGTAGTAAGTAGTGAGTGCTAACAGACAAGCAACACTGCGTGAAATGAGGGCAGAAATCAACGTGGGGCGTAAGACGAACGTATCCTTTAGGACAGTGTGATGAAATTTGGAGTTTATGGGCTCTGACAACCGACGACACTCGTTAGTGCCTTTGCTAACAGCACAACATGGACTGCAGCGTCTTTCCTGGGCTCGTGGACCCTAGACAACTGGAAAATCGTGGTCTGTTCACGTAAGTCACGGCTTCTGTTGGTAAGAGCTAATGGTAGGCTTCAAGTGTGACACAGACCCCACGAAGGTGTTGATCCAAATGGTCAACAATTCACTGCCCAAATTAGTGGAGACTTCATAATGGTGTAGGCTGTGTTTACATGGAATGGACTGAATCCTCAGGTCCAAGTAAACCGATCATTCACTGCAAATTGTTACATTCGGCTACTTGGAGACTAATTGCAGCCATTAATGGATTTCATGTTCCCAAACAACGTTGGAGGTTTTATGGATGACAATGCGCCATGTCATCGGGCTACAACTGTTCGCGATTGGTTTGAAGAACAGTCTGTAAAATTCATAAGAATGATTTGGCCACCAGACCGCCCGACACGAATCCCTTCGAACATATGTGGCACAGAATCGAAGGCTCAGTTCGTGTACAAAATACTGCATCGATCACACTTTCGCAATTATGGACGGCTATAGTGGCACAATGGCACAGTATTTCCGTAGGGACCTGCTGAGTACCTGACACGTCGGGTTGCTGCACTACACCGAGCAAAAGATGGTCCGACACGATTTTCGGGGGTACATCATGACTTGTTACCGCAGTATATTAAACCAAAATGAGTGTTCGTTATAGCAATACAGTTTTTTAAAAACTTATATTCCTTTCAAATATTTAGAAGGTTCAAGTTTCAACACCGTCTCCTGACGAAAGTTTATTTTCTAATTGAGTGTGTCGCCGCATTTCACTGAGCGGATTGCAGCCGCACCACAAAAGTAGAGTTAAGGCTTAATGTCCTCGGCATAACCGTACGTCCTTGCAATGCATTGCGCAAGATTTGCCATTTCTTAGCTAGCTTGCTGCTGCGCCGCATTTCTTTAATGTTCATTGCTTCGAATAGCACCGAGTTTCCATTGCCATTAGTATGTCACGAAAATTTGTTAAGGCCTGTTTACACCACAATCAGCATACAATTAGATAATTCATTTAAGCTCGCGTTTTCAAAATTATCGAAAGGTTTTAGTTAGGTAAAGCTCCGTTCAGAATACATTTCATATCAGACACTTTCATTTTTACAGTGCAGGGTTACATTTCCTGTGTATTATCTAATGTTTGGGATTTCCATTATTCATAAACGTACAGGGCATTTCCACAGAAACTATTAATTATTTATTCCTCCAAAATTAGTTTAGCCAATTGATGTACTATTTTCTTTCTTTTAACGTCATGTTGTGGAACTGTAATCCACGTATGGTGGCGTCACACACTGTATCATTGTTCACTGCACTGCACAATACAGTTTCACAGGACAGCTTATTTAATACATAGTTTTATGTACTTTAATTAATTTGGTGGAAATTAATTACAGTAAACTCACAGTTTCAGACAGTTTTGGCGACTCATTTTATCAGATAGCTTTTTTGTAAGTACACCACTTGCATTGTTCAGCGTTACAAACACGAAGTCCCCCGACAACCTCTTTGTCAGTACTACCAAAAACCCAAATTTTCGTCTACTTCTTCCGCTTCTTTTCTGTAGTAGTGAAGCACTGGAAGTTGCAACCCAAGAAATCAAAAGTGTGGCGTTACTGAATGGACAAAATGAAGGACATAAACCAGACGTATCGTTAGATGTGAGAACAAATACGAAATGACATAGGAAATGTATACAAGACATAATATTATAATATGTAAATATCAGAAACTTTGATTTACTCGAAATGTGTACTAAATCACTACCAAGAATCATTTATCAATAAAGCAAAAGACTCGTTTGGAAAAGTTGTCTTACTTCTCATTAAGCGTAAGACGAGGAAAGCTAAATAATACTTAACACTTGTTATTATTGCTGCCGTAACGTGATATTTACTCTTCTACTCTCAAGTATTTTTCATCTTCCTAACTTTCTTCTGTTCCTCCAGAGGTCGAATGTAATTTTGTTTTTAACGTCGCGCGTCAGTTGACGCTAGTGATATTTATTTATTTTGTTTATTGCAAGTTTAAAGGATCGTTTTCTGATATTTTGAAACAAGTCATGCATATTATATTCAATTTTTCATCTTTTTTGTAGGTTTGTTTTTTCTATGTGCGATATTTGAGAAGGAATAAGTTGTTGCTGTTGTGGTCTTCAGTCCTGAGACTGGTTTGATGCAGCTCTGCATGCTACTCTATCCTGTGCAAGCTTCTTCATCTCCCAGTACATACCGCAATCTACATCCTTCTGAAGCTGCTTAGTGTATTCATCTCGTGGTCTCCCTCTATGATTTTTACCCTCCACGCAGCCCTCCAATGCTAAATTTGTGATCTCTTGATGCCTCTGAACATGGCCTACCAACCGGTCCCTTCTTCTTGTCAAGTTGTGCCACAAACTCTTTTTCTCCCCAATTCTATTCAATACCTCCTGATTAGTTATTTGATCTACCCATCTAATCTTCAGCTTTCTTCTGTAGCCGGCCGGAGTGGCCGAGCGGTTGTAGGCGCTGGAGTCTGGAACCGCGCGACCGCTACGATCGCAAGTTCGAATCCTGCCTCGGGCATGGATGTGTTTGATGTCCTTAGGTTAGTTAGGTTTAAGTAGTTCTAAGTTCCAGGGGACTAATGACCTCAGAAGTTAAGTCCCATAGCGCTCAGAGCCATTTGAACCATATGAACCATTCTTCTGTAGCACCACATTTCGAAAGCTTCTATTCTCTTCTTATCCAAACTGTTTATCGTCCAGTTTTCACTTCCATACATGGCTACACTCCATACAAATACTTCCAGAA
This sequence comes from Schistocerca americana, assembly GCF_021461395.2. Lineage (NCBI taxonomy): Eukaryota > Metazoa > Arthropoda > Insecta > Orthoptera > Acrididae > Schistocerca > Schistocerca americana. The sequence continues at coordinate 47,883,780 of NC_060124.1, forward strand.
CTGACTTTCTGCCACCTCAATCGATACTCGATGTTAACAAATTTCTCTTCTTCATAAACGCTTTCCTTGCCATAGCCAGCCTGCATTTTATATCCTCTCTACTTCGACCATCATCAGTTATTTTGCTCCTCAAATAGAAAAACTCATTTATTACTTTAAGAATCTCATTTTCTAATCTAATTTCCTCAGCATCACCCGACTTAATTCGACTACATTCCATTATCCTCGTTTTTTTTGTTGATGTTCATCTTATATCCTTGTTTCAGGAGACTGTCCATTTCGTTCAACTGCTCTTCCAAGTCCTTTACTGTCTCTGACAGAATTACAATGCCATCGGCGAACCTCAAAGTTTTTATTTCTCTGAATTTTTCTTTTGTTTTCTTTACTGCTTGCTCAATATACAGATTGAATAACATCGGAGAGAGTCTGCAACCCTGTCTCACTCCCTTCCCAAACACTGTTTCCCTTTCATTCCCCTCGACTCTTATAACTGGCATCTGGTTTCTGTACGAAATGTATATAGCCTTTCGCCCCCTGTATTTTACCCCTACCACCTTTAGAATTTGAAAGAGAGTATTCCAGTCAACATTGTCAAAAGCTTTCTCTAAGTCTACAAATGCTAGAAATGTAGGTTTGCCTTTCCTTAAGGTCAGTATTGCCTCACGTGTTCCAACATTTCTACGGAATCCAAACTGATCTTCCCCGAGGTCGGCTTCTATCAGTTTTTCCATTCGTCTGTAAAGAATTCGCGTTAGTATTTTGCAGTGTGACTTATTAAACTGATAGTTCGGTAATTTTCACATCTGTCAACACCTGCTTTCTTTGGGATTGGAATAATCATATTCTTCTTGAAGTCTGAGGGTATTTCGCCTGTCTCATACATCTTGCTCGCCAGATGGAAGAGTTTTGTCAGGACTGGCTCTCCAAAGGCCGTCAGTAGCTCTAATGGAATGTTGTCTACTCCCGGGGCCTTCTTTCGATTCAGGTCTTTCAGTGCTCTGTCAAACTCTTCACGCAGTATTGTATCTCCCATTTCATCTTCATCTACATCCTCTTCCATTTCTATAATGTTGTCCACAAGTACATCCCCCTTGTACAGACCCTCTATATACTCCTTCCACCTTTCTGCTCTCCCTTCTTTTCTTAAAACTTGGATTCGATCTGAGCTCTTGATATTGGTACAAGTGGTTCTCTTCGCTCCACAGGTCTCTTTAATTTTCCTGTAGGCAGTATCTATCTTACCCCTAGTGAGATAAGTCTCTACAGCCTTACATTTGTCCTCTAGCAATCCCTGCTTAGCCATTTTGGACTTCCTGTCGATCTCATTTTTGAGACGTTTGTATTCCTTTTTGCCTGCTTCATTTACTGCATTTTTATATTTTCTCCTTTCATCAATTAAATTCAATATTTCTCCTGTTACCCAAGGATTTCTACTATCACTCGTCTTTTTATCTACTTGATCTTCTGCTGCCTTCACTACTTCATCCCTCAAAGCTACCCATTCTTCTTCTCCTGTATTTCTTTCCCACATACGTGTCAATTGTTCCCTTATGCTCTCCCTGAAACTCTGTACAATCTCTGGTTTAGCCAGTTTATCCAGGTATAAGTACTTTTTTAAAATAACAAATCATTTGAGATTGAAATATAGATGAAATTTTGTGGTTTTAAAAGAATGTAAAGAGATGACAGGACAGAGGGGAGTTTGTAGAGCCATCATCGACTGTGTCTGACGGTGAACGGCTTGGAATGGTTTCATCAAATTGTTGACGGATAGTCAGAAACAAAATAGATTATATGTAGTGGAACAGATATGTTGTTGCTATGTCTATGCGTTAACAGTAGGCACCCACGTATAACATTGGGTGCTTTCTTAGCTAGATTTGCAACGACTTACACTGCATTGACTTTATTACTCGCTATTCTTTACTATTATTTTACTAAAATTTGCTATTTGTGAGTGCATTTTCGCAAGTTATGTCTGATTCATAATTATAGGTGTGTTATTTACGGCTACATCTCATTTTCTTCCTCCTCCTCATCCTCTTCAGTGTCACTGTTGCCTCTGTCCCTGTGGGTGTCGCCATTCACCTTCTACAGATTGCTACTTCGTTGCATGTTGGAGTGTCTGCAGGTACTATTCATGTATTGTTTATGAAACATTATCTGTTAATGCAATTAATTATGCCCATTGCTCTTGGTCTCTAATTGCTGTGTATATATTTGTATTTCTGTTTCTGTGTAGTTTAAATGTAGTGCATGACTATTGCTCGCTTATTGTCCGTAGTAGAAGACAGTGTGTTCTGGAGAACCTTCTTACCGCGTGTGCATGTAGGTGTCTGTCTAAGACTCACGAGGTTTCAGTGCGTGGAATAAGGTCCGTCCAATTAAGAACTGTATCATTCCGCGGCAGGGATCGATATGTTTCACTCTCAACCACCCTCATATATCAGGAAGGAAGTCGAACAGTCTACGGCCGTTTTATTTACATCCCCCTCATCTTGCTGTGTATCCAAAGGCCAATGTTTAAGGTGAGTCGTCTGTATCGGTACACCAATTACTGTGTGAATCTTGTCTAATCTTGTCATCTTTAATCAGAACTTTGCATCTCTTTATTTGATCGCTATACCTATCGGGCGTATTCCGAGCACGAGGCGCAGTGCATCCACTGAGATGGCGCCGAAGGATGCTGATAGTCTAAGTGGAATACATGCTGCCCTCAGCTGACTGATGCTTTCGTTGGTGACCAGGTTGAGACTGTGCGCCCAATTCCTAGCTGGGAAGCTAAGTACTGATTCGAACATCGCACAATGGTATGTCTGTATCACTGGTAGAGGTAGTCTGTACTGTTTTAAATTTAGCGTCACCAGTTTATGTTTCTAGCATTTTTTCTGCTTTGCCTGTTGTTAGCCTTATGTGTTCGTGCAAAACTTAATTTGTCATCTACGTGCACCCCGAGACAGTATTACCAGAGGAACTTTAAAGTAAAGTGAATTTTGCAATGTCTCACTGTAAGGCTTGATAATACTGCTAATGTCCATTACTAAAGTACTGTCGTCTGCAACAATTCTATACAACGTGTGACTCTTATTCCCGCGTTAGTCGTTGTATTGTAGCAGACTGTGAAACATGACAGCTGCCTTGTGAAACTGCACAAAGGAGGAAATGAGGGCAGTTATTTCCTTTTCCTTAGCTGAAGATGTTAAACCTGCGGAAATTATTCGTCGAATGCCAGCGCAGTGTGGTGACAATTGTTAATCGCGAAGCAGGATCTACGATTGAATAGAGGGCTTAAAAATGGTTCAAATGGCTCTGAGCACTATGGGACTTAACATCTGTGGTCATCAGTCCCCTAGAACTTAGAACAACTTAAACCTAACTAACGTAAGGACATCACACAAATCCATGCCCGAGGCAGGATTCGAACCTGCGACCGTAGCAGTCGCGCGGTTCCGGACTGCGCGCCTAGAACCGCTAGACCACCGCGGCCGGCAATAGAGGGCTTAAAACAGGGGAGAGTTGCTCAGCGTGATGAGGAAGGATCGGGCAGGCAACCGACGTCAACAACTGAGGACAGTGCGGAGTCGTTGATGGAAAACGCACGAAACACCGTGGACGAAATCGCTGATATTTCACTGTCATTGTTCAGAGTATGGACTACTCTGAACAACACGACAGGCTAAATTTTCGCCTGAAGTGCATGTACAACTTGAGTACCGAATGAACTGTCAGGGCAGTATAAGGTGCAGAGGATGGACATCTCTCGTAAAAATTTGGCCCGTTATTATCGAGAGACAGAGGGATTTTTACAGCAAATCGTTACTGTAGACCAAATGTAGGTGCATTATCACGAACCAGAAAGCAAGGCTGCCAGTATGGTTTGGAAATAACAATCACACCAGAGGTTAAGAAATTTAAACTCCAATTATTATCTGGTAAGATTACCGTACTCTGGAACATGGGAGGTGTGGCAGTCGTACATTTCACCCCAAGAGGCGGAACTGCGAACAGTGGAAACTATTGTCATTTGTTATGAACTAAACTGAAACATGCAATCAGAGCCGGCCGCTGTAACCGAGCGGTTCTAGGCGCTTCAGTCCGGAACCGCGATGCTGCTACGGTCGCAAGTTCGAATCTGCCTCGAGCATGGACGTCTGTGATGTCCTTAGGTTAATTAGGTTATAATTAGTTCCAAGTGTAGTGGGATGATGACCTCAGATATTAAGTCCCATAGCGCTTAGAGCGATTTGAACCATTTTTGCAATCAGATCCAAACGACGCGAGGAACTGCGGAAAGATGTCATCCTGCATAACGCTCGGCCACATTCTGAAAAACGAATGTCCATAACAATAAAGGAGTTAGGATTTGAACCGCTGGAACACCCGCCATACAGTCCAGAACTGGCATCAATCGGTTTCCTTATGTTTGGACCATTGGCTCAAATGGCTCTGAGCACTATGGGACTTAACATCTGTGGTCATCAGTCCCCTAGAACTTAGAACTACTTAAGCCTAACTAACC